>NC_052077.1:21482676-22870176 GCF_015852505.1 Tachyglossus aculeatus | reverse complement strand
CTTCCCCCACAGGCCCAGCCCCAATGTGTGTCTAATTGATGCTACCGAAGGTCTTTCGATTGAAGTGGCCGCATAGGAAGAGAGGGTTGGGGATGTTTTAGGGGAGAAAAGAGTCTTAACCCACAATGGTTTACAGCGGAGATGGGCTCGTGAGAACTGTTGGTTATTACCGGCTCTACCCCAGACTCGTTGAGTGGGACTGTGGATGTGCCAGGAAGTGTCACTTAGAATTATAATCCTTTTGTCATCAGTAGAAGGCAGAGGTCACGTGAGGCGAAGTCACATCTAGAAGGAAAATGTAGGGAGCTGACTGCTGCAGCGCTGGAAATGGCAGTCTAGGGAAGACCTCTTGAGCAACATGAGCTATATGTGGCCTTGGCTTTCATCAGATACCCAAAACTGGCTTTCTGGGAGAGTCAGCCAGAGGCAGAGCTCCTACAGAAAAATTACTGAGCAAGAAACTAGGAAAAAGAAATAGAAGTCTTAGTGGACACTCCATGGAACAACTGCACAGGCCCCCAAAGTGAAAAAATGTATTTCATCATTTATGTCTGCTCCTGCTGTTAGACGGTTCTGATTATGTTCTGACAGAGAATAGATACTCTGAAATCATCTGTTGGTATGAATGAAACTAGCTATTGAAAACACGTCAGGAATTCAAAAGCTTTGGAGAAAAGCAGCCTGTGGACTTTTGGAAAAAAGGGCAATTTGGCATATATTCATCAAGCATTGGACCAGAATTAACTGAAGCTGAAAATCTCAACTCCATCTGGATCTCACAGCTCCAGGACTGGGGGGAGGCCAGGGAGATGGAGTTTAGTCCTGACCTGATTATGTTGAATCTACCCCAGTGCTTAGAAGAGTGCTTGGCACAGAATAAGTGCTTAACAAATACCACCATTACTATCATTATTATTATTATGACAGGGTGAATATGGGTTTGAACTAGTACTGTTCTTGGTGCTGAACCCAGATTGAGTACGGATTTCCTCCCAGGTGTCAGGGGCATTAGGCTGAGCTCAGTTTGCTGTTCTTCCTAGCTCTACATGGGACTCATCCTTGCGAGAATGCATCCAGTAGTTAGTAACTAGAGTGACCAAATCTTGCTCATATCTTGGAAATAAGATGCTGTTTTTATTTTACAGTGACAATGAATCCTGAATGCTGCTGACATTTTCCAGAGGAAGCTGCACCTCAGGGAGTCTGGAAATGCTGCCAATTGAGGGCGAAGTGGATGTGAATTGAATTAATCTCCAACCACTGCAGATATAAGAACTTTTTGCCGCTTCTTGGAGCATTCCGTCTTTAGGTGATGAGCATTACCAAGACTCTCCAGAAAGAAGCAGCGCAACACAATGCAGAAAGCCCGGTGCAGCCCCACAATTTTCCAGGGAAATTCTCTGGCACCTACCCCTCCAAACAGCCGGTGCCCTCCTTCTCTCCCAGACCTTGGTTTGCTGTGGCAAGAAGGGCCAAATCGTGTGTCTCCACTGAAAGCCCCCTGTTCCCTCTGTCTTGAAATCCTTCATGATTTGCATCGTGGTGGTTGCATTTTCACAACTTCTTTTTGAATAATGTTGTTACTTCAAGTGTGCAGGGAACTTGTCCTCATCGTGTATGAACTTCCCTGGGCAGAATCAGCACTTTTAAAATGAGGAAACCCCTTTAGGCTAGTAACAAATGTTCTATCTCCCAAGGGGACTCAGTGAAACCCTGCCCTTCCCAACAGACTGCCTCCAGTTATAAGCTTCTTGATTGGAGATGGACCTCTCAGAGGCTCTTGGGAAGAACTCAAGGTGTAACACTGTGAGACTCTACCTTTTAAATTCTGCTCCCAATTACTCTCTCCCGCTCTTATCTCTCTTTTACTTGCTATCTCTTTCTCTATTCTCTCTCTATCTCACTCTATTTTATCCCAACCCACCCCTCTCTCCCTCTTTCTCTCTGGACTGGGAAAATACTTGAACGGGTTGCATCAAAAACAAAGAGACACTTTCTAGGTCAAATGCAGTGGGCCAGTTTATCATCTACCAAAAACCTGACCCTTCCCCCTATAGCATTCTGGCAAACACCTGTTTTTTCACTTGCCTAGAGTAAGTAACAGTTTCAGGTAGAGGACTGGTAAAGATTGTGGCATGCATTTAATTTATTCTCTACTTGCTCCCTGAAGTCAAGTGAGCTGAGGAGCTGGTCTACTCTGGGCCCTTGTTTGAACAACTCTCTTAAGGTATAAAACAGCAGCTGGCCTGAAGGCTTGCATAGGCAAGAGTCTGAATCCATTGCCCCGTAGAGAGTTCAGAGGCAGAGAGACATTAACAGTTATTTGGTTTGGCAATGGTGAAGGCCCTGTCCCCATTTTTACCACCTCAGAGAAAATACTGTCAGCCTTATCCAGCCTCCTTTGAGAACTCCCCTGCCTCAGACCAAGCACAGATTCTCGGATGTGAGCAAGTCTATCTGTTTGGCAGGTGGCATTTGGGGCTTCTGAAGCCCCTACCCTCCATTCTTTTGGCAACTTCCAGAGTCCAGGCAAACTCACTGCTGGGGGAGGGAAGCAGAGCTCAGCTTCTCCCAGGCCATCTGTAGGCATGTCTGAGCCCACAGACTCCCGGCCAAAATTCCATGACATCCCAGACTCAAACAAAACTCATTCACCCAATCCCCAAACATTCTTGCAACATTCACTGCTTGCCAGGCCCCTTTGGTTTGAGTGCAAGGGGGGCGGGTCATACTTGTGGATTCAGGAAATTCTTTGGAGAAACCAAAGTTAGTTTTGCCCCTTGCAGACAGTCTCTTTTTTTGAGGTTCTCTATTTGGTTTCTATGCCGCTCGGTCCAGGAATGGATTTGGCTAGAGAAGCAGCGTGGCTCAGCGGAAAGAGCATGGGCTTTGGAGTCAGAGGTCATGGGTTCAAATCCTGGCTCCGCCAACCATCAGCTGTGTGACTTTGGACAAGTCACGCAACTTCCCTGTGCCTCAGTTACCTCATCTGTAAAATGGGGATTAAAATTGTATGAGCCCCCCGTGGGACAACCTGCTCACCTTGTATCCTCCCCAGCACTTACAACAGTGCTTTGCACCTAGTAAGCGCTTTACAAATACCATCATTATTATAATTATTTGGTGATCTAATTCTAAAATGTCTGTCTCTAGTCAGCTCTATTACCATGGTTCTCCTTAACTGTTTCCACCCTTCTGTTAGCTAACATTTTGTGAACCCCCAGTAAGTTTCAGAAATGCTTGTTTCTCCACCTTTCATGCCCCCTCAGCTTCACTGCCTGCTTTCTCTGCCCAGGCCAAAAAAAAAATCAACTAGCAGCCTTTATCAGCTCATTCTCACTCCAGCCCTTAATCCTCACTGTGGACAGGGAACACATCTGTTTACTGTTAAACAATGATCTCCGCACCACTTAGTACAGTGCTCTGCACACAGTAAGCACTCAATAAATATAATTGACTGACTGACTAACCCACCAACAGAAGCTTCTGTCCCTGTAAACTCCTTCTTGCATTCCACAGGTGTCTTTAGAATTCTGGAATATCACTTGGGAAAACAGTGCCACGTTGGGCAGCACAGGTATTTTTATTCAGTATTTAAGACATCAACCTCAAACCCCAAATTGAACGATCTTTTCCATATGTAAATAGGTTTATACCTGGATAATGTACTGAACCGTGTTTATTTATATAGGGTACACGCCACTTGAACTGAAGGGTCTAGAATACCTTTCTATGTGCCCTGCAAGGAGGGTAATGTACCATAGCAAACTTCTGGTTGGTTTAGCTAAAACAATCACATACTTCACTCTGAAGGCCCCTATATTTCTGGCATAATTCAGCACCTAGGCTGCATAACGAAAAAACCATTTCAGGAATGTTTTTGATGCCAAATATATTGTGACATTTTAGATCAGGGTAGAGTAGCCCACTAGAGAATAACCCACTAGAAGATGAATACTTCAGGCTTTTCAACTACCTAGAAAGAGGGATTTTCTTGATGTTTTCAGCACTGCTCTCAGTTATACAAAGTCTATTCTAGGTAGCTATCCATGGACATATGTAAAATAGTCTAATCTTAGCTGCTTTTTATGTTGTTGGTAAATAAACTGAAAAGGGATGGTACCTCTTGGATTGAAGAGTAAAACTCTTCAGAGAAAACAACAACAAAAAAATACAGCTTCTCAACACCACTGTCTTGTCCTAACTGGACAGAAATGTTAAGCTACTGGGAAAAGTTACTGAAAAGGTTATATGAATGCAAGAGAGCAAACAGGATGTTTATTAACCCAGAAAATAGGTAATGCCTAAATCTAGAAGATTATCCTCTTAATTTTCCTTAATTGCTTATGATATAATTGCTGCATGTGTTTCCCAAATACCACTTTGAACAGATGAATTGATGAAACAATACCAAAATGAACAGAAAAATTGGATTTAACAGAACTGAATACACTATGGCAGACTTGTGTTTAATTTTATTCTTGGGGATGAAACTGAGTTTCTACACTCTTACGCATGTATTAAATGGTAGCATATATTTTGTTCAATATGAATGGTTTTTATGGCAGGATTTTCTTTTTTTAATGGTTTAACTAAAAAAATTGAAAAATGTCTTGTCAGAGTTTCTACTAAATTTTCCTAACTGTTCATTTTTCCTCCACCCCAGCACTCTACAACGATACCAGCCATCTGTGATAGTCTCTGGATTGTTCCTGGTATCTAGTTTCTCTTCCCAGATTCCCCAGTCACGGAAGAAATTAGGGATTTTAGAACATACACCCAGAGTTGACCCTGTATTCACAGTAGAAGGATTATGAGTGCATTAGCACTATACATGAGTGGACCGTCCTGGCCGTATTCCTTTAACCTGCCACACAAGTTCTCTGGAATGTGGCTCCCCTTTGCATTAATAGCCCTGACCTATGGGTGTATTTTCCACATATTTCCTCCACCCCTAAAACCTGATTTACCTATTTCCCTTTCATCTACCTCCCCCCTCATCTACACCTTTTCTGTTTTCCCTTTTTCTTCCCCTCCCAAATCTCCTGTGGCCACCTTTGATTCTCCTCAGAAGCATCCAGAGCCAAAGCTGTTAATTCTCATTCATGTTCACTGTGAACCTTGAGAATGAAAGGCCGAAGATTAGCACCCACACAGGTACTGACTAAAGAACATACTTCTAGTTAGAATATTATTACAAAAAGTCAATGAACTGTCAGACTGGCAGGTAACCAATGTAACAAACGTCCTGCTACAAGAAGAGCTCCGGGGGGTGAATGTGGGGACTGTGGACTGGCGAATCTCACTTCTATTCCTGTAACATTAGCAGAATCAATAAGTAAGTTCAGAATCGGTGAGGAGTGAGAAAACCACAATTGCTTGGGGAAGATAACATGGTTTTGGAAAGAAGAATCATGCCTCACTCACTCATCTGGTGTAGAAGAATTTGTTTGCAAATATGGTGGGAGGAGGCTGAAAATCCCCTCTCAGGACAGCACCTGGAGAGTTTCCAGTACTCTACCAGTATTGGCTATGGGAGAGAGTGTCAGGCAGAGACATACCCATTCCATTACTAGCTTGAGTAGTAGCTGGTGAGTGGAAGGCAATCTGCTACAAGTCAAAACTCCCCTGGGCAGTGCTGGGCAGCAGCGGCATGGGAGAGAGTCGAGGGCAGAGACTCAAGTTTACTGCGCGGAAGGAGGCAGTGGTAAATAAATCATTTCCATATTTTTTACCAAGAAAACTCTATGGATACAATACCAGAATGATTGCAGATGGAGATGGGGCATTCTGGGAGAGTTCTGGGAGAGTCCTTGGAATTGCTATGGGATGGAGACAACTCGACAGCATAAGATAAGACAAGGCTGAAAATGGGAGAGTCCTATTTTCAACCCCACAACACTTATGTGCATATCTTTATATATTGTAAATTACTTATTATTGATATTAATTTTGGTCTCTCCCTCTAGTCAGCCAATCATATTTATTGAGTACTTACTGAGTGCGGAACACTATACTAAGCACGTGGGAGAGTCCATTATACCAATATAACGGACACATTCCCTGCCCACAATGCAGACTGTAAACTTGTTATGGGCAGGGAACGAGTTTGCTAATTCTTCTGTATCGCAACCTCCCAAGCACTTAGTAGAGTGCTCTGCACAGAGTAAGTACTCAATAAATACCTTTGATTAACTGAGTCAGAGCTGACCCTGACTTTTTGCCAAATGCTCACAATTCCCATCTCTCTTCTTTCATTCATTCATTCATTCAATCGTATTTATTGAGTGCTTACTGTGTGCAGAGCACTGTACTAAGAGCTTGGGAGGTACAAGTTGGCAACATATAGAGACGGTCCCTACCCAACAATGGGCTCACAGTCTAGAAGGCGGGGGGGGTTGTAGAATAATCTCCCAAATGTAGAACAACCTTCCAAGCACTTAGCACAGTGCTCTGCACACAGTAAGTACTCAATAAATATCACTAATTGATTAGTTGGTAGAAACAGCTAAAAGGTTTTGTCAAATGTGCAGTGGCTATGGCGAAGGGGCAGTAATGGCTGCCGTGGTGAGAAACAGGGATAGTGGAGAACGCAACCAGAGAGCACCAGAAGGGAAGCATGGGAAAGAAGAGACCCAGTGTCGATGATGATGATAGACCATAAATCCCTGAAGCATACGTAGAATTTCTAATGATCAACCAACATGTGTGTGGCATCTCTATTGTAGCTAGCAACTCACATAGGATGGGTCACAACTGTTTTATCACTCTGTCTTTGAATAATGGATCACAGCACACCTCATCAACACTTGCGAATCATCCGTGAATGTCTACACACGCTGTCTGGATTCGGGCAAAAATAATTGTTTGGGGGAAGGCCACTGATGGGATGCTTTATGAATGTAGATCCGATTCCCGTGGCCAATGCCCTGAAATTTCCAGTCCATGTGAACTCAATATCCCTATTTGCAGGTGAGCTTTCCCCATTTACCTGGTTTCCTGATTTCCCACTGTGGCCAGCTGTGTAGAAGCTTGTGGCCTTGGCCCTCCCTACCACCCCCCGACCCAAACCCAGGAGGACCACTTGCCTCCTTGAAGCCAAACCCTGCCTCTCCACTGGAGCAGATGGCACGTGAAGCAGAGTTCACCCTGTGTGACTGTTCTGAACACTAGGGACTTTCTGTTTTGGGATGAGGATGATTAAAAGTAGTTTTTCAGTTTGACTTCACCCACTAGATTGCAATAACTGCCCTTAATGTACTTTTTTTGGTAAATTCCCAAATGACGACTACAGTTCTGTGAACAAAGTAGACACTCCACAGATACATATTAGCAGTAAGAATAATAATACTCACCCTTGCCCCCCTACCCCAAACTCCTCCACTAGCTCCTGGAATTCTCAAGTCCCACCCAGCTGATTTCCCTATTCCATTGTCAGTTGGCGTGCTCATTCCTAGACTTTGGGAACAGGAGGAGGGGTGGTGGGATAATCATGGGCTTTTATTAAATTTAATTTCTAGATTTATTTGTGAGGATTGTCAGAGAAAAGACTTTTAGAGAAAAACCTTGGAAAAGCAAGATCAATTTCTACTTTCCTTCCCCTTCGCTTGCCCCTTCTTATTCCCCTCTCCTGCCACACTGAATTTGCCGCAATTCAGGGAAGTTAAAGAACACACCCCTGCTTCCCAATGGGCAATTTGTTGGAGTCTGTGGAAATGGAAATGCCAAGATATGAATCAAAACTTACCTGGCACTTTTTCTTGCCCATTGTATTCAATCTTACTGCTACCTACAGACACTAGGTTTTACTTGGTCTAAATTAAACAAAAATCCTTCTAATTTACACTTCTGTTCTTGGCACCCTGAGAAACAGTGTCTGAAGTGAAAGTGATTTTTTATGAGAACACTGGCTGAATTATTATTGAGTCATTGGCCTTCTGTTAATTGATTTCTTGGGTAGGCCTGGAAGGGTATGAAACAGCAATTCTCTACCTCTCCTCACTCCTCCCGTCCCCCACCAGTGGTCCCCACAAGAACATGATGTCTTGGTGGCTGGAGGGGAGATATTTTCCTTATAAATTTTTGTTTTAGGACAACTCAAAAAGAGTTATTTTAGAGTTCAAATTGTGCTTATAGCAGTTCCTCTGTGGGGCACAGGGGCAGTATAAACATGGAAAGAACACAAATTGGACATGCAGGCTCACTATGAAATTTCTATTTGTTCTATGTTAGAAATGGAACAGTGCCCAGCGCTTAGAACAGTGCTTTGCACATAGTAAGTGCTTAATAAATGCCATTATTAAATTTCGAAGGTGGGTTCCAGTCTATTTTTCCACTTGATCGTATAACCTCAGGTAAGTGGATCGTAGAACCTAAGATCGAATATCATACAGCCCCATTGTAAAATAAAACAGCTCATTCTCGTAACAGCAATAATTTCATCCGCACTGGGGGTATTGATCTGTTCAATAACTACTTTTGCTTTGAAATGCAGCATATAAATGTAGTTTTTTTGTATACTTTCGAGGGAACCAGGACACTGTTATGGAGAAAGACTGCAGCCTGAGGAAGGGGGATAGGGTTTAAATCCTACGCTGATGTTTTTTCTTAGTTTTCCAAAGATTGTGTTAAAGAACTAGATCAGATCTCCTCTCCTATCTGCTGGTCTGCTAGAGGCAAAGTCAGGAAAGAGGGCCTAAGGGATCGCCCTTGCCCTTTGCCACTGTCTGGGTCAACTGAAGACAGAAATTTGGGTTGGAAACCATCACCCTTGGCACTCTACAAACAAGTCCTCAAAACAGCCTTGTGAGGAAGGCCAGAGTTGCTTTCTCTCTTTCACTGTGGGAGACCGAGTGGCATAAAGCAAAGTTGCTTTCAGTGTTAGAATCGAACACAGGATGATCAGTTAATCAATCAATGGGTTTTATTGAGTTTTTACTGACAGTAGAGTCCTGAACTGGTTCCTCCAGACTCTGCCTCAACAAACTCCTGTGAGTTGGCCTGTTCCTTTCCCATGTTTATCTGCTCCTTTCCCCTTCCCTGTGATACTGGAGTAGCCTCCTCACCTCCTGCCCCACCCCTTCCCAGGAAAAGCTGAGGATGTGGTCCCTAAACTATGGACGATTCTAGTGGCAGTCATTTTCTTCCTGAGAGGACTTAATCTTTCACTTTCAGGGAAAAGAGGAGAAGTTTGGCAGGAAGGAGAGACACGGCTCCCATATTAGAGGTACAAATGACGGCAAAGGGGTAGCTTTATAAATACTTTTTTCACAACTTAAGAAGTCAGCATTCTGGACATGAGATCCCTCTGGTCACGAGTGATCTTTAAATTATTCTCTTTGGGATGGCATTGACAATTAGGTAGGCAGATGAAAATAAATATCAATATTGAAATCAGAGGCAGGATGGGATAGAAAGCATTGGGCTTGGGAGTCAGAAGGACCTGGGTTCTAATCCCGGCTCTGCCGCTTGTCTCCTGGGTGACCTTGGGCAACTCACTGAACTTCTCCATGCCACAGTTACCTCATCTGTAAAATGGGGATTAAGACTGTGAGCCGCATATACTACATGGACAGTGTCCAACCTTAGTTCGTACTTACCTCAGTGCTTAGTACAGTACCCGGCACATAGTAAAAGCTTAACAAATACCTTTAAAGAAAAAAGTCTCAGTAACCGAGTTGAAATCCCCAGCTCTTGTGCTGAGTGACTACAGGCAAATCATTTAAAGTTTCTGAGATTCTGCTTCCTCATTTGCAAAAGCAACTCTTTTGGGGGCATTCTGAGGAAGAACTAGTTAAAACGTAAAAAAGCTTTCTCAAAAGACAAAAAGCAACACAAATACTGTACTTCATGGGGGAAAAATCAGATACTGGAAACCTGAAGAAGGATAGCATGTGAAATAGAGGAGCAGAGTTTACTGTGGTTAGCAGACCCTTGAGGTTGCGCCATTAAAAGTAACTGTGGCTGCAAAAGTAGCAGTAGCAATTTAGATCATTTTTTTCTGCAAAGTCCTACCATGTTTTCCTTTGAGATTGATTCATTTTTCTTATAAGTCACTGTGCACTGTCTTTTCTTCAGGCGATTAGTTTGAAAAAGTAAAATACCTCGAGTGTGAAGCTTCTCCTCACAGCCCACAAGGTGATAGTGAAGATGCTCTGAAGTGATTAGTCATTGACTGTGTTTGCAATCCTGGCACATATGCAGAATAGGAAACCCAGTAAACAGCAATCCCTCGGGTGTCCTGAAATGATCTTCTGACGCCCTGAAATGATCTTCTGTCACTGATTTGTCCCTCTAATTTCCCACTGTGTTAGTGTGGTTGTAAGAAGCAGCGTATCTACTCTTCCTTTTAAAATGGGCAGACACCTTTCTTGCTTCCACCTTTCTCTTTCCGAGGACCGTACTCTGTTCCATGGGGACAAAATGAGGACAGATCTAAGGCCAAGCATATGAAAAAGAAATAAACTACACATTAAAATGGATATTATCTCAAAAATGAGCCCTCTACCAGCTTTTAGCTATATAAAGTCTTGCTTACAACCCTGAACAAACCTATGTATCATCTTTTTAGTGGTTGCTCATTTGGTTTACTAATAACCTAAACAACTATTGTGAAATGACCACTCCACATCACCATAATGATGATGCGGCTTCTTCTTCCAGGACTGGGTTTTTTTGTTTGTTTGTTTGTTTTGTGTATGCCCTGAAACTGGAAAAGAATTCTAGAAACCTACATTCAAATCAGTGCTCCAAAGAAACTACTGTGCTCATGAATGGAAAGCTACTTGGTCATGGCTCAATGGACAGACCACGGGCTTTGGAGTCAGAGGTCATGGGTTCAAATCCCAGCTCCGCCAGTTGTCAGCTGTGTGACTTTGGGCAAGTCACTTAACTTCTCTGTACCTCAGTCACCTCACCTGTAAAATGGGGATTAAGACTGTGAGGCCCCCGTGGAACAACCTGATCACCTTTTAACCTCCCCAGCACTTAGAACAGTGCTTTGCACATAGTAAGCCCTTAATAAATGCCATTATTGTTATTAATCAACGTTATGATGAGAATATTTTTGCTTAACCTAAGAACAAATATTTTTCCCAGGGTGTGCTTTCCACTCACAATTTGAAGTGCCAATCAAGGTCCCTCAAATAAATCCATTTTCCTGGCACAGAAAGAATATTAGCTGGGCGGTCCGCTAATATTTCTAAGACATAACACAAAAGGAAACTACAAGGTGAATTCAGTATGAGACCTTCAAGAACACCCAGTTCTAATTCCTTGTTCAGACTGCATTTGTGTTGCATTTGTGTACCTACTATCTGTGTAGGTTGTGCTCTCTGGGGGTTACAAGCTGGTCTGTCCCCCGTGGATCTGAGAACAATGCTCTGAAAACACTGGCAGGAAGGATAATTATGGTCAGTGATGTTCTCACCATCTGGAATGGTTACAGTTGTCAGGTCTGAGATGACTCATTGTTCTGTAGGATCATTTCTCTAATGGCAGCACTAATCAGGAGGGACTGGCAGAGTGGGATGAAACTGTTGCTAAGTGCTGGAGCTGCAGGAAAACACACTGCCGGATAATAAGGAAAAGCTTTCTTTAACCTAAAATGGCTTTTCCCCTTCTAAAGCTACTGCCTGATGATTTTCCTAAAAAAAAAAAAAAAAAAGATTCAGCCCAAGTCTCCGCAATCCTCAAAAACCTCCAGCGGTTACCCATCCACCTCTGTGTCATACAGAAAACTCCTTATCATCGGCTTAAAAGCAATCAGCTCTCTCCCTCAGACCATACTTCACTGACCTCCCCAGCCCACACACATCTCTCCTCTAATGCCAATCTACTCTCTGTACCTCAGTGTCTTCTATCTCGCTGCTGACCGCTCATCCACATCCTCCCTCTGTGGCCTGGAACTCACTCCCACTTCCATATACCACAGACCACCACTCTCTCCACGTCCAAACCCATCCTAAAATCACGTCGCCTTCAAGAGGCCGACCCCAACTAAGCCCTCATTTCTCTGCTCCTAGCTCTCCCTTCTGCATCACCTATGCACTTGGATCTGTACCTCGAAGCACTTGACACTCACCTCACCCTCAGCCCCACAGCACTTAGGTACATATCCTTAGATCTGGTCATTTCCCCTATCTGTAATTTATTTCAATGTCTGTCTTCCCAACTAGACTGTAAGCTCCTTGGGTGCAGGGATCGTGTCTACCAACTGCATTATACTGACCTCTCCCAAACACTTAGTACGGTGCTCGCACGCAATAAATGCTCAATAAATACCATTGATCGATTGATTGACTGAAGCAAGTTCCTTTGCTCCACCTCCTAGTCATTCCGGAGATTTCTTATTGCCAATCCTCCCGTATTAACAATGCGGGCATATTGTTCCAAGGCTCTGGGGTGGGAGGGCCTGGTTTGCCAGCTGGACATCCTTCCCTCAGCCTCAAGCCACTTATGTGTATTTCCATAATTTATTTATTTATACTAATGTCTGACTCCCCCTCTGGACTGTAAGTTGTAAGCAGGGAATGTGCCTTCCAACTCTGTTAGATTGTTGTACTGTACTCTCCCAAGTGTTTAATACAGTGCTCTGCACACGGTAAGTACTCAATAAGCACTCAGGGAAGCTGTATGGCTCAGTGGAAAGAGCCTGGGCTTTGGAGTCAGGGGTCATGGGTTCAAATCCCAGCTCTACCAATTGTCAGCTGTGTGACTTTGGGCAAGTCACTTCACTTCTCTGTGCCTTAGATACCTCATCTGTAAAATGGGGATTAAGACTGTGAGCCCCCCGTGGGACAACCTGATCACCTTGTAACCTCCCCAGCGCTTAGAACAGTGCTTTGCACATAGTAAGCACTTAATAAATGCCATCATTATTATTATTATAAACACAATTGATCGACTGACACCATGGAACCTGGGGTTATGTTTCCTACACAGGAGACCTAAGCGGCACCTTCTGGAAATCAGAGGATAGTGAGAAAGTAGGCGCTAAATGCACAAAACTGAGCTAAACTTTGAGTTTCTAAATGCATGGCCTTTGGCCCTGATGAAGTTGTGTCCAGTCATCGTGGAGGGCTTTTCGAGTAGCCTTGGGCTGGAAACTCCAGCTATTGAACACAGCGCTGGCAGCAACACACTGTTCCCAGCCTTCACCTCTTTCTACTTCAGGGACTCGATTAGGAAAAGGCACTGATGGTGTCAGGCTTGTGGGACAAATGGAGTTTCTATTTTGTAGCAAGGCTTCTTATATATGCCCTGATTAATCCCTCCACTTTCCTGGTCAGCTATTCCAGTGACTCTCTCAGCCCTCCTGTTCTTAATCTGGTTATTCATCTATGTATTTGTTCACTTGTGTTGATTATTACCTATTATTTCTATATTCTGTCCCTTAATTGTAACATATACCTCAAATCATATCTACTGTCTCCCCAATTAGAGCCTCAGCAGCTTGCATGAGAGCTCACCTCCTCCAGGAGGCTTTCCCAGACTAAGCCCCCTTTTTCCTCTCCTCCTCCCCATCCCCTCAGCCTTATCTCCTTTCCTCCCCACAGCACTGGTATATATATTTGTACAGATTTATTACTCTATTTATTTTACTTGTACATGTTTACTATTCTATCTATTTTGTTAATGATGTGCATATAGCTTTAATTCTATTTGTTCTGATGATTCTGACACCTGTCTACATGTTTTGTTTTGTTGTCTGTCTCCCCCTTCTAGACTGTGAGCCCGTTGTTGGGTAGGGACCGTCTCTATATGTTGCCGACTTGTACTTCCCAAGCGCTTAGCACAGTGCTCTGCACACAGTAAGCGCTCAATAACTATGATTGAATGAATGAATAAATACGATTGAATGAATGAATGAATTTATTTGAATGACCCCAAGGGTCAAGTTCATTGTTCTGTCCTTTGTAGGTGTTAATGCTGATACCAGCTCTGCCACTTGTCTGCTGGGTGACCTTGGGCAAGTCACTTCACATCCCTGTGAGCCCATTGTTGGGTAGGGACCATCTCTATATGTTGCCAACTTGTACTTCCCAAGCACTTAGTACAGTGCTCTGCACACAGTAAGCACTCAATAAATACAATTGAATGAATGAATGAATCTCTGGGCCTCACCTCATTTGTAAAATGGGGATTAAGACTGAGTCCCATGAGGGACAGGGACTGTGTCCAACCTGGTTACTTTCTATCTACCCCAGAGCTTAGAACAGTGCCTGGCACATAATAAGTGCTTAACTAATACCATGATTATTATTATTATTATTATTATTAAATGGGATGGAGTCAATCACTCAATCATTAATTGAGCACGTACTGTGTGCAAAGCACTGTACTAAGTGCTTGGAATAGTACAATATAACAACAGAGATAAGGATAATCTGAAAATTGCCTATTGGAAGGTGCCAAAAACACTTTTATTCACAGCACTGTTCCTAGGAAGGAAAGCATAGCTATAGGGAAGGTGCCCTAAAGCAGCCAGGATCAGCCTAAAGGAGCACACACACCTAAGGCTCAGCCTGAGATACCCCAGCCTTCTGGGGGACAATATGCAGTCATCAGCTGCATAATAATGATAGCATTTATTAAGCACTTACTATGTGTAAAGCACTGTTCTAAGCACTGGGGAGGTTACAAGGTGATCAGGTCTTCATCCCCATTTTACAGATGAGGTAGCTGAGGCCCAGAGAAGTGAAGTGACTTGCCCAAAGTCACCCAGCTGACAATTGGCAGAGCCGGGATTTGAACCCAAGACCTCTGACTCCAAAGCCCGTGTTCTTTCCACTGAGTCACACTGTTTCTCTAAAGCATAACCCTCCAGTCTTCTGCCTCAACTGAATAGCCATCTAAAGTTCAGAAAAGCCCAGTCCACCCAGATTCCTCTCAACCTTTCCTAGTTCCTGGTCATGCCAACCCAGCTTGATACCAGTCTAGCTGTGTTGGTGGTGGTGTGTGGCTGTTGGGCTGTGGCAGATGTGGACCCTGGCCAAGCTGGAATTGGCCTGGGACTCAGTTCTGTGGGCTGCCCTTGCCACAACTAAAAGTTGGCTCGTAAAATTGCATCATCATCATCATCATCAATCGTATTTATTGAGCGCTTACTGTGTGCAGAGCACTGTACTAAGCGCTTGGGAAGTACAAGTTGGCAACATATAGAGACAGTCCCTACCCAGCAGTGGGTTCACAGTCTAAAAGGGGGAGACAGAGAACAAAACCAAGCATACTAACAAAGTAAAATAAATAGAATAGATATGTACAAGTAAAATAAATAAATAAATAGAGTAATAAATATGTACAAACATATATACATATATACAGGTTCTGTGGGGAAGGGAAGGAGGTAAGATGGGGGGATGGAGAGGGGGACGAGGGGGAGAGAACAGAAGGGCTCAGTCTGGGAAGGCCTCCTGGAGGAGGTGAGCTCTCAGTAGGGCCTTGAAGGGAGGAAGAGAGCTAGCTTGGCGGGTGAGCAGATGAGCAGAGCAAATGAGCATATGAGCAGAGCAAATTCTGGGATCATTGTGGGTTCAGTTCAAACTCATATCTGGTTCAGTGGCACCCCAAATGCCACACTGTATCCCCCACCTGAAAGAGGGCTTTGTGCTGATCGGGCCCGGATCCTGGAATTCCAGACCAGACTCTACTGCAGACTCCAGTGCCTTGATCCACCTGGATCCCTCACCCAGCCCAGCTGTGTGTAAGGGGCAGAAGAACAGGTGGAGCCATTAAATTATCAGCCTGCTCTTTCAGTTCCATCCTCTGCTCAGCCCCACTGTGGTTGTCCAACAGTTTGGGTTGTAAGGGATTGGGGTCTCAGGACAAAGCCCTCCTTTCCTTTTCTCCCTCTCCCTTCTGTGTCCCCCGACTTGCTCCCTTCATTCCTCCCTGCTCCCACTGCACTTATGTATGCATCTGTCATTATTTATATTGTCTGTTTCCCTCTCTGGACTATAAGCTCCTTACGACCAGGGACTGTGTATGTTATATTGTATGCTTTGCACAAAATAAGTGCTCAATAAATACTATTGACTGACTGATTTTCTAGGGTGAGGCTTGGAGATCAGAGCTTCAGGAGTTGTGCTCTTGGCCAACTCCTCATCCTCAGGACGAGCCCCTGGAGACACTGGTGCCAGCTTGGTTTTAGTGAGTGCTTCTGCTGCCGGCTGGGAGGGATGGGGCTCCTCAGGGCAGAAGTTTGAATCCTGCCTCATCTGGCCCCAGCTAGGGGCAATTCAGGCCATCTCCAAGGATCCCCTCAGATTTCGTGTGATATAATAATGATGGTATTTATTAAGCACTTGCTATGCAGCATGGCTTAGTGGAAAAAGCGCGGACTTGGGAGGCAGAGGCCATGGGTTCTGATCTCAGCTCTGCCACTTGTCAGCTGTGTGACTTTGGGCAAGTCACTTAAGTTCTCTGTGCTTCAGTTCCCTCATCTATAAAATGGGGATTAAGACTGTGAACCCTACATGGGACAACCTGGATTACCTTGTATCCCCCCCACCGGCGCTTAGAACGGAGCTTGGCACATAGAAGTACTTAAATACCAACATTATTAATATTATTACTATGTGCCAAGCACTGTTCTAAGTGCTGATGTCACAACAGGCCTGTGCACACTCAGTCCCGGGATCCGGAAGTCACCGGAGGATCATTAGAGATAAATCGAGATGCAGCATGGCCTAGTGGAAAGAGAACGTGGGTTCTAATCCTGGCTCTGCCACTTGTCCGCAGTGTGACCTTGGGCAAGGCATTTAACTTCTCTGTGCCTCAGTTACCTCATCTGTAAAATGGGGATTAAGACTGTAAGCCCTATTAGCCCCTGATTATCCTGTGTCTACCCCAGTGCCTGGGGCACAGTACCTGGCACATAGCACTTAACACATACCATTAAAAAAAAATTACCAACACCATGATCCCTAAATCTATGATCCCTAAATCGTCAGCCTTCTATCGATCAGTCTCGTGTGCCGGAGAGGGAGGGGTCTGGGCAAGGATCTGTCATTGCTATCACTGCCATGGCACAGGCAGAAGGGGCACCACGGGTGTACTGGGGCTTCTTCAGGCCATCTCCGGCTGGGTTGTTTTATTTTTAGTGGGAAGGCAGAGAGAGTCTTCTGTACCTCTCTTACCCCACTCACAGGCTGAGTCAAGCCCTGTCTTTCCTGCCTTTCTCGATGCTGCAGACAAGAACAACTTTACATCTCGTGGGTTTTTGTTTGTCTTCTAAAACGAAGTGTTTACTCTGCAAAAATGAGAGTGTATAGTGCACAGTAATGACAACTCTGCCCTTGACTGCCTGCAGGACCATAGAGCTCTCTTCCCAGATCATCACTTGGGCAGGAGGGGCGTGAATGAGGAAGAAGTGACCAATTATCAGCTACCAGACTCTTCCTTTCTCCCCCCCTCCAGCTCACCACTCAATTAACCCTCTCAGTTATGCCCAGCGAGGGGTTATTAAGGCGGAGTGAAAAGAGGTGAATGAAAAGACTAACTGAATTCAATGAGGGGTGGGGTGGAAAGCAGGGATTAACATGTTTGCTTCTTGTCACCCTTTCAGGGCTAA
The DNA here is from genome assembly GCF_015852505.1 of Tachyglossus aculeatus. Classification (NCBI taxonomy): domain Eukaryota; kingdom Metazoa; phylum Chordata; class Mammalia; order Monotremata; family Tachyglossidae; genus Tachyglossus; species Tachyglossus aculeatus. Next base: position 22,852,604 of record NC_052077.1, on the reverse strand, counting down.
AACATCACTACAATCACGCTTATGGTGTTAGTCACTAGCTAACTGAGAAACTGAGAAAAAGAAAAGCCAGCACCCCAAGTTACAAAGACATTGTAACAGCTCATGTATAGTTTACAGCAGGGGTTGGCAATCTTTTTGTGTAGAAGAGCCAAACAAAGTGAAATCTACCTTCGTGCAGCTGGTGCTCAAACAGCCAACTGCAATTTAAACACACATTGACATGACAGATACCATTGTGAATCTAGCGGCTTTAAATAACTCAGCTTCCTCCTGTATATAGCTTCTCTCTCTCCATACCACCTCCAGAGCCATTGTTCCAAGAAGAGCCAGGTAAAGCTCCCCTGCCATGGACTGCAGACCCACTGGCTTACAGGAAGCTGGTCTTACTTTATATACTCTTTATTTTTGCTAGTCGATACTGCCAAAAATGGTTTAGACTTGGCACACCTGGCCTTGGATGTGTTAATTTGTCCCCCTGCCAATGCCTGCTTGCAACATTAGCTGGAATCTAGGGGGTGGAACACTCAGAGATCTGAATTTTCAATCTGGTGATGGATGGTCAAAGGTGCCAGCACAGTGAAGTGCACAAAGCGACTATAAAGACCAGGTTTTCCCTGTCAGGAACAAAACGCAATTCATTTGTTACACAACTGGATGTTGTGCAACACAGAGGCATCTTTCCTAGTTGACACTTACCGCTGAGTTTTGAAGATTTGAATCCATATGTAAAAGTGTTCAACTTTGCATCAGAAAAGTAAAGGTGTCAGTTTGGGGTTAAACAACAATAATAGGATATAGTGAGAATTACAGTGCTCCGAGGGATGGGGGAATCAAACGACTGGCAAAAATCTCCAAAGAGTTAGTAGGTTTGAAATATTTATCTATTTAAAATTCAATTTACAAACAACTGGTATCAATCAATCAATCATATTTATTGAGCACTTACTCTGTGTAGAGCACTGTAATAAACGTTTGGGAAAATACAATACAATAGAATTAGCAGACGCATTCCCTGCCCAAGGGTTCTAATCCCGGCTCCACCACTTGTCTGCTGTGTGACCTTGGGCAAGTCACTTCACTTCTCTGTGCCTCTGTGCATCTGTAAAAGTGGGGACTAAGAATGTGAGCCCCACGTGGGACAACCTGATTACCTCATATCTAATCCAGCGCTTAGAACAGTGCTTGGCACATAGTGCTTAACAAATACCATAATTATTATAACGAGCTTAATTAGGTTTATTCTGAGGTCAATTATATCAGCAATGGGACAGGCCCGAGCAAGAAGATTTAGTTGAATTGGGAGAGGCTCTGAAAATGTGCTTGAATGAATGAAGGCTACACCTCATTGATAAATTCAGAATATCCAACATCCTACAGACTTTCAGCATCTGGAAACATCATCTAAACCCTCCCATCCCTATTCATGTCAAATCAATGCCGCTCTGATGATTAAGGCTGTCTCTTGCACTGGGGAAGATGAAATTCTTTGCAAAGGATTTTTCAGGTTGAAAACTTCTTCTTGTCTCTTGAGTCTGCCTGAGGCCAGTCCAAATCTCAGTCCTAAACTGGGACCCGTGGGGAAAGCTCTGTGTAGGCAGAGGTAATGGTTTTAATAATAGTAATAAGGAAGTAAGTGCTCACTGTGTGACAAGGAGTGTCACATAGGCCACCGGCCCACGTCATCCCCCGGGCCTGGAATGCCCTCCCTCTGCCCATCCGCCAAGCTAGCTCTCTTCCTCCCTTCAAGGCCCTGCTGAGAGCTCACCTCCTCCAGGAGGCCTTCCCAGACTGAGTCCCTTCCTTCCTCTCCCCCTCGTCCCCCTCTCCATCCCCCCATCTTACCTCCTTCCCTTCCCCACAGCACCTGTATATATGTATATATGTTTGTACATATTTATTACTCTATTTATTTATTTATTTTACTTGTACATAGCTATTCTATTTATTTTATTAGTATGTTTGGTTTTGTTCTCTGTCTCCCCCTTTTAGACTGTGAGCCCACTGTTGGGTAGGGACTGTCTCTATATGTTGCCAATTTGTACTTCCCAAGCGCTTAGTACAGTGCTCTGCACATAGTAAGCGCTCAATAAATACGATTGATGATGATGATGATGATGAGTGTACTAAGCGCTATGATAGATAAAAGATAATCAGGTCAGACACATTCCCCTGTCCTCTTGACTGTAAACTCGTGGGCAGGGAACGTGTCTACCAACTCCATTATACTGTGCTCTCCCAAGCACTTAGTACAGTGCTCTGCATACAGTAAATATGATTGATTGATTGATGAGGGCCTCAAAGTCTAAGGGGGAGGGAGAACTATTAAATCCCCATTTCCCAGATGAGAAAACTGAGGTACAAATAAAAATAAGTTAAATGACTTGCCCAAGGGCACACAGCAGGCAAATGGCAGAGCTGGGGATAGATCCCAAGTGCCCTAACTCTCAGGTCCGTGCTCTTCCCACTTCTGGAGCTCTGGGCTGATAGGCCCACCTCAGAGCCTGCCCTAAAGTTATCAGCTTCCTGATAAAATTTTACCTTTTCTGGCTCCCAGAGACATCTCCGCTCTCCTGCAGATCCCACGGGCCAGGCAGGAACATCTAGAAGAGGGGTTGCAGCTCAGAGCCAACAGCAATACCAAACAGCAACTATCAATCGAGCAGCTCTTGGTCCAGTCTGGAGGTATACAGTGGGACACCATCTCATGACCTCTGCCTTCACAGCTGAACCCAACATCACTCAGCCCAGTCCTGAAATATTCCCACCATGTAGCATAATGAAAACAGTACTTGTTAAGTGCTTACTCTGTGCCAAGCACTGTTTTAAGTACTGGGGAAGATACAAGTTAATCAGGTTGGAAACAATCCCTGTCCCCCACGGGGCTCACAGTTTAAGTAGGAAGGAGGAGGATTTAATCCCTATTTTACAGATAAGGTAACAGAGAAGTTAAGTGACTTGTATATATGTTTGTACATATTTATTACTCTATTTATTTATTTATTTTACTTGTACATATCTACTCTATTTATTTTATTTTGTTAGTATGTTTGGTTTTGTTCTCTGTCTCCCCCTTTTAGACTGTGAGCCCACTGTTGGGTAGGGACTGTCTCTATATGTTGCCAATTTGTACTTCCCAAGCGCTTAGTACAGTGCTCTGCACATAGTAAGTGCTCAATAAATACAATTGATTGATTGATTGAAGTGACTTTCCCAAGGTCACATAGCAGACACATGGCATAGCCGGGATTAGAACCCAGGTCCTCTCACTCCCACCTCTGCTCTTTCCACCAGGCTGCACGGCTTCTCTACCTACAGTCGATCCTTTTGTTTGTGGTTAAGAAAGAGGAAGTTAGGTATAGATGTGGTTTAGAACATTTTGCAGTTAAAAACACCTAAAAACTATGGGCTGGCTTGGCACCCTGCAGAGTGGGCTAGGGAGCTTCACTGGGGCAGGGTTATGTCTGCAATGTCATTGGTAACTCGCCTCACCTGTGTGAGTGAGTGAGTGCGTGTATGAGTATTTATGCACACACGCATGTCTTAATTTTTCAGAACTTTAAACCCTTGAATTAAGAGGCCCCAGATTTAGAGCCTTTTATTCACATTTATTAATGTTCAGGGCCTACAAGCACATGGGACACTTAAAGGCACCATCTGTCTGAAGAAAATGAATATGATCAGCTATCTCAATGAAATGACCTTTGGGCTTGAAAACAGTTCTCCTTCCTCTCTTTCTATCTCTGCCCCCACCCTCCCTCCCCTCCCATCTGGACAAAGGGGAATTAAGTAATCCCTTTGGAAGGAACTTGGCCCTCGGTCCTTGCCTTCCCCTGGGCTGTTTATTTGTGAAGTGGCTGCAGAGACACTACTGAACACCACTGGCTACGGAGAGAATGTCTTCCCCATTCAGAGCTGTGGAAAGATGAGTCATTCAAAGCAGCTGGGGAGGTTCAGCAAACAGAGTTCTCTAGGGCATGGGTCGGAGAGTTCACAGTAAACTGTAGAAACTGTTAAAACAACTGGCCCTTTCACCCTGCCCCCACCCCTCCTTCATTCCCCTTCACCCAACCTGCACGCTCATTTGGGGGAAGCTTAATACCTCCCTCCAAGATAGATCTCTCAGATGGAAATTGGAAGTACTTCCCTGCAACAACCATCTCTCCCAATGCAGCACAAGTCAGTTAATAATAGTAATGGTATTTATTAAGCACTTACTATGTGCAAAGCACTGTTCTAAGCACTGGGGAGGTTACAAGGTGATCAGGTTGTCCCGTGGGGGGCTCACAGTCTTCATCACCATTTTACAGATGAGGTAACTGAGGCACAGGGAAGTTAAGTGAGTTGCCCAAAGTCACACAACTGACAATTGGCGGATCCGGGATTTGAACCCATGACCTCTGACTCCAGAGCCCATATTCTTTCCACTGAGCCATGCTGCTTCTCTAGACCCTTCTCTTGCCACTCTCCAGACCCTTCCTGCTCAAACAGGTGGATATTGCTTCTTTCTTCAGCTCTAATCCCACTCCTCTCCTACTGGCCTTTTGGTCTACAGGGAATGACTAGAAATGGTCTGGATGGCTGCTGGAGATACTAGGATTGTTACCCCCATTAGATTGAAAGCTCTCCGAAGGCAGGGACTGACTGATTAATAATAATAACAATAATAATGGTATTTGTTAAGCACTTACTATGTGCCAGGCACTGTACTAAGTGCTGGGTGGATACAAGCAAACTGGGTTGGACTGCCCCTGTCTCGCATAGGGCTCACAGTCTTATTTCCCATTTTACAGATGAGGTAACTGAGGCATGAGAAGTGAAGTGACTTGCCTAAGGTCACACAGCAGATAAGTGATGGAGCTGGAATTAGAACCAATTGTGTGTCTCCTATACCTCTGTTCCTGGCCACCTCACCCAGGCTCCACACACAAAAGCGCTTCACAAATTCTATTTACAATGAGGTTGAGAAACACTGAAACATAAAGGAAATAGCCAACAATGCCCATGGCATGTCACAGTGGAGTCATGTTAGCTCTAGAGAAATGTTAATAATAATAGTAATAATGATAGCATTTATTAAGTGCTTACTACGTGCAAAGCACTGTTCTAAGCTTTCCACCACTACAGGTGAAATTCGGAGAAGAACCTAAGCCATCCAATCCCCACACTAGTATTATTTGTTGTCACTTTGCCATACTTTCAGAACTCAGTACAGTGCCCTGCACACACTAAGTGCTTAATGAATACTGATACTACCAGAAGAATTCTCCTTCCTGGCTGTCATGCTTTTATCATGCTAAAGTTGCCCTATCAAAAACATCCCACGGGTTGTGAATTTGCTTGTCATTAAAACACAGAAAGCCAATTCAGCCAGGTTGGGATCATTTAGTAAAGGTCCAAATGAACCTAGCTCAATGAATCAATCAATCAATCAATCAGTGGCATTTATTGAGTACTTACTATGTGCAGAGAAAAAAATGGTAAATAAATGATGGCATTTGTTAAGCGCTTACTATGTGCAAAGCACTGTTCTAAGTGCTGCAGGGATACAAGGTAATCAGGTTGTCCCACATGGGGCTCACAGTCTTAATCCCCATTTTCCAGATGAGGTAACGGAGGCACAGAGAAGTGAGGTGACTTGGCCAAAGTCACACAGCTGACAAGTGGCAGAGCTAGGATTAGAACTCATGACCTCTGACTCCCAAGCCCGGGTTCTTTCCCCTGAGCCATGCTGCTTCTTCTTAACAGTGGTTTTTGGTAAGGGCTTACTATGTGCCAGGCACAGTACTAAATGCTGGGGTGGACACAAGCAAATAATATTGGACACAGTCCCTGTCCCATGTGGGGCTCACAGTCTCAATCCCCATTTTATAGATGAGGTAACTGAGGCACAGGGAAGTGAAAGTGACTTACCCAAGATCACATAGCAGACGAGTGATCTTAGAACCCATGACCTTCTAAATCGCAGGGCCGTGCTTTATCCATTGCACCCTGCTGCTTCTCAGAGCTTGGGAAAGTACAGTACAACATAATTAGCAGACACATTCCCTGCTCATAATGAGGTTATGTCTAGATGGCATCATGGGGGAACGGTTTAAATGTGCACTTTACCAGAGGGCCTGATGCCCTGGCCTGAAGCCCGGTGATTTATTTGCTTAACATGGCCCTCGGATCTGAGACCCATCCTGGGATTTGTCAGTAGTGCAGGTGAGGCAAGGAGTTTTCCTAAACTGCAATAAACCTTTGTCCTTTGTCCAAATTTTCCAAGGGTCTAGATTATGTGTTGGCCTCAGGGGAGAAAGAGTAAGACTAGTACATTTTAGAGCTTGGATGGAGAAGCGTATCTGGGGAGAATTGAAACTGGAGAGTAAAGAACTAGGGCAGTTATGTGAAAGGGAAATGCGGCCATACCCGATGATGTGTGACACAGTTCTAATGCAATGCAGACACGAAATGCTAAATATAACGAGTCAATTCGGAGGAGTAATTCACAAAGGGGAAGATGAGATTTTTCACCTTTGCCAATCAGAGGGAAAGATCTCCTTTTTTGAGTCATTTAATTGCAGCAGTCTACAAAGCAGTAGATAAACACTGCAAGTGAGAAAAATGCAGACGTTTTTGAACATGTTTTAGGTTGTTTCTTTGTCAAGATGTGTGGGAAACATAGGGATTTGAGTCATAGAAACCCAGGGTCACAGCATGACTTGTGTAACTGTATCTCATTCTTGATTCTTTCCCCTCATGCTACTCCCCGGCCCTGGGCTGGAACTCCCTGGGACCCTTCCCAAATCCAACAGTGATGTCCCTAAGTTTAATGGGATGTTGTGAGATCACAGTTGCTCAAGAGAAGCAGCGTGGCTTAGCTGAAAGAGCACGGACTTGGGAGTCAGAGGGTGTGGGTTCTGATCTTGGCTCCGCCACTTGTCTGCTGTGTGACCTTGGGCAAGCCACTTAACTTCTCTGTGTCTCTGTTACTCATCTGTAAAAAGGGGATGAAGACTATGAGCCCTACATGGGACAACCCTATTACCTTGTATCTACCCCAGTGCTTAGAACAGTGCTTGGCACATAGTAAGCGCTTAACGAATATCATCATCATTATTATTATTATCTTACATACCCTAATTCATGTACATAGCCCTCTCTCTTTCCTCCTGTTAGTAAATTATTTCAATGTCTGTCTCCCCCACTGACGGCTAGAATGCATGCCTCCTTGATTAATCAATGGTATTTATTGAGTGCAGAGCACTGTACTGAGCACTTCGGCTAGTATGGTAGAGTGGGCAGACACAATCCTTGCTCATGAGAGGCTTACAGTTGCCTCCCTTGCAAGCACTTAGTACAGTGCTTGGCACTCGCTCAGAAAATACTAATGTTTGATTTAGAACATGGAGGGAGTAGGCGCTCACTCACTAGAGGCTTCCTTTTTTATGGTATTTGTTAAGGGCTTACTATGTGCCAGGCACTGTACTAAGCGCTGGGGTAGACACAGGCTAATCAGATTGGACACAGTCCATGTCCCATATAGGCTCACAGTTACAATCCCCATTTTCCAGCTGAGTTGTAATTTTAAGCCAATCCTGAAAAGTGCTCTGCTGAAAAACATCTTCTGGATTCTCACAGAAAGTCTGAAACCACACCTTACCTTACTGACACTGTGGGGAATGTCTCTGCTTATCCGGGCCGTGACAAGAAATTCAACGAAAAAAGGTCAAATCCAAAGGAAGATGTTGCAAAGAATAGAGTCTTTATTCACTTAAAAGTGCAGTAATTATATGTTGTTGTTCTTGAAACCTCACAGCAAATTGTTCCATCTTTCTCTGTGTGTGATTTTGGCAAAGGGCTCGCTAGCTCCCGTTGAGAGAAAAAAGACACAGATTCATTTTCAAGAGGTAATGTAGTCATAAACAATGAAGCTTTGTTTGATCTATGAACATGCAAAGTGCTGCACAGAGTAGGGGATTAAAGTCGTTTGGAAAAGAAATATTGTGGGGCTTACTGATTCTTGCACTCTTTGTCAGGCTGTGAAGTATTTTAGTTTCTTAGAATCTAAGCATCTTAGGGCTTGGTTCGGAGGCCAGGTTTCCAAAAAAACATTGGGATTCACTGTATGAGTAAGAAATAAAAGGAAAAAGAACACATTTCACCAGAAATGGATTAGTGGTCAAAACAAAGGGAGGTTTTTTCCTCCTGAGTGCATGTCTGTGTGACCAAGAACCTCCGAACCTCCAAGGAACACCCAATAAGATTGGGTGCCAGGGAATGCCTGCTTAGAACTTGGGGCTCAGAGGGGCATCTCATTGCCACCAGCACCGCCACCCCGACAGTCTTCCATAGCTGTGCAGGGCGCCAATTAGTCAATCATTTTTATTGAGCGATTACTGCATGCAGAGCACTGTACTAAGCGCTTGGGTGAGTACAAAATAACAGAGTTGGTAGACCCTGTTCCCAGCCCACAGCGAGTTTACAGCCTAGAGGAGGAGCTTAGAGTCGCAGAGTGAAGTGTGGGCCTGTTCCCTGCTCCTAGCCTCTTCAGGATTAGTCATTAGGATGTTACTGAAATACAAGTTTGGAACACCAAATGTGATCCTTTTGATGAAAAGGGAAAACCAATAAAAACCACATCCAGGGCCCCAGGTATACCTACACCCCAAGTACCTTCCAGGTGGACTTGAGGATTCGTGGAGGCGTTCCCAGCACCTATAGGCTCCTTCTGGGACCCTCTCTACCCACGGCAGCTGCACAGACATCTCCTGCTGGAGGTGGGAAGTGGGGAGACAGTGGGAGGGAGGTTTTCAGACCCCCCTGGGGCAGCCTGGAGATGTCACTTTGCAGTGGGGAATTTTCATCTCCAGGTTTGGGAGTGGCAGTTTTGCCTCCTCCCAGATTTTTGCTCACTGAGACCCTCTCCAGTGTTTGGTGTTGAAAAACAGGGAGGGTCTCCACCCAGCACACTCATCCATGCTTCCTCTGCTGCTGCCCAGGAAGAGGCAAGGCCAGCAGAGCATGGGAAATGGGCGGAAGGGAGGAGACCCTTCCTGCATTTCCTCTTCCTTCTAGGTTGTAAGCTCCTTGTGGGCAGGAATCATGCCTACCAACTCTATTGTACTGTAACTCTCACAAGTGCTCAGTACAGTGCTCTGAGTACGGTGAACGCTCAATAAATACCACTGAACGAATGATTCTTGGCTACACCCGGGGTGACTGCTCCACCCTTCTTCTGCTTCCACTGTTTCCTCCCCCAACAGGAGTCCCCTTGGGGTGGAATCAGGACAATCTCTGAGTTAATCCCTTTCCCTACTCCTGGGCACTGCTAGCACTCTGATGGCTCCAGGCAAAGCTGCTGTTGCGGTCTGGTCCGGATTGCGGGGAGGGGTGAGAGGGACTTAAAGGCAGAACTACCTGCTGCTCCAGTAGTTCCGCCAAATGTTGGTTTCAAGGGCAAGCACTTCTTCTGTTCCGTAAACTCACCTTCTCCTCCACTCCTGGGACTTTGAGATGCCAAGTTCCCCCAGATGAGTCCACACTAGTGCTCATTCACTCGCTCACAGTCAGCTGGGTTTGGGGGTCAATCCCAAAACTGGCTCAGAGGAGGATGCACGTGAGCCCAAATAATCAGGACCCCTTACATCGTGTAAACCCGTGGCTAGCTTTGCCTGCCCTTAATCTGGGTCTGGATGCCTGGGGGACCGAGGGCCAGCCAGGGGAATAATTTGAGGCCGAAGATTGGGGGCCCCCTAGAGAGGAGGGAGGGCTGGTGAGTTATCAGTCTCATCTTGGGTCCAAGGTGGGGGCAACCAGCCAAGGACAAGGCATGGGGGTGGGCCACACTTTGGACTTTCCTTCTTTTGGGATTACTCGCATGGAGGTCGTGTGCTTGACCCCAAATTCTCCCCCATCCCAAATGACAGCTCCCTATGTAGCCTTCTAACAGCAGCCTTTGGCCTGATTACATGAACATATAAAGAAAGATTTGGGCTTAGGAATTTACCCTCAATTCAGCTGGAATGAAACATTTTCCTTGAGAAGAGAAGGAAAGTTTAAGATACCCAAACATTTAGTTTGGTGCTCTGCAAAGAGGGAGCCCTCAACAGATACTATTGACTCATCTTCCAAAATGTCTCCAAGCCTCCAAAACCTTCAATGTTTATCTATTTCTCTCCACATCAAGCAGCTATCCTGACCAATGAAGCATTCTCTCAGTATTTTCCACCTCTATCTACTATTGCCTTCCTCTACTATACACCTCAAACTCTTCAATCCTCCTTCTCACTGTGCCTCGTTCTTGGCTCCCTCACTTCCCAACGCCTTGCTCACCCATGTATCCTACCTCAAATTCCTTCCCCTTCAAATCTGCCAGACCACAGCTCTCACCATCTTCAAGGCCCCTGAAGAAATCATACCTCCCCAAAGAGGCTTTCTATCCCCAATTAATTTTTCTTCTTCCCAGGTAATATCCTCCCAACCACCTCCTCTGCACTTACCCACTCATAACCACTCCTGGTTGTGTACACATCCATGTACATACCTAACGATTTAAGGACTTCTTCCTCCTGTACATTGTTGTATGTCTGTAATCCTCAGACTAGGATCTCCTAGGGATCAGGGCTTACATCTTCTACCTCTGTTGTACTCTCCCAAGCAATTAGTGCTCTACTCTGTCCCCAACAAGTCCTTCCTGTGAATTTTACTGACCAAAGAGAGTCCCACCAACTCATGTCCCTTTCCAGTTTTTTGCTGCCCAAAGTTTCTTCTCCAACATGGCCTTAGTTCCCTAACCCCATATACCCTACTTTTCAGACTTGGAAAGGTGTGATTGCTGAATACCGTACATGCATTATAAAACCACCTGCTTTGATCCCTCTATTTCTCATTGGGAATCCGTTGTCAAGCTGATTCCAACAGCTGAACTGGTATGAGCATCTCCAGGTTTCCTTACTTTTGAACGATTTGTGGGACACACCTGGCATGGACCCAGAAGCAATTCAGGGGAGCTGTCATCCTCGGCTGGCTAAAGTGGGAGGGAAAGAACTACTCATTATAGACTCCACGAGCGAGATGCAAAGGGAAGTCTAGCGGAGTTCAAACATCCTTTCCGAAGGTCCATCTGGGACTAATTGGATTTGCTGAAATGGCCTCTTTAAATAGATTGGAGAATGCCGATGATCACTCTGCTGGACGGGCAGAGTGCTAGGAGCACAAGGTGACAAATACCTTTCCGGCAGAACCAGACAAAAAGGCTGAAGCTCCAGTAAAGCTAATTGGAAAAGGGGAGGTGGAGACCATCGAGCGGAAAGGGATGGCGGCAGTGAGTGGGTACGAGAGCTCTGCTGCCTTGATTTCTGGTGATCAGGGGCTCAGAAGGCCCTGACTGGACAGCTGATGGGCTTTGCAAACCACACAAAGGTGATGTTAGTGTAGGGGATAATAACAATAATAATGATAATGATGGCATTTGTTAAGCGTTTACTATGTGCAAAGCACTGTTCTATGTGCTGGGGGGGATACAAGGTAATCAGGTTGTCCCACGTGGGGCTCACTGTCTTAATTCCCATTTTACAGATGAGGTAACTGAGGCTCAGAGAAGTTAAGTGACTTGCCCAAGGTCATGGCAGCCTTTGAACATTGCAATCCCCAGGAGGGTTCCCAAAGCTTATACAGTCGTCTCTAGGCTCCAAGCCAGAGGTCTGAAAACCGAATCCCAGATGAATCTTATGTATCCCACGTTGTGAACACTGGGTCTGTTCTCTGCCATGGATTCTGTCAGCTTTATCTGAAAGAGCTCAGGCGTGAAGGAAGAAAAACAAAGGGAAAACTTTGCCCAATGTCTCTAAGAAAGCTGCTTTTACCCTAAGCCTGGGTTTGATGCCCTTCGTCAACTTTGTTCATATTCTCATCCCTCTCGACTTTTCTCCAAGGAAACGGGAGCAATAAAAAGCATTCAGCTCCTGCTATGATTTGGATCGTCTCCTGGTGTCACCTATGCACTTGGATCTGTCCAGCACTTAGAACAGTGCTTGGCACATAGTAAGCGCTTAACAAATACCATCATTATTATTACCCTTTAAGCACTTGATATTCTCCCCATAGCATTTGTGTACAGATCCATATTTTATTTTAATGCCAGTCTCCCTCACTTGACCGTAGGCTCCTTGTGGGCAGGGAACATTTCTACCATCTCTGTTGTATTTTACTCTCCCCAGCTCTTAATACAGTGCTCTGCACAGAGCCAAAGCTCAATAAATACCATTGATCTTTGATCTTTGCCAGACTGGAGTGCTAGTCTACTAGAGAAACATCCTGACCTAGTGGAAAGAGCATGAGTCTGGCAGTCAGGAGACAGAGGTTCTCATCCTCGCTCCTCCATTTGGCTGTTGTGGGACCTTGGGCAAGTCAGTTGGCTTCTCTGTGCCTCAGTTTCCTCATCTGTAAAATGGGGATTAATGATCTGTTTTCCATTCCCCCCCTTAGACAGTGAGGCTGGGTGGGACAGACACTGTGTCAGATATGATTAGATTGTATCTACCTAAGCACGTAGCACCATGCTTGGAGCATAGGCTGAGTCATGTTGGGGTAAATGATCCATTTTGATCATTCTTTTAGCTCTTAAATTCTTAATTGGGAACCATGGAAATTATACCAAGTAACCTGAAATTTTCCAACTCTTAAGAGTGAGCCCTTTATTCCCTTCTCTCCAGGAAAGAACAGCTTCATTCACTAAATTCCTCAAAAATGCAAACTCAGGTTGGTGACCTGATGGAAAAAGCGCAGCCCTGCGAGTTGGGAAACCCGGGTTTGCGTCCCACCACTGCTAACTGCCTACTGCATTGCCTTGGGTAAGTCACTTAACCTACCTGGGTCTCAGTTTCCACATTTGTAAAATGGCGATTAAATAGATGTGAGCCCTGTGTGGGAGAGGAACTGTGTCTGATTTCAGAACCTTGGATCTGCCCGAGTGCTCACCCCACAGTCAGCACATAATAAATGCCATTATGGTAAAAAAAAATACGGCTTTATAAGGGCCATTGTTATAGTGATAGCTCAGCCGCTTGCTAATCTCACAATCTTTTTTCTCCTTGTTTTCTCTTGACACAGCTTTAATTTCGTAGAGTCCTGGCAAGGGATGAGGAACTGAGCTTCACTTGATCAGACTGGTTGGGGATGCTGCCAATCCCCCTTTCCCAGTTCCTCATACTAAGTTTGGGGGTGGGAGAGTTAGGAGGGCTTATGTATGGGATGAGTCACTTCATCCCATCCAACACCTCAGCGAGCTGATCTTGGCCTGGGAGTAACTTCTAGCTTTTTAATGATCCCTGCAGCGATTTCCACATTGACTCCCACGCTATTTTATCAAATATACACAAGCACGATATAATTTGAACACAATGCACGCATTCAATGTTTGCCTGCGAGAAGAAGCTCTTGGACAGATTCATCAGCTCCCAGTGCTTGCCCTGGGCCTGCTTTGCCTGCTCTTTGCAAGGAGGGTTCTGACCTGCCTTTCATGCTCCAGACACAGACTGATTCCCAAGTTCTAATCATTGCACGTGAACCTTCCCTTCTTGGGTGGGGAGAGCACAGATGGCTGCAAACTCCTGGACAGGTGTCCTCGGCTTCCCTCCCATAGGAGAGAGACCCAACTTCCTCCCACATGCACTACCTGTGGCGCGGGCCCTGCGCGAGCTGCTCTGTGTCTGTGCCACCTGGGCCCCAAAGGAGTTGAGTATCTGGGAAGAGTTGTGGGCAAAGCCAGAAGCCACTTGGTAATAATAATAATAATAATGGCATTTATTAAGCGCTGGGGAGGTTACAAAGTGATCAGGTTGTCCCTCGTGGGGCTCACAGTCTTCATCCCCATTTTCCAGATGAGGTAACTGAGGCACAGAGAAGTTAAGTGACTCGCCCAAAGTCACACAGCTGACAATTGGCAGAGCCAGGATTTGAACCCATGACCTCTGACTCCAAAGCCCGGCTTCTTTCCACTGAGCCACGCTGCTTCTCCTTGGTAGCTAGGACTCTGGTGCTCTTAGAAGACCTTCAGGGCCCTCTTTTTCTTTTAAAGCACTACGTTAAATATTAACCACGTGCCAGGCACTGAGCTAAATGCTGGGGGTAAAAGCAGTGTGGCTTAATGGATAGAGAGCACAGGCCTGAGAGTCAAAAGGGCCTGAATTCTAATCCCGGCTCTGCCACTTGATGATGATGGTATTTGTTAAGTGCTTACTATGTGCAAAGCACTGTTCTAAGCGCTGGGGAGGTTACAAGGTGATCAGGTTGTCCCACGGAGGGCTCACCATTTTAATCCCCATTTTACAGATGAGGTAACTGAGGCACAGAGAAGTGAAGTGACTTGCCCAAAGTCACGCCGCTGACAGTTGGCGGAGCCGGAATTTGAACCCATGACCTCTGACTCCAAAGCCCGGGCTCTTTCCACTGAGCCACACTGCTTCTCCGCTGCACATCATTAACAAAATAAATAGAATAGTAAATATGTACAAGTAAAATAAATAGAGTAATAAATCTGTACAAACATATATACAGGTGCGGGGGGGAGGGGAAGGAGGTAGGGCGCGGGGGATGGGAAGGAGGAGAGGAAAAGGGGGGCTCAGTCTGGGAAGGCCTCCTGGAGGAGGTGAGCTCTCAATTTCAATTTCTAATTTCAATAGCTATCCTTCTTTGTGTGACCTCGGGCAAGATGCTTAACTTCTCTGTGCCTCAGTCACCTCATCTGTAAAACGGGGATTAAGAGTGTGAGCCCCATGTGGGACAGGGACTGTGTCCAATCATATTAACTTGCATCTACCCCAGTGCTTAGAAAAGTGATTGGCACATAGTAAGCGCTTAACAAGTACCATTATTATCATTATTATTATTACTACACAAGATGATCAGGTTGGACACAGCCCATGTCCCATACGTGGGACGCACGGTCTTAATCCCTGTTTTTGCAGATAAGGTGACTAAGGCACAGAGAAGTTAAGTGATTTGCCCAAGATCACACAGCAGACAAATGGCGGAGCTGGGATTAGAACTCAGGCCGATGCTCTATCTAACAGGTTAGGCTGCCTAGTTTCAATCAATCAATCAATCGTATTTATTGAGCGCTTACTATGTACAGAGCACTGTAGTAAGCGCTTGGGAAGTACAAATTGGCAACACATAGAGACAGTCCCTACCCAACAGCGGGCTCACAGTCTAAACGGGGGAGACAGAGAACAGAACCAAACATACCAACAGAATAAAATAAATAGGATAGAAACGTACAAGTAAAATAAATAAATAGAGTAATAAATATGTACAACCATATATACATATATACAGGTGCTGTGGGGAAGGGAAGGAGGTAAGATGGGGGGATGGAGAGGGGGACGAGGGGGAGAGGAAGGAAGGGGCTCAGTTTGATCCCGTTTCCTATCAAATGCTGTAAAATCCCCACGGCTCTGTGGGGCTTCCCTAAATCCAAGGCTAAGGGGTGTGGTGCCCTCTGAAACTTGCTGGGGAAAATTGAGCTCATTGATTTAACATCTCATAACTTCAGCTTCTTGGTGAGCTATGACTTCATTTAACTTTATGCCCTTATTTTTTACCCCGTAACTTACATATCTTAAAATGGTAAGATGACATATAAAGAAAGAAAGAAAAAAAGAAATCAGTCATTGTAATTGCAGTTGCGTGAGCACCATTACAGATGATCTAGTGTCCTGCTCCACCATGATGGGAGAGGCCTGATGCATTTTACAGGGTTCACAGGGATGACTGCCAGTAAGAAGTTACCACCCCCAGCGCCTAGAACAGTGCTTTGCACATAGTAAGCGCTTAACAAATGCCATCATTATTATTGTCAGCAATGTTTGAGTGCACTCCCTTCCACGTTACAATTATTACGCTGCTTTCTTTCATGTATTAAAAAAATTGTAAAATCAATCAATCGTATCCATTGAGCACTTACTGTGTGCAGAGCACTGTACTAAGCACTTGGGAGAGTATGCTACAACAGAGTTGGCAGACACATTCCCTGCCTACAGTGAGTTTATAGTCTAAAAGACAGAGTTCCTGACTTTGAAGGGCTTTCAGGCACATGGCCAAAGGTGCAATACTGTAGATAAGAGTGGGAGGATACAAATCATTAAATAAATAACATGTATTTGAAGGCTAAGGTGACTGAGGCTGAATGAACACATTAGCCTTTGTCTTTAAGCAAGCCACCATTGTTGAAATTACGTCACATTTATTAGGACATTAATTGAAAAGAAATGCCATCAAGATTTGTGCAGGTGGCCCAATCTACGTCCTAGAAAGTGGATAGTGAACCAGTCGGATGCTTGGGCTCAGCCGTGGGTGGGCACATGATAACACCATGATTTTGCAAGGTGGTGAAGTCGACTGTCCATAGTGGAACCTCCGTTTCCTCACAGATTAGGCTCAATCTGAACACTGCTAAAGCCCGTCTGGGATTTGGGAAGGTGGCAGCAGCGGCTGCTATCTAGGCTGGAACAGACTGAATGACAATGGCTGCGCTTGAAAAGCTCCGTGGCCATCTTGGTGTCCTTGGCCAGCATTGGTCCAAGTTGGCAGTTTTGGAATAATCCCTCTTCATACTCAGCCCATTTTACCTGCCCTGAAAATGATGGCTCAATCGATTAATGATATTTATTGAATGCTTACTATATGCAGAACACTGTACTAAGAGCTTGTACAATACAACAGAGTTGGCTGACACATTCCCTGCCTATAATGAGCTTATATTCATTCGGTTGTATTTATTGAGCACTTATTGTGTGCAGAGCACTGTACTAATCTTTTGAGAGGATACAAAAGAATCAACAGAAGCTTTCCGGTTATAAAACACATTAGGCTTTAAACAAATGCCTATTGGGTCAATCAGCCTAGGACACAGCATCTTTGTTACATTGCCAAATGATGCCAAAAAGAATACCCTTATGGTTAGGGACAGACTGCTATCTCTAAACATTCCCCACCTCAACTCTTCAAGCTCTTTTTTTCTATCACTCTATTTAAATCTTCTTGAATTTTCTCGATGAATTCAATTTTCCCTCTACGTCTTGTTTGTGAATTTATCTTTACCCTTCTTGAACTGATTCAGATTTTGGACTTCAAGTGGTAGTAAACTCCACATGCCCACTATGTGCTATATGAAGAAGTGTTTCTCCATCACAAACCTATCACCTTAAAAAACATTAAATGAACGTCCCCTTCAATCAATCATATTTATTGAGCACTTGCTGCATGTGGATTGCTGTACCAAATGCTTGGAAAAATACAATATAACAATATGCCTACCAGCCCTGCAAGGGCAGGTAGACATGTTCCCTACCCACAAGAAGCTTACAATCTAGAGGGAAAGATCATGAGACACAAGTCTGACATGGGGCTCATAATCTTAGTAGAAGGGAGAGCAGATTTTTAATGTCTTTTACAGAGGAAACTGAGGCACAGAGAGGTTATGTAACTTGGTTAAGGTCACACAGCATACACATAGCAGAGCAGGGATTAGAACCTGTGTCCTCTGACTCCCCAGTCTGTGGTCTTTCCACTAGGCCACGCAGCTTCCAGTGTTTGGGATGTAGTGGCAACAATTTTGTGTTTACCCTATTCAAACACTTTGTAAATTTTGTAAAATTTCATCCATATACCCATTTAGCCCTAGGATTGACTGCTGGAAGACTCTCTTAATTACATATCTTCATCCAGAGAGTGGCCTACTTTCCCTAGCCTTGGTAATATTCCCTCCAATTGCATAATTACTCAGGTTTTCAAAAGGCCTATAATAATTGTGGTACTTGTTAAGTGCTTGCTATGTGCTAAGGACTGTAGTCAATTCTGGGGTAGATAGGTGGTAATCAGGTCAAACACCATCCCTGTCCTACATGGGGTGCACATTTTTTCAAATGGGATTTGAAAATCTAAATAGATTATGCCCAATAGTTCCTTCCAATCATATGCTTGTTGAGGTTTTTGAAGGACTCTAGCAAGAGATAACGGCATCGTATTCTCTTACAAAAGCCACTATATTTTTCTGCCAATAGGTTGTGTTTTTCTAAATGCTCCCTGATTCTAGACTCCATTATGCTTTTTCCAGCTCTCCATACATGGAAGTGAGACTCGCTGACCTATATTTCCCGAGATCCCTCTGGAGCCTTTTTCATACTTAGAAGAGACTGCTTGGATGACCGTACAGACGTCTAGAACAGTAGCTGTTTTAACACTAGATTACAAACTACTGTCACACCTCCACAACTTCCCATCTGAATTTCTCTAGCAGTTTCAGCTGAATGCCACCACAGCCCAATGATGTATGACTTATTTATTGATTAATAATCTGGTGTAAATGCAACAGTGTATTTAACACATATTTTGATCAGGTCATCTGACCTGTCAGCTACGATGAAATTATCTGGGAGTGGGAATCACCCTCACATCTTTCTCACTAAACTACAGAATGCATTGAGTCGCTTGTCTACATCTCACTCATCCCTGAGGGTACACTCTGTTCTCCTTTAAGAGGAAGGTAGCATTCTAGCAAGCCTTGTGTTAAAAAAAAAACTTTCTGTAGAACTCACCCATTTTGATGTCATGTGCAAGTGTGCCAGCAGTTTCTGCAATAAACTTAGGTACTCCACCTCTCCATGGCACTTTTGTACACATCTTTAATACTCTACTGTTTCCTTTTGTGTTTGCAAAATGGGGGAAATTTCAATCACCCCCCCATTTCATCCTAGTATTGACTGCTGAGAGACCCACTTATCTGCACTTCTCCATCCAGAAAAGTGACTCATCATGTACATGCTAAGTGCTTAGTATAGTGCTCTGCACACAGAGAGCGCTCAATAAATACGATGGAATGAATATCTTTATACTCTACTGTTTCCTCCTGTCAGTAATTTATTTTAGGGAAGGTCTTCCACAGCTGATTGTAAACTCCATGAGGACAAGAATCGTGTTTATTAATTCTAATGTACTTTTCCCATTGCTTGGTACAGTGTTCTATAATTCTATTTATTTATAATGATGCTTTTGATGCCTGTTGACTTGTTTTGATGTCTATCTCCCACTTTCTAGACTGTGAGTCCATTGTGGGCAGGGATTGTCTCTATTTGTTGCTGAACTGTACTTCCCAAGCACTTAGTACAGTCCTCTGCACACAGTAATTGCTCAATAAATATGATTGAATGAATGAATGAATTAATGAGTGAATGAATTCTCCACAGAGTAAGCATTTAATAACTACTACTGATGCCACTTGTCTGCTGTGTGAGTTTGGGTGAGTCACAACGTTTCCGGGCCTCAGTTTCCTCATCCCTAAAATCGGGACTAAATCCTACTTCCTTTCACTTGGACGGTAAGCCCTGTGTGGGAAAAGATATCTTGTATCTACTCCAGTGCCAAGTACAGTGCTAGGCACATTATAGGTGGTTTAAAATATTAATTATTGCTATTATTATTATTACAGTACACCAAGCCCAGCCACCGTGGTAGTGTTGGGAGAAAGTTCCTTAATCACATTCTAGCCCAAACATACATCGGAAAACATGAGATCTGGCAGACTGGATTTCACCGTTTTGTCCCATAATTATCAAATGATCCATTGCTTCCAGCTCTAAATATGTTTGCGAATGCTTTCTTATGCCTCGATTGTTTCTGTTTTCCCAGTGAGGTATGTCTGAGAATTGACGTGAGGTATGTATGAGAATTGACGTGAGAATTTCTGTAACTCCAGTCCAGTGTAGTATGACTGGAGTCTCATTTAGGCCTCTTTCCTGCTTTTAACATTCTCTTCTGAAGATCTCACACTCGGATTAAATTCACTTAACTATTTTGGAGATGTTAGTTAACATATATAAATAAAATAAGGAGTTAATTTTCCAAAGCCCTTGTCCTTCCTTAGATAATGACTATTAGGCTCCCAGTTGCTATTCAGTTACTGATTTTGTTTTGTGCTGCAAGTTTGAGTGCAATGGCTACTGATTTTGTTAGAGAAGGCACTCTTTTTAGCCCCATTCCACCCTTCTTCACACATACCCAAACCCCTTATTCTCTTTCATCCTTCCTCCTTCCTCCCTCTTACACATTCCTTGTGCCTATTTCCACCTCTCACTTTCCATTCCTCACTTCTCAATTACTCCCTCCCCTTGTTTCTTGCATTATTCCTCCTTCAGCACTTGCCTAGTCACAGCACAAACACCCCCAGATAACCCCCCAAATCCCTTCAGTTCAGGAAGCAGCCCTTGAAAAGGGGGAGCAGGTCTTCCACAGTGATAAAAATCCCTCAAAGTTTGGAGAAAACAGGCTAGAAACGTCTCTGGCTATCATGGCTCCTACAAGACTGGGGAGACACAGAAGCACATCGTAAATGCTCAGTTTATGACAATCAGAGAGAAGGAGGAAGAGGCATGAGAAACAGTAGTCAGATTTAGTCTTTAATTTAGAGCTACCATGAGATTTAGGAATTATTATAACAAGTGCACAAGAATGAAGACGTTGTGGTTTTATGATTCTCAAAAAATAAATTCAGTACACCACCCTTTTTTGTTTTTAATGAAATCAAAACCTCTTCCTTATTTTCTGGTCTTTCCAACCAACTATTTCTCAGTTACCATGACACCCACTAATGTGTGAGAGATGGCAGCCTAAGATCAGAAAACAGTGAAGACACACGAGAGACTGGACAAGTTGTCAAATGCTTGTATTAAAAAAAAGGTTTTTAATATGATCTCTTGAATGCTATTATTCTATTAGGGTTAGCAAATAACCCTAAGGATTAGCTCTACTGAAGTCTTACCCAAACTATTTTCAGAGAAGTCCTCAAATATCTAGTTTAAATGTCCATAGGCTTCAGGGTGTCTTCTCATAATACTTGTTAAAGACCTATATAATCTGGACAAGAGATTCTCAGCACGATGTGGGAGAGGAAGGGGGAAACAGAACCTTTTGGAAAACAAAACAAAATGCCTCTAAACAGGAACACATATGATACCAACTGCTACCTGCTTCACACAAAGTCACAACTTGCTCCCAAACTGCAAAATCATATTATTCATCCATCATTCATTCAATCGTACTTACTGAGCGCTTACTGTGTGCAGAGCACTGTACTAAGCGCTTGGGAAGTACAAGTTGGCAACATATAGAGACGGTCCCTACCCAACAACGGGCTCACAGTCTAGAAGGGGGAGACAGACAACAAAACAAAACATGTGGACAGGGGTTAAGTCATCAGAATAAATAGAAATAAAGCTAGATGCACATCATTAACAAAATTAATAGAATAGTAAATATGTACAAGTAAAATAGAGTAATAAATCTGTAGAAACATATATACAGGTGCTGTGGGGAGGGAAAGGAGGTAGGGCGGGGGGGATTAGGGACCAGGGGTAAAACTTGGAGCCTCTCAGTTAATCTCTCAATCAATTTATGATAGTTGTTGATCACTTACAGTGTGCCAAGCAATGTTCCAAGTGCTTGGGAGATTACAGTACAATAGAGTTGGCTGACACAATTTCTGCCCTCAATATCTTACAGTCTCCTCAATCCCTTGAAGTGCAGGGTTCTGTATTTCCTCGCATGAAGGTATAAGGGCAAAATCTGACAAAAGGAAGGGTGTGGCACTTCTCAACTGCTACTATCACCATTATCATCGCATTTATTGAACATTTATGTGGTGCCAAGTAGTAATAGTATTTATTAAGCTCTTACTGTACACAGAGCACTGCAATAAGTGCTGGGAGAGAATAAAACAAGTGTGAATTAGACACAACCCCGTCCCTGGAGGGGCTCTCAATCTATGAATCATCATCATCACCAAACACTGTGATGAATTCAAGGTAAACAATTCAGATAAATAATTCAAAAGTGCTCACAATCAAAGTGAAGGAAGACAGACCCATAGAAAAAAGGACTGAATAGGGAATAGGAGCAAATTGAAATAGTCAACAATAAAGAATGAACAGCACTTATATATATAGCTGTAATTTTATTTATTTATTTATATTGAGGCCTGTTTACTTGTATTGATGTCTGTCTCCCCACCTCTAGATTGTGAGTTTGTTGTGGGCACGGATTGTCTTTCTTTATTGTTGTATTGTACTCTCCCAAGCTTTCCCAAGCTCTGCACACAGTAAGCACTCAATAAATAAGATTGAACGAATGAATGATTGAACAATGAAAATTAAGTGGCTAAAACAGTATTTAAGGGGGAGGGTTCTCAGACTTCTCACTGATCCAGGTTACAGAAACTATAGTTACAATACACTGTTCTTCGTGGACAAAAGACTAGTTAAAGGTGCCACTTTTCTCTGGGGTCCAGGGACCCCATTAAAACATACAGCTGAACCAAGGAGGTGCAACTTTGGGCCTTACCCGCCTTCATTTTTTTTGCCCTGCTTGAGAGTTACAGTGCTGGAATTCTAGTCATAATTTGTTTAGTTTGTGATATACCATTTTTTAGTGTTGGTAGGATCAACTAATTCTTAGTCAGTCTTAGTTTAACGGGGTTAAAACACAAACAATTAGAATGACATAAACTGAGGAAAAAGCCCTGAAAACGATCAGATCAGGAAACATAATTGTGAATCATGTAGCTAAAATAAAAACGGGCAAAGTTTCCAAAGCAGTAAGCAAAGAGGCTTCTCGGCCTGAAGCACCTACCTCAACTAAGCCCTGAGGTGACCTGGATTGTTGCAGGGCAAAAGCCATTGTTTTAAATTAACTTAAACAGTTACTTGTCTCTCTGTGTGTCATGCTCCTGAGAACTGAGGTTTCATACACACTGAGGGTTTTGTGTTTTCCCCACCCCAAGTACTCCTTTAGTGCCCTTTGAAGTAAACATTGGTTTAGTTAGAAGAGATTCATAGCTTTGTTCTGCAGGTTCAAAATGAATAAGGAAGTAGTGGCTTTTCTTGTTCCTGATATGCCTATCTCAGCATAATTAACCTGAAGGTGGCATTAGGTTAGAGCTTTGACTGGATGTTACCTTTTCACAGTGATATTCTTGTCTAGGACCAGAGGATAAAAAGATAAAATAGCTTAAAAATGCCCCTTGGTTACCAATGAAACACTGGAGCTGGTCTGCCTCTGGGATAAAAATTTGGGATTCATTTCAGGATCTGCTTCTGTTCCATGGATTCAATCAATCAATCGATGATATTTTTTGAGCACTTACAGTATGCAGAGCACTGTACTAAATGCTTCAGAGAGCACAATAAAACAGAGATTGGTAGACACATTTCCTGCCCACAGTGAGCTTACGGTCTAGAGAATCAAGGAAAGTGACTGAAGAAAGTGATTGCTCTGGCTGTGTGATGGACAATCACCTCCCATCCACACAAATCTCTCTCAAGGAAGCTCCTCTTGCCTGAATTTTGTCCTTAAGTATTACAATAGCAAACAATCCACTGGATTCTGTAAAAACTGTATTGTCTTTATAGTCCAGAAAGCTGGGCTTCAAGTAGTTTAGTGGAAGTCAAAGTGATAGCCTGATTGGGAGAGTTATGAAGCACCACATACCTAAAAGAAAAATGAGAACTCATTCGTGCAATTACACACATGAAAACATCTTCCTTGCGAGAAAAGATAATGTGCTCAAATTTTTCACTGAACTGAAAAACACATACCGGATCAGGCATCTCCCATAACCATCAACCAAATCTGCCCGAGGGGCTGACAAATGAGAGGGTGACACTGGGACCGCTGGCTTAACAATGTCTTCGGCTACATCTGAAGCAAGTTGGAAGGTTTCCACATGGAAGGAGATCAGGGCCGAGTGTTAAAATAGTCCGGTGGAAATTTTTGTATTTGTCCAGGGGCCTGGAGGCTTGGTAGCCTGACCCTTTCATTATTCATTCATTCATTCATTCAATTGTATTTATTGAGAGCTTACTGTGTGCAGAGCATGGTACTAAGCACTTGGGAGAGTACAACAATAAACAGACACATTCCCTGTCGACAATGGGCTTACAGTCTAGAGGGGGAGATAGGCATTAATATAAATAAATAAATTACAGATATGTACATAAGTGCTGTGGGGCTCAGGGAGGATGAATAAAGGGAGAAGTCAGGGTGACAAAGAAGGGAGTGGTAGGAGAGGAAAGGAGGGTGTGGTCAGGGAAGATCTCTTGGAGGTGATGTGCCTTCAATAAAGCTTTGAAGGAGGGGAGGGTAATTGTCTGTCGGATATGAGGAGGGAGGGAACCTAAGGGTAAGATATCCTCTAAACTGGAGTTGAGCTTTGTAATGGCCATCTAACTTCACCCTAGGAAATCATGATCTGGGGGAACCTATCCTGACTTCACCCAGGTCAATCCTGGCAGTAGTAACCCTGTGGACCAAACTCTGCCCCGAATCGTGCCCCTCACCATAACCTAGTGACCTCTTCTGGGACTGAGTTCATCATGTTCTGGGCCTTGTTGTTCATGTCCAGTGTGTGGCCACTCATGGCACAAAAGGATACCTGACATCCCTTTGCCTACCCTGTAATGTAACCGTAAAGTACATACTGTAACAGAGCATAAGAGTGTTATAAGGGTAGGGACTGTCTCTATATGTTGCCAACTTGTACTTCTCAAGTGCTTAGTACAGTGCTCTGCACACAGTAAGCGCTCAATAAATACGATTGATTGATTGATTGGTTGGTTGATTGATTGATTGATAAGGACACACACAAAAAGATTTTTGTGAAAGTTCTCAGAGCCTGTATGATTTCGGCGAGTGGTCACAGGTCAGACTCTGTACCCCCTCCGCTGCTCTAGAGCCATTGCGTTCCCCTCTCAGGACCCGCAAACAAGGGTAATGCTTCTGAGCCGAGGGACTCGGCAAGACGAGCCGGGGTAGAGGAAGGCTGGACATTTAAAAATAAACACACCCGCCATAAAGACATCTTGTGCCATTGGAGAACCAAGAGAGTCAGTCAGTCAATAGTAGTTACTGAGTGCTTCCCATGTGCAGAGCACTGTATTAAGAGCTTGGGAGAGTACAACACCACAAAAACCAGACACATTCCCTTCCCACAACGAGTTTACAGTCTAGAGACACAGGTCAGACTAGCTGAACCAGACTGTCCACCAATATAAAACCAGACAAATGGCTTCTCAGCTGGTGTGGGACTTTGCTGCAACTCCCACAGTTCTCTGTGTCTGCCCCTCGGTTCCTCTAAGGGTGGCCAAGAGCCTACTTTCACTCTCGCTGGAGTCCTAGGACTTGGCTCGACATCCGGATGATCGTGATCTAGCTCAAGTCTCTGCTTCCAGCCTCACCCAAAACTAGGACCTAGATTCCTCTATTGCTGCCTAGGCCTCCGTTCAAATCCCCACCCCAAACTCTCACTTCTGAAAGATGTTCAGACCCTGCTGCCCCGTCCACACCCGTCCTGGCTCCTGAGGCCTGACTCCTCCCCGAGGCAG
Organism: Tachyglossus aculeatus; assembly: GCF_015852505.1. NCBI lineage: Eukaryota > Metazoa > Chordata > Mammalia > Monotremata > Tachyglossidae > Tachyglossus > Tachyglossus aculeatus. The sequence goes on along the minus strand of NC_052077.1, from coordinate 22,827,192 downwards.
TCTGCATCCTGGCTCCGATCCTCACTTCCTTGTCCTTGTTTCTGCCGGGATCCTGGATTCACGTGGTGAGATGGAGCAATAGCCCTGAGCCCTGACTCTCTACGGACCCCAGGGCTCGGACTGAAAATCCCACAGGGCCAGTACTGGTCCCGTCAAACTGTGTGGCTACTGGAAGTCTTGCACCACCTGGGCCCTGGGGAGTCACTCAAAACCAGGTAGGAGAATGGCCTGTTGGAAATAAAGGAACTTTCATTCCTCAAACACAACCCTGCTCTCGCATCTCCTACCAGGACTTCTTAGTCCAGCCCTGGGTAGCCTGCTACCCTGGTTAACCTGTACCCCTAGTCTGGCCTTGGTGAGACTACGTTGGTGAGGAACAAACTGAGGCCCTTAGTTCCCCACATTTAGCAAAGCCTGAATCCAGTATTTGGCCCAGAACGCTTTCAGTAGCTCCCTCACGCTTATCATCCAGGTGCTGATTTGTCATCCCCAATTTTTACTGATCAACTGCAAGATGTTTGGCACATTTTTTCCAGAAGTTTTTTCCTATGCTCTAAACATTATTCTAGCCTTTCCCACCCAGTAATGTATCTGAAACACGGTCCTGGTGCTGTTAAATATATTTTTAATGTTTAAAAAAATGTACTTTCTTGTCCACCATCTGATATTTAGCTTGGATTCGGTCTAAGTCTTTCAGCTACTGGAACTATAGACCCAAGGTAATTTGGATTCCTAGACCTAAAATATTCACTTAAATTAATATTCATTTTAAGCCTGATTGCTGGTACTCTCAAAAGCACAGTACAATGCTCTACTCTCAGTAAGCATTCAATAAATACCACTGATTAATTGATCGATTGACTTTCCTCTAAAGAAGCAAAGTTTTCATACCATTTCCCCATCATTGAAGTGATGAGTGTGGTGGAATTTTTCTGTTTTTATCCTCTGGCCCCACTGCCTCTCCATTGTGCAGAACACTCTTGGAGCCAAGCTGCCAGACCCAGCACGTCTTCTTGTTCATTCATTCATTCATTCATTCATTCAATCGTGTTTATTGAGCACTTACTGTGTGCAGAGCACTGTACTAAGCGCTTGGGAAGTACAAGCTGGCAACATATAGAGAGGGTCCCTACCCAACAACAGGCTCACAGTCTAGAAGAGGGAGACAGGCAACAAAACAAAACATGTGGACAGGTGTCAAGTCATCAGAATAAATAGAAGTAAAGCTAGATGCACATCATTAACAAAATAAATAGAATAGTAAATATGTACAAGTAAAATAAATAGAGTAATAAATCTGTACAAACATATATACAAGTGCTGTGGGGAGGGAAAGGAGGTAGGGCGGGGGGGGATGGGGAGGGGGAGGGGATAGAGGGGGCTCAGTCTGGGAAGGCCTCCTGGAGGAGGTGAGCTCTCAGTAGGACTTTGAAGGGAGGAAGAGAGCTAGCTTGGCGGATGTGCGGAGGGAGGGCATTCCAGGCCAGGGGGAGGATGTGGGCCGGGAGTCGACGGTGGGACAGGCGAGAATGAGGCACAGTGAGGAGGTTAGCGGTAGAGGAGCGGAGGGTGTGGGCTGGGCTGTAGAAGGAAAGAAGGGAGGTGAGGTAGGAGGGGGAGAGGTGATGGACAGCCTTGAAGCGGAGAGTGAGGAGTTTTTGCTTGATGCATAGGTTGACTGGTAGCCACTGGAGATTTTTGAGGAGGGGAGTAACATGCCCAGAGTGTTTCTGCACAAAAATGATCTGGGCAGCAGCGTGAAGTATAGATTGAAGTGAGGAGAGACAGGAGGATGGGAGATCAGAGAGGAGGTTGATGCAGTAATCCAGTCGGGATAGGATGAGAGATTGAACCAGCAGGGTAGTGTTTTGGATGGAGAGGAAAGGGAGGATCTTGGCAACGTTGTGGAGGTGAGACTGGCAGGTTTTGGTTACGGATTGGATGTGAAGGATGAACAAGAGAGCGGAGTTGAGGATCACACCAAGGTTGCGGGCTTGTGAGACGGGAAGGATGGTAGTGCTGTCTACAGTGATGGGAAAGTCAGGGAGAGGGCAGGGTTTGGGAGGGAAGATAAGGAGTTCAGTCTTGGACATATTGAGTCCAATCTTGTTAATCTATGACACTGGAGTGGAACTAAAGTTTTGCCAAACGGCCTCAGATTTTCAGAACTATACCATCTAGCTACAATTTAGGAAAGGATTTTAAGCTATAAAGTACTTATAGTCCACTTACATTAGATCAGTGTGTTCTACAGGCTCTGTGTGGCCATTCATTCACTCATTCAATCATATTTCATTCATTCATTCAATCATATTTATTGAGCGCTTACTGTGTGTAGAGCACTGTACTAAGCACTTGGAAAGGACAATTCGGCAACAGAGACAGTCCTTATCCAACAACGGGCTCACGGTCTAGAAGGGGGAGACAGACAACAAAACAAAACAAGTAGACAGGTGTCAGTACCATCAAAATAGATAAATAGAATTATAGATGTATACACAACATTAATAAAATAGAGTAAAAAATATGTACAAATATACACAAGTACTGTGGGGAGGGGAAGGGAGTAAGGCAGAGGGAGGGAGTGGGGGCGATGGGGAGGGGAGGAGGAGCAGAGGAAAGGGCTGGGGGCGGCTCAGTCTGGGAAGGTCTACTATGTGCAGAGTGCTTACTCTGTGCAGAGCACTGTACTAAGCGCTTGGAAAGCACAATACACCACCAGGGAGTCCCTGATGGTGGCCCACCATCCCCTCCCCCATTTAGTCCTTAAACTCCCCCCTTGCCAGCAACCACCAATCTCTGGTAACAAAGCAGTTCTAAAACAGCACTGAGAGCTCACTGTGGGCAGGGAATGTGTCTTGTTTGTTGTTGTACTGTACTCTCCCAAGTGCTTAGTACAGTGCTTTACATACAGTAAGCACTCAACAAATATGAATGAATGAATGAATGAATGACTATCACAAGGCATGGGCATACCTCTAGCCCGCTTTCAGTTTTTCCTCCATTCCAGCACGGTTTTAGCACTATTCTGGTGCCAGAAACTGGGGCCACCATGAGCAAGATCCTTCCCACCCCCACAGAGAAGAAGTTTTTCTTTTCTTGAGGAGAGGGGAGGTGGTGGTGGGGATTTTCATGTTCTCCCTAGATAGGGACTAGCTTACAGTTGTGGTGCTGGTTTAGCCTCCTGCCTGGGAAGGCTGGACTTCTCCTGCTTAGATTTGTCCGATACTGAAGTGAGAGAGAAAAATACAGCAGACTCCAGTGTATTAGCCTGCTTCTGATCCACTGTTCTGCCAGAGTGGAAAGGGGCCGGGCGATGAAATGGAAATCATGTCACCCTGCTTGGCTCGCTGTTTGGATACTCGTTCACGGTTGTGATTAAAAAGTGAGTGGGGAATACGGTTGGAGTTTGGGGTAAAATAAGATTTCGGGATAATCTGTGGATTTCAATTATCCATACCTCGGGTAATTGAAAGTTGGCTGAAGTAAAAGTGGAAAAACATTCCATCTGTTTTGCGGCTTCCAATGGAAATTACTCACTTGATTCAGATGAAGGGAGAAGAGCTCCTGTCAATATTCGCCTATCTTACTGACAATCTCGCAAGCAAAATGAGTTCATTTATAGGTTGAAAAACATTTTCCCTTAAAGTTTTGTGTTATTGTTGACAAGTTAGATTTCAGGAATATTAAGTCTCCTGGAACACCCTTTTATCTTTAGACTATTGTGTTACTGGTCATACCACAGCACCTTGTGAGCAAAGGTATTTTCTATTCTCCAGAAAACAATAAGCTACTGTATGATTAAGCTGCAGAGTTCATTTCTTTATGTTTTCATTAGTTTTATTCATAAGATTCTTTTAGAGCCAATTGTTAAATTGCTGGAAGAGTCCCCAACAAAGGACAAAAAGGTCCTTCAATAAAACAAGAGCAGTCCATCCCCTGCCCACACTTGAAGGGCTGTAAATTAGTGCACTAAACTGCAGAATATGAATTAAGTAACCTTTCTTCTACTGTCCTGGGGGGTTGGTATTGGTGAGTTCATGCCTGAATTGGGTCAGTAGCATAAACGTGCTACTGTCTCCAAATCAGAACACATTTCTCTGGAAAGGAGGGGGATCTGAAGACTCCAGATTACTAATCTGAGAAAGACACTTGGTAGCATTTCATTGATCTTTTGGTTTGGGGATTTTAATAAAAATACTGATGAAAATGTTAAAATTTCTTTTAGTAGTTCATCCCCCTAACCAAAGCACTTCCCCAACTGTTCTTCAAATGAAAACTCCTCTCTTGCTGTTTCCTTTTTACAAAGCAGTGGGAAGCAGCAAACTCTCTTTCCCCATAATTCCTTCTACCTTCCTACCAACCACTTTAGTATTTAAGTCTCTTACCTGCTTATTCTTCTGCCTATAATTTGTATCTATTTTTTCCGCTCGAGTTAAGACACACCTGTCTTCTCCATTAGAATGTAAGATCCACAAGGGCAGGGTTTATTTCCCAACTTCCTAGTTCAGTGTTCTGCAACAACAGTCGCTTAAAAAAGGTTACTGATTACATACTGTTGCTAACTTTTCAATCGATAGCATTTATTGAGCACTTACTGTGTTCAGAGCTGGTACTGGATAGCTCAAGAAGACAAGATCCCTGCAAGGAGCTGGTTTAAAGTCTAGAAGGGGAGACAGACACAAGTTCATTGGTAAGTAGAAGAGAAGGGGAAAATGGTTATGTAGATAAACTGGTGCTTAAATAACCTGGGGAAAGGCAGGAAAGGTGAAGAGAGAATTAGGGAAATTGGATGGTCCATGCTGGATTGCTGGGGATCAGAAATCGAAGAGTTTCAGGATGCTTGGATGGTCTGTGCTGGGTCACTGGGCTGGAAAGTCAAGGTTGGAGAGGAAAGAGTTAGGTAGATTGTTAAGTTCTACATTGTAGGCAAGAATTGTGTCTACCAACTCTGTTGCATTGTACTTTCCCAAGCACTTAGTACAGTGCTCTGTATACAGTAAGTGCCCAGTAAATACCATTGTTTGATTTATTGGGTGTTGGATGGTTCATTTTGGGTCACTGGTAAAGCAAATCCCTCTAGGACCTGCCACTATTCCCAGCTGCACAGGGGAGTTCCATTTGGTACAGATCCAATTCAGATGTAACATTTTTCAGGGATTTATGGGCTTTAAAATCCAACAACAAAGGATCCAGAACCAGAGCCTCTTCTTCTCTCCTTTTGAAGCAGCGTGGCTCAGTGGGAAGAGCACGGGCTTTGGAGTCAGAGGTCATGGGTTTGAATCCCGGCTCTGCCAATTGTCAGCTGTGTGACTTTGGGCAAGTCACTTAACTTCTCTGTGCCTCAGTTACCTCATCTGTAAAATGGGGATTAAGACCTTGAGCCCCTGTGGGACAACCTGATCACCTTGTAACCTCCTCAGTGCTTAGAACAGTGCTTTGCACATAGTAAGTGCTTAATAAATGCCATTCTTCTTCTTCTTCTTATTATTTTACCTTCCAAGGGACCATTTTCCCCAAATGGTCTAGCAAACAAGCTAAATGAGACGCTGTGTAACAAAAAGACCAGACGAGAATCTCAGTTTAAGCTCTACTTCTTTTCCCTCATTATCAGAGTCAGATATACAGTCTATGGTCACAGAGCGCTGGAGTCAGGAGAACTGCACTTCGCACCCGTGGGGAGATAGCTTGAGTAGCTAGGAGATGAGAAGGGGAAAAAAGGAACATAGGTAGAGTTGACTGACTGGGGATTGTGGGAATGGATGGAGCAGAAGAAAGGCAGAGTTGTTTTAACAATAATAATAAGAATGGCATTTGTTAAGCGCTTACTATGTGCGAAGCACTGTTCTTTGATTGTAAAAAAAAATCAGGGATGAGTTCAAAATACAATCGTAGCTAAGTCAACATTAGAACTTGGAAAGAGGTATAGAATGAAAACTAAAGTGTGAAGCTACCTAAAGGAAAAGAAGGTTGAGAAGAGAAAAACTACCAACATGAACCACAATTTTCACTTATGAATCAGAAATGTAAAAATAAAGCAACCTAGATAGAGAGAAGGAGCGGGAGAACCCAGGAATGCTCACATGTGAGAACAAAATGCTTCCAGTGATGAAAGTTTAAACCAAACTCTGCTCTAGTGATGGACATTGCACCAGTTGCTTTTCAAACACAAATCTTAGCAGGATCTGGAAAAAAAAGTCTCAAAATGTTTACTAGAATGATGGGTGTTTCTACTTTCAAATATTTTCACACTCTTCCTAAGACTTACTTGCTCTTTCCCCACTACCTCTCCTCACCCTCTTTCTGCCAAGCTGATGAATTGTTTCCTACTACTTTTGCAATCCCTTCCAGTCAAATGCCTGAGCCATCCCCAAGTAGTAAAGGCCATCTATGGGAATCTCACATGGACCTTGTCAGCCACACCGACCCCCCCACACACATTCATAGTGCTCTCCTTGAATAAAAGACCAACTGTACATATACATCCATTTGGAGATCTCCTTACTTCTCTCTTCTACCCTCCCCTTTGCAGCAGATGAACAGAACTTCTAGCAGGATGGTAGTAGTATAATGGCTGCTCTCTTTGACGTCCATCCTCATGGTTGCGGTGGTACCATCTAATATTCCTAAATTTTCTAACCACTGAAAAACTGAGATCCGCTGTGCCCTCTTCTTGTTTCTCCCACTGCTGATCTCTTATTCATGTCCTCCTTACTGCTAGGAACTCCCTCTTCCATCATATCAGACAGATCCAGCTCCCCGCGTCCTCGAAACCCTTTGGAAATCTCATCTTCGCAGCAGGATTTTCTCAGATAGCTTCTAATGATGATGATTGTGGTATCAAGCACTTACTCTGTACCAGGCACTGTACTAAGCGCTGGGGTGGATACAAGCAAATCGGGTTGGATAGAGTCCCTGTCCCACATGGGGCCTCCAGTCCCAATCCCCATTTTCCAGATGAGGTAACTGAGGCACAGAGAAGTGAAATAACTTGCCCAAGGTCACACAGCAGACAAGTGGCGAACCCCGGATTAGAACCCACGACCTTCCAACTCCCAGGCCAGTGCTCTATCCACTACGCCATGCTGCTTCTCTAATCCCACCAACTCCCATAGCAGTACTTCAAATTCTCACAACCTCCTGTGACACTTACACACATATAATAATAATAATAATAATCATCATGGCATTTGTTAAGCGCTTACTATATGCAAAGCACTGTTCTAAGCTCTGTGGAGGATACAAGGTGATCAGGTTGTCCCACATGGGGCTCACAGTCTTAATCCCCATTTTACAGATGAGGTAACCGAGGCACAGAGAAGTGAAGTGACTTGCCCAAAGTCACACAGCTGACAGGTGGTGGAGCCGGGATTTGAACCCATGACCTCCGACTCCCAAGCCCATGCTCTTTCCACTGAGCCATGCTGCTTCTCTACACAGTCTATCATTTTCTCCCATTGGTAATTTGGTTTAGCATCTGTTTCCTCTGGCTGGATTGTAAACTTCGTTAGACAGGGTTCAGGTCGACTACTTATATTGTACTCTCCCAAGTGGTCCTACTGCTGTTGTTTATGGATATACAACATCGGGAATCCATTATGTCTTTCAAACATTCCTTTAGCCTTCATCTATCTAACGTCCCCATTTTAGTTTACCACTCAACAGTTTTCTAGAAATTCTGGTGATGTCCAACTTTCCTCACGGGTCCCACACAATGAGATTATGACCTAAGATCACTGTTTTGATACTGGTGGATTGAAAGGACAACAGGACATCAGAACACCATGGTCGGTGATCCTGTCTTGTCATCTGACGTGAAATTTGGCACGTACGTGGCTGGGACAGAACTACTCTAGAAACTGGCAGCAAACTAAAATCTTCCAGTCTCATAGAAGTTTGGAAAATATAACTATTCTTCAGGCCTTTAGTTTGGTCTGAAGCTTGAAGCCACATTGGTGTCAGTCTCCAATAGGGCATATAACCTTCTTGTTTCTGTTGTCTATCTCTGGGTTTAGCCTCGCATCATCGGACAACAAACCGCCTAGGTGGTAGAATTCAATGACAAGATTCAACTGATAGCAACAACCGAGAACTCTGGCGTGGTGTAGGGTGTTCGAGTTGAAAGCTGGTACATATTGCTGTCTTTAAGCTGACTGCCCATTTTCAACATTTTGTTGATTGGGGCAGAATAATTTCCTGGAGGAAAAGAATTGTATTCTGACATGCGTTTCTAGATTCCTTGTTGCCTCCTCCGGAGCAGCTGTATAGGATCTCCAACACATAAATTGCCATCGCTTGTTCAAACCAACGATCCTTCTAGCATAGTATTCTGTCTCCAACTGTGGCAACAGGATACTTGGAGTGAAATAGTTGCCCTCCCTGAAAGCCTTCCTAATGGACATTCTAGCTACAGGGTTACTTTTCCCTCTACTTAAACTTTTTCTGGCAGAGAAGATCTAGAAGCCAATTACAGACCTAAAAGTGGAAGGCAGTGCTGACCAGAAATAAATGGAGTTTGGGCTTCCATATGCATCATAAAAGCTTTGCTACCCGGCTTGATGGAGGAGTTGGAGGTGCTGGTTAAAGGTCAAACACTCCATGCCTTGTGCTTATTTGTATCTCTCCAGTGCTTCTTAGTGCAGTGCACCACACTCAGAAGGGTCTCACTAAATACCATAACTATTACTAAAACAGGGAACGTGTCTCTCATTTTATTCTATTCTTCCAAACATCTAGTACGGTGCTTTGCACCCAACAGGCTACTGAATGAATGAATGGGAGCAGAGATAGCCACTTTCGGTTATCTCGGGACTCAGTGGATTTGAGAGAAATAGGAGATAACCGAAAGTGGCTATCTCCTATTTTTCTCAAATCCACTGAGCCCAGCAGACAGTGAGATAAGGGGTTGGTCTTCTGCTGATCTTCGTGGAGTGTCTTGATTAGAATAGAAGGGCACAGCTTGAGACTGTGTACATCCCGGATGCCAGAACCGACTCATCTATTTAGTTTCTGTATTGAAAAAGTACCAACAGCCTTATTTGCACTCTGTGGTTATTGGTCATGAATAAATACCATCAAAGACATAGCAAAACACTCAAATAGTCTATATCTAGCTTTCAGCTAAATTTTCCATTAGGCAATTTGAGTTTTTCTTGAATTTACTCATTTCCAGATTCATTCATTCATTCATTTAATCGTATTTATTGAGCGCTTACAGTGTGCAGAGCACTGTACTAAGCGCTTGGGAAGTACAAGTCGGCAACATATAGAGACGGTCCCTACCCAACAACGGGCTCACAGTCTAGCATGGGGAGACAGACAACAAACAAAACATGTAGACAGGTGTCAAAATCAGATTCATGAGACCCAACATATTTAAACTGGAAGATGGACTATGACATCACCAAGCCTGCGGAGATGGTGTACATATCTATTCTATTTATTTTATTTTGTTAGTATGTTTGGTTCTGTTCTCTGTCTCCCCCTTTTAGACTGTGAGCCCACTGTTGGGTAGGGACTGTCTCTATATGTTGCCAACTTGTACTTCCCAAGCACTTAGTACAGTGCTCTGCACACAGTAAGTGCTCAATAAATATGATTGATTGATTGATTTGAACAATTAAGCCAAAGATTAACAGTCACACAATGATAATCCAGATACTATCTTTCTTACCGCCCAGTGTTTTTATTTTTTCCAAAAGGGTAAGCTACTAAAAAGCAGGCCTGCCGACACGATTATTAAATTGCCAAGAATGTGAGCCCCTATGAAATACACAATCACTTTTTGTCAGCTGCATTCCTGCTGAGAAAATAAACTCCACAACCCTCAGAAAAGATAAGAATACAAAGCAACCGCCTCCATCTGGTATTAATTTTCTATTACTAAGGGACATCTTTCTGACAAACAATTGCTGCCGTCAGCACGTGTATTTTGAGTGACAGGTTGATGATACATTCAGTAGCTAGGTGAATAATTATTTCAGGGGGAAGGGGTTCATAACATTCAGGAATAACTAAAACAGGATTTTTGACCACTGGGGAATATCCAGTCTTTAAAAAATCCTTATTCTGGTTTATTTTCATTAATTTACATACAGCCGAAGTTCTCTGGCCCATAATTGCCTCCAAGACAACCTTGGGTCTCCCTGTTATCACACATGGAATTCCATATTCCTTAATGAATCAGCCTCTTCCTTTCATTAAGCCTCAACAACCAGCTACTGTGCTTTCCTCACGGGTGCCACTCAGTGAGATTATGATCTAAACATCATTATTTTGATACTGGTGGGTTGATAGGACATCAGGACATCAGAACATCACGGATGGTGATCCTGTCTTGTCATCTGACGTGGAATTTGACACGTACGTGGCTGGGACAGAACTGCTCTAGAAACTGGCGGCAAGCTAAAATCTCCCAATCTCATAGAAGTTTGGAAAATGTAACTATTCTTCAGACCTACTGTGCTTGGTTCTTATTGGTGAGAAGACAACTTTGTTCTTAAAGAAATACCAAAGATGTCAGAAAACATGCTGAAAACTTGGGTTTCTCTAATTGGGAAATGGTGATTTTTACAGCTTGCGTTTACATGTAATTTTCCTGACTCCTTTTATACTCATTATCATGGGTTTAAGAACAATTCTGGGTCTGTTCTGCTAAGAACATACACCTGTTGTGTCTCCCCATTTGAAAAAAGCCCTCTTTTAAATTCCACAGCTGATTTCAGCTATCACCCCATCCCCCTGTTCCCATTCATATCCAAACTCCAAATTCCCACCTGAGTACTCTCTCAGAGCTTAGTACGGTAGTCTGCACACAGTAAGTGTTAATCCCATTACTGTTATTACTATCAATCAATGGTATTTATTGAGCATTTACTACGTGCAGAGCACTGTACTAAGAGCTTTGGGAGAATACAACAGTTAGAAGACGCCTACTTTGGCAATTCAGGGTTTTTTTAAAAAAAATTAAATCTTTTTAGGGGTGTGAAATAAAAAAAGAACCAATGAAAAACAGAATGTTTCTTTAGGTTACCGCTGAAGGGGAGAAACTGTACAGTCAGAGAAGCTCGCACAAATGGGCCAGAGTGGGGAGACATACATTTAGGGTGAGCTCCATCCAGTTGTCTCCTTATTTTTATGATATCTGTGAAGTGCACTGTACCAAGAGCTGAGGTAAATACAAGCTAATCCGGTTGGACACAGTCCATGTCCCTCATGGGGCTCACAGGCTTAATCCCCACTTTACAGATGATGTAACTGAGGTACAGAGAAGTGAAGTGATGTGATATAAGTGGTGGAGCTAGGATCAGAACCCAGGTCCTTCTGATTCCCAGCCCATGCTCTAGCCACTAGGCAACGCTCCTTCAGGCAACACAACATCTTGACCGTGCCTTGAAATTCCAAGCCCATCCTGGAGTTTCTGAGGCTATTTTGGGAATTTAGGAGGAAGTCTGGACAACCTGCTCCTATCCAGCTCTATGTTGTGTAATCGGCTTCAGGCCCCGGCTGCTCCCAGGGGTCCAGGCGGTAGTCCCATCCTAGAAAGCCCCCGGTAGCTCTGATCCACTGGGCATGGTCCTGTCAGACTGAAAGCAACTAGACTCCCGTGACCATCTTTTGTGGTTCAAAACCTCCAGATCTCAGCTCTTCCCCTTGCTTCCCAATCCACCAGAGGGGTCAATCAATCAATCGTATTTATTGAGCGCTTACTGTGTGCAGAGCACTGTACTAAGCACTTGGGAAGCACAATTTGGCAACATATAGAGACAGTCCCTACCCAACAGTGGGCTCACAGTCTAAAAGTGGGCTCACAGTCTAAAAGCTGTTCCTCCAGAACAGATAATAATGATAATGGCATTTGTTAAGTGCTTACTATGTGCAAAGCACTGTTCTAAGCACTGGATCTCTTATGATGGTTCGAAGGATTCCAGAATGGGCTTAATGTCCCCCATCCGCAGCCTAGGGCACTTTCCCGCAACCACCTAGCTCCATGTGGGGCTGAAGGTCAGTGCCTAATCAATCAATCAATCAATCGTATTTATTGAGCGCTTACTGTGTGCAGAGCACTGTACTAAGCCCTTGGGAAGTACAAGCTGGCAACATATAGAGACAGTCCCTACCCAACAGTGGGCTCACAGTCTAGAAGGGGAGACAGAGAACAAAACCAAACATACTAACAAAATAAAATAGAATAGATATGTACAAGCAAAATAAATAAATAGAGTAATAAATATGTACAAACATATATACATATATAAAGGTATAATAGCATGATGGACTGGTTCAGTGGTGGAATTCTTCTAGGGGGTGGGTAGGGGCGACTCAGTGGTCTCTCTAGGACTCAGTACTACTCTGCAGGGGACGTTGAATAATCTTCCAGTATATTTTCTGACTTTCACCAGAAGGAAAATCATCAAACTGTTTTAATGGAAAAAAAAAATGTTCCCCCATCTTCACCTATCCTATTCGTTTACTATTTACCCATAGTAAAATAAAAGTTTGCTCCGGGGAAGTTAGGAATAACAACGGCGGTCATTTGGGAAACGCAAACATGCTGTTTCAACTGGGAAACAGCATGGCTCAGTGGAAAGAGCCTGGGCTTTGGAGTCAGAGGTCATGGGTTCAAATCCCGGCTCCGCCACTTGTCAGCTGTGTGACTTTGGGCAAGTCACTTCACTTCTCTGTGCCTCATCTGTAAAATGGGGATGAAGACTGTGAGCCCCCCTGTGGGGCAACCTGATCACCTTGTAATCTCCCCAGCGCTTAGAACAGTGCTTTGCACATAGTAAGTGCTTAATAAATGCTATCATCATTATTATTATTATTATTTGCAAAGCCCCTCTCAGGTTCACACCTGGAGAATTTCCAGTTCTCTACCAGTCTCGGCTATGGGAGGGGAGAGTCAAGTAGAGGCCTACCCATTCCATTCCTAGCTGGGGCAGTGGCTAGCGAGTGGAAGGCAATCTGTGTCAAAGTCAAAACTCCCCTGTGCTGGGCAGCAGCATCACGGGAGAGAATCAATCAATCAATCAATCAATCAATCGTATTTATTGAGCGCTTACTATGTGCAGAGCACTGTACTAAGCGCTTGGGAAGTACAAATTGGCATCACATAGAGACAGTCCCTACCCAACAGTGGGCTCACAGTCTAAAAGAATCGAGAATCGAGGGCGGATACACACTGCGCGGAAGGAGGCAATAATAAACCGCTTCTGTATTTTGTCCAAGAAAGCTCTCTGGATACACCACCAGAACGACTGTATATATGTATATATGTTTGTACATATTTATTACTCCATTTATTTATTTATTTATTTATTTAACTTGTACATATCTATTCTATTTATTTTATTTTGTTCGTAAGTTTGGTTTTGTTCTCCGTCTCCCCCTTTCAGACTGTGAGCCCCCTGTTGGGTAGGGACTGTCTCTATAGGTTGCCAGCTTGTACTTCCCAAGCGCTTGGTACAGTGCTCTGCACACAGTAAGTGCTCAATAAATACGATTGATTGATTGATTGATTGATTGACTGCAGATGGGGCAGCAGCGTCACGGGAGAGAATCGAGGGTGGAGACACACTGCGCGGAAGGAGGCAATAGTAAACCGCTTCTGTATTTTGACCAAGAAAGCTCTCTGGATACACCACCCGAACGACTGTATATGTGTATATATGTTTGTATATATTTATTACTCTATTTATTTATTTATTTTACTTGTACATATCTATTCTATTTATTTTATTTTGTTAGTAAGTTTGGTTTTGTTCTCTCTCTCCCCCTTTTAGACTGTGAGCCGCCTGTTGGGTAGGGACTGTCTCTATATGTTGCCAACTTGTACTTCCCAAGCGCTTAGTCCAGTGCTCTGCACACAGTAAGTGCTCAATAAATACGATTGATTGATTGATTGATGGATTGACTGCAGATGGGGTAGCAGCGTCACGGGAGAGAATCGAGGGCGGAGACACACTGCGCGGAAGGAGGCAATAGTAAACCGCTTCTGTATTTTGTCCAAGAAAGCTCTCTGGATACACCACCAGAACGACTGTATATGTGTATATATGTCTGTACATATTTATTACTTTATTTATTTATTTATTTTACTTGTACATATCTATTCTATTTATTTAATTTTGTTCGTAAGTTTGGTTTTGTTCTCCGTCTCCCCCTTTTAGACTGTGAGCCCCCTGTTGGGTAGGGACCGTCTCTATAGGTTGCCAACTTGTATTTCCCAAGCACTTAGTCCAGTGCTCTGCACACAGTAAGTGCTCAATAAATATGATTGATTGATTGATTGATTGATTGACTGCAGATGGGGCAGCAGCGTCACGGGAGAGAATCGAGGGCGGAGACACACTGCGCGGAAGGAGGCAATAGTAAACCGCTTCTGTATTTTGACCAAGAAAGCTCTCTGGATACACCACCAGAATGACTGTATACGTGTATATATGCTTGTACATATTTATTACTCTATTTATTTTACTTGTACATATCTATTCTATTTATTTTATTTTGTTAGTAAGTTTGGTTTTGTCCTCCGTCTCCCCCTTTTAGACTGTGAGCCCCCTGTTGGGTAGGGACTGTCTCTATAGGTTGTCAACTTGTACTTCCCAAGCGCTTAGTACAGTGCTCTGCACCCAGTAAGTGTTCAATAAATACGATTGATTTATTGATTGATTGATTGACTGCAGATGGAGAGAGGGGCGTTCTGGGAGAGATGTGTCCAGGCTGTCGCTATGGGTCGGGAACTACTCGACGGCATTAAGACGAGACGCGCTTGCAAAGGAGTATTTCCAAGTTCTTCTGTAGAGGGTAGAGTGAAATCATGACATCGGTTTGGAAGCAGTTTGGAAGCGAGAAGCAGCGTGGCTCAGTGGAAAGAGCCCGGGCTTTGGAGTTAAAGGTCGTGGGTTCAAATCCTGGCTCTGCCAATTGTCAGCTGTGTGACTTTGGGCCAGTCACTTCAGTTACCTCATCTGTAAAATGGGGGATTAATCAATCAATCAATCAATCGTATTTATTGAGCGCTTACTGTGTGCAGAGCACTGTACTAAGCACTTGGGAAGTACAAGTTGGCAACATATAGAGACAGTCATCATCAATCGTATTTATTGAGCTCTTACTATGTGCAGAGCACTGTACTAAGCGCTGGGGAAGTACAAGTTGGCAACATATAGAGACAGTCCCTACGCAACAGTGGGCTCACAGTCTAAAAGATAATAATAATGGCATTTATTAAGCGCTTACTATGTGCAAAGCACTGTTCTAAGCGCTGGGGAGGTTACAAGGTGATCAGGTTGTCCCACATGGGGCTCACAGTTTTAATCCCCATTTTACAGATGAGGGAACTGAGGCACAGAGAAGTTAAGTGACTCAATCCCCATTTTACAGATGAGGGAACTGAGGCACAGAGAAGTTAAGTGACTTGCCCACAGTCACACAGTTGACAATTGGCGGAGCGGGGATTTGAACCCATGACCTCTGACTCCAAAGTCCGTGCTCTTTCCACTGAGCCACGCTACTGTGAGCCCCTCGTGGGACACCTTGTAACCTCCCCAGTGCTTAGAATAGTGCTTTGCACATAGTAAGCGCTTAATAAATGCCATCATTATTATTATTTGGAAGCAGATTTTTTCTTGGAAATTTTTAGCTTTCTTGGCATTACAGACATTACATTATATGGGAAGGGAAAATATCCCACCTATTTCTTACTAAAATAAAAATTATTGTCTACACACTGCTTACGGGTAAATTGTTGAATGAAACTTCAGGGTGGCCTTGATTACTAGAAAAACTACATATCACTAAGGCTGAAGAAAAATGGACAGGAAAATCTGCTTCAGGTTTGACACAGTGATGAAGTATGAGGTCATTTCTGCTAAGCTATCACTTAAAATGAATGAATGAATCAATCGCATTTATTGAAAGCTTACTCTATGCAGACTGCAGAGCATGGCGTTTGATCTTTCATATGAGATAAAATAGCAAAGATTTAAAGAATCAAATAGTGAAATGTTAGCTGAAGAGAAGGGTCTAAAGGTGTATTTTTGCACAAGAATTTCTATCTCGATTCTAGGAGAGGCGATGCTTTTCTATGATCTTTCAGGATTAGAGGACAAATCCCAACTTTCAGAACCTACAGTACTTTGACATCCCATGACACTACTGTATTGCCTAAATGCTTTCCTAATTTTGAAATAGGCCTTACAACTTCAAACATTTGTGATGACTTTTATGAATGTGATTGTGCTACATCAAATGGTATTTACTGAGCCTCTGAGGGCAGGGTACTGTTTGAAGCATTTGAGAGAGTAAAACAGAAGAAAGACACACAGTCCGATCCTCGAGGAATTTACAATCGAATGGGCTTGGCCGACAAAAAGATTTTATAAATGGGGGGGAGCAGGAGGAAGAATGAGGACACAACAACAGCCGAACAAATAGCATGAAATTACTGACTAATGAATCTATAAATATACATAAGAACATTAGTGTATCCTAATGGAAATTACAATGAATCTGTGTTTCAGAAAGAAAACAATCGAGATTTTAAAACAATCACTATTCTTTAAATGTAGCTCTTGCCCTGGGTGACATCTATTTGAGAGAACTTTTGGATTACTTCCTTTGCCTGAGTAATTTCCTTCTCCCATTTTTTCCTCGTGTAATTAGCGCATTTGATGTTTCTTTAGAATCAGCCCAGTTTTGTTTGAATTAAATTCATTTCAAGCCACACTTTAATCTCCACTATAACTTACCAAATAATACATCAGCATGGCCGAGTGGAAAGAGCAAGAGCCTCAGAGTCAGGGAACTTGGGTTCTAAAGTGACCGTGGACAGGTCACTTTACTTTTCTATACCACGGGTTTCTCGTCTGCAAAATGGGGATTAAATACCTTCTCTTTCCAACTTTGACTGTAAACCCCAAGATGGACAGGGCCTGGGTCCAACCTGGTTATCGTCTATCTACTCATCATCATCATCAATCGTATTTATTGAGCGCTTACTGTGTGCAGAGCACTGTACTAAGCGCTTGGGAAGTCCAAGTTGGCAACACATGGAGACAGCCCCTACCCAACAGTGGGCTCACAGTCTAAAAGGAGGAGACAGAGAACAAAAGCAAACATATTAACAAAATAAAATAAATAGAATAGATATGTACAAGTAAAATAAATGAATAAACAGAGTAATAAATATGTACAAACATATATACATATATCCATATATCTCCAGTTCAATCAATCAGTGGTATTTATTGGGACTTCATTCTTCCACAGCACGTTCATCATTTAGTCACAAGCCAGGTCCATCCTTCCTTAGCGGAATTCTGCAAAGTCCTACACTGGAAATTTGGGCTTGGGAAGCGGTGTGTCCACATGGAAAGAGCCCAGGCCTGGGAATCAAAGGATCTGGGTCCTAATCCTGGCTCCACCACTTACCAGCTGGGTGGCCTTGGGCAAGTCACTTCGGTCAGTCAATCTTATTTATTGAGCGCTTACAGGGTGCAGAGCACAGAGAAGCAGCGTGGCTCAGTGGAAAGAGGATGGGCTTGGGAGTCAGAGGTCATGGGTTCAAATCCCAGCTCCGCCGCTTGTCAGCTGTGTGACTTTGGGCACGTCAGTTAACTTCTCTGTGCCTCAGTTACCTCATCTGCAAAATGGGGATTAAGACTGTGAGCCCCACGCGGGACAACCCGATCACCCTGTATCCCCCCCAGCTCTTAGAACAGTGCTTTGCACATAGTAAGCGCTCAACAAATGCCATCATTATTATTATTATTCCTTTGTAAAATGGGGATCAAATTCTTCTTCTCCTGACTTAGTCGATCATATTGAGTGCTTACTGGTTGCTTCTACTCGGGCTTTTAGCACAGTGCTTTACGCATAGCAAGTACTTAACTAACACCACAATTATTATTATTAGCATCAACTCATTCATGAATTGCTTTTCAAAAGAAAAATCGGCATCACTGAAACCGCTGTGCTAGATATCACCTGAACATGGGCAATAGGAGGCAATGGAGGAGGGAAGAAAAAGTAAGGAAGAAGGTTAATTGGGCGTGTATCTCATCCCTCAAACTGGAGCCCAGATCAAAATACCAGGAGGTGAGAGAAGGGGACTCTGGAGGTCAGTGGGAAGGAAAAGAATAAATAGGAAAAAAGTTGGAATCAGTTTAGAGAAGGTTGACATCTGCTTTTCTACGAAGACTTTGCAGATTTAAACTAAATGACAACCAAAGACAAATCCACAAATGTCACCAGACTCTTCTGTCGTCAGCTATACCGGATATAAAAGTTTATATTATTAGTAACAACCAGATCGATTATCTTATCAGGCCTGGAGGAGCACCTGTAATGATAACGATGATGGCATTTGTTAAGCGCTTACTATGTGTCAAGCGCTGGTCTAAGCGCCGGGGGTAGATACAAGGTCATCAGGTTGTCCCACGTGGGGCTCACCGTCTTAACCCCCATTGTCCAGATGAGGTAACTGAGGCACAGAGAAGCTAAGTGGCTTGCCCAAGGTCACACAGCTGGTAAGTGGCGGAGCTGGGATTAGAACCCACGACCCTTTTGGACTGTGAGCCCACTGTAGGGTAGGGACTGTCTCTATATGTTGCCAACTTGTACTTCCCAAGCGCTTAGTACAGTGCTCTGCACACAGTAAGCGCTCAATAAATACGATTGATTGATTGATTGATTGACCTGGGGGTCTGTGTCCCTTCCCTGGGGGGTGGGGGCGAGACAGGCAGACACACTCCCCCTTCTAGATTGGGAGCCCGTTATTGGGGAGGGACCGTCTCTGTTGCCGAATTGTACTTCCTAAGCGCTTAGTACAGTGCTCTGCACACAGTAAGCGCTCAATAAATACGATGGAATGAATGAATGAATGAATGTTGGTTGGGTAGGGACCGTCTCTATATGTTGCTGACTTGTAATAATAATAATGGCATTTATTTGGCACTTACTATGTGCAAAGCACTGTTCTAAGCGGTGACTTGTACTTCCCAAGCGCTTAGTACAGTGCACTGCATGCAGTAAGCGCTCAATAAATATGATTGAATGAATGAAAGTTGGGTAGGGACCGTCTCTATATGTTGCCAACTTGTACTTCCCAAGCGCCGAGTACAGTGCACTGCGCTCAGTAAGCGCTCCATAAATATGATGGAATGAATGAATGAATGAATGAATGAATGTTGGGTAGGGACCGTCTCTATATGTTGCCGACTTGTACTTCCCAAGCGCTTAGTACAGTGCACTGCGCTCAGTAAGAGCTCCATAAGTACGATGGAATGAATGAATGAATGAATGTTGGGTAGGGACCGTCTGTTGCCGACTTGCACTTCCCAAAGCGCTTAGTACAGTGCACTGCGCGCAGTAAGCGCTCAATAAATACGATGGAATGAATGAATGAATGAAAGTTGGGTAGGGACTGTCTCTATATGTTGCCAACTTGTACTTCCCAAGCGCTTAGTACAGTGCACTGCGCGCAGTAAGCGCTCAACAAATATGAATGAATGAATGAATGAATGAAAGTTGGGTAGGGACTGTCTCTATATGTTGCCGACTTGTACTTCCCAAGCGGTTAGCACAGTACACTGCGTACAGTAAGCGCTCAATAAATGCAATGGAATGAATGAATGAATGAATGTTGGGTAGGGACCGTCTCTATATGTTGCCGACTTGTACTTCCCAAGCGCTTAGCACAGTACACTGCATACAGTAAGCGCTCAATAAATACGATGGAATGAATGAATGAATGTTGCGTATGCGATGGAATGAATGAATGAATGAATGAATGTTGGGTTGGGCCCGTCTCTATATGTTGCCGACTTGTACGTCCCAAGCGCTTAGTACAGTGCACCGCACGCAGTAAGCGCTCAATAAATACGATGGAATGAATGAATGAATGAATGTTGGGTAAAGTACGTCCCTCTATGTTGCCGACTTGTACTCCCCGAGCGCCCAGTACAGCGCACCGCGTGCAGTAAGCGCTCAATAAATACGATTGAATGAATGAATGAATGAATGAATTAATTAATTAATTAATGTTGGGTAGGGACCGTCTCTATATGTTGCCGGCTTGTACTCCCCGAGCGGCCAGTACAGCGCACCGCGCGCAGTAGGCGCTCAATAAATACGACTGAATGAATGAATGAATAAATGTTGGGTAGGGACCGTCTCTGTTGCCGACCTGCACTCCCCGAGCGCCCAGTACAGCGCACCGCGCGCAGTAAGTGCTCAATAAATACGATGGAATGAATGAATGAATGATTGATTGAATGAATGAATGAATAAATGTTGGGTAGGGACCGTCTCTGTTGCCGACCTGCACTCCCCGAGCGCCCAGTACAGCGCACCGCGCACAGTGGGCGCTCAATAAATACGATTGAATGAATGAATGAATGAATGAATGAATGAATTAATTAATTAATTAATGTTGGGTAGGGACCGTCTCTATATGTTGCCGGCTTGTACTCCCCGAGCGGCCAGTACAGCGCACCGCGCGCAGTAGGCGCTCAATAAATACGACTGAATGAATGAATGAATGAATAAATGTTGGGTAGGGACCGTCTCTGTTGCCGACCTGTACTCCCCGAGCGCCCAGTACAGCGCAGCGTGCGCGCAGTAAGCGCTCAATAAATACGATTGAATGAATGAATGAATGAATGAATGAATGAATGTTGGGTAGGGACCGTCTCTGTTGCCGGCTTGTACTCCCCGAGCGCCCAGCACAGCGCACCGCGAGCAGTAAGCGCTCAAAAAATACGATGGAATGAATGAATGGATGAATGAATGAATGAATGTTGGGTAGGGACTGTCTCTGTTGCCGGCTTGTACTCCCCGAGCGCCCAGTACAGCGCACGGCGCGCAGTAAGCGCTCAATAAACACGAATGAATGAATGAATGAATGAATGAATGAGTGTTGGGTAGGGACCCTCTCTATAGGTTGCCGGCTTGTACTCCCCGAGCGGCCAGTACAGCGCACCGCGCGCAGTAAGCGCTCAATAAATACGATGGATTGATTGATTGAATGAATGAATGAATGAATGAGTGTTGGGTAGGGACCCTCTCTCTAGGTTGCCGGCTTGTACTCCCCGAGCGCCCAGTACAGTGCACCGTGCGCAGTAAGCGCTCAATAAATACGATTGATTGAATGAGTGAATGAATGAATGAGTGTTGGGTAGGGACCCTCTCTATAGGTTGCCGGCTTGTACTCCCCGAGCGCCCAGTACAGCGCACCGCGTGCAGTAAGCGCTCAATGTATACGATTGAATGAATGAATGGATGAATGAATGAATGAGTGTTGGGTAGGGACCCTCTCTATAGGTTGCCGGCTTGTACTCCCCGAGCGCCCAGTACAGCGCACCGCGCGCAGTAAGCGCTCAATATATACGATTGAATGAATGAATGGATGAATGAATGAATGAATGAATGAGTGTTGGGTAGGGACCGTCTCTCTAGGTTGCCAGCTTGTACTCCCCGAGCGCCCAGTACAGTGCACCGCGCGCAGTAAGCGCTCAATATATATGATGGAATGAATGAATGGATGAATGAATGAATGAATAAATGTTGGGTAGGGACCGCCTCTCTATGTTGCCGACCTGTACTCCCCGAGCGCCCAGTACAGTGCACCGTGCGCAGTAAGCGCTCAATAAATACGATTGAATGAATGAATGGATGGATGAATGAATGAATGAATGAATAAATGTTGGGTAGGGACCGTCTCTATATGTTGCCGGCCTGTACTCCCCGAGCGCCCAGTACAGCGCACCGCGCGCAGTGGGCGCTCAATAAATACGATTGAATGAATGAATGAATGAATGAATAAATGTTGGGTAGGGACCGTCTCTACATGTTGCCGGCTTGTACTCCCCGAGCGCCCAGTACAGCGCACCCCGCGCAGTAAGTGCTCAATAAATACGATTGAATGAATGAATGAATGAATGAATGAATGAATGTTGGGTAGGGACCGTCTCTCTAGGTTGCCGGCTTGTACTCCCCGAGCGCCCAGTACAGCGCACCGCGCGCAGTAAGTGCTCAATAAATACGATGGATTGAATAAATGAATGAATGAATGAATGAATGAATGAATGTTGGGTAGGGACCGTCTCTCTATGTTGCCGGCTTGTACTCCCCGAGCGCCCAGTACAGCGCACCGCGTGCAGTAAGAGCTCAATAAATACGATTGAATAAATGAATGAATGAATGAATGAATGAATGAGTGTTGGGTAGGGCCCGTCTCTCTAGGTTGCCAGCTTGTACTCCCCGAGCGCCCAGTACAGCGCACCGCGCGCAGTGGGCGCTCAATAAATACGATGGAATGAATGAATGAATGAATGAATGAATGAATGAATGAATGAATTAATTAATTAATGTTGGGTAGGGACCGTCTCTATATGTTGCCGGCTTGTACTCCCCGAGCGGCCAGTACAGCGCACCGCGCGCAGTAGGCGCTCAAAAAATACGACTGACTGACTGAATGAATGAATAAATGTTGGGTAGGGACCGTCTCTGTTGCCGACCTGCACTCCCCGAGCGCCCAGTACAGCGCACCGCGCGCAGTAAGTGCTCAATAAATACGATGGAATGAATGAATGAATGATTGAATGAATGAATGAATGAATAAATGTTGGGTAGGGACCGTCTCTGTTGCCGACCTGTACTCCCCGAGCGCCCAGTACAGCGCACCGCGCGCAGTGGGCGCTCAATAAATACGATTGAATGAATGAATGAATGAATGAATGAATAAATAAATATTGGGTAGGGACCGTCTGTATTGCCAACTTGTACTCCCCGAGCGCCCAGTACAGCGCACCGCGCGCAGTAAGCGCTCAATAAACACGATTGAATGAATGAATGAATGAATCAATCAATCAATGAATGAATGATGTTGGGTAGGGACCGTCTCTGTTGCCGACCTGCACTCCCGGAGCGCCCAGTACAGCGCACCGCGCGCAGTAAGCGCTCAATATATACGATTGAATGAATGAATGAATGAATGAATAAATGTTGGGTAGGGACCGTCTCTATATGTTGCCGGCTTGTACTCCCCGAGCGCCCAGTACAGCGCACCGCGAGCAGTAAGCGCTCAATATATACGATTGAATGAATGAATGGATGAATGAATGAATGAATGAGTGTTGGGTAGGGACCGTCTCTCTAGGTTGCCGGCTTGTACTCCCCGAGCGCCCAGTACAGTGCACCGCGCGCAGTAAGCGCTCAATATATACGATGGAATGAATGAATGGATGAATGAATGAATGAATTAATGTTGGGTAGGGACCGTCTCTATATGTTGCCGGCTTGTACTCCCCGAGCGCCCAGTACAGCGCACCGCGCGCAGTGGGCGCTCAATATATATGATGGAATGAATGAATGGATGAATGAATGAATAAATAAACGTTGGGTAGGGACCGTCTCTGTTGCCCACTTGTACTCCCCGAGCGCCCAGTACAGCGCAGCGTGCGCGCAGTAAGCGCTCAAAAAATACGATGGAATGAATGAATGAATGAATGAATGAATGAATGTTGGGTAGGGACTGTCTCTGTTGCCGACTTGTACTCCCCGAGCGCCCAGTGCAGCGCAGCGCGCACAGTAAGCGCTCAATAAACACGAATGAATGAATGAATGAATGAATGAATGAATGAATGAATGAATGTTGGGTAGGGACCGCCTCTCTATGTTGCCGACCTGTACTCCCCGAGCGCCCAGTACAGCGCACCGTGCGCAGTAAGCGCTCAATAAATACGATGGATTGAATAAATGAATGAATGAATGAATGAATGAATGAATGTTGGGTAGGGCCCGTCTCTCTATGTTGCCGGCTTGTACTCCCCGAGCGCCCAGTACAGCGCACCGTGCGCAGTAAGCGCTCAATAAATACGATGGATTGAATAAATGAATGAATGAATGAATGAATGAATGAATGTTGGGTAGGGCCCGTCTCTCTATGTTGCCGGCTTGTACTCCCCGAGCGCCCAGTACAGCGCACCGCGCACAGTCAGCGCTCAATAAATACGATTGAATGAATGAATGAATGAATGAATGTTGGGTAGGGACCGTCTCTGTAGCCCACTTGCACTCCCCGAGCGCCCAGTACAGCGCACCCTGCGCAGTAAGTGCTCAATAAATACGATGGAATGAATGAATGAATGAATGAATAAATGCTGGGTAGGGACCGTCTCTATATGTTGCCGACTTGCACTCCCCGAGCGCCCAGTACAGCGCACCGCGCGCAGTAAGCGCTCAATAAACACGATTGAATGAATGAATTAATTAATTAATTAATTAATGTTAGGTAGGGACCATCTCTATATGTTGCCGGCTTGTACTCCCCGAGCGGCCAGTACAGCGCACCGCGCGCAGTAGGCGCTCAAAAAATACGACTGACTGAATGAATGAATGAATAAATGTTGGGTAGGGACCGTCTCTGTTGCCGACCTGCACTCCCCGAGCGCCCAGTACAGCGCACCGCGCGCAGTAAGTGCTCAATAAATACGATGGAATGAATGAATGAATGATTGAATGAATGAATGAATGAATAAATGTTGGGTAGGGACCGTCTCTATATGTTGCCGGCCTGTACTCCCCGAGCGCCCAGTACAGCGCACCGCGCGCAGTGGGCGCTCAATAAATACGATTGAATGAATGAATGAATGAATGCTGGGTAGGGACCGTCTCTACATGTTGCCGGCTTGCACTCCCTGAGCGCCCAGTACAGCGCACCCCGCGCAGTGGGCGCTCAATAAATACGATGGAATGAATGAATGAATGAATGAATTAATTAATTAATTAATTAATGTTGGGTAGGGACCGTCTCTATATGTTGCCGGCTTGTACTCCCCGAGCGGCCAGTACAGCGCACCACGCGCAGTGGGCGCTCAATAAATACGATTGAATGAATGAATGAATGAATGAATAAATGTTGGGTAGGGACCGTCTGTATAGGTTGCCGGCTTGTACTCCCCGAGCGCCCAGTACAGCGCACCGCGCGCAGTGGGCGCTCAATAAATACGAATGAATGAATGAATGAATAAATGTTGGGTAGGGACCCTCTCTACATGTTGCCGACCTGCACTCCCCGAGCGCCCAGTACAGCGCACCGCGCGCAGTGGGCGCTCAATAAATACGATGGAATGAATGAATGAATAAATGTTGGGTAGGGACCGTCTCTACATGTTGCCGGCTTGTACTCCCCGAGCGCCCAGTACAGCGCAGTAAAGCGCTCAACAAGTCCGATGGAATGAATATTCGGATTACGGTCATTATGGTGATGGTTATTATTGGCATTAGCGGGCCCGGGAAGGAAGCCCCTCTCCCCCTCCCCCCTCCCCTCCCGGGCTCCCGGGCCGAATTCCCGTTCCGCGCCTACGTCATCGGCCTGCGCCGGCGGCCGGGGAGCGAGCGAGCGGGCGGACCGGGGGGGCGGGAGGGAGCGGGGCCGTCGTTGCTAGGCGACCGACGTCATCGGCCCGCGCCGCTCCTCCCTCCCTCCGTCCGTCCCGCCCGTCCTCTCCGGAGGGAGACCGGAGCCGGGCAGGAGGAGGAGGAGGAGGACGGCGGAGGAGGCGGTCCCGGTCCCGGTCCCGGTCCCGGTCCCGGTCCCGGTCCGGGTCCCATCCCCATGCCGGAGGCGGGGCGGGCGCCGTCGTGGCGGAGGAGCGGCCGGAGCCGGGCCGCCGCCGCCGCCCCCCCCGGCCGTCGCCTGAGCCCCGACCGGCGGGCGGCGGACTGACCGACGGCGGGACGGACGAGGGGAGCCCATGTGAAGCGGCTCTCCGCCCGGGACCCCTCCCTCCCGGGCGGGGACGCCCTCCCTCCCTCCATCCCTCCATCCCTCCATCCCTCCATCCCTCCGAGCCCCCGGGGAGGGGGAGAACGAGGACGAAAGCCGACCCCCCTCCCCACCCGCCCCAGCGACCCCCAAAGCGTAAGTCACCGCACTCCACCCCCCCCCCCCCCAAATGCGCGTATTTCCCTTTATTTCCTCCTCTTCATCCGCGTTGCCCCGGTGACCCCCTCCCCCTCCTACACCGTGAGCCCCCCCGCCGGGTAGGGGCCGTCCCCGTAGTCGTCGTCAGTCGTATTTATTGAGCGCTTACTAGGTGCGGAGCGCCGGACTAAGCGCTTGGGAAGTACAAATTGGCAACATCCAGAGACATCATCATCATCATCATCATTAATCGTATTTATTGAGCGCTTACCATGTGCAGAGCACTGGACTGAGCGCCTTTATTGAGCGCTTACTAGGTGCGGAGCACCGGGCTCAGCGCTTGGGAAGTACAAATTGGCAACATACAGAGACATCATCATCATCATTAATCGTACTTATTGAGCGCTTACCATGTGCAGAGCACTGGACTAAGCGCATTTATTGAGCGCTTATTATGTGCGGAGCACCGGGCTAAGCGCTTGGGAAGTACAAATTGGCAACATACAGAGACATCATCATCATCATTAATCGTATTTATTGAGCGCTTACCATGTGCAGAGCACTGGACTAAGCGCCTTTATTGAGCGCTTACTATGTGCGGAGCGCCGGGCTAAGCGCTTGGGAAGTACAAATTGGCAACATACAGAGACATCATCATCATCATTAATCGTATTTATTGAGCGCTTACCATGTGCAGAGCACTGGACTAAGCGCATTTATTGAGCGCTTATTATGTGCGGAGCACCGGGCTAAGCGCTTGGGAAGTACAAATTGGCAACATACAGAGACATCATCATCATCATTAATCGTACTTATTGAGCGCTTACCATGTGCAGAGCACTGGACTGAGCGCATTTATTGAGCGCTTATTATGTGCGGAGCACCGGACTAAGCACTTGGGAAGTACAAATTGGCAACATACAGAGACATCATCATCATCATTAATCGTATTTATTGAGCGCTTACCATGTGCAGAGCACTGGACTAAGCGCATTTATTGAGCGCTTATTATGTGCGGAGCACCGGGCTAAGCGCTTGGGAAGTACAAATTGGCAACATACAGAGACATCATCATCATCATTAATCGTATTTATTGAGCGCTTACCATGTGCAGAGCACTGGACTGAGCGTATTTGTTGAGCGCTTACTAGGTGCGGAGCGCCGGACTAAGCGCTTGGGAAGTACAAATTGGCAACATACAGAGACATCATCATCATCATTAATCGTATTTATTGAGCGCTTACCATGTGCAGAGCACTGGACTGAGCGCCTTTATTGAGCGCTTACTAGGTGCGGAGCACCGGACTAAGCGCTTGGGAAGTACAAATTGGCAACATACAGAGACATCATCATCATCATTAATCGTATTTATTGAGCGCTTACCATGTGCAGAGCACTGGACTAAGCGCCTTTATTGAGCGCTTACTATGTGCGGAGCACTGGACTAAGCGCTTGGGAAGTACAAATTGGCAACATACAGAGACATCATCATCATCATTAATCATATTTATTGAGCGCTTACCATGTGCAGAGCACTGGACTGAGCGCCTTTATTGAGCGCTTATTATGTGCGGAGCACTGGGCTAAGCGCTTGGGAAGTACAAATTGGCAACATCCAGAGACGACATCATCATCATCATTAATCGTATTTATTGAGCGCTTACCATGTGCAGAGCACTGGACTAAGCGCCTTTATTGAGCGCTTACTATGTGCGGAGCACCGGACTAAGCGCTTGGGAAGTACAAATTGGCAACATACAGAGACATCATCATCATCATTAATCGTATTTATTGAGCGCTTACCATGTGCAGAGCACTGGACTAAGCGCCTTTATTGAGCGCTTACTATGTGCGGAGCACCGGGCTAAGCGCTTGGGAAGTACAAATTGGCAACATCATATGGAGACATCGTCATCATCAATCGTATTTACTGAGAGCTTACTATGTGCAGAGCACCGGGCTAAGCGCTTGGGAAGTACAAATTGGCAACATCACATAGAGACATCATCATCAATCGTATTTATTGAGCGCTTACTATGTGCAGAGCACCGGGCTAAGCGCTTGGGAAGTACAAATTGGCAACATCATACAGAGACAGCATCATCATCATCGATCGTATTTATTGAGCGCCTGCTGTGTGCAGAGCACCGGACTAAGCACTTGGGAGCACCGGACTAAGCACTTGGGAAGTACAAATTGGCAACATAGACATCATCACCCTCAATCATATTTATTGAGTGCTTACCATGTGCAGAGCACTGGACTAAGCGCTTGGGAAGTACAAATTGGCAACATATAGAGACATCATCATCAATCGTATTTGTTGAGCGCTTACTATGTGCAGAGCACCGGACTAAGCGCTTGGGAAGTACAAATTGGCAACATAGAGAGACATCATCATCATCATTAATCGTATTTATTGAGCGCTTACTATGTGCAGAGCACTGGACTAAGCGCTTGGGAAGTACAAATTGGCAACATCATATAGAGACATCATCATCATCAATCGTATTTGTTGAGCGCTTACTATGTGCAGAGCACCGGACTAAGCGCTTGGGAAGTACAAATTGGCAACACAGAGAGACAGTCCCTACCCAACAGTGGGCTCACAGTCTAAAAGTCTAGAGACAGTCCCTAATCATAATGGTAATAATAATGGTGGCATTTGTTCAGCGCTTAGTATGCGCAGCGTGGCCCGGTGGAAAGGGCCCGGCCTTTGGAGTCAGAGGTCATGGGTTCAAATCCCGGCTCTGCCAATTGTCAGCTGTGTGACTTTGGGCAAGTCACTTCACATCTCTGGGCCTCAGTTACCTTATCTGTAAAACGGGGGTGAAGACGGGGAAACCCCCCCCCCCCCCCCCCGTGGGACAACCTGATCGCCTTGTAACCTTCCCAGCGCTTAGAGCAGTGCCTTGCACATAGTAAGCGCTTAATAAATGCCATTATTATTATTATTATTATTATGTGCAAATCAATCAATCAACCAATCGTATTGATTGAGCGCTTACTGTGCGCAGAGTACTGGACTAAGTGCTTGGGAAGTACAAGTCGGCAACATAGACAGTCATCATCATCATCATCATCAATCGTATTTATTGAGCACTTACTGTGTGCACAGCACTGTGCTAAGCGCTTGGGAAGAACAAATTGGCTACATATAAAGACAGTCCCTACCCAACAGTGGGCTCACAGTCTAAAAGCACTGCACTGATGTAAGCGCTGGGGGGGGGGGGCGGGGGGGGGGATACAAAGTGATCAGGTTGTCCCACGTGGGGCTCACAGTCTTCATCCCCATTTTCCAGATGAGGGAACTGAGGCTCGGAGAAGTGAAGTGACTTGCCTAACGTCACACAGCAGACAGGTGGCGGAGCGGGGATTCGAACCCATGACCTCAGACTCCAAAGCCCGGGCTCTTTCCACTGAGCCACGCTGCTTCTCTGGAGCAGCTACGTTGCCGACTTGGACTTCCCAAGCACTCAGCACAGTGCTCCGCACACAGTAAGCGCTCAGCCCGCTGTTGGGTAGGGACCGTCCCTATACGTTGCCAACTTGGACTTCCCAAGAGCTCAGTACAGTGCTCCGCACACAGTAAGCGCTCAATTAATACAATTGAACGAATGACTTCCCAAGCGCTTAGTATAGTGCTCCGCACGCTGTAAGCGCTCAATGAATACGATTGAGTGAATGACTTCCCAAGCGCTTAGTACAGGGCTCCGCACACAGTAAGTGCTCAATGAATGCGATTGAGTGAATGACTTCCCAAGTGCTTAGTACAGTGCTCCGCACGCAGTAAGCGCTCAATAAATTCGATTGAGTGCCTTCCCAAGCGCTTAGTACAGTGCTCCGCATGCAGTAAGCGCTCAATAAATACCATTGAGTGACTTCCCAAGCGCTGAGTACAGTGCTCTGCACGCAGTAAGTGCTCAATAAATACGATTGAGTGAATGACTTCCCAAACGCTGAGTAGAGTGCTCTGCATGCAGTAAGCGCTCAATAAATATGATTGCGTGAATGAATGAATGAATGTGACCGGGCGGGGGGGGGGGGGTTCATTCATTCATTCATTCAACCGCTGTGAGCCCGTTGTTGGGTCGGGACCGGCTCTATCTGTTGCCGACTTGTACTTTCCCGAGCGCTCAGTGCAGTGCTCTGCACACAGGAAGCGCTCAATAAGTACGATGGAATGAATGAATGTAGAGCACTGACCGGGGTGGGGGGGTGGGGGTTCATTCATTGAGCCGTATTGAGCGCTTACTATATGCAGAGCACTGACCGGGGGTTTCTTTCATTCATTCATTCAGTCTTTCAACCGTATCTAGTGAGCGCTTACTATGTGCAGAACACTGACTGGGGGCTTCATTCATTCAGTCATTCAACCGTATCTGTTGAGCACTTACTATGTGCAGAACACTGACCAGGGGCATCATTCATTCAGTCAGTCATTCAACCGTATCTAGTGAGCGCTTACTACGTGCAGAGCCCTGACTGGGGGCTTCATTTATCCAGTCAGGCATTCAACTGTATCTAGTGAGCGCTTACTGTGTGCAGAGCACTGACTGAGGGCTTCATCCATTCAGTCAGTCACTCAGCCGTATCTATTGAGCGCTTACTATGTGCAGAGCACTGACCGGGTGCTTCCTTCACTCAGTCAGTCAACCATATCTATTGAGCGCTTACTATGTGCAGAGCACTGACTGGGGTCTTCATTTCTTCAGTCAGTCATTCAACCATATGTAGTGAGCGCTTACTATGTGCAGAGCACTGACCGGGGGCTTCATCCATTCAGTCAGTCATTCAACCATATGTAGTGAGCGCTTACTATGTGCAGAGCACTGACTGGGGGCTTCATTTATTCAGTCAGTCATTCAACCATATGTAGTGAGCGCTTACTATGTGCAGAGCACTGACTGGGGGCTTCATTTATTCAGTCAGTCATTCAACCATATGTAGTGAGCGCTTACTATGTGCAGAGCACTGACCGGGGGCTTCATCCATTCAGTCAGTCATTCAACTGTATCTACTGCGCGCTTACTGTGTGCACAGCACTGACCGGGGGCTTCATTCATTCAGTCAGTCATTCAACCGTATCTATTGAGCGCTTCCTATGTGCAGAGCACTGACCGGGTGCTTCCTTCACTCAGTCAGTCAGTCAACCATATCTATTGAGCGCTTACTGTGTGCAGAGCACTGACTGGGGGCTTCATCCATTCAATCAGTCATTCAACTGTATCTATTGAGCGCTTACTATGTGCAGAGCACTGACCGGGGGCTTCATCCATTCAATCAGTCATTCAACTGTATCTATTGAGCGCTTACTATGTGCAGAGCACTGACCGGGGGCTTCATCCATTCAGTCAGTCATTCAACCGTATCTATTGAGCGCTTACTATGTGCAGAGCACTGACCGGGGGCCTCATCCATTCAGTCAGTCATTCAACCGTATCTATTGAGCGCTTACTATGTGCAGAGCACTGACCGGGGGCATCATGCATTCAGTCAGTCATTCTACCGTATCTAGTGAGCGCTTACTCTGTGCAGAGCACTGACCGGGGGCTTCATTCATTCAGTCAGTCATTCAACCATATCTAGTGAGCGCTTACTGTGTGCAGAGCACTAACCGGGGGCTTCATCCATTCAGTCAGTCATTCAACCGTATCTAGTGAGCGCTTACTATGTGCAGAGCGCTGACCGGGGGCTTCCTTCATTCAGTCAGTCATTCAACCGTATCTAGTGAGCGCTTACTCTGTGCAGAGCACTGACCGGGGGCTTCATTCATTCAGTCAGTTATTCAACCGTATCTATTGAGCACTTACTATGTGCAGAGCACTGATCGGGGGCTTCCTTCATTCAGTCAGTCATTCGACCGTATCTAGTGAGCACTTATTATGTGCAGAGCACTGACCGGGGGCTTCCTTCATTCAGTCAGTCATTCAGCCGTATCTATTGAGTGCTTACTTTGTGCAGAACACTGACTGGGGGCTTCATTCATTCAGTCATTCAACCGTATCTATTGAGCACTTACTATGTGCAGAGCACTGATCGGGGGCTTCCTTCATTCAGTCAGTCATTCAACCGTATCTAGTGAGCGCTTGCTACGTGCAGAGCACTGACTGGGGGCTTCATCCATTCAGTCAGTCATTCAACCGTATCTATTGAGCGCTTACTATGTGCAGAGCACTGACTGGGGGCATCATTCATTCAGTCAGTCATTCAACCATATCTAGTGAGCGCTTCCTATGTGCAGAGCACTGACCGGGGGCTTCATTCATTCAGTCAGTCATTCAACCGTATCTATTGAGCGCTTACTCTGTGCAGAGCACTGACCGGGGGCTTCCTTCATTCAGTCAGTCATTCAACCGTATCTAGTGAGCGCTTACTATGTGCAGAGCGCTGACCGGGGGCTTCATCCATTCAGTCAGTCATTCAACCGTATCTATTGAGCGCTTACTTTATACAGAGCACTGACCGGTGTGGGGGAGGTGGGATTCATTCATTCATTCACTCAACTGCATTTATTGAGCGCTTATCATATATGCACAGCACTGACTGGGGGTGGGGTTCATTCATTCATTCATTCCACCGCTGTGAGCCCGTTGTTGGGTCGGGACCGTCTCTATATGTTGCCGACTTGTACTTCCCAAGCGCTTAGTACAGTGCTCTGCACACAGTAAGCGCTCATTCAGTACGATGGAATGAATGACTTGAGCGCTTACTATATGCAGAGCACTGACTGGGGGGTTCATTCATTCATCCAACCGTATTTATTGAGCGCTTACTATATTGCAGAGCACTGACATGGGGTTCATTAATTCATTCAACCGTATTGAGCGCTTACTATATGCAGAGTGCTGACGGGGTGGTGGTGGGGGTTCATTCAGTCATTCATTCAACCATATTTATTGAGTGCTTACTATATGCAGAGCACTGACTCAGGGGTTCAGACTATATTTTGCCAACTTGTACTTCCCAAGCGCTTAGTGTAGTGCTCTGCACACAGTAAGTGCTCAATAAATACTGTGGAATGAATGAATGAATGCAGAGCACTGATGGTGGGTATTCATTCTTTCATTCAGCCGTATTTATTGAGCGCTTACTATGTGTCAAGCACTGTTCTAAGCTCAGGGGGGAGATACAAGGTCATTAGGTGATCCCACATGGGGCTCACAGGCTTCATCCCCATTTTGCAGGTGAGGGAACTGAGGCCCAGAGAAGTGAAGTGGCTTTCCCAGGGTCACCCAGCAGACAAGCGGCAGAGCTGGGATTAGAACCCACAGCCTCGGACTCCCAAGCCCGGGCCCTTACCACCAAGCCACGTTGCTTCTCCGGGCTGGGGATTCAGAGGTCCTGGGTTCTAATCCCAGCTCCGACAGTTGAATGCTGGGTGACCTCAGGCAAGTCGCTTCGCTTCTCTGGGCCGCATTGACCTCATCTGTCAAATGGGAATGAAGACTGTGAACAGCGCTTGGCATGAGGTAAGCGCTTAACGAATTACCATCATTACTATTGTATTTGGTTTTTAGGGGGAGGGGTGGTGGGTCCTGCAGTGCCCGGAGGAGGTAAAAATAATATTAATAGTAATTATTATTATTATCATTACCCCAAAGCCCCCCTGCCCTTCTTCCTGTTAGGGTTGCAGAACATGTTCAGGGGAGATCCATGCCCCGTCCCCGGCAATAATCGCTCAACCGCCTACTGGGTTCGTCGTCATCATCATCATCAATCGTATTTATTGAGCGCTTACTGTGTGCAGAGCACTGTACTAAGCGCTTGGGAAGTACAAATTGGCAACATATACAGTCCCTACCCAACAGTGGGCTCACAGCCTAAAAGGGGGAGACAAAACCAAACATACTAACAAAATAAAATAAATAAATTTATCCTTCCCAACCAGTTGTGGGAGGACCCTCACACTGACCACACTGTGTATATATGTTTGTACATATTTATTACTCTATTTATTTATTTTACTTGTACATATCTATTCTATTTATTTTATTTTGTTAGTCTGTTTGGTTTTGTTCTCTGTCTCCCCCTTTTAGACTGTGAGCCCACTGTTGGGTAGGGACTGTCTCTATATGTTGCCGACTTGTACTTCCCAAGCGCTTAGTACAGTGCTCTGCGCACAGTAAGTGCTCAATAAATACGATTGATTGATTGATTGATTGACCAGTTAGTTGCCTCAAATCTCCTGGGTCTTGTCTGCACCCCAGATATTGCCTGGAGAACGTTTTGACCTCTCTAACTTCTCCTTTCCCCTGGGGAAGGGGATTGGGAGGCCCGGACTGCAAAGCCACCCTCGTACCACCACCCTCCTCTCTCTGGGGCATCGGATGGGTGGTCTGTGTGTGTATATATGGTATTTCATCCCAACTGTCTCAGAGGGTTCATCCAAGAAGTCTCCTATTCATTAGAATGTTCTTTTATATATATATATATATATATATATATATATATATATATATATATATATATATATATATACATATATATATAAGCTTGAACTTCTCTTTTATTCCCAGACCACTGGATAGTTCACTCTTTGCAGAAACTGGAAAATCGGATCTTTTAGAATGTAACTCACCTAATTTTAGAGAAAAGTGACTTCCAGCTTTTAGTTTGTGTGATGCAGGCGACGTGCATTAATGTATATTAATGCTCCAGATAAATTCATTCACATGTTCTCTTAACTGCAAAACTCCAGAGGCGTAAGTGTTCATGAGATAAAGAAACCCTTTTCAAAGCAGGAGAGTGCGGTGTTATTTAGTAGTAAATATTATCGTTAACTCTAATGGTGAATATTTAAGGCTGCCTGTTTTAGAGTGTCGCAGCAGTACAAGAAAAGTTGCCTGGAGAACAGAGTGCTGGATTGCAAATGTCAAGTCAGGTGTCCCGACTATCTTTCCCTGGTGCAGGCTTGGGAACTTGGTGTGCCTTATGAAGATTCACGTTTTCTCATTGAGGAACACAGACGTTCTACCTCACCAAAGATTTTGTGGGAAATAACTCCCAGGAGCTTTACCTAAATGAAAAAAAATGTTGGGCAGTGCATAAAATGCTGGCGAGAGATGTATGAATTTCATTAGGAGGGCCCAATTTGACTCACTCAAGTACTATGTGCAGTGCCTCTTAAATAGCCTTTCTGATGAGGTGCGTTATAAATAATTTAAGAATGTACTCTTTACAGATGTAGGGGTAATTTGAAGTGTTTTTTGCTTTATCTGACAAGTCCAGCCTCAGCTTCTCTGGCCACCACATGTTTTCCAGTGGACTGGCCCTCTTTATCATCTACCGCAGGTGTTTATATATCTTCTTTCTGATAACCTCTGACCATTTAGTTCAAAGCTACTCTTTGTTTCTCACTCCTTTCAAATTACCCAGTATACGGAACTCACTGGGGGGTCTCTCTAGACATTTTTTTTTTAAATTGATCCACAAAATCCAGGATTCTTAAATGAGTTTTTCAGGCAGCTCTTTTAAAATCTGCCGGCGAAATACACACCAGTTGCAGCTTTCCAGTGCTAAAAGTATTGTCTCCCATCTTTTGAAACTCTGAATTTCTTTTCTGTTACTTTTCACATTTGCCCTCTAGACCTGTACCAGAAAAGCAGGTCCAGAAATTGTCAGGAGTGGTGAGTGACCAGTGTAAAGTGCTCTTCTCATGTTGGAAAATCCCTCAAACCAAGAAGGATTCATTCATTCAAT
Organism: Tachyglossus aculeatus; assembly: GCF_015852505.1. Lineage (NCBI taxonomy): Eukaryota > Metazoa > Chordata > Mammalia > Monotremata > Tachyglossidae > Tachyglossus > Tachyglossus aculeatus. The sequence goes on along the minus strand of NC_052077.1, from coordinate 22,791,560 downwards.
CGTATTTATTGAGCGCTTACTGTGTGCAGAGCACTCTGTTGAGTGCTTGGAAAGTACAATTCAGCAATGTAGTCCCTGCCCACACCGAGTTTATAGTCTAGAGGATCTGTATTAGTGACATTCCAGCTAGACCAGGGTTAGAGAATAGGGATTTTGCCCCTTTCATTCAGTTATTTATAAATCACGGGCAATAGCCCAGGTTTCTTTTTTTCTTTTTCTTTTTTAATGGTATTGAAGCGCCTATTATGTGTCAAACACTGTCTCACGTGCTGGGGGGAGAATGCGAGGTAGTCAGGTTGAACACAGCCCCTGTCCCACATGGGGCTCACAGTTAACTGTATTTTAAAAAATTATTTTACTGTCCATTTTCTAAACACTTAATGACTTTTCTTGAGTAATTCCTTATCTCCCAGCTATTTTAGTATCATTGCTTTCTCATCCAGTAGCATCGCTCCACACACCTTCACAGCATTTTAGATTATTCGTTTAAAATACACAAAAGACGATCTGGATATTTGCTGATATATAAGGTACTTCTCTATAGGGCTGTATGTGGAAGTACACCAGAGCAGTACTCTCGTGATTATAATTCATTCATTCAGTCGTATTTATTGAGCACAGATGGATATAATTGAAGCAGAAGATGTTCAGCTGATAGTTGGTAAACGTTGGTACTTCTAGAATATTGTAAGAAGGCAGGAATCGCTCAAAGTTCTATATTCTTAATTGCATCTTAAAACGTTCCTTTTGAAAATGGTCACGCAGAGCACTGTACAAAGCCCTTGGGAGAGTACAGATCGTATTTAGAGTATAATTTCGTGTGGGATAATTCCTTAAGACGACTTTGCCGGGAATATTTTTCTTTTTGAAAAGTTGGCAAAATAGATGGCACAGTAGATCTTTTCTCTCAAATTGAGTACGGGCAGTTAGAAGTGTTTAAAAGTCTCATCTTGCCTTATTCACTCACAGCCCGCACAGCCAGACACCCCGTTAGCGGAGGTTGGGGCTTGGAGGCCAGGACTTGGAGGCCCGCCGGGATCTGTGGCTGTGCTCTGCCTTCACACCTGGAGAATGGCCCTGGGAAATTTGAAACAGAAGCGGGGAGGATCCAGCTTTTATTCCCGATGAATCCCGCTCCTTTATATTCCTCCCTGATCTCCAGGCCTCCCCCTTGTGATCTTTCTAGAAAATCCGTCCTGAGGATTTTTAACAGGAAGTAGGCATTTGGGAAGCTTTATAAGTTGGAGAAAAAAAGTGCTGGGTGACAGTTCTGGAAAGTGATACCTTCTGTATTTGGATAAATATGAGGTGCATCATGGGCAGCAGAAAGCCCCAGTTTCTCCTCAAAACCCCAAACCTGGCCTCTTCCTTGAAGAACCGCTCTTGGGTGTGAGAGAAAAGTTTACTCTCCCAATGATACTCTCATTGTTAATTTTAATTCATGTCTTTCTTGTTGAGCCTGCCAACACGGGCTTTTAATGAGCTACTATGTTTGCCACTAATGATCAGGCACGGTCTACCAGTGAGAAAAAGTAAATTGTTCATGTTTTGAAGCTGTATTTACTCTTTCAGGCTACTAGAGTACCTTTCAGGACATTGGAAAAGATGCTTTTCTACAAATTGGATCTTGGTGGCCTGAAGGAGCTGGTGCAACTGAGAAAAGTGAGCAATTTTCTCCCTTACTGGCAGACTAACGCACACTAGGTACTGGCAACTGACTGACAGCCCACTTCTCATCTACTTGGTGTAATACATTTAGGAGAATGCACCTCTTAGAGTTATGGCAACTAAGTACGGTAAAAGCCAGGTTTCCTCATGTCCACAATTTTCAGCCAGGATGGTCAGGTTTGGTAAAGAAGGCAAGCTTATAGTGTTAGAAGGCGTTTCTAGGTATACGTGTTGTGTTCAGCTAAAACCTTCATTTTCCGTGTCCTGTTCTAAAAGCCGGCCACAAAAATTCAGCCCTGTTCTGGTTACTATCTCATAAAGACCAAAGGTAGAGTTGACCCTGTTGGAATTTGAACCTGTTTTCCAAGAAGTCTAAAAGTTTTTCTAAACTGGTGGTTTGAACAGGAGGCACTTCTTTTTAGGTCCTTGCTTGGGCCTGTGGTTTTGAATTGTCTGGGTAGAAGTGACGAGCCTTGTATTTAGTTTCCAACTCTTTGGGCCATCAGGTATCTTGAGCTACCAGGAATGAAACAGTTTTGTTTTGTTTTTGTTTTTAAATGTGTTTGTCAAGCCATTTAAAAATGATCGTTACAGGTTGATCTCACTTTAAGATCAAGGGCATTCACCATTCTGTTCGGTTTTGAATTTTATTCTTCGGTCGAGTCAAAAACGTATTTGTGCTTGTGTTTCTCATTGTGTTTAAAAACCCACTCTGGTGCAGATTTTCTTGATAAAATCTGATCGTAGCTGTAATGGAAGAATTGTTGGCTTCTCCCTCACCTCTGTCGTGTGGTCACAGATGTGTGAAGGGGTGCCACATACTGCGTTTAGGGGCTTTCTAAGAACCTCACATGGACTTTTGCCATGGATGTCTTGTGTTTAGGAAGAAACCTGTGTACTTCTCTCCTTAAGTTAGGCAAATTTTAGGAGGGCAGTGGGTAAATCAAGGGACATAAGTTGATAATTTTTTTAAAAAAACCCACAGCTTTCCTGGTACTCCTGGCCTGGCCAGTGGTCATCTTCAAGAGTGAAAAGGTTCTGGAGAACTAGTTTTAAAATTCTGGAGTCTTCCTTATTATTGAGGCACTTCCCGTAGCTTTGAGTAGGATAGTCTGCTGATATGGGATTGGGCTGCTGATCCTTTGTGTTGATAAGGAGGTGAACGTGCCGATCACTCTAATCAGCCAGGGATTTTTGATGTACTCTGTTGTATGAGGAGGAATTGTACTTCAGTGGTCTGTTCCTTCTAGATGTTTCAAAACGATGCTGGTAAAGCTATGACATTACAAGGTGTTATATGCATCTGTAGAGAGGGTACTTAGATTTAGCTCCCATCAGAAAGTTTTTCTTTATTTTGTCTCAACAAAAATTATCCAGTTAAAGAGCAAATTACAAGTACTATTGGGATTTCTCTTCTGATCTTCCAGTGCTCTTTCTATTTATTACTTAATTGTATTTATTGAGTACTTACTCTGTGCAGAGCCCTGTATTATGTGCACGGGGAGTTCAGTATAATAGAGTTGGTAGACGTGATCCCTGCCCACAGTCTAGAGGGGGAGGCAGGCATTAAATAAATAAATTATGGATACGTACATGATTGCTGTGGGACCGAGGGGAGTGATGAATAAAGGGTGCAAATCCAAGTGCAAGAGCAACGCAGAAGGGAGTGGGAGAAGAGAAAAACGTAAGAGCTCAGGCAGGGAAGGCCTCTTGAAGGTGATGGTCTCTTAATGAGCCTTTGAAGGTGGGAAGAGTGATGATCTGTCAGAAGTGAAGAGGGAAGGAGATACAGGCCAGAGGAGGATGTGTGGGAGGGGTCGCCCGGGCTGGGTGGTAGTAGGAAATCAGGAAAGCTAAGAGGGGGCAAGGTGATTGAGTGCTTGAAAGCCTGTGGTAAGGAGTTTCTCTTTGATGCTGAGAGGGTAGGCAACTACTGGAAGTTCTTGAAGAGGGAGAAACATGGACTGAATGGTTTTGTGGAAAAATGATGCGGCAGCAGAGAGAAGTATGGGCCGAAGTGGGGAGAGGCAGGAAGCAGGGAGGTCAGCAAGCAGGCCAAGGTGGTAGCATCATCATCATCAATCGTATTTATTGAGCGCTTACTATGTGCAGAGCCCTGTACTAAGCGCTTGGGAAGTACAAATTGGCAACATACAGAGACAGTCCCTACCCAGCAGTGGGCTCACAGTCTAAAAGCAGTTTGGATGTAGAGGAAAGGGCAGATTTAGCGATGTTGTGAAGGTTTTCATAACACCCTATCTGTCTTCCGAGCTCCTCCTAAACAATTCTCCATTTGTTTTCCCATGGGACACCAATTCCCAGAGCAAATTTAACTTCCATGCATAATTTTTGGCTTTAAAAGCATCATATAGAATTTCTTCACATCTTTAGAATTTCATCTTTGGATCACTCTACTCCTTTACCCATGACTGTTAAAAAAAAATTTTTTTTTGCCATTCCCACTCTATCAGTTGCTCTTCTGTTTCTACCTCCTTAAATCTTTCCTCAGGCAGAATTTATCGGTTACCCCCTGCCCTTTATATTTACTTTTACCCTTGGTTATTCATACACGGTTCATAAATGAAGTTGACCTTTTAGCAGACATGGAAGTTCAGGCATACATGCCGCAGGCTCATCTGTCTCCCTGGACCTGCCCAAGAAGTTCAGAGTGCTTTATGAAAGCATCAAGATTAAAGTGAGGAGGTAGGTGTAGGGAAAGCCGAGGATCTGATGGCAAGAATGATGATGTTTTCTGTTGATGAGAATTCAGCTGCTTTAGAGGAATGCATCTGGAGCTGTCAATTTTCAATTAGTCATGATTGAAAAGGCACTCAGAGCCACCTGGAATTAACCTAGTCTTTCTAATCTGTAATCCCGCCTACTACTCTTTTGGAGACTGCTCTTAGCACTCTTAAATTTGGTTGTTTTAGAGGTCAGCTGCTTAAAAATTGAATAGGGTCATGCAGTAGAGCAGCAGGCTAGCATTGACTTGGAAGTATAATTCACAGCAATAATTTTCTTCAAGTTCAGGGAGACATAGATCCAGGCTACCTTAGAGACCAGCCTTCTTTTTGTCTGGAGTGTTTGCTGTGGAGATTGAGAGTTTCTGTTAAATCCTTAGATTTCAAAGCTGAGTTTGGCTAATTAACTAAATTTAGTAATTTATGCATTTTTTTTTCCTAGCATTTCGGAACTCCTGCTCAGTTCAAGGCACGCTATAAGCAGTTGGGAGAAGGCAACCAGACAAGATACATGGCCTCAGCCCTAAAGGAGCTTCCAGTCTAATAGGGCAGACCAATAAAAATTATTTATAAATAGTGTGAGCAGCAAGGATACAACAGGAAGTAGTACAAGTAAGTCAGGGTGAAGTGAGTACTAGTACTGTCAGTATTAGCTCCTGACTTTTGCAAAGCGTCGTACTGGGTGCTGGTAAAGAATACACAGGAGAGAATTAGACACAGTCCCTGGACTTTGGGGAGCTCACCGTCTTAAAAATATAAAGGGGGAGAGTGGACTAGTGACAAACACATAGGGAGCGTCGAAATCAAACCCTAAGACAACATAAAGGTAAGGGCAAAGACACCAAGTCAAAATGAAAACCAGCAGGGTCCTGTGGCTTCTCAGGGGTCAGAGGCCAGTGGTCACCATCATAGCCACAGTGGCCACTCAGGCAGCCGTCACAGCTTTCCCGAGGATTCGCGGAGGCTTCATGGTGGTGCAAGGCACGATGGATTTGGGTCTCCTCGGTGACCCGAAGGAGAGCCGCATGTAAAGCATTCAAGTGCCAATATAAGTGCTGAGGATAGGAATCAAACGTGTAAGGCCCAAGGGTGGCTGTTGGGTTGGCACAATTAAGGTGTGAGTAATTAATCGTGGAAGACTTCCTGGAGAGGATGAGATAGCTTTGAAGATAGGGCGAGCTGTGGTTTGGCGGGAGGGCGCTTCGGGCCAGGGGATCAGAGACTGAGGCGTGGGAGATTTGAAAGTGAGGTGTAGCTAGAGAAGGTGAGTGTGGAAGGAGCAAAGAGGAAGGTGAGCTGGGGAATATTTGGTAAGAGAAACCTTGAAGCCCCCAGTGAGGAGTTTTGGTTTGTTGCGGAAAGGGATGAGTAGCCCGTGGAGGTTTTTGAGGAAGGGAGAGATGTGTGCCAAGCAGATTTCAAGATGAGCCAGGCAGCTACGTCTACATGGATTCAAGTGGGGAGGGGCAGGAGGTAGGAAGGTGAACGAAGAGAGCGATAAAGTAGGTTATGACGAGTCCCCGAGACGAGAGTTGTGGCCGTTTGGGTGAAGGGGAACTGGCGGACCCGGGAAATGTGCAGAAAAATCTGGCAGGATTTTGTAGTTGATTTTATGTAAGAGTGCAGAAATATGCTGCCAGAGATCTCTAGTGGTATGTGAATAAGTGCACCTCCAAGAGGCAGTGTCCTTCAAAACAGCATTCACCAGTAAGGCCAATTCTACTTGTCTTTGAAATATGGTAAAATGACTGAAGGAGAATGGAAAAGAGGAAGGATGTTAGGGTGCTGCATCCTTTCATGATTTCCCCAGGTATATTAGGTTCAATATAACTTTCTAAAAGCTATGGGAATGACATTTCCCAAAATGAACCTGTTAGAGACATAGGTAGGAAAGAAGTTCAGATTCTGGAGCCTGGAAACCCTTGCTTTTTTGGGTTAGAACCTGGGGTTAATGACGCAACATCTCCCAAAACGTGTTGCATTTCATTTAGATTTGGGGGAAAAGTTTATGAAAGCATTACAGTTCAGATTACATTCTTTAAAATTTAATTTTGGTGTGGTCACAAAAAACAAAACCACTTTGGGTCTAAAGTTCTTGAATTAGTACAGAGCTTTAAGCCCTTAGTACCGTGCTCTGCACAGAGTAAGCGCTCAATAAATGTGATTGAATGAATTATCTGTTGAATTCTTTTGACCGCTTGAAGTGATGGTTTTTCTGTCTGTCCACTCACCCAGTTTCCACACCTTTAAAATGGGGATTAATACTGTGAACCCCATATAGGGTAGGGATTGTGCCCAACCTGATTAGATTGCATCTACCCCAGTGTTTAGTACAGTGCCTGGCACATAGTGAGCACTTAACAGATACCATTAAGAGGAGAAGGTCTTCGTTATTTGCTTAATGATGCCTTGGCTTATAACTTTCATTTTAAAAAACCCCATACCATGAATCCCAACCTGAGTTTGTTGAAAAATGCACGAGTTACTTCATTGGCAACAGCAGACATTGTGTATATCGCTTTCATAGGTGCACTGGTGAATTTACATGAGGTTTTCCTTTGTGGGGGAGATAAATCAGGAGCATATAATCAAAATTCCAGTACACATGTACGTGTATATAAATATAAACACAGATTCACAACCGTGAATAAAGAATAAATGGCTTTGAAGTTATCAGTATGTTGTGGATCAGGTATGTTTTGGTTAGGGGGAAAAAGATGAAACATGCGTGTTTTTAATTGACTGCATGAACACTCAGAATTTTTCTTTTTGCAAGCACAATAGGTATATACTTGTATATACTGCCAGCTCCTATACCCTTCTGCTGAAGGATAGCTATCTCAAGGTAGACAGTCTGTTACCTCATCTGTAAAATGGGGATGAAGGCGCTGAGCTCCATGTGGGACATGGGCTGTGTCCAACCTGATTAGTGTGTATCTACCCCAGTGCTTAGCACAGTGCCTGGCACATAGTAAGCATTTAACAGATACCAAAACAAAAAAAATCTATGCCTCCGGACTCGTGGCTTTTATTGACAGTATAAAGGACATATATTGGGCCAGTCTCATTTTGGCCTTGCCTGAAATTGAGCAATATTTTTCTAGATATTGAAATTAATGTTCGTAACACTTCTGAAACATTCGGTTCAGAATTTTCATTGCATCTCTTCTTGGTAATATATATTTAAAATCAACTCATTCACATCTCATTTTTGTTTTTTGAGAGCCCTAAAATGCAATTAGATCAACAGTGCAGCTTCTTCAGAACCAAAATGCACTTGTTCCTATGACATAGGAAGCATGTTCCTGATAAACCCGCCTTAAAGAATAATTCAAATGCATAGCATGCATATCTTGTTCAACATGACGTGCATGCTCACAACCATTTCTTTTGACATTTTACAGAATTCTATCCAGGTAATTGTGCCCTTTTTTATGGTATTCGTAAGGCACCTATTCCGTGGCAAGCTTTCTTCTGTGGGTAGTGCTGGGGGAGATGCAAGGTCAGACCCAGTTTCTGTCCCACATGGGGCTCACAGTCTAAGTAAGAGGGAGAGCAGGTATTTGAATCCCCATTTTGCAGTTGAGGAAACTGAGACACAGAGAAGGTAAGTGACTTGCCTAAGGTCCTACAGCAGCCAAGCAGTGGATCCGGGACTAGAAGCCAGGTCCTCGGGCTCCTAGGCCCGGGCCTTCTCCACTAGACCACACTGATCCGTTCTTCTGCCTTTGTTGGAAGAACCAAATGAGAAGCAGCGTCAGAATCATTTTGACATCAGGGTTCAGATTCTCGATTGCATCTTCAGACCTTGCTCTGTAAGATGCGGCGCCGAACCTCAGACGGAGCCCAGCTCTGCTCCATTGCTGATGGGGAAAAGAAACCGTGCAGAATCCCTTCAGATCCGACAGAGCTCACCATACTATCATGGAGTAATCTTAGGAACTGGAAAACTTTTCCAGTTGCCAGAGCCCAGGTCTGCATTTGACACGATTTTGATATTGCTCCTTGTAATTCTTTTGAATCTGTCACGCAGTAAAGACCATATCTGCTGTGCTCCTCTGTAATCTGAAGTCACACTGGGATTCTGGGAATGTACAGTTGAAAGTACTTTTCAGGAGGATGCTGACTGTGAGTTAAGCAGAAGTGAATTCCGTCTTCTTGACTAAGATGTACAGTAGGATCTTTGATCTGTGACATAACCTCAGGAGACCATATTTTTAGGAAAAAGTCAGTGCAGAGATTTGAGCCAATGGTGTAGTCCCTCCTTTCTCGGAGATCTTTGTAAACATGCTTTCATATCTGAGCGCTTTACTACTCTTTGTGACTAACTTCAGGGGTGACAGTTAACTATGTCAATACCTTGGGCAAGTCACTTGTATATATGTATATATGTTTGTACATATTTATTACTCTATTTTGCTTGTACATATCTATTCTATTATTCTATTTTGTTAGTGTGTTTGGTTTTGTTCTCTGTCACCCCCTTTTAGACTGTGAGCCCACTGTTGGGTAGGGACTGTCTCTATATGTTGCCAACTTGTACTTCCCAAGTGCTTAGTACAGTGCTGTGCACACAGTAAGCGCTCAATAAATACGACTGATTGATTGATTGATTCTGTGCTTCAGTTACTTCATCTATAAAATGGGGATTAAGACTGAGCCCCATGTGGGGCAACCTGATTACCTTATATCTATCCCAGTGTTTAGAACAGTGCTCGACACATAGTGCTTAACAAATACTATTATTATTATTATTATAATACGGTTCAGGGAAGCAGAGAAGGCCTTGGATGGATTTCTTCCACTTAGCTGTGGATCCCTTGAGCCTTGGTCTACCACCACTCGCCATTCATTTTCCTAAAATGGTTTTGCATGCTGCAGCAGTATTTTCAGATTCAGGAGGAGCTGCAAGGTATTAATGATGCATTGCTAGCCTTTTCCACAGGTAGTTATTTGATCTCCAAAGTTGCACTTGTCTAACCTGCCTTGGTGGTGTCTTCTAATAATGACCACAGACTTGATGGCTGTATCTAGACAGTATCTCAGAGACACTTGTGTGGTGATTACAGTGGTAGGGGCAAATGGGTGTCTTGCTTGGATAAGGCTGCTATAGAACGGGCTGTTTACTAAATGTTGTACGTGACATATTGTAAGTTAATACAAACATCTTCGAATTACATCATTTAATGTGTATTTCCAGAAGATGGGAAAAATGCTCAAATGTGAGTCTGTGAAATCCATCCATGGGTATATAGGGTGAGAAACCGCATGAATTGACATAGTGTCTTGATGATGTCTTGATTGGGGTTTCTGATTTGGCCAAAAGATGAATAAAATCACACGGAGCCAGATGGCCAACTAATGGTTGTGTCAGCAGAGGCTGAGAAATGTTAGCTAGTCTAGTAAAGCTGCAGAATACCTAATGTTTTCCTCATTCTCTTTGACCTAGTAGGTTTTAAAGTGCTCGTGGGCCACATTAAATATCAGTGTCTCCCTTTTCAAGTATTATGATTTTATAAATAGACTGTAATGCTAGAGCCTTCAAAATTTCCAAATTGCCATATTGGGGAAGAAACCCAGTATAAAGATCAGCAACTTGTCATTTTTACCTAAGAGCTAGTTGCCCGTGTAGCTATTACTTTTAAAAAATACCTATTTCCGTAAAAAAAAATCTTATCAACTTAACTACCATTTGTTTTCCCCCTCTAGACTGTAAACTCCTTATGGGCAGGGAATATGTCTACCAGCTTTCTATATTGTACTCTCCCAAACGCTTAGTACGGTGCTCTGCACCCAGTAAGCTTACCCCAATAAATATGATTGATTGATTGTTCATAATTTAGTCACTCGTGCCCCTTCTCTCTCCCCTCGGGCCTGGGTTCTAGCCAACAGGCTCTTACTTTACTCTGTCAATCAGCACCTCCTGCTCGTCTTACGTATCAGGCAAAAACTCCTCACCCTGGGCTTCAAGGCTGTCCATCACCTTGCCCCCTCCTACGTCACCTCCCTTCTCTCCTTCTTCAGCGCAGCCCGCACCCTCCGCTCCTCTGCCGCTAACCTCCTCACCGTGTCTCGTTCTCGCCTGTCCCGCCGTCAACCCCCGGCCAACGTCCTCCCCCTGGCCTGGAATGCCTTGCTCCCTCCACCCATCCTCCAAGCTCGCTCTCTTCCTCCCTTCAAGGCCCTACTGAGAGCTCACCTCCTCCAGGAGGCCTTCCCAGACTGAGCTCCCTCTTTCCCTTCCCCCTCCCCATCCCCCCGCCCTACCTCCTTCCCCTCCACACAGCACCTGTATATATGTTTGTACAGATTTATTACTCTATTTTACTTGTACATATTTACCATTTTATTTATTTTGTTAATGATGTGCATCTAGCTTTACTTCTGATGACTTGACACCTGTTCACACGTTTTGTTTTGTCGTCTGTCTCCCCCCTCTAGACTGTGAGCCCGTTGTTGGGTAGGGACCGTCTCTATAGGTTGCCAACTTGTACTTCCCAAGCGCTTAGTACAGTGTTCTGCACACAGTAAGCTCTCAATAAATACGATTGAATGAATGAATGAATAAATCTTGCTTAATATGTTTTACATCTGGATCCAGAGAGAGTTCATCTTGGAAGTTGTATAATGAATACTAACTTGATTAGACTTCTGTCCTTTTGTTAGAATGCTAAGAAACCTCTATTCCTCACAATTTGGAACAGTTTAATTTGTTGCAAAAGAATTAATGTGGGACAGTTTGCCGATCTGAATGTTGGCTTTTGGAGTTCTGTTGATGCCGACTCTTCTCTCAGAAGTTTAACCTTTTAAAAATGGTGTGTATTTGCACCTCCCTACTTCCCTCCCCGCAAAACTAGTCCCTTAGGTCCTGCTCTTTTCTCCCCATACCCTCTCACTCCGTAACTACAAGCTCTCCAATTATTTGGGATTCATTCATTCACTCAATTGTATTTATTGAGCACTTACCGTGTGCCACGCTTGGGAGAGTACAATATAACAGACACATTCCTGCCCACGGTGAGCTCACAGTCTAGAGGGGGAGACAGACATTAATATAATGAATGGATAAATAAATTACAGATATATATATATATATATATATATATACACACACACATATCTATCTATCTATACACATATGTGCTTGGGGATGGGAGGGAGGATGAATGAAGGAGAAAGTAAGAGCAGTTCAGAAGGGAGTGGGAGAAGAGGAGAGGAGGGCTTAGGGAAGTCTTCTTGAAATGTGGGATGTGGTGATCTGTTATGTCTTAAATTACCCCCCTTGGAAATGTATGCCCCTCTTCCAAGCAGCAAGGCCTCGCCTGGCCCAGGCCACAGCATCCTCCCTCCCCGCTTTCAAGAAATGCCAACTCGGAGAACTTGCCATTGGCCACTCTAGAAGAACCAACGTAGTCTCACACTCTGGTGATCTTAAAGATGCAATGCTCTGGACCTCGTTCAATCCCTCGTACTCCTACTCTTTGATCTAATACTCATACTCTCTGTGACCTGAACAGATGACTTCAATATAGCAAAGGAATAAGTTTCAGTTGCTGGAACATTCTTAACCAGTTTTTTCAGGTGCTGTGAGAATGAACAGGTATGAGGATGTCCCGTGAGGATGGTTAGTTATATCTCTTACAATAATTGTGATATTTAAGAGCTTACTTTTGTGCCAGGTGCTCTCCCGAGCGCTTGGGTAGATTTGTATGTTGCTAACTTGTACTTCCCAAGCGCTTAGTACAGTGCTCTGCACACAGTAAGCGCTCAATAAATACGATTGAATGAATGAATTAATGAATTTAGGATGATCAGGAGGGAGGTGGTGTCTGGCTCACATGGGACCTGTGGGATAAGTTGGAGGGAGAACAGGTGTTTGAGCCCCATTTTACAGAAAAGGTGGGTCACATAGGGTCCTCAGGGTCACACAGCAGCCAAATGGTGAAGTCAGGATCGGAACTCGGGTCCTTTCACACCCAGGCCATTCATTCATTCATTCATTCAGTCGTATTTATTGAGAGCCCTTTCCCACCTCCTTCCTAGGGTCTGAACTCCTTCCCTCTCCATAAATGACAGGCCACCATTCTCTCCACCCTCAAAGCCTTATTAAGGTCACACAGACACAGAGAAGTGAAGTGACTCGCCCACCGTCACACAGCAGACAAGTGGGGGAGCCAGGATTAGAACCCCAGGCCCGGGCTGTAGTCGCTATGCCAATTAGAAGGGTTAAGACCATGAAAGTTAACTGCAACAATTAGAGAGGTGTCTGTACAACTTCAAGGTAAAATAAAAGAAAAAGGCAAAAAAAAGTAAAAAGTATGGGCACTTGAAAGGCACTTCTAGACTGTGAGCCCGTTGTTGGGTAGGGACCATCTCTATATGTTGCCGATTTGTACTTCCCAAGCGCTTAGTACAGTGCTGTGCACACAGTAAGCACTCAATAAATATGATTGAATGAATGAATCTCCTCCAAGAAGCCTTTCCTGATTAAGTCCTCTTTCCTTGGATCTCTCCCCCTCCCCCCGCTTTTTCTTTTTTTTGGTATTTGTTAAGTGCTTACTATGGGCGAGGCACTGTACTAAGCACTGGGGTAGATACAATCAATCAATCATATTTATTGAGCGCTTACTGTGTGCAGAGCACTGTACTAAGCGCTTGGGAAGTACAAGTTGGCAACACATAGAGATGATCCCTACCCAACAGTGGGCTCACAGTCTAGATACAAGCGAATCAGGTGGACACAGTCCTTGTCTCACATGGGACTCACAGTCTTAGCCCCATTTTACAGATGAGGTAACTGAGGCACCGAGAAGTTAAGTGACTTGCTCAAGGTCACACAGCAGACAAGTGGCGGAGGTGGGACTCGAACCCAGGTCCTTCTGCGTTGCCCTTGCACTTGGATTTTTGTGTATCCTTTGAGCACTTGTTACTCACCCCACCCTCAGCCCCCCAGCACTTATGTACGTATCCATAGTTTATATTCACCTCTGTCCCCACCTATAAGCTCCTTGTGGGCAGGGAACTCGTGTACTAACTCTATTGTATTGTATGCTCCCAAGTGCTCAATAAATACCACCGATTGATTGTTTCAGAGTTTGTATGATTAGGCTGTCTCTTTACAGTGATTTACTTTGAACTGCCTTCTTCTCTGAGTGCAAGTCAGCTGTAAAGTGAGAGGCTTGAACTAGATTGAAAAGACTCCAATTTTCCAATTTCAAAATTAATTGATATGGAAAAATGGAGAAGTTCAAAGATTGGAGGGACCGGAGAATAAGTATCGTTAATTGGATATGGAATGGGATGCTCAGCATTGCTTAATCTTATACCATGTGTCTTACTATGCCTCCCAATTAATTTTTTTTCCAAGAAAATGAGTAAAATAAATACTTGAATAAAAGAGTACTGTGACTTTGAGCACTAGTTTTGTTAAACCTGTAGAATTTTGAGAACAATGTAAAAATAACGTCGTCAGAAGGTTATGTTGTCTTAGAAGCCAAGGTCCTATGTGTTTGGGATATGTAAGAAGGAAGAAAAAGTTTAGATAAATCCAATATGAAGATTACCAGCTACTTGAGAGGGTTACTCAACGGATTCTTTACCAGAATGTAAACAATTGGAGGGAATCTTTATACTTTAGTTTCAAGCTTGTGTTGAATTTGTGAGATCTGAAAATTGTCCTCAGTCCAGGAATGTGTGTATGTTGGTGTACTTTTTTACTGAAAGGGAAAGAAATGCAAATGCTATATCTTCCCACACCTTTCTGACAATGAATAAAGACATATTAGAAGAAAACCCTTTTGTTGTGGGCAGGCAACATCTCTGTATTGTTCCAAGCACTTAGTGCAATGTTTTACACACAGTAAGCACTCAATAAATATGATTGAATGAATGAACTTCAGCTGATATTTTTTTTTTCCTCAGTATCAGTTAGTGGTATTGATTGAGCTAGCTAACTTCCACTTGTGGTTGAAAACACCGATCATTTTGGGGGAAAAAACGAAGCCTAAATGTGTGTGCCCAAGACAAATAATATTTTCAGCCCTATGTTTTGATATTAGTGTTTTCTGTTAAAGAGATGCACAAGAAGGATGGACAACCCAAACAATAATCCCATAGTCTTGCGGTACAGAGTGGAGTAGCCATTAATTTTGGGAGCCTGTGGTATTGGTTAACAAAGTATTACACAGTAAGAGTCTGCCAGCAATTCTGAAACTCTATTAATTTTTTAATGATGTTACAGTTTCTTAGCTTTATGGTTGGCTCTGTTCCTTTTTATTGTATATAATTCTTGAATCTCACTAATTTGGTAACTTTACCAAGGCCTCCCAGGTTCTTCTGAGCGTTTTAAAGATGACTGTTTTTTTTTGTTCACTTTTTTTAAAATAAGTGCTTACTGTGTGTCAGGCGCTGTACTAAGCACTAGGTTAAAAACAGGATAATCACGTTGGACACAGTCCCTGTCAACTGTGTAGGGCTCACAGTCTTATTCCCCATTTTACAGATGAGGGAACTGAGGCCCAGAGAAGTTGTGACTCGCTCAAGGTCACACATCAGACAAGTGGTGGAGCTGGGATTAGAAGCCAGTCCTCTGCCTTCGAGCCCTATGCCATTTCCACTAGACCATGCTGTTTCTTTCCTAGTTTGGGTGGGTGATCACATTTACTTTTTGCTTATTCATAACTTAAGTATTTTGTTCCTTCAAGTTGTCTAGTCTGAGTCTGTCTTAACAAATGTTCAATGCTGTGATTTAAGAATTTTAACCAAAATAATGAAAGGATCATATTGAATGTTCATTCATGGTTTCTGCACTCAGAAGCCCTCAGGCACTTCTCAGCTAAAGCACGAAAGAGATGCCTTCCTACCCTGTCCTGTTGCGCCTACTTCTTAAGAGGGATTCAAACGAGTCATTCAAGCTCAGCTCTTCCCTTCATAAAGGTGCCTTACCGCTGCTCTAATAATTGTGGTGTGGTTTAAGCACATACTGTGTGCAAAGCACTGAATACTACACTGTGGTAGGTAATCATAATAATCACATTTTTAAAGCATTTTTGAGTGCCAGATGCTGTTCTAAGTGCTTGGGTAGATACAAGGTAATCAGGTTGTCCCAAATAGGGCTCACAGACTTAATCCCCGTTTTACAGATGAGGTAACTGAGGCACAGAGGAATTAAGTGACCTGTGACTGTGAGCCCACTGTTGGGTAGGGACTGTCTCTATATGTTGCCAACTTGTACTTCCCAAGTGCTTAGTACAGTGCTCTGCACACAGTGCTCAATAAATACGATTGATTGATTGCCCAAAGTCACAAGGCTGATAAGTGGCAGAGCCGGAATTAGAACCCATGACTCTTACTCCTAAGCCCGGGCTCGTTCTTAGAAGCACATGCAAGGTAATCAGGTATGACATAATCTCTATCCCACATGGGGCTCACATTCTAAGGGGGGGAAAATCAGGTATTGAATCATTCACTCATTCATTCAGTAGTATTTATTGAGCACTTAGTGTGTGCAGAGCACCGTACTAAGCGCTTGGTAAGTACAGTTCAGCGGTAAAGAGACAATCCCTGACCACAACAGGCTTACAGCCTAGAATCTCCATTTTACAGATGAGGAAACAAAACAGGCCCAGAGAAACTGAGAAACTTGCCCAGGGTCATGCAGCAAGCAAGTGGTGGAGCTGAGGCTAGAACCCAAATTTCCTGACTCCCAGCCCCATCCTCTTTCCACCAGACCATACTTCTTTGATTCTCACTGCCGTCACTGATTTTCCGACTGTGGCATGGCCACTTCCACCTCTGAAGGACAGGACCCTGCTGCATTGAGTGCCCCTCTTGTGAAAGTGACAGCAGCCCACATGTTGTGGGGTAACTTGTGAGGTTCCAACTTTTGCAGCTCTGGATTGCTCTGTCATCAGTTACTCTCCTTTGAGGGTTTCTGGAATCTCTGTGCAGTTGGCTACCATCTCTGTGGATGGACTGCCATCGCTATGTGGATGATTTCCAAATTTACCACTCTTAACTCTGACCTTTCTCTTCTCCAGTCTTGCATTTCGGCTGTGTGACTTTGGGCGGGCCACTTAACTTCTCTGGGCCTCGGTTCCCTCATCTGTAAAATGGGGATGGAGACTGTGAGCCCTCTGTGGGACAACCTTATCACCTTGTGACCTCCCCAGCGCTTAGAACGGTGCTTTGCATATAGTAAGCGCTTAATAAATGCCAGCATTATTATTACTATTATTAATAAATACGACTGAATGAATGAATGAATGAATTCTCCAGGAGGTGGTAAAAGCATCACCTTAGCTGTAATTAAAATCAGAAAATCCAATACTCCCTCTGAGCAAAGTCCAACTTGTACTTCCCAAGCGCTTAGTACAGTGCTCTGCACACAGTAAGCGCTCAATAAATACGATTGAATGAATGAATGAATATATGTTTGTACGTATTTATTACCCTATTTTACGTGTACATATTTGCTGTTCTATTTTATTTTACTATGTCTTGTTTTGTTGTCTGTCTCCCCCTGCTAGACTGTGATCCCGCTGTCGGGTAGGGACCGTCTCTATATGTTGCCAACTTGTACTTCCCAAGCACTTAGTACAGTGCTCTGCACACAGTAAGCGCTCAATAAATGCGATTGAATGAATGAATTTCTTCCTGTATTCAGGACATCTCTACCTGGGTGTCCCACTGGCACCTCAGACTAAACACATCTGAAAAAAAGACCTCCTAATCTTCCCACCCAAATCCTATTCTCCCCTTGGCTTCTATTACTTTGCACAACACTTGTCTCTCTCACAAGCCTATAACCATGGCATTTTCCTTGACTCATCACTCTCACTTACCCCACTTATTCAGTTTGTCACCAAATCCTGTATTTTCTGCCTTCACAGCGTCGTTCAAATCTGCCCTTTTCTCTACATCCAAACTGTTTCTGCGCTAATCCAAGCGTTTATCGTACCCTGCCCTGATGACTCCTTCAACTGCCTTGCTGACCTCCCTGCCTCTTGCTTCTCCCTACCGTAGGCTCTGCTTCACTCTCCCGCCCGGATCACTTTTCTGAAAACGTTCGGTCCGTGTTTCCTCACTCCTCAAGAATCTCCAGTGGTTCCCCATCCAACTCCGCTTCAAACAGAAACTCCTTACCTTTGGCTTTAAAGCACTCAGCTTGCTCCCTCCCACCCTACTGACCTCAGTGATTTCCTATTATAGCCCAGTGCACACACTTCACTCCTCTAAAGCCAACACACTCACTGTTCCTTTATCTTCTCTAACTCTCTGCCGACCCTTTGCCCATGTCCTCCCTCTGACTTAGAAATCCTTCTCCATTAATATACAGTAGACTGTTACTCTCTCAACCTAAAAAAACCTAATTAAAATCACATCTTCTCCAAGAGGTCTTCCCCTGATTAAGCCTGCTTTCCCCCAAACTCCCGCGCCTTTCTGTGTCATTCAGTCGTATTTATTCACCTGTGCACTGAGTTCTGTACCCTTTAAGCACTTGATAACCACTTCATCCTCAGCCCCACAGCACTTACTTATATCTGTAATTTTATTTATGTTGCCGTCTATCTCCCCCTCTGGACTGTAAGCTCCTTGTGGACAGGGAATGCGTCTACCAACACTGCTGTATTGTATTCTCCCAAGTGCTGAGTAAAGTGCTCTGCACACAGTAAGCACACACTAAATACCATTATTCGATTGATTATGCAACTTGCTTACCAGGTAGCATTGCCAAGACCATATGCATCGAACACTATTGGTGCTTAGAATCTCATCTATATCCCTTGTTGGTCCTTGCCAAGCAATTGGTCATTGCCTGTGAGCCCGTTGCTAGTGGGATATTTCAAAATATCTATCTTAACTTGTATTGGAAATTCTGGAAATTTATTTTTAAAAGTTTTCATGGCAAAATCGTCTGGTAGCAAGCCGTTCTAGGAAAAAACCAAATTAGGTCTTTTGAAGGAACTCACAAAAAAAGGAGTATAAAACTTTAAGGAGCAGGTTAAGGGCTTTTCAAAATTGGCAATTTATTCCTTTGAACTTTCTGACAATGGATAGGCTGATTAGCTTGTAATATGAAGACAAGATGAGTTATACAACAGGACATTCAGGACAAGATGAAGTTTAAATCTTAAGTCAAAACGTTAACCACAGGCTGCAAGTATTAAAAGTTCCTCAAGCTACCGGCTTTCTTTGCCTGTGGGTTAAGGTTTTCTTTACAGGGGGAAATGCTTTCCTGCTGTAAACCTCAGTCGTTCCGGGTCAGTGTTTCTTATGGTGCTTTGGTGTGTGGACTGTTTTGGGGGAAAAATGCCCAAGGAATACTTATTTCTGTGGCGGGCACAGCTAGGGGAAGCCAAGTGGGATCCTGCAGACTTAATTTCCCCACTTCCTCATTGTCTTCCCTGATTCCTCCTTCACACTCCCTTTTCCACCACACTGTTCCCATACTGTTGCCTTTACTCACCCTCCTTCCCCTTAGGGTAGGGGAATGGGTGGACTGTGAAAATAGGAAAAGGGGATCAAAAGATGCCGCTTGAGCCGTGGAAAGGC
The DNA here is from genome assembly GCF_015852505.1 of Tachyglossus aculeatus. Classification (NCBI taxonomy): domain Eukaryota; kingdom Metazoa; phylum Chordata; class Mammalia; order Monotremata; family Tachyglossidae; genus Tachyglossus; species Tachyglossus aculeatus. Next base: position 22,772,598 of record NC_052077.1, on the reverse strand, counting down.
AGAGAGGAGCTTAATGGTAGTTGGCACGGGAACGTCGATGACATTGTAAGACAGACTGGTACTGGGTCAGTGGCTGATGGCCCAGTATACCCCTTAAAGTATGCCTTTTAAAAGGACCTCTTAAACTCACTAAGTATACCTCTTTAAATAAGTTGTTTTTGGACTGAAGCTTATGAAGGCTCTTCTTGTTCTTTCTGGTAACCTAGAACTTCTCAGTTATGACACAGCCTTTACTCAAAAGAAAAAAAAACTTGCCCATTAAAGTTGCTTTCTCATCAATTAGTATTTCAGAGCATCATTATCAATACTACAAGGTAATTACAATGAGGAGCAGACTTCATGTAACCTGTTTTGGCCATTTAGAAGTCGATGAACAGGTATTTTGGCTTCATTGTCATCAGAAGATGATGGGGGTTATTTTTATAAAAGTAATTAAAAGAATTTCTATTAGAAATTTTGTGCATAGTCCTTTGTATAGTTGAAACTGATACTAGTTGTAGAAACTGGCATGAAATTGAGCCTCAAGGAGCGTTGAATTCTGAAATTGTTCAATTACGCAGAGAATAAAATTTTGTGGAGGAGAGGAAGATAAATTGCTAGTTCCACTTGCATTTAGAGGTAGAGAGATGCTGTTTTTATTCCTTTACAGAGGAGGGCATATTCTCTGTTGAGGATTTTTTTGGGTGGGAAAGCACAAAAAAGGATTTTAAAATTGCTCCTGGTAACAGCTACAAAGAGTAATTGCAAGAACCAGCTTTTCCTGTAATGAAGACTGTTAACCTTTGTTAGTATTACACAGTTTTTTGAATGATTTATTTTCAGATATTAAAGTAAAATTGACCTGAAAAGAATGGTTTCCAAGGCAAACCGTTTGCAAAGTTAGTCATCCTATGAGGTTTCAGATATTTCGTATACTAACAAAAGATTGCATTATCTGTAGCCTTAGTGAACAAATCAGTTTATTGGCTTAAGCATACTGGTAGCTTTGTCGGTCCAAACAGTGTTCTTGTTTCATGATTGTATTAAAGTAGAGAAGTGATGTCCATTGACATTCTCTTAAGCACAATATAAATTTTTTTGTGTGAAGAAAAAAAAAATCTAAGGAATGTGGGTTGAAATTCTGATCCCCTTTCCACAGTTCCCTGCTGAAAATTATTTTTATTTTTGTATTTGTCCATTTCTTTATGGTGCCCTAGTATTTTGTTTCATCCCTCATTGTGTGTCCCCCTTCCCCTCCTTAAGCTTTTAATTTGTGAGCCCCTTGAGGGGCAGGGACCCATGTATTCTTTCCCAGCACTTTGCACTGTACCCTGCACAGAGTAAAAAATACTACCATTACTAGTTGTTGTTCTGTTCAGGCTATGTCATCTTTATATTTATTCAGACTAGAATCAATCAGTTGTATTTATTGAGTGCTTATTGGGTGCAGAGCACGGTACTAAGCTCTTGGGAGAGTACAGTGTAGGGGTGTTGGTAGACAAGTCTCCTGCCCACAACGATCCTACAGTCTAGAGGGGGAGACAGACAATATAAATATTCTACAAATGTAAAAATTAATATTCCAGTACATGGTGTCATTGTAGAAGCTGTAAAATTAACAATGGGTTTTCTCCGAAAGTGGGTACCTTAGTTTTTCAGATTATTGTTTTGTTAGGATGTTATTAATTATTGCCTCTCAAATACTTTACAGTTTATTGTATTTTAGTTGTTTGTGTGCAAAACATTTTTAGGTTGTATGAGCCTTTGAGAAGTTTACAGTGATAGCAATAAAAATAAACCACTGAAAAATTAAAACTAAGAAAATTGGAAGCCGTGCATGTAAAATTCATTGTCTTTTGTAACAATGTTGTGAGCCCATTGGTGGGTAGGGACTGTCTGTATGTTGCCAAATTGTACTTTCCAAGCGCTTAGTACAGTGCTCTGCACACAGTATGCACTCAATAAATAACGATTGATTGAATGAATGAATGAACATTTTTGACACCAAAGATTTGACTTATCAAGTATTGGGGACGGAGTTCTTAAAAACGAAATTGACACCCAGTTCATTTTGAATTTCCATTATCAAATGAAACTCCTTTTGTAATACAGTGTGCTTACTGTGTTCCAATCATTCAGTGGCACAGAGAAGCAGCGTGGCTCAGTGGAAAAGAGCACGGGCTTTGGAGTCAGAGGTCATGGGTTCAAATCCCGGCTCTGCCAATTGTCAGCAGTGTGACTTTGGGCAAGTCGTTTAACTTCTCTGGGCCTCAGTTACCTCATCTGTAAAATGGGGATTAAGACTGTGAGCCCCCCGCGGGACAACCTGATCACCTTGTAACCTTCCCAGCGCTTAGAACAGTGCTTTGCACATAGTAAGCGCTTAATAAATGCCATCATTGTTGTTGTTGTTATTTGAGTGCTTAAACTGTGTGCGGAGTACTGTACTAAGCCCTTGGGAGAGTACAGTGAAGCGGAGCTGGTAAGCACGTTCCCTCCCTACAAGGAGCTTACAGTCTAGAGGGAGAAACGGAACACTAATCAGAGGTATTTTCTGAGCGCTTACTATGTGCGGAGCACTGTACTAAGGGCTTGGGGGAGTACAGTTCAACAGAGGTAGTTGGTAGACATATTTCCTGCCCATAACAAGTTTACATGTCCTCTAGGCGTGCACACGCATGCGTGCACACACACACACACACACCCCACCACACACACCCCACCACACACACCCCCCCTTTCTCTCACGGACAGACATGTGGATCTAACCTCCATCAGTGGTCCCCGGGGCGGGGGGCACGCGCCCCCCCCCACCCCCCATCTCCTCCTGTTCCCTCGGTCGAGCGTCCCACCATTTTCCGCTGTGCCGCAGGGCCCGCCAGCGCCGTACAATAATCAGATCAGGCACAATCCCTGTCTCTTATGGGGTGCATAATCCAATATTTCTTACTTTTGTTAAGACCGTTAGAAAATCTGCTCTCCATTGACCTGAACCGAGTCATGCTCCCCTTTGCTTAACAGTGCAATTGACTTTAATTGTCTTTTCTAAATAAAAGTGTGTACCCTTAGGTGAGCCCGTTGTTGGGTAGAAATGGTCTCTGTTGCTGAATTGCACTCTCGAAGCGCTTAGTACAGTGCTCTGCACATGGTTAGCGCTCAGTAAATATGATTGAATGAATGAGATTCCTATGCAGAACCTCCCTACCCGCCTTTAAAGTCACTTATAACCCGTAACAATAATAATAATAATAATGATAATGTGGTATTTGTTAAGCGCTTACTATGTGCTAGGCACTGAACTAAGTGCTGGGGTGGATACCGGCAAATCAGGTTGGACACAGTCCCCGTCCCACGTGGGGCTTCCAGTCTCAGTCACCATTTTACGGATGAGGTAACTGAGGCATAGAGAATCATATGATGGTATGTGTTAAGCGCCTGCTATTTGCAAAGTGCTGTCAAGGCCCAAGGCCACACAGCAGAGAAGTGGCAGAGCCGGGATTAGAACCCATGCCCTTTTGCCCCCGAGGCCCATGCTCTCTCCACTACACCATGCCGCTTCCCAGTAGAATTTCAGTGGAAGAAAAAGTATTTAGAAGGGGAATGTGGTAGGAAGGGAGCCAGAGCCAAGTCTAGGCTGTCACAGAAGCTGCTAAAGTGGAACATCCTCGGTCACTTTATGCTGCTTTACATTGAAAACCGAAAATCTTTTGGTTATGTTAAGTGAAATAAACCCATTTCAGAGGTAATGCAAAATCAGATTTTTCCAGTTTACATCTGTGACTAGTATTTCTTAAGCAAATGAACATCTAGCGTATGAAGGTGCTTTCAGTGACTGCAATGAAATAAAGCTTAGTTTTGCCCAGAGCAATGAGGCAACGTAAGATTCAGATTCTGAAGAATATGTCTAAGTTCCCAAAGAAGAGGTAAGGCTTTTGGAATTTACATCTTGGAAGGAAGGACATCCTACAGAGGGGGAAAAAACAAAACTTAATCATAACAGATAAATCTCAAAACATAGTGTTTTTGAGGTGGGAAAGAGTTGGACAGTTCTGTCTGGCAAGAAGCAAAAATAAGTTATGGAAAAATAGTACATAGCTGTATGTTCAAAATATCTGATAGGAAACCAAGTATCATAAACTGCTCTAATGGAGTAGTAAAATTAAAAAATTTGAAATGGTTTATTTTGCCTTCATTCTTAGCAGACATTATCATTGTCATAAACTGTCAGAGTGCAAAATATGATTCCTTTCCAAGTAGTAGTAGAAAGTATTTGAAAGTTTGCAGCCAAAGATGATCTGTTTTCCTGGCATTTGATGTTAGGTTCCAGACAGTGTAATTTTGTGCTCTCTTCTTTTAGAGTCAGCCAGTATCCAGCAAAGTGGATTGGTTACAAGTGCAAGGCTATTATAAAGGATCTATGTTCAGCTCCTTGACACACTTCAAAAAGCTTGTCAGCATGTATAAGGGTATGTAACTGCAATCTGCAACTATAAAAGGCAGTTGTTCCAATTTAATTAAAAAAAAGGAGAAAGGAAAGAGGAAGTCTTGAGGACAAGCAGCTGGCTGCCAAAGTAGCTTAGAAAAAAAATACCACCACCACCTCATCCTCCTCCAGTCATTCAGTCATTCATTTGCATTTGGCATTTTTATAATCAGATTTTGAACATTATTTGATTAGTTATTCAAAGCCACAAACCATATTTTTATGCTATTAATTTGAAGGTAGCAACAACCCAGATTTTCATAAGTTGGTTTTGGATTTTTCATGTATGAAAAGTATAAAAGTTGGGGAATAAAGTAGAATGATATTATTATTATTATTATTATTATTATTCAGTTTGAGCAGGTCAGATTTAAACTTTAAAATGCTTCAGTTCTAATTTTAGTATTTCACCTACAACACCATCTGCATGTTTTCTTACTTAGTTTGTATTTTTTCTGGCATTAGCAAATTGCTTATTGGATGCTTGGATGAGAGCCACCATTGACACTAATTCAGTGTAAAGGCAATCCTACTCAGTTGAGGCTATTAGAAGCCAATTTTAAACCAAACCCAATACATAACATCTTGGTTTTAAGGTGAGGGCTGTGTTTTGGATGGAGAAGAATGACGGTCTTCTCACAGAGAATGAGCATTAACTGACTGTGGATGCTATTTTACCCCAAGAAAATCGTGACCTTTTATAAAGTGGGGAGTTCACCCATAAAATACAAACACCCAGCGCTTAGTCTGGCCTCTTGGAGGAGGTGAGGCTTCAGTCGGGCTTTGAAAGGGGAAAGTGTGATTGGCGGATTTGAGGAGGGAGGGTGTTTTAGGCCAGAGGTAGGACGTGGGCCGGGGTCGACGGTGGGACAAGTGAGAAGGTTAGCACCAGAGGAGTGGAGTGTGTGGGCTGGGATGTAGGAAGAGAGAAGGGAGATGAGATAAGAGGGGCAAGGTGATTGAGAACTTTGCTGCCGATAGTGAGGAGTTTTTGCTTAATATGGAGGTTGATGCCCAGAATGTTTCTGTCGAAAGATAATTCAGGCAACGAGTGAATTATGGACTGAAGGGGAGACAGCAAGTTGGGAGGTCAGAAGGGAGGCTGATGCAGTAGTCCAGTCGGGATAGGATGAGTGATTGTACAAACATGGTAGCCGTTTGGATGGAGAGGAAAGGGAGGATCTTGGTAATGTTGTGAAGATGAGACTGGCAGACTTTGATGACAGACTGGATATGTGGGGTGAGTGAGAGAGTGGAGTCAAGGATGAGACCAAGGTTGTGGGCTTGTGAGACGGGAAGGATGGTTGTGTCATCCACAGTGATGGGAAAGTCAGGGAGAGAACGGGGTTTGGGAGGGAAGGTAAGGAGCTCTGTCCTGGACATGTTGAGTTTTAGGTGGCGGGAGGACATCCAAACAGAGATATCCTGAAGGCAGGAGGAGATGCCAGCGTGGAGGGAGGGAGAGAGGACAGGGGAGGAGATATAGATATGGGTTTCATCCGCGTAGAGATCATAGTTAAAGCTGTGGGAGCGAATGAGTTTGCCAAGGGAGTGAGTGGAGATGGAGAATAGAAGGGGACCAAGAACTGATCCTTGAGGAGCCTGTACAGTTAGGGGATAGGAGAGGGAAGAGGAGCCCGCGAAGGAGTCTGAGAAAGAATGGCCAGAGAGGTAAGAGGAAAACCGGGAGAGGACGGAGTCAGTGAAGCCAAGGCTGGATAATGTGTTGAGGAGAAGGATATGGTCCACAGTGTCAAAGGCAGCTGAGTTTGGTCGAGGAGGATTAGGATGGAGTAGCAGCCATTGGATTTGGCAAGAAGGCGTTGGTGACCTTCGAGAGGGTGGTTGCAGTGGAGTGGAAGGGGCGGAAGCCAGATTATAGGGGGTCCAGGAGAGAGGTGGAGGAAAAGAATTCGAGGCAGTGAGTGTAGACGACTCGCTCTGGGAGTTTGGAAAGGAAGGATAGGAGGGAGATGGTGTGATAACTGGAGGGGGCTGTGGGGCCAAGGAACTTTCTCTGCAGATGGCCCAGCCCCAACCATCAGTTTGAGTACCTTTAAATGCAGAGTGTTTTACTAAGTGCTTGGAAAAGTACAATACAGTAGTGTTGGCAGACAGGATTCCTGCCCAGTAGCATTCCCCGACTTGTGGTTCCACTACAAGTTAGATCAATGTGCAGGGCCTGTGCGGAGGAGCAAAACAATCTTGTGAGTCTATGGTTGATCTGATATGGATTATTTTATCTTATCTGTATTGATAAGATAAAGCCACGGAATTTGATGTCGCTTTCTGGCATGATCTTGATGTTGAAACCTGGCTTCTGTGCTTTGTTGCTTCGGTGTTTCGCTGTCAGCAGCATTCGAGATGAATGAAACTGTGTTTTGCCCTGCTTCAGAATTTCTCTGTGACCCTTGTAGCATCACCTGTCTTGAAGCATCATTGAAGATCAGCGTTGCCTGATCATCATAGAAAATGACCACGAGTACATAGTCAGCAACAGGTTTCTTGAGTTGTGATTCTTTTCAATTGTGAAAGTCTCCACAATAACTTAGTTGCTCCTATCACAGCACTGTTTATTTTTAATCCAAGTAAACGCTAATAGTCACGATAATAGATTTTTCCATCCTCTTTGACACTGTTCTTTCCCCCCAAACTGTGATACTGTGGATTACTTGGTATGACATTGCCACTTAGTTTTGATTTGTAATTCTTGGGCACATTATAAAAATTCTGGACAACAAATCTTTTCATATGACGTAAGCGCTTGGTACAGTGCTCTGCAGACAGTAAGCGCTCAATAAATACGATTGAAAGAATGAATGAATATGACGAGTTTAGTCGAACTTCGTTTCTTTAGCCCTTGAACATCCAGTTAATCAGAACCATTTATTATACTGAGGCCTCAGATTCCGGTGAAGTCTCCCTCACCAGCTCCTAGAATAAGTGAAGACACACTTTACGCTATAACATCGAGCCTGCATCACCCTTGCATTTGGATTTGTTACCTTTATTCAGACTTCCCATAGCACCACAGCGCTTATGTACATTGCTGTAAAGAAATCAGTTTTATTGTCTGTCTCCCCCATAGACCCTAAGCTTGTGATAGGGAATGTGTCTGCTAACTCTTTTATACTGCATTCTCCCAAGTGCTTAGTACAATGCTGTGTACGCAGTAAGTACGATTAATTGATTGATTTGAGCCCATTCCTTTCCCTTTACTAGCATTTCATGTACCTTTAACCTTAGTAGGGTCAATGCCGAGCAGGTGAAGAGAGTGAGGCAGAAATATCTGTGGCAGTATTTCTCCTTAAGAGTTGCTTCCTACTTCACAGAGGAGGGTGACAGGGAAGCATCTTTCAGATTGCTTCTGCACATTAAAAGGGATTTGTTTGTCACAGTGGCTTCTATCTATTGTTGTTCTTTGTATTAGAGAAGATGACGCTATTGACTCTGTTACTATCCATTTATGCAAGTGTAGCTGTCTTTCCCCACATGCGTTCAGCCTGTTCTTCAGTTAGTGTCCATGGCTGCTCTGTGAAGGACATGACATGCTTGTGGATCTTCTTCTTAGCTCCATAGGCCATATCTGCCCAGGGTGAAAATAAGCCACTTTGCCGCTTCTGGTTTTCAGGTTGGTCTGCTGCCGATGTTTTATTGCAAACAGTAGCTCTACCGCGTCATTCAAAGTGATAGTCCATGATATTCATGTAGTATGGCTCTCGTAACTACACTTGTGGTCCTATCTGACTAATTATTCACTGGGAAAAGTATTCCGTTTTCTCCTATCCTCTGTGTACATCCAACTGAGGGACACTAATTGTGGTGAATATATCTTCATTATTGGAAGATCCGTTACATTCAAAAACCCAGTTGGTGAACTAACCTCGCCATTTAGATTCAAGTATCTTAGGGGAAAAAATGCCAGAAGCTGAATGTAATGCCTATATTACATATGAAAGATTGGACAGACCACTGCTCTGGGGAATTCTGTCTTGGCTGGGAACTGGTGCTGTATTCCTTTGCTTGCTTTTCAAAGACACAATGCCTTTTTTTACTTTTAACTTCTTTGTTTGTGTGCTGCCATGCTAGCAGAATTCAATGTCAGAGTAGATAGAGGTCTTTGATCATAAGTTGAGAAATCAATCAATCAATCAATCGTATTTATTGAGCGCTTACTGTGTGCAGAGCACTGTACTAAGTGCTTGGGAAGTACAAGTCGGCAACACATAGAGACAGTCCCTACCCAGCGGTGGGCTCACAGTCTAGAAGGGGGAGACAGAGAACAAAACCAAACATACTAACAAAATTAAATAAATAGAATAGATATGTACATGTAAGATAAATAGAGTAATAAATATGTACAAACATATATACATATATACAGGTGCTGTGGGGAAGGGAAGGAGGTAAGATGGGGCATGGAGAGGGGGACGAGGGGGAGAGGAAGGAAGGGGCTCAGTCTGGGAAGGCCTCCGGGAGGAGGTGAGCTCTCAGTAGGGCCTTGAAGGGAGGAAGAGAGCTAGCTTGGCGGAGGGGCAGAGGGAGGGCATTCCAGGCCCGGGGGATGACGTGGGCCGGGGGTCGATGGCGGGACAGGCGAGAAGGAGGCACGGTGAGGAGATTAGCGGCGGAGGAGCGGAAGGTGCGGGCTGGGCTGTAGAAGGAGAGAAGGGAGGTGAGGTAGGAGGGGGCGAGGTGATGGAGAGACTTAAAGCCCAGGGTGAGGAGTTTCTGCCTGATGCACAGATTGATTGGTAGCCACCGGAGATTTTTGAGGAGGGGAGTAACATGCCCAGAGTGTTTCTGGACAAAGACAATCCGGGCAGCGGTGTGAAGTATGGATTGAAGTGGGGAGAGACACGAGGATGGGAGATCAGAGAGAAGGCTGATGCAGTAGTCCAGGCGGGATAGGATGAGAGCTTGAACGAGCAGGGTAGCGGTTTGGATGGAGAGGAAAGGGCGGATCTTGGCAGTGTTGCGGAGCTGAGACCGGCAGGTTTTGGTGACGGCTTGGATGTGAGGGGTGAATGAGAGAGCGGAGTCGAGGATGACACCAAGGTTGCGGGCTTGTGAGACGGGAAGGATGGTAGTGCCGTCAGCAGAGATGGGAAAGTCATGGAGAGGGCAGGGTTTGGGAGGGAAGACAAGGAGTTCAGTCTTGGACATGTTTTTCTTATGTCAACTCTTGGGGAAAATATATGTCTGGAAAAATAAGGTTGCCTGGACATAGATTTTTTTAAAAATATTTTCGGGAAGATTTCCAGAGCAGTTGACAAAGCTTGTGTAGAAACTGTTGTCTCTTGGCCGTTATCTCCTGTGGGGCCCCTAAGCCTCCCCTGTTCATATGATGCCACTAGCACTGAAGTAGTGATGCATGGGAGAAAGCCATCGGTGACCCGAAAAAGGAGGATGACACCTAAAAGGTGGGGAGGAGAGGAGTGTGGGTAACAGAAGAAGCAAACTTGGACCTAAAGAATGATAGCATGAATAATAATAATAATAATAATAATAATAATTGTGTATTCATTAAGCACTTACCATGTGCCAGGCGCTGTACTAAGCAGGGGTGGATACAAGCAAATCAGGATACAAGCAAATGAGAAGCAGTGTGGCTCAATGGAAAGAGCCTGGGCTTTGGAGTCAGAGGTCATGGGTTCAAATCCCGGCTCCGCCAATTGTCGGCTGTGTGACTTTGGGCAAGTCACTTCACTTCTCAGTTCCCTCATCTGTAAAATGGGGATTAAAACTGTGAGCCCCCCCGTGGGACAAGCTGATCACATTGTAACCTCCCCAGTGCTTAGAACAGTGCTTTGCACATAGTAAGCACTAAAACAAATACCATTATTATTGTTATTATTGTTATACACAGTCCTTGTCCCACATAGGGCTCACAGTCTCAATACCCATTTTACAGATGAGATAACTTAGGCACAGAAAAGTGAAGGTCATTGAATCATTCATTCGATCGTATGTAATGAGTTCTTACTGTGTGCAGAGCACTGTACTAAAAGTGCTTGGGAAATACAAGTCGGCAACATATAGGGGGAGACAGACAACAAAACAAAACATGTAGACGGGTGTCAAAACCGTCAGAATAAATAGAATTACCGCTATATGCACATCATTAACAAAATAGAGTAGCAAATATGTACCGTAAAATAGAGTAATACATCTGTACAAATATATACAAGTGCTGTAGCGAGGGGAAGGGGGAAGGGCGGGGGGGGATGGGGAGGAGGAGAGGAAAAAGGGGGCTCAGTCTGGGAAGGCCGCCTGGAGGAGGTGAGCTCTCAGTAGAGCGTTGAAGGGAGGAAGAGAGCTAGCCTGGCGGTTGGGCAGAGGGAGGGCATTCCAGGCCCGGGGGAGGACGTGGGCCGGGGGTCGATGGCGGGACAGGCGAGAATGAGGCATGGTGAGGAGGTTAGCGGCAGTGGAGCGGAGGCTGCGGGCTGGGCTGGAGAAGGAGTAAAGGCAGTTGAGGTAGGAGGGGGCGAGGTGATGAAGAGCCTTGAAGCCGAGAGTGAGGAGTTTTTGCTTGATTCGTAGGTTGACAGGCAACCAGTGGAGATTTTTGAGGAGGGGAGTGTTTGAAGTGTGTTTGAAGTGATTCGTCCAACGTCACACAGCAGTCAAGTAATGGAGCCAGGATTAGAACCCATGTCCTCGGACTCCCAGGCCTTTGCTCTAGTCACTCGTTTGGCTGCAGTTGTGCCAGAAATGATGATGATGACATTTATTCAGCGCTTACTATGTGCAAAGCACTGTTCTAAGTGCCGGGGAGGTTACAAGGTGATCAGGTTGTCCCTCGGGGGGCTCATAGTCTTAATCCCCATTTTGCAGATGAGGTAACTGAGGCCCAGAGAAGTGAAGTGACTTGCCCAAAGTCACACAGCTGACAATTGGCGGAGCCGGAATTTGAACCCATGACCTCTGACTCCAAAGCCCGTGCCCTCCCCACTGAGCCACGCTGCTTAAGGGAAGCGGCATGGCCTAGTGGATAGAGCAGAGGCCTGGGAATCAGAAGGAACTGGGTTCTAATCCCAGCTCCACCACTTACTTGAGTGTGGGCAAGTCACTTAACTTTACTGTGCCTCGGTTACCTCATCTGTAAAATGGGGATTAAAGACTGAGCTCCAAGTGGGACGGGGGCTGTGTCCAACCCGATTTTCTTGTAGCCACCCCAAGCACTCGGCACAGTGTCTGGCACAGAGCACTTAACAAATGTCATTATTATTACTACTATTATTATTGTTTTCATCTTGTCAATCAATCAGTGGAATTTCTTGAGCACTTACTGTGTGCTCTATAAGGGGAAAGATGCATTACATCCTATGGGAACATACAGGGAATGAGTGGCAAAATGTGTAGTTGGCAAATACCCACCCCAAGAAAGCCGGTTCAAATTGGGTCTCCCTTGGAGTTAATTTTTTACCAAAGCTGTAATATTTCATTTTTGTTCAGAAGTATGTGGGGGAACTGGCTCTTAATCAGAGGTTTTGAACATTTCAGTTCTGCTGTTGTGATATTGTTCAGGGAGTCTCTTCAGTCTTGCAGAAACAGTTCTCCCATTGTGTGTTTGCAAGTTGTAATTTTTGAAGAATTAGGGATAGAACGTTAAAGTGATTTCCCGTAAGGATTTTTAAACAGTGCTCTGTGTGTTGAAAAGGTTGTGATCGGCTCTTCTCTGACTCGTGGGTTTTTACTTTTCCTTCTAGGATGTATAAATACAGATGTCATGGAGTTTTGCTCCAGCTGGCCTAGATATTGCACATGTGAAAAGAATGTACACTAAGAGCTGTGTCTGTTGGATAAAATCCCGTAGTTTTGGACTTTAGGGAGTATGTTGCAGTTCATTGAGCAATTTTCAAACTTTCATCTTTAAATTCATAATATTTTATATTTATGTGTCAGATATTTAGTACATTATTTTTAAGGTTAGTGATGACTATTTCATTTCAGTAACTTTGAGCAGCATTAAAAAATGTGCCCCAAAAGGTTTCATAAGAGAAAATTTTTTTTTCTTAAAGTGCCTGGTGTACTTTTGTATATTACTTGCGATTGAACTATCTCGTACAGTCAACATATGTTCATTAAAATGGAATTAAAAAAAACTAAAAAGTTCAGGAGTAACCATACATTTCATTATCTTCAAGTGTAGTAGGGGATTGACTCACTGGTGAACTCATTCGCTCCCACAGCTTCAACTATCATCTCTACGCTGATGACACCCAAATCTGCACCTCTGCCCCTGCTCTCTCTCCCTCCCTTCAGGCTCGTGTCTCCTTCTGCCTTCAAGACATCTCCATCTGGGTATCTGCCCGCCATCTAAAACTCAATATGTCCAAGACTGAACTCCTATCTTCCCTCCCAAACCCTGCCCTCTCCCTGACTTTCCCATCACTGTAGACGGCACTACCATCCTTCCCGTCTCACTAGCCCGCAACTTTGGTGTCATCCTCGACTCCGCCCTCTCGTTCACCCCTCACATCCAATCTGTCACCAAAAACTGCCGGTCTCACCTCCGCAACATCGCCAAGATCCGCCCTTTCCTCTCCATCCAAGCTACTACCCTGCTGGTTCAATCTCTCATCCTATCCCGACTGGGTTAGTGCACCAGCCTCCTCTCTGATCTCCCATCCTCCTGTCTCTCCCCACTTCAGTCTATACTTCACGTTGCTGCCCGGATCATCTTTGTTCAGAAACGCTCTGGGCATGTCACTCCCCTCCTCAAAAATCTCCAGTGGCTGCCAGTCAACCTACGCATCAAGCAAAAACTCCTCACTCTCAGCTTCAAGGCTGTCCATCACTTCGCCCCCTCCTACCTCACCCCCCTTCTTTCTTTCTACAGCCCATCCCGCACCCTCTGCTCCTCTGCCGCTAACCTCCTCACTGTGCCTCGTTCTCGCCTGTCCCGCTGTCGACCCCCGGCCCACGTCCTCCCCCTGGCCTGGAATGCCTTCCCTCTGCACATCCGCCAAACTAGCTCTCTTCCTCCCTTCAAAGCCCTACTGAGAGCTCACCTCCTCCAGGAGGTCTTCCCGGACTGAGCCCCCTCCTTCCTCTCCCCCTCCCCATCCCCCCTGCCCTACGTCCTTCCCCTCCCCACAGCACCTGTATATATGTTTGTACAGATTTATTACTCTATTTATTTTACTTGTACATATTTACATATTCTGTTTTATTTTGTTAATTTGTTTAGTTGTCTGTCTTCCCCTTCTAGACTGTGAGCCCACTGTTGGGTAGAGACCGTCCCTATATGCTGCCAACTTGTACTTCCCAAGCACTTAGTACAGTGCTGTGCACACAGTAAGCGCTCAATAAATACGATTGAATGAATGAATGGACACTTAAATATCTTAATATAGTAAAAGAAAGTAGTTGAGTCTTTGCAGGGAACAAATAGAATTTTAGTAATACCCAGACCTTTTCTATTATTAATCTTCCTTTTATTGTTAGTATCAATCAGTGTGTGCTTTTGATAGGAAATGTGTTGCTTTGAGTCCAACTTGAAAATATGCAGTGCGTGTCTACAAATGTATTCTGCTCCCCTTCCCCCTAGTTCATCTTGTTTCCTCTTTCTCTGCTCCAGTCCCACAGTCCTCTTTTCCCACCTTGTTGCTTCACTCCCCCTTTTTGCCCCCCAGCATTGTTGGGGATCCAGTTGTAGATTGCCTGCAGGTTAACTAATGATGGGATTGTGCCCCTTTACTGTGGTATCCCCAAGAGGCCTTCCCCAGCTAAGCCCTCATTTCCTCTTCTCCCACTCCCTTCCGCATCACCCTTTGTTTTCCCCTCCCTCAGCCCCATAATACTTATGTACATATCTGTAATTTATTTATATTAATGTAGGTCTCCCCTTCTAGATTGTAAGGTTGTTTTGGGCAGGGAATGTGTCTTCCAACTCAGTTATATTGTGCTCTCCCCAGTGCTCAATACGATCGACTGGTTTTTGTTTTTTGTTTTTTTCCCACAAACCTGCTGGCACTGGGATTTGTGCTCATAAAGGGGTTGCCTGGCGAGTATTCCATCTCAAGGGCAGTGTAGAGTTCCCTGTGTGCCAGAAAATGGGGCAGACTGATGGGGATGGGGAATGTTATCACTGTAGATGTGGAAGTGGCAGAAGTCCAGCCCCTTGTCCTTGAAATCAGGTGGGGCTTGCCTGGGCCAGGCCATTGGAAAGATGCCACTGATGGGTTGATTGACGGGGAGTGTTGGGCCCCAGGCATTCATTCATTCAATCGTATTTATTGAGCACTTACTGTGTGCAGAGCACTGTACTAAGCGCTTGGGAAGTACAGGTCGGCAACGTATAGAGACGGTCCCTACCCAACAACAGGTTCACACTCTAGAAGGGGGAGACAGACAACAAAACATGTAGACAAGTGTCAAAATAGTCGGAACAAATAGAATTAAAGTCAGGCAGGCCTCATCCTTGCGCTCTGAGATCTGTGCCTTTTTGGTTCAATCAAGGCTGGAGCTGATCTTGAATGAGTCCTCGGTAGGTGTGCTGACTGAATCAGCGGCAGTGACTCATTGTTCTTTATATCAGCTTTGGGACTTAGACGAAGGTAATAATCAATGGTGCTTCTTTTATGGTTTTTTCCACTGCTAATAAAGCAATAATTATTTAATTAAAGGTGGGGAAGAAGGAGTTGAAACTTTAAAATACTGTATGTGTACCGTTGCTGCTAAGTTTAATTAAACTAAGTTACTGAGCTGATGGGTTGGCGTCATGCAGTGGGGATCCCTTGGTTCTCACACATCGTGAATGGTTGCATAGACGTCTCCTCACGCGGCTTCTTTCCCCACCCTTTTCTAAACTAAAGCCTTAACTAACATTTGGGTACCGATAAGACTTGGACTTGAGAAAGTAATTTGAGCGTGCATCTGAACAACATGGTCTCACACCAGCATTTAAGGCACATGCTACAATTCCCTGAATGATGAATGGAAGTGATCTCAGCGCTCTTGATGGATGGAAGGGGCTTGTTTTGAAAAGAAAAAAGAAAGTAATCCTTCCTATCTTTCAGGATTAGAACTCACATCCAAGTGGCGATGCTGCTGTAGTTCGATAGGGACTGAGCTGAAAGAGTTAAGTCGCTCATTCGTTTCTTACCCTTGAAACATAATTCTTTTCTCTGACCTGTTATTTACCCAGTCTGAATAGAGCACTGAGCATTTCCAGATTTTTCACGGAACTTGGGGACATTTGGACTTCATAAAGTTTCACTTTGTGTAGAATCTCTTGATTGCAGGTAGTCAGGTGGGTAAGCTGTCCAGTTCCCGATTAAAGCCTATCTTTTGGAAGGGACCTGGAGTTCTCACGGTGGTTTCGTGTCACTCTAATAAAAGTGATCGCTGTTTCTGATCAACTCCAGTTGAGTAGAGTAGGTTGCAGCATGCGTAGATTTCAGGCTGTGATTTAACAGTACGGACTTCAGTGACAGTAATCTGCACTGCACTGGGCGATTGAAAGGAGCCCAGAAGAATCTAGGAGCATATCTTCATAGTATGATTGTCTACATAGAGCAGATACACTTGATTCTATTGAGACAATGAAAATAGAATTTCAGACAGAAATTAATCTAACCCGTACAGTTTTATAGTACAAAACCTAGGCATTGTGGAATGAAGTAGATCCTGTTTTCTAAAGACGAGCCAGTTTTTTTTTTTTTCGAACTCCGTTGGGGATCTAGAGAGCTGAAGAATAATCTTCCATCTAAATAGCAAGCTATTTTCAAGTGTTCCACAATTTTTTATTTGTCACTCGAGCACCTTTACTCCCTGTTAGAGAAGCCTAACATTTCTAAGAGCACCAGCAAAGTGCCCTCCAAGTGGATCCCGATCCTTGGATGCAAGCAGGATTCTGCGGGGGAGTCACTCAAATAGCACTCTTTAGTTGCTGGAAGGTGCACGGGCCCTTCCTTTTGAAGACCATCTTGGTGCTCCTTAGCACAGGGCCTGGGCGTCACAACAGTAACAATGTTGGCATTTGTTAAGCGCTTACTATGTGCAAAGCACTGTTCTAGGCACTGGAGGGGGGATACAAAGTGATCAGGTTGTCCCATATGGGGTTCACAGTCTTAATCCCCATTTTACAGATGAGGTAACTGAGGCTCAGAGAAGTTAAGTGACTTGCCCAAGGTCGCACAGCAGACATGTGGCGGAGTCAGAAGGTCATGGGTTCTAATCCTTGTCTGCTGTGTGACCGTGGGCAAGTCGTTTCACTTCTCTGTGCCTGTTTCTCATCTGTAAAATGGGGGTTGAGACTCTGAGCCCCACGTGGGACAAGGGATTGTGTCCAACTCATTCATTCAGCCGTATTTATTGAGCGCTTACTGTGTGCAAAGCACTGTACTAAGCGCTTGGGAAGTACAAGTTGGCAACATATAGAAACGGTCCCTACCCAACAACGGCCTCACAGTCGCCTGTATCCAGCTCAGTGCTTAGAACAGTGCCTGGCACATAGTAAGCACTTAACAAATGCCATCTTCATCTTTATTATTAGGAAGCCTACTTAAGGCCAACTTCAGAGCACGTTTCACGGATCCTAGGGCTTGGGAACTCTCCGCCTGACACTGATGCTTTTGCTATCCGATCTGCCATTTGGCCCAAATCTTTTGAGGATGAACACTTGGCTGCAGCTAAGGAGAAGTGGGCTAGATGGAAAGCAACTTTAAATCCTGCAGAACCACCAGCGCTAATCTTCTGTTGCACAGTCTGCAAACAGCAGTGTGTTTAACGTCTCAGTGCTCAGGAAATACTATAGATGACTGATAGCTGGGCCTTTGCCCACCACTTTTACAATTGTAGGGGAAGTGGTGGGACCCAGGCCTATCCATGGCGTTCATCCAGCGGCTCCACCGGTCAGTCCAATTAATAGCCTATGTCGAGCCCCTACCATGTACTTCACTACTTCACTCTTGGAGAAGTAGAAGAGAAGCAGCATGGCTTAGTGGATAGAGCACGGGCCTAGAAGCCAAAAAGATTTGGGTTCTAATCCCAGCTCCGCCACTTGTCTGCTGTTGTGTGACCTTGGGCAAATCACTTAATTTCCTTGGGCCTCAGTTACCTTATCTGTAAAATGGGGTTTGACTGTGAGCCCCAGGTGGGACAGGGACTGTGTCCAACCTGATTAGCTCCTGTCTACTCCAGTGCCTGGCACATAGTAAGCACTTAATCAATCAATCAATCGTATTTATTGAGCTCTTACTGTGTGCAGAGCACCGTATTAAGCGCTTGGGAAGTACAAGTTGGCAGCATATAGAGACAGTCCCTACCCAACAGTGGGCTCACAGTCTAGAAGGGGGAGACAGAGAACAAAACCAAACATATTAACAAAATAAAATAAATAGAATAGATATGTACAAGTAAAATAAATAAATAAATAGAGCAATAAATATGTACAACCATATATACATATATACAGGTGCTGTGGGGAAGGGAAGGAGGTAAGATGGGGGGGATGGAGAGTGGGACAAGGGGGAGAGGAAGGAGGGGGGAAAATTGAAACTTAACAAATACCATAAAAAATCCCATTTGACCCCTGCCCACAAGGAGCTTATAATTAAGGGACCAGACAGATCCAAAATAATTTTCAGATAGGAAGAAAGGCCCAAATACTAAACAAGTACAGAAGTGCAACAGGAAGTTCTGAGTTCAGAACAGAAGTTCTGAGATGATAGTAGAGACACAGGCAGGTCTTTGGAAAGTTTTTTTAGCATAGTGAGAATGTGACCTGGGATGAAGAAAATCTGAAAGGGGATAGCCTCCTGACATTGGAATGCTTGGAAGGGTTTGAGCGAGTGTGCGAGTATAAGAACTGGGATCTGGTGGATTCAAGGTGGGGAAGAGAGTTCCAGAAAGGAGGAAGGGTGAGCCAAGGGTCAAAGGCAAAGGAGTTGAAAGGCATGGTAAGAAAGTAAGCTTGGGAGGAATAGATAGTGCAGTCTGGGGTGTAGTAGGGAAAGGGAGTGGATAGATATTCATATTTATTGAGCACTTACTGTGTGCAGAGCACTGTACCAAGTACAATATAACAGAATTGGCAGACACATTCCCTGCCCCTAGTAATAATGATGGCGGCATTTGTTAGGCGCTTACTATGTGCAAAGTCCTGTTCTAAGCGCTGAGAAAGAGATATCTGGAGGGGTGCCTTAAAGTCAGTAGTTAGATGTGCCTATTCGAGGTGAAAGTGGATGGGTAACCATTGGAGGTTTTTGATGAGTAGAGCTAAATGTACAGTAAATTGCTTTAGAAAGGTGATATGAACAGCAGAGTTCATATCTAGAACTCTTCTAGACTGTGAGCCCACTGTTGGGTAGGGACCGTCTCTATATGTTGCCAACTTGTACTTCCCAAGCACTTAGTACAGTGCTCTGCACACAGTAAGCGCTCAATAAATACGATTGATTGATTGATTGATTGAATTCTAATGCCTGGAGGGAAAGGAGGCTGGAGTCAGGGAGACCAGTGAAACAGTAACAGGGCAGGATATGACAAGTGCCTGGGTCAGGGTGGTGGGAGGGGGGATCTGGCAAACGTTGTGGGCTGAAAACATCCTGGTTGTGAGGGTGAAAGAGGAGGGGGAATCAAGGAAACTGGCAAGGTGGTGGACTTTGGAAACTTGGAAAATGGTAGTGAAGTCAGCTGTGATAAGAGAGTTGAGGGGAGGGAAGGTGAGGAGTTCAGCTCTGGGCATATTGGATTTGAAGTTCCGACGGGACATCCATATGGAGATGTCTCGCAGGCAGAAGGAAATGCAATCATCAGGTTAAGGTGGATCGTGTCTACTGATTATCGAATTGTGCTTGGCACACAGTGCTCAGTAATAATCATTGATTGATTAGATGCCGAGGGACATAAATGAGAGATGAGGAATCTTTTTTGAAATATTGAAAAAAATCTGAGGAGAATAGAGGATAGATGTCTTCTGTTTTTCTGGCCTGAATGTATACAGCGTCTTTGTGTCAGGGACTCGAGTTGACTGTCACTCAGGGGCTCAGAAGTCTTGCGGTCGGTAATAGGCTTGTGGCTGCCCCACCTTGGGACTGTGCAGCCGAAACCATGGCTTTCATTGCTTTCCCAACTCCTGGGACGTGCAGGGTCACGAGCAATTGAGAGATCAGCACTTTCAAATTTCAGAGCCATGTGCTCCCGCTCTCAATCCCACCGTCAAGTGGTACAGGGAATCAGGTGAAATAAAGCAACCAGGAGCCACCAAGAGTCTCACCAGAACACCAGGGATCTGCCTAGTGTCCAACAATCAGTCATACTTATTGAACACTTCTTGGATGCAGAGCACTGTACTAAGTGCTTGCGAGAGTACAACCTACGACAAAGTTGGTGGACATATTCCTTGCCCACAGTGAGCTCACAGTCTAGAGGCTAGCCTACCACCCTAGGCTAGGACTCCTAGTTAGAAACACAGGACATTCATTCGGTTCTTGGTGCTTTACTAGGTGTGACCATCCTTCACTGCTATTTCAAATTAGTGACTTCCCTTAGGGTTACTGCAAAAAATCAGTGTCGGAGGCAAAGTTTGAGATCTGTGACTTTCCCTTATGTTGCTTTACATGCTGCCTTGTAATCTCCATAATGAGGTGATTTTGTTTTTTTTTTTTTAACCAGAGTGATGATTACAGGAACCTGGATAAAATACGTTTAGAGAAAGCCCTGCCATTTTTTTTTTAATTTGTCATTCCTCAAATACTGTTTGAGGAATTTCTTCAGCCTGCTTCTTACTGTCTTCCAGGTGGACTTTTCATTTTGAGCATGAGGATACAAACTGGGGGAATGAGACTTCGAGTGGGCGGAGTGGTGAGGAGTCCAAGAAAGGAGGGGCGTGAAAGAAAAGGATCTGAGGAGGGAAAAAGGCAGGGGGATGATGAGAATCAGTCCATCAGTGGTATTTATTGAGTGCTTACTGAGGGGGGAAAAAGAGTGAGAGCGAGAGAGAAGGAAGGTAGAAAAGGAACTCACTTACGCTAGCTCTTCCTGCTCCTCGACTGACTGCTGCTTTTCAAGTCCTCGCTGAACAAGGGGCTGGTTGTAGGATATTTCACTCACTCCAGCCTGGAGCCCTATGAGGAGAAGCTGTGTTACTCCTTCCCCCATCCCCGACCTGCCCAGGAGCTTTGAGGGGGATCCATTGGAGAAGGGAACCTCATGGAGCTGTGCCGTGGCCACATTGCTTTGGATCCAGGATGTGCCAGCTGTACCCAGCGGAGCAACCCAACCTCTGTGCTGAGGCCGCAGATCTTGCCCCTCGAGCGGAGCAGTGATGCAGGTTGCATCTCCAGAGGGCCTCGTCCCTGGTGGATCCCCCGGGTGGGTGGGATGGGGGGGCGAGGAGGCTGTCTGCTTCGGGTTGTGAGGAAGAGGCCCCCTCAGGCCCTGGAAAGCCCTGGCAGCGTCATCTTCCCCCTTCTCCAGCTCCTGCCAGCAGAGGACAAGGTGGTGCTGCCATGTTGCCTCTGTCTCTGGTCCCTTTTTGGATCCATGGGGCAGGCGGACTAGCTGCAGCTGCCCACTCGGCAGCAAGAGCTGTGGGAGCAAAGCCTCGGTACCAGCCTTGAGGGAATGGTCCCCCTGCTTGCCCCCATAGAGCTGGTGCCTGTGCCCCCATCCCTTTTCCGGTTGGTAGCTAAGAAACCACTTTGGCTTCGGGGGATTGTAAACCCTCAAGGGACAGGGTCTGTGTCCAGTTCCCACCTGTGGACTCTTTCGCAGCACCTAGGACAGTGCTCTGTACGATTTCTACTACAATATGTAAGATAATTGGCAGTCTGCATCAGTCAATCATATGTGAGTGCTTACTGTGTGCAGGGCACTGTACTAAGCACTTGAGAGTGCAGTACAACAACATTCCCTGCCCACAAAGAGCTTACAGTCTAAAGTTATTGATGTGCAGGTAACTGAATAGCTTATTTCATGCCAATTTGTACTTCCCAAGCGCTTAGTACAGTGCTCTGCACATAGTAAGCGCTCAATAAATACGATTGATGATGAAGGGAGGTGAACAGCACTTAGAACAGTGCTCAGCGCTTAGAACAGTGCTTTGCACATAGTAAGCGCTTAATAAATGCCATTATTATTATTCTATAATTAGTACTGTATATATAGATGTCCATTCTTAAGATGAGCATGAGGCCAAGAAAATTAAGTATTTTTTACTTAAGGATTACTAAGTAATCCTTTACTGAGGGCAAGGAGATGAATTAACTTTGCCCTTAAAAGTAAAAAAAAAAAACAAAGAACCCCCACCATTTCGTGTGTCTGCATGTTGTAATGAAAGGGTTGGCGGACAAAGGTGTGTAAACAGCTGGCCTGACACGAGAGCTGCAGTTCCTTAGCCACGTGGGGACAGCAAGGCATGAAGCTGGGTGGGTGGGCGAGTGAGGCAGGGTGTAAGCTTTGGGACACCCCATCATTGGCTTGGTCATCTGGCAGGGCCCTGGCCCGGGGCCACACCGCTCAGGGATGCCCTGGCTCATCTTCCTTTCCTGAGCTGGAAAGCGGGCACTGAAGCGATAGCCAGGGCATCTGAACACACGGTGGCTGAATATGTCACTGTTGGGTAGGGACTGTCTCTATATGTTGCCAATTTGTACTTCCCAAGCGCTCAGTACAGTGCTCTGCACACAGTAAGCGCTCAATAAATACGATTGATGTTGATGTTGCTGGAGTCCCTCTCCCTGCAAACAAGCACACACGCTTGAACACCCCATGTGTGCAAAGGAATGCCCGTGGAAAGAGAGAAACAGCATGGCCTTGTAGAGGGAGTCGGAGGACCTGGCTTCTAGTCCCGGTTCTGCCACTTGCCTGCTGGGTGACTGTGGGCAAGTCATTTAACTTATCTGTGCCTCAGTTTCTTCTTCTTGAAATTGGGGAATAAATTCCTGCTCTTCCCCTTCTTAGACTGTAGGGCAGGGACGGTACCTAATAATCTACACTAGCACTCAACACAGTGCTTGGCACAAAGTAAAGCCCCAACAAATACTGTAGTTTATTATTATTGTAATGATTATTAGAGACTTGACCCCACTTACGGCACTTTTCTTTTGGGTGAGTAGTTCGTTCTTATGGAATTTAAGCCCTTATTATGTATCACAAGCACCGTTCTAAGCACTGGGGTAGGTACAAATTAATGGGGATTAGAACCCAGGGCCTTCTGACTGCCAAGCCCGTGCCTTAGCCACCAGGCTATGCTACTTCTCACTCGGCCCCGTTCCTTTTCCCTGGGGGGTGATGGTCATCATCATCAATCGTATTTATTGAGCGCTTGCTATGTGCAGAGCACTGTACTAAGCGCATGGTCAGCGTGGAGTTGATGCGTACACTTAACCGTGTTAAAGTGAGGCACCTGTGGGCCACATCTTGGTGTAATGAATGACTCTGAAGGATGCTCCTCTGGTTGAAGGTTTTCTTTTGAGTATCCTTTAATGCTCAGCCCCTACAGGCTCCTTTTTCAAATGAAGCACCGTAATTATTGGCTCATAAGACGCTCCAATCTGGAAGACGCACTAAAGTTTTGAAATGAAAAATTGCTGAAAAGAGCATGAAGCTCTGCTTGCTGTCCACCTTGCCTTGATTTATCATATAGTGATATATTTATATTATCATATGATATTTATCATATGAATATATCATAATGTCATATCATATGATATATAGATTTATCTTTGCAGTTTCAGCACTTAGAACAGTGCTTTGCACATAGTAAGCGCTTAATAAATGCCATCGTTATTATATAGTGCAGAGAGGTCACTCCTTGAGAAAAGGGAGACAGGAACTAGGATAATGGAGGCAGAAAGAGGAGGATGCTATGGGGGATGATGGCCAGATGGTGTTTATGGTTAAAGGAGAGAGAGCAGTAGGAAGATGGAAGAGGCAGAGAAGGAAAAGCACAATTTGCAGATTGTTTCTTTGCAGTTTCATTTGTTATGCATATTGCTTTTTTTTTTAGGTTAAGCCTCCCTGCCCCCTCTCTCCCCTCCGCCCCCCAAGTCACCACATGTTACTGAAAGGGAAAGAGCCCAGTGTCCAGAGGGCACTGAAGGTGAGGCAGAGTTGATTACATGACTGTTGGTAGTAGGGTCATCTTTAGACACTGCACTAAATGCATTGTCAATAATGTCACCTTGGTTTTGTATAGCACTTTTATTCCTAAAGTCCTCACACTTAAGCACCTCATTTTTGTCCTCCCAACTACCCTGAGAGATAAGTATAAAGGCAGGTATTATAATCACCATCTTTCAGATGAGAAAATGGAGGTACTGAGCAGTTAAGAGAAGCATCGTGGCTCAGTGGAAAGAGCACGGGCTTTGGAGTCAGAGGTCATGGGTTCGAATCCTGACTCTGCCACATGTCTGCTGTGTGACCTTGGGCAAGTCACTTAACTTCTCTGGGCCTCAGTTACCTCATCTGTAAAATGGGGATGAAGGCTGTGAGCCCAACGTGGGACAACCTGCTTGCCTTGTATCCTCCCCAGCGCTTAGAACAGTGCTTTGCACATAGTAAGCGCTTAACAAATGCCATTATTATTATTATTATTATTATTATCATTATTATTAAGTGACTTGCCCACGGTTACCCGGCAAGCCGGGATCAAAGTCCATACTCGAGCCCAGGTCCTCTGGCTCTCAGGCGGGCACTCTTCCACTCCACCGTGCTGCTTCCCCTATTAATGGCCATCAATATGGTAATAATAATAATAATGATGGCATTTATTAAGTGCTTACTTTGTGCAGAGCGCTGTTCTAAGCTCTGGGGAGGTTACAAGGCAATCAGGTTGTCCCACAGGGGGCTCACAGTCTTAATCCCCGTTTTCCAGATGAGGTAACTGAGGCCCAGAGAAGTGAAGTGACTTGCCCAAAGTCACACAGCTGACAATTGGCAGAGCTGGGATTTGAACCCGTGACCTCCGGTTCCAAAGCCCGCGCTCTTTCCACTGAGCCACGCTGCTTCTCTTGGTAGGTGTTCGTTTCTGACCTTGTGCTATCCAGAGAAGTAGAACAGTAGAGTTAGCACAAGTAACGACAGTGGAGCTTTGCAGACTTTTGAAAGATGAAAAGGAAAAGAGCCGTTCGAAGGAATACCGGTTCTCCAAAACTGGGTAGCCACCCAGTCCACCTATGGGATGAGAGTCATGCTTCAGGCTGTGTGTAGTTCATTTCCGGTGTGGAAGGCCCTACTGAGAGCTCACCTCCTCCAGGAGGCCTTCCCAGACGGAGCCCCTTCCTTCCTCTCCCCCTCGTCCCTCTCTCCATCCCCCCATCTTACCTCCTTCCCTTCCCCACAGCACCTGTATATATGTATATATGTTTGTACATATTTATTACTCTATTTATTTATTTATTTATTTTACTTGTACATATCTATTCTATTCATTTTATTTTGTTAGTATGTTTGGTTTTGTCTCCCCCTTTTAGACTGTGAGCCCACTGTTGGGTAGGGACTGTCTCTATATGTTGCCAATTTGTACTTCCCAAGCGCTTAGTACAGTGCTCTGCACACAGTAAGCGCTCAATAAATATGATTGATGATGATGATGAATGGAGGCCTTGATTATAACTGAGCTCCAGGGGAGTCAGTGCAGCCTGGAGAATTCCATTGTTGAGGTCT
Organism: Tachyglossus aculeatus; assembly: GCF_015852505.1. Classification (NCBI taxonomy): domain Eukaryota; kingdom Metazoa; phylum Chordata; class Mammalia; order Monotremata; family Tachyglossidae; genus Tachyglossus; species Tachyglossus aculeatus. The sequence continues at coordinate 22,747,511 of NC_052077.1, read as the reverse complement.
GTAGCATGGGACAAGCTTGCAAGAGTGTTGGCTATCGAACATGCTTAATAATAATAATAATAATAATAATAGCATTTATTAATCAGGAAGTGAATAATATGCTGAGGAATATTGAGCTGATTGCCCGTGCTTTTCATTTTGGCAGTAGGTTTTTCAGCTCAACAGATCAGCTAGAATACCAGTGTATCATTGTCTGTGTTTTGGGGAGCAGGGGGTGGTGCGGTGGGAGGGAGAGGGTTTCCACCTAATTGCCTTACACTAGGTAGGTCGAGGAGGGGTATGCTCCTTTTATTCTTTAAACTCTTAAACAATATAACAAAGTTGGTAGATAGATCCCTGCCCACAATGAGCAGGGAACTGTCTACCAACTCTGTTATATTGTGCTCTCCCAAGTCCGGTTGGTCAGCCTGGATTTAACACTCCTTACTGCTTAGTGTTAAGCATTGTTGATTACAACCGATGGTTTTGAAGGGAGGGACACTTTTATAAATCACAAACCCTAATTCTTAAAAAAATCAATTGCTTTTTAAAGCCAAAGCAATGGGACTTTTTCCCCCCTTGAAACGTGAAATGGCGCGTCCTAAGATGGATGTAAAGGTAGTTGCTTTTTTAACCCAGCATGGCTGTAGTGGCTTTATCCATATAAGAAAAATCATTTCACGGTTAGCCTTAGTCGGCACTTCTCAAAGCGTATTAGCCTAAAGAAATGATGTTTTAATCGAATGTAATAAGTGTGCCACTTTGGAAGTAAGAAGACTCCATCACTGGCTAGCTGTGAGATCTTTGGTGAATCATTTACTTTCTCCTTGCCACGGAGTCCTTTCTTACACAATGGAGAAGTACCTAGCCTACTATTTCATATTAATGCTCCAAGGATAAACAGTGCTTTTATTTCTTTCAAAGCAGGCCCTATGTAGTCTCAGGCAGTGGTGTCCTTTCTTTTGGTTAAGAAGATGGGTGTTCAGTTAGCAAGATGTGAACGATGACTTTGATTTAGCAGTTTGGGAGTGATGGAGGTAAAGACAACTTTTGCAGAGTACCAAATAAAACACTTTTAGAATCATTTTTTTTGTTATCATTGCCAACATCCATGGAGGTCCTACAGTGCACACGGTGCTGTCTAGGGGTGCATGGGAATAGATGAAGAAGATAGAAATTGAAAAAAGGTCCTGCCAGCAAGCGAAGGGCAATCAGAAAAACTAAGAATTAAAATCAAGCATATGTATATATATTTATTTGTTCCAGTACTGATCAGGAAAATTGTTCAGAGCCTCTCCCTTCTCCTGTCCCCAGTCCAGGATCAGGAAAGTGTCAAGGTTATATGTTTTAGAGGTCCCATTTCACTTCTGCCCTCCTGCTGTGGATGGGGACTCTGGGGAGTGTGCGGGGTTGCCGGGGATTGAACATGAAATCTTGTACCTCCAAGCAGCCCAGCCTGATGACCTTTTAGAAGTTTGAGCACATGTTCAGTTTATTATTAATTAGCAGTGTGGCCTAGTGAATAGAGCATGGGCCTGGAATCTAATGTCGGTTATCGCTTGTCGGCTGTGTGACCTGAGGCAATTCACTGTAAAATGGGGATTAAGACTGGGAACCCCCTGTGGAACAGGGACAGTGTCAACATGATTTGCTTGCATCCACCCCAGTGCTTAGTACAGTGCCTGGCACATAGTAAAGTGCTTAAATACCAGTATTATTAATATAAAATAAATTTATAATTTATAAATGATAATTTATAAATATACGCATCAAAATAAATTAGCAAAATATATTAGCCATTGCGTCCCTTATTCTAATTCCTGTATCTTGAGTTCCATAATATTTAGTGAAAACCAAATTTACTTCCCTGGTTTGTAAACTACACTACTTGGGAGTGTCCAGAGTCTATAATTTGTAGCTTTTATCTCTTCTATTCTTTATATTTTTCCAGTGGAGAAATAGCAATTTGGGGTGCAGCTTCAGAAACTCAGATGTGACTCCCTAATTTAAACAGTGATTGGGCATTCCTTCAGGATGTTGTTGACCAGACAGCTCCAAGACGCTGAAGGTGATCAAGTCAGATTGCTAAGACTGGTGGGATGCAAATGACTCAGAGATAAAGCATCAACTTGCAGCAAAATGATTACTGTCCCGACATACCCTGTGACACCCCAGGATTGAGGCCTGCAAGAACTGTCATGGCATGCCAATCAAGTCAAAAAATATGTGCGGCAGGTTGCGCGATGCCAAAGCAGAAAAAGAGATCCAAGGCTGTAGAGAATCCCAAGAGCTGGGACTTCTGCACAATGAAGACCCTGTATGGCCTGTAAATGCCATCACAGCGCAGCTGAAGGATGACTAGGGCTCTAGCCTCAATGCATAGAAGGTGAAATTCTATAGGAATGACAGTGCTATTTCAAAACCCTACCATTCTGCCATCGAAGATGAAGCTCCTCACATACATGGAACACCTATCAACGTGCAGAGACACGACAAGCATCCCAGATTACGAGGAAATCGCAGTAATCAAGACGCTGAAAAGTGGCAGTGTCCCTGGCCCCGCAGGGCATGCTCACTGAAGTCTATAAGTTCGGAGAGGATAATTAGCTTAAATAAACTCTTACACCAGCTCCTCTTCTACATATGGAACAGTGAAGAGGTGCCACAAGATCTCAAAGGTGCCATCATCATCACCATCTTGAAGAAGACAGGTGAAAGATCAGATTATTTCTCTTCACTACCAGGAAGAGCCTAGCCAGAGTTCTCCTGGGCTGGTGGCTGGAGAATATTGTTTAACCGACTTCCAGAAATCCTAAGTGGCTTCAGATCACACTGTGGCATAATGGACATGAATTTTCCTGCTTTTGTTAGATAGAAAGGAGGTAGGTGTTCCAAGACGTTTTGAGGATTTTCTTAAACTTTAGAAAATCGTCATATACCATCAGAAGAGCTGGACTCAGGAAACTGCTCAGTAAATCCGGATACCCTTATAAGTTCATTAGATTCATTAGAGAAGCAGCACGGCTTAGTGGATACAGCACAGGCCTGGGAATCAGAAGTACCTGGGTTCTAATCCCTGCTCTGCCACTTATCTGCTGTGTGACCTTGGGCAAGGCACTTGACTTATCTGTGCCTGATTTACCTCATCTGAAAAATGGTGATTAAGACCGTGAGCCCCATTTGGGTTATGGACTGTGTCCAACCTTGTCTCCACCCCTGCACTCAGAACAGTACCCGACACATAGTAAGCACTTAAATAATACCATTTTAAAAAATGCAGAGACCACGTCATGACAGCATCTCTGGCTGAGTCAAAACTGGTAATGCCTTGTTCAATCCATTCCCCATTGCCATTGGGGTGAAGCAGGGATGCATAGTGGTCTGGGCCTGTTTTAATATATTCTACCCAGCCATGGTAGAGGATAAATAAATGTAGTGTTTATTTTGTGGAGATCAAAGTACCGGGGTAGGTATATGATAATCAGGTCGGCCATAGTCTCAGCCCACAGGGAACGGTTGCTACAAGAGACTTGGAGGCAGTTGTTAGAAATTTGCTTCCACTGCCCTAGGAAATGTTTCCAACTTGTTAGACTTTGAATCTCATCTAAAATCCTAGAGACAGTCACTTGAGAATCGCTGTGACTGCACCCAAGCTAGTCAAGAAGATATGCCAAATGATTGTAAATCACTTGCCTGGTTCAGCCAGCCATTTCAAATTGATGATAGGCCTAAAAAAACCCAAAAAAACCTGGCCCCAAAAAGCAGTACATTCAACCAGGGACCTATGTTGGAGACCCACAGTTAAAAACTGCCCCAGAATTACCTCACCTAAGTAGCACACTGATCAACAATCCAACAAGAAGCAAAGAAGTAGAAAATCAAATCAAGATGACTTGGAATCATCATCATCATCATCAATCGTATTTATTGAGCGCTTACTATGTGCAGAGCACTGTACTAAGTGCTTGGGAAGTACAAATTGGCAACATATAGAGACAGTCCCTACCCAGCAGTGGGCTCACAGTCTAAAATCCTGGCAGAGACCACCAAACAGTATGACGGTGGTCTTGTATTAAGCTCCAGACTTAAGAGCTACAAAGTCAGAGTACAGTCCAACTTTCTCTATGGCTGCAAAATCCAGACTTCCCATCTGCTTTGATAGTTGTCATTGTCACCTACTGGCTACCATCACCTTCACTGACAATGAAGTCAGAGTCCCAGTGTTGGAGCTGCGATCACTTTAGCCCAACTGTGCTGCGTGGGACGTGTGAGAAGCATCTTTGAAGAATGCGCTGCTTTTTGGCCACCTGAAATTGAGAAACTGAAAGCAAGAAGAACAAGGCAAACATTTTAAGGACTTAGTAAAATAGAGCCTCAAACAATGCTCAATTCCAGCTGAAAGCTGGAAGCCAGTTGCTGCCCACGGATTACCCTGTATTGCAATTGGAAGAAAAAGGTGCTCTTTTCAAGAAACAGCTAAGGAAGGATCATGAGACAAGAAGGCAGATGTGAAAACCAGCACCCGGTGCTGCAGAGGAACGGGTTAGGACAGCCAGGGATGGTGTTTTTGGGCGTACTCTGTGGTCTGGTCTGGGGGTCCTGTTTTGGCTTTTTCAGGCACTGATGGTTGAATTTCACAGTCAGCGGCACTTTCTCTTTGAGTATGAAGGAAACACACAGATGGACGTGTTTGTGCAAGGGTGGAAAAATCCCAGTGCATCATTTTGCCTGGGCCATTAAAAATTTCATCTCATTCTTTTCACTCTCACATTTTCTTCCCGGTTTGTCGAGCCCATGGCGCAAACCCCAGCCAGGATCCTTCCTCCTCCTCCTTTGCAACTTGCCTTCAGAGCTGCTGACCTGAGGGAGGTAATAATAATGATAATAATAGTGATGGTATTTGTTAAGTGCTTACTGTGTGCCAGGCACTGTTCTAAGCGCTGGGGTAGATACAGGGTAATCAGGTTGTCCCACGAGAGGCTCACGGTCTTAATCCCCATTTTACAGATGAGGGAACTGAGGCATAGAGAAGTGAAGTGACCTGCCCAAAGTCACACAGCTGACAAGTGGCAGCGTGGCTCAGTGGAAAGAGTGCGGGCTTGGGAGTCAGAGGTCATAATAATAATAATAATAATGGCATTTATTAAGCGCTTACTATGTGCAGAGCACTGTTCTAAGCGCTGGGGAATTTACGAGGTGATCAGGTTGTCCCACGTGGGGCTCACAGTCTTCATCCCCATTTTACAGATGAGGGAACTGAGGCCCGGAGAAGTTAAGTGACTTGCCCAAAGTCACACAGTTGACAAGTGGTGGAGCCGGGATTTGAACCCATGACCTCTGACTCCAAAGCCCGTGCTTTTTCCACTGAGCCACGCTGCTTCATGGGTCATGGTTCGAATCCCGCCTCCCCCACATATCTGCTGTGTGACCTTGGGCAAGTCACTTCACTTCTCTGTGTCTCAGTTCCCTCATCTGTAAAATGGGGATTAAGACTGTGAGCCCCACATGGGACAACCTCATCTCCTTGTGTTCCCCCCAGCGCTTAGAACAGTGCTTTGCACATAGTAAGCGCTTAACAAATACCAACATTATTATTATTATTACTAAGTGGCGGAGCCGGGATTAGAACCCACGACCTTCGACTCCCAAGCCCGTGCCCTTTCCACTGAGCCACGCTGCTTGTCAATTACCTTTCCTCTAATCTCGCTGTCTCTGTTCCACAGACTTAATATGCAGGAACATGGGTAAGGGTAGAAGGCTTCCCAGACTGAGCCCCCTCCTTCCTCTCCCCCTCACCCCCCTCTCCATCCCCCCGTCTTACCTCCTTCCCTTCCCCACAGCTCCTGTATATATGTTTGAACATACTTATTACTCTATTTATTTTATGTCTACATATCTATTCTATTTATTTTATTTTGTTAATATGTTTGGTTTTGTTCTCTGTCTCCCCCTTCTAGACTGTGAGCCCACTGTTGGGTAGGGACTGTCTCTATGTGTTGCCAACTTGCACTTCCCAAGCGCTTAATACAGTGCTGTGCACACAGTAAGCGCTCAATAAATACGATTGATTGATTGATTGAAGGCTGAGCAACAGGAATAGGAGATGGGAGGTGCTGGGGGAGGGATAGAAGGGGAAATCAAGGAGAAGAATAGAGAGAAGGGAAGGGAGGTGAGGTAAGAGGGAAAAGAGAGGAAGTATGAAGAGCGCAGGATGGGTTCTGCCACTTGTCTGCTGTATGACTATGAGCAAGTCACCTAACTTCTCTGGGTCTCAGGTTCTTCATCTGCTATTGATTCCTGTTCACTTGTTTTGATGTCTGTCTCCCCCGTTCTAGACTGTAAGCCTGTTGTGGGCAGGGCTTGTGTCTCTGTTGCTGAATTGTACTTTCCAAGTGCTCAGTACAGTGCTCTGCACACAGTAGGCACTCAATAAATACGATTGAATAAATAAAAGGGGGGATTCAATATCTAGTCTCCCTCCCCCTTCGTTTGGGAGCCCTGTTTGTGATAGGGAATGGGGCAGACTTTTTAAAAAATTCGTTTCTATGGTATTAAGCTTACTATGGGCCAGGCATTCTACTGAGCAGTGGGGTAGATACAAGCTAATCAGGTTGGACACAGTCCGTGGCCTATGTGGGGCTCTCAGTCTTATTCCCTATTGTACAGATGAGGAAACCGAGGCACAGAGAAGTGAAGTGACCCACCCAAGTTAACCCAGCAGACAAGTGGTGGAGCTGGGGTTGCAACCCTGGTCCTTCTGACTCCCAGTACTGTGCTCCGTCCTCTAGGTCACCCTGCATCATTGTTTTTTTATGTCTAATTAAATGCTCAATATGCCACAGTTACAATTATTATTCTTGATTTATTGAATATAGTCACAGAATGGCTGTTCCTCCAAAGGAGGGAAAATGGGCCATGTCACATCGTCACTTTGGTCCCTACCCCTAGTTATCACCCATCTTAATTTCCCCACTCAGCATTCTTACTCACCCATAGCTTTAGCGCTGAGAGGAAAGTTTCCCCACCGGGCTTCCCCCTGGTCTGGGGACAACTAGCAGGGCTTGGGAACTCCAGTTATTCACTGCCCCACTTCCCTAATCGTGTATTGGTTTTTGCTGGAGGTAAACTGAGGTCGTTAGGTATTTGAAGGCCGAAGCTATATTAATAATAATGGTGGTATTCGGTAAGTGCTTACCATGTGCCGAGCACCGTTCTAAGCGCTGGGGTAGATACAAGGTAATCAGGTTGTCCCACGTGAGACTCACAGTCTTCATCCCCATTTTACAGATGAGGTAACTGAAAAACTGAAGCTGTAGTCACATCAGTCATTTTCTCATTAGGGGAATTTCCCCCAAAGGATCGGAACTAGAAATTTAAGCTGGTTGACAACTATTTGAGGTTCCTTGGCAACCGGAGGGTTACTTTTCTTTTTCTTACTCCTGTCTGGTCTTCCTGTCTTACTGCCCTGCAGAACTTCAACAGGAATATCAATGGCATTGTTATTTATCCCCAGGGTGTTCTTAACCTTCCTTCTTAGACTTTGGTGCATATTTGATGACACCTTTCCCTTAGGGTAGGCCAGGACATATGAAGTAGTGCTCTGATGTGTTGCCGACACCTTCCTGTCAACTAGAAATTAATGTGGCCAATTCAGTTTTGTATTGATAGACTAAAGATGCAGAAACATCAGCCAAGGTGGTGTTTCTCTTTTTGTAATTATTCCCAGATGCTGCATATAGTCTGAGTATTATCATTATCTCTAGTTTACATTAGTGGTGAATTAAGGAATCTGCTAAGGTATAACTTCAAACATTTTCATTTCCCAGGATACCCCTCCAAATGAATTATTATGGTCACTTTTGCCATTTAGAATGAATGAGCTTGTTGATGTTTTTAACCCAGTGCTTTACGTCAAGCATAGGGAGATACTTCTTAGATATTGTCAATAAATTAGATTTCCTTTGTGTTCTTGCTGGAGTCATTTGTAATTATCATTTTTCCAAAGGTGAACTCACTACCCTAAGTCTTTAAATGGAATGGATCATCACGAAAGTGGAGAACCTAGTTTATCATATTTAAAATATGGCATGAAGAATTGAAATAATGATTTGAACCACAGCATTGGAACTTTTAAATTCATGATGGTGACTGGGTAAAAATCTACTCACCTGATTAATGCAAGTGCATTATACTCTATAAGGAGGGTATTTTAGTTAAAGGCATCTGCAGCTACAGACTGTAAACTGTAAGTGGCAAGAGTTCATTCAGTCGTATTTATTGAGCGCTTACTGTGTGCAGAGCACTGGACTAAGCACTTGGGAAGTACAAGTTGGCAACGTACAGAGACGGTCCCTACCCAACAGCGGGCTCACAGTCTAGAAGGGGGAGACAGACAACAAAACAAAACATATTAACAAAATTAAATAGAATAAATACGTACAAATAAAATAGAGTAATAAGTACGTACAAACGTATATACATATATACAGGTGCTGTGGGGAGGGGAAGGAGGTAAGGTGGGGGGAGAGGAAGGAGGGGCTCAGTCTGGGAAGGCCTCCTGGAGGAGGTGAGCTCTCAGTAGGGCTTTGAAGGGAAGTAGGGCTTTGAAGGGAGTTCATTCCTAACCCTGTTGAATTGCACTTTCCCAAGAACTTTACTGTGTGCGCAAAGCGCCTCAGTAAATACCCCTGATTGATATAGCCCAGCTGTGGTAGCATGAAGTTCCCCTTTCTTTTGGAAAATGAGGAACCTGCCTCTTTGGACCCCACCCCAGAGTCGGAAAAAGAGACCAGCCCCAGAAACCCCATTTGTTGAGTTGGAAACAATCCCCAGTAGGCGCAGAGAAACAGGGTGTAGCAAAAGCAGAAAGGGATTCCTGTCCCAGCAGGAGCAAGGAGAACATTCATTCAGTCAGTCGTATTTATTGAGCGCTTACTGTGTGTGGAGCACTGTACTAGGCGCTTGGGAGAGTACAGTACAACAGTAAACAGACACGTTCTCTGCCCACAACAAGCAAGCAGCTTCTCCTTCTGGGGTGGCTCCTCCTTCCCCAGCGGAGTGCGGCAGTCTCGCAAAGAGAGACAAGGTGTGATCACGCACACTGTTGAGAGAAAGCTAGCGTTGGATATTTGACATTCACCGATTCAATGATTCAGTTGCTTCATCAGTCAACCTTTAAGCTCCACCATCATTTTTATTTGAGCGGCAAGCTAATAGTTCAATTTACTGGCTTAGTCATCTGTTCTTATTGCCCAGCTTCTAAAAGTGGAAAGGAGCAGTGGAAAGGCCAACGATTAGGAAGTTTGAGGGATAAGAATGTGCCTGACAAAGTACTCAAAGTGAGTTTTATAACCCCGAATAATTTATCGTTGACTAAATGCGAAAAAAAAAAACGTCACGGAATTTTCTGTGAAACCCAACTTCCCCTGAGGAGATTTCATAGGCGTTTTTTCAGAAAACGAAATCCTCATTCGATTGCCACTCCCCTGCCCAAATTATGACCTGTTGTGAGTGAGTAGCTACTTTGCAAAGCTAATAAAGGACTTTAGCTCTTTTGCTGTGGGAACCGTTTAAAGCACTCACCCAAAACTAATCTGAGTGTTTTGGGGATCCTTCCAGCTGATTCCTGTCTCTTTCCCCTAGTAATTTACCGTTTAGAATATTTTGAAGCACACGTTACTGATTTAAAAATCTGCCTTTGGTTGCCTGAGAAGTACTGTATTTTGTTTAAAATGAGACGTTTGAAGTATTGGCCTTCTGAGTGCTTTTTGCTTTGCACATAGTAAGCGCTTAATAAATGCCGTCGTTATTATATACTGGCTTAGCTATTAATGCTTTACTATGTCTGCCAGACAATGAATTTATTACAATGTCCATGGGCTTTTCCAAAACCAGCATTGGATAGGTAATGGACATTTAAAGCGACAGTTGTTTTTATTTTTATTAGGAAAATGTAGAAAAATCTTTTAGGTTTGGAAATCATATTGAGGGATGAAATCAATTCCTTGAAAATTCAGAAAGGCAAAAACCGTGGGTATGTAGTTTGTTCTTATATAACTCATTGAACTAATTTTCCCTCCCAAATCCTCCTCCACCCAATTTTTCCGGCAGAAACTACTCCACCACGATCTTCCCTGGCTCTGAAGCCCATAACCGGACACCTCCCTTTCTTTCATCCCCCATTATCAAGTCTGTCACCTGATCCTGTCACCTCTTCCACAGGAACATTTCCAGGATCCACCCCCTTCTCCATCCATAGCCATCACGCTGATCCAGACACTTGTTTTATCCCAGTTTGACAACTGTTTCAGCTTCCTCGCTGAACACCCTGCATAGAAAAGCCGCATGGCCTAGTGGAAAGAGCACATGCCTGGGAGTTAAAAGACCTGGGTTCTAATCCCAGCTCTGCCTGTTGCTTGCTGTTCTGTTTCCTCAACTGTAAAACCCTACTTAAGCCCTACTTTGTGAGCCCCATGTGGGACCTGATGATCTTGTCTCTGCCCCAGCACTTAGTTCAGTGGTTGGCACATAGTAAACGCTTAAATCAATCAATCAGTCGTATTTATTGAGCGCTTACTGTGTGCAGAGCACTGTACTAAGCGCTTGGGAAGTACAAGTCGGCAACATATAGAGACAGTGAGACAGTCCCTACCCAACAGTGGGCTCACAGTCTAAAAGGGGGAGACAGAGAACAAAACCAAACATACTAACAAAATAAAATAAATAGAATAGATATGCACAAGCAAAATAAATAAATAAATAAATAAATAGAGTAATAAATATGTACAAACATATAAACACAGTGTGGTCAGTGTGAGGGTCCTCCCACAACTGGTTGGGAAGGATGTTGAAGAGGACGAACCCCATAGGCGGTTGAGCGATTATTGCCGGGGACGGGGCATGGATCTCCCCTGAACATGTTCTGCAGCCCTCACTGGAAGAAGGGCAGGGGGGCTTTGGGGTAATGATAATAATAATAATTACTATTAATATTATTTTTACCTCCTCCGGGCACTGTAGGACCTACCACCCCTCCCCCAAAGAACAAATACAGTAATAATGATGGTAATTTCTTAAGCGCTTACCTCATGCCAAGCGCTGTTCACAGTCTTCATTCCCATTTGACAGATGAGGTCAATGCGGCCCAGAGAAGCGAAGCGACTTGCCCGAGGTCACCCAGCATTCAAGTGTCGGAGCTGGGATTAGAACCCAGGACCTCTGAATCCCCAGCCCAGAGAATTAAATACTGCTATTATTTTTTAAATGATATTTGTTAAACACTTACCAAGTGCCGGGCCCTTCTAAATACTGGGGTTGATGCAAACTAATCAGGTTGGACACAGTCCTTGTCTCACAAAGGACTCAGTCTTAATCCCCATTTGGAAATGAGGTAACTGAGGTACAGGGAAATGAAATGACTTGCCCCGGGTCACAGAGCAGACAAGTGGTGGAGCAGGGATTAGAATCCAGGTCTTTCTCACTTCCAGGCCCACATTCTATTCAGCAGACCACACTGCTTCTCACCTACCATTAACCAGTCTCTCATCTTCCACTTATATAGTGCCTCTGTTGGCCAGATCATTTTTAAAAAACTTATTCTGCCTGTTTCCCCTTTCCTTACAAACCACTAATGGTTGTCCATTTTTTTCCATATCAAGCAGAAATACCTGACTTTTGGTTTTAAAGAAAGTACTTAGCGGTAGTAGGTTCTTGCACTTGCTCTCTCTCGCTCTCTCTCTCACACACACACACTTATTAGTCGAGCACTTACTGTATGCAGAGCACTGTACTCAGAATTTGGGAAGTACAATAAAATTGTAATCCCTCCCTATAAGGAATTTACATTCTAGAGGGAAGACAGACATTTAAAATAAATTCCAGAAAGGAAAAATGGCAGACTGTAAGGATATGCCAATAAATGCTGTGAGACTGAGGGCCTGATGGAGATTAGTGGACATAGGTGATGCAGGGAGTGGGGTTGGGAGGGGAAATGAGGGTTTAGTCTGGGAAGCCTTTTTGTAGGCTTTTAGACTTTTTAGATTTTAAATTTTTTAATTTTTAGATTCAGATTTTTAAATTTTAGACTGTGAGCCCACTGTTGGGTAGGGACTGTCTCTATATGTTGCCAACTTGTACTTCCCAAGCGCTTAGTACAGTGCTCTGCACACAGTAAGCGCTCAATAAATACGATTGATTGATTGATTGATTGGAGGAGTTGTGATTTTAGGAGGATATTGAAGGTAGGGAGAGTGGTGGTCTGTTGCATATGAAGGGGATGGGAGTTCCAGGCCAGAGGGAGGACCCAAGGAAGAAGTCAATCTTGATGCCATCTTAGTTTAGTTTTCTCGTGCAGTAATTCTGCACATACACCCGTCCATTTATTACTTCTCATGTTTTATATGGAAAAGAAATTAATCTCTTTACCCTATATTTCAGTAAAAAGTGAAAATTTCCCTGTGTTTATTCTTTACGGAGCTCCATAGACACTAAATGAAAGATGTACAAAGTCCACGGGGATTAAGTCTTCCCCTCAGTCTTGGTTGCCAGTCACTGCCTCATTTTTCTGTTTTTGACTGTATATTAAATTGTGTTGAAGTTTAGAGGAGCCACACAGATTAACATGAACTCAGGACCAGGCTTTAAAGAGACTGCAGACAAGAAGTAGGGTCAGAATTAAAACCATAACTCCAGACACTGTTTTTAATTATAGCCTGCTGATACTGCCATCTGATGCATTACCTTTTTGATGTTATGAAGAACAATATATCACTTTTAGATTTGATAATATTTTGGATGGGAATGGGGAAAAGTGGGGAGGGCGCTTTATCTCCCTTTCTTTTAGACCTGGTTTTGAGGTCAGTAGCAACTGAATAATGAAAAGAAACACAATTTAAATGCCTTAGTTCCATATTTTCGTCTGCCCTCGCCTTTCATTCCTAGTCTCCTATGTCGTCTTTCATTTTTCAGAATTATATGGGAAGTCTGAAGGGAGGAAGGTGCCAAGTGGGATTGAGGGGAGGCGTGTATGGTGAGATTGGAATTGAGGTGGGAGATGGGGCTGGGCCATTGCACTGGATCAGCAGCCCCAATCTAGGATTTGATTCCTTAGAACTTCCAAGTTGCCAATGCTGTTCCCCCTTCCTCCACCCCCAGCGATCAGCTAAGAATTATAAATATCAGTCAGGGGACCAGAATCAGCTATTTCTCCTTCCTGGGCCAAAAGAATGGCCATGGACATTATTTGTAGGGTTATTCACACCTCCTTTGCACATAATAATAATAATGATGGCATTTATTAAGCACTTACTATGTGCAAAGCACTGTTCTAAGCACTGGGGAGGTTACAAGGTGACCAGGTTGTCCCACAGGGGGCTTAGAGTCTTAATCCCCATTTTACAGATGAGAGAATTGAGGCTTAGAGAAGGTAAGTGACTTGCCCAAAGTCACCTAGCTGACAATTGGTGGAGTCGGGATTTGAACCCATGACCTCTCAGGCTCTTTCCACTGAGCCACGAAGGTCCAGATCACCTACCATTTTGGCTTTGGAGCCCGTCTTCTACACTGTGAGCCCAGTGTTGGGTAGGGATTGTCTCTGTTGCCAAATTGTACTTTCCAAGGGTTTAGTACAGTGCTCTGCACTCAGTAAGTGCTCAATAAATATGACTGAATGAATAAGTAATGTTTTCCTCAAAAGTTGGAGGCCCCCCCCCCCCCCCCCCCCACCACAAACGTGGCACCACTACTCTCATTCAGAGCAGTGGAAAGCGTTTTTAGACCGTCATTGAAATATTGTCCTTTTGCAGGATTCTGTGTTGGTGATGAGTTGGAGATCTCGGGACTTTTTGGTGTTACCGAATGTAGTATATACTGGGCCATTTGGCTTCCTTAGTGATGAGTAAAAGCCCTGGGTTTGGCTGTTAATACAGCTCTGATTCTAGAACAGCCTTGTCAGCCCCCTCCTCGTTACGGCAAGATCCTTTACCTTAATCGGAATGCTAAATTGCAGACTTTCAGAGTCTTAAATTCAGAAGTTGTTGTAAGGAGTTGACAATGCATGACTTGCTTAACTCCCAGTAGTTTTAAAATCGGACACATTTTGGTGTTGTCGCCGTGGCAGTAGTCTTTATGGCTGCCTCGTAGGCAGATTCTTGGAGATGAATGAAGAAACTGAAGGCTCTCACCCGTTCGGAAATTAAGCCACATTAATCTAGCTATTTATCCTTTCCCTGAATGCTTTAGTAGCATATTTGAAACACATTTTGATGAACAAAAAGTAAAATGAAAAACACTGGACTTCTAGAACGCAAACTGCTTGTGGGCAGGGAATGTGTCTGCCAACTGTCTTGTATTGTTTAGTCTCCCAAGGTTTAGTACTGTACTCTGCACACAGCGCTCAGTAAATTAAATTAATGGATTGATTGACCTTATTTAGTTTTGGAGTGGCCAAGTGTTCACTTCCTGGCTTCTGAAGGTATTTGTGTGGCTCTGCTATGGGCTGTTCAATACCATTTGTGATCAATAAAAGGTGTTAAGCCCATTTATGGGTTTCTTTTGTTTTTTCTCTCCAGAAACTGGCCTATTGAATTTATCTAGGCCAACAGAATGGCTAAGAGCTGTGGAATGATCATTTTAGCTTTAAGTGGGTACTGATTTTATGTTAGAGTGAGTGAAAGGCATGTTCATCTGAAGCATTTAGCAGATTATCTAACCTAGTCGTAAAAGGAAAAGAAATCCAGTATAAAGGGAGCGATGTTTCTAATTTAACTATCAGAATATTTTAAATGAAGCTTTTTTTCATATCTTGCCTTCAGCAGATAGGGCAGATTCCGAGATTGAGTATTTGGTAAGCATCTTCCTGTTTGAATGATTGAATTACCAGGCTTTATAGTTTTTTAAAGAATGTATTAGATAAGGTGTATAAAGCAATATAGATTTAATATTTATCTTTTTAAACCGGGTTTGAACTTTCTTATTTTGGGTTTTCTCACTGTAGCGGTGAGTCTCAATCTTATTTACACCATGACCCCTGAGAGCTCCTTTGAATCCCCCTGCTTTATTTGAGAGAGGGAAAATGTTTATCTTTTATTGATTTGTAACGCTATCCCCTTATTACGATTCCCAAAAGATCTTGGGGTCTTTTCAGTATTTTGTTGCTGATTATCTAGTTGGCGTTTTATCCCAGTTCTTCATTTTCCTCTATCCTAGAGCTACTTTTCCATTGTTCCTTTCCCTGCTTGCAAAACCCAGAAGGCTGGGCTGGGCTAGACAAGAAGTGAAATTCCAATCAGTTAATTTTGCTGTTTGTTAGCTCCTTTGGTAAAATATTTTGCTAGAGGGGAGGATAAAACACGTAGTTAAAACTAAGTTTTGGGGGGACTTCTGGATTTCAGTTATTAGTGTTGCTTTCCCAATTCACCACAACTGTGGAATTGGCTACACTCTAGATGATATCTTCCTCTCTGCATTGCTGATGAATTGTGAGTAAAAAAGATGGAGGAAATGAATTCAATTTTTAATAGAATGATTTCATTTTAGACCCAAAGGAAACTGCAAACACCAGTTAATTTGGAACAAACCACTGTACAGTAAATTGAGGGATTATTGAAGCTACGTTTCCAGGTTTCTCAGAAAGGAACAGGCACACTCAAGTGGCATTTTGAAGGATTGATTGTTCAAATCCTCATAATGCTCGTGAAAGCAGCGTGGCTCAGTGGAGAAGAGCACGGGCTTTGGAGTCAGAGGTCATGGGTTCAAACCCCGGCTCCGCCAATTGTCAGCTGTGTGACTTTGGGCAAGTCACTTAACTCCTCTGTGCGTCAGTTACCTCATCTGTAAAATGGGGATTGAGACTGTGAGCCCCACGTGGGATAACCTGATCACCTTGTAACATCCCCAGCGCTTAGAACAGTGCTTTGCACGTAGTAAGTGCTTAATAAATGCCATTATTATTATTATTATTAATGCACAGCTGTCAGTGACTTTCAAAATTCTCTGTGTTGACAGTTATACTTCCAACCTAACCTTATGCATTTAGTCAGAGATCTAAAAATTGCTGGGCTAGCGTGATATCTCATTGAAATAACCAGTAGCAACCATTTAGTGAAGTTGCTGCCTTTCTGACTTTTAGGGTTGAAGTTTTGAGGCTTAAGTCCCCAAAACATCAGTCAATTGATCAGTGGTATTTATTGAGCACTTACTATGTGCAGAGCATCCTACTAGGTGCTTGGGAGAATACAGTATAACAGAATAGGCAGGCATGTTCCCTGCCCATATAAAACTTGCCAGTACCAAGATTGTACACCTATTTTTGACTCTCCTCCAGGTTATTGGGCTATGGCTTTCAGCTGCTACTGAAACATGGTGTATTTTGAGCGAGGCAGCAGGAAGGAAAAGGTCTTATTTTTCTGTGTGGCTGTCACTTCCTCCCAAGAAAGCCCCAAGGTAGGTAATGAGAAGTGGTGACAGCAAAGGGCTCTTGGTAGAAATAAGCGTTCCTCCCAAACCACCAAAACAGGTGAAAGATGGTTGGTTAGTCTGTTTTTCTGGTAGGATCCCAGCTACCGTTATCTGATATCGCTTGCAAAATGTCTCTAGTAAATGTGCAAAATGTGATAATACTGCCGGCATTTAGAATATTTCTTAGAAAGGAGTTTCTAAATGTAAAATTAATTGTAGGTTGAATTTTCTAACTATGGGAACCATTTTTCTTTCTGGGACTTAATCATTTTAATGATAATAATAATAATAATAATTGACATGAATTAAGTGCTTGCTATATGCCACGCACTGTGCTAGGTGCTGGGGTAGATAAAAGATAATCAGAAATGGACATTGTAACTCACAGTTTAAGGTTGGGGAGAAGAGTATTGTAATCACTGTTGTACAGGTGAGGTTCAGTGACTTGTATTTATGTAATATATTGTCCCACTTTGTTAAATATTCATCTATTTCTATTGTCTTGAACCTCCTTGCTACAGCATATACTTCTGTGTGTTCCTAAGCACCTAGTAAAATGTTCAATGCATAGACTCTTGATAAATATGAGTAATGATAATTTAGTAAACATTTACTATGTGCCAAGCACTGGTACTCCGCTCTGGGGTAGGTACAAGATAATCAGGTTGGACATAGTTCCTGTCTCACATGGGGGTCACAATCTAAATAGGAAGAACAAGTATTGAATCCCTTTCATTCATTCATTCATTCATTCAGTCCTATTTATTGAGCGCTTAACTGTTTGCAGAGCACTGTACTAAGCGCTTGGGAAGTACAAGTTGGCAACATATAGAGATGGTCCCTATTTTACATATGAGGAAACTGAGGCACAGAGAAGCTAAGTGACTGGCCCTAGGTCACCCAGCGGGCAAATGGCCAAACTGGAACTAGAACCCAGGGCTCCTGATGCTCTTTCCACTAGATCACTCGGCCTCCCCAGTTCATAATCTGTAATTCTTAATCCTTAACAAATAGCAAGAAGGTTGGGAAAAATAACCCGTAAATCATTCTATTTTATAATTAATTGATCTATTCAGTCCAACTCTTACTACAATTTGACTTTTTATAGGATTGTTTTATTCTTAGAGTATGGGTATATTTTTGTTTATTTTAAGAATTTTTAGTCCTTATGAAACCGCAAACTTTTTGAAGCCAGTTAATGTCTGTTCTTTAACGTTGTCCCTAAGGGCCTCGTACTGTGCTGTAGACTGTTGGCTGCTTAATAAATACTTGCTGACTAACAGATTTGGGCCAGTGTCACTTTGTTGCTTTCAGGGGAATATGAAAGATGAGAGAGTGTGAAGGGAAAATAAGGAAAATAAAGAAAGGAAAATAAGTACTGGGGAAAATATAGTGGCAATTAGCAGGTACGTTGTTCTTTATGAATTCACAATTCAGAATAAGAGGAAACACACAAAAATAGGTCCTATCATCCAATAAAAAAGGATATTTTCTGTAATAATAATCAACCTCATAAACAGTTGAATTTAGAGGCTTCCATTCTTGTACTTTCCCAAAGCACTTAGAACAGTACTCTGCATACAGTAAGTGCTCAGTAAATGCTCTTGATTGATTGATTGATTGATTGATTCAGGACCCCTGAGCTCCTTATTTTGTACAAAATTCCAAATGAATTAAATGTCTTGGCCAGTTCTTTGTTGATCTCCGTGTACTTAGGTAGGTTGAAGTGCTGACTTTACTTCCAGTGGTGAGGGTGGGCCAAGGGTTGGGCATTGGGCCTCATCACCTCCCCCCGACCCCTTGAGTGGTAGTAATGGTGGTATAGTAAGCGATCTATAAGTTTGATTGTTGGAGTATATTAAGCACCTATTGTGTGCAAAGCACTGCTAACCCTAAGTAAAAAGACCCAAGTGAGAATTAATTTAGACGCGGTCCCTGATTCTGATACCAGAGAAGTCCTGGACCACATGTCTGGAATAGATGGAATAGCTTTAAAAAGAAATCAAGGGAGAACTACATAAATAATTATTTATATTAATGTCTGTCTCCCCCCTCTAATCTGTAAGCTTCTTGTGGGTGGGAAATGGGTCTACCAAAACTGTTGTACTCTCCCAAGCACTTAGGATAATAATAATAATAATAATAATAATGTTGGCATTTGTTAAGCATTTACTATGTGCAAAGCACTGTTCTAAGCGCTGGGAGGGTACAAAGTGATCAGGTTGTCCCACGTGGGGCTCATAGTCTTAATCCCCATTTTACAGATGAGGTAACTGAGGCTCAGAGAAGTTAAGTGACTTACCCAAGGTCACACAGCAGACATGTGGCAGAGCCAGATAGTTCTCTGTACTCAGTAAGCACTCCACAGATACCATTGATTGGAAAGAGAAATGGACTAGGAATTAGGAAGATAATCCCGAATAGTAATGCATGAGTACTGAAGAAACAAATCAAATTTCAGAGCCAAATACAAGTAGATAAGGAACAAAACATAACGTTTCTGTACATCAGTAGGCCCATGATGAGCTCGTCGTGTTTACCCAGTTAAGAGGTGGAGGAAAGAAAGGACTATAGACCTGCATGCCAGTCGTCTAACTCTTGGCAACTCTTACCCATCTCTCTGTCCACTGTAAGCATTGTGGTGGGAGAAGAGTGAATGGGCCAGGCATTAAAATGCTACCAAACGGGCCCCATACCAGGTTGACCTGAAGTCGTCATATTATAGAGGATTTTATTATCTGAAAATTTATCATCTCACTGTACCTGCCCTGTTGAAGGCAGTGCCATATTGGTGAGGCGCTGGTAAGTGTTCTTTGGAAAGCACCTGTGCTCTCGAAGAAACGTGCCAGTCGATACTGGCATAGCCAGAGTGTGCTCTTTAACAGACCATAGTTCGTGCCCATGCCATGCCCCTCTGAGGACTTGTGTTTTCTCTTTGTGTCTTGTTTGGAGGTGGTGCTTTCCTCCTTTGCATTCCCCCCGTCCCCCCCAGGATGAGTGGAAAGGAGGGAAGAAAGAGGGCACAGCTTTGGATGCCCTACTGGTTTTGCCAAGAGAGGGAAATGTGTGAGTTGGGGGCCCAGATTATCCTGTTTCAATACTAGTGAGCACTGATGGCCTAAAGAAGGTTGACCTGCTTGCTCAAAATCACAATTAGAGTTTTTTTTTAACATTTTACCTAGTCCCAAACCTACACTTTTTTTTTTAGGCACATGCAGCTGATGCCAGTTGGAACAACAAAAATAGGGAGAGGAAATCTGCCATTTTGAATGGAATGCAGAGATTGAAAATTTACTTGGCCGAGTGTTGTTTTCATAGAGTAGCTTCTTGTTTAGCCACATCAGTGCTTACATGTTCTTATTGGTTATTAATTTATCCACTTGTATTTACTCCTAGTCACTTTTAACTGTTAAATATTCATCCATTTCTAACCTTGTCTGGAACCTCCTTGATGACAGCTTCTACTTTTGTATGTTCCTAGTCACCTAGTAAAGTGTTCAGCACACAGGCTTTTGATAAATATGAGTAATGATTTATTAAACACAATGTGCCAAGTACTGTACTGCACACTGCGGGAGGTCCAAGATGATCAGGTTGGACATAGTCCCTGTCCCAAACGGGTCTCACAGTCCAAATAGGAGGGAGACCAGGTCTTCATTCATTCATTCAGTCATATTTATTGAGCGCTTACTGTGTGCAGAGCACTGTACTAAGCGCCTAGCATTGAATCCCCATTTTACAGATGAGGAAACTGAGGCACAGAGAAGTTAAGTGACTTGCCCGAGGTCACCCAGCAGGCAAGTGACAGAACTGGGATTAGAAGCCAGGTCCTATGACCCTCTGGCCTGTGCTCTTCCTACTAGGCCATGCTGTCTTAAAACTAACACTGATCCAAAATTCCCATGACCTGCACACTAACTTTCATTCAGAAAATTGAATAAGGAAAGGAGTGGGTGTAAATAAAAGTGCATATGGAGAAGGTTTAGAATTTTTAAGAGATCAGTGATTCTTATTCCAGTTCAGTCAACAGTCTCCTCCTTCATAGCTGGGGAAGAACCTCTTAGAGAATATATTCTTTGAAAGATGGGAGTGATATAACTGGAGCAATGAGTAGAGGCAGGCTATTGCATGTATAGAGCATGTTGTGGGCAAAACACCAGACGGTCTAGGGAGGAGTGACTTTGCAGGTGTGGTGAACAGACTACGGGGGTTTGAAGGGAGAGGTTAGCTGATGGACGTGAGTGGGGCAAGGTGGAAGAAACAAGACACGTGAAACACTGTAACCATGATCAGTCTCTCTTGACGGAAAGCTCTTGGGCTGGGAACGTATATACCAACTTGATTGTATCGTACTCTTCCAAGTGCTTAGCACACTGCTCAATAAATACCATTGGTAGATTGAGAGTACCTGGCTACATTGCTAGGGTGACTGTTACAGTGCCAGTGGAGGCTTGGAAAACTGGTGATTTTAGGGCAGCAACCTTGGGATATCATTCATTCAATCGTATTTATTGAGCACTTACTGTGTGCAGAGCACTGTACTAAGCACTTAAATCAGGCCCCTGGGCCCCTCCTGGAGGAGGCTTGAACCTTCAAATTGGGCCTCATAGCTATCGGCCGCCCGGGAATCCAACAGAACGAGGATCAGTAAGTGCTCAATAAATACGACTGAATGAATGAATTTATTACTCTATTTATTTTACTTGTACATATTTATCCTATTTATTTTATTTGGTTTATATGTTTTGTTTTGTTGTCTGTCTCCCCCTTCTAGACTGTGAGCCCGCTGTTGGGTCGGGACCGTCTCTATATGCTGCCGACTTGTACTTCCCAAGCGCTTAGTACAGTGCTCTGCACACAGTAAGCACTCAGTAAATACGATTGAATGAATGAATGACCTTGGGGTGGGGCTCCAGTTTGCTCTTGATTTGTGTGAAACCCCCAGGCCCCAGTCCGTAACCACATTGATCTTCTTTTCATACTTCCTTCTTCATTCTGCCACTTCCAGGCCTTCATTTATGCTGTTTCTTTGGAACTCCCTCCACAAACCTGACAGACTGCAAGTCTAACCACATTCAAAACCTTCTTCATGGGGAGGTTGTGATTTCCTCAGTCGCAGAGCCGGAATTAGAACCCAAGTCTCCCTGGCCCCTGCAATTTCCAGTCGACCACTGAGTCACGCTAAAACAAGGTGTATTCATTCATTCAGTCGCATTTATTAAGCGTTTACTGTGTGCAGAGCACTGTACTAAGTGCTCAGGAAGTAAAAGTTGGCAACATATAGAGACGGTTCCTACCCAACAGCGGGCTCACAGTCTAGAAGGGGGAGACAGACAACAAAACATATTAACAAAATAAATAGAATAGTAAATATGTACAAGTAAAGTAAATAGAATAATAAATCTGTACAAACATATATACAGGTGCTGTGGGGAGGGGAAGGAGGTAGGGCGGGGGGGGATGGATGGGGGAGAGGAAGAAGGGGGCTCAGTCTGGGAAGGCCTCCTGGAGGAGGTGAGCTCTCAGTAGGGCTTTGAAGGGAGAAAGAGAGCTAGCTTGGCGGATGTGCGGAGGGAGGGCATTCCAGGCCAGGGGGAGGACGTGGGCCGGGGGTCGACGGCTGGACAGGCGAGAACGAGGCAAAGTGAAGAGGTTAGCGGCAGAGGAGTGGGGGGTGCGGGCTGGACTGTAAGCTTATCACTCTCCCTTAGTATCTATCATAGAGTCCAGCTGACATTTTTGCGGTTTTACCAATTTTCTGCCATGTTACTTTCAGGGGAAATGGTACAAAAAGACCTGCAAACAGTTATGACTTGAGGCAGCTCTGATGAACGAGTGGCTAAAGAGGCACAGAATCCCTGCCTCCCTTCCCAGTCTCTTGGAGTTCTTCACCAAGTTGGTTAGGAGCATGCGCATATCTTATGGACCTGCTTACTCCTTATCCCCTAGCTGCCCTGGCCAAGTCTCTGACCACCTCTTCTGAGTGGCTATTCAACACCTATTCTCCCTCCCACTTGGATTGTGAGCCCCCATGTGAGACAGGGACAGGTGGATTGTGTGTATCCCAGCAATTAGTGCAGTGCTTGGCACAGAGTAACTGCTTAGCAATACCATTTTCATCCTCTTCTTCATCATCCCGTTGCCAACCTCTCCTCCTCCTCCCAGTCTCTTTTCCCAAACCCGGAGTTATTTTATGTTTGGATATTATTACTTCAGCTCAAGTTAGTTTAGAATTGTACACATGTCATCATTACTTACCTATGTTGTACCACTTGTGAGTTTTTTGTGTAATGTACCATGGTAATTTTACCTATAAATAAGTACATCATTTGCACGTTGAATGTTTTTCTGAAGAGGACGCGTGAACTTGGTTGTCCCAGTGAGAGGTTCATTTTGAAGCCTATAGTGTTTCTTCGCCGGAGTTTTCTTTACAGATCCTCCTAGGTTTTCACTGTTGTCATTTTTTTTGACATCTCCTGACATTGTACTTCCATCGTACACCATACTTCTGCCAGCTACTAGTCATGGAGGCAGACAGTAGGAATTGGACTGGGGAGAAATGCTGGCGTTTGTCACTTCTTTTCAGCAGACTTTTTTTTAATACACTTATATATGCGGGTGTCTTTGGATCAGTTTAGATTTCTGTGTCCAGAATCAATAATTTCTCACCTGATTTACGTTGGTTCTTATGCTCTCCTGGCTGTAGTATGCTTCGTCTCCCCATTCTTTCATATTGTCAGTTTCTCTACGAGTTGTATGGTTTTAATACATTATTCAAAGTATCTTAATGTGCTGTATATCATACTTATTATGCACTTTGCATTTTTAAGTACAATGTAGAAAACTTTATGCTAATATAAGATGCAAGTTGGTGTGGGACTGTTAAATATCTTTTAGGATTTTTAAAAAGTGGACGTTTTACAGTTTGTGACAATAACTGCTCAATTTTGTTTATTTAGGGATAATCTTAGACTATCAGAGGGATAACGAAAAGACTATCTAAATATTTGGTGAGTAACTATGTTTTCCATCCCTTATCTTTTAGACTGTGTCTTCTTTTTTAAAACATGAAATGTTTTTCATCCTTTTATATATGCAGGGCTATGTTCTGCTTCTGAATGAAAGAAGAATTTAGGCTTCTTTTGCGGACAGTTTTACTCAAAGTAGAGGAGGAGGAGGAGGACCTGTTTCTGTGATAGCCATTCCTATGCACTGGTGCATTGTGCGTTATGCAGGGACAAGAGCAAACCTGTAAAAATGGTTTGTAGTCCCATTTCAGAGTCCCATGATGGGAACTTGTCTACCTAATAATCTGTTATATTGTACTCTCCCAAGCTCTTAGTACAGTGCTCCGCGCATAGTAAGCACTCAGTAAAAATAAGTGAATGATTGAAGATGCAAGATTTAATCTTTCAGTTAACCTAGAAATTGTAAATTGGAAGCCCAGGTTTAGAGTATAATAATAGTGCTCCCAATTCCAATAATGTGTGTTTTCTGTATGTGCTTTGGCTAAGCGTTTGTTCCAACATACACCAGTTTGGAATCAGCATGCTGAAGTAGCGGTGGAAGGGGTTTCTCTGCCCATACTGCTT
Organism: Tachyglossus aculeatus; assembly: GCF_015852505.1. Taxonomy (NCBI): domain Eukaryota; kingdom Metazoa; phylum Chordata; class Mammalia; order Monotremata; family Tachyglossidae; genus Tachyglossus; species Tachyglossus aculeatus. The sequence goes on along the minus strand of NC_052077.1, from coordinate 22,723,485 downwards.
AAACTACAATGTGAATTTTTTTCTTTAAAGTGGGGTTTTGCAGGAACACAACTCAGGCATTCTAGGAAAACTGGACGTGTAATGTGTTTTGGGTTTCTTTTCACCCCTCAGTCTCTGTGATCGCATCTCTTTTTGAAAGTACTATCTGTTCCTCCTGAGAAGGGACTTTATCATATTTAGCACCCAAGGCATCTGCCTATTTGAACTGTTCTGGGGCAGCAGTAATCATGGGAGAGCAAACAGATTTAGATCCTCTTCTTCATCTTCCTCCTCCTCCTCCTCTATGTCCTCCGTGTCCTCCTCCCCCATCCTCCCCCCTGTTTTCCTCTGCCCCTGCCCAGTTATTTCATATTTGACTCAATTACACACTAGCTAAAGCCTTGTATTTTAGAATATAAGAATTTTGTTCAATTGCCTGCCTTTTTGTGTTGTCATAGTTACTGAAAGGTATAGATTAATTTTTTGGCATTTTATTTAATTAAATACCACAGAGATTTACTTTTACGTTCTATCAAAATATTTTGGCTTTGCTTCAGTTATTTTTGCCTAAAGGCAAATGTGGAACTTCCATTCAAGGAATAAATGGAGTATATGTTGACTATACTCTGTTCTTCCAATCAGTTGATCAATGGTATTTATTGAGCACTTATTTTGTGCAGAGTACTGTACTAATTAGGTGGGGAGACAGACAGGAGGTCAGATAGGGGAAGTGAGGGCTTTGTCGGGGAAGGTCTCACGAAGGAGATATGACTTTAGGAGGGCTTTGAAAGTGGGGAGAGCGGTGGTCTGTCAGATGTGAGCCTGTTGTGGTTAGGGATTGTCTCTATTTGTGGCTGAATTGTACTTTCCAAGCGCTTAGTATAGTGCTCTGCACCCAGTAAGCACTCAATAAATACGAGTAAATGAATGAATGAATATATAGGGGGAGGGAGTTCCCTGCAAGAGGGAAGATGTGGGCGAGGGGTCGGCGAGGCGACGGATGAGATTGCGGTTCAGTGAGTAGGTTGGGGTATCTATCACTAAAAGCCATCGGCATTTGGTGATAGATGTTCTGCACATACTTAGTAGACCCTTACTGGAAGGAGTTGGGTGAAAGGAAAAGAAGGTGAACTGAACAAGTGCTTAGTACAGTGCTCTGCATACAATAAGTGCTTAATACATATGATTGAATAAATGAATGAACATTTGGGGCAGAAGAAGATAAGGCAGGGTGCTGGAGGAAGAACTGTTGTGTCATGAAACAGATCAAGAAGAAAGTCAGTCAATCATATTCATTGAGCACTTACTGTGTGTAGAACACTGTACCAGGTGGGAGATTGCACTGTAACAGACACTTTCCCATAGTCTAGAGGAGGAAATCCTACAGAGATAGGAGACACTAAAACTGAGAGTCAGTCAATTAGTCGTATTTATTGAGTGCTTACTATGTGCAGAGCACTGTACCAAATGTAGGAGGGTACAATGCAACAGAATTAGCAGAGAATAATGTGAAATAATATGGGAGGAAAAGGAGCCAGTGGGAAGTAGGATGTTGAGAGAGAAGTTTGGGTGAGAAAAAACCAACTGAGGGAGTGAGTAGATGGGGCTCCTAGCCAGGAAGTGGGAGGGATTCAGAGAAGTGGCAGCTGGGCCAGCCGGACCAGCGACGTTAGCTACAGCTTAGAGTTCAAATAAAGAAAAATAGCCTGGTGTATGGGGCAAGCTTGGGTGCAGAATGGCCCGTAGGGATTGCAGCCGGGAAGACATGTTTGGGATGCAGTGAATGGGGTGGGCACAGGAAAACCAAGGTAAGGTGGAGGGCAGGCAGGGGGAGAAAAGAGCAGCATCACCTTGACTGTAGTCATTGAACTTAACATCGGGACCTTAGATGCCCACTCCAGGGGCATTGCCCACTCCTCAGGAGCAATGGAGGTCAGTTCCCTCATAGTTTTTCAAGCTGGAGCCTCATATGTGCTCATCCAAGGTATATGACAAGATCCAAGAGCTTCCAGTCAGAGCTGAAAAGACCCCCAAATGTCTCTTTGAAGTCTGTCTCCTTCCAGTCCCAATTCTCCCCCCTATAATCCTGGGTCCATTATCTGCTGACTTTGTTGTACTGTACTCTTCCCAAACACTTAATACAGTGCTCTGCACATAGTAGGTGATCAGTAAATATCATTGGTTGATAGATGGAAAGGCCCAGCCCACATGAACATTGAATGCTTGTTGGGTTCATTTGAGGATTTTTTCAGGCACCTTTGTTAATAGAAATTCTAATGCAAAGAAGAGCATCTTATATTTAATTCCTCATTTCTCTGCTGTACCTCGATACAGTACCGTAATACTCAAAATAACTTCATTCTGAATCTTATTTCTGTTTTTTTCTATGTCATCCAGAGTTGTGGCTTGACAGATCCAGGCTAGTCTTTCAAAGAAATGCTCTCTGAAAGCTATTGTAGACTTAAAAGCACATGAAATGGCAGATTGGCTCTGATGGTAAGATTCTCAACAGCAGGGACAGTGTCCTCTGTTTTGTGTTCTAGTACAGTGCCCTCCACATGGACACTCAGTAAGTGCTATTGATGAAGAGGATGAAGGTGATAGTAGTGGCCTACTCAGCCACTTACTCTGCCTTCTAAAATGGCAAACCTGGATGCTTACAGAATGAGTGACAGTTGCCCCTTTTTTAACATCCTTCCACATCTTTAGGGTCTACCACCTAACCCTTTTAATTGTACACTTGGAAGACTATCAGACATCTATTATATATTGTGATTCTCTGTCATCCCTATTATTTTCATCGGCGACATTTACCGAGAGCAGTGTGACCCATACTGTATTAGATGCTTAAGGATTATATGCAGAAGTGGACATGTGGTGCCTTTCCTCGAGACATTCACGATCTTATGGAGGAGAAAAACAGTTGTATAATACAAAATAGACAACTTTTTGACACACAGATCCATGCACTCAGCTCAGTTCTCTCATTTTCCTGTCTCTCTGTCTATCTTGCCGAAGCACAGACCTGCAGTCCTGAATCACTTCCACAGTTCATTTCATCCTCTCCTGCACATGAGCTGTGGATATCTTTCCCACTGAACTCAGTCTCTTATCTTGCCGCTGACCACTAGCCCATGTCCTGCCTCTGGCCTCTTCCTATCCAACAGACTCGCTCCCTTCCTTCAAAGCCTTATTGAAGGCACATCTCCTCTAAGAGGCCTTCCCTAACTAAACACGTTTCCCATATTCCCTTCTTTGTCACCTATGAGCTTGGAACTTGATATTCACCCTACCCTCAGCCTCGCAGCACTTATGTCCATATCGTTACACTTGGCCAGTCTGCAGTTCATTTTAACACCTGTCTTCCCCTCTTAGAGGGTAAGCTCCTTGCAGGCAGGGATCATGTCTACCAGCTGAGTCTTTTCGTACTTTCCCAAGAGCTTATTCCAGTGCGCTGCACACAGTGCTCAGTAAATACCATTGATTGATTGAATAGATATTGACAGTAAAGAACACCAACCAGAAACCAAATAAATGACTACCATTTACACTTGAGTGTTCAGATGGCTGAGAGGGCAGTGTGACCAGGAAGGAAGGGAGATTAATTGGGCAATGTAACGTGAAGGAGGTGGCTTTATATGATGGTTCATTAGGCACGTAGTGTGATGGAACTGGAGATAGGTGTGAGTCGGTCAGGGAAGGGAGAGTTCATTAATCAATAGTGTTAATTAAGCATCTACTGTGTGTAGGGCACTCTAATAAGCTCTTGGGAGAGTTTAAGATAGAGCACAATTCGTGCCCTCAAAACCATATAATTTAATGAGACCGCCTCACAGATTATTTTCAAATAGTTATGAGAGAAAGGAACAAGGGTAAAGCAGCTGATAGGATTGTAGGTGGATAAAGACAACTAAGTGCAAGTTGACTGTGGCCAGGGAATGTGTATGCCAAGAGAAGCAGCATGGTCTACTGGATAGAGCACAGGTTTGGGAGTCAGTAGGACCTGGGTTCTAATCCCATATCTGCCACTTTTCTGCTGTGTGACCGTGGTTATGTCACCTAACCTCTCTGTGCCTGCTACCTCATCCGTAAAATGGGAATTAAGACTGTGAGCCCCATGTGGGACATGGACTGTGTCCTATTTGATTAGCTTATATCTACCCTAGTGCTTAGTACGGTACCTGGAACATAGTAAGCACTTAACACAATATGATAAAAAAAAGCAGAAATCTCTTCTGTAGTCACCTAAGCTCTTAGTTCGGTGCTCCGCACATAGTAAGCACTCAGTAAATACCACTGATGGATTGAGGTTCAATTACAAGATTAAATGGAGGGAAGAGAAGTCAAGTTGGTGTGCAAGTAAGAAAGAAGCTGTCAATGAAGAGCACTGAAGTCAGTGGTCAAACCCTCCATTTCTGTGACTTGACAAGTAGCCTAGAGTCCATCATCATCATGTAGTCAGCTATTACCTCTATTACCCTGCTTTTGAAGTTATTGAAATTAATTTATCCTGCTTCTGCACACTAACCCTGCCTGACCTGATAGTCTTATTTCATCACATGAATAGAATTTCACTACCCAGATTAGTTTGTGACCTCAGCAAATTTGGAGATTTCACTGCATGTGCTCTCTTTTTGGGCAGTTCTGAAAATGCTAAATTAGACAAGTCCTAACACTGATCTCTGGGGAGCCCCACTATTTATCTCTGCTGTTTATTTCTAACTTTTTGGCCAGTTTCTTTCAACCCCAGGATTACTTTTCTTTTTCAAATGATTTTGGTTTGGGACTTTGTCAAAGATCCTTCGGAAAAAAAATATAATATTGCCACGGATTCCCCTCTGGCTTGTGGTTGGAGACCCCCTTCAACAAATTCCAGCACATCACCAAGGCAGGTTTTCCTCTTCCAGAAACCATGTTTTCCTTCCAACGGGTTGTTTTTATGTAAATATTTACGGGTGCTAAAATTCAGTAAAGTTTCTAAGAATCTGCCATGTATACACGTCTGAGTCATCAGTCTATAATTTTCAGGATCACCCCTGGAACCTCTCTTATAGATGGGAATTACATTGGCAGTGTGCCAGTTGTCTGGGAATTCGCCATTTTTGACAATGTGTTTGTTGCACACTCTTGCCAGCAGTTGTACAACTTCACTGCCAAGTTCCTTCAGAACTCTCAGGTGGTTGCCATCTGGTCCCAGTGATTTGTTTATATCTAGTTTATTGAATTGGTCTACAACATTCTGTGTATTTACCACAGTTAGATCCAGGTCTTTGACCCATCTGCTTAGGGAAAAGAGAAAGAGAATCTCTGTCACTGTTTTATAGTTACCTCCTTTTTCTATCCAAGCATACCTTTTTCCTTCGTATGAAATGGCTTCCCTGATACTCTATCTGGCTTCCTGCTTTAGAGTTTATTCGAAGGATATTTCACTGTTAGTCTTCTGTATGGTAAGGAAAGTATGTATTCTTAAAGAGATTTTTAAGGCAGAGATTGCAGAAAGCACAATCTTCAGAACAGCACAGAAAGGAGTAGGCAAGACAAGTTAAGCTGGAGAGGAGCGAAACGTCTTCCAGATTTTCTTAAAGAAACATTGAGATGGGTATTTAAAGAGCGTTTCAACATAAAAGCGGAGAGAATTAATACAAAAGACGAGAGAGGTGTTCATGAGCAGGATTAAGTGGGTAGCTGATTTGAGGCACCATTGAAAGGTGCAGTGGTAGAAGACAAGCTACTTGGTTTAAAGAAGACTAGTTATTAAGAAAGCATGCATCATAAGAGAGATCTTTACTCTTTGTGATAATTGGGTGGTAGGTAAGCATATAGATTTTATTAATGCAGGAAGTTTTGTAGGCTAATATCAATAGTTTCAAGAAGGTTGTGGAAAAATGCATAGATAAGAAGTCTGAAGTAGGCTATTAGGAAAGTGTTTGAAGAAAAAGTGTCTCAGAGGGGAACAAGTACTAGGTTGGATGGTGCTTGGTCTTGCCTGATAGGGGCATTCTTAAGGCTTAATGAATGTATGGAGGTGCTCTTCTCTAGGTAAATGTAAATATATTTTCACACTTTTCCACCCAACAAAATGCCCCATTTATAAGACTAGTGGCTTTTTTCTTGTTTTCAAACCAAGAAAGTCATGAAAAAAGCCATTGTCCCACCAGTGAAGTAAAATATTTTCTTAAATTTATGTAGCTTTGTTTATATCCTTTTGGGCCCACAAGTGTTTCAGAAGCAGCAGTTTTTGCCAACCAGCTAGCATTTGTGGGGATGAAATGGGAGAGCATTTAACTCTATAAGAGGCACTTACCTGGCAATTGAGAAAAAAGAAGAAATCATTTCGTAGTCCCTTTGGAAATGGATAGGTAGTTAAGAGTGTTATCTAAGCGTAATGGATTGCAGAGTTGTAGTGAAACCAAACTGTGTAGGGCAGTAGTTCTGTGCCATTCCCCAGACTTTGATCCTAAATCAGTCCTTGTTATTATTATCATTATCATTGTTATGATGATATATTTGTTAAGCACTTACCATGTGTCAAACACTGTTCCAGGCACCGGGGTAGATACCGTTTAATCAGGTTGGACCCAGTCCCTATCCGTCATGGAGCTCACAGTCTGAATAGGAGGGAGAACAGGAAACTAGGTGGAGAGAAGTGAAGTGACCTGCCCAAGATCACATGGCAGGCAGCTGGCAGAGGCAGGATTAGAACCCAGGTCCTCTGATTCCCAGGCTTGTGCTCTTTCTACTAGGTCATGCTTCCCCTCTAGGCCTCCGTCCCCTCTGGGAGCTGCTGTGTTGCAGTTCCTCACTTGGCTGCCCTTATAAACGCCGCTTCCTCATAACTCTGTCCCAAGTTCGCCCTTTGTTCAGGCATCAGATTTCAAGGTCTGAAGCATCTTGTTTTTATTTTTGTGTATTAATAGCCCTCAAAATCTGTGTATGTGTGGATTTGGCAATGCATCGAACCCCACCTTTTGGTTTTGCTCAGATCGGTGGATCCCGTTGGCTAAACGTGGTGGCTGCCGAGTCAGTAGGTAGAGCTGGAGGAAGCCACCTCTTCCTGCCAACAGAAACTGGGGGATAGCTCTGGAAAGTTCCCACAAAATTATGCATTAGCCAAAGGGAGGAGACAAAATTAGCGTTTAAAGGCCGGAAACCATTAGGGAAAGCAAACCGAGTGAATGTGAAAAATGGTAAAAGATGATCTGTCTATATGAGGTTATTTGGCCAAGGTTATTTTGTAAAGGTGACATTAAGCAAAACTGCCACAACTGTTTTAAGAGGCATTAGTTTCTGGACTCCCTGAGGTTCCAGGTTCCCGATATTCCAGCTCCTGAGGTTCTGAACTCCTCAGGTTCTAGGTTTCCTGAGGCACTAAAGTCCTGAGGTTCTAGACTCCTAAGCTTCCAGACCCTTGAGGTTCCTTGCTCCCGAGTTTCCGGCCTCTTGGGGTTCCAGCCTCCTGAGGTTCCAGGTTCTTGATGTTCCTGCTCCTGTGGTTCTAGGTTCCCAAGGCACTAGACTCCTGAGATTCCAGGTTCCTGAGGTTCTATCCTCGTGAGGTCCCCTGCTCCTGAGTGTCCAGCCTCTTGGGGTACCAGGTTCCTGATGTTCCAGCTCCTGAGGTTCTAGATTTCTGAGGTCCCTGAAATTCCCAGCTCCTGAGTTTCCAGCCTCTTGGGGTTCTGGGATCCTGAGGTGCTAGACTCCTGAGGTTCCGGACTCCTGAGTTTCTGGCCTCTTGGGGTTCCAGCCTCCTGAGGGTCTAGTTTAGACTGGGCTTCCAGCCTCCTGAGGTTCTTTTTACGTGAGGTTTCAGACTCCGGAGTCTCTAGGTCCCTGTGATTCTAGACTCCCGAGGCTCTACATCCTGGGGCTCTAGACTCCTGAGGCTCTAGGTTCTAGATTCGTGAGGTTCTGGACTCTTGAGGTTCCCATCTCCTGAGTTCCTGACCTTTTGTGGTTAGAGCCCCCTGAGGTTCTAGGTTATTAGGTTATTAATAATAATAATAGTGGTAATGATAACTGTGGTATTAGTTAAACAATTGCAGTGTGCCAAGCACTGTACTTGGGTAGATACAAGTGCTGGGGGAGCCGATATCCGTTCTTCCTACGTAGACTGTGAGCCCCTTGTGGGACAGGAACTGTGTCTGACCTTATCAGCTTATGTGCAACTCGTATGTACCTCAGTGCATAGAACAGTGCTTTGTATGTAGTAAATAGATAACAAAAATACCTCAGTGATTACTGTTGCTGTGATGTTAGGTGAGTTGTTGAATTCAGAGCCAAGATCTCTCAGGGAGCTTAATTTCTTTCTTCCAATGGGCCAGTTTTGAGCGATGGAAATGCTGTAGATTTTTTTTTTTAATCTCATTGTATGGGGCCTTAGTGATTAAAAGCAGCATGATTAGAAGCAGCTTGGCTTAGTGGAAAGAGCCCGCACTTGGGAGTCAGAGATGTGAGTTCTAATCCCGGCTCTGCCACTTTTCTGCCTTGTCAATCAATCAATCGTATTTATTGAGCACTTACTATGTGCAGAGCACTGTACTAAGCGCTTGGGAAGTACAAATTGGCATCACATAGAGACAGTCCCTACCCAACAGTGGGCTCACAGTCTAAAAGGGCCTTGTGACCTTGGGCAAGTCACAGCTTCTCTGTGCCTCAGTTACCTCATCTCTAATATGGGGATGAAGACTGTGAGCCTCACGTGGAACAGCCTGATTATCTTGTTTCTACCCCAGCGCTTAGAACAGTCCTTGGCACATAGTAAGAATTTAACAAATACCATTATTATTATTATTATTATTATTATTATTATTAATAATAATAAAAAAATCCAGGTCTTCATTCATTCATTGTCGTATTTATTGAGCACTTACTGTGTGCAGAGCACTGTACTAAGCGCTTGGGAAGTACAAGTTGGCAAACATATAGAGACGGTCCCTTTAGCCACCATACCAGTCAAAGAGTATTTCCTAATCCCTTCCTCAGTATGGTCCCTAAAATATACATGTATGTAATCTGTTCTGATAGTGTGTGAGGTAATCCAGATGAAAACTCTGGAATTGTGCACTGGCTTTCCATTCATCATCCAAACTGAATTTTTACTTGTCTCAATTAGAGAGAAATGTTTAAGAAGCTGAGTAATTGAGAGATAAAAATGACCATAAAATAATGTGGGGCTTAAGGAAGAGGGAACTAGATTTAATTTAGGAGATCACTTCGTTATAAATCTTGAAGCTGCTTGTAGCAGTGGGAAGAAGCTAGCAATGATAGAGAAACTTTTTAAAAAATTGTATTTGTTAATTGTCAAATTGTTAGGTATTTGTTAACCATCTACAGAGTGCAGTTTTCTAGGGTGGATTTTGGATTTCTTACTTTTGGAAGAACTTTTTACTTTGGATGCTCCGCTAGTTTTTTAAATGTTGGCCACTGAACTGTTTGCTTTTTTGTTCTGACTTTCTCTTAAGACTATTTTTAATCTTCATTTTAAAATAATAATTTATGTTTTATATTTGTCATATAGTTATATGCATATATATGGAGAAGCAGCAAAGTCTAGTGGAAGGAACCTGGGACAGGGAGTCTAATGACCTGGGTTCTAATCCTGGTTTGGCCACTTACCTACTGTCTCACTTTGGGCAAGTCTTTTAGCTTTTAACTTCTTAGAATGATGATGATGATGATGATGATTAATGCCCTCAGGAGACTATGCTAGAGAAAGGGGCTAGGCAGTTTGGATCAGAGTTCATTTATTTTTGTGGCCAGATTTCTTTATTAAGATTATTTCTATTTTTCCATTAAAAGCCAGTTAGAAATCTAGCCTCTGGATCCAGATTTGGTAGGGGGTATGGGTGGTTCCTATTTGCCAGAGGGATGAGTTTGCCTGGGAAATCAAGGAAGGAGAAGGGATAGAAGACTAAGCTTTCCCCAGCCCGTCAGCCTTGGGAGGTAGGATGGCCGGCTGGGGCCCGAATGATCCCCTCGGGGTGGTCGCCGGGGAATTGGGCTTTGCGTTGCCGAGGTCCCCAGTTCTCACCCACTCCTGGAGGGGAAAGGTTGGAGGCTTTAGGGCCTCGATGATGCTGTTGTACACTTAGAACCGTGCTTGGCACATAGTAAGTGCTCAACTTAGTAGTAAGCGTCTCATCATCATGATGTCCGACCCCTCCTCCGGGAACTGATGCTGTCCGCCGCGAGAAGGGCTGCTGCGCAAGGGAAAAGGGAGGAAAGATTGATGCTCCTTTGTGAGTGACAGCTTTTGGTTCTGGGGTCTGTAAGGCCACATCCAGGACGCAGTGGACTTTGAATGGTAACAAGCTCAGAATAGTAGGGGAAGCCAGAGGTGGTGGCAGGACTGTTGCCAGGAGCATAATAAACCTGTGGGAAAACCGGTAATTCTGTGTGCTCACCATAGAGGCAGCTGGCCTGCTGGGCTGAATGACTTGGTGCCCCAGTCTTCCAGCGCATGTGCCAGGAATTGCCGATACCTGCCGCCTCTTCCAAAGCCAGGGACATTTCATTCACCCCCCACTTCTTTTCTCGTTAGCCATTATAATACTGTTTTTTGGGGGGTGAAGTAAATAATCCTGGCTTTCAAAATGCCAAACACCTTTAGAGAAAGTACGTGAAAGGCGTAGTTCATTAAGAAATGATCTCGAGGTAAAATTGTATCCTAGAGATTTTGTTCTCATGTGTATGTAGAAAAAGAAAAGGAAAGTCAGCACTGTCAATACTATTCTGAATAAGCGAATATATCGTTTCTGAATAATTTACCATGTATATGCATTTTAAAATATGTATGTGTGTGTAATTGTGTGTGTGTGTGTGTGTGTGTGTGTGTATATATGCAGACCTACACATGTGGGCGGTTGTATCTATAGATAGATGGATAGGTATCAATGCTTTGCTTCTGGTCCCATCTATATGCATTCTGAGAATCAATAGTACATTAAAGAAGCTGACATGAGGGGTCGAATCATAAATAATGAGTGAAAGCCTGTACTGCTTGCTTCTCGTTCCTGTTAAAGCCAGTACACATTTCAAGGAGAGAAAATCAGTGTACTCTACAAGTGCTCTGCACTCAACATTCCCTAATTATGGGTAATTAAGGGCATGTTGAATGTGTATTCATGTACATATATGCATATAGTTGTTTGTATTTAACTTTCTAGTTAATCTGTTTCTAAGAAAAATGGTCTGATTTAAACTATTTGTTCTTTAGAAGCCATGTAACTGTGAGTAGGATTTTCACTGGAACTGCTTCTTCCATCTAATAGAAACAAAGGTCTACTCAAAAGATTTACTTTCTGAATGTCTTCACTTAAATCATCGGTGTCACGGACATTGTGTCTTTAGTGATGCATTTTTGCTGTATATAAGTGTTATGGAGTTTATATGTGGGGCGCCTGCCCTTTACACTTTTACACTGTGTTAATTTTGTCATTACTTCTCTGCTTCCTCATCCTGCACGTTTGCTGGAAGGAATGCATCCGCAATAAGACTATTTCTTCTCCGTGTCTGACTTGCATTCAGAACGTGACAGGACTGAGCTGTAGCCGGTTTTAAGAAGTTTTTTTTTTTAATCATACGAATAATTTCAGCGGCTTCTTTAAATTTTCCACACAATATTCTCTTTCGATGAATAGCCATGTAGAGGCAAGCACAAGAAAAGCTGAGTCCTTGGCAATACGAGCTCAATTGCATCTGCAGATGAGGATTTAAAATTCTATGCAGCAGACAGTACCTCCAGCAGGCGAGTAAAAGGTTACTGCATTATTTTGCTTGTTTATATCCCTAGTCTTTAGTCTTTATCTAAGAAAGGGGTTTTTTAATTCAATTTGAAATGCATGATTGTATTTAGTTATTACTGGAAATTGATTTCACTAAAACATGAATAGCAAAAGGGCAGAGCAAGGTGAAGGGAGAGAGACAATACTGGCTTATTTTAGCCTTAAACAAAAAAAAGGTTTGGCGGGCGGGGCTGGGGAGAGAGAGACACTTACAAAGCACAGGCTTTCAATGCAGTATGAAAGGAGAAGTTTTCGTTAAGGTATTTTCATTTAAGCTGCTTCTTGCCACTTGCTTTCTTTTAACCTTTTCCCAGAGAGCGTGTTGTTAGCCAAGGCAAACAATCAGAGCCTTACAGATGTTGCCAAAAAGTGACAAATAGCCAAAGTTATATTATCCTGAGATCAGAACGAATTATTTTTTTTTAATGGCCCTAATCCACCAAATTCAGCTATAATTAGGGAGCTGAAATTAGGTATACGTTCTATTGGCAAAGACAACATGCTTGAGTTTTCTGGCTGTCAGAGACACTAGAGTTTACTTAAAACTTGGGTTTTTGGCATTTTCCTCTTAATTAAACTTGGGCTGTCGATGAATAATACTGTATAGTATCAAGAGCAGTGGCATTTACATAAAAAGATAGGTTTTCCTTTTTGAACTATTTCTTGGTGCATGTTAGACATCTGCTTTTTGTGGGCGGGGTTTTTTTTTTCCTTTGCGAGCTATTCTAACACCCCCTTCTGCCGCTTGTAGAGTACTAGCTTCCCTTGGGACTGTTTCCTAAATAAGCTGCTAGAGTACTCTCTCGCCCAAGAAAAATAGATGGGCACAGTGACTTGGTTTTTCTACTTTTCTTCCCTCTTTCTCTGGTCCCCTCCCTCAGCCTGACACCCCTGTAAAAATCATCATCATCATCATCAATCGTATTTATTGAGCGCTTACTGTGTGCAGGGCACTGTACTAAGCGCTTGGGAAGTACAAGTTGGCAACATATAGAGACAGTCCCTACCCAACAGTGGGCTCACAGTCTAAAAATCGAGTCCAAAACCAAAGCCCGTGATCATTGATTTAATCCGTCACGTGGACATAGTTGGGAGTGGACTTTTCTCTTGCTTTTTTTCAAGCGTGGGTGACTGTTGTTTTAAACGCCCGTATTTCAGGATGAGGAGTAAAAATCTGCCCTAAATGAGTGTTGAGGGTGGCACTGAAATGAATTTGTCATGCAGCGCTCTGTATACAGTAAACACTCAATAAATACGATTGATTGATCTTACTGTGTGTATCCGGCAGGTTCCCCCCGCCGAGTAGTAGAGTCATAAAAGGTCGGCAGCTCCGATTGGTAAATAAAAGGAGCGTCCAGTAATCTGCTCTCCCCGGTGTAGCGCTAAGCAATGCAGCAGCCGTTCTTTTCCAGGTATTGAGTGATCGTTGAACAACGTGTTTGGGCACAGGGAGGGGTGAGGTTCATTCCTGTTGCTGGTTGGAGTCGTGTGCATTTACAGAGGGAACAGGTTGGATAGGCTGAGCTGACCTGAAGTGGTAGGCAAACATCCGAAGTGATGGAGGAAGACAGAAGCTGTACTCACTTGTCATTTTAAGGGAGGGTTATACCCAGCATATACTCTAAAAGATATGTGGTCTTGAGTGCCAGAGGATGAGAAATTTTAAAGCAAGCTTACCTTTAACTCAGCAGACTTTTGGGGTGAATCTTGAGTTTTTCTGGGCGACGAGATGATGGCTGGCATTCTCTGCAGGCACACACCGTTGTGTGTGTGTGGTTTTTTGGGTTTTTTTTTTTTCCCCGTTTAGCAGTGTTTATTTCAGCCAGGGAGCTGCAGAATGAGGCAGTCGGCCAATTTTGAGTGTATGTGGGACAGTCTCAGTTTTGATTTCTTAAGGAAAACACTCCTCTGATGAGCGAGTCAATGTGTGGCTGTGGCTGCAGCGTTCTTTCTTCTTTAATGAAGAGGCTGGGCCGGTCGACCTGCTGCTCCGACCTGCTGTCCTGCAGCCACACAGGAGACCAGTTGCAGAGATTGTCCATCGAACGCCCCAGGCAACCAAAGGTAACTATATGGATTTATTTCCAATTAAAACGGACCATAAAAAGAGATGCACTGATAATTTGGACTTAATGGGAAAAGACAAATTAAGACTGTTCTTAGCAGTTTTCTTGACCTTGCAGTAGCTCTCCAATATCATTTTGTCATCATCAGGTTGTGTGGCGATGGAAATGCGCTGCAGTAATTGATTTTGTAATGGGATCAGGTGATTTACTGGCTGCACTGACAACCACTTGCTTGCTTGCTCTGAATTGTGGAACACTAATGGATGTTGTGATTGCAACTTAGAGTTGATGTGAAACTGCTGGACACTTAAAGCGGTAGCACCTCTTTTGTTCCTCCCAGAGGTTAAGGAAGAGGGCTGGAAATTCAGAGGGATTTTAGAAGTCCAAGTGCCCTTTCTCCTTTTTTTCTTAATATTTGTAGAATCAGAATCCACGGTGTTTACAAGATAGACCAAGGAAACATCGTCTTCCTCCTCCCCCCAGATCAGAATGCATCTGAAATGCAAAAAAAAACTTAGCCTACAGCGAACAAGTCTGTCTCTTCATTCTGAGGAAGCCCAGAAAGTGGAAAGAATGTAAACACTGGGTGATTTGTTTAAAACATAAACTCCATGTGCCTGGGAAGTAGTTGCAGTGCTTCTTCATGAAACCAAATTTCATCACGTTATGTGTTTACCGTGGTAGCGTAATATAGAAAGTATGGTAAGCACCGGATTTTTTCTTGTTTTTACATTTTTACGGTGTTCACGATGGCTTCACCCTTTGGTTGTAGTAGGCCAGTCGTTCTGAAAGTGTCATGAACTTTTGAAAGTTTCCTACCATACAATGCTCTTTTATTTGTAGAATCTTATTCTTCAAGGAAGTTATACATTTAGGGTTGACAGATGCTTATCCAAGGTCAGGGCTGTGGAATTTATATTGCCCATTGGAAATGACCTTAACTTTAAACCGTATGGAAGTGTTTAGATTTCAGAAGAGGAGCAATGCTAAACTTAGTGATAGAACTTGAAGTTGAAGATGTGAACCAGAACTTTTAAAATAAAGAATATTTTAAAAGAAATAGTGTAGGGAAGCAGCGTATCCCAGTGGAAAGAGCAAGGGCTTGGGAGTTGGAGGACATGGGTACAAATCCATATTTTTATCATTCTTTTTATTCTGATGGTATTGACACTTGTCTACTTGTTTTGTTTTGTCTGTTTCCCCCTTCTAGATTGTGAGCTCGTTGTTGGGTAGGGCCCGTCTCTATACATTGCCGATTCGTACATTCCAAGCGCTTAGTACAATGCTCTGCACACAGTAAGCGCTCAATAAATACGATTGAATGAATGAATAAAATATCAGCTCCGCCATTTGCGTGCTGTGTGAACTTGGGCAAATCACTTAACTTCTCAGTGCCTCAGTTTCCTTTCCTATAAAATGGGGATTCAGTACCATTCATAGATTCTGAGCTCCTTGAGGTACAGAGTTTGGGTCTAATTCCCACCTGTATATTCTTTCCCAGCGCTTAATGTGCTTTGTACACAGTAAGTGCTTAATAAATACTATTATTACTGTTGTCAAATCTTACTGTCTTCTCTACCCCATCATGTAGCACATTCATTCATTGTCGTATTTATTGAGCACTTACTGTGTGCAGAGCATTGTACTGCGCACTTGGGACAGCACAATGCAAGACTTTGGCATGTAGTAAGTGCCATAGTTTTAACAGTTATTACTGTTGTAATGCTGATTACTTCTACCTGCATGTTTTGTTTGATGTGCCTTGCATTTACTAGGAATACTGTATGAGTTTTTCAGATTAGTCTAAGATGTCAAAGTATGAACCAAATGCTGTTATTAAGTCAGTTAGGCAAGATGGGAAAATTATTAAACCAAAGAGATGAAAGCTTGGTACTTGATAGAAGCCCATCTTCATCATGCCATCATCAAACTGTATTCATTAATAATAATAATAATAATGGTATTTAAGTGCTTAACCATGTGCCAGCACTGTACTAAGCGCTGGGGTGGACACAGGCAGATCGTTTTGGACACAGTCCCTGTCCCACGTGGGGCTCACAGTCTCAATCCCTGTTTTACAGATGGGGTAACTGATGCACAGAGAAGTGAAGTGACTTGTCCACCATCACACAGCAGACAAGTAGGGGAGTCGGGATTAGAACCCATGACCTTCTGATTCCCAGGCCCGGGTTCTGTCCACTATGCCAAGGGTTAGAAACGCTACGACCATGAAAGTGAACTGAAACATTTAGAGAGGTGGCTGTACAACTTCAGTGTAACTTAAAAGAAAAAAAAAGTAAAAAGTAAAGGCACTTCTAGAGTGTGAACCTGTTGTTGGGTAGGGACCGTCTCTATATGTTGCCCACTTGTACTTCCCAAGCGCTTAGTACAGTGCTCTGCACACAGTAAGCGCTCAATAAATACGATTGAATAAATGAATAGAATTCTTTATTCATGTATGTAAACTGTTAGAGCGTGTTTCAAGTATCCAGTTGGAGGTAGTTTATTAAATAATATCCTAGAGAAAGAGTTTAATTTTCAATGCAAAAATTACCATTTAGCTTCAAATGATTAAAGGTGTTAAAAACCTCCACCCATTCCATGATCTTTAGTCTTCTGAATGTCACTTTCCTCTTTGTTATCCCTGCGTACCAGGGGGTCAGTAGTGTGAAATTATTGGGCCTGTGCTTGTTTCCAGAGCTTACCAAGAAATGTTCTCCTGCTACTCAGTATTTTCAAAATCACTTTTTTGGGGAATCTTTTTCAATTATAACGGAAAATGATTGTGAAGTTTTACAAGTAGATGGTCATTGTAAGGGCAGCACTTAATTTGCATTGAAAGAATAAGCTTAATAGTAATTGCGCTATTAAGTACTAAGCATGGGAGTAAAGGGAGATCATCAGGAAGCTAGGCACTGGGTAACGTGAGGTCATGAGGTTGGTGTTTAAAAAGTGCTCACGATTGAAAAAGTTGATATCATTTATCTAGCCTGCATCTATCCAGAGCTTTGTTTATGTGGGACTGACCTGGAGTCCTTTCCTTTAATTTTTCAGTTCAGTCCTCCTCACTCTTCCCCTCTGTGTCCTTCTTAGAAGTCACCTCTCCGTCTTTCCTGAACGTTTTGACCTCCGATGACCTGCAACCTAAGCAGGGACCGAACCCTGACTTCTTGGGTCCCATCTGCCTCACTGCCCTTGAAGGCCCTGATGTGCAACCCTCAAATTGGAGATAGTGTGTTTTGAAATTCGCCATTCTGGGTGATTAACCAAAAATCTACCCTCTGTTGTTTCACTGACTCAAATTCCAGAGGTTTTTCTGTTACCTGTTCTGTTAGAAGCCGGACCTTTTATTGAAAGAAAATTAGAGCGGGAAGCGAACAAATTGTGATCACATAAACCCCTTCTTTTTGAAATCCACCTGAACACAAAACATATGGTGGTGATTTCTATTGAGTTTTCTAAATTTGTAGTGCACAATGTCTAAAATTAACATCATGCCATCAGTTTGGTATTGATTTTTTCATCAGCTCAGTTCATTTACATCACTTCCAGGAAACCATATTTACCATTAATGGTTGAGTCATTACATTATATTTGACATAAGAAATAGCTTCCAAACATGCTAATGCTTCTTCTTCTGAAAGAGTGTATTGCAATCTATCACCCCTCTGAGCAGGCTGCTAAAAAAAAAAACCAAACATTTCTTCAGGCACTACTGCAATTTACATTTGAGATGGCCAGATGCTTTTAGCAAGGAGAAAGGAGGTGTTCAGTTCATTGTATCAGGGTGTCACGAGTGTGCACTGCTTTATTTAATCTTATTTTATGGTTAGACAGTGCCCATAATTATGTAGCTTTTCCTGATCCATTGTGCTGAGGAAAGGGTGAGCAGGTTAAGAACGTAAGCATTGTTACTTCCTGTTCCTTCTTGCCAGGCAATCTGGAACTTCACTAGGGATGAGTTTTCCTGCATCTGGGAGAAGATAATAGTGATGGTATTTGTTAAGCACTTACAATGTGCCAGGCACTGTACTAAGCACTGGGGTGGATGCAAGCAAGTAGAGTTGAACACAGATCCTATCCCATGTGGGGCTCGTGGTCTCGATCCCCATTTTACAGATGAGGTAACTGAGTCCCAGAGAAGTGATGTGACTTGCCCGAGGTCATAGCGACAAGTGAGGGAGCCGGGATTAAAACCCCTGACCATCTGATTCTCAGGCCCGTGCTCTGCCCCCGACGCCATGCTGTGATTATTGGTTTGGTCTTTTCTTTTTAATATAAAGGAAGCAGAGTCACCCCGAAATTGAGTCATTGAATTTCTTCAGCAGGCAGTATTCATGTTAGGGATATTTCTTTCTCATGCCCACTTCAGCTGCCTCTGGACAATCAGTAAGAGTTGTAAGTTGCTCTTGGGCTGGGAATGACAATATCTTGTGCTTCTGTACAACATGCCCAGGGGCTTCGTAAACGGTAAGTACGGTCCCTGGCACTGCTGTTACTACTCCTCTTTCTCTTCTCCCTCCTCCTCCTCCCCTAGTTGCCAAGCAGAGCTCAAGAAGTCTCAGCAGTTCCACACTTGGAGTTCTGTTGCTGAGGATCAATATTTCTTACTGCGTTTCCAAGATTGTGTTACAGTTTTTTTTTCATTTCTACCAAGAGCCATTGGGATTTCCATAGCCTTTGAGTGGTTCCATGAGTTCAGCCCTCTCCACCATCACCATTATCATAGGACTGCATTAAGCATTGGGCAGCAAATAGTATCTCTAGACTGTGAGCCCCGTGTGGACCAGAGATTGTGTCCAACCTGATTAACTCTTTTCTACCCCAGCCCTTAGTCCAGTGCAAGGAGCACAGTTAGTGCTTAACATGTACCATACTAATCATTAGTATATAGTATAAGACAGGGTTCATGCCCTAAAGGAATTTACTCTTCCTGCAAGAGAAGAAGTATTTGTTTGGTGACCATCTATTGTGCCTTGGCTAGCAGAGACTCTGTATTTGCAGTTCCCTCCATCTTGATCAATCGTTGCGCAGTAGCTATATAAATGGGAAATCAATCAATAGTATTTGAGGGCTTTCGCTTTTCAGAGCATTGTGATATCTACCGAGGAGAGGACAGTGTCATTGGAAGAAAGGGTCCCTGCCCTCAAGGAGATTACAGAGAGCAGGCCCGTGAGAGAAGCAGTGTGGCTCAGTGGAAAGAGCCCGGGCTTTGGAGTCAGAGCTCATGGGTTCAAATCCCAGCTCCGCCAATTGTCAGCTGTGTGACTTTGGGCAAGTCACTTCACTTCTCTGTGCCTCAGTTACCTCATCTGTCAAATGGGGATGAAGACTGTGAGCCCCACGTGGGACAACCTAATCACCTTGTTTCTGCCCCAGCGCTTAGAACAGTGCTTTGCACATGGTAAGCGCTTAATAAATGCCATTATTATTATTATTATTATTATTATTACAACGTAGTGGGTGAACAGACAATAAAATAAGTAGCGGGAAGCAACAGTATTGAAAGCATATACATAGGTCCTCCCCAGGAGAGTGGGCAGAGGGTGCTTGGAATTTTTGTTTTAAGTGACGGGGCATTCTGAAAGCTATGGGGACTCCGTTAGAACTCCATAATACTCTCAAAATGTGTCACTGAACCAATTCAAAAGTAGGGTGGCTGGCCCTTGCCAATTGTTTCTACGAAATACTTACATGAATGTATAATAGCCCCAACAGCTTTCATCCAAATAAGCCTCCAACTGCCTTCCTCCCGCCTACCTCCTCTGCTCTTCAGCGTGTCCAGTAAACCTCCTCCCCACCCAAATGTATGCCTTCCTCAGCGGAGCCATTGCACATACTGGTCTTTATACCCGGAATGCCCTCCTCCTTCCACATCCCCTCCCTTCTTTCAGAAGCTCCCTCACCTCCTCCTTCCCTCCCGTTGTGTGTCACAGGGTTGGCTGATTGGGTAGCCTGCCAGAGTTCAGGAGGATGCGCTGTGTTCTCATTGAAGATCGGAATCCCTTTGGCTCGGACGCGCCATCGGATCCGCTGACACCACGGTGGCTTGAATCACGTACCTGTGCGGCAAAAGGCATTTATGAGTAGCAGGATTTTTGGTCCTGTTGT
This sequence comes from Tachyglossus aculeatus, assembly GCF_015852505.1. Taxonomy (NCBI): domain Eukaryota; kingdom Metazoa; phylum Chordata; class Mammalia; order Monotremata; family Tachyglossidae; genus Tachyglossus; species Tachyglossus aculeatus. The sequence continues at coordinate 22,703,543 of NC_052077.1, read as the reverse complement.
TTGAGTCCATAGTTAAGCTGGTAAATGAGAGTATTCTGTACCTGTATTGTACTCAGTGCACATTTTCTGGGCAGTATGCTGCAGTATGAACTGTGGACCTAACGTGGGCTTTTGAGTCATGCGTGTTGGCAAATTTCGCCAACAGTAGTTTTGTCTTTGAATATGAAGGGTGTGTGTGGCGTGTACTTGCAGGAGGCCTTCCCAGACTGAGTCCCTTCCTTCCTCTCCCCCGTCCCCCTCTCCATCCCCCCCATCTTACCTCCTTCCCTTCCCCACAGCACCTGTATATATGTATATATGTTTGTACATTTTTATTACTCTATTTATTTTACTTCTACATATCTATTCTATTTATTTTATTTTGTTAGTATGTTTGGTTTTGTCTCCCCCTTTTAGACTGTGAGCCCACTGTTGGGTAGGGACTGTCTCTATATGTTGCCAATTTGTACTTCCCAAGCACTTAGTACAGTGCTCTGCACACAGTAAGCGCTCAATAAATACGATTGATGATGATGATGATGATGATGATGATGATGATTTGAAAAACCTGGTATTTTACGTTCTTTACCCCTGAAGCACCACAAGCCTGAAAAATTGGTAAAATGAAACCCAGAAGAGTCCATTGTGTGATGCTGGAAAAAAAAGGATTATGATACGATTCTGTGAGGATGAAATAATTTTCAAAAATTGTCACGTAGTAACCTGAAACATTGATTTTCGAAGAAAGATCTCTTCCTCTTTCAGAAGTGTGCAGTGCTTAGTTTCCACATGGGCACCAGTCCCTCCCCATTAATTAGGCTTCATTAGATATGAGCCAAGATTTGACTCGCAAGCAGCCGTCTGAAATTCAGAGTTTTGTTTTACCCTACTTTTTATAGGTCCCCTTGGTTGTTAGTGGAGAGACCTTTACAGGCATGAGAAGCAATGTGGCCTAATGGATAGAGCATGGGCCTGACAGTCAAAAGGATCTGGGTTCTAGTCCTGCTACTTGTCTGCTGTGTGACCTTGGAAAAATCATTGAATTTCTGTGCCTCAGTTCCCTCATCTGTATAATGGGGATTAAGACTATAAACCCTTTGTGTGACGTTGATTATGTCCAATCTAATTAGCTTGCAGCTATTCCAGTGCTTACTACAGTACCTGGAACATAGTAAGTGCTTAACAAATACCAATAGAAAAAAAGGGCAGCTTGTTCTTAGGTCTTGGAGGGAAAGGAAGCTGGAAAATTTTAAACCTCACACCGGAATAGTTGTCCTTTGATACTTAATCTCCCACATGTTGTAGTATAGTCTCGTGATCTTTAAATCAGTATGAAGGAAGAGAAATGCTTTGTAACCACGATCATTTTGTAGATGGGGAAATGGAGACAGAAAGACTTAGCCAGTGGCAAAGTCAGGATTAGCCCCCAGGGCCTGAAGACTAATTCTCTAGCCTCTGGACTTCTAATTTATAAGTCAGTGATAAAACCAAACTAAGTTAAAATCCATTTTGCCACTGTTCCAAAAGAGCTCAGTTCTCCACAGTGTAACTCTGCACACAATCTGAATGAAAACACAGTGCTGATCACCACAGAGTGCCTCTCCCTTCCGTATTCTTTTTTGTTTCTTGCTGTCCTGAAAAAAACCTGGATGATAGAACAGAGTTGATTAGAGAGCAGGGTGGCTCAGTGGAAAGAGCCTGGGCTTGGGAGCCAGAGGTAATGGGTTCTAATCCCGGCTCCACCACTTGTCAGCTATGTGACTTTGGGCAAGTCATTTCACTTCTCTGTGCCTCAGTTACCTCATCTGTAAAATGGGGATGAAGACTGTGAGCACCACATGGGACAACCTGATCACCGTGTATCCCCCCCAGTGCTTAGAACAGTGCTTCGCACATAATAAGCGCTTAACAAATGCCATCATTATTATTATTCTTAGAGGCCATTTGTATCACTGTTCAATATGGCTTTTAACACATGTCCATTAACTCATTATTAATAATAATTAAGTTATGTTTCAGTAATGCGGTTTCACTCAACAGTAGGAGCAGATGTGTTCTTTGCCATCATGCCTAGACACAATTATCAGTTGTGTTTTTCATGTGATTTTTCTGGGCCTTCTTACCTCCGTGTGTATGAATCCCACCCTGACCTCTTCCCTTGTTTAGAAATGAAATAGAAAGCTTTGATGTGAGGTCATATGCGAGTGTCTTTGGAAGTCTAGCTCTTTGCTGGTGATTCATTTCTTTCTGCGACTTTTGCCAGCCTTTATTTGTATTAAGATGGATAATTTGGTTCTTTTAACGATCTTCCAATTGGTGGGCCTGTTATCTCCATCTGCTGGAAGCGAAGGTAAAACTGTTTGTTAGCTCTTAGCATCACAGCAGACGTTTCTCCCTGCACATTTTCTACCCATACCTTTAAATCTCCATTTTAGTTTTCCCGTTTTAACTTGAAATTTCATCTGTAGAAAGAAATGATAGACCGTGCCCTTGTTCTTTATGAAGTTGTGAGCTTCTAAAGAACTCTTAGAAAATTTGATTGGGTAATGTATGTGTAACAATCTATGTATATGAATATAATTTGTTTTCACATTTGGAAAGCTTAAAATTTCCAGACAATTTTAGAGTAGCTATGCAGGTTTAATAAGTTTATTCATTTTAATAACCTTATTTTTGCCCCCCCCCCCCCCTTTCCGGCAGACGTATTTATGGGCTTGTGTGTTATATATCAAGTTGAACTCTGGCCAAACTGATTCTCTGCTTAGTACAGTGCTTGTTACATAGTAAACGCTTAACAAATAGCATGATTATGATGATGTTGATGATGAAGATAATTATTCATTCAGTTGTATTTATTGAGCACAGTGTACTAAGCGCTTAGCCCAGCCTGCTGCCGCTCCTTTAAGGTGCATCCCCCTGCCCCCAACAAGGGAAGGAAGAAGTGGTACATGGTTTTCAGGAAGGGCACAGGAGGGATTTTTAGGCTTTATGAGAGACATAGGTTGAGCTAACTGTGCTTGACAGTGCCGGAGAGAAGTAGAGGAACACGCGTGAGCAATTTTCTACCTGCTCTTCTCGTCTCTCTCCTTTCCAGATCCAATAGGAGTGCCAGCTGCTGAACTGTGAATTTAGAGATGCTTCACAGAGTTGTTTGTGCTGTCGCTGCTGCCGCTGCTGCCACCACAGAACCCTCCCAAGGGCTGTGGAAGAGACACCGGGAGAGGCCCTAGGAGCTGTAGAGACATTACTAAGGTCTCCTGAGTCAATATATGAGAAGCCCATTTAAGGGTTTTACAAACCGTACCAGAGCGTGCTTTCAAATGAAACAGATTCCCTCCCTCTTCCTCAACACCCCTCCCATTTGCTCACTTCCCATCTCAAGCCACCAACTCACTTTTTAAATATACTTTCACTCATATGTCATTTATAATCTGTTCCTTTGCCTATTCACCAAAGTTGCACACGCTTAGAATTTTAATTTTACCACGGGTTAACTTGAACAAGGGGTGCAAGTTAGGACCGAGTTGACTTTATAATCGGTTGCTTGAGGACACCCAGTTCTTCTAAAACACGGGACAGCGTTCTCACGCAATCCTTGCATTCTCACACAGTAACAGAAGTCAGACATGTCAGTCAGCCAGTCAGTCGTATTTATTGAGCGCTTGCTATGTACAGAGCACTATACTAAGCACTTGGAAGAATACAATTTAACAATAAACTGACACATTCCTTGCCCACAGTGAGCTTACACATGTACGCCAACCACTTGTTCTGACACCAAAGTGCCCTGTGTCCAAACAATTTTACTTAAAGTGAACAATCCTTAATCCGCAAGCCATGTGTCCAAACAATTTTACTTAGTCAAGTGAACATTCCTTAATCCGCAAGCCATGTAGCCAAAATGCAAAGTGAAATGATGCGTTCTGGCTGAATTTAATGTACTTGCCAATAAGAGTCTGCTCTTCTCACGCCTTCTTCCCTGCCTTCAAGGGAATTTTCCTGTATAGAGATGAATCCAGAGTCAAAACTATCTCCACAAGGTTACCATAGGGTTAGAGAGAATTATTTACATGCAAGTGCATGTTTTGGATGCAAATGGCAGTAAGAGTTTAAGTGTACATAGTTAAACTCATAGAATTACAGTATACCTGGAAAACATTGAAATGTGAAATTGTCTAGTGAGTGGAAAATAGAGGAATACTTTCTTGGTCTGAGATTTTTCTTAAATGAATAAGTATTTGAGTGAATTATTTAAAAGGATGATATTACTTTCTGTGACCAAGGATTGTCACTGTACCCTTTTCATTCATTCATTCAATCGTATTTATTGAGCGCTTACTGTGTGCAGAGCACTGTACTAAGCGCTTGGGAAGTACAAGTTGGCAACATATAGAGACGGTCCCTACCCAACAATGGGCTCACAGTTTAGAAGGGGGAGACAGGCAACAAAACAAAACGTGGTCAGGTGTCAAGTCATCAGAATAAATGTAAGTAAAGCTAGAAGCACATCGTTACATGTACATTTCCCATTGTACATACCATAGTCATCTCATTTAATTGCCTCCACTAATAGTAATAATAATAATTGTAATTATGATGTCTAAGTGTTTACTATGTGCCAAGCAGTGTCTTAAATACTGGGATAAATTAAAGGTTAACAAGTTGGACCAAGTCCCTGCTCTGCATGGGGCTCACAGTCTAGACAGGAGGGAGTAAGATTTATTCTCCATTTTGCAGATGAGGAAACTGAGACACAGAGAAGTTACGTGACTTGCCCAAGGTCACGCAGCAAAGTGGCAGAGCGGAATTAGAACCTGGGTCTTCTGGCTTCCAGACGGTGCTCTACCATGCAATTCCTCCACTCCTCCCGCCTTCCCCAGCTTTTGAGGAAGCAGTTAAAGAATATCTAGTAAACGGGAGTGGCTGTGCAGGCTGGGGTAGGAAGAGAAATCGGGTCAGGCTTGTGTTGCCAGAGTTTTTGAGCTATGGTCATGCACTGTAGTAGAAAGAGGAATAGGGTCAGAATGAGCTATAACTGCAGGGATGAGAGAATTCTGAGGTAGGAAGAGGAAAAGAGGGTGGGGGTTTGTTTACTGTAATTCATTGAGTGCCTTGGCACTATCAACTGCCTTCTCATCTTTCTTTACTCCCCTGCTTTTTTTTTTCTTCCTGCTTCCCTTATTGCTAGGTTTATTTATGCACATCATAGCCTTTCTCTAGGTTTTGGACTGCAAAAATTGTGCAGAATGAGAGGGGAGGAAATCATGGGAGTAAATAAAGTGTTTCCACGTTTTTGAGATTTTAGGCGTTTGGCATTTTTCATTTTTCATGCTCAAGTTAAAATTTTATTTCGCTAAGAACCCAGAGCCAAGACACGCCTATAGATAAAGGCGAATTTTACCCCGCCTCAGTTAGCACTGAGCCACCAAATTGAAGTTTCGGAAAAATTAGAGGGCCCATAGAGAAATCCTTCTAACAACAGAAAATATCATCCACTTCAGTAGTATTGCATTTGTCTTGACTGCTGCTTTTACTTTAGGTTTTAAAGAAGGAAGAATGGCGTACAAAGAAGACAGGTGCCATTCTCCTGCTTTTTATAATGAAAGCAGTGCATACCAAGTTCAGAGCTAGGTGAGAATTGGGGAGGTCCGTAAGTGGTTTGGGCCCATCAGGGAGAGAGCGGAATCCTTCGGAAAACTGGCCCTAACTGCATCTAATTTGGACTTGAACCATCTTCGGCCCCCAGCTCACCTGCAGCGTACTGGGGGACGTGTGATGTGCATTTGGCTCCTAACCAGAAGTTGTTAGAAACACAGTTCTGGGATCTCCTCCTCTCAGAAACAAATGTTCAACTGTGCCGTCCGAGAGCAAGCTATTTTCAAATAATGTGTGTGTGTGTGTACGTACACGCATACTTTTGCACACTACTTATTACACACCTAGGACTGGTGCACATTGTCCCAAAGCATAATCTGTTTTGAAATATCCACTCTGGGAATGTCCAGGAATGGCACAGGTGTTCAAACTGATCATCCCACTGGAGAGGCAAGAGAGCTAAGCCTGTTGACTTGGGTTAGATATAAAATTAGGTACTGAATTTCATTCATTCAGTCGTATTTGAGCCCTTACTTTGTGAAGAGCACTGTACCAAGTGCTTGGGAGAGTACGTGGGTTATTTAGGAATTCTGTTTATACCCCAAGACACCAGGTAAAAGTTTTCAGTGTTCCATGTATTTCATTGTCGTATTTATTGAGCACTTACTCTGTGCAGAGCACTGTACTAAGAGCTTGGGAAGTACAAGACGGCGACATATCCCTACCCAGCAACCCGCTCACAGTCCAGAATGCTGGCACTGGCATGGTGCCAGGGGAAGCAGCGTGGCTCAATGGAAAGAGCATGGACTTTGGAGTCAGAGGTCATGGGTTCAAATCCCGGCTCCGCCACTTGTCAGCTGTGTGACTTTGGGCCAGTCACTTCACTTCTCTGGGCCTCAGTTACCTCATCTGTAAAATGGGGATGAAGACCGTGAGCCCCCTTGGGACCACTTGATCACCTTGTAACCTCCCCAGCGCTTAGAACAGTGCCTTGCACATAGTAAGTGCTTAATAAATGCCATTATTATTATTATTCTTAAAAGTCTTGAATTTGATGTTGGGATCTTTAGTATGTCATTTAATCTAAGGCCCACTTCAAAGGACATTGGATAGGATTGTTGTGGGCAGAGATCCTGTCTGCCTATTCTACTGTATTAGCCTCTCCAAAATACTTAGTATGGTGCTCTGCACACAGTAAGTGCTCAATAAATACCATTGTTTGATTGCTGGGGAATTATGGTTGAGGCAGCCAGAGAGAGTTGGCCCACGGTATCTTGGACGGGGAAGGAGGAAGGGAAAGATTGGTGAATGACCACCTTCCTCATGATGGTTCTCCCCGAGTGGCCTGCTACTCTTCCCTGAGGTAGTCCAGCCCACTCTCCCCCGGCCCACTTTCCACTCTTTAGGGGGAATTGACAGAATCGATGAACGTTCTAGGATTTTGGAGCTCCAAGAGCCAACATTACTGCAGTAATATAATAATAATAATAATAATAATAATAATGGTATTTGTTAAGCGCTTACTATGTTTGTAGCCCTATTCTAAGCGCTGAGGGGTTACAAGGTGATCAGGTTGTCCCACGTAGGGCTCACAGTCTTAATCCCCATTTTACAGATGAGGTACCTGAGGCCCAGGGAAGTTGTGACTTGCCCATAGTCATACATCTGACAAGTGGTGGTGCCGGGATTAGATGTTTGAGCCAATTAGTAATAATAGTAATAATAGTATTTGTTAAGCACTTACTATGTGCCAAGCACTGTTCTAAGCGCTGGGGTAGGTACATGCTAATCAGATAGTCCCACATTGGGCTTAGAGTTTTAATCCCCATTTTACCTGTGCCTGAGGGAACTGAGGCACAGAGAAGTGAAGTGACTTGCCCAAGGTCACACAGCAGACAGGTGGCGAAGCTGGAATTAGAACCCACGTCCTCTGACTCGCAAGCCCATGCTCTTGCCACTATACTATGCTGCTTCTCGGCCATGCTGCGATTTGTAAGAGGTGTTTTAAATGGGATTTGTTAAGCACTTACTACGTGTCAGTCAGTCTTCTAAGCGCTGGGGTAGGTAGATACAAGCTAGTCTTGGTGGACACAGGTCATGTCCCACATAGGGCTCACAGTCTTAATCCCCAGTTTATAAATGAGGTAACTGAGGCAAAGAGAAGTGAAGTGACTTGCCTAAGGTCACAGCAGACAAGTGGCAGAGCTGGGATTCGAACCCAGGTCCTTGTGCGCCCACAATAAGAAGATGTGTTAGGAAGTGGCCCTGCTGTGGGGTTAAATGTAACTGTAGCTCAGGCATGTACCTGTTCTAAGTGCGCTAAAATATTCTGGTTTTAATAAATATTTTTCCTTAATTGCAGAATGAGTCAAATTTTGTGTTCAAATGTTGATTGTGGTGAAGTATTGATCCATTAAAAAGGCTGGCAGGGAACCTTTCACTTGATGGAAGTTGTGTCTCATTATAGCAACAGTGCTCCTATACGAAGAGGATTGCTGTTTCAGGTTGTGTCAGCTCGTGTGTGTGTCCGTGCATTTTACTGAGGAGATTACACTAAATCACCTCAGTCCCTGAAGTAAATTTGTTGTGAATAAAAAAAAACCCACCCCAAATGCACCCCAAAACAAACTCTGAATTCCCCAAACCCTACTGTTTTTAGTTTACATGCACTTACCTTTTCATTATGTTGAAAGGCGTCTTTATGGATTTTCCTATTCTAAGTACATTCGTTCTTGAATATAGTAATTATAGCATTTGTTAGGCACTTAGTATGTGCCAGGCACTGTACTTAGTTCATTCATTCATTCATTCAATCGTATTTATTGAGCACTTACTGTGTGCAGAGCACTGGACTAAGCGCTTGGGAAGTACAAGTTTGCAACATATAGAGACGGTCCCTACCCAACAGCGGGCTCACAGTCTAGAAGGGGGAGAGAGACAATAAAACAAAACATATAAATGAAATAAAATAAATAGAATAAATATGTGCAAGTAAAATAGAGTAATAAATATGTACAAACATATATACATATATACAGGTGCTGTGGGGAGGGGAAGGAGGTAAGGTGGGGGAATGGGAAGGGGGGTAGGGGGAGAAGAAGGAGGGGGCTCAGTCGTTGCTAGGTGGATACAAGCAGATTGGTTCGGACACAGCCCCTGACCCACGTGGGGCTCACAGTCTCCCCATTTTACAGATGAGGTAACTGAGGCACAGAGAAGTGAAGTGACTTGCCCAAGATCACAGAGCAGACAAGTAGTGGAGCTGGGATTGTAACCTGCAGCCTTCTGACTCCCAGCCATGTGCTCTACCCACTACGCCATGCTGCTTCCCACTACTCTAGGGATCTTTAGAAAAAGCACAACATTTATTGTAATGTTTATTTCGCCAGGCGTTATGCCCGGTGTGTCTGTGCAGGAACCCAAGTGCTTAGTACAGTGCTTTGCACGCAGTAAGTGCTCAATAAATACGATTGAGTGAATTAATGAAGAATCAGCACCACAGTATCGTGTTGCCCCTAGTTCACAGTGATTGTGTCATCTTTGGAAACAGTATTTAGTAGTGTTGTGTCTTCAGTGGTTTGACATCAAAACTCAGTAGTGATTTACTTATCAAAGGAGGCTTGTTGCATACGCTCTGTTTTCCCAAACTGCCTAAACTTCCTCTAGGCTATAAACTCTATTATATTTTTCCAAGCACCTATTACAGTTCTGTCCGTATGGTTAGCTCTCAGTAAATACCATTGAGTGATTGCCAAGATGCCCCAAAGAGGATCAATCAGATAATCGTATTTATTGAGCACTTACTGTGTGCAGAGCACTGTACTAAATGCTTGGGAAGTACAAGTTGGCAACATATAGAGACAGTCCCTACCCAACAGTGGGCTCAGAGTCTAAAAGAGGATCCCCCAACTTGTGTCTACAGAGGACAAGTGCTTTGGTATCATTTTGGCCATATGTCTATAGTGAACCAGCTTAACACTCCTGTCAACCTAAAATAGCTTTGTGGCTGTATTGATGAAGCAAATGAACAACACAAGTCCTTCCTGAATTTTCTACTGGAATCCTGACATCACCAAATTGTTCTTGGATTGACAGCATTTAAAGGTTTTCCATTTTTACAGCTCTGCCCCTTGGTTTCTTCTCCTTCTTAACATTCCCCCATCTCTCTCCTTCCTCCACCTTTCTCATCTTCTTTTCCCCATCCACATTCTCCCCTCCCACATTTTTCGAGCTGGCAAATATAGGGTGAGGGACTCTAGACTGTCAGCTTCTGGCGGGCAGTGAACGTGCCTACTAACTCTGTACTCTCCAAAGTGCTTATCATAGTACTCTGCGCACAGTAAGTGCTCCATAAATACCCTTGATTGATTAATTGAGAGTGTGCAGTTCCTGCAGCAGCAGTTAATAGAGCAGCCTCCCAGGCTGATCAGGAGACACTACACTTCCACAAATCATGTTTGCATTAACCTACTCCAGCCCCTTCCAGACAGACCTGTCTGCATTGCACTCAGAATAAATTCCATCTTCTGTTCAATTCCAGTCACAGAAGTTGCTGACTGGAAGGAGACAATAGGAACTTGAGTAAAGGGGTAGGAAGAATGGATCTTTAAAGGGAAAACAAGTTGGCATTAATTATGGGTGTGGGGATGACTTGGATCCAAGGGATTCTGGAGGTGGGTGGAAGAGGAGTTTTGTGACTCTTATAAGAAGGTGGTGCTTTCCAATTTCTCTTTAGAGTTGGCATCAAGGTAGTGTGTCTACTTGTGCTGAAACTGGGAGGACAAAACTACAAACTTAGCTTTCAAGATCTCTTTGAAGAGGACGGACGGGATTTGTTCACCAGCGAAAAAATACGAAAGTAACCCTCACTACCTTTTTTTCTGCAGTCGACTTCTAAAGAGACAGTCACAACGAGAAAAGGGATGGGCAAATAGGCCTACATGCCTCTCCTTCCCTAGATTTTCTTCATTCCTTAACAAAACTTGAAGCAGTGTCCCTGTTTAGGGAGTTGCCGCAGGCTAAGTCTGAAGGTCAGAGAAATTCCACACTGTGTTTGTGCAAGAAGGTGTACGGTGGCAGAGGTTCCTGAGCTCTTATTTTTGCGAGCTGAGGTAATAAAGGTTGCTTCAAGTTTTCTCTCTTTTGCATTGAAATTGGATCTCATTGACTTTGCCATGTGGAGAGTATTTTGCTTGGCCCATTTTGAATCCTTGGAGAACATTTCCCTGCTGTTTCTTTGAGAAGCCCTCTGCTAGTAGGTACTGATCTGGATTTTGTTTTCATTGTTGTTCCAAAGGGCAGAAATGCAAACATGACTCTTCCTGTAGTGGTTCTCTCTTAAGAAGCATTCCTAAATGTGATGTTGAATGTTTAGAACTACAAAATACTCTCACTGTTGCCCTTTTCAGAGCATTGAAAAATTGAGGAGTACATATTAAATCCTAATTACAGTTTTGTGCCTTCAGGCAGCAGAATGTACCAGTATGCCATAGTGTCTCAAATATTGTCTCTGACTTAACAGTGAGACGTAAAGAGAACATTTTACAAGTAGCGTGCTGAATCCTTAAAGGCAACTCAGTAAAAATGGCCTCTGTCTCCATAAGGAAGAAAAGCTCTTGCCTGTGCATTCTGGCCATAATTTTTTCTGCCTGGAGATGAACTACCTCAGAAACCATTTCTTCTAGTCATGCAGAGTTGTTAGTGTAGGTTCTCTCTCTCTTTCACTCTCTAGCCTATAAATTGCCAGTAGTAGTTTTTTGGGGCAGATCGGCTGTTCGATTTCATTACTCCTACCGACTTGATGATCTGACTGTGTTACCTTTAGGAGAATTGGGAAATATGTTCAAGCCCCATGCCGAACTCTATGGCATGCATAATTCGTGAAAAATGTAACCAGGTAGATAGCTTAAATATTCACCTGATACATGTCTCCAAAATTTCCTTAAATCAGTGCTGTAAAATGATCTGGAGTGGAGAAATGAGTCTCTAATGAAGTAATCTCTGGCATAAGATTTTTGTGCCCGTGGCAAGGTAAACAGCAGTGATGCTTAGGGACTGGTGTGAATGCTGCGTGAACTACCACTTTACTCCCTCGCTGATCATATTAGCCTTCTTCAAACCTTCCCAAGGCCTTCTCAGGATTGCAAACACATTTCTTCTTTCTCGAGTGAGTGGAAATAGATGAGAGGCAGTTGGTTGCCACAGCAAAGATTGGCATTATCCAATTGAAATCTCAGCCACCATGTACTTACGATGGCCACACGCTTTCTCCAGGTTCCAGCTGCCTAAGCAAACCTGACCAAGCCCAACATTCCCTCGACTCCCGGTTTTCCATTTGCTTTATCCTTTCTCTAGTCTGGCCCAGATCCAACTCCCAATCCTAGATTAGCGATTCAGTAGTCTGCGATGTCATTCGGGTTAGAGAAGCCTCATTGAGGATCCTTGTGTTGTTTTTTTTTAAGAAAAAAAGAGTATCTAATAGCAAGAATCTGCAATTGCAAGTTACTTCCCCAACTAGGGCCCTGAAATGACCACCTGAGACCATTAAGGAAGTACCATTAGTGGGTCCAACAGCAATGATGCTTAGGGACTGGTGTGAATGCTGCGTGAACTACCACTTTACTCCCTCGCTGATCATATTAGCCATGATATGGCTACTCAGTTCACTGTTCTATCTCTGATAGTGCGTTGTGGGCAGGGAACATGTCTGCCAACTCTGTTATATTATACTCTCCCAAGCCCTTAGTACAGTGCTCTCCACACAGTAAGTGCTCAATAAATACGATTGGTTGACTGATAGAAGCATCAAGGTGCTTCGTGGAAACATGTAATGATTGTCTTTTTGCGTTTCCCTGTTCATTCAATCGTATTTAGCTGTTAAGCTAAAAGAGTATGAATTGTTGTAATTCCCAATTTAGTGCAATGGCCTAGGGTCATTAAAGAAGACAAAACCGCTATTTTGTAATACACTGGACAAGATATTTTTATACAGCCTAAATCCTAGGGAAAACCTGGGTATCTGAGGAGTAGTAAATGGTTCAAAGCAGTGGGAGCTGAACTGCCTACAGATGTGTTGTGTTACCCACCTTAGCATCGTCACTATCCCACCGATCACGTGGGCCACGGATGCTCCTGCCACGTAAGCAGCTTTGCCTGTACTGCCCCCGGGCCCGCTCCCACCCCAACCACTGCCCTGGAGGGAATGTGACCGGTAGAGGCAAGGGTTTCACTAGTTTCAGGTTGGCAGCGTTTCATTTTGAGAGCAGGAGTGGGACGGTGACTTGGGGATAGACGGGCTAGGTCTGTGGGGAGGGGCAGGGAAGCATTAAAAGCTAGTGGGTCAGGCTCAGTCAGGCTCTTTGGTTGCTGATGGGAAACCTGGGGCTTTGGACAATCTCGAGATATCAATGATTCAGAATATTCCTGTCTGCAATTACCAGTGCTAATGGAAAGTTGACAGTAAAGGAAAGAAGGATTAGAGGAAGGATGGGAATTCACTCGAGAGGAGGGTAGAATTACAATAGGGAAAAGAAGCACTTAGTCATTTCCTGACTTAATGACGCTTCCTCCTCCTTCTTCTTCTGCTGCTGCTGCTGCCCGTGTAAGTGCTTCTGTTTTCCTTGGTCAAGAACTGAGAAGCAGCGTGGCTCAGTGGAAAGAGCCTGGGCTTTGGAGTCAGAGGTCATGGGTTCATATCCTGGCTCTGCCACTTGTCAGCTGTGTGACTTTGGGCAACTCACTTAACTTCTCTGTGCCTCAGTTACCTCATCTGTAAAATGGAGATGAAGACTGTGAGTCCCCCGTGGACAACCTGATCACCTTGTAACCTCCCCAGTGCTTAGAACAGTGCTTTACACATAGTAAGTGCTTAATAAATGCCATCATTATTATTATTATTATCAGAGAGCCTCCAGCTCTTTCCTTAGGTTAAAGCTTCTGACTAACCCCTGGTATTTACAAAAGCCTCTTCCACTCCTCCTTCCACTAATCTTTCTTGTCCCATCCAAAATGGAGATTTGATAGGTTAGTAGTTGAAGAGCTGTTCAAGGATCTTACCAGCTGCGGCGGAGTGGGGACAGTCCTGGCAGGGAAAACCCACGGTAAGGCAACTTGGGGAGAGGGTGGCAATAAACAGACCTATTCCCTGCCCAAAACGAGTTTACAGTCTAGAGTGTGGGGGCGAAGAGAACACAGACATGAATACAAATAAATAAATTACAGATATATACTTAAGTGCTGTGGGGTTAGGAGGGGACAAGAACTAAGCTTCTGAGCTAGCCTTCTCCTTGGTGCATGGGCTGCCATTTAGGTGGAGAGGGAGGAGTGTTGATTGGTCAGAAACGTGGAATCTCCAATACATGATCAGTGACCTTGCTAAATGAATACACTAGAAAATAGTTTATGGATCAATCCACCTAGAATATATTTGTAATAATCTGCTAGCCCACAAAATTGTTTTAACTCCAAGACCACAATTTACTGACTTAAGCCCCAGCAAATTAAGGGGTGTTTCCAGCCTAGATATACTTCCTACTTACTAGGGATTGTTTTTATTACCTTTTACTTAAGAACTAGAGAAGTAATGATCTAATCCCATGCACTTGAAGTTAAAGCCAGGTAACTACTACTAATAATAATGATGATGATGGCATTTGTTAAGATCACTGTACTAAGCGCTTGGGAGAGTACAACACAACAGAATTGGCACACTCCCTGCCTCCAACAGGCTTTTCTTTTTGCCAATCAGAGAACCAGCATGGCTCAGTGGATAGAGCACAGACCTGAGAGTCAGAGGACCGGGGTTGAAATCCCGGTTCCGCCACTTGTCTGCTGTGTGACCTTGGACAAGTCACCTAACTTCTCTGTGCCTCAGTTCCCCCATTTGCAAACTGGGGATTCAATACCTGACTTCCTCCTACTGAGACTATAAGTCCCATCTGGGACCTGATTACCTGGTACCTCCCCTTAGTACAGTGCTTGGCACATGATAAGCACTTATTCTTAATCATACTATTATTAATAATAATCACGTCCTTTCCCCTCCTTCAGCACGCCATGAAAAATGTACATCCACCCCATCTTCATTCCAGCCACTTTACTAGTGGTTCCACCCGGGGTTTATTTCTGCACAGCAGCCATTCCAATCATCCCGGTTCGTCTGTCTTTATTTGTGCACTTCTCCTGGTAGTCGTGCCTCCTACAATAGATCGAAATCTCAAGGGATGAGTGATTTTGCTATCCGCTCAACCCAGAGTGGGCACTCCATAAATAAATACTGTTGGCGGACTGACCAGACTCTGGAAGAATGAGTGTTAATACTTAGGCATTGATCTGAATTTGTTGTTCAAAGACAACCATTTATTCTTTTGGTAGTAATGATAAAGATGAATGTTGCATTCAGTAGGATCAATAAGTAGATACAAAGCAAAAATAAAGAGTGGGTGGCCTTTTCATTTGTGTTTTGAGTTATCCCCTTTTGAGTTTTACTTCTGAAACCTAAGAAATAACCATCTGAGGCAGGTAATTATGTGCTGCTTTAATTAGAACGAATGAAAGCTCTTTTTTATTTTGGTGAAGGAAGCTTGGTTTCGTACAGTGTTCTGTACAGAATTCTTTCACACTGAATAGCTCCACTACATATCACTTAGATGGGAGATGCTCAGAAAGATCAGACACATGTAAACATTAATTGCTAATGCACAGATGCTCTTACCCTAATTTCAAAAAGAAAAAATGATTCATTTTGAAATGCCAGTCTGTGCCCTAGTTAGCATTTTGGTGTGGCAGTTTAAGTACTCTAAATACAGCAGCTGTCTTTATGCTCAGTGAATGAAGGTGGGGGCTTTCTTTTTTGCCACCTGACAGATGATTAGAAAAACGTGGTATCACCTGGGAGAGACCCTTGAAAATAAGAAGTCTAAATAAAACTGCCATTGATCTAAAAGTGGTAAAACATGGCATCAGGAGATCTCATTCCTTGCCCTTTATTAAAGTCCCCATAAACTTATTTCATTAGATATTCCTATCATAAAAAAAATCAGTTTGAGTCTGGCAGACGTTTCAGAGAAGTAATTTCATTTCCTCAGTTCTTTGGATCTCTCGAAATCAACTGAGTAGTGTAATTTTTTTCTCAGATCCCAAGCATAGAACTTGATTACAGTGGCTGGTTAGACTTAGAAATTCTACTATTTTTCCAGTTGTAGAGTTGTTTTGACAGCACTTTAAAAATACTAGGTAAATTTTCAATGTTATTTTTGCCACTCCATTTCTCTTCACCAGGGAACTAGACTAGAAATTCATATTTCTGCCATTTTGCATGGTTCCCACATTGTCGACTTGGAAAAAAATGTGTGCAGCAAAACCTCTGACATTTATCTGAGAGATGTGCCCTGAAACAATAGTTCCATTTAAAAAGATAAGAGGAACATCTCATTGTAGACAGTATAAAGTTTGGCCAGTTGAGAAAGCATTCAGGAGATTTGGCTTTAAACAACATTGTTTAACTGTGTATTTGAAAGTTAATGACGTTGGACCAATGTCAGACTGGTGTAGAAGACTGTTCTGAAAATACGGCACATCTTTCCAGCAGTCTTCTAATTTATGGAGTAACTTGTGCACTGCCATTTGTCACTGTTTTTGATTGTTGGTTAAACTTAGAAATTAAGTTGTTTCCTATGAAAATGTAATTGCAAGGTGACCATCCCAGATGGATTTCCTGCTTCGACCAGTTGCTAGTTGTGCTAGATTAATAATGTTCACTTGCAAGTGGTGAATTCCTAAATAATTCTGGGCAGGTGAATATCCATTCTTTTCTTTAGAATCTCCTTGTTTTCCTTGGTTGCCCATTTCTGAGGTCTAGCATGCAGATTGTCAAGAAATTCTTTCCTTAGATCAACCAGAATCTGTCTTGCTTAAAATAAATTTCCCCTTTTTCATATCTCCTCTGCATCCACCCAATTAAAACCCCATCTTAAATGTTAAGGTAGTTAAGATATCCCAAAGCCTTCTCTTCTGTTCATTGATGCCTCATAAATATGATTGACCGATTGATGGACAACCCTAATCACAAAGGACCTATTTTCATTCCTTTTTATCATTCTTGTCTTTCTTTCGAATCCTTTGTCTCTTCTCTAATACCTTTTTAAAGTGGTGACCACAATAATAATAATGATGGTATTTGTTAAGTGCTTACTATGTGCCAAGCATTGTTCTAAGCGCTGGGATAGATACAAGGTAATCAGGTTGTCCCACATGGGGCTCTTAATCCCCATGTTACAGATGAGGTAACTGAGGCACAGAGAAGTTAAGTGACTTGCCCAGAGTCACACAGCTGACAAGTGGCGGAGCCGGGATTAGAACCC
Organism: Tachyglossus aculeatus; assembly: GCF_015852505.1. Classification (NCBI taxonomy): domain Eukaryota; kingdom Metazoa; phylum Chordata; class Mammalia; order Monotremata; family Tachyglossidae; genus Tachyglossus; species Tachyglossus aculeatus. The sequence goes on along the minus strand of NC_052077.1, from coordinate 22,686,609 downwards.
ACAATCTCTGACTCCCAAGCCTGTGCTCCTTCCACTAAGACATGCTGCTTTGGACACAATCTATATGTAATCTATATATGTCTGTCCCTGGGTTGCCATCCATGAATGTTTTGACTCGTTGGCATTTGGTTCCCATGGCAGGGCACGTGATCCAAGTTGTGCATTACGTGACCAGCCAGAAATGGAAAAATGTGACAATAAATGCACAATAGCCCACAAAATATCCATTTTATTATAATACACGCTCATTATGTTTACTCTCTTGTTCCATTTCTGCATTATCCTTCTCTTGGCTGTGATAAGGCTGGAGTATGTGCCATCTTCAATATTGCTGAATATTATTTTAAAAATTAAATTTAACTAGGAGGCCCTTGTTGTTTGGGAGACCATGATTTTAATAGCAACACAGGGACTGAGTGGCCTTACTAAGCTACACAATTCTGATCAGGAGACCGGGAGAAAGATTCTCTAAAAATTCCTGGCTTCACTTAAAACAAGGTCACTATCAACAATGTTTACTGAGTACCATCTGCGTGCAGACCGGTTGCGTTGCAAACAAATGGAAGAAGTAAAATCCCTGATCCCAGCCCTCAGAGAGAGTACGGTTTAAGATCAGAAGCTGAAGACCTAAATAGAGAAGCAGCACAGCCTAAAATGGAAAGAGCACATTGCGGAGGATCAGAGGACCTGGATTCTAATCCCAGCTCTCCCACTTGTGTACACGGTGACCAGGGACAAGTCACGTAACCTCTCTGTGTCTCAGTTCCCTCATCTGCCAAATGGGGATTTAGTACTTTTTCTCCCTCCTGGGAGCCCCATGCAGGACCTGATTATCTAGTAATCTTGTAATTATGGTTGTACATATTTATTACTCTATTTATTTATTTATTTATTTATTTTACTTGTACATTTCTATCCTATTTATTTTATTTTGTTGGTATGTTTGGTTCTGTTCTCTGTCTCCCCCTTTTAGACTGTGAGCCCACTGTTGGGTAGGGACTGTCTCTATGTGTTGCCAATTTGTACTTCCCAAGCGCTTAGTACAGTGCTCTGCACATAGTAAGCGCTCAATAAATACGATTGATTGATTGATTGATTGTAAGTTCTGCAGTGCTTAGTACAGTGCTAGGCACACAATCCTTAACCAATACCACAATTAGTGCTCAGGAAGATTGCAGCCAGTGGACTTTAATCTTGTAGAGGAAGTATTTTTGCAGATTGTCCCAGTGACTTTGGGGGGAAAAAAAACCCTGCAGGTGGTTTTAGGATTAAGATTGTCCCAGCTCTAGATGGTTTAGGATGCAAAGGAATTGGAGACTTGTAGTCTGTATAGCCAAGAATGTTTGGGGGAAGGGAGGGTATTGTGTGCCATCCAGGCAGGGGTGGGGGCCTGGTTTTCAACCAAAAGTTTTGATCACCCTTACCAGTCATTACGAGGCTTTCAATGGATGTAATTACCTTTGGTGTACTGGAAGAGCTGTTTGTGGTACCCTATGTATTTAGAGGGCCCATCAACATTACTTTGGGAGTCTCCCTACCCACACATAATAATTATAATAGTAATAATAATAATTATGGTATTTAAGCACATATTATGTGCCAAGCACTGTTTTAAGCACTGGGGCAGATACAAGGTAATCAGGTTGTCCCCCTTGGGGTTCATAGTCTTAATCCCCATTTACAAATGAGGTAACTGAGGCACAGAGAAGTTAAGTGACTTGCCCAAAGTCCCACAGCTGACAAGCGGTGGAGCAGGGATTAGAACCCATGACCTCTGACTCCCAAGCCTGGGCTCTTTCCGCTAAGCCCTGCTGCTTCTCACATGGAGAAGGAGCTGGGATATTGATATTGTATGTAATTCTCATTGGGAGGATTTAGAAAGTGTGCCTGAATGTTGATGTGTAGTTCACATGCTTTGGGCCTCTCCAAGAGCACTAGAATAATTTGTTCCAGGACAACCTGACAGTTTTAAAACCCTTGCCCCACCATAAAATGTTGTTTTCTTTAAGCAGTAAAATATAAAAGCAAGCTCTATCTTTCATGGACAATGATTTTAGCCAAAGGGACATATTTTCAATTTTGAAGATTAAGAAGGGCTCCATTCAGGTGCCTTTGAGGTGAGAGCAGGGTACGGGGAATTTGGAAAATGGAAGCAGCTGCATTTCCAGAAACCCGCTGTGGATTCTGACAGCACACTATTGCATTCAATGCTGCAGGTTGCTACAGGTGATACCTGCATCTGTGCTCAGTTAATGAGAATGGAACTATGCAGGTGGAAGCCACTGGTCTGCTATGTAACCATGGGCAAGTCACTTCACTTCTCTGTGCCTCAGTTACCTTATCTGTAAAATGCGTATTAAGACTGTGAGCCCCAGTAAGACATGGACTATATTCAACCCGATTAGCTTGCATCTACCCTAGCTGTGAGTACAGTGCTGGCACATAGTTAATGCTTAACAAATACTATTTTTTTTTTAAAGTCACCCATGCCTGGCCCTGTGGGCCAGACTCAATCTCTTGGTGGTTTGAATCTGGGCTTCAGGCTGTATTTTGTCTGTCTCTCCTCTACTTGCTGCCCATGATTGCAATTTTGGCTTGACATCCATCCAAAAAGGAAATTTCTGGAAGGGATATTTTAGCATCTTGGCCACTGTGTAATGGCCTCAAAAGGAAATGACAGTGAAGGGAGATAACCCCATCTGAGTCTCCAGGGCAGAATGAAAAAAAGATTATGACTCAGAAAAAAAAATATGTGAACCAAAGGGAAGGTGGAAAACCACCTGGATATTTTTCTATCTTCCTCTTTCTTAATTTAAACTGTTCACTTACCTGCACCTGTGCTCTAATGACAAATGCATTTTGCCCATTAAAGACGACTAAATCAACCCATAAAATACTACAGCCTTGTCATGAATAGAATTTAAGAACTGAAGAAATAATCAGTGGTGTTTATTCAGCACTTACTGTGTGTCAAATACTGTGTTGAAGGAAGATACAATACGATAGAGTTGGTCGACATGATCCCTGCCAAAAAGGAGTTTACAGTTTACAAAAGGGGTGATAAAACATTTAAGTAAATTATAGGTATGAGAAACAGTGTCGTGTATGTGCATAAGTGCTGAGGGGCTGCGATGAGTATCACAGTGCTTAAGGGGTAGAAATTCAAGTGCATAGTTGATGCAAAGGGAAATGGAGGGAGTGGAAATGAGTCAGGGAAGGCCTCTTGGAGGATATGTGACTCTAACAGGGTTTTGAAGGTAAGAAGAATGGTAGACTGTCAGATATGAAGTGGGAGGGAGTTCCAGGTCAGAGGGAAGACTTGGGCAAGTGGTCGGCAGTGGGATAGTTGAGACTGATGAACAGACAGTAGGTTGGTGTTAGAGGAATGAAATGTGCAGACTGGATTGTTGTAGGAAATCAGGCAGGTAAGTTAGGAGGAGGAGAGCTGATTGAGTGCCTTGAAACCATTGGTGAGGAGTTTTTGTTTGTTGCGGAGGTGGATTCATTCATTCATTCAAATGGGGAGGTGAGAACTGAATGATTTTTCAGAAAAATCATCTGGGCAGCAGAGTGAAGTGTGGACTGGCGTTGGGAGAGACAGGAAACGGAGGTCACCGAGGAAGCTAATGCAGTAATCCAGGTGGGAAATGAGTGCTTAGACCAGCATGATAGGTAACAGTTTGCATGGAGAGGAAAGGGCAGATTCTAGAGTTGTTGTGAAATAATGAGAATTATAATAATATGCCAGGCACTGTACTAAATGCCGGGGTGGATACGAGCAAATAGGGTTGGACACAGTCCCTGTCCCACATGGGGCTCACAGTCTCAAGTCCCATTTTACAGATGAGGTAACTAAGACACAGAGAAGTGAAGTGACGTGCCTAAGGTTACACTGCAGACAAGTGGCGGAGCTGGGATTATCCCCCAGGTCCTTCCGATTCCCAAGCCTGCACTCTATCCTTTAGGCCACGCTATTCTCAAGTGTTAGTGTCAAGTGTCGCAGTGGACAATAATAACAATAATAATGGTATTTGTTAAATACTTACTATGTGCCAAGCACTGTTCTAAGCACTGAAAGTGTCAGAGCCGGGATGCTTCCGACTCCCAGGCCCGTGCTTTATTCAGTCATATTTATTGAGTGCTTACCTTGTGCAGAACACTGCGCTAAGTGCTAGGGAAAGTACAGTATAAATAGTAAACAGACATAATCCCACAACAAGCTTGCAGTCACTAGGACATGCGGCTTCTCTGTTCCTAACAGTGTGGCCTATTTGAAAGCATGCTGACCCAAAAGCCAGGAAACTTGGGTTTTAGTCACAGCTCTGCCACTGTCTGCTGGGTGAACTTGAGCAAATCACTTAATTTATTTGCTCCTTGGTTTCTGCACCTGTAAAATGGGGAGTGAATGCTTTTGCTTTCTCTTAGATTGGGAGACCTTTATGGGACAGGGATTGCTTTCGCTCTGATTTGCGTTGTATCTTTCATAGTGCTTAATATAGGAGTTGGCACATAACAAGCACTTAAATGCCACAAAACTGCTCCTAGGACATTGCCAATCCTTTGTTTCCTAGGCTCAGGTTTTCAGAGGGTACAGTGACAGATGGGCAGGAAGGTTATTTGAGGCTCAGAGGGTGTTCCTGCGGAATTTCACCATAGCTGCCAGGAGACTGAGCTTTACTGTCCTGAAAATAATATCCTAGGACCAGACTATCCTTAATAGAAGCAATAGGCTCTGGGGTTTGTAGTTCCACAATACCTACTTTTGTGGGGATTATGTGTCCTTTTAACACATGGGGGGCCCCAAAGCCAGCTGAGCCACTGAGTCTAACTTTTCTACCCATTATGTTGGGTTCCAGCATCCACCGGGCTGACAGGATATGAGAGGATGTGCCTACACTAGACACAAATGCTTGGGCACAGCCTGCATGACATCTTCTATATGTATATATGTTTGTACATATTTATTACTCTATTTTTTTATTTATTTTACTTGTACATATCTATTCTATTTATTTTATTTTGTTAGTATGTTTGGTTTTGTTCTCTGTCTCCCCCTTTTAGACTGTGAGCGCAATGTTGGGTAGGGACTGTCTCTATATGTTGCCAATTTGTACTTCCCAAGCGCTTAGTACAGTGCTCTGCACATAGTAAGCGCTCAATAAATATGATTGATTGATTGATCTTCAAAAAGTCTTTAAAATTTACAACTTCATCCTTAAATAAAAATCAATCAATGGTATCTATTGAATGCTTACGTGTGTGGAGCACCGCACTGAGTGCTTGGGAAAGTACAGTACAAATGAACCGTTAAATGAAATTGGCAGTATAAATGAGAAGCATCATGGCTTAGTGGATAGAGCACAGGCTTGGAAGGCAGGACCTGAGTTCTAATCGCTGCTCTGCCATTTGAATGCTGTGTGACCTTGGACAAGTCAGTTAGCTTTTCTGTACCTCAGTTACCTCATCTGTAAAGTGGGGAGTAAGACTAAGCACCCCATGTAGGACACGGACTGTGTCCAACCTAATTAGCTTGTATCTACCCCAGCGCATAGTACTGTCCCTGGCATATAGTAAGTGCTGAACAAATATCCTTTTTTTTTTTAAAATGATTGGACACTTGCAAGAAAATGACACCAAAATTAAATAGACACTCTCTAATTCTGTGAAGAATGTGAATTGTTTTCTGGGGTTTAGAATAATAAAAAAATGGTCAGCAGAATTTAAACCCTGCCCTTAAAGGGTAGACAATCTTGAGCCCCAACCAAGCATCCCAAAAGCCTTTTCCAGTATTAGGAAAATGATTCTTTTAAACAGAAATGATCCCTGATAGGTACTCAGTAAATACTATTGATTGGCTGATTGATTTAAATATCAAGGAATCTTGAGGGATATGTTTTGTTTTGTTGTCTGACCCCCCCTTCTAGACGGTGAGCCCACTGTTGGGTAAGGACCGTCTCTATATGTTGCCAACTTGTACTTCCCAAGCGCTTAGTACAGTGCTCTGCACACAGTAAGCACTCAATAAATACGATTGAAAGAATGAATGAGGGATTTTTCCTTTGCTAGGCTTTGTATTCTTTTGAATCGGGCACTGGTTGGGAGGCAGAAAAGTTCAAGTTTGCTGCTGGTTGTTTCCCTAGCTTGCTCAATTTTGGACATGGCTTAGTTTCCTCATCTGTAAAATTAAGTTTTCAATCCCTGTCCCGCCAGTGTATTTTGTAGGAGTATTGCGAGGATTATGACAAGGTATTTGTGAAGTTGAATTGCATGGAAGGAAGGTACCATAATCAATTTTCATCCTTACAAACTGTAATAGCCAACCTGCCACGTCAGTTTCGGCATAACACATTTTCAGATTAACAAATACAATTGAAGTGTGTGTTAATAATTCGTATTAGCTAATGTTATGTACTAGCGAAATCAATGATGAAAATGGCTTCAGCATTTGGAATAGAAAGACATGACAAAAACCAAGACAAGAAATTAACTGCCAATTACAGTCTTTTAATTTAACACAGGAAGTGTGTGACACATAGCATTTTGATTTTATTGATCCATTTTGGAACATTAGAAGACCGATAGGAGATATGGCTTCTATTTGCATGATGAAAGCTTTCAGGTATTTACAAACTGAGCCCGGATATGTGACCTTTTGCACTGTACATTTAGCTTTAGTTTGTTAACATTAATTTATTGACCAGGTGTTCAAGCAGGTTTGCAAATATTGAAGTCTCGCAGCTTGTGTTACACAAAATGTCTTTCTGTGTCCACAGCACCTGCCAGAACAAAAAGACAGTAAAAATAGGATTTATATGCAAGATGTTTGTGTTCAAATGATAAGCACGATACACCCAAGCACATTTACACTTGTGTGTATGTGTGTGTGTGTGTGTGTGTACACATACATATATAATCTTAATTTTAGTCTAAACATTTAGAGTTGTTGAGCCCCTTTTACAGCATAAGGAGTTTCATTTTCAACACAACGTGGAAATCTGAAGGAAGATTCCGTTTTCATTTCTCTTCCTTCTGCCGCTTCAGCACTTCCATGTCTCTTAAGCAATTGGGAACTCGCCCAACCCTCTGACCTTCACCTCACATAACATTTTGCATGTCTTTACACTTGGTTGCTCCTACTTGCCTGTAGTTTAATTTAGTGTCTATCTCCTGCACTATATTGTAAACTCCTTGAGTGCAGGTTTATGTCCACTCTCCATTGTACTCACCCAAGTGCTTAGTTGTAATGCCGCACACAGTGGAAGCACACCGTAAATAGTATTGATGCTCAGTTTACTGACCAAGGGTTGCCTAATTTTTGGAGAAGTAAAACACTAATTAAAGCTAATGGAATTTCTTTAATGTAACAATGATGAATTATTAAGTTTGTTGCCTGAATCAAAGTGTAAGGATTTTGTGCATACTCAACCAACTTCATTTTTCTCGACTGATTTTTATGTTGCCGTTAACTGCAACTAATAGCCAGGCAGGGCGACTTAAAATGGAGTGAGTCTGTTGCTAAGCATCAGTATTTTATGTAGAAAAAGAGCCTGATAAAAGTGTTATGTCTTGGGAAGCAATCCAGGATGTAGTGGAATCCCCTTTTAGAGTAGTGGGAGCATCCCGTAATTGTCATTTGTTCTTGCTCTAAAGAGGCTTAGTTTGATAGAGTGTCTTCTGGGCTGCTCTCATTTGGCTATTTAGAGATTTCACATAGGTTGTGGACACTTTGCTCATGGAATTGTGTGGGTTATTTTTTCTCTTATATTTTGTTTTGCTTTTCTTGTGTTTTTAAGAATTTAGGTATGATGGCCCCTAGCAAGTAAAAAGTGTTTTAGTCGATGAACTGCATTTTACCCAGTGTACCCTTTCTACAGCACACTGTAGTTTAAACCAGTCAGCAGTATATGAAGAAAGCATCATTTTTTAATTCCTGGATTCACTGGGAATCTTTATTAGGCATGGGCTACTTTACAAGTGAGACGCTCTCACTTGTAAAGTTGCTACTTGATAATTTTTTTTTTAATTAACCAAAAAACCCCTGCTCTGGTAATCTAATTTTCCTCTATTAGGAATATGTAAAATAGACAAGCAGCCTCTCTATTAGGGAAGATCAACTTACGCATGGTATTTAACTGCATTTCTGACATTAAATCTTAAGGGTGAATTAGGTGACTGAACAATTAATATCTGAAAATCAGATGCTCCTTCTTTCAGTTTATTTAATAGAGCAGATTTAATTACATCAGCTCCCTCTTCTGTCTGGTTTTGCAGTGAAGTCATATCCTGTCTTGAGGCCAAAAATCTTTTGCCACACTGATTATGATCTAAGAAAATGCAGCTTTGTGTTTTCTTTGTATGGTACAAAGAGAAAAAGCTAACAAGCGAAAAAAGCATTTAAACACAGTTTTTGGAATCAAAAAACCAAAGCAAGCCTTCATACACTATTTGAAATGAGACCTGGAGTCTGTGTCCTTTAAAAAGAAATCATATTTTCTAGTACAAATCGGATATTGTTGACACACATCTATCTTGTACCTACTACCCGACTCCCTCATTTTCTTTACTCACTGGTGTCATTTATTTTAAGTTTCTTCAAGTAGGTTTACAGTACTAGTCTTCTAAGTCATGAACTATGACTTTTGTTCCAGCCAGAAGCACTCCATCACCAATTAGTAACATGGAAAAAAGATTATTAAACATTTCTTAAATACTTAATAACATTTGGTCTGGTTTTCATGAAAGCATAAGAAGATGGATCTGATTTAATTTAGTTGGTAAAGCCATTAACAGTGCAGGACTGATCACCTAGAAGAGAAGGGAGTAGGGTTTCTGTTTCTAGGCCTAATGACAGATATTTTAAGGACAATGTCACCTGAAGTGTACTTCTCCTCTGGTGGGATTGTGTGCGTCCGTATCTGTGTGTATCTGGTCAGTGTGTGTGGAGATTGAACATACATTGGTATAACTTAATGCCCAAAAGACTTTATTTTTGCTTAAATTAGTTTATACACTGTATAGAATTACTGATTTTTAAGCATAATGGTGTATATTTACCATGTAAAATTCAACTTTAAGTAGCATGGCCTAATGAAAAGAGCACAGTCCTGGAAGTCAGAGGGCCTGAGTTCTAATCCTGGTTCTGCCAGTCGCTTCCCATGTCACCTTTGGCAAGTCACTTAACTCCTATGTGCCAATTTCCTCATCTGTAAAATGGGGATTAAATACCCGTTCTCCCTCCTACCTAGACTGACAGCCACATTTGGAACAGGGACTGGGCCCAACTTGATTGACTTGTGTCTATCCCAGTGATTAGAACAGTGCTAAGCAAGACACACAGAAAGCGCTTAACCAATATAATTAATCTAAAAATAGAATGACTCTCAAGACATCCAAAAATTAGTGATTCTGTAACCCCATGTCGCTTGATTGGGGATAATGCCCCGTAGTTTGCAGATAACATAATATATTTTAATTTACAGATGTGGTTAGATGAGTGGTCATGATCTGAATTGAGAAGCAACATGGACGGACCCGGGAATCGGGACCTGGGTTCTAATTCCAGGTTTGTCACTTGCATGTGGTGTGACCTTAACTTCTCTGTGTCTCAGGTAACTCAGCAGTAAAATGGGAATCAAGATAATCAGGCCAGACGTAGTCCCTGTTCCATATGAAACTCATAGTCTCAGAGGGAGAGAGACCAGATATTTAATTCCCTGTTCTCCCTCCATGACTGAGCCCCATGTGGAACAAGGACTATGGCCTGATTATCTTGTTTCTACCCCAGGGCTTAGTTTAGTGCTTGGCACATAGTAAGTGCTTAACAAATACCCCGTTCTTACCTTTAGATAAAGTTACCTGGACAAATCTGTACTGTATTGGGCTCTTTAGAAGTTTTTGAGAAGAGAAAAAATTATGACTAACCCCCACAATTTATATACATTTAATGACACCCTCCTCCCCTCACCCCCCAATTGGGATGTTGAGAGGAAAAAGTGCTTATGCCCATACACTCTCAAGTGTTATTCTTATTCTTTTAGGACTCAAGTTTTTGTTCATGATTAACGGAATAGTGGTATTTTAGCTGTCAGGTATTTTCCCAGATCCTGCTGTGAGCCCCTTGTTGGGTGGGGACCGTCTCTATATGTTGCCAGCTTGTACTTCCCAAGCGCTTAGTACAGTGCTCTGCACGCAGTAAGCGCTCAATAAATACGATTGAATGAAAACAATGTTTTTGGGTAAAACTGTTTCATTTATTTCCATGCGAAGGGTGATTGGTTCTCAGTAAGAAAAGCAAGAATGCCAGTTTTTTCAGAAATCTGCAATGTTGAGCATTCAGTTTAATGCGGTAGATATAATGCTTCTTCCAAAATTAGCTATGTCTTGATTTTAATTTAACTTAAAATTTCCTGATAGTATCCAGAGCTCTTCTCGCAAGTACAAACTAGTAATCATATATATTTTTTCCTAAGAGTTTCATATTAATCATGCCTATATGCTTAAAATCGGTTTAATCAGTTTTGTCTCCAAGTTCAGTGATACCATTACCTCTCAATATTTTATGTTTATGTGTGTTATATTTACTCTCCCTAAAATTTTCCTCCACTCTAGGGAAAAGAAGGCTCCTTTTAAATCTCTCTTTATAAAGTACTCTACAGCACTTATTAGGAGTAGAGGGGAAACGTGAAAATGGAGTGTCTAAACAAATTGATTTGGATGGCTCAGTATTCTAATAGCATGCATTTGTTAAACCAGTCTCCAGTTGTAAATGTACTTCTTAATGGGTATTCACTACCTTTGCTTTCATAGATAGGTTAAGATTTGCTAGTTCTTTGTATTTTTCTCTTGTTCACCTGTAGTTAATTCAAAAGGCATTCATTCTGTAATCGCAGAAATTAGTAGTAGCAGTAACATAATAATAATGGTGGTATTTGTTATGCACATGTGTGTCAAGTACCGTATTAAAAGCTGAGGTAGACACAATCAGATCAGTCACAGTTCCTGCCCCATGTGAAGCATAAGGTCTAAAAAGGAGGGAGAACAGGTATTTAATCAATCAATCAATCAGTCGTATTTATTGAGCACTTACTGTGTGCAGAGCACTGTACTAAGCGCTTGGGAAGTACAAGTTGGCAACATATAGAGACGGTCCCTACCCAACAGTGGGGTCACAGTCTAGAAGGGGGAGACAGAGAACAAAACAAAACATATTAACAAAATAAAATGAATAGAATGGATATGTACAAGTAAAATAGAGTAATAAATACGCACAAATATATATACATATATACAGGTGCTGTGGGGAAGGGAAGGAGGTAAGGCGGGGGGGATGGAGAGGGGGAGGAGGGGGCTCAGTCTGGGAAGGCCTCCTGGAGGAGGTGAGCTCTCAGTAGGGCCCCATTTTACAGGTGAGGAAACTGAGGCACAGAGGATTTAATTGATTTTCCCATGTTAACCCAGCAGGCAGTGGCCAAGCCAGAATAGCATTTACTAAGACCTTATAGTGTATTGAGCACAGTATTAAGCATTACCCGTGCACTTAGTGCAGGTAAGTGCTTAACTAGCACCACTGTAATTCACAGGGAGGGATTCCACAGTGTCCCTGATCCTCGGGGAACTCAGAATCTAAATATATAAGTTAGGGAGAGATATGGGCCTACGAGGAAAGAAAAAATGTAAAATTTAGGCAACATAAAGCTGTGGGCAAATACCCCAAATAAAAGCCAGAGTCCATAGGGTACTGTCGCTTCAGGAGCATCATCATCATCGTCAATCGTATTTATTGAGCGCTTACTATGTGCAGAGCACTGTACTAAGCGCTTGGGAAGTACAAATTGGCAACATATAGAGACAGTCCCTACCCAACAGTGGGCTCACAGTCTAAAAGGGGGAGACAGAGAACAAAACCAAACATACTAACAAAATAAAATAAATAGAATAGATATGTACAAGTAAAATAAATAAATAGAGTAATAAATATGTACAAACATATATACATATATACAGGTGCTGTGGGGAGGGAAGGAGGTAAGATGGGGGGATGGAGAGGGGGACGACGAGGACGAGCACAATTTCAGGTTCTTTGTGGAATCCAACAATCACAACCACAGGCACAGTGCCACTACAGCCGCAACTGCTAGGTTTCCAGAGGCTGTGAGCTGTACTGCTGTACTCGGTCGTGCGAGGCAGATGGGCACGGAGGTTTCTCGGTGACACGAAGGAGAGCTAGGGTGGGATCACGTAGGAGAGCTAGGGTGGGATCCCAGAGAGGCATTGTGGCAGACCAGGAGAGGAGGATGAAGCTAACAGTCAGTCGTAGGAGTCGCGATGGGAAGGCAGCAAGTTCCAGTGGAGAGAGAGAGGCCGAGGGGCAGACTGCTCCCCGTACCCTTCCTGAGGACTTGTAGGGAACGAGGCCTTGGGAGTCGCAAAGGAGGGCCAGCGGCTACTGGTTGTTTGGAATCTTCAAGGCCCTACTGAGTGCTCACCTCCTCCAGGAGGCCTTCCCAGACTGAGCCCCTTCCTTCCTCTCCCCTTCGTCCCCATCTCCATCCCCCGCATCTTACCTCCTTCCCTTCCCCACAGCACCTGTATATATGTATATATGTTTGTACATATTTATTACTCTATTTATTTATTTATTTAATTTTACTTGTACATCATCATCACCATCAATCGTATTTATTGAGCGCTTACTGTGTGCAGAGCACCGTACTCAGCGCTTGGGAAGTACAAGTTGGTAACATGTAGAGACAGTCCCTACCCAGCAGTGGGCTCACAGTCTAAAAGATTGTACATATCTATTCTATTTATTTTATTTTGTTAATATGTGTTTGGTTTCATTCTCTGTCTCCCACTTTTAGACTGTGAGCCCACTGTTGGGTAGGGACTGTCTCTATATGTTGCCAACTTGTACTTCCCAAGCGCTTAGTACAGTGCTCTGCACACAGTAAGTGCTCAATAAATACGATTGATTGATTGATGGATTGATTCAAGCTGAATAGGCACTTTCGTCTAGCTGGTAAACACCCCTTTTTGAATAGTCTTTCTGTCAAACTATTGTGATCGAATTTCATTATTTGATATTTCAGCAGAAATTCAGAAGGAAAAGTATAATTCAGCGAGGCCTGCATATTTCAGCTATACAAATAGATAATAATAATAATAATAATGGCATTTGTTAAGCACTTACTATGTGCCAAGCACTGTTCTAAGCACTGGAGGAGGTACAAGCTAACAGGTTGTCCCACTGTGGGGCTCACAGTCTTCATCCCCATTTTACAGATGAGGTCACCGAGGCACAGAGAAGTGAAGTGACTTGCCCAAAGTCACCCAGCAGACAGGTAGTGGAATCGGGATTAGAATTCACGACCTCTGATTCCCAAGCCCGGGCGCTTGCCACTAAGCCACGCTGACATCAAAACATGTCTAAAATTGTTACACTAAAGAGTATACAGTGTTTAAAGGACTTTTGTTTCTTCATAATACTTTTTCTCATGGCAGAGACTTGACGTGGATTTTTGTACCATTTCGACATTACCAAAAATGTTTTTGTTTCTGCAGTTAAAAGCGAACCCAGGTTTTTTGCAATAGAATATTTACACTTGCACTGGTTCCATTAGCTGCTGAATCTGTTCCATTTATATGGAACAAACCAAAGAATTGGAAGTGTCTCAATGTGTCACTAGAGTAGAAAACACATTAAATCATTTTGACAGCAAAATGAAATTTTAAATGGAATTAAACATTGTTGGAGTACCATGTCATGAAGTCAGTTTTTAAAAGAAGTCACGTGAATGGCAGTTGAATGTAAATTTGTATGTGAAATGTAGCTTCGAGTTCTAATTAGTATAATTATTTTTATGAATTCCAGGTATGTTTTGTCTCCCCCTTTTAGACTGTGAGCCCACTGTTGGGTAGGGACTGTCTCTATATGTTGCCAACTTGTACTTCCCAAGCGCTTAGTATGTGCTCTGCACACAGTAAGCGCTCAATAAATACGATTGATTGATTGATTGATTGAAATAGTTTACCATTATAGGGCTTAATGAGGATTGAAAAAATGTCACTGGCTAAGTAATAATAATAATAATAATAATAATAATAATAATAATAATAATGATGGCATTTGTTAAGCGCTTACTATGTGCAAAGCACTGTTCTAAGCACTGGGGGAATACGAAGTGATCAGGTTTTCCCATGTGGGGCTCACAGTCTTAGTCCCCATTTTACAGATGAGGTAACTGAGGCTCAGAGAAGTTAAGTGACTTAACCAAGGTCACACAGCAGACATGAGTAGCTAGAGCACACCTTGAACACAGGATGTTTGCTATCAGTGGGGAGGTTAGAGGGTGTAAGATGTGTTTGCTGCTTCACCAGTGTGTTTAAAAAACCCACCTAAAATCCTCCAAGCACCTGAAGTGAGTGTACAACCTCTGTGATGATTTATGATTACTGTATAACCCTTGGGGTCTTTCCTGAATTGCATTTGAAGTAACCCTCAAGACTGTAAGGTCGCTGTTGGCAGGGAACATGTCTACCAACTCTGTTTTATCTTACTCTCCCAAGTGCTTCTACAGTGTTCTGCACACAGTGAGTGTTCAATATATATATGTATATCTGTATATATGTTTGTACATATTTATTACTCTATTCATTTATCTTACTTGTACATATCTATTCTATTTATTTTATTTTGTTAGTATCTTTGGTTTTGTTCTGTCTCCCCCTTCTAGACTGGGAGCCCGCTGTTGGGTAGGAACTGAGAGCTGAGAGCTCACCTCCTCCAGGAGGCCTTCCCAGACTGAGCCCCTTCCTTCCTCTCCCCCTCGTCTCCCTCTCCATCCCCCCATCTTACCTCCTTCACTTCCCCACAGCACCTGTATATATGTATATATATTTGTACATATTTATACTCTATTTATTTTACTTGTACATATCTATCCCATTTATTTTATTTTGTTAGTATGTTTGGTTTTGTTCTCTGTCTCCCCCTTTTAGACTGTGAGCCCACTGTTGGGTAGGGACTGTCTCTATATGTTGCCAATTTGTACTTCCCAAGCGCTTAGTACAGTGCTGTGCACATAGTAAGCGCTCAATAAATACGATTGATTGATTGATTGATTGATTGACTGTCTCTATGTGTTGCCGACTTGTACTTCCCAAGCGCTTAGTACAGCGCTCTGCACACAGTAAGCGCTCAATAAATATGATTGATTGACTGATTGATTGATTCAATAAATGTGATGGATTGAAATCAGTAAATGCCAACCAAGTAACATTTTGTATTTAGACCTTTGGCCAGACAGGTCAGACCAGTTGTTCCATGAGCTTATTCAGATGATGGTCCCAAGACCTAATGAGCTGATGAAATCATTGGATGGGAAATTCCAGTCATTAGTTTGCAGAAACCCTGGAGTGCAGGGACTGGGCTTTTACCATATTTCCCCCAGGCCCTGTAAAGTATAGTACTGTGCACACAATAGGTGCTCAATAAATGCTGTTGTTAATGATCCCCCTTTAGTGGCTGATTTATTTTTTTCCCCAAATTCTAATAGCTCCATTCTGAGCTCTCTCAAACGGCTTTGAATAATCATGATGGAATTTATTAAGCACTTACTATGTGCAAAGCACTGTTCTAAGCGCTGGGGAGATTACAAGGTGATCAGATTGTCCCACGGGGGCTCACAGTCTTAATCCCCATTTTACAGGTTAGGTAACTGAGGCCCAGAGAAGTTAAGTGACTTGCCCAAAGTCACACAGCTGACAATTGGCGGAGTCTGGATTTGAACCCAGGACCTCCAACTCCAAAGCCCGTGCTCTTTCCACTGAGCCTTTGAAACCAAAGTGCTGATTTGGAAAGTTTCTAATACCGTCCCTGCAAAGCATACTCAGTTATTATGCCTATATGCTTAAAATCACGAGGAGGTGTTGTTCTCGACTCACCCACGTGACAGAGAATCATAAAGCTGGTATTTTGTAAGCGCTTACTGCATGTTAGGCACTGTACTAAGCGCTGGGGAACATTCATTCATTCAATCATATTTATTGAGCGCTTACTGTGTACAGAGCACTGTACTAAGCGCTTGGGAAGTACAAGTTGGCAACATATAGTGATGGTCCCTACCCAACAACGGGCTCACAGTCTAGAAGATGCATTGTAGACACCCCAGTCAGCATTCTGACTCCCTCACGCGTGTGCTCGGCCTGACAGCACAGAAGCATGTTGTCAGAAGAACCTGCTCCAATTCTAACCAGACATGACGTATGAATAATAGTAATAATGATGGCATTTGTTAAGCGCTTACTATGTGCAAGCACTGTTCTAAGCGCTGGGGGGATACAAGGTGATCAGGTTGTCCCACTTGGGGCTCACAGTCTTGATCCCCATTTTACAGGTGAGGTAACAGAGGCTCAGAGAAGTTAAGTGACTTGCCCAAGGTCACACAGCAGACATATGGCGGAGCCGGGATTAGAACCCATGACCTCTGACTCCCACTCCACTGAGCCAGGCTGCTTCTCTGTTTTGAAGGGGTTAAAATCCAAGTTATCAACCTGCTGGAAATGCTTGCTTTATGAAAGCAACCAAGACAACCTTTATGTATATTTGCTACAATTAGGCGAGGGTTCTCTCTGCAGGTTATGGTTTTGTTCTCAGAAAATAGGATGAATTGACAACCTTCAATATAACTCTCTTATGTGGCCTTTTAAGAGAATGTCTACGTGCAAGCTTCTTTGTAGTGAGTTCCAATTCACTAAACAAAAAGTTATTCATCGGTCACCTCAGCACATGCTTGTCATTCCTTTTAAAAGACGTGAACAAAACCTCCTTTTAGTGAGCTAAAACTAACCTTTCAATTTCATCATATTAAGGATTTACAATATTGATATTCTTGCAGACTTAGTGCAGTCAACCCCTGTTCCCCTCACAGGTTTAAATTCCGTTTGAACCTACACGGGACAATACCATCTTGGCAGACTCTTGAGAAATGGGGGAATAGGGAACTCTATATGTTTGTAGTAATTTTGCTGCTCTCCTTTTTCTCCGCAGAATGTGAAAACCTTTGCGTCTTCAGATAGTCTAGCCAAGGTCCAAGAAGTAGCAAGCTGGCTTTTGGAAATGAATCAGGAACTGCTGTCTGTGGGCAGCAAGAGACGACGAACTGGAGGCTCTCTAAGAGGTAATGCTTCCTCAAGCCAAGTGGATGAGGAACAGATGAACCGAGTGGTGGAGGAGGAACAGCAGTTAAGACAACAGGAAGAGGAACATATTGTGCGCAATGGCGAGGTTGTTGGGGCAGAGCCTAGACTCAGAGACCAAAATGATTCCCAGCAAGAACAATTAGAAGAAAACAACAATCGGTTTATTGCAGTCGACGAAGAATCCACTGGCAACCAAGAAGACCAAGAGGATGAAGAGGAGCACGCCGGGGAGCAAGAGGATGAGGAGGAGGAGGAGGAGGAGGAGATGGACCAGGAGAGTGACGATTTTGATCAGTCTGATGACAGCAGTAGGGAGGATGAACACACAAATAGTAATAGTGTCACAAATTCCAATAGTTTCGTGGACTTGCCCATTCACCAGCTCTCCTCTCCATTCTATACAAAGACCACAAAAGTGAGTACATTCTTTTCCTGATTTACACTCTTGCTAATTCAGGGGTCAGGAGACCTGACTGATTGAGACCCAAAATGGTAAACTAAAGATCTGGACCTCTTGATTCAAAAACCACGATGTCTAGAACGAACCTGAACATTACCTACATATTTTCAGCCCTAGGAGTGTTGTATTTTGGCTAATGAAATTTGCACATACATAATCAAGAAGGCAGTTCAGAATTCAAAGCACTAAATGTAGACTCCTTACAAATGAGATGTAACAAAATACTTGGTGGGATTGGGGGTTTTCTTCTTTCCATTCTTCCCCAAACCTCTCAGGCTGTGCAATACTGTTGGCTGTTGTGGGTCATGCTCTGTATAAATAATGAAGAACTTTCCTTCATCTTAAGAAGGTGCCCACGGAGGAGACATGCATACAAAACGGGAAAAAAAAATCTCCACCATCAATATCTATATGTTGGCCAATGTTTCCTTGTCAAGGATATGAGAACCTGGTGCTGTATTTGAACAATCTCCTCTGTTGCACGTAAATCCTTTGACTAGTCAGAACGTATTTAAGTATTTAGCTGTCGACTTTTCCACCGAAAGGAATTTGTGCCTACTTAGCCGGTATGAAAGTAGAATTTTAAACTGTAGAACGAAGCATCAGCATCCCTTTGCTCTTCCATGATTTTTGAGATTCCTGTTTGATCTTCCACATCTTTTATGATCTAAAGATTTCTAATGCTCACTTACACCTATATACACATGGTTATTTTTGAGGACACCTAATTAAATACAGTCAGGATCTTCATCCATTCTGTCCATAAGAAATTCCATTTTGTGTGAAATCTCACACGGTGGATTTTAATAAGACTTTTGTAAAATAGCGTCTGATGGAAAGATTCACGATTCTGAAAGTGTGCGGGGCTGTTATTGGTTTTCTTTAATTTTGGCCTAAAGCAACTGATTTTGGTCCAGACAACGAGGAAGCAAACGGAGGTAAAAATCGTTTGGGCAGTTTAGTGTGCTTTTAAAAAATAAAATTGCAAGAGAAATGAAGAGAAATGTGTAGACGTCTTCCATTCAGTTGGTATCCCAGGGTTTATTGGTTGGATTGACCGTGCTGCCCAACTCAAAGGGGAGAACCATGCAACAACAACCCATCCATTTCTGTCTTTCTTTCCTCGGACACTGTGGGGAAGAGAACACCTTTCCTCTGTTCCTTCTCAGTAGCTCTGCCACCACCAGAGTGAAAGTGTGTTGAAGCTGCTTAAAGGATGTTTTAAGTTGGCCTAGAGGACAGAGCGTGGGCCTGGATCTCAGAGGGACCTGGGTTCTAATCCAGCCACATGTCTGCCGTGTGACCTTGGACAAGTCACTTCACTTCTCCAGACCTCAATTCCCTCCTCTGTTAAAGGGGGATTAAGATTGTAAGCCCTAGGTGGGACAGGGACTGTGTCCACCTTGATCGGTTTGTGTCTAGCCCAGCCCTTAGTACAAGGACCGTCTCTATATGTTCCCGATCTGTACTTCCCAAGTGCTTAGTACAGTGCTCTGCACACAGTAAGCACTCAAGAAATATGATTGAATGAATGAATTGCCTGGCACTTAACAAATACTGTAAAAAAAAAATTGGCCGAAAATCAGCGCACAACAATATTGTTACTAGGAAGGGAGCTTTCGGGAGAGACAGCCCGCTGTTGTTTTCCAGCACCCAAGAGGTGATGCAAGAGAGGTTTTGCACTTTGAAATAGTGCTACACAGCAGAGCCACCATTTCTTAGGTGCTGAGAAATGGTATATTTTCCTTTCTCCCCTCAGCGAGAGGTGGGGTTAGGCATATTTTTTGAACATTAAGGTGTCGTTGATGTCAGTTTCAGTGATCATCTGTTCAAGCGTACCTGAAAAGGAAGACAAAAGACCTGACAAATAAGTCACAGCCTCTAGGCTGACAAGGTGGTAAGCAGTCTCAAGTTACAGGAGGCCCGCCTGTCTTATTGCAGCATCTTCAACCTGCTCAACTTAGAGCAATGGCCAAGCCGCTCTCTGGTTTCTTCTGTTTGCCAACGTTAGAAAATCCCGGGCCTGCTGCTATTGGAAAGAGCACGGGCTTGGGATTCAGAGGTCATGGATTTGAATCCCGGCTCTGCCACTTGTCAGCTGTGTGACCTTAACTTCTCTGTGCCTCAGTTACCTCATCGGTAAAATGGGGATTAAGACTGTGAGCCCCAAGTGGGACAACCTGATCACCTTGTATCCCCCCCAGCGCTTAGAACGGTGCTTTGCACATAGTAAGCGCTTAACAAATAGCACCATTATTATTATTTCACCCAGGATTCAATTAGCAGTCATTTTAACCACTATTGGCTTTCATCGTACGGATCTCGACACAGTGCTACCACTCTGTTCCTGGTGTCTCCGTCACTCAGTCTCTGGTTTATCTCTTCGGATGTGTACGTGTGTGCATGTGCAGCCTTTACTACATGCATTTCTGGATCTCTCTAGGCAAGTGTCCATATATTTGCTGCAACCTCTCTGTCTGGATTGGTTTCTTTCTCACTTTCTCTCCCTTGTTTTATTTCACTCTGCTGGTCTGTGAGCCTGCCACCTCAGAGTTAGCCAATCTTACCTTCCAGAGAGGTGACATAACTGTATGGATTCAGCCTTTACACCGGAGAATGTAGCGTACTGTCTCAGCTACATACCTGGGACCAGAAATTATCTAATAAACCCCATAAGAAATAGCAGATCCTTAAAAAAATAGAAAAGTGCACTCCTCACTTCTGCAACAACCTAATTCAAAAGGGAACCTAAAATGAACAACGTGAAAGACAAATAATTTAGCCTGAAGAAGATTCAATTGCTTTTCTTTTATGCTGTTCATCATAGGGTCCCTATTGAATGGTGCAACTAAATGATTTGAACATTTTTGATCTTGGGATGCCTTTGCTCTCTTTTCCCACTGAAAGGTAGTGTAGCTCCATGTGAACTCCTCAGGGGGATATTTGGTTTGTTTATTCTTTTAGAAAGCATAAAAATTGTGATATTCATGGGAAAAGTCTTTCATTTGAATCTATCCTTCTTCCTCTCCATCCATAATGCTACTACCCTGATCCAAGCAATCAATTACACATATTTATTGAGTGCTTATTAGCCCTCATCGTATTCTGCCTTGACTACCGCGTCAGCCTCCTCACTAAGCTCCCTGACTCCTCTTTCTCTCCCCTCTTCAGTCCATACTTCAGTCAGAGGTCATGGGTTCGAATCCCGGCTCCACCAATTGTCAGCTGTGTGACTTTGGGCAAGTCACTTAACTTCTCTGGGCCTCAATTCATTCATTCATTCAGTTGTATTTATTGAGCGCTTACTGTGTGCAGAGCACTGTAGTAAGTGCTTGGGAAGTACAAGTTGGCAACATATAGAGACGGTCGCTACCCAACAGCGGGCTGAAAGTCTAGAAGGGGGAGACAGGCAACAAAACATATTAACAAAATAAAATAAATAGAATAGTAAATATGTACAAGTAAAATAGAGTAATAAATCTGAATAAATATATATACAGGTGCTGTGGGGAGGGGAAGGAGGTAGGTTGGGGGGATGGAGGGGGGAGAGGAAAGAGGGGGTTCAGTCTGGGAAGGCGTCCTGGAGGAGGTGAGCTCTCAGTAGGGCTTTGAAGGGAGGAAGAGAGCTAGCTTGGCGGATGTGCGGAGGGAGGGCATTCCAGGCCAGGGGGATAACGTGGGCCGGGGGTCGATGGCGGGACAGGCAAGAATGAGGTACGGTGAGGAGGTTAGCTCAGTTACCTCATTTGTAAAATGGGGATTAAGACTGTGAGCCCCCCGTGGGACAACTCGATCACCTTGTAACCTCCCCAGCTCTTAGAACAGTGCTTTGCGCATAGTAAGTGCTTAATAAATGCCATTATTATTATTATTATTATTATTATTATTCACTCTGCTGCCTGGATCATTCTCTCTCTCTCTGCCCCCCTCCCCCCTGCCATCTCCCATCCCCCCTCAAAAAAAGCCCAACAAAAACCCTATTAAATCCATGTCTCCCATCTCTTCAAAAAAGGAGCAGTGTGGCCTGGTGGAAAAAGCACAGGCCTAGGAGTCAGAGGACCTGGGTTCCGATCCGGCTCTGCCACCTGTCTGCTGTGAGACCTTGGGCAAGTCACTTCACTTCTCCCCACTGGGTTTTGTTACTTAAATGGGCTTCCATCATGGATTGCTGCGTGCACATACAACATTAAGTTGAGAAGCAGCATGGCTCAATGGAAAGAGCCCGGGCTTGGGAGTCAGAGGTCGTGGGTTCAAATCCTGGCTCTGCCGCTTGTCAGCTGTGTGACTGTGGGCAAGTCACTTAACTTCTCTGTGCCTCAGTTCCCTCATCTTTAAAATGGGGATTAAGACCGTGAGCCCCACGTGGGGCAACCTGATCACCTTGTAACCTCCCCAGCGCTTAGAACAGTGCTTTGCACATAGTAAGCACTTAATAAATGCCATTATTATTATTATTATTATTATTAAGTAGTCTGTCAGCAATGGTATTTAGTGAGCTCCTTCTGTGTGCAGAGCACTGTACTGAGCTCTTAGGAGATTACAATATAACAGAATTGATAGACACATTCCCTGTCCACAAAGAGCTGGTATTAGTTAAGCGATTTTGGTATCATGTTTACTGTACTGGACACCAATTTTCTTATTCCTCCTATGGTAACAGTCGTTGTTCCTTCCATAATGAAGATAATACTTGGGGTTTTGTTAGGTGCATAGTATGTGACAAAAACTGAAGTATATAAACTCTGAGGTATATAGGGAAGCGGCGTGGCTCAGTGGAAAGAGCCCGGGCTTGGGAGTCAGAGGTCATGGGTTCTAATTCCGGCTCCACCACTTGTCAGCTGTGTGACTTTGGGCAAGTCAGTTCACTTCTCTGTGCCTCAGTTACCTCATCTGTCAAATGGGGATCAAGACTGTGAGCCCCAGGTGGGACAACCTGATAACCTTGTATCTATCCCAGCGCTTAGAACAGTGCTTGTCACATAGTAAATGCTTAACAAATGCCATTATTGTTATTATATGCAATACAATCAGATGAGACACCAACTCAGTCTTCATGAGGCTCACAATCTAAGGGGGGAGGGAAAACAAGTATCTTATCTCGATTTTGCAGGCGAGGAAACTGAGGCACACAGAGAAGCATTGTGGCTCAGTGGAAAGAGCACGGGCTTTGGAGTCAGAGGTCATGGGTTCAAATCCTGGATCTGCCAATTGTCAGCTGTGTGACTTCGGGCAAGTCACTTAACTTCTCTGTGCCTCAGTTGCCTCATCTGTAAAATGGGGATCAAGACTGTGAGCCCCCCTGTGGGACAACCTGATCACCTGGTAACCTCCCCAGCACTTAGAACAGTGCTTTGCACATAGTAAGCGCTTAATAAATGCCATTATTATTATTATTATTATTATTATTATTATTATTATTATTGCCTTCTCTGTGCCTCAGTTACCTCATCTGTAAAATGGGGATTAAAACTGTGAGCCCCCCCCTTGGGACAACCTGATCACCTTGTAACCAGCACTTAGAACTGTGCTTTGCACATAGTAAGTGCTTAATAAATGCCATTATTATTATTATTATTATAAGCTAGGCGACCTGGCCAAGGTCACCCAGCAAACAAGTTTTCAATAAAAACAACTGTGGTATTTGTGAAGCATTTACTGTGTGCCAAGCGCCATATTAAGCTATGGGTTAGATACAAGATAATGAGATAAGGCACCATCCCCATCCATATGGGGCTCACAGTCCGAGGGATGGGGAACTGGTATATTATCTCCATTTTACAAATGTGATAACTGAGACACAAATAAAATAAAGTTACTTGCCAGAGGTCACACGGTAGACAAATGACAGAGCTAGAATTAGAATGCAATTTCCCTGTCTCCGAAGCGCATGCTCTTACCTTGAAGCTGGGATGCTTTCCTGTCGTATTCAGTAATATTTAGTGTTCCTTTTGACTAAGGTAAATCATTATATTTCATAAAATTGGGAGGTTTAAATTTATGCCAAGAGGGATGGTTAACATTAAATAAGTGGATCTGCTGTGAATGGGATCATAAATAAAAAACTGGAGAGAGTGACTAACCTAGTCCTTAATTAGATCAATCAATCAGTTAGTGGAATTTGAGTGATGACTGTGTGCAGAGTACTGTACTAAGCTCTTGGGAGAGCTTAATACAACAAAGTGGGTAAACATGTTCCCTACCCTCAAAGAGCTTACAGTCTAGAGGGGGTAAAGTAATAAAGCCCAGGGAGAGCCAATAAAAGTAGAAGAACAATTATGATTGTGTAGTGGAGTTGAAAAGGGCATTACTTCTCTGAGGGCCTGGTAGTTCATACATAAAATTGCTGTTAACTTTTCCTCATCTCCTTTTCATTATAAAACATTATAGCTTATAGAATCATAAAGCTAGAAGGGTCCTCAGGAGGTCATCTGCATAACCACACCTAAATTATTGAAGTCTTTGTTAATCTTCCCTTTTAAGATCTTCAGTTTGGAGAAAGCTGGTATTCTCTCAGTGCTTAAATCACACTTATACTGGAAATTTCCTCCTCAACTCTTTTCAAACTTTCCTGCCAAAATTTAAACCCATTTTTTTCTTTTTCTGGCCTGCAGATATAGAACAGGTAGTCGTTGTCTTCTCTCAACAATTCTTTGTATAAAGTCCCACGTTGACAGAGGTTGCATTCTTGGAAATGCCATAGCTCATCAATCATCGAGACAGTGGGAAGTAGAGGGTTAGTTTGTTGATGATGGGAAAAGAAGGACAACGATGATGGGAAAAGAAGGACAACGTTACCCACGGAAGCCTAAGGTCTAATACAGCCCTAAAGGGAAGTTGCCTATATCCAGCGGTGGCCTCAGGCATGATTTGAAGTGCACATAGACCAGAGCTTTGAAGTCATCCAACTCTATTTCCTGAACAAATCAAGGACGGGGAGACCAGGATTAATTGAAATCTCCACGTACGCTCCAGACCTTGTTTTCACAATTCATTTCAGTATCCTCTTGCCCAAACCCTTAAATAATTGTAAGAAAGTAATTAGCACAGACTATCAAAAGACAGGGTTTCATATGGAATGAGTAGGAAATCCAGATTGACTCTGGCTCCCTCCTGGAGTTCAAGGGAGCAGGGGACTCATTATTAAGCTGATCTGCACCATTCGATCAATCTGGAGATGTCAAGCTGGTTCCTGGGGGCTTCTGCATGGTTTTCCCAAGAGTCCACTTAAAATTTAGAAGGTCAAATCAGATTGATCTAAGGCGCCCGCAGCTGTGTTGTCTGGGCTTATGTCAGGGTATTTTTTAGCCACCCACTTGCCCTGAGAGGAGGCTGCAGTTGAAGGGTTCTTTCTGCCTGGATCTTGAAACCCTCCGAAGGCCGGACATGCGATCAGAATTGATCCTGGGCCCCTCGCAGCACCAAACACTGGCTCTACCGTCCAACGGCTGTCCAAAGCTGCCTTTCTTCATTCCTTCATTCAGTCATATTTATTGAGCACTTACTGCGTGCAAAGCACTGTGCTAAGCGCTTGGAAAGTACAATTCGGCAACAAATAGAGACATTCCCTACCCAACAGGCCCACAATCTAGAAGGGGGGAGACAGACAACAAAACAAGCAAGTGGACAGGCATCAATAGCATCAATGTAAATAAATAGTATTATAGATACATACAGTGCAACAGAGCTGTAACAAATCAGATTCAATCTAGGCCACACTACCCTCCTTCAGGAAAACTGAGTGAAGAGTCGAGGGGATGGCATGTAAAAGCCTTTACAATGTGCCAAGCACTGGGTTTGATATTAATCGGACTGGGCACGATCCCTGACCCACACAAGGACCACAGGCAGGGGGAGGGAGAATGGGTACCCTGTTCTCCTATTGTAGGTGAGGAAGCCAAGGCACAGAGAAGTTACTTTACCACTAGTCACACAGCAAACAAATTGTGAATCTGGGACTATACCTATCTCCAGAGTCTCCTGATTTCAAGTCGGCTGCCTTTCCCAAGAGCAGGCTGCTTTTTTAAATGGAATCTGTTAAGCCCTTGCTATGTGCCAAACACTGTTCTAAGCCCTGGGATAGGAGCAAATTAATTGGGTCGGACACAGTCCCTGTCCCACATGAGGCTCACAGTCTAAGTAGGAGGAAGAACAGATATCCCCATTCTACAGTCGAGGAAACTGAGGTACAGAGAACAGACGTGATCCCTGCCCACGAGGAGCTTGCTTGATAAGCTTAAAGAGTGACTTTTTATTTGTATTGTTCCGCGTTTGTATTTCATGGGCTTGCTGTTAGCCTAAGTACCCTTACGTAAAGCACCATGGAGATAAATTGTTGAGGAAACTGAGGTACAGGGAAATTAAATGACTTGCTCGAGGTCACACAGTAAGCGATTGGCAGAGTCGGAAGTCGAACCCTGGTCTTTCTGATTCCCAGGTCTGTGCCTCTCGTGTATCTCGAGCGAAACCCCATTTCCATACTCCACCTGGATTGAGTGGGAGGAATTGTGCCTATCAATTCAGTTGTACTGTATTGAGAGGGAGATGGGATCAGACGATCGTGAACCTTCCCAATACTGGCTCGGCGACCAATCCTATCTGCCTGGATCCAAGATATATCCAGGAACTAATATCCCTGCCCACGAGGAGCTTGCTTGATAAGCTTAAAGAGTGACTTTTTATTTGTATTGTTCCGTGTTTGTATTTCATGGGCTTGCTGTTAGCCTAAGTACCCTTACATAAAGCACCGTGGAGATAAATTGTTGAGGAAACTGAGGTACAGAGAAATTAAATGACTTGCTCGAGGTCACACAGTGAGCGATTGGCAGAGTCGGAAGTAGAACCCTGGTCTTTCTGATTCCCAGGTCTGTGGCTCTCGTGTATCTCGAGCGAAACCCCATTTCCATACTCCACCTGGATTGAGTGGGAGGAATTGTGCCTATCAATTCAGTTGTACTGTATTGAGAGGGAGATGGGATCCGATGATCGTGAACCTTCCCAATACTGGCTCGGCGACCAATCCTATCTGCCTGGATCCAAGATATATCCAGGAACTAATATAGCAAAGGTGTCAAAAGATGAGCCATTTGAAGGTTGTTGGATTCTAAATCACCAGTTTTCCCACCTTCAAATTAAAATAATCCCAATTTCTTAAACTTTCTTTTTGTTTGCTATTTTTTTTTTTTTTTTTTACCCACTGCTGGTTTTATTGGTACTCTCTCCAGTTTGGGCATTTCTCTCGTAATATGGGGATACTCCAGCTGAAATTAATGAAAAAATAAGCTTTTTTTCAAAGGAAAATGAATCACAGGGTTGTTGAGCATCCGTTCTGTTCGGAGGACTAAATTGAAAAGTCCTCTTCACAGTAAAGGTGGATAATTGATCAAAAATAAAACATGAAATGATGCTACTGCAACTATTATTTTCTCACAAACTATTATTTGTGAGCAGCAGCGTGGCTCACTGGAAAGAGCCCGGGCTTTGGAGTCAGAGGTCATGGGTTCAAATCCCAGCTCTGCCAACTGTCAGCTGTGTGACTTTGGGCAAGTCACTTCACTTCTCTGCCCCTCAGTTCCCTCATCTGTAAAATGGGGATGAAGACTGTGAGCCCCCAGTGGGACAACCTGATCACCTTGTAACCTCCCCAGCGCTTAGAACAGTGCTTTGCACATAGTAAGCGCTTAATAAATGCCATAATAATAATAATAATTATTATTATTATTATATCAATACATATTAATATATTTTACATATAATATATTAATATATCATATATTACATATAATATATTTATATTTATTTACATATATTTATTATTTATATATAATAAATAACAATATAATCATTATAATATCATTACATATAATATAATATATAATAATATATTATTATAATATAATAATATATAATGTTATAATAATATATGACATATAATATGCATAATATATACAATACAATATATAACAATATATAATAAAATATAAAAATATATTTATATATGTATTTATATATAATATATTCATTTATATTTACATATAATATATTAATATAATATATTTTATTAAAATATTTTATATTAATTAATATAATTAATTATAATTTATTAATGATTATAACGTTGATAATAATATTATTATTATATAATTGTTATATCATCACATCATCACAATCATCATACAATTGCAATAATTAACATCAATTATTAATTATAATAATTCATTAATTAATATTAATAATTGTAATTAACAATATTAACATTATTAATAATATTAATTATGATATTAATTAATGTGGTTAATATTATATATTGTGTTCTATTATAGTATATGATAATTATTATTATATAATAATAATTATTATTATTTTGAAAATGACCCCCAGTAAATGTAGATTGCATCTGTTCACCTTTGAAGCTAAGATTTTTTGAAGCAGGTGTATCAGAGTATGTCTGTGTAAAGCAGTAGAGGGCATAGTTGGACACTTTATTGCTAGGCTACTGCTGAAAGTTGTTTGAACTGCATAGTGAATGCCGTCTTCCTTCATTCTTCCCGGGAACCCTTCCCATCCCACGTTGTAAGCGTGAGGAACCGATTTCGGAGCTGGTTTGGAGCCCATGACACGTCACATTCCCACGGAATCCCGAGCTAGTCGAATTGGAACTTGTAGGCTCTAATTGCTTTTTACAGAAATTAATTCAAGACTAGTTCTGAGCCCCTTGAGGGACAGGGACTGTCTGACCTGATTATCTTGGATGTACTCAGCCCTTTATTCACCCCTCCCCCAGCCCCACAGTACATATATACATATCTATAATTCATTCATTCAATCGTATTTATTGAGCACTTACTGTGTGCAGAGCACTGTACTATTTATACTAGTATCTGTCTCCCCCTCTCGTCTGTAAGCTCACTGTGGGCAGGGAATTTATCGGCCAACTCTATTAAATTCTACTCTCCTAAATGCTTAGTACAGTGCTGTGCACATAGTAAGCGCTCAGTAAATATGATTGATTGGTTGATTAGAACAGTGCTTGAAACCTAGTAAGCCATTAACAAATGCCATAATGAGATAGCATGAGAAGGCTATTTATTTTTTTAACTACTTATAGCAGGAAATACAGGACCTATGCTGTGTGGTTCATTCATTCAGTCGTATTTATTGAGCACTTACCGTGTGCAGAGCACTGCACTAAGCGCTTGGAAAGTACAATTCGGCAACAGATAGAGACAATCCCTACCCAACAACGGGCTCACAGTCCAGGGTCTTCACACCCAGGATCCATTTTGTTCAATAGTTCTTATTCATATAATGCTAAAGTAAAACCATTTGTCACGCTATCATTTCCCTTACACCACTATGTGCTTCACCATTACACAATCATTTATTAAAGCATCTATCAGTGGGTGTGTATTCATAGTCTCTTGAAGCGTATTCATAAAAAATGGCATTAACAGAATAAAACTATCAGTTTGCGGTTCACCATCTGATTTCAGTTTCGGGGGTCTAGAATGGTTTGTCCCAGAAGACCTTGCTTGCACCTCCTCCAGGAGGCCTTCCCAGACTGAGCCCCTTCCTTCCTCTCCCCCTTGTCCCCCTCTCCATCCCCCCATCTTACCTCTTCCCTTCCCCACAGCACGTGTATATATGTATATATGTTTGTACATATTTATTACTTTATTTATTTTACTTGTACATATCTATTCTATTTATTTTATTTTGTTAGTATGTTTGGTTTTGTTCTCTGTCTCCCCCTTTTAGACTGTGAGCCCACTGTTGGGTAGGGACTGTCTCTGTATGTTGCCAACTTGGACTTCCCAAGTGCTTAGTACAGTGCTCTGCACACAGTAAGCGCTCAATAAATACGATTGATTGATTGATTGACCTCTGCATAAAGAACTGAAGGGTGAACTTCCAGAAATGCCCTCCAGTCCCAAATATCAACAGTTCAGCCTTGGAGAGTGTTGGGTGGCAGGTCTGCTCAACCAATCAATGGTATTGGTTGAGCGTTTACTGTGTGCAGAACACTGTACTAAGCTCTTGGGAAAGTACAGTTCAACAGAGCTGGTAGACGTGATCCCTGCCCACAAGGAGCTTGCTTGATAAGCTTAAAGAGTCCCTTTTTATTGGTATTATTCCGTGTATGTATTTCATGGGATTGTTGTTAGCCCAAGTACCCTTACATAAAGCACCATGGAGATAAAATGTTGAAGAGTCCAAGTAAAACTATTTCTCCAGATGTGATTTCCTATCCCAGCTCCCAGTTTTCCAAGTTGTATTGGAATGCTCTCCCTCTGCCCATCCACCAAGCTAGCTCTCGTCCTCCCTTCAAGGCCCTACTGAGAGCTCACCTCCTCCAGGAGGCCTTCCCAGACTGAGCCCCTTCCTTCCTCACCCCCTCGCCCCCCCTCCATCCCCCCATCTTACCTCCTTCCCTCCCCACAGCACCTGTATATATGTATTTACGTTTGTACATATCTATTACTCTATTTATTTATTTATTTGTTTTACTCGTACATATCTATTCTATTTATTTTATTTTGTTAGTATGTTTGGTTTTGTTCTCTGTCTCCCCCTTTTTAGACTGTGAGCCCACTGTTGGGTAGGGACTGTGTCTATATGTTGCCATCTTGTACTTCCCAAGCGCTTAGTACAGTGATCTGCACACAGTAAGCACTCAATAAATACTATTGATTGATTGATAGCGTGAGCATATGAACCACAAAGATTCCGTGCTATAGGTGACTGTTGACTTCTCTGACAACTCCCGTTTTGAACCCTGTTATATGCAAATTTATAAGTATTAAAAATAATCCCTTATGATTAATTAAAAGGTCTCAAGTATTTTTAATAGTTGCATTGTCTAATTTTCTCTTTATCCAGATAATGTATATATAGCAGGAGCTAATTATCATTTTAAGCGGTTCGAAATACTCTTAAGCGGTATTTCCTTAACTTGGCAAAGCTACTGAAGATTAGAAAGAAATTGAAGCGCTTGCTATCTAGTTTACTGTTCTATTGATTATACTACCCTGTGTTTGCCAGAGAATATCACTCCCTATTTTTGAAAAGAAATAATGGTTTGTCATGTAGAAGCAGCATATTAACTTTGTTATCGCGGTTCTTATTATTATCCTGGTAACTGAAATGAAAGGACAGATTGTGACTGCAGTCCAACGGAGTGAAATAGTGCCCAAGCATCATTTGAGTAGTTGCTTTTGGCATCCTAAGGCACAGCCTCATGTGGGTAGGGAAAGTGTCTGTTTTATTGTTATATTGTACTGTCCCATAGCCTAGTGATTGATTAGCCACTCGGTTCCCAACAGGCATGGAGGATGGGTCCAGGTGTGTCACATCATCCAGCGCCTAGTGAGAACGGAAAGGCCTCTGGACCAGATCCACAGTTTGAGGGGAGGGATTCGACAGTCACCTCTGATGGCTAGGCCGCCTGTTATCCATGAAACTTTATGCCTTTATTTTTCTAAATCCACGTCTGTGTCACTGAGAATGTAGACACCATTCTTTTCTGATTTGAACTTCAATTTCTAGTTGCATTATTTTGATTTTTTTTTTTGTCCTACCAAGTTATTTAGATGTTTGGGGACCATTTTAATCACCCAGTTATTCAGTAGTATTTTAGACTGTGAGCCCACTGTTGGGTAGGGACTGTCTCTATATGTTGCCAACTTGTACTTCCCAAGCGCTTAGTACAGTGCTGTGCACACAGTAAGCGCTCAATAAATACGATTGATGATGGTAGTATTTATGGAGCACTCAATGTGTGCCAAGTACTGTACTAAGCACTTGGGAGCGCACAGTACAAAAGAGTTGGTAGACGTGATCCCTGCCCACAAGGAGCTTACAGTTTAGGTGGGGAAACAGACATTAAAATAAATTACAGAAAGGGAAAGTATAAGTATATGTACCTAAGTGCTGTGGGGCTGGAGGTGGGGAGAATGTCAAGTGCTTAGAAGTACAGGTCCAAGTGCATAGGCGGGACAGAAGGGAGAATGGGTAGGGGAGTATGAAGGTGGTTCACCTTTCTTGAACCACTTTATTTTTGTCTGTAATGGTTTTCAACAGTTCAGTTTCTGAATGAAGGCAGAAGGAGTATAGTTCCTTAATGCTGACTTTGACAGACATAAATGTGGGGCACTACAATATTCATCCAAGCTTTGGATTTCATTGTAAGCCAATTGAGTATAGCTACCATATTCGTAACACAGAACAATCTTTAAACTCTAGGTTTATCCTCAAGCCAGGTTTAAAAAATACCGTTTTTGTCCTTTTTTTTTGTTTGCCTGGCATTTCTAAAGAAAGTATTAACATCACTTTATCCTGATGTTAAATAAAAAAGCTGGTAAATCAATTTTGGAGATTGGCAAGCTCATTATTTTATAGTGGTTTATTCACTTGTATTTCCATTAGGCACCCAAGAGCTTATTCAGATGTATCGCTAAAAACTGCCCTTCTCCATCCAAACTAGTACTACTCCATTGATCCAAGCACTTGTTTTATCTCGCCTTGACCACTGCATCAGCCTTCTTGCTGACCTCCCCACCACCTGTCTCTTCTTCACTCCAGTCCTTACCTCACTTTGCTGTACTGATCGTTTTTCTAAAACTAGTGAGGTCCACATCTCCCCACTCATCAGGAACCTCCAGCATTTGTCCATCCACCTCCGTATCAAACAAACCATCGGCTTTAAAGCGCTCAATCCGCTCACCTCCCCTTACTTTACCTCGCTGATTCCCTACTTCACTTGCAAAATGCCAACCTATTCACTGTACCTTGATCTCATCTACCTGGCCACCAACTCCCTTGCCCATGACTTCCCTCTGGCCTGGAATTCCTTCTACCGCCATATGTGCTCGACTACCACTCTCCCCATTTTAAAAGCCTTATTAAAATCACATCTTCAAGAGGCCTTCTTTGCTCCCTTCTGCATCCTATGGAATTGGATCTCTACCCTTTAAGACCTGATATTCAGCCACCCTCAGCCCCACAACACTTATGTACATACCTGAACATAATATTAATGTCTGTATCTCCCTTTGGCCTGTAAGCTACCAACCCTTGTATTCTACTCTCCCAAGCTCTTAGTACAGTGCTTTCCCAAAATATGTGCTCAATAAGTACAATTGATTGATTGGTCATTTGCCTCTGATTATACATAGGAGGTTGAATATTTTTTTAAAAAAATTCTGACTAGTGATGGTAGCCTTGGTTGCCAAGTTTGGTGGGGGGTGGGGAATGGAGGCTCCTTGTGGGCAGGGAATGTGTCTGTTTATTGGTATATCGTACTCTCCCAAGTGGTTAATGCAGTGCCCTGTACACAGTAAGCGCTCAATAAATACAGTTGAATGAATCGAATGAAAGATGGGGAGTGACGAGTGACAAGCAACTGCTGAATTCAGATGCCGGCAAGCAGCCCAGGGTTTTGGGTCAGAGGTAGAGCCATGACTGCTGGCTTTTTAGTTCCCAGTAGAGTCTGGAGGTGGGGCTCCCACCCCCTGTTACCCCAAAGCACCTGTTCCACGATTTTTCCATATACCAGAGCTGAGTTCCAGACAGTTCTAGCATACTTACAGCTACTTAGTGTGATCCAGGGATTGGGAGTCAGAAGATGTGGTACTGTGTGACCTTGGACAAATCACTTAACTTCTCTGTGCCTCAGTTACCTCACCCGAAAAGTGGGGATTGAGACTGCGAGCCCCGCATAGGACAACCGGATCACCTTGTATCTACCCCAGTGCTTAGAACAGCGCTTGGCACGTAGTAAGTGCTTAACAAATACCATAATTATCATCGTTGTTATTATTATTATTATTATCCTTATGCTGAATTTCTCTAACAATTACAAGTAATTGATCCTAACACTTTCAGAAGTGGAAAGGATGTCTATTATCTTATTTCAAAAACCCATCGATCAGTTATTTATTGAGTGCTTGTTGTGTGCAGACCACTGTACATATGAATACAAATACAAAACAAAAGTTCATCATCATCATCAATCGCATTTATTGAGCGCTTACTATGTGCAGAGCACTGTACTAAGCACTTGGGAAGTACAAATTGGCAACATATAGAGACAGTCCCTACCCAACAGTGGGCGCAAAGTTAATTTGCTTGGAGCATAGACACAATTTATGAAAAGATTTTGATTCTATAAACAAAGCCAGCAAGGCTTGTCAAGTTATCTGAACTTTAAGAAAAGAAGAGCCAGGACCTTGTTTAATCTACCTTTAGCTTCAAGTAGACTGTGGTCTTGGAAAATTGTAAATTGACATACCATAGCTTCGCAACTCTGCAAAGCCCGCTGCCCACCAAGAATTCTAAGAATCCCCCCTTGAGAGGAAAGAGGACACACCCTATTCATTTTATCTTACCTCCTTTCAGCTCCTCTTCAAGTAGTTGGATTGATCCGTGTCCAAAGTTCTCAATTTAGCCTTTTAAAAATCTGGTCCACATGTTCTTTGGTACACAGATTAAATAATGGAGTCTGCATGAAGTAGGGCTAGTTTCTTGAGATCTCACTTTCCATAAGTTTAAAAACTATCTGAAAAATACAGTATTTAAAGTATACGAGGAAAGGAAAGGAGAGGTGAGGTTAGAAGCCTCCTGCTCTTCTGTTTTCCAAATGTCAGACTCCCTCAACTTTTTCTTTCCCTATGCCATTTGTTAAGTGCTTACTCTATGCCAGGCACTGTACTAAGCACTGGGGTAGATACAAGCAAATCGGGTTGGACACAGTTCCTGTCCAGCATAGGGCTCACAGCCTTAATCCCCCACTGTTATACCGTGTCCCCAAAACCATAAATTCTGACATACTAGTAATATAGCCCCAGTTTCTTTTTCAGATGAGGAAAATGTTTTTGGTAGTTAGAACTAATGAGTGGTGTTATTTATGGGAAAACAAAGGTAAAAAGAGATTGTGTTTAAATCCACCAGATAGGCTCTTAGAAAGTAAATTAGCATTGATAGTGTTGTTTGTCAGCAGTGACCAAGAACGTTGATCCTAAAGCATTCCTTGCTTTTTTCCAAAATGCAGACGTTCTTCATTTTACATATCTTGATTGATAATAATAGCCATATGCCCTTTTGTTAGCATGCTATTAACCAGCTGAGAAGGATTACGTAGATTAATTTGTGGATGCCAGTGTAACAGTTGGCCGCATCACGTTTTCTAGATAATACAGAGCTTAGAATTGCAATATGAAAATGATGTATAATTTTATTGTCTCCCTTAGAAGGTGGTTTCACTTTTACCTTTGTCTGACACCTTATGTATTCTCATTTTCTGCATTCTCTTTTTAAGTAGGATGAAGTCTGATCATGTGTGGGATTTCGAATGTAAGGACCTACCTCTTTTGTCATGCTTTCTAGGTGATGATCTTGAAAATTAAAATCAAGGCAGAGAAAAAGGGCAGCATGGCAGCATGTTTTGTAACAAAATAATCATTGATTAATGCAGCACTAAAACCTGAAATTATATTGTTTCCCCTCTTGAAGGTTTTTTTCCTTTTTGTCTTAAAAAGGGAAAGAAGTGTCGAAAGACAAAGGCGATTGAATTTTCAGTAATCCTTTCTAATAAGCATTTGAGTTTTCTAAAACTGTGTTATTAAAAGGCACATTTAATTCCACTAATGCTGCCTCTAAACTTCAGGGTATTTTGTATAAATTCATAATTCTAGACTGTAAGCTCATTATGGGCAGGGAATGTTTCTGTTTATTGTTATACTGTACTCTCCCAAGCACTTATTTCAGTGCTCTGCACACAGTAAGCACTCAGCAAATCTGATTAGCTGAATGACTGATGTAAAAATGGGGAGTTTTTCACTGAAAATTGTAGTGTTTGGGAAAATTGGTTTAATATGAGGTTAGAATTCATATTTGCATCAAAATAATATTGCTACACTCATGCCATTTGCTCCTTCTTTAATTTTCCATGGATTTGCTTAACTTGGTGTTACCAAAGTGATTGTTGTAGAACCAGCATAACTAAAATATCTATTGTTTAATCTCATTCTTGTCATAGTTGAAAAGAAAGGTGTATCCACAATATAAATAAATAATCATCCACTGGATTCTTGGAGAGCAGCTGTGTCAGTCATTTATAACAGCTGGTGCATCCCTGCAAAGGCTAGAAAGTGAAACCTAATCATGAGGCTAGGCATGTTACAGAGAATCTGGATTGCCTAGACATTTCTGGAATATTTGTAAAATTCAAGATGATGCATTTGGATTTATGTGTCATCTAAAGTATTTCATTAAATGTTAATGAGAGGAAAAAATCATTTGAAACTATGCTGGTTTAATAGGGAACACATGCTGGGGAAATGGAAAATGAAGCCAAGATCATGGAGCCAGATAATTATTGTTTTTATTTTTGCCAGGGATACTTTATCAATTTAATTTAAAAACATTTTCAACCAATACATTACCTAAAACCAAACCTATATCATTTTCACAGTGAGGATACCATATTTTTGCAAGTGTAGAATTTTAAGAGATCATTTACAAAATGAACAGAGTTCTTTACACAAAGTTGTGAAATTTTAAATACTGTTTTCCTCAACTGGAGAGACCAAAAGATTAAAGAGATTAAAATCACAGCATTTCTTGAGGGAGGATAGTTAGTTTAGTTACCGATGAGGTTTTGGGGTGCCCGAATTATTTTTATGTGGATTCTTTTGGAGTTCCAAGTACTTTTTCCAGAGTCCTTTTGTAATTGCCCCTTCGGTCCATTCTTTCTCCACCATTAAATAAATGAGGCAGCAAATGTTGCTGTCCTTAAGATAAACAGTGGTAAAACAACTGAAAGAAGTACCAGCATATTTGAAAAAATAGCACATTCATTATTCAATAATTTGGGGTTTCTACAATTACTGTGGAGATTGAAATGTTGCTTTTTAGAGTACCCTGATGCTTTTGAAACTTCTAGTTTAACGTGCAGTTAAGTAGGGCTGCTTTAAGTCTACAGTGTAGGTCCTTATTGAAAATCCCTATGTATCCACATCTCCCATTTCATTTCACTGTGTTCAGCCACCCCAACACTAATGCTCTTGTAGAATTTATGGGGATAGTGCTGTTTAATTTTTTTAGGTCAGTATTTCACATATGTTTTCTTACTGAGATAGGCTGAAAAATGTACTTTTGGTTTAAACACCTCTCTCCTCAATTATTAAAATATTTTGACTGATTTTAAGTAATTAAAGGCCATTTAAATTTAACATTAGATAATATGTCTATTTAGCATTGGCAGTGTCCGATAATAATTTGGCACACAAAGTGCCTTTTTGCTGACAAGGATTTGAAACAGGACACTTTGAAAACCAAGTATTTTAATCTATATCCACAAAAAATCCAATTCAGAGTCTTATTAGTAAGAATTGCTTTGGCTATTTTATCTTGTAACTATATACACATATGTATATACATATATGTGTGTGAAATCACTGTTGGAATATTATGTTGATCTTTTTAGATTTTGAAAATCCGTAAATGCATTTACCTTTTTAGTGTTATTGTGCACATTCTTCTTAAGGAACAACCACTGAATTTATTGCCCTTTACCTGAACATTCTATTTCCATGGAACCAATTAAGATTGCTAACCAAGGATTATGTCTATCAACTCCATTTTATTGTACTCTCCCTAGCACTTAGTACCATTTTTATACACAGTAAGCGCTCAGTAAATACCATTGATTTAATAGAATTATTGGACTTGCACAACTTCCATTTGAACAAGTTCCAGCTACTCAAGATATGTATACTTTTATACTTGAAAAATAGGGAATTCCTCAGAGTGAATAGAAGACAAACCAGGGAATAGAATAAAAAAGGAATAATTCAAATTCAGGCAAGCTTTATTTTTAGTATAAGCTACTGAAAGTTCTCCGAAGGTGATAACCTTGTCTTTTGGCCCAACTTTAGATAGTATGAAGGAGTTCGCGGCAGGAAGGAATATTCCCGGTAGCATTTGGAGAGGGAAAGTGTTATCAGGTGTATGTTAAAGGTTGGGAATCTGAAAGCCCAGTGAAACAGAAATGGAATGATAACTCATGTTCCATGTTTCCTAACTGGTCAGTCTATTTTCAGGAGACTAGTGACTCTAAGACACCCAAAAAAAGTCAATCCAAAGGCCTCTCCTGGATATCGAGCCTATCCCTGTGGATCCCAATCAATCAATCGTGCTGAAGGCATGTGAAGGCGGGGTTCAGAGGGTCAAAGTTTTCATGGAAGGGGTCAATGCCCTAGCATCTACCGGTCAGCTTCTATTTCTTTATTATATTTTCCCTCTCAGGTAGGCAATGTCCAGTAAGACGTTTCCAGTTGGATTAGTATCCACCTTATTAAATTGTATTTCTGTGATGGGAGGACTAGGCCTGATGGATCTTCCATAAACTCTGACATGCTGTTGCCACATACCCTGCCAGTAATCAGTGAATAGCCATGGAAAAGATCTCTGCTTCCCTTCAGTGTTGAAGGGAAACCTGTAACGCGATAGATAATAACTCATTTCTCTCTTGGTTTATACATTGATTCATTCAATCGTATTTATTGAGTGCTTACTGTGTGCAGAGCACTGTACTAAGCGCTTGGGAAGTACAAGCTGGCAACTTGTACTTCCCAAGCGCTTAGTACAGTGCTCTGCACATAGTAAGCGCTCAATAAATATGATTGATGATGATGATATAGAGACGGTCCCTACCCAACAACGGGCTCACAGTCTAGAAGACTGTGAGTTCTAGTTTTTGCTTTGTATAAAAGGCAGTTCTGTAGTACTGTCTCGTGCTCTGGGAAGTTACAGGGCATTCTGAAGGCCTATGAGAATTGGATGATTTGTCTACAATTGAGGACTTTCTGAATTCTTTATCATATTAAATGACTTCAAGGCTGTTAATAAGTTTTATAACCTAAGAAGAGTGTGTCTTCTCATTTAGGAAAATAGATTACTAGATTTGTATGGTAGTTAATTTTGCAGTGTCAGACTTAGGTGCAGTTTTCCATTTTATCCAGCTGAGGGCAGTTGTTTACCGACAGAACAACTGGTTTAATTCAGGAGCAGGTTTTAACTTTCTTGTGAAAATTTACAGCAGCTTTATTGTTGCCCTCCCCCTCCCCCTTGCCCTCACATTTTACGGTACTTTTTTGTATACCTTGTCCCAGAAAGGCAAAATGATTTAGGATCCACCGCTAAACTAGCTGAATGACACTGGACCTAGCATTTCACTTCCCTTGTTCTTGGTATAAAAACGTTAGGAGTAGCCAGAGTTCATCCTTATTCATCCTCCCCCTCGTCCCTCTCTCCATCTCCCCCATCTTACCTCCTTCCCTTCCCCACAGCACCTTTATATATGTATATATGTTTGAACATATTTATTACTCTATTTATTTTACTTGTACATATCTATTCTATTTATTTTATTTTGTTAGTCTGTTTGGTTTTGTTCTCTGTCTCCCCCTTTTAGACTGTGAGCCCACTGTTGGGTAGGGACTGTCTCTATATGTTGCCAAGTTGTACTTTCCAAGCGCTTAGTACAGTGCTCTGCACACAGTAAGCGCTCAATCAATACGATTGATTGATTGATTCACCCCTCAGAAACATTTTGAGGTTTATGTTTCTAAAGTGTCAGAGTCCCTTTGTAAAACACTCTGTAATTTTTTTTGTAGAATTCCATAATTAAGTTTCTTAGCATATCCTTTTCGTTGTTTACCTACTCATTTGGTTTATATCCTCATAGAACATTTCCAAGCAGAGCAAATACATTAGGCCCACTGTGATCTACTTTAGTGCTCCTCTTTGTCTTTTTTAAAATATTGAAGTATCAAATGGTTTATTCACTTCACTTTAAAAAATATTCAACTTAATGAAAAGAAAACAAATCCAAAACTCTGGGAGGAAGCAGAGTGGGACCCAGGGGTTGGAAGTAAACATGGGTTCTTGGGACTAAGGGAAGCACAGAGCGAGGAAGGAGGAGAGAAAGAAGCAGGGAAGTGGAGGAATGAGACTGGGAGATAAGACCTCTGAGAGATAGAAAGGAGATGCCAAGAATCTGGCTCCTTAAAAAAAATAGTCTGGATTTGTTACAATGCAAAATAAGCCCCACGTTTTTTCATGGGAAACCACTGTATGCATCTTTTTAAAACGTTCTTAACCTGCCCTTTTTCTTGTTGGGTCCCTGAGCAGGGAGACCGTCATGATAATCATCATCATCAATGATATTTATTGAGCGCTTAGTATGTGTAGAGCACCGTGCTAAGTGCTAAAAGACTTGGTAGGCACATTTCCTGTCTAGAGCTGGTAGATTTTCCCCAACACCTATCTTTGTTCCAGACATAGTAGGTGTCCAACAAATATTGATGATGATGATTATGATATTAATAGGAGTGTCTGTGTAACCCTCACAAAGCAGGAACCAAAGGAAAAAAGGTACAGGCGTTACTGCAAGTGCTTTCATTGAGAGGATTCTAACAAGAGCTGTAAGGAACAAGTTGGTCGAAGGAGCATGAGAAAGGAGAAGGAGGTTCAGATGATGTAGAGAAGCCATTTTCACTGGACAAAAAAGGAAGCCTGGAAGGAGAAAGGGGACATAGTTCTAGCTAAGGCAGTGTAGCTTTAAAGCTAAATAAAGGCATTGGAGTCAGACTGACTTCTAATCTTGCCCCTGCAGCTAATGTTGCAAACACTTCTCAAAAAAGGAAATCTTGGTAGGACTTATTTAATGTATTGTACCAGCCACCTAAATTCTACTTCACAGTACACATCTTGTGCTTCTTGTTCTGTTACACTCTAAGGGGATACAGTGTTCTAAGTTGAGATAGATGATGAAACAATCGTACTCTCTAATTCAGTTCATAGTTTGAATGATCTACTCTGGAATAAAGTTGTGTTTTTTTCCCTAAATGTTAGAAAGAGAATGAGATAGTTAAGTGATTTAAAACACTTCTATCTCCTCAGGCAGTCCTGGAATAAGCTGGAATAAGATTTTATATTTAAAAGCTGGAATGGATTGATTATAACAAAATCTAAAAATTATTACTTTGGCATTGGGGTTTCCTTGGAAAAGAAAAGAATTATTTAAACGTGCATCTGTGTAATTTCATATTTGTATAACAGTATGGTAAGTCTTCTACCTGAACAAAGTGGTCGTCTAAAATTTCAAAATGGCCAACTTCTTTCTAGCGTTTTAAAAATGTCCAGTCTTAATATGTGCCCAAGGCCAAGCAGCAGAAAATTAGTTCTTTGAATGGTGAATCATATAAATGATCTTTCACTGATGTTCATTGTAATTGGCACAATTTTTGTGAGGTTGGAACGAATCTGGGAGTAAAGAGGTGTGCGAGAGAGCGTGTGCGTGCGTGCACGCGCCATCCCAGGCTTTGACCAAAATTCCTTCTCCAGAAGCCCCATATACAAGTCTCAGCTGTTAAAATGTCTGGAGGTAGGCCCTGAATTTCAGTGCCGCCTTCAGTATTGTGGGTTTACTGACATTGCTAGGGAGGGCCATCAGTTGTTTGACTGGCAGGAGCAGTCTGCTTTCACTTCAGTAGTTTATAATTCCTGGCTATACTAGGATAGCGTGCAGTCCGCCAAGCAAGCAGGCAGGTCAGGACAGTGGGTAGGAGGTCTGAAAGACAAAAAGCAGCAGGCCTTGGTTTTCAGCTCTCATTTTTTTCTCGTCTTTTGAAGAAGACATTTCATTTGGAGTGTGTTGCTCTTGGCAATGTGCTTGCGTTACATGTAGAGTGATCACCGACCAGCAATCTTTAAAAATGTCAAAACCAGGAAAAGCTCCCCTAAACCATGGCTTGGTTCCTGTCGATCTTAAAAGTGCAAAAGAGCCTTTACCGCACCAAACTGTGATGAAGATATTTAGCATCAGCATCATTGCCCAGGGCCTTCCTTTCTGCAGGAGACGGGTAAGTTAGAAAAATTTGAATACTTTCTGGTTTGCTCAAAATCCAATGTACTCAAGGTTCGATTCTTCAAGAAATGCTTTGAAATGTATGTATTGTTTGAGCAGTTATGTAATATGAACTCAAAAGTTTTGGTTCATCTGTTAATGAAAAAAGTAATTCTTAATGATATTTTTGTGACCTAGTTATGTGGCTCAGGTATTAGTTTTTCTTTTTCTCATTACTTCGATATGGTCATGAGCACCTGAAGCTTGTATTGTCTAATTACTGTGCATATATACAATAAAATATAATATAGTTTATATAAATATTTAAAATATATATTCATATTTGCATATATATAGTTTTAAAGTACAATGATGCTGACACTAAAAATCAAAATTTTGTTTTTAGAACTTGTTTTAGATCACTATTCCATACTCTAGAAACCTTATGCTTATTAGAATTTCAAAGTTTTTGTGAGTTCATAAAATTGTGTTCCAGTAATATTATTAATCAAAATGGAATCACTTTTTTCTGTTCAGAAAATAAAAATAGCAGGTTTATATAGACAAACAGGATTTTCAAACTGACTACAGAATTATATTTGTGCTGTTGCCTCCAAATCATTAGCAATATAAGTTTTTAGCGTGTATTCACTTTGCCATATGCTATTTGCAGAGTAGCTTTGATCAAAACCAGAGCAGAATATACTCTCGTTGAATATATCTGTAGATCTCGTTGAAGGATATACAGTTGTTTTCAAAATTGTACTCAGTTTGACTGTGATCCTAATTTTCGCCATGGATTTTTTCCTTACTGTGGTCATTAGTAGAATTGTAATCTGTCTGAATAGAATTAGCATGAGAGAATTAGGCACATCTCTTGACAGGCCAACCCTTCAAAGGGTGTGTGTGTGTGTGTAATAGAGTCTCACTAATTTTGAGTTTTAAGTTGGTACAAAGATACAACATTTTCATAGTCATAACCAGTAAGCAAACATATTTCCTCAGTGGGTGCCTTGCTTAAAAATTTTAAGATGGAGTCAAAATACTAAATATGAAAACTCTTAAATGTCTTTTAAAAATTAAAAATACCTCATTTGTACGGGCTTACTATTATTCTTGCCTCTCTCACTTTTTTCTCTTCTTCTTGCCCCACCCTCATCTTTCTCAATATTATTATGATGTGCTTAATATGTGTCAAGCACTGTTCTTACTGCTGGGTTAGATGGAACTTATTCAGGATGGACACAGAATCTGTCCCAGAAGGGAGCTCGTAATGTAAGTAGGAGGGAGAACCAGTATTGAATCCCATTTTACAGATGAAGTGATGATTGATGATGGCTACTACTCTGCTTACTAGCAAAAAAACTGGCCCCTGCCTGCGAAATGATGATTCCATTGCTTTCGGAGCTGCTTGTGGGTTTCCGATCATAAGTCAGTTATCACTTTTGTATTTGACTAACAGTAGCTTTATTATAAAATACAATCTTAACAGTTGAAAGAAGAAAGTAGTAAAATATTTTTAATTTAAGGGATTTTTTTTAATTTAAGGAAATCTT
Organism: Tachyglossus aculeatus; assembly: GCF_015852505.1. Lineage (NCBI taxonomy): Eukaryota > Metazoa > Chordata > Mammalia > Monotremata > Tachyglossidae > Tachyglossus > Tachyglossus aculeatus. Next base: position 22,643,489 of record NC_052077.1, on the reverse strand, counting down.
AACACTTTTCCAAGTGACACACACAGCACATGCATTAACCTTCTGTTTCCTCAATTACGTGACCATTCAATCATATTTATTTATTGAGTGCTTACTGTGTGCAGAGCACTCTACTAAGCGCTTGGGAAGTACAAGTTTGCGTATATTGACTATATATTATCGCCACACAAATTGTTGTCCTGGGTCCATTTGGATTTTATTGCCCAACAATATTGAACTTTGTGGAAAATTTTAGCGTGAATATTTTATACGTACCACATAATAAATCAATCAGTGGTGTTCATTGGGCACTGATTAATTGTGTGCAGAACACTGAGCTAAGCAGTTCAGTTAATCATATTTATTGAGCACTTTGCAGAGCATTTGGCAAAGTAGAGTATAACAGGGTTGAGAGGCACCATCTCTGCCCACGGGGAGCTTATAGTCTAGAAACATTAAATTAAAATTGCAGAAAGGGGAAATGGCCGAGTGTAAGGATAAGTGCCGTGCGGCAGAGGATGAGGTGAATATTAATTGCTTAAAAAGTGATATAGATATATATATATAGAGAGAATTCTTTTAATTATTTTAAAGTGTAACGTTGACGAGTATCTTTTTAAGTGGAATGCTTTTTGAGCAGCAACACTAACCTAATATTGTTTTAGTTATCGTACTACACATATATTTGCGTGGGCTTCTATAAACTAAAATGACAGTACATTTGAGGTAAATGTAATTGTCATAATTTTTTATGATTCCTCAAGTTATTCCCGAGGCCATTATCTTTGTAATGCTCAAGTTAACTCCTCTTGATAAATTCAGTAAATGCCAATCTTGCATTTAGGATAGAATTAAAGTTATATCTTTCTCTTGAGCATGTTTTAATCAAAATAGCAATAAATGTTATGTACTAACTTTCGGTTTGCCTAGAAAAGCAAGGATTATCAAATGCTGTTAATTTAGTTATTTTTTCCCATTGTTTCGGAGCTTGCAGTTTTTTCCCCTTAAAATATTTTTCAACTAAAAAAAAGAACATTTCAAAATGTGCTTTGTGTGGCTTTGGAGTAAAAATACATGTGAGAGGTGACCATTCAGATCTCTTGAATCCCTTGCATTAGTTATATTCAGCTTCTCACAAGCAGTTTGCTATAAATGGTCACAGGGTGTAAAGCAGATTGCCGCCTGCATTTTGGAGGTCATTTGTGGCAAGTAGCGTGCTGCGTTTTGTAACCCATTTCAGATCTAGTGCCTGGTCCTTTACCATTCTGTTAATGCAGCTTGTAAAAATCGGTATGGGTGTTTGCAAAGTAAAATGACCATCACTGAGTTGATTAATTCTTTAAGAACAAAACATGATTATAGCCAGAGATTCGATATTAAAACTTCCCTAATATGTCCTGATGGAATATATCTCAGTAGAAAATAAAATTAATCATTAGTAAAACGGACAAATTGATCCACTCAGCTTGCAGTTTTTCAATTAGACCGAGACTTAGGTTGTACCCCACAAAGCTGTCTGGAAATGAACTGCTCACTTTTTGTCAAGAAATGAATTGTTTTTCCAGAACCAGGGTTACCTGTTATTTACTAGTGGTGAGTAGTTTGTGAGTGTTAAAATGAGGCCTAGCATTATATCAACACATTTCTGAAACCATTCCTTTTCAAATATGCAAAATCAAGTGTTGCAGCTTATAGTTTTTTTGATGTTTCAGGGTTTATTCCTTTTTTGGACATTTATAGTTTTTATGATTTTGATATACAGTGTTATCCTCTCAGAAGAAGTGTATATAAATCTATAAGAAATATATGCTTTGTCCCATTAATTCATTCATTCAGTCATATTTTTTGAGCTCTTCCTGTGTGCAGAGCACTGCACTAAGCGCTTGGGAAGTACAAGTCAGCAACATATAGAGACAGTCCCTAGCCAACAGCGGGCTCACCGTCTAGAAGGGGGAGACAGACAACAAAACAAAAAGCAATTATCACCATGTTTTATGCTAAATATGCCTGTGGATTTGCACATCATATAATAAATGTATAGTGTGTGTAAATGATCCATTTTTCAGGAGTCATTAAAGACAATTGAAACTCAATAATTACATAGAAAACTTTCACGTGAAATGAGAGTACAGATATAATTTGAGTATAGTTTGTGAAAATGTAACAATAGGCATCTTATGGGGAAAAGCAGTTAATTCATTCAAAAGAGTATGGTGCTTTGCAGTTATATAGTAGCAGTATCTGTTGTGGTGGGGAAATTGCTGAAGCCATAAACTTCATTAGTCAGTAGTACTTACCTCAGTTCCATCTCACTCTTCATTCCTCCAAATCCCAAATATTAACTGTAATTGATATTAAGTAGACATTCCTTATTCCTTCGTCAGATAGAGGAGCTAATGATCAGCTACTGACCAATATAGAGGCTGCCAGAGAAAAAAGGGAGAGCATTAAGGGGTCTGATGATTCATTATCTTGTACCCTCAGTAATCTTGGGTTGGTACCGATTGCTTTTAGAACTGATTTTGTACCCATGCAGTATGTGATGGTGCTTGGATCTGAAATCACAGATGTAAAAATAGGCAACACTAGATGATATGTACAATTTTGAATATGACGTTATGTAAAATTTTTCAGAATAATCACATTCCAAGTTCTTTGTCACAGCTTTAGATCTATACTATCCCATTTTCCTTGTTGGGTTGTTTTGTCAATTTCTTACCTACCATAGTTAAGTGAAATTCTAAGAGAGTTTGGGTTTTTTAAAAATTCATTTGGTTCTCTTACAATTTGGGGAAAAGGATCTTGATGAACTTTGCATTAGTAAAAATTGTTATACTTATGCAGTCTCTGACACCCCGCGATCATGGACAGAAACGTTTCTTTCGATATTTATTTTGGGAGAACTTACTCTCTGCATCTTTGGGAATCACTCTTAAAATGCGGAAGGAATAATTTGCCATTCTCTGTTAAACATTTGTATAGCTCCTAAACGATACCGGGCATTGTAGTAGGTGCTACCAAGAGTAGGGGCACAATTTAGGGTAGGCTTGATCCCTGCCCTCTGAGTGCATATAATCTAGAATCTGTAAATACAGCACTTACAGGTGTCCAACACTTTGCAGCGATTCTTTCAACGAACAAGGTCATTTTAAAGTCAGTGGTTTGACACCTGAGTTCTGGCCGACCTGGAGCTTCTCTTCCATAATCCGTTTTGCTCGTTGGTAACGTGCATTTGTTCTTAATGTTAGCGTTCCCCCTTTAGCTTTATTTTCCTCTCTCTGCCTTCTTTCTTTTCCCCTTCTGCTTTCCGGGCGGTCTGATGCATAACACTCCTGTGTATACTCACCCTATGCCCAGCATTTACAGCTCTCCCAAATCACAGAATATACCTCAGACTCAGTGTGGTTTCCTCTTGCCAGAGTTTTGAAAGAATATTTCCTTTTCCTGACCTCCAGGGCCAGGCTTAGAGGGAAAAGGGATTTATGTGTTTATTGTGTAGTGAGTGCAGTTTGGTGTAGAAAAAAAAAAAAGTATTCTTTTTTTGATGGCCTAAAGAAAGGGATCTAGGGGCCTACCTCATTTTTCTATTAAAAAATAGATTCATTTAATAGGCCTATCTTTGCAATGCCTTTCTCAATTCGCAACTGTGCAGTAATATGAGGGAGACCAATTCTGGACATTTAGCTAAGTAGCCCTAAAGTAAAATAAAGCTGCTTCCGTCTTTAAATTAATTCCCTAGAAGACATTTTTCTCTATTTTGCATATACAGCTATTCAGTAACTGATAAGGTGAAATAAGCCTATTTCCCCTCTCTAGCTTTCCTGAGTTTGAAGCAGCTTATTTGCAATTATCTTAGAAAGATTTTAACTGGGTAAAATGGCCCATAGAGCAAGGATGCAGTTTGGTATTGAACCTTTCCACAGGCTTAAGTGACGATGGAAGTTTTTTGCTGCCATTTCAGGCATTCTTTACGGACCCCCGTACCCCCCCAACCAAACCAGCAGCTGCAAGTCTGTGCACAGCATGAAATCCAAATGACCACAAGTAGGGGGACATTATCACTTTTCACCCTTTGCCATCTCAAGTATACATCAATGGGTCTGGTGTCAGGGATGACCCTTTGACAGGAGGGAGAGAACAGCAGCAACAGAAATAGCTACGGCGACTTCTCTCAGCCCTCCATCTTGTTAGATCTCACCCAAGGAACAAGGCTTCCAGATATCATCAACTTTGGAATCTTTCCTGAGGCCACACAGAGTAGAAGAGAGATAAGGACAGGGATTTTATTTTAATTTATTTCAATGTCTGTCTTCCCCCTCTAGACTGTGAGCTCCCTGTGGGCAGGGAATGCGTCTGCTAACTCCGTACTCTTCTAAGAACTTAAGACAGTGGTCTGCATGGAGTAAGTGCTCAATAAATACGATTGATTTCTTGATTGATTGGATAGTGGGGGTGAGAAAGCTGGAAATTCTATCTGATAATTAGGAGTGAGCTCTGACATCAAGGTTCCTTAAGCAAGTGCAAGGAGGCATGGTGAGAGTAGAAAGGCCATGGGCCTGAATATGAGACCTAGGTTCCAGTACCAGCTCTGCTAGTGACCTGCTGTGGGACCTTTGGCAAACCACTAAACCTCTTTGGATTAATTCCCTCCAACCCCCACCCCACCTCTGTGCCCAAATCATCATGGATAAGTACACTAAGAATAAAATGAAGATATTGATGTGAGCGTGTTCTGGAAAAACAAGGAGCACTTCACACATTCTCTTCTCCGTCAAGCTCCGAAGTATTTTTACTGACTTGAATAGAGTGCTAGAAGTCCATTAATTTACCACAGATAATCGCACATATATAGTGTCTTATCACAAGATGCCTTTTTGCTGCATATGATACTTTGAAAATGAAATCTTTACATAGGTACATGTAAATCTAGTTCTTAAATTTGTTATTGGCACACATCATTTAATCCTGTGAATATTTTTAATCACTTTTTTCAGCATTTATTAGTCCTTTTTTCGTCATGGAAACGCCTTTCATGTACTTTACATTATTTACTATGACAAAACTACAATTCATGTTGTTCTTTCACTTAACACTCAACTTTAATGGAGCCATTTGAGAGTGCCAACCAGGATAGAGCAGAATTATCTGTCTGAAGTCAAAGGCCCCAGGAAAGGGAGGTGTGCCCTGCTGTAGGTACTTCTACCCATTTTAGCTCATTAATCCAAGCGCTTATCGTATTCTGCCTTGATTACTGTATCAGCCTTCTTATTGATGTTCCTGCCTCCTGTCTTTCCCCACTCCAGTCCGTATTTCGCTCTGCTGCCCGGACCATTTTTCTACAAAAACGTTCAGTCCATGTTTCCGCACTCCTCAAGAACCTCCAAGCGTTGCCCATCCACCTCCGCATCAGTCAGAAACTCCGTACCATTGGCTTTAAGGCACTAAATCACCTTGCCCCCTCCGACCTCACCTCACTACTCCCAAACAGCCCAGCCAGTGCTCTTCGCTCCTCTAATCTCATGTATCTTGATGCCAACCTCTGGCCCACATCCTGCCTCTGGCCTGGAACACCTTCTCTTTTCTTATCCTACAGACAGTGCCTCTCCCTGCCCTCAAAGCCTTATTGATCTCTTCCAAGAGGCCTCCCCTGACTAAACCCTCTTATCCTTTTCTTCCACTCCCTTCTGTGTCACCACCACCCCTCAGCCCCACAGCACTTATGTACGTACCTGTAATTTATTTATTTACACTAATTCCTGACTCCCTTCTAACCTGTAAGCTCGTTGTGGGCAGGGAATGTGTCTATTAAATTTTGTAGTCTCCCAATCACGTACTACAGTGCTCTGCACGTGGTACGTGATCAGTAAATATGATTGATTGATTTTATCTGTGGCCTGCAGAGCTAAGAAACTACTGTTTGCCTCTAGATATATAGAAGGGGAAGCCATGTGACCTAGTGGATGCAGCACTGTCCTGGGAGTCATGTGCCACTTTGCCTTGTGACCTGAGGCAAGTCACTTCATTTCTCTGTGCCTGTTACCTGGCCTGTAAAATGAGGATTGAGACTGTGAGCCCCATGAGGGACAGTGACTCTGTCCAACCGGATTTTCTCGTATCTGCCCCAGCATTTAGAGCAGTGCTTGACACATAGTAAGCGTGGGCTTTGGAGTCAGAGGTTGTGGGTCCAAATTCCGGCTCTGCCAATTGTCAGCTGTGTGACTTCGGTTAAGTCACTTAACTTCTCTGGGCTTCAGTTACCTCATCTGTAAAATGGGGATTAAGACTGTGAGCCCCTTGTGGGGCAACCTGATCACCTTGTAACCTCCCCAGTGCTTAGAACAGTGCTTTGCACATAGTAAGCACTTAATAAACGCCATCATCATTATTATTAACAAATACCATTAGAACTTATTTCTACCGTCACACTTCTTGTATATAACTCGTCAAAATTTACAGGTTTAGCCATTTGGGGGAGTTCTTTCTAAGGGCGGGCATATAAATGGGCATCAAGGTGCCACGTGAGTCCAGGACCAGCTACAGAAGGTAGGACGGAGAGGCAGGGCAGCCGGCCAGAGGGGACGGAGTGGCAGTAGGGCAACCTGGACCCTTGCAAGTAATTTCTAGTGAGAACTTTTGAAGCACAGCAGTTATAAGATTTGCTAGCCTTAGGATTCAAGTTGTTAGTAGATTGCTTTTATGGGTTTTTTATTATTATCAAATAATCGTATTTATTGACCGAGCACCATACCAAGCGTTTGGGAGAGTGCAGTATGACAGAATCAGCAGATATATGCCCTGCCTATAACAGGCTTACAGTCTAAAAGGGGAAACAGACATTAATCATCATCATCATCATCATCAATCGTATTTATTGAGCGCTTACTATGTGCAGAGCACTGTACTAAGCGCTTGGGAAGTACAAATTGGCAACATATAGAGACAGTCCCTACCCAACAGTGGGCTCACAGTCTAAAAGGGGGGAGACAGAGAACAAAACCAAACATACTAACAAAATAAAATAAATAGAATAGATATGCACAAGTAAAATAAATAAATAAATAGAGTAATAAATTTGTACAAACATATATACAGGTGCTGTGGGGAAGGGAAGGAGGTAAGATGGAGGGGATGGAGAGGGGGAATGTGAATAAATAAGGACTTTATAATAATTTATGAATTAAATATTCACATTCATTAATGTGAATAAATAAGGACTTTATAATAATTTATGACCTCTTTGACACCAACATGGTTTTGTGTGATGTCATCAATTTATGCTATGTACCCTGTGATGGGATGCCCCCCTCTAGTAAAGATGGGGCGGGGGGGCCCAGGAAGAGGGGGCCGATGTTTTCCCGTTGTAAGGGCGGCCAAATGTCTGAAGCCAGCCACTGAGGCTGTAACGGAGAAGTGGTCTGCTTTTTCTAGAAGTGCTTTGTTGAAATTACTAAGATGAAATGGGGGCTAGAATTTACAAGACCTATCCTGGAAGCTTGAAATCCAACCTTAATTATTCGTGAGCTATTAAAAACAGAAACCAATTTGAGTTACTTTAGCCTTTATAGAGATGAGATGTCGAAATTGCCTGGTGAGTGCTTTTTCTACTCAGTTTTAGGAAAGTTTAATTAGGTATGAGAATTTTGGAGAAACCTATGCTCAACAGAAATCTAATAACAATTTTCTAAATTCATTTCCATTCTGAAGGCATTCAAATTCATTATCATGCCTGAAAAGCAATTTAGCACGTAGGACAGTTATAAAACCCAACTCCACAGCACTATGGGTAGGGACCGTCTCGATATGTTGCCAACTTGTACTTCCCAAGCGCTTAGTACAGTGCTCTGCACACAGTAAGTGCTAAATAAATATGATTGAATGAATGATGTAAATATCAGTAATTTATTTCTATTACTGTTTATATTCCCAACCTCCCCCCTCCAACTCCCTGGCCTCCCCACCCCTCCTCTCCTCCTCCCACCCCCTGACCCAAACTGTAAGCTCCCTGTGGACAAGAAATTGAATTGGAAGCCGCATGGTCTAGTGGGTAGACCGTGGGCATGGGAGTCCAAAGGACCTGGGTTCTAATCCTGGCTCCACCACCTGTCTGCTGGGTGACACTGGGCAAGTCACTTCACTTCTCTGTGCCTCAGTTACCTCATCTGTAAAATGGGGATTAGGACTGCGAGCCCCATGTGGGACAGGGCCTAGGTCCAACCGGATTAGCTTGTATCTACCCCAGTGCTTAGTGCAGAGCTTGGCATGTAGTAAATACGTAACAAATACCATAAAAAAGAAACGTGTCTCCCAACTCTTTTGTGCTGTCCCAAATGCTTAGTACAGTTCTCTGTACACAGTAAGCACTAAGTAAAAAACATTGATGGGTTTTGTGCCTAGATTTGAATTAGTTACTTCAAGAACTCTCTGCTTTCTCCTGTTATGTTCCTCCAAATCTATTTGCTGACCGGCCCGTTGGAATGGTCGTCTGTTCAGCAAAGGGATTTGACAGGATTGCAGAACACATGGTCATGTGTCGCCTTTGATCACATTTCAAAAAACAACTTCTCTAATTACTGCATCTTAAATGGGTACAAAGCAAATAATTATAAAATTTGCCTACTAATTTTCGTGAAAAGTTTCTCTCCAGAGTCCTTAATGATGTACATTCTCTTGGTTTTTGCCTAGACATTCACACTGGAATTCAGTTAATCCAGCCGATAAAGAAAATTTCACATGTATATAATAGACTCAATTGTTGCTGTGCAAAAAAAAAGGAATTTTTTTTTTTGTAGGTCTCTAAAGCGTAGCACCTTACCGTATCTAGCTGATCTTGTAGTTCTGTTTTAAGTTTCAGCCTATCTCATTAGTAGGTAATTTTCCCAAGTACTTTGTCAAGGGAAAATTAATATTCATGCTGATTAAAAACTTCTTGGCATTTTAATTGCAATATAGTGTTAATAGGCTTGTATTACGTTGATATTGGGTATAATTGATCTTCAGGTTGAAGCAACGTGGCTTTTCTTGTATATTTTTGCCGTTTAATAGTACCGGGGTTGTTCGTCAACACACATCAACCAGAATGTCCTGTAAGGAGATACAGAGAAATCAGTTTAATTTAGAATGTTCAATAGCCAGAACATGTTTGGTACAAAAGTAAATGAGGCTATTTTTTTTTCTTCTGACTGGAATAGTCAGTAAATGGATGCCCTGTCTGTATAGTTTGATCATTTGGTGTGGCAGTCTTCACAAATGAAGTAGTTTCTTAGGTGGCTTATTTTTGTGTGTGTGTTTGTGTATGTGTGTGCGCTTGCGTGCACACACGCAGACACACAGACACATACGCTCTTTTTTTTTTTCAAACTTACGAATAGACTTTTACGTTGCTTCAGCGGAATCCTAAGTGTGACGGTTGTCAAGTGCAAATGGCAGGCTTTTCCAAAGTACGGTGCTATTAATAAAGTCCACCCTAAGATTACTTCTCCTGATAACAGTAGCAGCTGGCAAAAATGCTTGCATATTTGTTATAGCACCACTGGATTCAGCCTTGGATTTCTGTCATAACTTAGAATAAAGACGGGTTAAAGTCCAGCTTCTTTTCAGTGTAGAAGAAATTCTTTCTAAAGACTTATCTTTCCCCCTCTAGATTGTAAATCACTGTGGGTAGAGAAGGTGTCTACCAAGTCTGTTGTATCGTATTCCCCCAAGCACTTTGTACAGTGCTCTGCATACAGAATGTGCTCAATAAATATGAGTATCTTCTTTGTTCCAAATTGCTAGTATTTCAAAGTATATTTGGGAGTTAATTATACATATGGGTATTCATCCTTGCCCCAGAGTTTTTTTCTTATTTTAGCAAAAGAAGCTATGTTTTGTTTTTTATTGTATTTATTAAACACTTAACATGTGCCAGGCACTGTGCTAAATCCAGGGGCATTTGCAAGCTTATCAGATTGCACATTATAGCCATTGTTCTACATGGGCTCACTGTCTTAATCCCCATTTTGCAGCTGAGGTAAAAGAGGCAGAGAGAAGTTAAGTGATTTGCCCAAGGTCACACAGCAAACAAGGGGCGGAACTGGGATTAGAACCCATGACCTTCTGACTAGCAAGCCTGTGATCTATCCACAAGGCCACACTACTTCTCAAATTGTTTCAGCCGTTCATTTAAAAAGTTTTCATCCGTGCAATTGATTAAACACAAGGAATTTCAACTATTTTTTTTAATTTATGGAGAAATTTTGATACACCGTTTACTGGGGCTTCTCCTAAATGGAATCTGTGATCAGAGGTGAGGGTTCAGGATTTCCTTCAGGGCACTTCTGGCTCCTGGCAAAAATCTGAGAACAAAGGCGAAGGTGATCATCATCAATTGTATTTATTGAGCGCTTACTGTGTGCAGAGCACTGTACTAAGCGCTTGGGAAGTACAAGTTTGCAACATATAGAGACAGTCCCTACCCAACAGTGGGCTCACAGTCTAAAAGGTGATGGACTATCACAGTTAGGGATAGCAGAGGTGAAGGCAGCAGCATTTCAGCAGTGATCATTCCGGCTGCTGCCTGTTAACACAGACACAGACAGTCCCGGAAATTCTGGCAATCAGTTGGCACTGATAATAATAATAATAATAATAATAATAATAATAATAGCATTTATTAAGCACTGATCACCACCACTCTTCCAAATTACCACAAGTTCTTCCTGACCCCAGCCAGACCTTACTATGTATACTGTATGGCTGAACCCAACAAGGGAGCTGAGTGAACTCTCGCAGTTTATCCAGTTTTCTTTCACTGTGAGTGTTGTGTTGTTGCAAAAGTCCGGTTCAGGAATACTTGGGTTGCGTTTCCCCTGTGCAACACACTGGGCAGATGTTAATGCACACAGCTCTTCCATGTTGTGCCATATCCAATTAGGCCCACACTTTTGTCTCCCCCTTTTAGACTGTGAGCCCACTGTTGGGTAGGGACTGTCTCTATATGTTGCCAACTTGTACTTCCCAAGCGCTTAGTACAGTGCTCTGCACACAGTAAGCGCTCAATAAATACGATTGATTGATTGATTGATTTTGGAAGTACACTTCCAGACAGCATTCTAGCCAAAACACATAGAACTGAATATATTTACATATCGTGTAGTAACATTTTTTTGTTTGTTTCTTGCACCCGTTTCCTGTAGAGTGGCCTCTTTTAAGTACAAGTTCCTTGAATTCAGGAACTGGTTCTTATTTGTGGATGTCTTCACAGGTGCTCAGGCCCCCTTCCTGATTGCCTACTAAATCAATCAATCAATCAATCGCATTTATTGAGCGCTTACTGTGTGCAGAATCAATCAATCAATCAATCAATCGTATTTATTGAGCGCTTACTGTGTGCAGAGCACTGTACTAAGCGCTTGGGAAGTACAAGTTGGCAACGTATAGAGACGGTCCCTAAAGTGTTTGTAAAAGAATAGATTAATCAGTGGTATTTATTGAGTGCTTACTGTGGTGCAGAACACTCAACTAAGGACTTAGAAAGACGTTCAATAAATTTTGAGATGATGATGATGTAACTGACTGCATGTAACATTGCCCCCAAGTTACGTTCATTGTTGCAGTTTTCCCACTGTGGTAGTTTTTTCATTAGTTTCGGTTTGAAGCAGCGTGGCTTAGTGGAAATAATAATAATGATTAGGGTATTTGCTAAGCGCTTACTATGTGCCCAGCACTGTTCTAAGTGCTGGGGTAGATGCAGGGTAATCAGGTTGTCCCACGTGGAGCTCACACTTTTAATCCCCATTTTACAGATGAGGTAACTGAGGCGCAGAGAAGTTAAGTGACTTACCCAGGGTCACACAGTGGACAAGTGGCAGAGCTGAGATTAGTACTCATGCCCTCTGACTTCCAAATCTGTGCTCTTTCCACTAAGCTATGCTGCTTCTTTTCACTAAGAGCACAGACTTGGGAGTCAGAGGTAGTGGGTTCTAATCCCGGCTCCGCCGCTTGTCTGCTGTGTGACTCTGGGCAAGCCACTTAACTTCTCTGGGCCTCAATTCCCTCATCTGTAAAATGGGGATTACAACTATGAGCCCGCCCCTTGGGACAATCTTACTCCAGCACTTAGGACAGTGTTTGGCACATAGTAAGTGCTTAACAAATACCACAATTATTATTATCATTATTATTATCACAAACAACACCATTTTAAAATCATTGCCATGTGCAGTGGCAGCATACTCAGATTCAATGAGGAGGAGCTCATGTCTCATGCCCATAAATAGTACAGCTGAGAAGCAGCGTGACCTAGCAGAAAGAACAGGGGCCTGGCAATCATCATCATCATCATCAATCGTATTTATTGAGCGCTTACTGTGTGCAGAGCACTGTACTAAGCGCTTGGGAAGTACAAGTTGGCAACATATAGAGACAGTCCCTACCCAACAGTGGGCTCACAGTCTAAAAGGGGGAGACAGAGAACAAAACCAAACATACTAACAAAATAAAATAAACAAAATAGATATGTACAAGTAAAATAAATAAATAAATAGAGTAATAAATATGTACAAACATATATGCATATATACAGGCAATCAGAGGACCTGGGTTCTAATCAATCATATTTATTGAGCGCTTACTGTGTGCTGAGCACTGTACTAAGCGCTTGGGAAGTACAAGTTGGCGACATATAGAGACAGTCCCTACCCAACAGTGGGCTCACAGGCTAGAAGGGGAAGACAGAGAACAAAACCAAACATATTAACAAAATAAAATAAATAGAATAGATATGTACAAGTAAAATAATCTTTACTCCGCCAAAGGCATGCTGTGTAACCTTGGGCAAGTCACTTCTCTGCATCAGTTACCTCATCTATAAAATGGGGGCTAAGACTGTGAGACCCACGAGGGACATAGACTGTGTCCAACCTGATTAGTTTTTATCTACCCCAGTGCCTGTCACATAGTAAGCACTTAACAAATACCATTAAAAAAACAAACAAGCCAAAAAAACAAAAAGAGACTTTAAATACATAATATACTTGGGCTCTTGTCTTTTCCAATGTCCTGGGTAAGCTTAGTCCATCATATTGCAGGAAGAGTCCCTCCAGAACTTACCGTTTATTTAATTTTTCTTTAGTCTTAAATACCTTTTTGGCAACGATCTGCCCGTGGTAAGTCAGCAGTGTTTATTGAGGGCCCTCGGGCTGCAGGATGCTGTACTAGATTTGATTGAAAATGATGTATACATCTCATTGAATAGATGGGGACTTTTTGTTAGACGGTAACTTTAACTTTCTCTCTGATGTCCCTTGGCTTTTGTCCTATATATTGTTGAAGTAGAGCCAGCAATTTTCTAAATGACACACGCTGTCGGCTTGAAAGACTCGATGCGTTTCTAACGTCTACCAGAAAGATAGCTTACTCATTTGTGTCAAGGTAGAGAATATATTGGGAAGAGGCATTTTGATATTTTGCCCTTTCTGTACAAAACCAGAGACTAGTAGAAATCATCAAAAAATAACTTGACAGTACTTTCATAGTTGCCTGTTTCCCTTTTTCAAACTATTTACCCTGAGGAGTAAACAGGGAAATTGTTAAATTTTATTTTCTGATCATTTCTGGGCCTGACATGGCAGCTTTGTGACTCTCACAATACCTTCCTGATTAGAAAGGCAAGTAGATCATAATCATTGGTGATATGCTCGTTATGGCGGGGACTGTGTCTGCTAATTCTGCCGTACCCTATCAAGCGCTTAGTACAGTGCTGTGCACATAGTAAATGTTCAATAAATCTGATTGATTGATTCTTTATAAAGAATTGTGTACTTTTTTGGTGGAGGGCGGGATGGGGAATAGAAAGGGTCCCTACTGGAGGTTTTTTCCCTGTTCATGAAGACAGGTAAGTGCTGGGAAGGGAATTTGGAATGATAGTGATGGCTAGATATGGGGGAGAAGACCCTTGTTCATTTCAGGGAGTAGAAGAATGAAAGGGAAGAAGCCAGAGCTAATTGTTGTATACCAAAGGAAATATCGACCTAAGCATATGAAAAGAAAAGCTCCCCCTTCTATCATCATCATCATCAATCGTATTTATTGAGCGCTTACTATGTGCAGAGCACTGTACTAAGTGCTTGGGAAGTACAAATTGGCAACATATAGAGACAGTCCCTACCCAACAGTGGGCTCACAGTCTAAAAGGGGGAGACAGAGAACAAAACCAAACATACTAACAAAATAAAATAAATAGAATAGATATGTACAAGTAAAATAAATAGAGTAATAAATATGTACAAACATATATACATATATACAGACTGTCTTCTAGACTGTCTCCCCCTTCTAGACTGTGAGCCCACTGTTGGGTAGGGACCATCTCTATATGTTGCCAACTTGTACTTCCCAAGCGCTTAGTACAGTGCTCTGCACACAGTAAGTGCTCAATGAATACGATTGAATGAATGAATGAATGAAAAGCTGTTCTGGGTGGGGGACATAAAAGGAGGAAACATCTATTTATTAGAAAATTGATTTCCAAAAAGGTCCTTTGCCCTAAAATCAATCAATCCATCAATCAATCGTATTTATTGAGTGCTTACTGTGTGCAGAGCACTGTACTAAGCGCTTGGGAAGTACAAGTTGGCAACATATAGAGACGGTCCCTACCCAACAGTGGGCTCACAGTCTAGAAGGTGTGTAGCTCCTGATTTAGTTAATTATTTGAACATCCTTATCGTTATCCTAATTGTACAAATGAGGAAGTAGACAACACTGTGCAAAGTCACCTGACTGGCCAAGCCAGAATTAAACTGCTCAAGTTCTTAATCCCCCAAATTGTGGACATTTCCTTTGGGCTTCTTGTCTTGTCTTATTTACTGTGGAGCCGTCTCCGACCCATCGCGACTCCATGGACACATCTCTCCCAGAAGGCTCCATCTCCATCTCTAATCTAATCAGAAGCAGCATGGCTCAGTGGAAAGAGCACGGGCTTTGGAGTTAGAGGTCATGGGTTCAAATCCCGGCTCCGCCACTTGTCAGCTGTGTGACTTTGGGCAAGTCACTTAACTTCTCTGTGCCTCAGTTACCTCATCTGTAAAATGGGGATTAAGACTGTGAGTCCCACGTGGGACAACTGATCACCTTGTAACCTCCCCAGCTTAGAACAGTGTAAGCATTTAATAAATGCCATTATTATTAATCGTTATTATTAATAGTCGTTCTGGTAGTGGATCCAGAGAGTTTTCTTTGTAAAAATTTGGAAGTGGCTTACCATTGCCTCCTTCCTTGGGCCTCTTAATCTACGGATAATCAACAGTGTATCCATTTTTGTTACACTTTTAGCAGTTTCGGTAGATTGGCTAGTGATTCATCATTTTATATCACGAATGAAATCCCCCACTTCCTTGGATCTCGTCGAATATTTTCTCTGTAGCACCTCATGCCTTGGGGGTGTAGGAAGTGCATCTTAACGAGGACATAATAGAGCTGGAAAAGAACATCCAAGGAGGTCCCGGGATTGGTGATGCTTCCTGATGAGGATAGTTAGAAAGATGTAGGACTCTGTGATCATTCAGGTCAAGGGTCTGGAAGCGGTGTCTTCTCAGGACTGAGATCTGAAAAGTGAATGACTTCATCAGGACCACCCCATGACTTTAGCTTACCACATCCCTGCCCTCCATTCTCTCCCCCCCGCAACTCTCCCGCCAGGGCACCTTTTCAGGTCTGTCCCATCCATCCATCATCATCATCATCAATCGTATTTATTGAGCGCTTACTGTGTGCAGAGCACTGTACTAAGCGCTTGGGAAGTACAAATTGGCAACATATGGAGACAGTCCCTACCCAACAGTGGGCTCACAGTCTAAAAGGGGGAGACAGAGAACAAAACCAAACATACTAACAAAATAAAATAAATAGAATAGATATGTACAAATAAAATAGAGTAAAAAATATGTACAAACATATATACATATATACAGGTGCTGTGGGGAAGGGAAGGAGGTAAGATGGGGGGGATGGAGAGGGGGACGAGGGGGAGAGGAAGGAAGGGGCTCAGTCTGGGAAGGCTTCCTGGAGGAGGTGAGCTCTCAGCAGGGCCTTGAAGGGAGGAAGAGAGCTAGCTTGGCGGATGGCCAGTTCTCTTCCCCTATCTCCCTGTCTCCCTCTCCAATCACCATCCTCACAGCCCCATTTAAATAGGAGCCTTTCAAACTCCCCTTCCTCTCGGACCAGCTCCTGACCCAGTCGTCGCTCTTGCCATCACAAAGTCCTGGCTCAGTTCAGAGGATACTCTTTCCCTAGGAATCCTCCACAACTTCTCCCATTCCTGGGCTCGTCCGGTGGTCTACTGCTGGTAGAATCCTAGTTCCAGGCCTATTTTGTCCACCTCAGATTCATTCCTAGCTGCTATTATTCTGCCCTTCCTGCTGCTCAAACACACCTTCTACTCACCGAGTCTACGGAAAAATGCCATACCAACTCTTCCAAACCTTCTTCTCCTCCCTCCTGGAATTCACCTTCTTGCTCGCCCACCCCTGATATCCTTGCCAACTACTTTGTTGACAAAATGGGAATCCTTCAGTCGGTCAATCAGTGACATTTATTGAGCACTTACTGTGCTCCAAGCACTTTACTGAGTGTTTAGGAGAGCTCAGTACCAATAGAGGTGGTAGAAACATTCCCTGCCTGGAAGGAGCGTACAGTCCATCAGGTCCACCTGCCAGCCTCCTCCCGCCGCAGTTGAAATCTACTTTTCCAGACCATGTTGGGCCCAAGATGGGAACTCAGAATTCAGTGCTTTCCATTCACACTGGATCTCCTTTTGTGAGAGGATCCTAAGTACTTTGCAAATTTAAATCTTCAGATATACTTTTCTCAGTTTTAAGATGTAGCTCGTTTGACCATTCTTCTGCCGTGTGCTGTTTTGCTCAAATATTCAAACCTTTTTCTATATTAATAATAATGATGGCATTTATTAAGCGCTTACTATGTGCAAAGCATTCATTCATTCATTCATTCAGTCGTATTTATTGAGGGCTGTGTGCAGAGCACTGTACTAAGCGCTTGGGAAGTACAAGTTGGCAACATATAGAGATGGTCCCTACCCAACAGTGGGCTCACAGTCTAGAAGGGGGAGACAGAGAACAAAACAAAACATATTAACAAAATAAAATAAATAGAATATGTACAAGTAAAATAATCAATACGTAAAAACATATATACTATATATACGTATTTACGTATTGATTTTATATATATATATATATTATGAGAGAAGCATGTTGGCCTAGTGTAAAGAAAACGGGCCTTGGGGTTGGAGGACCTGTCTTCCAATCCCAGCTCTGCCAATTGCCTGCTCCGTGACCTTGGGCAAATCTTTGTGCCTCAGTTTTCTCATCTGTGAAATGGGCATTCGATTCCTGCCCTCCCTCCTTGTTGTGGGCAGGGAATGTGTCTGCTTATTGTTGTATTGTATTTGCCCCAGGGCTTAGTACAGTTCTCTGCGCACAGTGAGCACTGAATAAATACAATTGAATGTTTGAATTAATAATAACAATAATAATAATGGCATTAATTAAGCACTTACTATGTGCAAAGCACTGTTCTAAGCGCTGGGGAGGTTACAAGGTGATCAGGTTGTCCCACGGGGGGCTCACAGTCTTCATCCCCATTTTACAGATGAGGGAACTGAGGCACAGAGAAGTAAAGCGACTTGCCCAAAATCACATAGCCGACAGTTGGTGGAGCCGGGATTTGAACCCATGACCTCTGACTCCAAAGCCCTTGCTCTTTTCCACCAAGCCACGCTGCTTCTCTAGAGTGGCAGGATGTAAAAACATCAATTATTATCTAAAAATAGTGACTGCCTGCTACATGTGTAATACTGTTTAGGCACTTTAACGCGTGCATATCTGAATGAAATAGAAATTTCTTATTCTCCTGGGAACCTGGATAAGTATTGTTGATAAATCTACTTTCAATGCTAAGTAGTTAAATTGCATTTCTTTCATGTGGAACATTGCCATTTATTCCCTCACTCTCCAAATTGAGCTAGTAATGAATAAATGAATCAATTAATGGTATTTTTTGAGCACCTTTTATGTGCAGATCACTGAACTAAGCATATGGAAAGGTACAATGGAGTTAGCAGACATCATCTAGTGGGGAGAAAGATACGAAAGTATGTTATAGTTCTAGAGTCATCTATACAAGGGTTGTGAGTACTTAAGTGCTTAGTTGACGCAAAAGTGCTGATTTGGAAGTTGAGGGATATAAAGTAGGAGATTAGAGATGAATGGGGAAGACCTAAAGAAGGAGATGTGATTTCAGAAGGGCTTTGAAGATTGGAAGAGCTGTGGAATATTGGCTATGAATGGGGAGGGTATCATAGGCAGGGGAAAATTATCTTCATTATGACAAGTAAACCTCAGGAATTTGAAGAGCCGAATATTTAAACTCAAAGCAAATCATCATCATCATCAATCGTATTTATTGAGCGCTTACTGTGTGCAGAGCACTGTACTAAGTATTACACACGTACCTCTACAGTATTACACATGTAGCAGGCAGTCACTATTTTTAGAGCCGGATATTTAAACTCAAAGCAAATGATATGTGAGATTTCGTTTCGCAACTCAAGGAGATTTTAACAAGGTTCAAACTACTTTGAGAAGAAAATGGCATTTTTATATTGAGGATCACCAGAAAATGAAATTCATTCAAGATTTCCAAGGAATATTTAGCTGAACATTTAAAATAACAATCATTTTGAACACTGGCTATTTTTCCGGTTATGTATTTATCCATAGTACGAGGTCTTTGTCCTCACTCGGTGGGCTCTCTATATTCATTCAATCTATTGTCATTATTGAGCGCTTACTATGTGCATAGCACAGTACTAAGTGCTTGGGAGAATACAACATAACAAAGCTGGTACGACCCGTTCCCTGTTGGTAGACATGTTTCGTGCCCACAACAAGGAAGCAGCGTGGCTCAATGGATAGAGCTTGGATCTGGGTTCTAATCCCAGCTCCACCACATGTCTCTGTGACCTTGGGCAAATCACTTTACTTCTCGGGGCCTGCTGTCTCATCTGTAAAGTGTAGATCAAGAGGGTGAGTTCCCTAGAGAAGCAGCATAGATCATTGGAAAGAGCATGGGTTTGGGAGTCAGAGGTCATGGGTTCTAATCCCGGTTATCATCATCATACGATTGATTGATTGATCATCATCAATCTTATTTATTGAGCGCTTACTGTGTGCAGAGCACTGTACTAAGCGCTTGGGAAGTACAAATTGGCAACATATAGAGACAGTCCCTACCCAACAGTGGGCTCACAGTCTAAAAGGAGGAGACAGAGAACAAAACCAAACGTACTAACAAAATAAAATAAATAGAATAGATATGTACAAGTAAAATAAATAAATAAATAGAGTAATAAATATGTACAAACATATATACATATATACAGGTGCTGTGGGGAAGGGAAGGAGGTAAGATGGGGGGGATGGAGAGGGGGACGAGGGGGAGAGGAAGGAAGGGGCTCAGTCTGGGAAGGCCTCCTGGAGGAGGTGAGCTCTCAGTAGGGCCTTGAAGGGAGGAAGAGAGCTAGCTTGGCGGATGGGCAGAGGGAGGGCATTCCAGGCCCGGGGGTTATTTGTCAGCTGCGTGACTTTGGGCAAGTCACTTAACTTCTCTGTGCCTCAGTTACCTCATCTGCAAAAAGGGGATTAAGACTTTGAGCCCCACGTGGGGCAACCTGATTACCTTGCACCCTCCCAACGCCCCAGCATTTAGAACAGTGGCTAGCACATAGTAAGCGCTTAACAAATACCGTCATCATCATCATCATGTGGGAGAGGGACTGTGACCAACCTGATTAACACGTATCGACCCCAGTGCTTGGTGCAGAGTAAGCGATTAACAAGTGCTATTATTATTATTGAGCTTACAGTCTAGAGGATGGTGGAGCGCCATGCCTTCTGGTATTTGTTGGTTAGGTGGGCACAGCGGCCTTTTTTCCTTCTTAAAACATTTGACTCCCTGGATTTTCACCCTCACCTTTCCATCCGTCTTCCCGTTGGCCAGCCTGGGATAATAGCCGAAGGCTGGGGCCTTACCCCCAGCTCGCCGCCACCCCGGACCAAGTGCTGTGAATTGCCCAGCGTAGTAAGCGCTCAATAAATACGATTGATTATGGTAAGGTGACAATTCACAGACTGCCCCCAAAAACTTCTCACTCATAACTGGGAGAGGTCTTTTGCAAGAGCTCTTAAAAGGGAATGTACAAGTGAATTATCTGGGTCACAGTTGACACACACATATGCTGTACGTTCTCTTGGCAGAGGTTGCCTCTTCCCAGAGGTTGCTGGCACTTCCCGGAGCTCTTTGGGATGGTTCGGATTCAAGGAATGTTTCTGCATTATCATGGTCAGAAGGCCTAGAAAGGTTCGGCTGCACCAATTGGAAACACGTTAAAGATAGAATATTGTTTCACTGACTGTGAATGGAGGTGGAAAGTGAGAGCGACACGAGACAGCCGAAAAAGTTAGCGTCTAAGGTAGAGAGCAACAGTCATAACATTGCCAATGTTCTGCTCGATTTCCGTCTGATTGTAAGCTCCTGGTGAGCAGGGAACATCCCTATCAACTCATATTGTACTCTCACAAGCATATTGTACTCATATTTTTCTCTCCCAAGCATTGACTACAGTGCTCGGCACAGACTAACTACTCAACAGAAGCAGCGTGGCTCAGTGGAAGGAGCCCGGGCTTTGGAGTCAGACGTCATGGGTTCAAATGCCGGCTCCGCCAATTGTCAGCTGTGTGACTTCGGGCAAGCCACTTAACTTTTCTGTGCCTCAGTTCCCTCATCTGTAAAATGGGGATTAAGACTCTGAGCCCCACGTGGAACAACCTGATCACCTTGTATCCCCCCAGCGCTTAGAACAGTGCTTTGCACATAGTAAGTGCTTAACAAATACCATCATCATCGTTATTATTATTATTAAATACCATTGATTTAGACTGTGAGCCCACTGCTGGGTAGGGACTGTCTCTATATGTTGCCAACTTGTACTTCCCAGGCGCTTAGTACGGTGCTCTGCACACAGTAAGTGCTCAATAAATACGATTGATGATGATGATGATTGAATTCCACAATCACAGGTCAACAGCTTGGAAAGCCTTGAGATAAGGCTTTTCTTATCAGTCACATACAGTGATTTATCTCCCAATCCAATAGCAATGGATCCGGTTAAAAATCACCACCTTAATATTAGACAATGAAATGAGCTATATTGACCAAATTAATTCCATCGAAAAATAATTTGTTCCATATCACGGATGCAAAATATCAGATGTGCAGCTTTTTTCAAGGGCAGACTGACTGTTTTAAAATTGTTGTTTAATGAATGCCTTCGCCTGAAGTTCGTTTCTGATGCAGTTTGGATAACGGCGCTGAAACTGAAAGCAGTTATTCAAATTTTACCACTAGAGGCCCCTAGTGTAGCAAGTGAAGATTCATTGCACTATAATTGCCTTTATAAACCTAAAGAAAAAATACTTTATACAACTTAGTCGCATTATTGGGATTTTTTTTTAATTTAAAGGAATTTCCGTTTGTTTTGTACATTCAGATTTACTCAATCCATTTCCCCTAAGTTTCCTGTACTTCCCTAGCGCTTAGTACAGTGCTCTGCACACAGTAAGCGCTCAATAAATATGATTGAATGAACGAATGAATGAATATTTTTTCCATTCATTCAGTCATATTTATTGATCATCATCATCATCATGGCATTTATTAAGCGCTTACTATGTGCAAAGCACTGTTCTAAGTGCTGGGGAGGTTACAAGGTGGTAGGTTGTCCCACAGGGGACTCACAGTCTTAATCCCCATTTTACAGATGAGGGAACTGAGGCACAGAGAAGTGAAGTGACTTGCCCAAAGTCACACGGCTGACAATTGGTGGAGCCGGGATTTGAACCCATGAGCTCTGACTCCAAAGTCCGTGCTCTTTTCCACTGAGCCACGCTGCTTCTCTGATCACTTACTTTGTGCAAAGCACTGTACTAAGTGCTTGGGTATAGCAACAAACAGAAACATTCCTGCCCACTACGAGCTACATTGGATATTTAATGAAAAAAAATCAGAATTTCTGAATACTATCCAACAAATATTTTTAAATTGTATTTTATCATTCTTCTTGTCCCAGTATATTTGGAAGATAAAAGTGGACATCCCACATGTACATTTTCTGGTAGTCTCTGGTTCATGTTTGACATCTTTAAAATTTACAGGTGCCCAGATGTGTCTTGCATTGTTCAAGGCATTTACAGAGTAGCGAAAGAAGAAAATTGCCCTATCCTCAAAGAGCATTCATGCTGATGGAGACAAGATAGATGGTTGACTTGTATGTCTATTTTGATTTATACCTGTTGTGAAGTAAGTGTTAAGATGGATAGCCTCAGCTCACTTCTCCTTAGGGGAACTTTTATGAAGGACACCTCCATAGAATTTGTAGGTGATTAAGTCATATCCTTTGGACATTTGAGAAATAGATCTCTTTCAAAGAACAAATAGGTTGTGGGATAGACTGTTTAGCTTTTGTAGTTTATGTTAATAATGATAAAAGGGAAAGCTTGGATAGTAGAACAACACAGATAATACCTGGATCTCAGTTTAACTATCAGAACTGCTAACAAATATCAAAAATCAATTTGATCTGAAAAGATTAAAGAAATAGTATGGGTGGCTGGAAGGAGCACAGACCTGGTTTAGCCATTGCTCACTGTGTGACCTTGGAGAAGTCACTTCTAGACTGTGAGCCCGTTGTTGGGTAGGGACCATCTCTATATGTTGCCGATTTGTACTTCCCAAATACTTAGTACAGTGCTCTGCACACAGTAAGTGCTCAATAAATACAATTGAATGAATGAAAGGTCACTTAACTTCTGTGCCAGTTTCCTCATCTATAAAATGGGGTTTCAATACCTGCACTCCCTCTTAGACTGTGAGCCCTATGTGGGAAGGGGACTGTAATGATTTTGGATCTATCCCAATGTTTAACGAATACCACAGTTCTTATTCATTTCAGGAAAGGCTGCTGTTGGAATTGGGCACTCCCCCAGAAGGAAGGAAGTCGGAGCCTCCTGGGTTGTGATCTCAATTGGAAATAGCAGCATATTGGCATGTTTGCCAATTATTTGGTTGAAATAGTGCATGATAGCCCCCTTCATTCATTCAATCAATCAATCAATCAATCAATCGTATTTATTGAGTGCTTACTGTGTGCAGAACACTGTACTAAGCGCTTGGGAAGTACAAGTTGGCAACATATAGAGACGGTCAATCAATCAATCGTATTTATTGAGCGCTTACTGTGTGCAGAGCACTGTACTAAGCACTTGGGAAGTACAAGTTGGCAACATATAGAGACAGTCCCTACCTTCAATAACGCTTTTCTTGTTTAACATACATAAATCTTGTGACAATATGATTTTTAAAAAAAATAGTTTTGTATATTTTGTTTCATTATTTTGTTTGGTGCTTTGAGAGCTTCAGCAAAAAATACTGTTAAATACAGCATCAGTCTTAGCCTTTCAGTGTTCTATCCTCCAACAACATAACAAAATAAGATGCGTATTGAAGTCTTAAAGAATTTTCAGGTGTGAGCACAGTACCTTATATAAGTTCTTTATACCTAATTCACTTTACTGACCATGTAGTTTTTGCCTGCCCTAGCCTTGAACATTATTTACTCAGTGTGCAGGCTCCCCATGATGCTTGATGCCTGCTTTCTGTGGTACAGTAGCTGTTCTAATTCATTCATTCATTCATTGAATCGTATTTATTGAGCGCTTACTGGGTGCAGAGCACTGTACTAAGCGCTTAGGAAGTACAAGTTGGCAACATATAAAGAAGATCCCTATTCAACAACGGGCTCCCACCCCAACTAACGTGCAGTCCACCCATCCTGCCTCAGGCCATCTGAGGACCTTTGGGAAATTGTCTCCCTGAAATCTGGACAGATCTACATTTTTGGGTTTCCTTAAAGGAAGACCAGACTTCAGAGTGCCCAGGGCCAAGCATTAGACAGGAATTAAACAGCTCTCTAGGAATTAAGGGAGAAGGTTAATGCTCTTAGCCTTGTATTTAGAAACCTTTTGTTTACGACTGGTTTCTTGCTGAGAAAGAGATTAGCCTTATTTGTTAGATGGAGCTATTGAACCATAGAATTCCAGAATGATTTGCAGTGTACATGTGCACTCAAGGATTCATCCTGAGGAGAACTGCTCACCTTGTGAAGGTACTTCAATTTTTTTTAGGTTTTTATGATACACAGTACCGATGCCCTAAATAGTACTTGGCCTGCAAAAGATTAGGCACCTCCAAAAAGTAAGTGAACATTTTGGAATGTTTAGTCCTATAAATCAAGCCTGGAACCCAAGGTATGAATTCTTGGCTCCATCCCTAATTTGCTGGGGGGAACGTGAACCCTATGAACCTCTTTCTAGTTTTACTTTCCTTGGCAGATTAAAATCAATCCATCAAACAATCGACGGTATTTACTGTGCAGTCACTGTGTGCAGAGCACTTTATTAAGCTCTTCCATGGGTGTAGTACAATTGAGTTGGCAAACACACATTCCCTACCCACAAGGAACTTACAGTCTAGAGGAGGGAGATGGGCATTAAAATAATTTAAAATAAGCAGAGTATAAGGATATGTATAAAAGTGTTGTAGGGCCGGGTGAGAATCAAAATGCTTAGAAGGTACACATCCAAGTGCATAGGCGATGCAGAAGGGAGGGTGAATAGGGTAGGAAATGGGGGTTATCCGGGGCGGTTCTTGGAGGGGATATGATTTTGCTAGGGCTTTGACAATGGGAAGAGTGATGTTCCATTGGATATAAAGAGTGAGGGAGTTCCGGACCAGAGGAAAGATGTGGGCAAGGGGTGACTTGGAGGATAGGACTTCATTGCTCGTCATCCTGTCTTGCCACTTGATGCTCAGGGTGGCACAAAGATGGTAACTTTGTTTGAAGCCAGTTGTGGCACTCTCACAGCCATGTAGGTGGTTGGACAGTTTTTCACTTATGGACACTTTCATTTTGATTGAAGACTTAAGGGTAGTTGTCCACAGTCCCAGAGACTGTGCTCATCCTCACGGGGTTTTGACTTTCTCGACCCCACCATGAATTGCTAGACTATGTGCTGCGTAGATAATTCGGGAAGTGCGTCTAGTTCAGTGATGCTAAAAAGATCTTTGTATGTATTCTTGATTCAGGTTAGTAAATTGCTGGATTTTCTTCAGTAAGCTTTCTTTTGTCACTGGAATGACTCTGCAAAGGGGTTCACAATCATTTGCATGACATCCTGTGTGTGTATGTGTGTGTGTGCCGCAACAGGGCGGTCATCCACGTTATAGTAACGCCCGAACAGCAACCTGACTTTTAATGATACCTGGAGCCTATTGAGTTTCATGGTAATTAATTGTGATGTCACATGCAGGTCCCCTGTTGAGTATCCCAGCAAGGAAGCAAACTCTATTCTACTGTAGAATAAGTTGAACAGTCCCCAGTGGTGAGGAGGACAGTGTTACGAACCACCTTCAACTCTGACATGACCAACCATCCTGTTGTGGGACAACCTAGAGCAGTCATTTGCACTGGTGACCCTGTGCAAAGCCAAATTAGGGCCCCATTGGAACTGAGAAGTTTCAGAAAAGGAACTGATATGTATGGGAATGTCTGTCTCCCCCCCCCAAGACTGTAAGCTTGTTGTGGACAGGGAATGTGTCTGTTGTTATATTGTACTCTTCCAAGTGCTTAGTACAGTGCCCTGCATACAGTAAGTGTTCAATAACTAGGATTGACTGAATCGAAGCAGAAATGAGGGTGGAAATCTAAAAAGCGTAAGTTTTTACCTCTCTGGCTCTAATTCAAATAGCTGCTCTTCTACTGGGCTCAGTTCCAATTAGATTATCAGCTCCTTGAGGGCAAGGGATCATGTGTATTGATTGTATTGTACTCTTTCCCTGTGTTTAGTACAGTGCTCTGCATACAGTAAGTAAGTGATTAATTGGGGTGGCAGTGACAGGACGTCTAAGAGCTGCTCAGCCCAGTGCAGCTGACCCCTCTGGACTAAGCTTTTTGTGGGCAGGGAATGTTTCCCCAGGGCTGAGTGCAGTGCTCTGCACACAGTAAGTGTTTCATTCATTCAATCGTATTTATTGAGCGCTTACTGTGTGCAGAGCACTGTACTAAGCGCTTGATAAATGCGATTGACTGACTGAAACCAGTTGACACTGGTGCATTTGAGGGACCCCAGGGGTATGGCACCTGGAACAATTACACCAACGCACCAAAGGAAACCCGCCCTAATCTTGATGAAGTTCTCAGAACAGTCAAATTTAATAATGATAATAGTAGTAATAATAGTAATGTTGGTATTTGTTCAGTGCTTACTACGTGGCAGGCACTGTTCTATGCGCTGGGGTAGATACAAAAGAATCAGGTTGTCCCACGTGGGGCTCACAGTCTTCATCCCCGTTTTACAGATGAGGTCACTGAGGCACAGAGAAGTGAGGTGACTTGCCCACGGTCACATAGCTGGTAAGTGGCAGAGCTGGGAGTAGAACCCATGACCTCTCACTCCCAAGGCCGGGCTCTTTCCGCTAAGCCACGCTGCTTCTCATGAAGCAATTTGTCCAGTGATTCATCCTCCCATCCATCTCTCTATCAATCAGAAACTCCTTACCATCTGCTTTAATCACTCCGTCAGCTCACCCGCTCCTAGTTTGCCTCCCTGATTTCCAACTACAACCCAGCCCGCACACTTCACTCCTCCAAAGCCAACCAATGCATTGTACCTCAATCCCATCTATCTCACCACTGGACCCTGGCCCACATCTTCCCTCTGACCTGGAAACCCCCCCAACCCATCAATATACAACAGCTCACCTTCCCACCTTCAAAGCCATATTAAAATCATATCTCCTCCAAGAGGCTTTCCCCAAATAAGCCCTCATCTCCCCTACTCCCTCTCTCTTCTGCGTTGTGTATGCCCTTGGATCTGTACCCTTTAAACATGAAGCAGTGTGGCTCAGTGGCAAGAACATGGGCTTGGGAGGTAGAGAACATGGGTTCTAATCCTGGCTCCACAGTTACCTGTTGTGTGGCCTTGGGTAAGCCACTTAACTCCTCGGTGCCTCAGTTCCCTCATCTTTAAAATGGGTGATAAGACTGTGAGCCCCATGTGGAACAACCTGATTACCTTATCTCTACCCCTGTTCTTGGCACATAGAAGCGCTTAACAAATAGCATTATTATTATTATTTAAACACTTGATGTTCACTCTCCCCCTCCAGCATTTGTGTACATTATCCATAGTTTTAATATGTTTCCCCCTCTAGACTATAAGCTTCTGGTGGGCAGAGAATATGTCTACCAATTCTGTTGTGTTGTACTCTCCCAAGCGTTTAGCATAGTGGCTCTGCACACAGTAAGCACTCAGTAAATACCATTGATCGATTGATCCAGATCAGGATTGGGTGGTGTTAAATGAGGTCAGTGAAAACATGAGCCAGGTTTTGTTGTCCCTGCACTTCCCTTGTGTCTGATAATCCCGACCTCCATGTGACACTGCCTAAAGCTGCAGTGCAATTGTGGGAGTTTGTGAGTGTGATGTTCTTAAGTAGCTGGGGTAAAAGGAGCTTTGGCTGTGATCTGGGCAGCAGTGGAGCCCTGGGACAGCGATAGAAACTGCGGTCTTCTCTTTAAACCTTTAAATGGTAGCAACATTGAGCTATAGTAGCATCTTCTCAAGGGGTCCACTTATTAAGGATTAGTTAATGTATCTGCTCTATATGTTGCCTACTTGTACTTCCCAAGCATCAATAAATACGATTGAATGAATGAATGAATCTGCAGACTCAGTGCGTCTCCTCCATCCATACACATCCTAGCAGATAGGCCATCCAAGTGCTTCTCCGTCTTCACGGTTGGAATTCCAGGCTTGATTTTTCTCAGTAGGTAGTCGGCCCCAGGTTCTGGTAGATTCTCTTTAAAGCATTGAAGTTGGCTCTGTATGCACCAACAATATGCTGCTTAAGAGCAAATAGGGCTCCATATTGATCACAGCTCAGGAGGCAATGGGTCTCAATCATATTTATTGAGCGCTTACTGTGTGCACAGCACTGTACTAAGCGCTTGGGAAGTACAAGCGTGGCTCCAGCATGAGAAGCAGTGGAAAGATCACGGGATTTGGAGTCATTCATTCATTCAATCGTGTTTATTGAGCACTTACAGTGTGCAGAGCACTGTACTAAGCGCTTGGGAAGTACAAGCGTGGCTCCAGCCTGAGAAGCAGTGGAAAGATCACGGGATTTGGAGTCATTCATTCATTCATTTAATAGTATTTATTGAGCGCTTACAGTGTGCAGAGCACTGGACTAAGCGCTTGGGAAGTACAAGTTGGCAACATCTATATGTTGCCATCAATAAATACGATTGAATGAATGAATGCATATCTAGAGACCATCCGGGAACATCTTAACATTCTCTAGAACGTGTCTTCTACTGTTAAAGATGAAGTCCTACATAGAAGAGATAGTTTGATTAGGCAATCATGAAAAATTAAGCAGCAGCAGTTTTGGTATATTGCAGCAAGAACCGGAAAAGCAAGAGCTCTCTGTAGATTAGTGTATGGAAATCTAGATTTTACCTAAGCCAGAGTAAGTCTGAATATGACATCTCTACAGAAACAATTGTCAAGACTGAGCATTTATTAAATATAACAGCTGCCTTCTGGTTTTTCTTTTCCCCTAAACTTGTATGGTTGAACCATTTCAGAGTACAAGGCTGTCATACCTATTGAGCTGCAAAATAGCTGGCTTTTCTCATCAGGAAAGCTATCACTTCTGAAGTTCCCACTCTACATCATATTTTTTTTCGTCTTTATATTTTTTAAAGAGAAATGCATAAAAAATTTCAATTTTTAGGAAAGAGATCTGAGTTCACCATAATTTTCTAATGTAGTAGTACACTGTATATGATTTCATTGAGGAAGATGCAGTCAGTTGTCAATACTGACATTAAAATGTTGAAAATATTCAGAGTTTGTGGGATAAAAGTTTTTCATGGCCCACTGCAGATTAAACCAATGCAAAATATTGCTTCTTTATATTAGCATTTTCACTGGGTTTATTTTCACTTGGGCAATGGCAAAGATACTACTTGACTTTAGAATTCCAAATATTTCACACTCAGTGGTGTGATTTTTGTTTATTCCCTCTATATCTTCAAGTTCCACTGAATCCCATTTGATAGATTTATATTACCAAATCTGCCCATGGGGGATTTTTCCTTGTGGGCAGGAACCATGTCTCCCAACTCTACAGTGGATAGCATTTTCCCGAGCACTTAGTTCAGTGCTCTGCACATGGTGAGCACACAATAAATACCATTGATTGATTAATTGGCAGTGTCAAGGAGACAGTCAATCATATTTATTGAGTGCTTACTGTGTTCAGAGCACTGTACTAAGCACTTGGGAGATTACAGTACAGTAGAGTTGGTAGACATATACCATGCCCACAAGGAACTTGCAGTCCAAAGTCCTCCCCCATAAGCTTCTGAAAGGCCACCTTTGGCCTCCAACTTGCTTTAGAAACTTCCCAAGGGTCCCTGAAACTTTGAGTCAATTTGGTTCACCCAACTATAGCCCATACAAATGAGGATACTTCCTTAATTGCCCATCTAGCTAAGCTCCCTGGCCCACACTTGTCTGATTTTTTAATTGACACAGTTAATTGGGATAAATATGTAACCATTTTTGAAAGCGGAAAACCAGGCTTTGCATTATAACCCAGCTCAGGCATTAGAAATATTGATATATTCATTCATTCATTCATTCATTCATTCATATTGAGCTCTTACTGTGTGCAGAGCACTGTACTAAGCGCTTGGGAAGTACAGTAAGTTGATAGGTAAAGGCAGGTGGGTTTGATATCATTACAGGCTGACCTTTAAATTTGTACCTGGGGTTTAACTAATATCTGAATATTTCTTTGTAGTTCAGAAACACAAATTGAGCACAGCCTTTTGTTAATTCAAAAATGAAAATGAATGATCAAAGTAGAAGTAATTGTACTTTATATCTGACACAAAGATTAGTTGTAAAGGAGGTAGACAAATGTGATAGTTAAATCACCGAGGACCTACCTTTTTCTAAATTGCTTACACCGACTTTCTGAAATAGAATGAGTCTTAACCTTTAAGAATAAAAAATTGTCTTAGTTTTAAGAATTAGCAGAGCCCAAAATCCAGAAATCAGTTTCAGTAGTATTTTAATATTTGCAACAACTGAAATGACTCTCCTTTTATGGAAGGAAAAGAAGGCTATTTCTTTCTTTTTATTGTTGCTCTTATTGAAAGCACTGGGCAGAGAAGGAGGGTTTGTTAAGTGCAATTGGGAAACCTGAGGCACAGAACTTTTGTGACTTTTTGGAGAGAGAAATAGAGCAGGGGACCCAAAATTGCAGTTCATTTTTCTCTCTCATGGATCCAGAGCCACAAACTCCAGCGGTATTAGTTATCCAGCTTCGTGCAACAAGCTCTTGGATAACGTGTCCATTTTTTTCTTGTAAAAATTTCTATATCTTCACCTAAGCACCTTTATATTGCTCTTTGGGGTTAAACATAAGCAGTCTTAAAATGACAGAAGTCTTTCACCTTTCTCTGGAATAGTATTATTTTTGAAATTCTATAGTATCCACTGCTGTTTCAAATCTTTTAAAAATGTTGTTATTACGGTCATGGGCATGGAGGGGCAGTGTAATACTTTGTATAGCTTTGCTGAATATTTTTTCTTTAAATTTGATGGTTATCTTCAAGTTCTGCACCCGTTTTAGTAGCCAGGAGTTGTTTATTTCAAGCAATATATCCTTGTTCACTGGTGCTACACTAGAGAGTATGTTTTTATTCTCCTGGTATTTATGTTCCTTTGATTTGTGGCTGAAGAAAAACAGTGTTGTAGGTTTATATTTCAGCAATCACCATTAAAAGAGACAATGGATTTCATAAGCAATCTGGACTCTAACGTAATGTAATGAAAGTGAAATTGTCAGGTATTCTGTTGACTAAAAAGCCATTAAGAGCAAGATGTTTAGTGGTTTATGCTTTAATTATGAACTGACTTCCTGACAGGTGACATTTACTTATCCTCATGAGTGGCTAAGACTTTTAGGTTTCGATAAATATTAGTTCTGTGGTATACCTTTATTATTTGCTGGGTAAGTACAAAATTTGACATTTTAAGTAACCCCATGATCAACTTCGCCATTGAATAGTGACTTAAACCCTAATTTTCTTGTAGCATCAGTACCAGACAGGGAAGGAGATTCAGTTACTGCACACGTGAGATCTTGTTTATCTAAGATATTTGTCTGCTAAATATTTCATCATAATTTATTCAGGTATTTTATTTCCTGGGATGCTCTGTTTTAATTGGGAAAAGTTATCTGCCCCATAAAATCCGTAGCAGACTTTCTGTGACCCTCACGATTTTGCTTAGCCTACAGTTAGCAATTGGTTAATAGGCAGTATTTCTGTTTTTGACCTCTGCCAATTCCAGGAGAAAATATTCTTTGTACATGCTAAAATGGCCAAATTTGAAAGAGCCCTTTCTTAACTAGTTTGAGTTTTCTTTTTCTAATTTTATAATCATCCACCATATGGAGATTAAACATTTGAAGAATAGTCATTTGGGTTTCCTTGGAATGTCACAGAAAACAGACTGTGGCTGAACAAATCCAACTATTTATGTGCTTTAGACTTAACTCTTATCATTACAAAAATTTGAATCTGCATTTTTTTATTAAAAGAATCGTGAAAGGAAATATTGTTATGGTATTTAAGCGCTTACTGTGTATCAAGCACTGTTCTAAAGCTGGGGTAGATACAAGTTAATAGGGTCAGACACAGTCCCCGTCCCACGTGGGGCTCACAGTGTAAGTAGAGGGGCTTTGAATCACGATTTCATAGATGAGGTAACTGAGGCCCAAAGAAGACTTGCCCAGGGTCATACAGGCAACTGGCAGAGCTGGGATGAAAAACCAGGTCCTCTGACTCTTAAACTGATGCTCTTTTCAGAAGGCTACATTGCTCCCGGGATAATACATAGTAGAATCAGCATCAATGGTACTTATTGAGGATTTACTATGTACAGCATACTGTACTAAATGCCTGGGAGAGTACTGTATAGCAGAGTTGGTAGACATGTTTCCTTCCCACAACGAGCTTGCAGTCTAGAGCAGGAGAGAGTATTGGTACTAATACTATTTATTGAGTACCCACCTGGTGCGGTGAACTGGAGTAGATATGAGGGAAGTATACAATGAAGTGATATGCTCCCTGAAAACAAGTAGCTCACACACTAACAAGGGAGACCAATTAAACATTCACTGGAGTGGTCAACATGAATAATATCCCAAGCAGACCACTAACATGAGCACTGCAAAGGTTGCAATACGTTTATTTTAGAGTTCGTTGAAGGGATGACCCCGGTGCTGGGAAATTATTCAGGAAGATGATGATTGTCGAAGATGTTGGGATTTTCGGTTGGATTTGAATGTGGGGAAGGAAGGAGTTCCAAGCTGGGGAAACAGCATGAGTGAGGGGATGGAGACTGGAGAGTTGAGTGAGGGGCAGCTAGGGGGTTGACTTGGAAGGAGCAAAAACAGTAAGTTGTGGAATATGGCCACGGGATGTGTTTGTTATATTGTAATCTCCCAAGTGCTTAGTATAGTGCTCTGCACAAAGGAAGCGCTCAATAAATAGGATCGACTGACTGACTAGCAGGTGAAGAGAAAAGATAGGCCTGGTGGGACTGGGTGGTGGCGAGCCTTGCAACCAATTCTGAGGAGTCTTTATTTAATGTAAGAGAAACAGAGAGACAGTGGGGGGTTTCGAGGAGAGTTGAAGGCCAAGCAGGGCTTCAGGAAAATGATCTACATGGAGTATATATCGACTGTGGTTAGTGGTCTCAATCCACAAGGCATACGGACAGAAAAGGACTGCTAATAAAAATCCAGGGACAGTATGTATTTTGTAAGTTATTTTGCTGTTTAATGAATAAATGTTGACAGAGTACTTCATCTTTTGTGTGCCTTATTTTAGAACAGAGCACAGAATTTTATATAAAAAATGGCAGTTGTCAAGAATGGTAGACTCATCTTGGTGTTTTACCCAGTCCTAAAGGTGGAAAATCTCATGTCATCTAAAGGATGCTTTGAAATATAGATAGTCTCTATCCATGAGAGTTAAATACTGTTAAAATGTATTACAAAATAACTCTGCCAAAGATTAGAACACAAAACAAAATTTCATTAGAATAAAAGTTGCATTGTATAAAGGCTAGCATAGAAAGAAAATATAACACTTGTTGATCATCTCAGGTTAATCGCCATAGAAACAAAATGTAAATAGAATAAAGATTTTATGTTCAGAAACCGTTTCCCCACTTGCAGCTCTGGAAGAGATTTGTTAACGAATAAATAATATTCATTAACAACTTGCCGTCTTTGAAAATTCTGATCAGACTGGCATTTGGCAGAACAAGAAATAGAATATGTGAAGAAGAGGTTCACCCAGTTTAACAAAGTACTTTAGAATTTGAGCTTCTCAGTGGTAGCTTGTGTCCCTTTGGGTTCCTTTTCTTTCCTTAGCTATCTCGCTCCCCTTTTGCTCTTTTAAAAAAACCAAAAAACCCTCCCACCTCTGTTCAAAAGCTAATCTGCCAAATTCATGCTGCAACTGCTTCTTTGAGTGGAAGCGTTGTTCTGCCCATTTCATACCAGCTTTTTTACTGTGCAGTATTTTCAGCTGTTTGTCCTCATTACCATACAGCTGGGGTACGTTGGAGTGGAGTGGGGGGAAGCAAGCAGAAGCTGCAAGGCCTCCAAGCATAAGAAGCTCTTTTGCCAATGGGGGACTGGCAGATGGAGCATGTGTCTGAACGGGTTTTACTGATAACAGACCGCATTAAAAATCATTCTGAGAAACACTGAGGTCAGCCCCGTGAATTCAAAGCTTGAGAGGTATTCAGCTTTTTGGAGACCTTTGTAGAATATTAACTAAACTTGGTCCATGAAAGCAGCCAATGGCCTACCATCCCTTTTTTCCCCCTGTAATTTTTGAATTCCTTTCGCATTTCTTACATTGTTTGTTATTTTGTAGTACGTTTTTCAAACATTGAACTAGATTTCAGTTTTCATTTTTCAGTGTATTTTATGGTCACAGCTACTTCACTTAATCTTTTTGTTGAACATAAAGTGATGCAAACTTCATAGTAGCGTATATGCTATGAAGTATTTTTCAGGGTTTGAAATCACGAGATATAAATACGCATATAAAAGGTCTTAAAAGTCAATTTATTTCCATAGCAGTCATGATTAGAATAATGGTTGAGTTGATTAAAGGGAGGTAGTTTTGTCTGCTACTATTTTTAAGATCAAGAAATAATGCATAACTTCATTTAGTATTTTTATAGACAAGATAGCGGCTTTTCCTTGCACGTTGACCAACTTTGACTTCCTTCGATGGGCATAATTGGAAAAAATGATCAGAATATTCAGTGAGGTTGAAAATAAAAATCAGAAAAATGTTTCCAGGGAGTCACTTGATTGGTAAATTCACTAGTTGATTAATTTCTAGTTACTCATGTGATACACTTAATTGCTGAAGCATTTCATATAGTACAGTCAGTGTCACCTAAATTCTGTTGTTATGCTCTGAAAATGTTGAATCATTCATTCTGTAAATTATTAACTACAGGCAAATATTAATGTACTTGACTTCAACAAATATTTTTGAAAACTAGATTGATTTTAGCTATAATTTCTGATCAGATTATAGTCAAATGTATTATTGTGATTTATGTTTTAGGCTTCATTCTGTTTCTAATACTATGAAACTGCAAAGAATTCCTGTCCTTTACATTTAGAAATAATTGAACATGTTTCCTATAAATTTAGAATGGTAGAGACTTAATAAGTACAAATATTGTATCAACTAAGTGCCTGGAAATTCATTCATTCAGTCATATTTATTGAGTGCTTACTGTGTGCAGAGCACTGTACTAAGCACTTGGGAAGTACAAGTTGGCAACAGCACGGAGTACTGATGGAGTAATAAATGATTGTAATTTAGGGTCCTAGATTTAATTTAGAAATTTGCCAGGAACTTCCAAATGAGTTGGAAATTATTTTCTAATCACTGACCTTTAGTATCATTATAGCCACAGATTTGGTTTTGTTTCTTTTAATTCAGAGTAACTGTTCTTAAGATAAAGAACCATCATCCTATAAAGAAGAAGAATAAAAAGAAGCTAAAATAAAGAAAAGGAAACATGTCTAATGAATGAGAGTGTATCATGAAACCTAGGCTCCTGAATACATTTTTTTTATGGTATTTTCTAAGCACTTCTTGTATGCCAGGTACTGTTCTAAGCACTGGGATAGGTACAAGGTTGGATACAGTACATGTCCCTCATGGGTTTCACCATCTTAATCTCCATTTCACAGATGAGGTGACTGAGGCACAGAGAAGTGAAGTGACTTGCCCGAGGTCAAATGGCGGTGAAGTGGTGGGATTAGAACCCAGGTCCTTCTGACTTCAAGACCTGTGCTCTATCCACTAGACTACACTGCTTAAACAGGAGCTTAATTCAAAGGAAATTTACGTGAACCAACTTTAGTGAAGTGTGGCCTGGTGGAAAGAGCACAGAACTGGGAGTCAGAGGACCTGGGTTCTAATCCCAGCTCTGCCACTTGTCTGCTGCATGACCTTGGGCAAGTCACTTCACTTCTCTGTATCTCAGGTACCTCCTCTGTAAAAGGGGGATTAAGACTATGAACAGTTGGACAGTTTTTGTTTTGTTGTCTGTCTCCCCTTTCTAGACTGTGAGCCCATTGTTGTGTAGGGACTGTCTCTCTATGTTGCCAACTTGTACTTCCCAAGCGCTCAGTACAGTGCTCTGCACACAGTAAGCGCTCAATAAATACGGTTGAACGAACGAACGACAGTGACTGTATCGAATCCAATTATCTTGTATCTACCCCAGTGCTTAGCACAGTGCCTGGCACATAGAGCTTAACAAATACCATTTAAAAAAAAAGAATAGCAAATGGTTTTCTGTGGCAGATTGAAGGCATTTTCAAAGGTTTATAAGAGATTCAAAAGACAGTATGTATTTATTAATAACCACTTATCACATCTACTTGGAGGCCAGTAATTGAACAGATTTATTGTTGGTAATTTTCCACAGCAGTGGAATGTACATTAGTTAATAGGAAGCGGCAGCAGGGTGCACAATCAGCTACTCTATGGCAGGCTGAGAAAAAGCGGAAGAAAAAAGCCTATAAACTTATAAATGCCCACAAAGTTCTACACACATCTCCCCACTCTTCAAGAAACCGAAATCGTTTGCCCGTCCTTTCTGCATCACGCGGACACTCCCTACACTTGGCTTTAAGTCCTCAATCAGTTCTCAATCAGTTCATGGGAAGCAGCATGGCCTAGTGGATAGAGCACGGTCACGGGAGTCAGAAGGTCATGGTCTCTAATCCTAGCTCTGCCACTTGTCTGCTGTGTCACCTGGGGCAAGTCACTTCACTTCTCTGTGCCTCAGTGCCTTCATCTGTAAAATGGGAATTAAAACTGTGAGCCCTTGGTGAACCAGGGACTGTGTCCAACCCGATTATCTTGTATCTACCCCAGCGCTTAGAACAGTGCCTGGCATATAGTAAGCGTTTAACAAATACCATAATTATTTAATTATTATTGTTCTCTCCCTCTGAATTATCTACACTTTTCTTCCAACCCACCCCAGCTCACACTCTTTGTTCCCTCTCAAGCTAAACTGGTCACTGTGCTTTGTTCTTTCTCTCTCTCTAAGTAAGCTCAGGCCCTATGCCTTGTGTAGAATTCCTTCCACCTTCATAATCGCAGACCAAACTCTCTACATATTCCTCTACAAACTCGCTACCAATTCCTTCTGAAATCACATCTCCTCCAGGAGGCCATCCCCAATTATTTCTCCACTTTATATCCCACAACTCCTACATGAGCATTTTCTCATCAGCATTTCCACGCCACCTAAGCACTTCAGAAATGAAAACTTCTTCTGACACACCCTCCCCCCTGCCCTGGCATTTTTGTCCATATTTTATATAACCTTTTACTTCCTCCTATCTGTAATTTACTTTAGTGCCCAACCCCTTCACTAGATTGTAAACTGAAGTGAAGAGATTCATTCATTCATTCATTCAGTCGTATTTATTGAGCGCTTACTGTGTGCAGAGCACTGTACTAAGTGCTTGGGAAGTACAAGTTGGCAACATATAGAGACTGTCCCTACCCAACAGCAGGTTCACAGTCTAGAAGTGGGGGTGGGGTCCAAATCAGTTCCAGATTGCGGGCCATATATTGTTATTTCTCTTTATGTTCTTGTAAATATTAAAGGTAGTAATATTAATAATAATGATGGCATTTGTTAAGCGCTTACTATGTGCAAAGCACTGTTCTAAGTGCTGGCACTGTACCATGCTCAGAGTTCTGTAACTGGGCATGAAGGACAATGATGCATATAAACCATGACTAGGTTCCACATTAATAATTTTATTTTAATAGATGAGAGGAAATTTTAGTTTATCGTGTTAGGCCATACTCTTTTTTATATTAAAGAGAGTGGATTGAGGGCTTCCTATAAGGATACAAGAATTGGCAATCTAGAGGAAGAAATCGTGTAATTCTTCAGAACAAGTAACTCCCTAATACTGCCTTGCCAATGTGGTTCATCCATCTCCTAGTAGGAACACCTGTAATTTAAATCAGTGCCCATAAAATATTGAAGGAGGGTCTTATGGGAAGTGTTATTTGTACACCAAAAAATATAAGTCTTTGCACCCTGAATACAGGTTTAAAACTAATTTAGCCCCTAGTCAACTGAGTGTACGTTATCTGGGCCAAAAATAGAAGTCCAAGAGGTAAAGTCTGTATCTAGCCTTCCTCTACTTTATCTTAAAATATTGGCTGTTGAATTTTCTAAGTCCCTTATAGCAAGTTTGTTGTACTCTTCTCTTTTCCTTGGAAAGGTATTTTGAGTTTGTTTTACAATATTCTTTCAGATCTGGGGGCACTGGGTTTCACTGAAGAAAGTAGTATAAATAATTTTCGCATTTGAAAATAAAATTTCAATAAAATTATTTCCATTTATTTTCCCTAGCAGTGGGCAGGTGGTATTTTGTTACACTATTTAGCGTGTTGGTATACACAGTGTAATAGTGATTGCATGTTCCACATTGCCTTTTCAGCCATAGATGCACTCATTTTACCATTCAGTAATGTCTTATTTGAATATAAAGCAGTGCAGCCTAATGAAAAGAACATATGCCCGGGAGTCAGAGGTTTGGAGTTCTCACCGTGGCTCTGCCACTTGCCTGCTGGGTGACCGGAGGCAATTCACTTAACTTTTGTCATCGTTAAAATGAGGATTAAATACCTGTTCTCCCTCTTAGACTGGGAGGCCTCATGTGTGACAAAATCTGTGGCCAATCTGATTATCTTGTATCTACCCCAGCTCCTAATATAGTACTTGGCACATTTAGTGAGCATGTAACATATACTACCATTACTATTATCATCATCATCAATGTTATTTATTGAGCGCTTACTGTGTGCAGGGTACTGTACTAAGCCCTTGGGAGAGTGTAGTACAACATTCCCTACCCACAAAGAGCTTACAGTGTAGTAGTTATAAATTAAGCAGCCAAGGTCACCCAGCAAACTAGTGACAGAGCTGAAACTAGAACCAATGTAAAGCTCACTGCAGTGTTCTGCACACAGTAAGAGCTCAATAAATACGATTGAATTAATGAATGAACTAGAGAAGCAGCATGGCCTAGTGGGTAGAGCATGGGCCCGGGAGTCAAGGTCCTGGGTTCTAATCACAGCTCCACCACTTGTCTTCTGTTTGACCTTGGGCAAGTCAGTTTACTTCTCTGGGCCTCTGTTACCTCATTTGTAAAATGAGGATTAAGTCTGTGAGCCCCGTGTGGGGCATGGACTGTATCCAAACTGATTGGCTTGTATCTACCCCAGTGCTTAGTACAGTACCTGGTACATAGTAAGTGCTTAACAAATTTCATACTATAAAACCCCAAACCCCTTCTTAAATAGATTCTTGGTGTGGAGTACTATGTATATGTATATATATATATATATATATATACACACACACATAACAAATTGTACTTGTTTCACATCAAATTTTTTGAAATCGTGTAGCTCTAGTTCATTCATTCATTGTCATATTTATTGAGCGCTTACTGTGTGCAGAACACTCTACTAAGCTCTTGGGAAGTACAAATTGGCAACATATAGAGACAATCCCTACCCAACAACAGGCTCACAGTCTAGAAGGGGGGAGACAGACAACAAAACAAAAACAAGTGGACAGGTGACAGTACCATCAGAATAAATAGAATTATAGCTATATGCATATCATTAATAAAATAGAGTAATATGTGCAAACATACACAAGTGCTGAGGGGAGGGGAAGGAGGTAGGACAGAAGGAGGGAGGGGAGGAGGAGGGGAGGAAAAGGGACAGCTCAGTTTGCGAAGGCGTTCTGGAGGAGGTGAGCTCTCAGTAGGGCTTTGAAGGGAGGAAGAGAGCTAGTTTGACGATTATGTGAAGGGAAGACATTCCAGGCCAGAGGTAGGACTTGGGCCAGGGGTCGATGGCGGGACAGGCAAGAACGAGGCACAGTGAGGAGGTTAGTGGCAGAGGAGTGGAGTGTGTGGGCAGGGCTGTAGAAGGAGAGAAGGGAGGTGAGGTAAGAAGGGGTGAGGTGATGGAAACTTTGAAGCCAAACATGAGGAGTTTTTGCTTCATTCAAAAGTTGATAGGCAACCACTGGAGATTTTTGAGGAGGGGAGTGACGACATGCCTAGAGCGTTTCTGTAGAAAGATAATCCGGGCAGCAGAGTGAAGTGTAGACTGAAGCGGGGAGAGACAGGAGGATGGGAGATCAGAGAGGAGGCTGATGCAGTAATCCAGTCAGGATAGGATGAGAGATTGAACCAGCAAGGTAGCGGTTTGAATGGAGAGGAAAGGGCAGATCTTGGTGATGTTGTGGAGTTGAGGTTTTGGTGACGTTTCATTTTTTCACTTTTTTTGCAGTTCTTGTAAATTATTTTTCTAGATTTTCTTGGTGAAAGGTGAGGGGATGAGTAGGGAAAGTGTTCTGCATACATCAGCTCTTACAGGGAAACATTTAGTAGGCCTGTTCATTACTTTGATGCTTAAACCCTCAGGTGAACTTGCCGGGGTGGTTTTATTCCAAGTGGTAACAGAATGCCTGGTGTTGATGCCAGGATTTTAAGCATTAAAAAAGTTCAAATTCCTCAGTAATGACTTTGACTTGATAGTCTTTTTTTAATGTTTGCAGTTTTACTGTCAGCAGCATCATCTCCAAACCAAAGGACAATTTAATTTTTTACTTTACTTTATTCCTTTATTCTCAGGAATTTGATCCTGCTGCAAACATTTGTATATAAATGGTCTCAATAGAGCACACAGGCTTAGCTTTTTAAGTTGCCCTTCAAATCACCATGTACCTTTCTAAACAAACCTGCTCTATTCTCAATATTTGTATAGCTTTTAAATTCATGCACTTGTTTGGTCTGTGGCATCATTCCATACTATATCCTATGCCCAGCGTTGTGGAAAATAATCTGTGATGTATTTCAAGTACGTTTATTATGAATCAAAATATTTTACAAATGAGGCTAGATTAATTTATTTTGCCTCTTTAGGAACAGGTGTTGAGGAAAGCCTTACTCTCTAGAGAACTCAGATAATATTAAGCAATAAAATGTATTTATTGAGTGCTTACTATGTGCAAAGCACTGTACTAAGCACTTGGGAGAAGACAATAGAGCAGAGTTATATTATTGTGAAGAAGTGGGGACCTGAAAACAGAATCTCTATCATTACAGACAAAATGAGGTCTGTAAACATCAGCAGTGTTTACCTGATCTGAGTCCTAATCTGCAGGAACTGTACTCTGTAGATGAGGGATCTTGAAATTATTTTTATTACTACTACTATACTTGTTAAGCGCTTACTGTATGCCAAGCACTGTTCTCAGCACTGGGATAGATACAAGATTACTAGGTTGGACACAGTCCATGCCCGGCATGGGGCTCACAGCATTGTTCTGGATTTATTCCAAGCAGACAGCTCTATATAAAATGATATTCTATATCAAATGATAGCCTTAAGATGTGAATTACTACCATTTGGTGACCTCAAGAACTCAGTTTTGCCAGAACATGGTCATTATGTGCATTTTGGGTAGACCAAAATAACTGAATTAGGGAATTTTTTTTTTTTTTTTTACCAAGTGCATGTGTCTTGATGCATCACAGGAAGTGTAGGAAGAATCCATGGGGCTGCAGAACCCAGTGTCTAGCATGGAGGAAGTACTGCAACTCAAACTTTCCTTAAACAGGGTTTTGATAGAATGCAATCCCTATGTTTTACGAGAACTGGATGAACTGAGGCTTCTCCTTCGGAGTTGGACCGAAGGAAGGTTACCACGTTAATTCCCAGCCTTGTTTGAATATCCTCAAATAGAAGCTTTAAATACTTGTGATTATGCCAAGTTGGATTTAGGTGAAAAAGATGGGAAAATTGGGTTTATCAAACTGAAAAAGTTCAGATCTTCCAAGTGACATTCATTTATTCAGTCGTATTTATTGAGCGCTTACTGTGTACAAAGCACTGTAGTAAGTGCTTGGGAGAGGATAAAACAACAACAAATTCCCTGCCCACAACAGGCTCACAGACATTCCTTGGATGCAACCCCTCTTTTTGTTCCTATCACCCCATCAGCCACCTTGTTTGTAATAGCTTATTTTAACTGCTTGTTAATTTCATTATTTGAATCAATCTTTTATCTTTGTATGCTTTTTAGTTTTTGAAAGTTCATCTTTCCCCCTCAGACTGTAAGCTCCTGGAGGGCAGGAATTGTGTCTCTTTTTCTCTTAGCTTTCTATGGGACGAGGAATGCAACCAACCTGATTAACTTGTATCTCCCTCAGCACTTAGAACAGTGCTTGACACACAGTAAATGCTAAAAAAGAATACTATTATCATTGGTAATAATCATGTTGCTCCCAAGTGTCTGGTGCTGGTCAGAGCACAGTATTGAGTGTTTGGGAACATAGAGGTAAAAGTCATGACACCTTTCTTTGAGGAGCTTTTATAGACATTCAGTAAATGCCATGGATGATGATGATGGTGGGGATGGTGGTGATGATCTGTATATTTCAAAACTTGCATCTAAGGTTCAGAAATTGACCCAAGTAACTTAGAATACTACTTAATTTTAAGGAAGGTGATATGACATGGTGCCTAAATAATAAAAGGGAAAAAGAATAGTTCTAATATTAAATTCGTCAACCAGACGTCTATAGTTAGAAAAAGATCCCAGAACAAATTATCCAAAAAGTTTCAGTAAACTTTTAGATCATAGAATTGAATGGGATAGCTTACTATCAGATTGCTTTCCCTTATAATAAAGGAGCAGCAAAAAGAGAAAATTACAGTTTGAATATCACTTCACACATTTTGATATTGAGATGAGAACAGACATATGCAAGAGGAGGAGAGAAAAGGCAGAATGGCACAATTTTAGAGAAGTCAAATTGAGGCAGTTTCGTAAGAAGCATTCTAGGCAAATTGGGAGTGGAGAGATGTAGGAGGAGAGGACTCCAGTTAGGAGAGAACACCAAAGTTGAAAAGATGGGAAAAAAAAAGGAAGAACTATAGAAACGCATATGACTCTGGCTCTTTTTTCCTTTCCTTTTTCACTTCCCTTTTCCTCTACCCACTTTCCAGTAGTTTTCTTAGAAGTATTTTAGTGAAGAAGGACTTGTGATTTTGTTCCCCTAAAAAGCTGAGTGAAAAGTACAAGAACTCATTTGTTGGCCCAAGTAATCATGAGACCTGGATTCTAGTCCCAGCTTTGCAAGGGGAGAATTTTACCTACTGCCGTCAATGGTGAAAGTTTCTGATTAATTCAGTGAGGCGGACGGACACAGCAGTAAGTCTGGAAAGCAGGTGGCTAGTGCAAGTGGCAAAGACCAAATTGGATACCAAAGGCTGCCTTCTGGGCTAAAGTGCTACAGCATGGCATCGGCATGGTGCTGCGATCGTTTTGCCTTAAGTGCATCTTGCACTTTGCAGTATGCTGTACCCCTGCATTCCACCTCACTTGTTGCACTCCATGCCCGAGTGTGGGCATAATTGGCGGGGGCAAAAGAGATTGAGTAGTGCTGACCAAAGCACTATCCCTAATCACATCCTTGGTGCAGGTTCTTGGGCCTAAGTGTCGGGAGTGAAGTTTGCCCATTGCCCTTTCTGGAAGACTCCATCGTCAGTGTAGAGTGAATTACCCACAAATGATAAATA
This sequence comes from Tachyglossus aculeatus, assembly GCF_015852505.1. NCBI lineage: Eukaryota > Metazoa > Chordata > Mammalia > Monotremata > Tachyglossidae > Tachyglossus > Tachyglossus aculeatus. The sequence goes on along the minus strand of NC_052077.1, from coordinate 22,599,997 downwards.
GAGAATATTCTCTCAGGAAATTGGGATTTAGACATTTTGATATCACGTTCTTGGTGCAGGTTCTTGGGCCTGTCGGGAGTGAAGTTTGCCCATTGCCCTTTCTGGAAGACTCCATCATCAGTGTAGAGTGAATTACCCACAAATGATAAATAGAGAATATTCTCTTAGGAAATTGGGATTTAGACGTATTTTGATATCACGTCCTTGGTGCAGGTTCTTGGGCCTAAGTGTCGGGAGTGAAGTTTGCCCATTGCCCTTTCTGGAAGACTCCATCATCAGTGTAGAGTGAATTACCCACAAATGATAAATAGAGAATATTCTCTCAGGAAATTGGGATTTAGGCTTATTTTGATATCCATTCATGCTGCTCAGGGGAGAATATATACTTTTTAATACCTTTACGTTTTCCCATGTTTTTATATTTGTTCATTTTAGTCTCATTATTTTGGTCACAGAATGTAAGACTTACACATCATCATCATCAATCGTATTTACTGAGCGCTTACTGTGTGCAGAGCACTGTACTAAGCGCTTGGGAAGTACAAGTTGGCAACATATAGAGACAGTCCCTACCCAATAGTGGGCTCACAGTCTAAAAGAAAGTTCCATGTTGGTTATTCAAGCTGAATTATAAAACTACTTTTTGGGGAAAGTTAGTCTTGATTTCATAAACAGGTTTCACTAAATGTCTAGCTTTTTGGAAAAAAAAAGTCTTGGCTACTCAGTTTCATTTTTGTTGTATTATGCTTTAGTTTTCGTACTTGCTTATAAGTGCCGAACATCCATCATAGCTAATCCCTTACCACCACCACCACCTTTTCCATGCTGTAAGGGTGGCATTTTGAAGCCAATCTCTTTATACGAAGTGGTAAGAAAAATTCTTTATTCCTGAGGTCAGAGTTGTTTTTGAGCATCGAAAGTAATTTGAGGTAAAACAGTTTAAGAATCACTGGTTATTTTGCTAGTTCCAGGTCGTCCACGATGATTTAGAACCTCCTTATTATCACATTATTGAGGTTGTCTGTCCTTGTACTCCTGCAGGGTAAGAATAGCCTCAACTCATTATACTAACTGGATTTAAAAATGCCAGACATTCTGTAATACTGGAAGCCTCAAAACCTCATCCATGTAGTTCTGTTAAACAAAATGGAAAGAAGAGTAAACTGCCTTAGAGCTTTTAAATATTTCTTTCTGTCTTTATACCAGACTGTAAAAAAAAAGTTTAATAACAGAAACAATGTAATTTGGGGTGGTGTCTACCACACACACCTACATTTTCATGAGGAGAGCTGTGAGTTACTTAAGACTTTAGGGGACTTAAGTGGCACAGACATTGGCAAAAAAATGGCAGTGGATACTGAAATATAGTAATTTATAGGGATCTCTCTCTCTCTAGCAAAGTGTGTCCGCTGAAAGACCTTAATTTTTTTCTTTCACTTCCTTAAAAAAAAATTCTTAGATCGCTGAGTTATGTGAAAACTAGGTTGTTTTTTTTTGGGGGGGGGGGGGGGGGTTCCCCTGCCTTGTTCTGTTTTAATACTATTGCAGAGAAATCATGTTCCTGCCTGTTTTGTTTTTTTTTCCGGCTCCATGAAAGTGTAATTGTGAGAATCTTAGGATAGTGCTTGGCACATAGTAAGCGCTTAACAAATGCCATGATTATTATTCAGAACTGACTTCCTGTATAAATGGAAAAGTGGATGATATGCATATATTGGTATCTTTTTAAACAGGAGGCACCTGTTTTAGAAAAATGTCTTGGATCAAAGAACCTGTCAGTGAAAAAGTACACACCAGAAGGGCAATGGCAAAGGGTTAGTGAGGAGGCTTCAAAGAGTTTGGTTTGACCTCTGCGTGCTTGGCATTCCTTTTCACAGTTTAAAAGTTCCAAGCTGTCTCTCTCGCATCCAAAGAGCATGCTTGGGGCAAGAAACTCAGTTCTCTGTTAGGTGGTTTCCTTACTAAAAGCAGCAGATAGAAGAAAGTTGTCATGACAGTAAATGGCAAACTATTGATGTATGGATATGCTGACTTTCTCTTAATGATTTTTTTGAACTGGGGGGCTTTCAGGAGTGAAACAGACATATTATAAAAGTAGTTCAAAAAGCAGTCTAATTTTAAAATCCTCATCAATACCATCTAGTTGCTTTCGGACAAAGGAGCTTACTTCTGGTTGTGAGGTTGGCCTAGTCCAAGATCACAGAAAAGAATGGTGGTGCAGACAGGGGAGAATCCCTTAAATATGTGTTTAGGGAACAGTTAGTGTTTCTAAAGAATAGTTAGTTTTTCTAAGTACCCTAAGCAATTCACTGTCCCAACCATGCTTTAAAAAATATTTACCTGTGAGAGAATTTACATATGTGTATGCTGTTCTACAAATAATAGTTTGCCTTTCTGCACATTGTAGCGCTCAATCCGTGCCATTGATTGTTAATTTGTCTGAGGTAATGAATTAATCTAACAAACTCAGTTTTGATTCTAGTGAGAAAAATTGAGAGGCACGGAATTCTAGAGGGAGTTACATCCCGCCAAGATGGTGTCTTCTATTCAGTGTCTAGGTATGTCAGAAGAAATCTGAGTGTAAGATTGGCCGAATAATAATGTTAATAATGTTGGTATTTGTTAAGTGCTTACTATGTGCCAAGCACTGTTCTAAGTGTTGGGCAAGTGATTCACTCGGCCCCTTAGGCCTGGAAGAGAGTGAGGCAAAGAATCAACTCATTTAGGCTCTAAAGCATGGTGGCAATTTTACCTGGTTTTGTTCAGGTTTATATTATTACAAAATAATATCAATCAGTGATATTTATTAAGCATCTACTCTGTGCATAGGACAGTAGACGAAGACGCATCCCTGCTCATAAGGATTTTAAGTTGTAATTTGAGAAATTATTATGATGTATGTTTTAAATGGGATGACTTTCTATTTCGTTTCTTTTCTTGAAATGATAAACATTTTCCCTTTTAGAGTTCTGGTATCTCCTTACCGTTACTGTTCATGGAGACCGAAGAAAGTTGCATTATGGGAGGCTGAGAGGATCTTCTCTTTCACCCCTGTTTTCCAGGGTTAGCAATTGGTTCATATTAGCTGTGTCCACCTCAATTTGCTCGTGTCCACCTCAGTGCTTTAGTACAGTGCCTGTCACGTAGTAAGCGCTTAACAAATGCCATCATTATCGTTATTATTAGATACGGGAGCCGATTGGTCTCTCCAGCAGGGTAAGTGGTGACCCCTGAGCCAAGGTGAAACTCCAAATCGTGAAAGTGAAAGCACATATGTACATAGTAGCTCCTTTAGTTCTATGAGTTCTGAAATATTATCTAATAATGACCAAGACTCAGTCAATCAATGGTATTCATTGAGTGCTTATTACTAAGGGCTCATGAGAGTACAATACCACAGAGTTAATGATCACAGTGATCACAACCCTTTGTCAACCAACACTCATGGACCCCAAATCACAAGATTTCAAAAGCTAGGTTTTGCTCCTAAATTATGTAGTTATTATTGTTGGTGAAGGTGGAAATGGGCTTAAGATGCTGGACTTGCTAGACTGTAAAGCTTGCTAGTCTGGACTGCATCCAATCCGATTGGCTTGTATCCACCCCAGTGCATAGCACAGTGCCTAGTACACACAGTAAGTGTTTAACAAATACCACAATTATTATTATTGTTATTATCATTAACAGCGTGGCTCAGTGGAAAGAGCACGGGCTTTGGAGTCAGAGGTCATGGGTTCAGACCCTGACTTCGCCAATTGTCAGCTCTGTGCCTCAGTTACCTCATCTGTAAAATGGGGATTAAGACAGTGAGCCCCCTGTGGAACATCCTGATCACCCTGTAACCCCCCCGCCCAGTGCTTAGAACAGTGCTTTGCACATAGTAAGCGCTTAATAATTGCCATTATTATTATTATTATTAAAACCCTGGAGGGCACAGATCATGTCTACTTGATCTAGTGGATTCTCCCAAGTGTGTCGTACAGTGCTGTGCCCACTGTAAGTACTCAGTAATACCATTGATTGATTGACCACCACCACTCTACGCCTCCTGTGAACCAATGTCACTAACAGTAATAATAATAATGGCATTTATTAAGCACTTACTATGTGCAAAGCATTTTCTAAGCACTGGGGAGGTTACAGGGTAATCAGGTTGTCCCACGGGGAGCTCATAGTCTTCATCCCCATTTTACAGATGAGGTAACAGGCACAGAGAAGTTAAGTGACTTGCCCAAAGTCACACAGCTGACAATTGGCGGAGCTAGGATTTGAACCCATAACCTCTGACTCCAAAGCCCGTGCTCTTTCCACTGAGCCATGCTGCTTCTCCAACTACTTCCAATTAGGAACTAGTTCACTGAAGAATATTTTGATTTATTCAAAATAATCATCTCAATGTCTGCTGTATCCATAGGTCAAAAGGGAGATAAGAAAATTTGTAAAAGTTCAGAGAGAAGCAATATATGGTTCTATTTTTTGGTTCTTTACTTTTCTGCTGATTTTGATTGCTAATTTCAGTTTTCAAAAATTTCACTGCATTTTTAAATGGCTTGGTTGTGCAAATAAAATTTTCAAGTAAGGTTCCTTAATGATATTTATCTACCTAGAATTTCATATCTTCCTTATGAGTGTGTTTTATCATAATCACTCGTGTTACCTGAAGTAAATATAGCCTTAATAAGAGTCTGCCAAATGATACACTGCTACTGGCAGTATTTCTAGCAGGAAAAAAAAAGTTTGTCTTTTCTGAATCAACTTTTAAACTTTGAAATGAACTCTCGTGTACTTTAATTGTAGTAGCAAATTTTAACTCAGGAGAGTAGGAGTTAATTACCTAGGTCTAATAATAATGGGCCCTTCTGGCACACAGACTCTTACAAATGCCTTTTGAACTACTGTAGAACATAGTTTTGGGGGAAAGATGAAAATTGGTGCCATGTCTAGATTTTGAGTATGTTATCAGTACATACACTTAAGAAGACTTCAAATTTATAATTATTAGACTTTTCCATGAAAAGCAAGCAGAAATTTAAAAGCTTTTTAGAAGACAGACCTGCACATCTGTAGATTTCCTCAAGATCTGGATAATGAAGATGATGAAAATCATCAAATAAGTTGAGTTTATGCCATTAAAGTAAGGGAGATGGTTCAATTTTAACAGGAATGCTTTCATCTTAAACCTCAGCTCAGTGCTGATCCATGACTTAGGTTTATATAGGTTTCTAGACTGTGATCCCACTGTTGGGTAGGGACCGTCTCTATATGTTGCCAACTTGTACTTCCCAAGCGCTTAGTACAGTGCTCTGCACACAGTAAGCGCTCAATAAATACGATTAATTGATTGATTGATTGATATAACGATATAAAGGGAAGGTCGAAAGATGTATAAAAAATAGAAAAACTGGAGGATTATCCATTTCACAGTTACTTTATTCAAGGTGTGCAGTCCTACAGTATTGTCCTGTAGCACTTTGATCTATGTAATTTTTTTTTACTTGTTTGTCTTATCTGTGTGTGTGTGTGTGTGTCTGTGTGTGTGTCTGTGTGTGTAGAGCCAGCATAAAATATTTTGGTTTTCTCTTGGAGGTTGAGGGTTGCATTTGACATGTATCAACTGTACTGCCCACTTCCTCATAGAAAGGCAAATATAAAATCTAATCAGTGCATCCAGGGCTATGATCCGACTCAGTAGCAGAAATAGTCCTGCTTGGTTCAGTTGGGCAACCCTGAATGATGCAGCAATTCAAATTACCCAAAAAAAGGAGGGGGGGGGGGGGGGGATTCTACGTGCCGCCTACGACTTCTTCAGCGCATCGCATTCCCTCATCACGCAGATGAGACCCAAAAAGTTTGGGGTGGGGACAAGGGGACAAGAGCCGTCTTATTGCCTGCCCACGTTCTCCCCCACGGTCCCCCCACCAGGCTCAGCGGGTTCCGTGCTTCCGAGCTCCCTATGAAGCAGATCCCCATGTAATTGATGTGCAGCCTGCATTGCCGAAGCCTGGACTGCACCATTCCGTGAGCGAGGGAAGATGTAATCGGACCCCTCTGCTGCTGAGGGAGGAATCTGTTCAGTCAAGGCTTTGACAGGACACAGTCTCCTCCAATAATCGGCTCCGCTCCCTCTCATTCTTCTTCTGACTTCTCCTCAGTCAGGCTGCATGTATGTATGCGTGCCCAGAGAAGCGGTTTGATTCCTGAGCTGCATTGGCCTTTACAGTGGAGTTTCGCTGCTGGTTCGGCTGCCTGATCTTCCTCTTCTGACGTGCCTGAGCATGTCCACACTAGAGTCTGTGACATACCTGCCTGAAAAAGGTCTATATTGTCAGAGACTGCCAAGCAGCCGGATACACGGGGGCACAGAATCACTGAAGGGGAAAAATTCAGAAAACATGGGTTTCTACGGCACATTAAAAATGATTTTTTACAAAGTAAGTAACCGGCTTTCTTTTGGGTTGTCGTGTGCGTGTGTATGTGTGCGTGCTGGACTGGGAGGAAAATCGGTATCGTCAGAGATGGCTGCAGTATCCTCTAATTTTGGTGGGTGGTTAGATGGCTTGCATTTTGTTTTTACCCCGAATGAAGTCAAATAACAGAAAGACAGCATGGACTGTTAAAAAAAAAAAGCCTAGGGATCGGGATGAGGAACATCATTTGAAACGACGCATTTACCTTCAAAAAAATCCGTTCCGGTTTTGGAAATCTAGCCTTGCTGCATGCTGACCTGGAAACACTTTATCTTTAGTCGTTTTGAGTAGGTCTTCTTTCTGTGATTTTTTTCCTTAGCTCATCTGTCGTTTTCTCCTTTGAATGGTGGAAATGACACAACCCTTGACATTTGTGGGTACTCTCCTTTCTTTAACAGCGTAATGCCCCATTGTACCTGGTAAGAATGCAACACTGAATTTTGACTGCAAAATCATTCTAATCCGGAGACGATGTTATTTTACATGATTTTAGTGTTTCTAGAGAGAGGTCCCTATCAGGTAATTTGGCTGAAAGGATTTCTTTGATGTGAATTTTAGGGAATTTAGTTAATGGTAGTTTCCTGAGATGGAAAGTTTGCTTTTTGCATGGTAAACGTCAATTATGCCAGCGTATTTACTTGATAAACCGAGAAGTTTGAAAAGCCACTGTCGCAAACTTAATTAGAATAAATAGAAAGTTCCCCTTAATAATTGGGAAAAGAAAAATTCCCGAGATGGCTATTCAAAGACCAACTGGTTTTTCAGTGTATTATATTGCTGTCTTTCTGGTGCAGTGAAAAAAATTGCACCTAGTCTGCTTAAGCATTGCTGGCATTGAAGCTTTAATGCTTATTAATTTGTCCTTTGGAAAAGTACTTCCATTTGGAGAAGGGAAAACAAAGAGAATAGTGTTTTTCCAAAAAAAAAAAAAAGAGTTAATTTTAATAATGAGCTTGGAAAGTTCTGAAAACATAATAGGGCATTGCTTACGGCTAGTGATTCATGACCCAAAATATGATCAAGTTGTTTTTTTCTTTTTCCTTTAGGGCATACAATGTCTTTGCTCCGTTTTTCTGGCTTTGCCTAAATGATTTAAAAAATGGTGCCCATTGCCTAAAAGAGATATATGTGTGTGTGTGTGTGTGTGTGTGTGTGTGTGTGTGTGTGTTGTGGGGGGCCGTTGGTTCTGCTTTAGTGTTTATAGTGGAGCATGCTGTGTTATGGTGCTCCCATGTGAGACAGTAAGCAGGAAAACAAGGTGGCTGCAAGGCAGGCTATTTTTTCTGCTCATCTGAGAAAATATGATCTCTGGAATCTTTCTTTTTTCACTTTGAAGTAAAAAAAATCAATAAAAGAAGGATCCCTGAAAAATAAGGGAGAGGGTTTTTCATTTTAAATGGGAGGAGTAGGAGGGGGTATTCATTTTTACCATGAAATCTCATGTATTCGAAAACTGTAGGGAGATGAGAGATTCAAAGGCGCTCAGCTGGCTGATGGAAAAAAATACTCTATAAAAAGTGCAACTAAACATTTCAGCATTCTTTGAAAATGACCATTACATTGATCAAAAGTGCCAATTTGAAACATCCTTCTTATAAAAGGAGTAGCACTCAAAATTTGTAATAACTAACATGTAGTGGGACATGAGGAATACAATGTAGAATGTGTATATATCATTTTGCTTCAATTTTTAAAGTTGCTTAACTTGGCGTAATTTTTTTTAGTACCACGTAAACCCATATATAGTTAATACTGTTTGGTGCATTTGCTGATAATCCTAACTCTTCCTTCTGAAGAACTTGCCTTTTTTCTGTTAAATATCTTTTTTAGCAATTTTACAGACTTGCTTTCCTTTGCTTTCCTATTCATTATTTATTTTTAGATCTCTGCTAACATTCCAGATGAGAATTTATTGAAAATTTTCCCCACCGCTTGGTAAATATCTGTCAGTGCCAAATAACATGAACCAAATAACATGAACCAAAATTATTTATAAATGTTGCATTTTTTTATTCCCTAAAATATGTACTTGGGGGTTGAGGATGATAAGGGCAGGTGGAAGGAGGTCAACTTACATTGTATCTTTTCCAAATGTGGATGAATGTGAAATGTGTCTTATTTACCATATGTCTGTACCCATTAGATAGGGCTATTCTCAAGGAATATAGCGATAAGCATCAATTTTCAAAATCCTCAACTTGGGTTCTAGACTGGCGAAAATACCAATATTTCTGTTCTGCCTCTTAGGCTAGATGGGTAAAGTGTAAGTGAATGACTGTGTAGGCTAAAACCTTCCATAAGTTGCATTTTAAGATATTTTTGAGAAGCCCAATGAACATAGCAAAATTAGAAATTCTACTTCAGATCTGGTGGCCTGGCCATAAAAGAAGAAAATTAATATTTGTTTTACCTTCTAGATGAAAAGGAAGTTGGATCATGGCTCCGAGGTTCGTTCTTTTTCTCTGGGAAAGAAACCGTGCAAAGTCCCAGAATACACAAGGTAATTAAATGGAATAACAGACCCTCCGTTCACGATACTCATGTACAGCCTGTCCCTCCAGATGCTCAGTCTCAACACTGCTTCACTTTCATTATAACCCATTGTAATGGCAGTGGAAAAAGAGAGAAAGAGAGAGAGAGTGTGTGTGTGTGTGTGTGTGTGTGTGTGTGTGTCCCCTCCCCGCCCCCCTCCAAGCAGGTAGTTTATTTGGTGGAAAATCACCAGAAAGTGGGAATTTACAGATTTAAAGTGAAATAGGATTGTCCCATTTCCCTGTTGCGGATTTGCATTCCTAATTCAGGGCCTTTACTGATGAATTTTCCACAGGCAGAAGCTGTCTCTTAAGGAGAAAATATCTGAGTAAAATTTAAGAGGCACAGTTCTCCAGGAGAGGAAATCCCAAAATGTAGTGACTGTATCAAGTTGCTATGGCAACTGCAGTTCTAGGGTGAAAATTTATATATGCAGAACTGAACAAATTCTTAGCAAGTAAAACCCTTCTCATAATTACTAACCAGATTATATTTCATAAATCTGAAATACAGAACTCATTTATGTAGCCTATATTTTCTTTTCTCAAAACCAAATGTCAATTTTCAGTCTCAGCCTTAGAGTTACCATAACAACTAGATACAATAATTGTTATTATTTTTTATCTTGCTTTGTTACAACATTTTTTGAATTTTACATCGCCCTAAAACTTTCTACTGCAATAAAATGAGCTTTAATTTAAGTATACCGTGTATTCAGTGATTGATTGGAAGTCGTTGAGAGTCCGTTTTGCACCATTTGAAATTGATTTGATAGAATAGCTTCAAAATTTAATTTAGCACTTGAACTATATTTTCAGAAGGTTTTTGAATAATCGGTCAAAGTTGGGATTTGTAGTCTAATGTGTCCTATATTCATAAAACAAAAAAACATAAGAAATGAATGATTGTTTTAGACATTTCTCCTTTTATGACAATCCTTTTTTCAAAAGGTTGATTTTCATATAATTTCATATAAAACAGATTTAAAACCTCCTGTTATGTAATTTTGTTGCTGGGCAGATCACTTTTCTTAGGCATATCACTCTTGCTGAAATAAAAATATATTTATTGGGGTTTTTTTTCTCCTCTGTAGGTAAATTAAGAGCATTTGCTAAGCACAATTCTCTAGCAATAGCAAAGGAGTTTATGTTTATAGTTTTTTTTTGGCCTTATCCCAAAATAGGAAAGGGGTCACTTACCTGTCTCCAAATTATTTTCATCTAATTTGAACAGGTATCATTATTCCTTAAGTTTTACAGAATTAAGAATCAAGATTTTGAATACCAATGATTAGAGCTAAAATATAAAGCGTCATATGCACATTGGTTGGTAATGTTGCTCTAAAGCAATCCGTTATATCCAGTAAAATTTTCAATAGTACCGTATTTTCAAAAAATAAGCATAGTAAAAAATCTCCAGTGACCAGAGGTACTTAGGGAATTTTCACTGAATTTTGCATGATCTGTAGTGTTATCTCTATTAAAATATATTTTATATGAAAATGGTTCAATATTTTTAAGCAGGGCTTTCTTACTGTGTGGTATCATACTAAACCTTGAATATGTTGCTTAAAAATTGCAGGTTGTGGTTACTTTGGAAGATCTTTTCATGTGGCTACTGGCATGGTTCGTACTGGGCCAGAGACTTGTTTTCCAGGGCTTATCTTTTAATACAAAGAGAATGAGGTGCCTTTTATTGCACTTTAGATAAAGCCTTGGGCTTACATATGCTCAAAGCAGGTATCAATTTATTGTAGTCCCAGGATACACAAGTTTATTTACTTCATTGTCTATGTAGCTAGCCTATTAAGAAATGTAAAACGCTGTATGGGTTACTAATTTGGAATTTTTTTTCAAGGTCTCCTGAATAGGATAAATAATATGTTTACTTTTTGTCTTTCAGCTTCAGAAATAATGTTGCTTAGCAAAGTTCAGAAATTATTTAAATACCAACTAATAAGCCCCAGTGTCATCCAAAAAATCAGGCCTTAAATTTAAAAATTTGACTTATTTTCCAGGAAGCTTCATGCCAAATTGTATTTCCTTTCAGAAGGATAAATGTCTAAACTCTAGATTCCCGGTTCACTGGCGATGAAGCATTTTGGAAGGACGGCACCTGTTGGTTTGAAGGGCAACGAGAGATTTTGGCAGTCGCATTTTCACGTGCAGCTCCTCCTGGCCATATTAGCCTTGTTTCTCGGCCATTCTGGAGCGAAGAGACGTGCTGCACTGGTAGTAACAGGTGGCTCTGGGGGAGGAAGACTCTTAACTCCAGGATTAGAAAATAGATTTTGTGCTCCTCCTTTCCCCTGAAGACTACAGAAGTGCAAGCTAGAACCATTAGATCTGAATTATTGACTTTGGAGCCTTAAAAACGTCACATTCTCAATATAAAATTATCTTTGTGGCTTCCACTTCCTCTGTATTTTGTAGCACTACTGGGCTTGTGCCATGTTCAGCAACACCAACCACCTTTGGGGACCTGAGAGCAGCCAATGGCCAAGGTCAGCAGCGACGCCGGATCACCTCTGTCCAACCACCTACCGGCCTCCAGGAATGGCTGAAAATGTTTCAGGTGACCCACGCCTAAATAACATTTCCTCTTCATCGGTCCTCTGCCTGGAATATTTATTAGGACCTCTGAGCGCACCCATCACCCATCAGAGTTTTGCCTCAACTTGTTCATTAGGTTTGGGAAAGCAAATCGCTCTTCCATTTCTTCGTTGTGCAGTCGTACTTGAGGATCCAAGAAATCCTTCAGAATGTGAAATAAAATTGTGTGCGGTTAATTTATAATCGGTCTAGAACCGTGGTCCCTGTCATTTAAAAAAAAAACTGCAAGAAGGCATTTGGAGCAACTATAAAATTATCGAAGTTGTATGTTTATCCTAAATTTGTAAATTTTACCGAGTAACGTTAGATCCCTTAATGCGTGCTGCTGTGCTAGATGCTCTTACTGCAAATTAGTTACTTAGCATATTGTTAAAAAATCTGGGAAAGTAAATTCACTTATTGAGGTAGAATAATTACTTGGATGAATTTCAAGATTTTTTATTTTTTTCAGGAATTTAATTCCAGCTGTTCCTGGGTTCCTAAATATTTTACTATGCTTTAAAAATAAATGCAAAGAGATTTCCTTATCCTGGAAACCTCCTGCTGTGCTGCAGGCAGTTCATATGAAGGATATGCTATGCATCTACAAAATGAATGCAGTAGAACTCGGACAAGACCTAACACTTTCACTAAAGGTTACATTGATGAAAATTGGTTTTTAATAGTGCTGTTAGAAGAAATGTAATAAGTTCTTAATAAGAACTTGTAATATTTTTATTTTTATGAGGATTTTTAAGAATTGACAGTTATCTAAGAGGAGAATAGCACGATAGGCATTGTGTCCGATAGTAGATAGTCCCCAGCAGCAAATAAATATTCTTCTAACATCTTTTTTATAACTGAGACCTGGGATCAATGTATACACCCATGTGAGTTTTCAAGATACTTATATCTTATGACTTCTTAATCTTAAAGATCTTAAAATAATGTATGAAATGAACTGTAAACACGATGATAAGGTGGGTGTTAGAGTCTTCATGAGCACAACATAAATTTAGGTTTGTGATGCGTATAGTGGTCTGTCTCTCCAACTGCTTCTTTTAATCTTTAGTTTATTAAATCCTGTGGCCATTCTTGCTTGCTTATTTATATATCCTGAACTTGATTAATTGAGACATTAGTAACCCCAGGGAAAATCAAGCAGCTTCTTTAGTAGAAGAGAATGGAACGTGAGGAAGCAAGCGATTGGGTAATCACAAATTTTAGATCCAAAATTTGATTTTAGGATCCTTGAATTATATGTTTGCAAATTATGGTTCTGGATCGAAAACCGTCATGGAAATTAAGTTCAGGTGCAACTGTATTTCAAGGTGACTGGCTGTACTTACTAAAATAAATTCTTAGGATTTCAATCAGTAGTATCCATTAAATTATTGAGGGCTTACTCTATTAAGTGCTTGGGAGAGTACAGTAGTATAGTAAACCTGATCTCTGCCCTCAAGAAACTTACAATTTAGCAGGAAAGACAGATGCTAAAATAAATTATAGAAAGGAGGCAGTAATCGAATATAAATTTATACCTACCTTTTCTGTATAGCACATGTGTTAGGGGTCTGAAAAATTGGACCGGCACATTAATGAGCTTACCTTTCAGCAAGATGCAGCTCCTCTGTAAAAAAAGAAATTGTTTGCTCTGTCTTCTCCTCCTGCCCCACCTAGAAACAGTTTCCAGCCTAGAGCAGCAGCAAAGATTTAAAGAACTGAGCAGGGTATGGGTGAGAAGGAGAGGAATCCGCTCTCTTCTTCTCATCTTTCCTTGGGTCTTTTCTACCCACCTTCTGGAGGCAGATCTTGGCTGTTTCGCAGGGCCGCACCCTGTGACTGAAGCACTGAACAACATTAACAAGCCACTGAGCTTCAAGGTAGAAAGAGGGTGAGAAGGGAGCTTCCTTTGCCCCTTTCTTCTTCCTTTTCCCTCCTCCCTTCTTCCTTCCTCATTTTCCACCCGGAGTTTGCTACTTCATTTTAACATTGAGCAAACTCTAGACTGGAGGCAGCACTGTGAAGCGGGGCAGACTTTTCCAACAAAACCATGTTAAATCCATGCCTGAGCTGAAGCAGACCATATACATGTCATTAGATTTAATCCAAATAAAGCACACATTTAGTACAGTGCTCCAGAAAGACTCATGAGGTTTTTTTTTTTAGGTCATTTCCTCACAGACAAATGCAAATATGATGGGGAAATCATTCTCTCCAGTATTAGTATTGTCACGACTATTTGCCGACTCAAAATCTGGATTCAAATTCTGAAGGAACTGACCTCTCCCTTTTCAAGGCAGAGTTGAGACATACTTCTAAGACCGTATAGACGGGAAGCTTTTTTTTCTTTCCCACATGGTTCATGGTTATCCGTTTGGCCTCTTGTCCAATTTACACATTTAAATAGGGAAGAAGATTCTGCCAAATGATTAGTCTTTAAAAAGAGAAATTTACGATTCCCCCCACACTAAAGACATATTATTGATAGAATTTTGTACAGTGCTAACTTCTTAATGAATAAGTCATGACTTAACTGTCCAAAAAACAGGATAGTTAAGTAATCAATCAATCAATCGTATTTATTGAGCGCTTACTGTGTGCTGAGCACTGTACTAAGCGCTTGGGAAGTACAAGTTGGCAACATATAGGGACAGTCCCTACCCAACAGTGGGCTAGAAGCCAGAAAGTATATTTTTACTCTCCAGAATGTTTTAGCAAGGCTGCATGCTGCAAAATGAAATTGAACAATCAGCCAGAGCTGCCACTTTCAAATATGGAAAATACAACATCTGGAGCAAAAGTTGTCAAAGCAGTTAGGAAGATACGGCATTTGGAATTATCCCTGGAGGTAGACGGCCATCTAAGTTATTTTAAGATAAGTATTCTTTAACAAAGTTATTAATTATTAATAAAAGGCCAACTAAATGCTTTAGTCCTTTGAGCGCCATATCTTCTGGGGCACCCAGAGTCTAAACTGTACTATTTTTGTCTTTATTTTCCAGTGTTGGTGCCTGCATTGGTAGAAATAAAGCACTTGCCTAAAGGCTTTCGGTGTTAAATCCTAACTAGTAGAAACAATTTAATTTTATAGTGAAGGAGGGTCATGCATTGTGTTAAATTTTGACCTATGTGGTGGAATTGAGGGATAATTAAACTGGCAAAATCTCTTTGAACACACTGTAGGGACACAGTGAGGGTTGAATTTTCTCTTATGTAACTATCAAAATGGGAAAGCCTGTCCTGTTACCATTCAGCTATTGCTCCTAAGCCAGTGCTGTAGCCACGTACTCCTCTCCTTGATTTGTAAATTGAATAAGAACAAGTGATGCAGTACTTGGATCAGAGGAAATGTAAACTGAATGGCACTCACTACAAAAGCAAAGGTCAAATTAAAGACAAAATGCAGGAATGGAGCACATGTTTGAATTTTTGACAACCAAGGATTCCAATTTCTTGGTAACCCAACCGATGTCCTTGGTAGCTTTTGGTAGAGAAGTCTGGGTGCCACGTGTCCCTTTGGTCTCTCGACAGCTGGTCTCCTGACAGAGGACCAAGAGAGATGGAACTGGGGCAGGAAGAGTGGGAGGGAATCTTGGTAGGGGAAGGCAGCAGGAGGTAGCCAGAGAAATAGTCATTCAGTCAGTCGTAGTTATTAAGCACTTTCCATCTGCAGAGCAGTTTCCTAAGCGCTTGGAAAGTACATTTCGACAACAGATAGAGACAATCCCTACCCACCAACAGGATCACAGTCTAGAAGGGGGAGACAGACAACAAAACAAAACAAGTAGACAGGCATCATTAGCATCAAAATAGATAAATAGAATTATAGATATACACATCATTAATAAAATAAATATAAGGCAACCTCAATCAGTCAATCGTATCAATCATATTTATTGAGCACCTACTGTGTTCAGAGTACTGTAATAATAATAATAATTATGGTATTTGTTAAGCGTACTGTGTGCTAGGCACTGTACTAAGCACTGGGGTGGATACAAGCAAATTGCGTTGGACACATCCCTGTCCCATGTGGGACTCACAGCCTCAATCCCCATTTTACAGATGAGGGAACTGAAGCACAGAGAAGTTGTGATTTGCTCAAGGTCACACAGCAGACTAGTGGTGGAGCTGAGATTAGAACCCATGACTTCATGTCTACAAGGCCTATGCTCTGCCTCCATGCTGCTTCTCTACTGAACTAAACACTTGGGAGATGCAATATAATAGAGTTGGTAGACACGTTCCCTGTCAACAGTGAGCTTGCAGTCTAGAGGGGGATACAGACACTAATATAAATACATAAATCACAGTGCAAGGGTGAGCCGACTGTTGGGTAGGGACTGTCTCTATATGTTGCCAACTTGTACTTCCCAAGCGCTTAGTACAGTGCTCTGCACACAGTAAGCGCTCAATAAATACGATTGATGATAGTAGGGAGTGGGAGAAGAGAAAATGAGGGCTTACTTGGGGAAGACCTCTTGGAGGAAGGGAAGAAGGCAGAGGAACTGCTGAAAGAGGTGACCATGGGGAGTCTGACTCAACAACTTCCCTGCTACTCGTCCCCAAAGTGTCAGGGCTCCACGTCACCCTTCTAGCCTCCTCAGAGTTTCGAGGGTCAGAAACTCTCCACAAGGACCATTTCTGGAAGCAGATCAGCATCATTACATTCATAGAAGAAAGAATAGCCCTGATTGGAGGGTTTTTTATGTCAAGTATCGATGACAAAATGCGTTTAAGGGACATTGTCTTTAAATTCACATTTCCTAAAACACTTTTTAAAGAAAATTTAGCCTACCTCAAAGATCTTAGTATTTTGCATTTGAAAAATGGGGCTAGCAGGTAGCAAGACAAGCCCCTAAACTATTTTTTGAAAGTTTTTCCTTCAAGTTAGAGGCCTTTAAAGTAGCACACCCCATCTGGCCTCCATTTAATTGGTTTTTAGATTTCATGTTAATAGTCGTCATCATGCAGACCTGCCAAGAAGGTGGTGCCTTTAGTTTTGATCAACAGGATCCACTGAAGGTGAGGTGCAAGGTTAAGGAAAAGGTGCATATGACACAGGGTTCTTGCAGAGAGTAAGGCAGGGAACGTAACTTCCAACTCGGTTTAATTGTACTCTCCCATGTGCTTAATAACAGCGCTTTGCATACACTAAGCATTCAATAAATACAATGATTGATTGAGGAAGCAGCTCCGGGGTTAAGAATGAGCAGGAAGACTGACCTTACTTAAGGAGTTGGGCTTGGACTAGAACTGGGAGAAATTTTGTAGCCCATGGTCAACCTTATAAAGGCCTTGGCGTCCCAGGTGGGTGGAAAGGTTAAAAAGGATCTTATTGAAAGAGCTGATCTTAGAAGGTCTACAACGGAAACTGTCTCAAAAGCCATGAGCCACTGTGCTTACCCAGTGCCCTTTGCATAGGGGACAGTGGAGATTAAAAGTCAAATGGCCTCTGGGTCGTGACATAAAAGCAAAGGGACCCTCGGTAGTGTGCTGCGTAGGCTGGATGGATCAATACAGAGCCAGCCCTGTAGTGCCCTGGATGGCCTTAGCCCATGTTTGACAACAAAGATGGACAGAAAGGACAAACATATTTAAAAATGGACATTAACCATTTCATCTGCTGACATTGGAGTCATGCCAAGACTATTCAGGTCTGCCCACAGAGTCACAGCCTTTGCTAATCACCCCACCCTCAGCCCCACAGCACTTAAGTACATAGATACAAATTATTTATTTATATTAATGTCCATCCCCCCTGCCAGACTGCAAGCTCACTGTGGGCAGGGAACTTGTCTACCAACTCCATTGTGTTGCTCAATCAAAAGTGTTTGGTACAGGGCTCCACACAAAGTAAGCACTCAATAAATGCTATTGATTGAAGAGTCTTCACTCTGTTGCATATACATCCCTCTGCCTTTGAATTGCTTCTTTAAATTCAAGGTTCGGGTAGATTGGAGCAGGGAGGATTTGTGTGGGTTTTGGGTTGGCTCAGTACAGGGAGCCCAGATGGCTCCTTGCTCTCACACTCATCCCATTTCTCCCTCCTATTTTGGACTTTCTGGAGCTAGCAGTAATGGCAGGCATGCCAGCACACCGGCCGGATGGATCTCACATACACAGAGCAACCGCCATGATCATTTGCTCGCGATAGTGTCATACCAATTCCCTTCTCCGGACAGTGAGGTGACGCGGGCCACGTTCCACGCCTGGGCAGCCGGGATCTAACCCAGACTTTTGATTCCTCCCACTTTTTCTGCTCCTGCAGCCTGGCGATTCCAGTTGGCATTCACTTCCAGGAGCAGCTTATTCCCTTTGGCCTCATAGTACTTTGGTGAAAACCAGTACACAGTTGTAGAGGGCTCTGGGAAAACTGAAATCTTATTTGGGCATCTCCTTCACTGCTGCCACCTCACTGTGCAGATATAAAATCCGGAGCCAGGATTTCTTTGCTCAGCGGGACAGTTAGAAACATTTACAAATAGGAGACACTGTTATGATGGGTTCGGTATGGCTAAATAGGTTTTTGCTGCTCCCCAAGAAACTTTGGGTGCCATTGGCTCTGCCTCTCCCTCTGCTTCTGGCTTTTTGAGGGTTCAGAGTAGAAGGGAAAGCAGTGGAAGGAGTCCAGATCCCCTGTGAGGAACTGGAAGTCTCCATCATAGTCTTTGGCTGCATTCGCTTCCCCCACAGAGAAGCAGCATGGACTAGTGGCTGGAGCATGGGCCTGGGGGCCAGGAGGACCTGGATTCTAATCCCAGCCCCGCCATTTCTCTGCTGTGTGACCTTGGGAAGTCACTTAACTTCTCTGTGCCTCAGTTACCTCATATGTAAAATGAGGATTAATTCTGTGAGCCCCCTGTGGGATAGGGACTGTGTCCAACTTGATTATATCTATCCCAGCACCTAGTACAGTGCCTGGATTATAGTAAGCATTTAACAAATGCCATTTAAAAAAATCATCCACTGTCTCTGTAGAGGGCTCCTATAATGATGGCATTTATTAAGCACTTACTATGTGCAAAGCACTGTTCTAAGCGCTGGGGAGGTTACAAGGTGATCAGGTTGTCCCACAGGGGGCTCACAGTCTTAATCCCCATTTTACAGATGAGGTATCTGAGACACAGAGAAGTGAAGTGACTTGCCCAAAGTCACACAGCTGACAATTGGTGGATCCGGGATTTGAACCCATGACCTCTGACTCCAAAGCCCGGGCTCTTTCCACTGATCCATGCTGCTCTTCATTGTAATTTTTTAACATTTTTTATCTCATCAGCAACTATGTACTAAAACTCGTTAGATGCCCAAACTTAGCCTAAGACTTTCATTATGTATTTGGTATTTTGAATTTTAATTGATTTAAATGAATTATTAATGGTTTTGTTGAAGCATCATGACTTAGTGACCCCTTTTCTCTTGGATAACTCAAAGCAAAAGATCAATAAAATCCCTTTTGTAAACTTTAATATTGTGTTCAAAATTCCATAAGAATTTGAAAACCAAGTAAAACTTGAAGAAGGCTTATATGTAGAGAAATTAAAGCAGATTTGTTTCAGAGTTTTTGTACTGTAGATTGTTTATAATATGTGTTCAATTGGTGAGTTTGCCATGCATCTGTAATGAATCTTTTAAATCCAATAATGCATAAGCACGTAGTAGAGTGCTCTGCACCCACTAAGCACTCAATACAATTTATGAAATTTTCACTGGGATCATCTTGCTATGGAGCAATCTATTTAAACTGCACTGAATTAATAACTTTCAAATGTTTGTGTTTATGTACATGACTAATCATATTTTAGCCATAGATAGAAATAGAAAGTTGAAATCAAAAGGGTCAGAAAAATAGAGATTTAATTTAATATCTGTGAAGGAATTTTGTTAGATACCTCAAGCCTTGTGCCTGAGCTATTGCTTTCTATTTTATCATCATTATGATGAGACAAAATGTTGAAGATGTCAGCTCCAACAAGAACCGATCCGGCAAAGAGTGGTTGCCTTCCAAATGTCCATAATATTCTGAGGGTGAAAATAAATAATTGAAATGTTTGGAAAAGTTCTTATATGCAGCAGATGTATACGAGAGAATATTGAAGTACAGAGGGACAGCAGTAGGAACTTCAAATCAAAAAAACAGGACCAATTTGAGGCATATAGTAAGTAGGCCTCTTAGGTGTGCTTTACTTCTCAGCACCCATTTAAAAGAATGCGTAGGTTTAAAGTGTGATTAGGAATTGTTTTTTTAAGCACTGTGGTTTGTTTCTCATCTCTTCTTGGTCTTTTTGTTCCAGCTCTAATTTTGCTACAAGATCATCTTGCATTTTCTATTGTTTGGGGCTTTTGCTGTTGAAATTGGTTTTGCATAACAAATCAAGCCTCTTTGAGTTGCAGGGACACACTTGTCAGATGTGCAGTAAATTCAGTTATTAATTTTTTTCTGCAAATGCTGTCGCTAATCTGCCACTTTCTCAGATGAGTGCCTTATTAAAAACATCAAATTTTATGGTGCCCATTAGAGGGACTGCAGAGAAAGGAAAATTACCAGTCAAAATTCCCTGTTTACTCAATAATGTAAATTGATGTTTGCAAAATAAAATTTGGTTTACAGCCAGGATCCTGAAATATACTTGTGGCAGATGAATATATAGCAGGAATAACACAATAACCTTTAGATGATTGAGAGAAACCATCAGCCCCCACCCCCCCGGAAGAAAAGCTGACACTTGGCTGTCTCGTTTATTTTTTTTCTCTTTTTTCAAGTGAAGTTGCTGGTTTCTTAATAAAGTGTAGTGAGACTAAATGGCTATTGCATACCACTACTGTCTAAAGAGGAACGATTGGGCAGAAGCAGCTCTGCTTGAAATTACTAATACACAAATGTTTAAAATCCATTGCTTAAATTACACCAAATGTTGTTTACATGTTCTCTGTTTCACAGAGCTGGAGTGGACCAGAGAAGTTGCTTGCTTTAGATGAACTTATAGATAGTTGTGAACCAACACAAGTGAAACACATGATGCAAGTGATTGAACCCCAGTTTCAACGGGACTTCATTTCCTTGCTCCCCAAAGAGGTGAGTATTATCAATTAATGCTGGGCACTGGGTGCTGTTTGACTATGTAACAGCATCATCTGCCACCTTTAAACACTTCCATGCTAATTATGGTATTCAGTATTGTCAGTTTAACACCGTTAATTGGTGTTAAAGAGGCCTGCAAGTTGACAAACTGCCATGACTTAATAATGCAGTTCTCAGATTAATGTCTGCTTATGAGCTAAGTGACTTCCTTTTCACTACTGGGATAAGTTCCATGAATCAGGGTAAGCCATTGTGAATTCTATCAATTGCTCTGTTTATCTTTATTAATAATTTCTTTGAAGATAATACAGTGTGTTTGGTATTTTGACACTTGTAACACTGGAAAGGAGGACTGGTGGTGACCGTTGTCTGACTACCTGGGCGCATGCGCTCTCTGTTTCTCTCTCCCCTCTTTCCATCTTTCATTTTTATTCTTTCATTCAGCTTTCCAGACCAATAATTTCATTACTTTTACTAAGTGGTCCTTTGTAAGCTTGTTGTGGACAGGGACCCTGTCTACCAACTCTGTTATATCGTACTTTCCCAAGCACTCCCCCATGCATTCCCAGTACAGTGCTCTACACTCATAAGCACTCAATAAATACAATTGAGTATATAATCTTTTACTGTTTACAGATGGATGGTTTTTCTGTTGAGTACCTTTAAAGTTTATTTTGGAGAAATTTAAGTTTGAAATAAATCGTTTTTTTATATACAATAGAATGCTAAGTTCTGTTCTCTGACATTCTGATTATTTACATTTGCAAAAACAGCGGCTCTAGTCCCCACCTGCCTACTTCCAGTTTGACGTTTTTGGTGTATAAATGGCATTATTAAAGTTTAGATTTAGCTGTTGTCCTTTCCTTTAATATGCTAATATAATTATATGTTTTATTGGTGGCAATCCCAGTCTTCAGTCAAGTTAGCTATACAGTGAACGTTTCTCCTTTTCTTCCCCCATTGTTTTTCCTTCGCCTTCATTTTTTTCCCCCCTACTGGATCCTTTCCTCCTTCGGTCTTGATTTCCTCTGTCATTGCCTGTTGCCCTTATGTGTATGTGTGGCGTGTGTGTGTGTGTGTGTGTGTGTGTGTGTGTATCCCTATTGTCTATTCCACATACAGAGATAGAAAGAGAGAAAAATAATCTTTTCCTCAAGACTGATTCTTTTCCAAGTTTTGAAAAGACAGTCCCTTCTAGTTTTCCTAACTGATCATTTGAGATAGAACTTAAATGATTAATAATCACATTCTTTTGAAGGTGGTACTTGACTAATGATGAGTCTGATTCAAGGACTGCCAGGCTAAGAAAAACTGCCTTTTCTGAAACGTCTACTGTTTGTTACCAAGGAAAAGATTACTCATTTCTTTAGTCCAATTTCTGTTTCGTACTGGCTCACGGCAGTCCCAAGCCCATTAAATGAAGGGGCTTCAGGGAACATTATAGGTTCTCTCTTTTGGTTCCTAAGAAGGACACTGAATTCGGTTAACCTTCTCACAGGGATTGACTGAGAGTCAATCTGTTTACCTTTTATTCTTCACAATTTAAAAAAAATGATACTCCAAATTGTGTATAATATTTTCATTTAAATAGGAGTTCTCTCCCTAGTGACCTATTTTCTCCCATTATACAACTAGAAGAGGAATGAGCAGACTGAATCTGTAACTTCATATGCATTTTTGTGGGGATTTCCCAATTCAAAAGAATAGGACTGCACTTTTAGGATCAAGTGAAGGAACATTTTTTGAGCAGGAGGAATTCAAATACAAATCTTCAGAAACACCAACTGGAATTAACTGACCAGAAGAACATCTTTTGGTTCTTTTTAAAATGGCTTTATGATGATTTATTTTAAAATAATAATAAGTGGGGTGGGAGAGATCGGGAAACAGGCAGCAGCCAAACCGTTGAAGGATTATTATATTTTTTTTTGCCTGGTGCCTTTTGCTCCTCATTTGCATAATGTTCCTTTCAGCTCTGCAAGAATGAAATGAATGAGGCTTCCCTTGAGTAATTGATGAGACCTATTTGAGAACTATCACCATTCATCAGAATATCTTCATCTCTATTTACTGCAGGAAATTGAACTTCTGATCCAAGTTATAATGTCATTTTATACTGGCTAACTTTTCTGATATAATTCTTTTGATAGATTCCAAAGTTTATTTCCAAACAGGTCATTAAACCCACAAACTCTGAGAAGATGACTGATGGTATACCAGGTTTCACAATGCTTGAGAAATAATGCTAAGTAAAGGTGAATTTGTGGAACAGCTGGGAACAGAACCTAAGATTCCTGACTTCTGGGTTTGCCAGGTCCTAAAGAAACACAAAATACTTGTTAAAAAAAAAACAGCTTAATATGCCACTGAACCACAGCCAACTTTGGGAAGCATGGCAACTGTTATATTGTGTAGTGTTGCTGTGCATAGATCCCCCTGGGATCCCTACTAAAACTACAGAGGGGCTAATCATTCAAATCGAATCTGGATCGTCAGGGTTGACATGGACCCAACCTTTTAAAAAGTCATATCTTCAATCCCAGAACCAGCCAGTTCTTTGGTTTTTATTTCAGCTCAGTAAGAGTTTATGTGGTTATTGGCTCTCTGCATATATTTAGGTTCTTTTCTGACCAGAGGCAATGTACCACGTTCCTATCCAGCAGTACAACCTTCTGCCACACCACCTAAGTGTTCCTTAATTATGGTGCTCGTTAAGTGCTTACTATGTGCCAAGCACTGTTCTAAATCCTGGGCAAAAATTAATCAGGTTGGGCATAGTCCCTGTCCCACATTGGGCTCACACTCTTAATCCCCATTTTTTACAGATGAGTTAACTGAGGCACAGAGAAGTTAAGTGACTTGTCCAAGGTCACACAGCAGACAAGTGGTGGAGCCAGATGGAGGTGGGATAAGAATCCATGACCTTCTGACTCCTAGTCCCTTGATGTATCCACTGCACCATGCTGCTTCTCTGAAAGCATTTCTTCTGAGACAAACTGAAAGCAAAAATTACTTAAGAAAGTAAAATAACAAATAAACCCCTTTCATTGGGACCAAAACCCTCTTTCCCACCCTTCTACACTTTTTAGAGAGGAAGACATTTCCAGGGAAAAGCTCTTTTTAAAATTTTGCTTTTGCATGGAAGTAACTTCAAAGGGAAAATCAAATCCTCAATTGCTCAGGAATCAATGCAACAGTAATCTAGTTCTAGTCGTCCCCTGTGTGAGGGTGGGCATTGGGGAAGGAAAAGGGGTGCCTGCAGTATGCTTTTTGGCTCAAAAAAATTCAACCCAAATACGAGTTTCAAGGAGATGCATCCTGTGCCTTTTGTGAACCCTGCGTATCAAACAAATGACAACTGAAGGTGAAGAAAAAATTCTTTAAGCTCTGAAATTGAAACTGCCCACTTTTAAAATTAATTACTGAGCTTTGAAAGATTTTGTCTTTAGCGGAATTCTAAAATGCTTTCTCAGTAAGCCTGATTTTTAGAGCAGATGTTTCACAATGTGGGTTATTTATGGAAGCTGAAGTGTGGAATCGTTACTCAGAATCTTCAAATAGTAACTGTTTAAAATACATACTTAATAGAATATCAACATGATCAAAGCCATGAAAGAGCAGTTTTCCCACCAGTGCCTAAACATTCGATTCAAGTTCATATAGTGATTTTGGTGCAATGTGTTAGTCATTTCTTTCCTGAAGTGAAATATTTATTTTAACTCTTTCACACTAGAAAATCCAAATAATTTGTTAGTCAAATTGGGTATGTGCAATTAGAGTTGTTGATGTTTTTCAGGTGAATGCATCAGTTACTAGGATGACCAGGAGCTCTTTCTTGTAGAGAATTCTTTTACTTTTCAGCATATCACTCCAGGACTGACTGAATGGCCTCATCCTGAATATTCATTCATTCATTCATTCAATCGTATTTATTGAGCGCTTACTGTGTGCAGAGCACTGTACTAAACGCTTGGGAGAGTACAATATACAGACACATTCCCTACCCACAACGAGCTTGTGATGGAAATGGATTGGGTTTTCTTTTTCCAGGTGTTGAAATGCAAGTTTTTCCCCATTCATCTATAAAGATGATATTTAAAGGAATATGATATTTTAAATTATTGTTGTGATCAACAATGCTCCCTCCTGAACCATTATTCCAAGATGTATAAGAAGGTGGAGGCCCTTCCCTGCAACTGGCCCTCCTTGGAGACACTGCCCGCACCTAAAAAAATCTCTTGTATAAGAGATGACAGTAAAATGCCAAGCCTAAATGATGGAGTTTTTTTTATAAAGTTTTAAATTGTCACCTGTCAGGTATCTGAATGGTATTGCTGCCTTAATGGCCAGCTTCCTGAAGCAGCATCTTATTATTTCTGCCTGCTTAGATTTATAAGACAGCAACGGGAACATTTGTATAATTCGATTAGACATTATTGTCTCTGTAGACCCAAGAAGCCTGTCTAAATTGCAGCCAAGTGAATAGCAAAGCAGCCCCTAGCCTTTATCCTGAGTTTTCCTTCTTTCCACTTGATTGAAATGGTTTTGTTTTCAATCTGAATTTTGTCATTTAATTTTATTTTTAAAAATGAAAGAGGTTATGCTGCTTTCTCAGAACGTCAGATCTAGCGTTGATTTTTATCGTTTGGTTTTGCTGTGGATCTTTTATGCCTTAAAGTTATCCATAATTTGTCCTCTCTAGAAGAAAGCAGTGCACTCAAATCTCCAAAAGTGCAGTAATAATAACAGCCCTCTCCAGTAGACCGTAGTACCCGTTGGTTGCCAACTTTTCTTTATGAATATGAGGACAGTGATTTTTGAGGGAGGGTAGACGGGGGAGGAGAAGGCAGACTTGAAAGACCAGAAAGCCATCATTTTGGGTCTTGTCGGCTGTGTTAGGAAACTCTTGGGTCTTGTCAGAGACTTGGGATAAGCATGCCTTAGAGTCCAGCGGAAAAAGCTGCTGGAGCCATCTACCCCAAGGAACGGGGAGCACAATGATCTCATTTGCCAAGCTACCTCTGAAGCTTGAAAATGAATGAAAATAAATGTGTGGTTGTAATCTGAGATGAGTACTGTCAGTGCTGGGGTTTCACAGTCCTTCATCCTGTAGGCTGGAGTGTACAGGGTTTGGCCCGTGGGTCACACCCAGTCCTAAAAATAATCCTAACCAAGCTACCTGGGATGTAACAAGAGTAATGCCTTGAATTTAGAGAGTGCTTTCACAGTATGTGTCTCATTTAATCCGCACCACATCCCTGGGAGACAGGAGATCCAGGTATTATTTTCCCTATTTTACTGAAGCCCAGAGATGTTTAATATCTTTCCCAGAGTTGTACAGCAGGCTGCTGGCAGGATCCTCAGGAGTCTTCCAACCTCCTTGATCTCAGCTGCCTTCGACACTGGACTATCCCCTTCTCCTGGAAGCATTGGCTAACTGGGTTCCTCCTCCTATCTCTCTGGCTACACCTGTCTCAGACTCTTTCACTGGTTCCTCCTCTTCCTCCTAGCTTCTAACTGTGGGAGTCCCTCAAGGCTCAGTTCTGGGTCCCACTCCCTTGGAGAACTCATTCACTCCCATGGCTTCAATTACCATCTCTCTGTGGACAATTCCCACATTTACCTCTCCAACCCTAATCTGTCTTCTTCTCTTCAGTTTCATATTTCCTCCTGCCTTCAGGACATCTCTACTTGGATGTCCCGCCGACACCTCAAATTCAACATGTCCAAAATGGAACTCCTCAACTTCCCACCCATACCCTGTCCTCTCTTAGACTTTACCGTCACAGTCCAAGTCTTCCCACTCCTCAAAAATCTCAAGCAGTTGCCCATCCATCTCCACAGCAAACAGAAACTCCTTTCCCTCAGCTTTAATCAATTAATCAGCAGTATTTATTGAGCATTTACTGTATGCAGAGCACCATGCTAAGTTCTTGAGAAAGTACAGTATACTAAGAGTTGATAGATGCAATCCCTGCCCACAAGGAGTTCATTGTGGGCAGGGAGTGTGTCCATTTATTGTTACATTGTACTCTCCCATGTGCTAGTACAGGGCTTTGTACCCAGTAAGTGCTAAATAAATACGAATGAATGGAAGGAGCTTACAGTCTATACTCAATAAGTTCTCCCCCTCCTACTTTACCTCACTGATTTCCTTCTACAACCCAGCCCATACCCTTCTCTCCTAATGTCAACCTACTCCCTGTATCCCAGTCTCATAATAATAATAATAATAATTTTGGTATTTGTTAGACACTTACTATGTGCAAAGCACTGTTCTAAGCACTGGGGAGGATACAAGGTGATCAGGTTGTCCCTTGTGGGGCTCACAATCTTAATCCCCATTTTACAGATGAGGTCACAGAGGCACAGAGAAGTTAAGTGACTTGCCCACAGTCACACAGCTGACAAGCAGTGGAGCTGGGATTAGAACCCATGACCTCTGAGTCCCAAGCCTGTGCTCTTTCCACTGAGCCACACTGCTTCTCATCTATCTTGCCACCCACCCCATGATCATGTCTTCCCTCCAGCATGGAACTTCCTCCCCTTTCAAATCCAACAGACCACCACTCTCCTCACTTTTAAAGCCCTCCTGAAATCACATCTCTTCCAAGAAACCTTCCCCAACTTGATGTTTGCTCCACTGCACTTATGTACATATCCCCATACCCAGACATTTCCCTTATCTGTATATATTTCAACATATATCTTCCCCCTTCTAGACTAAGCTCCTCTAGACTGCAAGCTCACCGTGGGCACATGTTACCAACTCTGTTGTATTGTTTTATTGAACACTGCCAAGTGCATAGTACAGTGCTCTGCACACAGCAAGTGCTCAATAAATGTGATTGATTGTGGGCAGGAATTGTGCCTATCAACTGTAGCGTATCGTACTCTCCCATGTGCTTAGTACATTGCTCCGTACTGTTCAGTAAATGCCATTGACTGACTGAAGTGCATCCTTTCTAACTTAATGAAAATATTGGGATTACCATATCAAAATAATTGGCCATTCCTTTTTTCACTTTTATATTCAAGAATCGTCCCCTTAGATTATGAGCCCCATGTGAGACAGGAACTGTGTCCAATCTTATTAACTTGTATCTACCACAGTGCTTGAAATATGGTAAGCACTTAGCAAATATTATTATAGTAGTAGTATTAGTGTTAGTATTAAGGTTTCAGCATATTTATGTTCCTTTCACTTAGGTTTATATATAAATTTGTCCCGCCTGCTTCACTTAGGTTGTAAAGTCCTGGTGGGTAAGAACTGTGTCTACTATTTCCTTTGAACTTCATTACTCTGGGACAGAGAGTGCTCAAATGCTATTGCCTATCAGATTGAAGATCTATGGAAGGGCCAACATTTGGCCAGTTACAGGAAGTCACATCATCTCTGATTCGATGATTAAGCTTATTAAACAGATCCTCTTGCAGACTAATGCCTCTCTATGCATGAAAATAGCTCTCTTGACCATGTGCCAAATAATATTGTATAAATCAATCATGCATTGCAGTAAGCCGTTTCATAAAATAACAATTATATATTGTTAGCAGAATTGCCTGATTTCACTAGGATTAGAGAGAGGGGTATAGGTTGGGTTAGAGAGTGTGTGTGTGTGTGTGTGTGTGTGTGTGTGTGTGTTGCCTCCAAGGGAGGTACTGCTGCCATGTCTTGGAACTCCTGTTATTTCCACTTCTCCTCATTTCCTGAACCCCAATATGCCCTTGCCAGAAAAGGAAGTCCTCTCTGGCTGTTTCACCAGAGAGCCCAGCCTGCTCCTGTGTATCCCAGCACACCCTGACATACCTCCCACCTCACCCCAACCCAGGATCAGCACAAGGGTGGAGTTATGTTTTAAAGGGAGAAAAAGTGAGAATGGAGAATTCCTGGCCAAAGCTTAAGCCTTAGTTAAACCAAAGAGCAGGTCTAACGGAGAGAGGGATGAGGGGGAATGCTGTGAATCAGGATATAGTGGTCCAAGGAAGGGATTAATGTCTGTCTCCCCTTCTAGACTGTATGCTCATTTGTGGGCAAGGAATGGGTCTGCCAACTCTGCTGTTTTGTACATTTCCAAGCCATTAGTACGGTGCTCTGCACACAGTAGCACTAAATAAATACCATCAATGGTGAATAGGGAGGCAACGGACTCACCCAATTGAATCCAATTGTGTTGCCACCAATTTTTTTAATGACCTTCATGGCAGAGGAGGGACCATTCAGGGAAATGTGGTCAATAACCTTCTTCCTAGGGAATGGGGCTAATGTTTAAAGAGGAACATGCTCCTCTGGGTCTGGCCTAGAAGAGAGAGAAGGTGTAACGGCTGCCTGCCTGCCCGAGAGTGAGGCATTGGGGCCACAACAGCAGGAGCCAGAGGTGCCTCAGGGTACCAAGATCCCCATGCACAGGGCAGGACTGTTACCATGGTAACCACAGTCAAAGCAGGGAGTCAGACCTGGCCGTCACCCTCCTGAGCCCCAAAACAAGTGCTCAGTGGACCAAGGCAGTGCCAAAGAGAGCATGGTACCCCCACAATTCTGTTTGTATCCTCGCTTAGATGCATCTGCAATTATCCGAATCCTCGGTGGGGGAGTGGAGGAGCCCTGGACACTTATATGGTAGGGCAGCAATTGAACATTTTATTTCCTGTCTCTCCACAGCTGGCGCTTTATGTGCTTTCATTCCTGGAACCCAAGGACCTGCTGCAGGCAGCTCAGACATGCCGCTACTGGCGAATTCTAGCTGAAGACAACCTTCTGTGGAGAGAGAAATGCAAGGAAGAGGGTAAGGTTCAAAGTTAGGTGAAAAAAACATTCTGCTGAGAGACAGGAAGTAATCCCCCAAATTAGGTGGCATCTAAAAGATGACTTCCAAAAGATTAAAAGAAATCGGAAAGGATCCTGTTCTCTTAAGGTTGGGAATGGGGCTGGGGGGAGAACTGTAGTTACAAAGCAGGGAGAAAAAAGTGAAGAGTGAGCAGGGTCTCTTGACACTCGAGAGCTCAATAAAACCGATGATACAGTGGTGAGATTTGCAAAGCAGGGAGGTGTACTTTGCTGCACTTTTTCTGCACTGATGAAGCTTTAAGCCCAAAAGAGAAAGCTGAATGTAAATGGTGTTGATAGGGAAAGATGAAACGAAGAGTTTCACATTTCAGCTTGCTCAAATATTCATTCGATCGTATTTATTGAGCGCTTATTGTGTGCAGAGCACTGTACTAAGCGCTTGGAAAGTACAGTTCGGCAACAGAGATAATCCCTACCTCAAAACGGGCTCACAGTCTAGTCGTAATATGGCTAATAGAAATGAGCCCCCATTTTAATCCAAAGTAGCACCCGCCTTTCTGATGAAACCTTTCACTGGTTCTCCTCAAGATGAGTAATTTTGACGAATTGGAGTTGTATCATGTGCTTCTGTTGTATCTCTCAAGCACTTTGAATTCAGGGACCCCTCGATAAATATCAGCACTACTATTTTTATTTCCCCTGGCTTTAACCCCCGTGCAACTTGCTGACAAGACGTTTTCCAGGGCTTTTTTTATGGTATTTAAGTGCTTACGATGTACCAGGCACTGTAGTAAGGGCTGGGGTAGGTACAAGCTAGGGGAATAGCCTGCTGCAGTGGATAGAGCAAGGGCCTGGAAGCCAGAAGGTCATGGGTTCAAATCCTGGCTCCGCCACTTGTCTCCTGTGTGACCTCGGGCAAGTCACTTAACTCTCTGAGCCTCAGTTACCTCATCTGTAAAATGGGGATTGAGACTGTGAGCCCCACGTGGACAGGGACTATGTCCAACCCAATTTGTGATCCATTTCAGTGCTTAGTACAGTGCCTGGCACCTAGTAAGCGCTTAACAAATATGAGAATTATTATTAAGCTAATCAGGTTGGACACAGTCCCGGTCCCACAAAGGGCTCACAGTCTTAATCCCCATTTTGCAGATGAGGTAACTGAGGTCCAGAGAAGTTAAGTGACTTACCCATGGTTGGAAATCAGTTTCTTAATGGCTCTGTCCAATTTTTTTTTTTTATAAGTAGATAAAGCCCCCCGATCACCTTAGATACGCAAGTACCGAATTTGTTCAGCTGAAGAGCATGCCAAGTTGGAGATGGGAGAGAACTGAACTAAAAGTAAGGAAAGGAGCAGTGGATGGTTTGTCCCCAAAAAGCCTACTAATGCTATCTTAGTTTTGAATGAGATTGTGAAAATAGCTGTGAAATTGAAGGAGAAGTTGATACTGATGACTTGTATTAGTCAAGGACAGTGAAATGAGGTAAATGATAAAGAATGGAACAGGGTACAGTAGTTCTAAAGGATAAGGTCGTTAAAAGTGCTCTGAAATGTGGATTTTATATTTTTGATTGAAGAAAATGATTAGTTTCAACTTTGTTACTTTCAGGGATTGATGAACCGTTGCATATCAAAAGAAGAAAAGTAATAAAGCCAGGGTTTATACATAGCCCATGGAAAAGTGCTTACATCAGACAGCACAGAATTGATACTAACTGGCGGCGAGGAGAACTGAAATCTCCTAAGGTAACTATTCTGAACTAAGTTCATGTGTGACAGGAATTCTTAAGTACAGTCACCTAGCTGTGAGTCTGTCGTTTCTGTTCTGGGCAATTGTTGCAACTTTTGGCATCCAACTCCCTAAAAATGTACCAAAATATGTTACAGTAACTGAAAAGGGTAGCTGCCTAAGCTTTAGTAGCTAATTTTTTGTACCCTGAAAAATACTCAGACCTGACAGAGAAAGGAGTGTTGAAGTGAGTGTGTTGTAATGGCTATGTATATTTTTGCTGTTACTCCTTCGGATTGAAAATGTCCGCATACCCTGTTGGTGAAGTTCATCTTGAACTCAAAAATAAAAGCCCCAAATAGCTGCTTCATTTTGCTTTGTTGCAGCATATGTGTTCACAGCTTGATTTTTTTTCTCTTCCTATCTCTGCTATAATTCAGGTGGGTTTTTTGGTGTCCTTAAGGCTTTCTACACTTTGACAGTACTTGAAATCCTACCTAAGCATGATTTTGAATTTAAAATAAAAGATAGCCAACTTTCACTTGAATGCTTAATTTTAACGTAGCAACAATTCTCCAGTCTCACTCTTGGGGGTGGACCAGTGGATTGATATTGTTCATAGGAAACTCAAGAGTGAAGAATGAATTGAATCCCTTTGGATCCCTTTCGTTTGAGACTATATTTAACCCCTTAAAATGCAGCCAAATAAATCCTGAACAATGTGAAACTGTAGAATTCTAGCTTGATCCTCCCTAGCATCTATGTTTTAACTGTTTGCTTTGTTGACTAAGACTTCTAAAGTACGTTTTAAAAATTGAATTTATGAGTTTTATTTACAAACAAAATACCCATGAAATCATATATGTAATATAAATTGATTTCTAAAATCCTGTCCTTCTCTGAGGTTTGGTGTTTTGTAAGTGCTCATTCTAGGTAGTCTTTCTGAAAATGCTCTTCTTTCCTCAGTGATGCAATTTTTCTTTCTGTTTGTATACCAGTATTTAAAAGCATGGCTCAGAAATGGATCTGGTTTTTGTATCTGTCCTCTCAGGTGCTCAAGGGCCATGATGACCACGTGATCACCTGCTTACAGTTCTGTGGTAACCGAATAGTTAGTGGTTCCGACGACAACACATTAAAAGTCTGGTCAGCAGTTACAGGCAAAGTAAGTTTCCCTGTGGAAAACATTGTTTGCCAAGTGACTGTTTCCTCGACGCATTGAGTTTCTAAGGACTCAAAGTGGCGGGGCGGGGGGAAGCAGGATTGAATTCTGGCTGCCTGATTATTATGAGTAGCAAGAATTCAGGTCGTCTTCTCTAGTAACCGAAAGAAGCCAGCTTGAAGAACGTCACCGTGATGGGGAATTGTGATGCTGGTGTTGTTACAATAGGAATATTCCCTGACTCACTTGGCAGTTATTTCATTTTTGTGGAGCCACTTGTGACATGGATTCCTGAGCATTTGGACAGATGCCGTGCTTTATCTCTTTTAAAGCCTCATTGGTCCCGCAACTGTCAGCCTGAACGTTAAATGTTCCTTTTATCTTTTAGTTTTTCCAAGGCGTGATTTTGCAAGATTGTTTCCCCCCTTGACAGGTGTCATTGTTATGTTGCATGTCATTTGGAAGTCAAAAATTTCATGTTCGATTAGACCCACCTCAAGCAGTGGGAAAGGGAGCTGAGATTGCAGTTTAGTGAAAGAAGCAGCCCCCAAATCACCTTGAGTGTAAACAGCATTATTGGCCTTGAAATGATGCAGTGGTGAAATCTACGTATCTGCCCGGGGCAGAAATCATATTTGGGTAGGATAAGTAACTGGCCTTTTTCCAGGACTTTAAAAAAAATGAAAGGGGAAGAGAGTGTGGAAAATGTTCCCGTTTGAGGCAGTATTTTAATCCTAACTTCCTTTTTTCATTTCAGTATTATATCATTAATCTTCTAAATATTCTGAGTCAGAATTTCAAGATATAAAAAAAGCTCCTCATTGCCACTGTGTAATATTAGTTTTGGATTTATCTTCGAGGTTTTAACGTCTGTCTTTACATGTCTAGAAGTAGCTTGGCTAGATCCTAACTACTGCCTTGGGGAGGATTCAGATGAAATGTGGTATGCAGCCACACCCTGTTCCTCTGGCATTCTGTCATGAGAACTGTTCCCCTGAAAGAAACCACGTTCAATTTAAGTGTTATTTCATAAAAAATACCAGGCTGGAGCTGTCATACCTTAGTGAGAGACTCTGGCTCTCTACAGCCTCACCCAGCCCCGATGTGTAAACGGAATGTGCGTCAGACTATGTGTGGTGAATTTTGACAGTATGGTCTTAGGCCAACATTTAAAATTCTTTCCTAATGGTCTCAAGAGTGAAATGTTCTGGGTGATCATTTTTTTTTTCACCCCAGTTACAAGGGATGTTGAAAATGTAGTTAAAGTCCCTTCCTGCTGACAAAAGGTATTGGTCTTCAATCTTCTATTAGTGTTTAAGGACATTGGTGGGTCATACTGGTGGAGTTTGGTCATCACAGATGAGAGACAACATCATTATCAGTGGATCCACAGACCGGACGCTGAAGGTTTGGAATGCCGAGACCGGGGAATGCATCCATACTTTATATGGGCACACTTCCACCGTTCGCTGCATGCATCTCCATGAGAAAAGGTAAAACCAAACTCTTGAAATCAGTCTTTCCTTTCCCCACCATGCCCCCTTTCTTTTGACCCCATTTACTTACCATTTTTGGCTAATAAATTGGAAGCCGAAGTGCATAGAGCTCATGTGGATCAGGGCAGTTTTAAAGATGGATTTCAAATCTGACCACATGAATCCATACCACTTTTAAACCTTTGCAATGATAGGAATGGAATTAAAATGTCCTCTAACTAGAGAGCTTGCTTATTTTATGGCAAAGCAGGGGCTAGTGTGCACGTGGATCTAGGACTTCCTAGAGTAGAGGTATCCTTTGCACTAGTGTGTTCCTTGGAATTGATGTACTCTTCTGAGAATGTCACCATGCTACAACCACAAAGGGGTTTGGTTTCTGAGTAATTTTAATGATTCTATTCAGTCTTGCCCTTTTAGGTTCTAGTGCCAGAGGTGCTTCAGGCTTTGAGAGGTGATATTTGGCATAGAAATCCAATGACATTGGCAGTAGTCAAAAACTGTAAGAGTCTAGTCCAGTGGGAACATCCACCTGCAGTCACACACAACTGGCAGAATTTACCAGGTCAGAGGAAGG
This sequence comes from Tachyglossus aculeatus, assembly GCF_015852505.1. Lineage (NCBI taxonomy): Eukaryota > Metazoa > Chordata > Mammalia > Monotremata > Tachyglossidae > Tachyglossus > Tachyglossus aculeatus. Next base: position 22,565,572 of record NC_052077.1, on the reverse strand, counting down.
AAATGAAGTGGATGCATAATAAAATACATTTTCCCTTGTGAGTTGGGCAGAAATTTCCACCAGTGCAAACAGGATGGGCACTTTTGTGTAGAGAACCACCACTGGTTTGGCTGTTGACTGGGTAATTTGGGTGATCAGAGAAGCAGCGTAGCTCCGTGGAAAGAGCACGGGCTTTGGAGTCAGAGGTCATGGGTTCAAATCCCAGCTCTGCCAATTGTCAGCTCTGTGACTTTGGGCAAGTCACTTCACTTCTCTGTGCTTCAGTTACCTCATCTGTAAAATGGGGATTAAGACTGTGAGCCCTCCATGGGACAACCTGATCAACTTGTAGCCTCCCCAGGACTTAGAACAGTGCCTTGCACATAGTAAGCGCTTAATAAATGCTATCATTATTATTATTATTATTATTATTTGGGCAAATCCCTTTGCCTCTGTAAACTGAAGTGAAAATATTACGCCCTCCCAACCGTGTACAATTGACAACATGATGTGTATGTTGACACATTGAGTTCTTTAGCCAGAGATTGTACGTCTATACCAGGTGTTATAATTGAGATGGAGTCTCCCGTCAAAAACAACGGGCAGGCCTAGGTGTTGTCATTCTGGTGCATTTTGTTATTGTCAGACCACTTCTCCGGCTTTCAAGACACAGTATTCTAGAGACCCAAGCTTGTGCCGGGGCTCTGTGCTGTCTGCATTTTTAGTACCCTGTCATATGCTCCCATCAGCTCTAGTTGGAAGGAGTCCATTTCTGAAAATTTTAGTAGTGCATATGATCAATGGCGAGCTGCCTAGCATTTATGGACTTGCTTACACTATCTTTAGCACTCGTACACATGCCTGCTCGAAGTAGCGTGGTTCAGTGGGAAGAGCACGGCCTTGGGAGTCAGAGGGACAACCCGATGACCTTGTATCTACCCCAGTGCTTAGAACAGTGTTTGGCACCTAGTAAGCGCTTAACAAATACCAACATTATTAAATACGATTGAATGAATGAATGAATTATTATTATGATTATTTGTTTTTGACCACTCTAGTTATAAGCATTTTTATGTTTATCTGCCGGGTTAGAATGCAATGTCCAGATGGGCAAGAAAGGGGACCCTTTGTTATTCTCTATCTCCTAAGTGCTTAGGATGGGGCACTGCACTAAGCCTGGGCTCCGTAACGGTGCCCACTATTACTGCACTAAGCTGGGGCTCCGTAAAGGTGCCCATTATTACCACCACCACAATCACTAAGCGCTGCCTTTTGTTTTCACAGAGTTGTCAGTGGTTCTCGAGATGCCACACTTAGAGTGTGGGACATTGAGACAGGCCAGTGTCTGCACGTTCTGATGGGTCACGTTGCTGCTGTCCGATGTGTTCAGTATGACGGTCGCAGGGTTGTTAGTGGAGCGTATGATTTTATGGTGAAAGTATGGGATCCGGAGACTGAGACCTGCCTCCACACGCTGCAAGGGCATACTAACAGAGTCTATTCATTACAGGTAAGAGATTCTGTCTTCTGACACGCTTTCCCTTGGTTGCCCCACTGGCAAGTCATAAAAGTTTGTCCTACTCTAATCCCAGTTAAATTACTGATGCTTACCTGACTGCTAATCCAAAACTAGACAGATAAGACTAGAATTATTTATTATTATTTTAGTATCATTACTGTTATCATTATCGTAACAGATTAAAACATTTTCAACTTTCTTCTGAGAGTCAGGGTTTTTGTTTTGTTATGTTTCCCCCCAATGGTATTTGTTAAGAGCTTACTATGTGTCAGGCACTGTACTACGCTCTGGGGTAGATACAAGCTAATCAAGTTGGCTACAATCCATGTCTCACTTGGGGCTCACAGTCAGCGCTGGCTCAATGGAAAGAGCACAGGCTTGGGAGTCAGCGGTCATGGGTTCAAATTCCGCCAATTGTCAGCTGTGTGACCTTGGGCAAGTCACTTAATTTCTCTGTGCCTCAGTTATCTCATCTGTAAAATGGGGATTAAGACTGTGAGCCCCATGTGGGACAATCTGATCACCTTGTATCCTCCCCAGCACTTAGAACAATGCTTTGCACATAGTAAGTGCTTAACAAATGCCATTATTATTATTATTAATCCCCATTTTACAGATGAGGGTGACTAAAGCCCAGACTTGCCCCAGGTCACACAGCAGGGTAGTGGCAGAGTCGGGATTAGAATCCAAGTCCTTCTGACTCCCGAGCCTGTGCTCTAGCCCCTAGGTCACACTGCTTCTCCTTCAGCGGAGAAGTACTTAGGCTTAGCAGTTGGAATCTGTCAGTCTTAGAGGTTAAGCTGTGTTACAGTGGTTAACTTTGAGCTAATTTCACTGGACTGCAACCTGGGTTTTAATTCACTCCTCAAGAGTGGATTAATTTGACCAAAAAGCCGTCCTTTGCTTTGATAGTTTGGAGGTTGATGGACCATGTAATTGTGATTCCATCCCCACTTAAAATGGAACCACCACTTTTTTTTTTTTGCCTGGGACCGCTGCTGCCATACCGGGGGCATTCCTGAAATGAGTCAATGTAATGAGCCATAGTCTTGAGGAAGTGACTTCAGCGAGCCATTAGAACCAGTGAATTTTAGCCATCTGAGCAACGCATCCTGGGATAAACCTAGAAACCTAGTAAAACGTGAATTAGTGAAGATGAATAAGGGATATAATGCTAGAATTTTCCAATAGTATCATTGTTGGTTAATTGAGGGGAACTTTATTTTCTGCAGGAAGCTTGAACTAAGATATAAAACGTGTTTCCTTCATTTACAGGTGCTTGTCTGAGCAGGTCTAAAATACATGAGCAATGCCTTGTTAGACCCTGGTCAAACCTTATCATGCAGTTTTCAGTTTCTCGTTCTGCCACTAAGACTCAGGGTTCAGTATTTTCCTGTATCTACTAAGTGGCAAACAGCTCCTCTTCACGGGTGTTGAGGAATAAATCCTGTAAACAATTAATTATTGCCAAGGGCATTGAAATCATTTTTTCTGAAAAACTCTCTAAAAAGGAAGAAAGCCTTTTGGGGTGGGAATTGTAGGAGGTGGAAGTAAGATTCCTCGTCAGAAACTCTCCCTCTGCTTGGGAAGCGAAGGTCCCTCTGTCTGCCCAGGTCAGCCTTGTAACATCAACTTCTAAGTAAGTGACTTTTTCCTTTAGTTTCCCATCCGAGGAGAGGCGGAATGTGCGAGGACAAGTGTGTCACATGTTTGCTTTAGCTTGCTCCATTCTGCCTGTTTGGACAGGAAGTTTTCTAAATCATTTGGGTGGGGAAGGCAACAGTTTGAAACTATTGTAATTTATCAGTTCTGAGGGTCAGAGTAGACCTGGTTGCACCCCATAGCAACTCATCCATCCATCGCAAGATGCTTTATGAGGAGCAGCAAAGAGGGCAGAGGGGTGGGAAATGGGGCATCAACCTAGGCTGCAATTGGTGCTTTTCCATCTTAGAATCAGCAGTGGAAATAATAATGTGGTATTTGTTAACGCTTACTATGTGCCAAGCACTGTACTAAACTCTGGGGTAGATAAAGGATAATAGGGTCGGACAAAGTTCCTGTCCCACATGGGGCTCACAGTCTAAATAGGGAAAGGAAGGAGACTAAATCTAAAATAAGAGGGAGAATGGGAAAAGGAGGAGACTAATCTAGAAACAGGAGAAGGCGGCATCAAAAAAGGAAAGCAAGAGAAACAATGAGGGACGAGGGGGAAAATATGGTGTAGAGGCTATTAGTAATTCACATAGCATCTCATAGCAATCATTTCTAGAACAAGTCAGAGCAAGTTTAATGAGGAGAGAACAGCCGGGCTGGGGAGGGGAGTAGCCAGTGTACATCCATGTCGATCATCAAACCGACACCTCGGCTTCATCCCAAGTCCGTTCAGTCGTTTGCTAGAGAACATTTTGTCCTGATCAGCATTAGGGTCACGTGAACAGTCCTTCATCTTACGCAGTTTTCTAATTGGAATCACTTTTGAGCACTGTAAAAGGTACCTCCGGCCTTTCTGAACGTGTAGATGCTGACAAGCAAATTTCCTTTATCACAAGCTCTGTGTTAGCAGCTTCCTCTTCCTTCTGGGAAGTAGTGCTGAGGGGCAGGCCTCAATGGCACCAGAACCAGTCAGAGGTACGTAGAGCTCATGTGTGATGGCTGGGCCTTAAAAAAAAAACAAAAAACAAATAAAAAAGTTTTGAAAGCGCTTAATGTTTATTTGCAAATTTAAAATGTCAGAATTAATGTATAGGAAAACATTAAACCCTGCAGCTAGTTTCCTGCCTGTTAGCATGCTAAAATATGCCGGCATTGGGTGCTTTGCAAGCCTGCCCTGTACAATTCTGCTTTATCTCATAGCTGTTCACCTTAGCAGACGGGTGACAAAATGGGTTTTTACCCTCAAATACGATTTTTTTTTTTCCTCATTAGGAAAAAAAGCCATAGGGCGGGATGCAGCATATAGCTGCCCATCAGTAGATACTAACATAACCTGTCTCTTGTAGTTCGATGGCATCCACGTAGTGAGCGGCTCCCTGGATACTTCAATCCGAGTTTGGGATGTGGAGACGGGAAACTGCATTCACACTTTAACTGGACACCAGTCGTTAACAAGTGGAATGGAACTCAAGGACAACATTCTTGTCTCTGGAAATGCAGATTCTACAGTTAAAATCTGGGATATCAAAACAGGACAGTGTTTACAGACATTGCAAGGTGAGCCTTGATTACCCAGACTTAATAGCTTAAGGCAAAATGCTTATTTCATTAAATGTGTGACCATTTGCTTTGGAACTACAGCAATTGGACCGAGTATTCTTGGGGCAAGTGTTTTAGGTTTAGACCGAAAGAAAGCTAATGTGCTGTTTCTCCAGCACCTGAGTACCCCGTCACCTTCACACCAATTTAGAAAATCACCCATCGAACATCCCATCCTTCGGCGACACATGGGAGGATGGTCGGACTTCAGACTCTAGGTTCGTGGACAGGGAACGTGTCTGCTAATTCAGTTGTATTGTGCTCTTCCAAGCACTTAGTACAGTTCTCTGCCCATAGGGCTCAATAAATACGATCGATTGATCAGCTGTGACGAGCTTAAATCACGTTCTGACTGGGAAACACTAGCCCAATTTTGGACTTGACTTTTCTGACAAGTCAGATGTTAACTCTGATGGCCCCGTTAGGTTCAAAGCAAGTAGGAGGTGGCACTTCCGTTTTTTGAAGTCTCTTGGTCCCTTGAAAAATCGGTTGATTCGGGATGGGAAGCCGCCTACCCTATAAGAGAAAACCAGAGGCTATTTAAACAGAGGAGTGAGACAGATTTTAGTGCGGGGTTTGGCTGTAACTTCATGTAGCTGGCCTCGGATGGTTTTGTTGTTGCTGTTTTTCAGAGAGGTTTTTTTCACAGTGCCTTCCTTCGTATTTTTCTCCCAAAATGAATGCATTCTGCCCTCCGTGCTTCTGAAGGAGTAGGCTTTTCCCAGGCTTGGATCAAGCCCTGCTGGGTTAAAGGCATACTGTCACAGTGACATTTTTTGAAATCCCTTTGATACGTCCTGACAAATCAGCATCAAAGTCCTATCCTAGACTTTCCATGTCCTGGATCCTTCAGCCCCCTGGGATTATGTTTTTTTCAGTCAGGCTCATGGTTGACTGCCTAATAGATTTCCGAACTGGTGCTTCCTCTCCAGAAACTCTCCCTCACTCAAGGGGTTGGAGTTGTGTTCATTAAGTTGTCACCTTTGGCTGGCCGATTCGGTGTGGCATTAGGAGGGTCACCTAAGGAGCAGGTGGGCTCACCAGCAGGCTCACAGGAGAGCGCCACGGAGAAATGCAAAGGACGTAACTCTCCCATCTCTAACCCTGATCAAAAGCCTAGATAATGGAACTTGGGAAAATTACGCCCTCGCTCAGAAAATAGATCCCACATCTGTCCACAACCACAGAGGTCCGGAGAGATCTGAGCATAAGGTTTCTAAATGTGTGCCGCTTTAAATAGCTACAGTCTGTCCTAACGTAGGAGCCTCCTTCAGATGACTACATGAGTAATCTAGAGCCGTGATTTCTAACCAACAACTAAATTCCTTTGGTTTCGCTAGGTCCCAACAAGCATCAGAGTGCCGTGACCTGTTTACAGTTCAACAAGAACTTTGTAATTACCAGCTCCGATGATGGGACTGTAAAACTGTGGGACTTGAAAACGGGTGAATTTATCCGCAATCTGGTCACATTGGAGAGTGGGGGGAGCGGAGGTGTCGTGTGGAGGATCAGAGCCTCCAACACAAAGCTAGTGTGTGCAGTTGGAAGCCGCAATGGGACTGAGGAAACAAAGCTGCTGGTGCTGGACTTTGATGTGGACATGAAGTGAAGAGGGGAAAAGATGAATGTGTCCAAATGTGTAGATGACGTATTCCCCGCCCTTCCCCCCCTGCAACAACGACAAAACAACAACAACAAAATCCCTTGTTCTCAGTGGTGCAGGATGTTGGCTTGGGGCAACAGATCGGAAAGACCTACAGGTGAAGGAGGAGAAGACGAACAGATGACAAACCATAACTGACGAGAGAGAGGCATCCGCTGCCTCATCACAGAGAGGGAGAGGCTTCACTTTGGACTGAGGGCAGCTTTGCAAAATATGACTTTCTAAATCAAACCAGGTGCAATTATTTCTTTAATTTCCTCTCGAGCAAGCAGTCACTGGGCAGTGTGAATTCTGAAATGTTACAAATTGGGATAACCTGTTCCTTTACCACTGAGATCTAGAAAGGATCTGCAATAACAGCAAAACGATGACCGGTTGACTTTCAAATTAGAGAGCATCTGCAACAAAAAGTCATTTTTCTGGTATGGAAAAGCTAAAAATTTTACTGTGAATTGTTTTTGTACAGTTTTATCAGAAAAGAAGCTTTTTTTTCCTTTTTCTTTTTTCTTTTTTTTTTTGCCAACCATTGCCAATGTCAATCAATCACAGTATTAGCCTCTGTTAATCTATTTACTGTTGCTTCCATTTACACTCTTCAACGCGCAAGTTGTCCTGGGTTCTGTGAGTCCTGAGATGGATTGAATTCTCGATGCTGGTGCTAGAAGTAGGTCTTCAAATATGGGATTGTTGTCCCACCCCTGTACTGTATTCCCAGTGGCCAAACTTATTTATGCTGCTAAATGAAAGAAAAAAAAAAGCAAATTATTTTTTTTTATTTTTTTTTTCTGCTGTGACGTTTTAGTCCCAGACTGAATTCCAAATTTGCTCTAGTTTGGTTACAGAAAAAGACTTTTTGCCACTGAAACTTGAGCCATCTGTGCCTCTAAGAGGCTGAGAATGGGAGAGTTTCAGACAATTAAGAGTGAAGTTTGCCTGCAGTAAGGAATTGAGAGTGTGTGCAAAGCTTATTTTCTTTTTTCTGGGCAAAAAATTAAAACACATTCCTTAGAACAAAGCTGTTCCAGCCTGTTCTGTGGGGAAACTTTTCTTTTTGAGGGCTGTGGTGAATGGAATGAACATACATAATAAAACTGACAAAATGTTTTAAAAAAATATAAAACACAAAAATGAAAATAAAAGTTGCTGGTCAGTCTTAGTGTTCTGCAGTATTTGGGAAACAAAACAGCTGTTACAGTTTTATTGCTGTGAGTAACTGACAAAGCAGAAACTCGAGTTTCTGTAGAAAAGGTATCACATGCAAACAAACAAAAAAAATGAATGAAAAAGTCCAATGGTTTGCCTCATTCTCCAAGAGCCACAACTCAAGCTGAACTGTGAAAGTGGTTTAACACTGTATCCTAGGCGATCTTGGTTTTTTTTTTTTTCCTCCTCTTGTTTTTTGTTTTATTTATAGTCTGATTTAAAACAATCAGATTCCAGTTGGTTAATTTTAGTTATGTAACAACCTGACATGATGGAGGAAAAACAACCTTTAAAGGGATTGTGTCTATGGTTTGATTCACTTAGAAATTTTATTTTCTTATAACTTAAGTGCAATAAAATGTGTTTTTTCATGTTAGTTTGCCTTTTTCTTCTAGCGGTGTAGTGTTCCCTTCATTGCTCGTGTTGGCTTGCTCTGACATGTAAACTCCCCAAATCTTGACTTTTTGACTCTAGACTCACGCTCTACAGTGTGAAACCCAGGAGTCAAAAATGCAGTTCTGTATTTCATCTAAAAAGTCTGGAGAAGAAGGGTTCTTCATTTGAAAATTTTCTGACTTCTGCAAGAGAGGAGAACGTTCAGGTCACAAGTCCCCCAGCTCACACTGGGTGAACTTGGGTTCTTCGGTGAGTTGTCTGTGGAGATGTCGGGGGCTTCAGAGAATGTCCACAGTCCAAGCGGTAACTGACTTGAAAGTAAACTGACCCAATCAATCAATCAATCAGAAGGACATCAGAGGGAAAATGTGAGTGAACTCCAGAGGCTCTTGTACTTTCTCAAAGATTGTTCTGTTATTGTCATCTTGGCCTGTTCCAATAGCGCAAAACTCAGTGTCGTATTGATGGACCGCACTGATTCATTCAGTCCTCAGTAGGTCAGTAGCAGGCGGAAGACAAGGAGGTACTTGAAATGGCCCCAGAACAATCCAGTAATGCCCAGGATTTTTAAACTACCGTCCGAGTTGCTCAAAATGGGCAATCCGTGTACCTCTGGGGCTGTCGATCCAGTCTTTTTTTAAAAGCTGAAGATTTTAAACATACCCTGTTGCCCCACACAAATTTTCAAAATCTGTGCCTGGGTGGTAAAGGCTCCTTTGGGGACTGTAGGGCCTGTGAAGAGGCTCTACTATGAAGAGGGCAGGGATGAGCTGACTGCCTTCAACTCCCCACATTTAGCACAGAAGCAGGCAGCACCGCTCTGGATTCTCTGCAACTCCCACAGCCTCACAAGGTGGGAGGCAAGGGTGGGCAGACAGGCAGGCCCTGACTCATGCTGCCACGGTTATTCTGATGTCTCTTCCCACATTCCTGGGGAGAGAGGAGGAGGAGAAGCAGGGAGAAAGAAGGTGAGCCAGCGAGGTTTCCTCAGGCTGGAAAGACAGAAGCTTCTCATTGTATCTTGTCCAGCTCCACGCTGGGAAATAAAGTGACTGTAATCCAAGTCTTTGGAGTGAGCGAGCCTTCCTCTGACCATACACCTGTACAGGAATTTGGTCATTTCTCCCACTTACGAGTGCATAATTTTCTCTGACAGTGCCACCTGAAAAAGCCCAAACCAATGGTGACTGTGATCCGTGAATGTGAATCAGTGTGTCAGAGGAGGTAGCTTTGTACAGTGTCTGGCACATAGTAAGCACTTAAAAAATACCATAAAAAAAGAGGTAGACTTATTCGAAGGGTTTCTTCAGGGCCAAGCTATTCTATTCTGTAGTTATAGTAAAATGCACTCATTAAGTTATTATGTGCCAGGCTCTGCCAAGCACTGTAGCAGACCCACTTTTTGTCCTACAAGGAGATCATAATCTAGGAAGTCCCAAGACAGACATTCTGTTCTCCTGGAGCATGTAGTTCCACTGACCTTGTTGCTGGGGAATTAGAAAACATTTTTCTGACCTCATCTTAGTCCTTTTGCATGTGGCACTCCTTGACATCAGAAGAAGCAGTTGCATGCCTGTGTGGTGTCGCAATGGGTTGAATGATACAGCACCAGTTGTCCTTTCTGTTTCTGGAAGAATACAACCCTCCTGTAGTAGGCAAACTGACATAATTAGTTTTTGCTCTCATTAATATACATCAAGATTCCTCACATCCAAATTGGATTATAAATAATTTTGCTTAAGTTTTTCTTTACAATTTTATGCTTCGCTTGACCAACCTGAGGAATAACTGTAGTTGCTACACAAATAATCTTAAAGCCCAAAATAAACCAGGTTCTAGGTAAGAAAGAATAGGATACAAACATTACAGAACCTCCCAACTACATCTGTTTTTAATCAGGCTCCAGTTGCCCAGGGCCATCCGATCTAACTCCTCTTTGCCCTTAGTGTGTTTGGAAGGGAGGGTGGGAAGATGGCACCTCTCCATCAGGTGCCATTCATGAAAATGCTGTAAGAGCAGGAGCAATTACCCAAAACAGAAAAACCCCAAACTTCACCTTGCCAACTTCTCCCCGAAAGGCAGGATATCAGGGGCTGTTCTGTGGGGTTGGTGCCAAAGAGGAACCCCAGAGACCTGGATATCTCCCTGATCCCCCTTTTCCAAAAGCAGGGCTAAGGGGCTGTAGCAGAACCAATCCAGCCCTAAACCTCAGAGCTCAGAGGAGCCTTCAGAGAACATCTCTGCCCGCCCCTTCTCCCTTAAAACCATGTCCCAGTGCCTATCTCTTTGGCCTATGACTGTGAGCCCATTTTAATTTGAGTTCTTACCCAGGACGTGATTCCTTCAAGGCTTGGACTAGCTTCCTTAGGGCTCCTGCCCCACAGGCTTGGCTTAACTCTCCACGCTACTCAGTGCGATGTGGTGCAGGGGGAGGCTAAAGGCATCCCCTGAAGTGGCACAAATGGCAGCTCCCGGGAGAGATGGGCGTGATGTGTTCCCCTCTGCATCCATCAGAAGCTGTAGGAAGCTTGCTGGGGCCTGTAACATCAAAGGGTGGATCTGCCGCAGGGGCCCAAGAAACCCTGGTAAAAATCCCCATCAGAGAGAGAGAGAGAGAGAAAGTTACTTTGATCTGAGTGCTATTAAATGCTTGAAGGTGTCAGGACCTACTGTGAATCTTGGAGAAAACTAGGAGTGGGAACTGGATGAGGCTGAGACTGGCAGGGTCCACTCATGCCTCCTTGAACAAAGGGGTGGGGCGGGGAGAGGGTACTTGTTCCTTCAGATGCCTGGATGATGGGTCCATGTCTCCCCACCCCCCCGCAGATAAGTTTGGATCCAGGGGATCCAGCTGCTCCACCACCTCCTCTTCGTGCAGACGCTTTGGAGAGAGGGCGGACAAGCGGAGCCCTTGAAGACCCAGCCGAGGGAGGTGCCAACAACCAGGTCTGCAATCACGCGGCCGGGAATACGGTGGCGGGGTTGAGCTGGAGAGACTTCTGTGGTGTTTACCAAGCGCTTATTCTGTGCCAAGCCATGGGATCGGCACAAGTTAATCAGTTGGGAAAGCTAGAATCCTAACCCCATTTTACAGATGAGAAAACTGAACTACAGCCAGGCCGTGACTTATCCAAGGGTACCCAGCAGTTCCATGACAGAGCTGAGATTAGGCCCTGAACAGTTCCATCCTCTTTGCACTAGGCCACGCTGCCTCTCTTGGAAGAGGAAAGATGCACCCCTCAAGATGCAGTATTAGAGAGTCACTGAGATAGTGCAGGTAGATGCCATAAACACAGGGTTAATCTAAACTGGTTAGGGGGACAAATGATCCAATTAATGCATAAAAATCCCCTTAAAGCTCTACAGTGCTTCACTTGCCCCAGATTTAAGGCAGAAATTCAAACCTAAGCTGCAGTCATCCTAGTGCACCAGATAGTGAAGGACAATTCTCAGTATCCACCGTGTGCGATGGAATCAGTCACGTTTGCGCCCTTCAACCGCCTACTAACAAGGAGAGGCCTCCCCCCTCAGTCACCTTCAGGTTCCAAGAACCCAGCTACCTGAATCTAGATCGGACTAGAGGGAAAGGACACTTAAGAGAATGGAGGAAAAAAAGGTCACATCTTGCCTTGAGAATGCTTCTGATTTGAATAAAAAAAACCAACAACCAGACTATGCTAAACTATTCAACCATTCTCTCCCCCAACCATACTAAACAGATACTGCTTAAAGCTCAAAATGTTTAGCCCTTCCAGCTGAAATCCTTCAAACTTGAGCTCGTCAAATGTCCATCATTCCCGAGCATCCATTCATGTTGGAGGAAGATTATTCCCTCTACAAGCCCGATTTAGGCTCCAGTGACACTATGGGGTCTGATACTTTTCACCTACCCCATGCCAGTCTACAACCCCATATTCTCAGCAGCAGATAAACAGTTTGTCAGAGCTCCTGACCCAACAAAACGTCCACTATCAGCTCCCCCCCCCACCCCCCCGGGCCCTCCATCCTGGGCAGTGGAAGTGGGATGTCCGGTGGGATTCTCATTAATCAGGTCGTTTGGTAACCCTGAACCACCCCTGGGTTCCAGGAAGCATGCGGCGTGTGTCCACCATCCCCATCATGTTGCCAATCCTCAGGGCATACTGGGCAGCCGGCACAGTTGGCTGCGAGCTTCCTTGGCTTTAGACTGAGCCCACTGTTGGGTAGGGACTGTCTCTATATGTTGCCAACTTGTACTTCCCAAGCGCTCAGTACAGTGCTCTGCACACAGTAAGCGCTCAATAAATACGATTGATTGATTGATTGGCTTCAGGCATGCACAGCTTTGGACATGCAGGGCTCTGCTCTGCTCGCTAGGTACCTTTTCTCCTCTTTCTCCCCTTCCACGAAGATAGCGGGTCATCAACAGAGGGGTCTGTTTTTGCCCTCACTACCTTGAGGTTAGGACTCCACAGGAAAGACGACCAGGCAGGCGGGTTTTTCCCCAGCAGCATCAGATGGGCAGTGCAGCGATTTGAGGAGCCCTCTCGAGGCTCCCTCTCGCCACTGAGAAGGCAACCAGGGCCCGCTTGACCAGGATGGAGCGACTAGCCCTCCCCCAGCCAGTTGCCCCTGCCCCATCCTGAGGGCAGTTACTGGAGAGCCAGTGGTGAGTTCCAGGTGGTCACCATGGCAACCAGGAAGCTGGCTGCCATGGAGGGGAGCAGCTGCACTTTCTCCAACCGTCCTGGAAGCCACAGTTGGAGACAGAGGGTTGAGCGGGAACGACGCTGGCGCCCCTGCTCTGGAGCTCAGGTTCCTAGCCCTGACCATAATTACAACCCCTGCTTCGTTAGGTCACGGCTTGACGTTTCAGATCAAATGAGCAAAATGGCCTTTTAGCCCCCCCTTTCTCCTTTCACCCCTTCCCAGAAACAGGCACATCGATCAATGAGGGGGAAGGACTGCGTGCCCAAGGTCCGAGCAGACCCCCCCAGTGACTCCTTTCACAGCACAGTGTTGTCACCCCAAAGCGGCTGTTCCCAACGTCACCGACTGTCAGAACTCACTGGTTTTTGCAAGCAGGCAGAGGCGGCTGTGCGGGGTGTTAGGGAAGCAACATGGCATAGTGGATACAGCACAGGCTTGGGAGTCGGAAGGTTATTGATTCTAATCCTGGCTCCACCACTTGTCTGCTGTGTGACCTTGGGCAAGTCACTTCACTTCCTGGTGTCTTAGTTACCTCATCTGTAAAATGGGGATAGAGACTGTGAGCCCCGCATGGGATGGACTGTGTCCAACCTGATTTGCTCGTATCCACCCCAGTGCTTAGTACAGTGCTTGGCATATAGTAAGCACTTAACAAACACCACAGTCATTATTATTATTATTATGGGAGCCAATTTTGCCACCAAATGGACACCTTTTGGTTTCGCTCCTCCCACATTCCTCAGGAAATGGCTCTAACTGCGCTCTGAAGCAACTGAGCTAGGCAAGCTTATCCTTGAGCTGGGCTGCTTATATTGATGCCTGTTGACTTGTTTTGATGTCTGCCCCACGCAACCCTAACCCTAACCCCCGCCTTCTCCCCACAGACTGTAAACCCGGGGTGGGCAGGGATTGTCTCTCTTCATTGCTGAATTGTATTTTCCAAGTGCTTAGTACAAAGCTCTGCACACAGTAAGCGCTCAATAAATATGATTGAATTAATGAATGCTTAGTCACCGGCTGGCTGAAAATCAAACATAGCAAGTACCCTGGCACTGGAAACTGCTCTCTGGGTTCTCTGCTCATTTATTGCCGCCAATGGAGCTTTCAGAGGCCGGGTTCATTTTGAAGCCATTTCTCTTTCTGGGAGAACGGGCCCGAAGAACTGGGAAATGGTGGACAAAGTGACCCCAAAGCTCAGACGGGAGGGAGGGAGAGAAGGAGGATCCTCCCACCACGGTGCAGTGTTGTCAAGAGCTAAGGACAAGATTCCTGATCTCTAAAGCCACAGGAACTCTGAGCCTTTACCCAGAAAAACGTGGACTCAGACTTAAAGTGGAAAGTTGTAGCTTCCCTGGCCCAGCCAGACCAAGGAAGCAGGAGCTGGGTAGGGAAAGATGTATGCTCTCACCTTCCTTGAGAAATCCACTCTAACCAGAAGCAGCATGGCGTAGTGGATGAAGCACGGGCCCGCGAGTCAAAAAGACCTGGGTTCTGATCCTGCCTCTACCACTTGTCTGCAGTGTGACTTCGGGCAAGTCACTTCATCATCATCATCATCAATCGTATTTATTGAGCGCTTACTGTGTGCAGAGCACTGTACTAAGCGCTTGGGAAGTACAAATTGGCAACATAACTTCACTGCTTGGCGCCTCAGTCACCTCATCTGTAAAATGGGGATTAAGGCGGTGAGCCCTATATGGGGCAGGTTAACCCATTTATCTTGTATCTATGTGACTTTCTCAAGAGCACAGAGTAGGCAGATGATAATAATAATAATGGCATTTTTTAAGCACTTACTATGTGCAAAGCACTGTTCTAAGCGCTGGGGAGGTTACAAGGTGATCAGGTTGTCCCTCGGGGAGCTCACAGTCTTCATCCCCATTTGACAGATGAGGTAACTGAGGCACAGAGAAGTGACTTGCCCAAAGTCACACAGCTGACATTTGGCGGAGCCGGGGTTTGAACCCATGATCTTTGACTCCAAAGCCCGTGCTCTTTCCACTGAGTGATGACAACTTAGGTCGCCTGACCCTCAGGCCTGTGATCTATCTTCCTACTAGGCCATGCTGCTTCCTGAGCATTTGACATCCTAAGTATTCAGCCGCACAAGTACTCAAATATTTTTGCTGCACTGACCCAATGTTCATCAAAATGGAGCAAATTAGAGTTCAGAACAGAATACAAAGAAAATTAGTCTATAGAAACCAGTTTTATCCATTCCAGTTAGAGAAGCCTCACACTTCTAACACCAAAGGAAATTATAGTGCTTATTTTTGCAAGCTGCTGGTTTTATCCTTTATTGCATTCAATTTACAATCAAATGAAGAAAAGATCCCGAGACCTCATTAAGGACTTAATTTTCCATTTGGGTCTCAGACCTATTTTATCACTGGGAGATCAAGGAACAATTTGGAAAACCGAACTCTTGGTCTGTAAATAAATAAAAGCCTATTTTTATCCCGCAGACGCTCAATTGCTCGTACGCCTAACAGAACCTTCCTCTCACCTCCAGAGAGGATACAGCATGCTATTCTTCAGCAAAATTGATTTTTAGAAAAAGCAATTCTTTCGGTCCCGAGGACTCAGCCCTGTAAAATAATGCGGCCTTCAGTCCGCAGACTCCACCCAGGTCTATCGACTCCGCTCAAGTCTGCTGCTTCCCCTCCACCCCTCCACCCAGATCTGCTGCCTCTGCTCAGGTCTGCAGGCTCCTCTCCAAGTCTGCTGCATAACCTTAGGCAAGCCACTTCACTTCTCTGTGCCTCAGTTACCCCATCTGTAATACAGGGATTGAGACTGTGAGTCCCATGTGGGACAGGGACTGTGTCCAACCTGATAAACTTGTATCTACTCCAGTGCTTAGTACAGTGCCTGGCACATAGTACGTGCTTAACAAATACCACAATTCCTTCTGCCTCAGTCTGACAGCTTCCCAAAGTCTTCCCCCTCTGCTCAATCTGCCAGTTGCCTCACAACCTACGCCATGGACTCTGAGCAAAATATTAAGGATGTGGAGACACCGGAAATGAAACCCTCCAGATCAGACATATTGTAGCCCTGAACTTTCGATCCCTAGAGGGAGTTTGTAAAGTACGATAATTAAAACTGAGTGCCATCACCCTTACAGAGCTCTACTTTCACGGAGGCACCAGGAAGAAGGACAGAGAAAATGTTTTTAAATTGCCCTCCAGTCTATTTTTGAAAACGTGCACACTAAATACTGCTTCCTGGGAGACCTGAGTCAAAGCTCCCTCCACACGAGGGAGGAACGTAATTCGAGGAATTCAGCTTTTTGAAGCCAGATGCTGTCTGAGGGAGACGGGAAGGAGAGCTAAAGTGGCAAATTAAGATCTCTGAAGCATTCTTCCCATCCTCCTCCCTTCACGGAACGTGCGCCCAAGCTGTCTCAGACCTCGGCAGTCTCCGATTGATCTTATTGGTCTTAATGGCCCAAATAATCTATGTGAAAGAAAGCGTCAATCTCTCTCGGGAGAGAGTGCTGTTGCTGTTACTGCTCAGGGAGCAGCAATGGAAAGCATTCTTAATTCCTGTCCTCATCTCCACTCCCACCTCCTCCCGGAGAGCCCCAGTGGGGGCTTGGGCTGCACCTGAAGGTGTACGTCACAACAAGGGGTAAGCAATGGCTTGGGAAAAGCACTCAGACAGTAGCCGGTTGGGGAGAAAAGTAACTATATAATCTTAACTGTGGGATTTCTTAAGGACCTACTATGTACCAAACACCGTACTAAGCACTGGGGAAGAAACAAGATAATCTGACTGGACGTTTTAAATTTGTCCCACATAATCAGTCATTCAATGCTATTGAGTGCTTACTGCGTATAGAGGACTGGAGTAAGGGTTTGGGAGTACAACAGAGGTGGTAGACATGTTCCCTACCAACAAGGAACTTACAGTCTAGAGGGGGAGACCGACATTAATGTAAATAAATACATTGTAAGTGCTGTGGGGCTGAGGGTGAGGTGGATAGCAAAGTGCCCAAAGAGTACAGATCCAGATGCACAGATGACACATAAGGGAGAAGGAATTGGGGAAAGATGGTTTAATTGGAGAAGGCCTCTTGATGTGACCTTAACTCAGGAGCCATTCAGCTTGACTCGAACCAAGCAGCTCTCTCCCTCCTACCTTACATCACTGATTTTCAACTATGCCCCAGCCTGCTCCCTTTGTTCCCCTAAGGCCAACCCATGGAATTATGGAAATTCATTGATTCATTCAATCGTATTTACTGAGCGCTTACTGTGTGCAGAGCACTAAGCACTTGGGGAGTACAAGTTGGCAACATATAGAGACGGTCCCTACCCAACAACGGGCTTACAGTCTAGAAGGGGAAATGTACATAAGTGCTGCGAGGCTGAGGGTGGGGTGAATATCAAGGGCTTAAAGGCTACGAGAAGCAGTGTGGCTCAGTGGAAAGAGCACGGGCTTTGGAGTCAGAGGTCGTTGGTTCAAATCCCGGCTCAGCCACTTGTCAGCTGTGTGACTTTGGGCAAGTCACTTTGCTTCTCTGGGCCTCAGTTACCTCATCTGTAAAATGGGGATTAAGGCTGTGAGCCCCACATGGGACAACCTTATCACTTTGTATCCCCCCCAGCACTTAGAACAATGCTTTGCACAGTAGGCACTTAATAAATGCCATTATCATTATTATTATTACAGATCCCAGTTCAGAGGTGATGCAGAAGCCAGGGAGAGTAGGGAAAATGAAGGCTTAGTTGGGGAAGTTTTTTTGGAGGTGATTTGATTTTAGGAGGGCTTTGAAGGTGGGAGAGTGCTGGTCTGTCAGATACGAAAGGGAAGGGAGTTCCAAACCAGAGGGAGGACATGGGCAAGGGGTTGGCAGTGGGATAGATGAGATCAAAGTACCGTAAGCAGATTGGCATTAGAAGAGAGGAGTATATGGGCTGGGTTGTAGTAGGAAATCAGAGAGGTAAGGGAAGAGGGAATGAGCTGATTGAGTGCTTTAAAGCCAATGGTAAGGAATGTCTAGCTAACACAGTGGTGGATGGGGAACCTTTGGAGGTTGTTGAGAAGTGGGAAAACATAGACTGAAAGATTTTTTTTTAGGAAAATCATCTGGGCAGCGAAGTATAGTATGGATTGGAGTGGGGAAAGACAGGAGGCCAGGAGATCAATGAGGAGGCTGACACATTATTCAAGATGGCAACCTGTACTTCTCAAGCGCTTAGTACAGTGCTCTGCACACAGTAAGCACTCAATAAATATGACAATGAACTGAATGAATGAATATGATAAGTACTTGGATCATCATGGCAGCAGTTTGGAAGGAGGGAAAGAGGCACTGTTCTTAGCACTGGGGTGGATCCAAGCAAATTGGGTTGGATGTGGTCCCTGTCCCACATGGGGCAGGGTGTGGCGGGGGAGAAAGGTGTGGAGGTTGTGGTGGAATAGAGGAACTTCAGAGTTGGCGAGGGTAGAGATTGTACAGTGACTAGAGATGATGAGTACTTAGTGTTTAGGTCCAGAGTTCTGTGAGCACATAACAATCATTTGTCTAGACCACCGTTTAAGTCCTCGTGAAAGAATGAGCTCAACAATGAGCTTAAAGAAAGAAGGGAGAAATTTGAGCTAAGCCTTGGAAAAACTTCCTGGTCCAAAGGAAACTTATGAGAAAAAGGGAAAATTCCCTCAGCAGAGAGGAAGGAATTGTAGGGAATGGTCTAGCTCTAGAAGAAAAATAATCTATTGACTTTTTAATTTTCAATTTCTGCATTTCCAATAATTTACAACTTTTATTCCCTTCCCATAACTCCCCATAACTCTAAGAAACACCAAGAGAGGTCTTCTTGCATCGAGACAATATATCCAACCTAGAGCCTATTAACATACATTTTCCACTGGTTTCTGCTTGTGGGTCTGTTTGGGTGCCTCTCTTCAGTTTCTCACTTCTCCTTTGAAATTTTGCTAAAGAACTTGTAGCCTTTCCTACCCCACTATTTTGCAGAAGAACAAGGTCAGAAAATGGGAGAAAAAATGTCTCAAGCCCGAATCATTATAACTTTGTTGCCCCTTCATCTTATTTGCTTAGCAAAGTGCCTGTAAAGATAAGATGAATGCATCAATCAATCAATCAATCATATTTATTGAGCACTTCCTATGTGCAGAGCACTGTACTAAGGGTTTGGGAGAGTACAATGCAACAGAATTAGCAGACACATTCCCTCCCCTTAATGAGTTTACAGTCTAAAGGGATATAAGCGCTTGGATCAGTGTGGTAGCAATTTGGATGGAGGGGGAAAGGCTGGATTCTAGAGATGTTGTGAAGGTAGAACAGACAAGATTTGGTGACAGACTGAGTATATGGATTGAGTTAGAGAGATGAAAATTTTGAATCATAAATTCAAACAATTTTTAGAATTACTGGGAATGCTAGAGAACAGCAACAATGAAAAAAAAACAAGCTGAGTTGCAACAATAAGAGTCTAGGTAGGTCTTGTAGAGCAAAGACAATATGCCAACTGTGAATCAAAGAAGTAGAGCTACAAACCATGGCAATTTAACTAAAACTGCTTGCACAGCGTATCACAGTTCAAGAAATTATCTGGGATAAATCCAAGGAAGATTGTTAAACATTTACTGAAAAGGTTTCCTTTGTCAAACCTGACCTGTCAGATGGCTCTTGAACCCTTAGATTACAGCTGGTTATTGTGAAACAGACCCCCTTTTTTCTTAATCATAAATGGGATAAACAACTGGTGCCGTCTGGTCCCAGGGGCTGGACAATTGATGGGATAATGAAATACAAACAGGAATAGAAAACAAAGAAGCTGGAGGGGAAATGGGGGCTTTAATGTCCCTTTCATTAGGGGAAGTGAATCGAAAAGGTTTAAAGAGAAAGCGATGACATAGCTCTTTATGAGTCCTCTTCAACTGCCCTCTGTCCCTCAAAGGGGAGTCATTGCTAATCATCCAGAGGAAAATCAGCAATTTCTTTTCCCTGTAAACCAATCTGGGTTTGGTTCGTGGGTCTCCCGGTGCCCATTTCTCTCTCTCTGGTCAGGCAGGTCAAATCTCATTACAAGCTTTAAGGGGATTTCCACTTTAGTTTGTTATACTGAAATGCTGTATCAAACATTGCTTAAAAATACTGGGGCCACCCGCCAGGCACTGGAAACTCTCTCATTAGAGCAAAATGTATTTTGTTGTCCTGAGACATAGCTTGCCTTCCCCTCCTTCTCTCCTTCAGCCTCCTCAGGATACTGGCTCTTACTCCAGACATGAAAACGCCAAAGGAGGACTATTGATGATATTTTTAATTCTTTTCATTATCCTACTGTTTTCCAAGGTTGGGGGAGGAGGGAGGGACAGGCACATATTTAAAATGGGTTCCATGTAAAGTCTCACTGCATTAAATGGTCTTGGACTGGCAACTTGTAGTTCAAAGAGCTTTATTGACAAAACTCATTTGTCCTTACAACAGGGTTTTCCCCACTCCTCACAGTCCAGGGTTCTGCTCACTCCCTCTCAACCTTCAAAAAACCACAGAAACTTCCAAAATAATTGTTACTCCATGGAGCACTGACCTCGTAGTTAGACTGTGAGCCCCAAGTGGGACAGGGACTGTGGCCAACCTATCTTGAATCTACCCTAGCATTTAATACAGTGTCCTCCCCCCGCCCCCCACAAGGCACACATAGTAAGCACTCAACAAGTACCAAGATTATTTTTATTATTATTACTGATAATAATAATTACATTTTAAATGGAGGACAAACAACAAGAAACAAAAAAGTCTCAAATCTATTTGTACTTCCCAAGCGCTTAGTACAGTGCTCTGCACATAGTAAGCGCTCAATAAATACGATTGATGATGATTGATGATAAAGAGCAAATCTTACTCTGAAAAATATTTGGGAGCCCATTTCATGGAATAATTTTGCTTTTAAAAATAAATGGCGCCATTCTGGCGACTTGCAAATCTAGCTCCAAGACATTTTGTGAACTTAAAAGGAAACCCAGGGGCTCCTAGATCACACAGACAATGTAGAGAGAGGGTATAACATGAGTGGTGGAAAATGGATGTCCTGAGGGAGAAAATCTCCATGAGCAGATGGGCAAGGGTTGGAGGAGTGGGAGAAGAATCAGAACAGTAAGAAGAACTGAGATTTTTAAGGACAAAATAGAAAGGGGGAAAGACCAAGATAAATAGGTCTCTCAGATTCCGCTTTTCAAATTAATCATTCCCTTCAATTCTATTTAAATTAATCCCAACTCTTACAGTAACCATTTGCTAATAAAGTATCCCTTCTAGGCTGTAAGCTCGTTATGGGCAGGGAATATGTCTACCAACTCTGTTATATAGTACTCTACCAAGAGTACTATAGTGTAGGAGAGTAGAGTAGTATAGTACTCTACCAAAGTGCTCCGCACACAGTAAGCGCTCAATAAATAGCACTGATTGACTGATCCTTGTGGAACAGGATGCTCAAGAGGAGGAGGGGAGGCTGACTGATGGTGGAAAGTGCCAACTGTGAAACAGAGGGGCTCTCTGTAAATTGTATCTTTTTAAGCTTTATTTCTCGCTTCTCAAACACTTTCTTCCCTATTTTTCTTTTGCTACCAGTGCCAGTTGCTCCTTTGTTTGACTAACAATGGATCCTTTAATTCTCTATCTTTCACCTTATCGTTCCACTGTCACATTCACCAAGGTTCACGCTTCTCCAGCCAATATCTCTCGCCCAGACCTCGCCAAAACTACAGCTCTGGGTAAGCCACAAAAGAAACTGATGTCCCAGTTTGAATTTTACCTTGATTCCACTTCGGCTCATATGAGGCACTCAACATGCACATCAAGTTTTCTTGCCACCATCTCAAAATAACCCAAATATCCAATACCGCTGCTCGCTTATAGGGAAATCACATAACTGACAATGCACTTCCTATCCTGACCCGAGGATCACCCTGCAGGAAACAGTTTAACTGGGATTCCTACTTGGGCTCCGACTTCCTTCAGGTTTATAAATCTAGCTCATAATCAGTCAATCAATGGTGTTTAATGGGTGTCTGCTGAGAGGTAAACACCATACCAAGAGCTCCATAAAATGTAATAGTAGCAAGTCAAATGCTCTCCATCTTGAAAGACATTACCACCAAATTATTTACAAACTCTATGTATGGAAAAATAATCATTTATGGGTCATGAAAGCAGGATGAAACAGCTCAATAACTGATAGTTCAGATAAATCTATAAATAAAACAAAATATGGCCCACTTTTAAAACCTATGACCTTTTTCAATGGCATTTGTTAGGCACTTACAATGTGTCAGGCACTGTACTAAGTGTTGGGGTAGATACAAGCGGAACAGGTTGGTCACAGTCCTTGTCTCACTTGGGGCTCACAGTCTTAATCCCTATTTTACAGATGAGGTAACTGAGGCACAGAGAAGTGAAATGACTTATCCAAAGTCACAAAGCAGACAAGTGGCAGAGCCAGGAGTAGAACTCAGGTCCTTCTGACCCCCAGGCCCGTGCTCATTCACTAAGTCATGACCTTCTTGATTGACATTCCAGCGATAAGTCTGTATTTCCCTCAGCTCTGGAAACCAAACTTTCCAAAACAATTTGTCTTCAAGTCTCGCTGAGGGAAAATATGTCCAACACCCAGCCTCTTGACTCCACATCATTTGCGTGAGATCCAATGTCTTTGTCTGTCCTTTTCAACGCCCTGCAATACCAGCAAACTCCTTTCTCAATTACAGGTTTTTCCAAACCCTTGGTTTTGTCTTCCTGCCCAGTAGTGCAATTGCTTCTCAAATTCCAGACATCTTTCTGTGCTCCCTATCCAGCTCCACGGGAGAAAAACGCTCTAATTCAAAATCCACTGCTTGGTCAATGTCTGCAATTTCTGTGAAATAAAAGAACCAAATTTCCTGGCACTTGACTGGTTCCTGTGAATCGTCCACCCATCGCAAGGAACCTGACCTGTAAGATTGCACCATTCATTTTCATTCTCCAGCATAAGGGCACTATTAAACTCACAACCACCAAAAAACCAAAAATCAAGCTCAAAAGCTTGATTATAATTTCCTAAAAGAGTCTTAAAATCTTGAAAGTGGACCACAATTAGTCATCCCCTGATAGAAGTATTCTCGTACTGTGGTGTTTCAATAGTACAATTGCTGCCAAAAGATTGGAGGCAGTGCAGCTTGTCCCCTTTGAAAGAAGTTCCCCAAGGAAATGCGCACATTTGGGGCATGGCTGAACTGAACATTTTTTGGCATTTTAGTCCCGTTAGGTTCTGAATCATGGTGGCTCTGGATTGGTAGTCATCTTCCCTCCTCCTCCTCTCTGGCTAATCACTAAATAACGTCTTTATCCGTGCACATGGAATTCAGCTTCCAGTGAATGGGCTTGTCCTGTTCTTTGGAGAATGGAAATATTCTCTATTCACATGTCCTTGAGCAAACCTACACAGGACTACTACTTGCATGCTTTGTTGAGCTGCCAGTACATAGTGTTCTGTTGAAGAAGGTGGTTCATCCTACTGTAAGCTCATTACTCCTGAAATGGTACCTAAAAAGGAAAGGACCACCAGAAAGGAAGTCTATCTTCCAATAGAAAGATCCCTGACAGTGTTTGCTGTAGACTGGACGTTAGGATGGCTACTGGGAGGAGTGGGATGGCTACCAAAGGGGGTGGGATAGCTACTGAAGGGGGGTGGGACTTCCAGCCAAGTTCACCGGGTTGTGAAGCTCATGGATAATAATGATGGTTTTTGTTAAGCGTTTACTATGTGCCGAGCACCGTTCTAAGCGTGGGGGTAGATAGAAGGTTAGTCTGATCCACGTGGGGCTCACAGACTTAATCCCCATTTTACAGATGAGGGAACTAAGGCCCAGAGAAGTGAAGTGACTTGCCCAAAGTCACACAGCTGATAAGTGGCAGATCTGGGATTCGAACTCATGACCTCTGACTCCCAAGCCTGGGCTCTTTCCACTAAGCCATGCTGCTTCCCTTTTCTTCTTCCCACACAGAGTCGTTCTCTAAGATTGAGGGGCTTCGGTTGATACTTCTTTGAACCGTATGTTATGGTGGCAAACTGTAAAGGCTGACAAGGGTTAAAGCAACCAACGGTGTGGATTATGGTTAAAAGAGAACTGACCTGAATTATAAGTTACCTCCTTAATGTTACCATTAACATTACTAGTACCTAGGAACTGTACCCCGTATTTGGTTTCTGTGTCTTGGTCTCTTTCAAGTGACTGGGGTTACCCTTTCTGGAATGGAAGGATGAGATAGCAGGGCAGCATCACACTCTTATCATCAGCAGCTATTGCTGCAATCAGAGGCCACCCAACAGGTGTGCGCCCGTCAATCGTTTTAGCAGCAAAAGGCAAGGCAGACTGTCGACTGAACAGGATTTGTCTGACTAAACTTTTAAGGGATCTCTCTCAAAACTCATGGATAATAATAATGATGGCATTTATTAAGCGCTTACTATGTGCAAAGCACTGTTCTAAGCTCTGGGGAGGTTGCAAGGTGATCAGGTTGTCCCACAGGGGGCTGACAGTCTTAATCCCCATTTTACAGATGAGGTAACTGAGGCACAGAGAAGTTAAGCGACTTGCCCAAGGCCACACAGCTGACAATCAGCAGAGCAGGGATTTGAACCCATGACCTCTGACTCCAAAGCCCGTGCTCTTTCCACTAGACTGTGAGCCCACTCTTTTAGACTGTGAGCCCACTGTTGGGTAGGGACCGTCTCTATATGTTGCCAACTTGTACTTCCTAAGCGCTTAGTACAGTGCTCTGCACACAGTAAGCACTCAATAAATACGATTGATGATGATGATTGATGATGAGCCATGCTGCTTCTCAAAACAGACTCACCTTCAGCAGCATCCTCTTTGAACCAAGAGACAGACAGATCTACCACCTACTGCACAGGTGATCTGGGAAAAGCCTTTGTGGAAGAATGAAAGGAAGCATAAGGCATTAGGAAGAGTCTCAGGGAGCCACTGGACATTATTCCATGGCTTGAGTCTAGAGAATTTTTCCAGAGCCCTCCAAACAATCCTGAATCATACAAAATACAGCTCAAATGACTACAGGGATCTGAGCTGCATGGTTAATAAATGAGTAGGGAGGGCTTTGTAAAAGACTATCATTTCTTGAATTTATCACGTCTTTCACCTGAGATAAAATGTCAGTGCTGCTTTGAGAAATGTCATCTAATGTTCTTAGATCATTAAAACCCAATAATCTCTTTGAAATGATTTTTACCATTTCCCTATTCCTGAAAGGGGATAGAGTAAATAACGTTTGAAGCTTTGAGTCCTCTGACACTGAACTGATGCAACATTTCTTTATTTTTTAATAACTGCAAACATTTTTATCTCAGGCCAATGCATTTATGTCACACTGGTGGCATATATATTTCCTAATTAAATTCTTTTATCTGGACGCTATGGACAGAATAAAAAACACTGCTGAAGTTCGAAAGTACCACAAAAGTTATATTTCCTCGGAAAAATCCCAATGGCTATTTTTCTTGAAGAAAACGATAAAAACTCTTTACGCTCTGTAGATTTGACTGCCCTCTTTTTGCCTGGGTCAGTGGTTTGGCTAAGACGCTGGTGAAATTCTTAGTTCAGGTCTCAGGACCCTCGAGACAGTCTTCTTCAAACGGCCTTAAAGGTCTTCCTTCTCCCTCACAATGCAAGCAGCTGAGCTTTAAGAGCAGAGTGAACTGCGGGAAAACAGGGCCACTCTGATGGGATTTCTCAGCAATGCCTGTCAAAAATTTGGAAAAAGACCCATGTAATCTCAGAACACTGTACTACAAAGCAGCATTCCAACAGAGACCTGAGCACTCTAACATAAAAATAGAATGTCTCTCATCCTAAGGTACCTTACAATCCAAAAGAGAGAATATGTACAGATATTTCGAAGCAGCAAAGCCTAGTGGAAAGAGCATGGGCCTGGATTCTTATCCTGGCTCTGCCTCTTGTCTGCTGTGTGACCTTAGGCAAATCACTTAACTTCTCTGGGCCTCAGTTACCCCATCTGTAAAATGGGCATTAAATTCTCCTCCCTCCAACTTGGACTATGAGCCCAACTTGGCCTGTGTCCAACCTATCATATCTTCCCCAGCACTTAGGACAGTGTTGACACATAGTAAGTGCTTATAAGAAATATCATTAAAAATTTGTCAAATATTTTTTAAAAACCCAACAACTTGCTAATTTGACCTGTTTCTTTCCTTGTCTTCCACAAGGAAGCACGACAAATGAATGTGTGAAAAGCAAGGTTATTGGGGACTGTGAGGAGGGGAGACGAAAGGGAGGAGGAAGAAGGATGTGTTCCAAGAAGAGAAGTTGTTTGGTACCGGAGATAATCAAATCTCAGTTTTGCTTCCCACTGCTATTCTATCCTGATCCTTCTGGGCTGCAAATCTACATATCTATTCTATTTATTTTATTTTGTTAGTATGTTTGGTTTTGTTCTCTGTCTCCCCGTTTTAGACTGTGAGCCCACTGTTGGGTAGGGACTGTCTCTATATGTTGCCAATTTGTACTTCCCAAGTGCTTAGTACAGTGCTCTGTACATAGTAAGCACTCAATAAATACGACTGAGAGAGACCTGGGCATAGGGACACCTGATCAACTGGCCTTTTGGAAGAAGTCAGAACCTATTTTGCCTGACTCTGACTACGTCATCTGCAGCGATATGTCTTAGGAGTCATATACTCTGCTTTTTCTCTTCTCCACATTTTTGGTCAACACATGGCTCATACCAACTGGACTAAGTATGAGGCGCTGTACACCCATAGGTGTTCAGTAAATAGGTCTTAGACACCATGGTGAAGTTGAAAGACGACTCCATTTCCCAATCATGAAAGGACTGTAGGAAAGGCGGATATACAAGTCCAAGTAGCTAGAAAACTCTGTTAGCAAGATTTCCTTCCTTTGAATAAGTTGAAGAATCATATATGAACAAATCACAAAAATGCCCAAGGGATTAAAAATATAGGTTGATAATTTCTCGCCCAAGAGATGGAATGAGCCAGTTTTGTAGAAGGATATATTTAAACTGGACAGCAAATCATAATATTTGCTGAGCTGAGTTAGCCTGGGCCCTGACATCATAACTATCACACCTGTGAAGAACTCATTCTCCAAACCCCCTCCAGTCCTCTTTCCTCGACAGTGTTAGTTACGGTTTTGATGGTTGAGGGGAGACAGCCTCCCAAAATTCTTATTAATTTCTCAGGTGAAACAGAGCGAGATTGACATTTGTGGTGATTTTGTACAATAAGGCCATAGAAATGGTGTTCATGAGTAAATGGAAGGAAAATGAGTTTTGACCTCTCCCGCACATTATGACAACTGATCACATTTAATCACCATTTTGTGCAAGCCCTCTACAGATTCATTTAAGGGGTTACTCTCGCACCTTGATCTGGGTATTCAGCTCCTGCTCATATCTGTGGGAAGATGGCAAGCTAAGGGGGAGGCAGAGCACCAGAGAGAGCACTCACCCCCACAACCACTCGGTAGACTGAAGTCTCTCTCTCCCGCTCCCCCTTCCCTCCCAACCCCAGCTCCCTCTCCCTCTCTTCTGATGCCTCTCTATCCCAGAAAGCTCAACCTCTTGCTCGAGCTGGAAGTCAGAATGACCTGGGTTCTAATCCTGGCTCCTCCGCTTGTCTGTTGTGTGACCTTGGGTAAGTCACTTAGCTTCTCTGGGCCTCAGCTACCTCAACTGTAAAATGGACAGTAAGACCTTGAGCCCCGTGTGGAACAGGGACTGTGTCCAACCTGCTTAGCTTGTTTCTACCTCAGTGTTTAGTACAGGGCCTGGCTTACAGTAAGCACTTAACAAATGCTGTTCAAAAAAAAAAGTTGTGAGCAGAATCAGGATAACATATTGGAAGTGGCTGTCTGGGACCTATTGTGTGAAGCCTGTTAATGATGCAGAGCATTCTAAAGGGAGGAAAAAGAAAAATTGTGAGTGACAGAGAGGGGGTGAGTTTTTTTAAACAATAATACAGTTATGACCTCTCAATTCAATTTCTTTTTCACATTATAGGAAATGTTTGACTCAAGTCTTTCTTGATCTGTTCTCTAGCCCAGTTTCTATTTTGTTGGCCACTTCTCAATCAATCATATTTATTGAGCGTTTACTATGTGCAGAGTACTGTACTAAGCACTTGGGAGAGCACAATACAACAGAATTAGCAGATGCGTTCCTTGCCCATAATGAGCTTAGAGTCTAGAGAGGGTGACAGAGATTAATATGCTGAGGAGACACATTTTTGCTTTTGTTTTACTCTCTCCTCTCCAACCAACTATTCTTCTCTGTCCCTCTTGTCTTTCATAGTTTTCTCCCTGACACCAGATGGATTTTCAAGTAAGTCCTGAAGTAGAACACTACTGCATCATGTTACATACCTCTCCCCACCATACACATACACACACACACACAACACACACACACACACACGTGGAAAGTGTGAGCTAACAGTAGAATTTTCCCAGCTTCTCTGAAGGAGCCACAAGTAGGGAAGAAAAGTAGGATGGCAGGATCAACAGCCTTCATTCAATAACATTTGTGTTATTCTTAAAATGACATCTATCCAACTGGGCTCCTAGTTCTTTCCCATCTTTGCAGCCATCCCAACCCGCAGCGCTCTCCCCACCACTACCACCAGTCCCCAGCATCCCCACAGCGGCCATGCATCTGGAGGGCATCTGACTCCTGGGCCCCAGGCACAGTAAGTGGTGGCTGGGCCTTCCTGATACCTGCAAGTCAATCATCCCATCAACCAATCAGTGGTATTTATGGAGCACTTATTGGGTGCAAAGTACTACACTAAGCGCTGGGTAGAGTACAACAGAGTTGGTAAACACATTTCCTGCCCACAAGGAGACTACAGTTTAGAGCAGGAGACAGATAGGAAAATAACTTATGGATACGTACCCAAGTGTTGTGTGTCTAAGGATGGGGTGAATATCAAGTGCTTAATGGGTATATAGGTGATGCAGAAGGGAGAGGGAGTAGGGGAAATGAAGGCTTAGTTGGGAAAGGCCACTTGGAGGAGATGTGAGGCTTTAAAGGTGGGGAGAGTGGTGCTCATACATGAGTCATACATGGAGTGGGGAAGAAGTTCCAGGCCAGAGGGAGGAGGTGGGCAAGGGGTTGGTGATAAGTTAGAAGATCGAGGTTATGAGTAGGTTGGTGTTAGAGGAGTGAAGCTGCAGATTGAGTTGTAGTAGGAAATCAGTGAGGGAAGGTAGGAGGAGGAGAGCTGATTGGCTCCTGAGTCAAGCTGTTTGGCTCCTTGGTAAAGGTCACATAATGATAATAATAATAATAATAATAATAATAATAATAATAATAATAATGGCATTTATTAATGCTTACTATGTGCAAAGCACTGTTCTAAGCGCTGGGGAGGTTACAAGGTGATCAGGTTGTCCCGCGGGGGGCTCACAGTCTTAATCCCCATTTTACAGATGAGGTAACAGGCACAGAGAAGTTAAGTGACATGCCCAAAGTCACACAGCTGACAATTTGTGGAGCCGGGATTTGAACCCATGACCTCTGACTCTAAAGCCCATGCTCTTTCCACTGAGCCACGCTGCTTCTCACATCTCCTCCTCGAGGCTTTCCCCAGTTAAACCCTCTTTCCCTGACTCCCTCTTTCTTTTGCATCATCTATGCCCATGGATCTGTACCCTCTGGGCATTTGGTAATTACTCTGCCCTCAACCCCACAGCGCTTAGGTGCAGATCTGTAATTTATTTATTTATATTAATGTCTGTCTCCCCACCTAGACTGTAAGATTGTTATGGGCAGGAAACATGTCTACCAACTTTGTTGTATTGTAGTCTTCCAAGTGCTTAGTACAGTGCTCTGTACACAGTAAGCACTCAGTAAATACAATTGATTGATTGATTGATTGAGTGGCTGGTGGGGAAGGATCTACCTCGGGGTCTCCTCACAGGATTCATTCATTCAATTGTATTTATTGAGCACTTACTGTGTGCAGAGCACTGTACTGTGCGCTTGGGAAGTACAAGCTGACAACAAGTAGAGACGGTCCCTACCCAACAACGGGCTCACAGTCTAGAATGGGGAAACAGATAACAAAACAAAACATGTGGACAGGTGTTAAGTCATGGAAATAAAGCTAGATGCACATCATTAACAAAATAAATAGAATAGTAAATATGTACAAGTAAAATAAATAGAGTAATAAATCTGTACAAACATATATACAGGTGCTGTGGGGAGGGGAAGCAGGTAGGGCAGGGGGGATGGGGAGGAGGAGAGGAAAAGGGGGGCTCAGTCTGGGAAGGCATCCTATTACCAAGCGTATTTATTGAGCACTAACGGTGTGCAGAGCACTGTATTAAGCACTTGGGAGAGCACAATGCAAGAATAAGCAGACACATTTTCTGGCCACAAAGAGCTTACAGTTTAGAGGACAAGTTTAGGATCAGTGATGAGGCTGGCCCTGAACTTCTTCTCCAGGCGGGGATGCCCCCATCTCTCCAATTCCCCTCCTTTGGCAGACAAATCTTTAGGACAGGAAACTCCCACCCCTAAACCTCATTCTCACCCCTTGGTCCGTGCACCCTGTCCTTCTTTCCCTTTCTCCCTGCCCAGAAACCAGAAGTTTCCTCTACAGGACGACACAATCCACATACAGCACACCAGGAATTGGGTCACCCTGCTTAGGCTACACAGAGTGGCCAGACAAACCCTAGGTCTATTTCTCTTCAGTTTTATTTATTTCACGTCCTCTACAGATGGATGCATTTAGAGGGAGTTTATTTATAGGATGCATTTGAACAAAATAATGGGCCAGTTGCTCTAATTCTCACACCAGTTGTAAGATTTTGCAAAACCATTCTTTGGGAGACCTGCAGCCAGTTCAGATTAAAATCATTCTTTCGTCCCAAAACATCTCCCTAGTGGCCTTATCTGCACCCAAAAAGTTCCTTTCTTTTCACATGGCCTGTGCAATCCCAGCTCTCGTCCAGTGATGTTATGACGACTTTTGCCCATTATATTCCTTTAAAGTTTCACAAAGCACCCAATTCACCTCATCCATGGTTCGCCATATCTTAAGGTTACACACAAACCTACTACACTCTATTACTAGATACAATCAAGGAGACGCATAAAGAACTCCCGTCAATGATCTTTAAAGCAGACGGCAGAAGTGGGGCTTTGCATTTATATCAAAAGAAAGATGTTAGGGCTGTCTTCTTTGGAGAGATATGTTAGCAGTGGGTCTATCCATTATCTAAGCATCTCACTTGCCCTAAAGCATATCTATAAAGAAAAGGCAGCAAGAGAGCTCTTGAGTTTCCTATATCCATAAATTGTAAGTGTGGTTCAGAGCTGTTCATCCATCAAGCCAATCTTCCATAAGACCAGGTCCAATTTGTAAAGACTCAGCAGAGAGATGGAAAAATAGCTAATGGAGGAATGCATATCCTGTGGGACTCAGTTGACTTGACAGGGGAGGTTTCCATTCTACTCACTGACTTGACAAAGAGGTTTCCATACTACTCACTGCTCCTCCACCCTCTCCGATAGAAACTGAGGAAGCAAATCCAAACCCCAATAAGACCTCTAAAGGAGCTTTTCAGAGCCCTTATCTCCTGGGCCCTCTTGCTATATCCACCCACTGGGATGAGAACACATTCCCGTTAATGACATGGAGGGCAGCCTCCTAAAGGATGTATGGGAAATTGTATGACTAATTTCCAAGCCGTTTTCATGCGTAGGTCAAACTCTAAAAGCTAAATTGCACAATCCAACCACTAACAGAATTATTTATCCCTCGGAGTTTGCATTTACAGAAACAGCTTCTGTGTTATCCTGCCTAGAGACCACATCTTCAAAGGTCAGCTGCATCACTCTCTATTTTTAGGAGCAAACCGTGTCGCATATAACCAATCATCACTGCTGGAATTAAAGGGTTCCAAATAAAAAAGAAATTTTAATAAATGGAAACCAGAAAATCTTAATGTTCAGAAGCCAGCAGTGTTAGTATTTCTGTTGTTTAAAAACCCAGCTACCATATCTGTGAAACTTTAGATTTCCTAAAGCAACTGAGAAGAGAGTAATATCGACTGAAGTAGCAGAAAATAAGATTAGGGACAGTATCTTCAGCCTGGGGCTTTCATGGGGCTATAGAAAATTCAGAACATGATTTAGCTGAAAGGAACCTAGGAACCTGGTACAATTAGGAAAGATAAAAGGAAGAGAAATGGAAGACTGAATACCCACAGCCTATCATGTGTGTGGACTCACAGCAAAAAGCAAATCAAGTGCCATGTTCGTGGCCATTTCAAATCAGATCCCACTTCGGTGGGAGGGAGGAAAAAATGCCTGTTTTCTCCCTTGTCTTTATATTTGGATTTGGGAAAAAGACAACTATTCTGGCTTCCTTCTGTGGCTTCCCAATCACCACTGGAATTGAAAGAAGAAGTTTGCAATTCTTGAGCCATTCGTTCATTCAATAAATCAATCATATTTACTGAGCACTTACTGTGTGCAGAGCACTGTACTAACAGAGTTGGTAGACACATTCCCTGACCACAACAAGCTTACAGTCTAGAGGAGAAATCAGACATCAGCACAAATAAATAAATTCCTGATGTGCACATGAGTGCTGTGGGGCTGAGGGAGGGCTGAATAAAAGGTATAAATCCAAATGCATTCATTCTCTTTGCTTGGGGAAAACCCAAGAGAAATCTTTCAGCTTATCACCTTTAGTTCTGATCGAGGCCACAAGTTTGATCTGGACAATGGGCATAGACAATGCGGGGAAGGGATGAGTTGAGGAGTGGGAGAAGGGGACAACCTTTAATGCTAGGCCTCGGTTGCTCCGAGCAGGAGGTAAGAAGAGGAAATGTAGTGTGCAGGCCATGAGGGCAGAGGGACTTAGAGAATTCCACAAGTGTTTCCAGGAGTCTATCTGGGGATCTTGAAATCCCCATTTCCTTAGGACGTCACATTCTCCCTGAACCCCTCCTCACTCCCACTAACTCTAAAGCAGAGTAGAACTGTGTCTTGGGCCACATCAGGCCAGACCGGGACTTGTGGACTGCTGGCTGCCTGTTAAAGGTCTTCTCAGAGACCTCTTGCAGCCTTGATGAAAGACCATGCTGGGCTTCCTTTGGGCACTGACATTTCTGGGTCAAAGCCTTTAATTTGGTGTAATGCTACAAGAGCTTACTTGCAGGGCTTTGTTGAGGAAAAACAAAACAAAACAAAACCACCCCCACATAAATCTCCAGGACACATATTTGTTTACCCCAGGGAGAAGGGACTGGGTCCTTCCCCCTCAGCTGGCATGAGGGCTAGAGGACTCTGTTCATTTTCTTTTATGTAATTGCCTCTGACTTTGCCCCTACCCAAACAAATGGTTAAGTGGGGAGGGTCAATTTATCATCAGAAAATACCATTTTACAGACCCTGAATGGCCACCACTGTTGACCAAACATCAGACCATAGTGATGACGAAGGGTGCTCTAGGCGCTGCCCAGAGATATGGACTGTCCACCCTCAGGAGCGGGGGTTTTGGGGTTACAAATGGCAAATAGTCGAGGCCAGAAACTACCCAGCTCTCCATGGGAAGAAACTGAAAGTAGGCTTTCAACAGAGACAAGAGCTCCGATCATCAGAGCCAACACACAGAAACAGGTTTTCCCTGCCCCCAGGAAGCCAGATAAATTAATTAAGAACAAGTTGGGTTTTTTTTAACCTTCTGATCTTCCTAGCAGTTTGGTCTCACTTGGTCTACTCACCCGCAAGCGGGAACATGTAACTGCAAGAGAGGGAGAAAGGACAGGATCGATGCAGCGGGATGGCTTCCACTGGTGGCAGTGATCCATGATAGCAAATCTTGTGGGTCTTTCCCACAGTACATCTGCCCTTTCTGCTCCACCCCTACAGGCATGGCACAGCCCCCTCCCCACAAAAGCAGGCTGGATGCCTCTTGAAAGTGGCCACCCCTCTCTCCACAGAATAGAGGGAGATCCCCTAGTGCCGAGACCCTGTTTTCGGGACACCTCGGTCGCTTCGGAGAGGGACAGAGTGTGACTATCCCCTCCCTCACCCTGGCCCACCATCCTCCATGTTGCAATGCATATCTGTAATTTATTTATTTATAATAATGCCTGTCTCCCCCTCTAGACTGTCAGCTCCTTGTGGGCAGGGAATGTGTCTATTGTTATATTGTACTCTCCCAAGTGCTTAGTACAGTGCTTTGCACACAGTAAGCGCTCAATAAATACAATTGAATGAATTAATGCCTAGAGGAACCCCAGACTTTCTTTGGAAATAAAAGGGTTCAGAAACAAGCAACTTCTGGATCCAAGTCCTGAGGTGTAGGGAACTGGGGCACACAATCCTTCCTTCATACTGACTTCAGAGTTAGTAACTAGAAGCCCTCTCTAACTGGTGGTGGCTGGGAAAGGGTAGCCTCTAAAAGCTTCCTGCCTCCTCTTTGTCCCTTAGTCTAGAGGTCAGCTCCTCTGCACTTATTGGTTGTTGATGGTTTAGGAGGTACCTACTGTGCCCCTACCCTCTTAGGGTCACAACTGGAGAGTTTCCAGTACTCTACCAGTTTCGACTATGGGAAGCAGACTCAAGCAGAGGCATATCCATTCCTTTTCTAGCTTAGACAGTGGCTAGAGAGTGGAAGGCAACCTGCTGCAAGTCAAAACTCACCTGAGCTGGGTAGCAGCAGCATGGGAGAGAGTCGAGGGTGGAGATTCAAGTTTACCACATGGAAGGAGGCAATGGTAAACCACTTCTGTATTTTTACCAAGAAAACTCTATGGATACACTATCAGAATGATTGCAGATGGAGGTGGGGCGTTCTGGGAGAGATGTGGTGTCGCTATGGGTCGGAGATGACTCGACAGTGTAAGACAAGACTGTGTTCCTAGTACTCTTTTTTCGCAGAAGTTTCCTACAGAAAACAGAGACCACACAGGGCAAATCCCCAAGGTCTTTGTGACACTCCCAGACTCACTCTTGCGTTAGCAATTTACAACTTTTTACTCACTTCTTTTTAGAGGGCACACCTACTAGTTCTTCAAACTAAATCAATCACTTTCTCTGTGCAGTTTCCCATGAGGCAACCCTAGCGTGAAAAGAGCACTGCTCTGGGGGTCAGAAGACCTAAGATCCTGTTTCCTCTGTTCACCTGCTAGGTGACTTTGGGAAAGTCACCTAATTTTCTGCGCCTCAGTTTCTGCATTTATAAAATATCTGTGGGAAACAGCACGGCCTCGTGGAAAAAGCACCGACCTGTGAGTCAGAGGACTTGTGTTCCAATCCCAGCTCTACCCCTTGTCTGCTGTGTAACCTTGGGTAAGTCATTTAACTACTTTGTTTCTCAGTTGTCTCATCTGTAAAATGGGGAGCAAGACTGTGATGCCCGTGTGGGCCAGGGACTGTGTCCAATCTGCTTAGCTTTTAACTACCTCAGAGCTTAGAACAGTGCCTGGCACATAGTAAGCACTTCAGAAATACCATTACAAAGACAGAAACCCGTTCTTCTTCCACCACATATGGTCAGTCCCATGTGGAAAGAAACTGTGCCCGACCTGATTATCTTGCATCTGCCCTAAAGCTTAGGACAGTGATTGGCACATAGTAAGCACTTCACAAATGCCATTATTATTATCATCATCATTATCCCCTTCCACTCTAAACCTCAGCTCTGGCTTGATTGAAGAGAACAGGGCATGCCAGCTATAAAATTAAACTAATGTTCGGCTCTCACTACACTAGTTCTGACGTAACACGTGCTTTCACAATATGTTCTGGGAGCAATTTGGGGAATTAGGGGACATTCATCCGATCACATGAGCCTGTCTGGATAAACTAACACTAGAAATGGTTTGTACAAGCATTGGAACAGGAGACAATGACATCAGAAGGTCTCCTTAGCATGGGGGTTTGCAAGAACACAACCTTCTCATTATAAGAACACTACTTGTATATTCCTGCTGCCTGTAGAATTTCATGTTCTTATAATTCTCAGTATTTCCTTCCCTTCACTCCTCTATTCTCCAAGCTCTACTTTGTTCTGATTCTTTCCCCTGAGGATCTCCTCTGTCAGTTTCTGGACTTTCCAAGTTCTTTTTTCTTTTCCTTCTCTAAAAAGGGGCCCTGTCCCCACAGTAGGCAAAAGAAGCTCACACTTTCTTTCTGTTTCCTTTCTTTACTTAAAATTGCAACTGGCAAACACGGCTCCAGAGCTGGGCTCATCTCCTCAGACTACCCTCCTGGAGGACAAGTACATTTGCTGTCTTGAAATAATATTGGCCTCATGGCAAAGTAGGCAATAAAAACAGTCTCAGCAGAGATAACCCCATGTAGTTGGCAGTAATTATATATACAGTGCTAAGCGCTTAGTACAGTGCTCTGCACACAGTAAGCACTCAATAAATACGATTGATGATGATAAGTTAGGGAGAAATGCGTGTCCATTAGAGCTCATCTTTTCCCTTCTCAAAAATCCCCAGTGGCCCCCAACTACTTCTCCTATAAAACAAGAATTCCTGACCATTAGTTTCAGGGTTTTGTAGAAACTGGCCTCCCTCTTACTTACTTCCTGCTCTCTCCCTCTTTTTATTTCTGATATATGCTCAGTGATTACTATCTACCAGGCACTGTACTAAGCACCGGGGTAGATACAGTCCATGTCCCACATGAGGTTCTCAGTCTTAATCCACATTCTACAGATGAGGAAACGGAGGCTCAGAGAGGTTAAGTGACTGGCCCAAAGTCACACAGCAGACAAGTGGAGTCAGGATTAGAACTCAGGTCCTTCTGACTCCCAGGCCTGAGGTCTGTCCACTAGGCCATGATGCTTCTCTCTTCTGCTACATCCCAGTTTGAATTCTTCCTTCCAAGCAAGCAAACCTCTAGCCGTTTCTGATTCGATGAGTCCTTGTACTTCCCCATGAGTGGAGGCGCTCTCTCTGCCAATTTTACTTGTACATATTTATTCTATTTATTTTATTTTGTTAATAGGTTTTGTTTTGTTCTCTGTCTCCCCCTTCTAGACTGTGAGCCCACTGTTGGGTAGGGACTATCTCTATATGTTGCCAACTTGTACTTCCCAAGCGCTTAGTACAGTGCTCTGCACACAGTAAGCACTCAATAAATATGATTGATTGATTGATTGATTGCCAATCCCCCTTCCTGGAAATACTTCCCCACACAGCCTGGTCTATCATCATCATCATCAATTGTATTTATTGAGCGCTTACTGTGTGCAGAGCACTGTACTAAGCACTTGGGAAGTACAAGTTGGCAACATATAGAGACAGTCCCTACCCAACAGTGGGCTCACAGTCTATGTCCCTTCCCTTTTACAAAGCTTTCTTACAAAGTCACCTCCTTCAGTGGCATTCCTAACTCCCTCACCTGCCAGCTGCCACACCAGTCACCTCAGTACTCATGGATGTATCTAGTTATTTACTCGGGCCTATCATTTCTACCTATTTTCTTATTCTGAACAAGGGTATACACATAAATTTATGTCTACTGTCTGTCCCCTTAGACTGTAAGGTCAGGGATAGCATCTTTCACTCCTTTCGTATGTTCCCCAAACTTCGAGTGCTCTGGACTCAGTAAGTATTCCACTGAGTCTGATAATGATCTTTACCACGCCACATTTGTTTTGCCTTCAACCCCAATAGATCTGTGTAACTGTAAATAGATTTGAATCAATCAATCAGTGGCATTTATTGAATGCTTCTTCTGAGCAGAGCACCATACCAGGCTCTCACCGCAACTGCCTCTACTCCATGGAGCTCTGGGGAAGACTGGGAGGGAGGGAGGGAGAAAATTCAGCTCCTTGCCTGGGGTTTGGGGGTGTCTGAATAACAGTGGGGGGTGGGGGGAGAAGACTATGTTTAAGTCTTATTGCACTACCTCCTAGAAAATACTGTAACTCACTTCTGTTATTCTCCAGGTTAGTCTCACTAATATTCAGGGTCTTTTCTGGATGTCTGAATTCCAAATTCAAACTGAGGTTTACTGCAACTGGAATTGCTCCTTAACTTCACTTCATTTGTAAGGTATAATCTACTTTTTGGTTTCACTTGGCTTGGCTCTGCACCAAAGCCATGTTACTGGGCTGCAGCAGTTTGGCTGTAAATGGATCCTGCTCATAAAAAAAAAAAATCCTTGTGCATGCTTTGCAGCATCCTGGACCCCAGCTGGCTGTTCACCGGCTATACTCTCTGTGCCCCAGTGGCGATGCACCTGGCAGGGATGAAAGCATGTGAGTGGCACCACACAAACCACTAGCATGACAAGCAACTCCTTCAGACAGGCTCTGATCAGAAGTCTCTGGACCAAGCTCTCCTGTTGGGCTTGGTCGCAGATTCCATCATGGTATTATGTGGATCAGGGTCTCTCCTAAAAATAAATGTTGAGGCTCCCCATTGTGGGATCACAGAACAAGCTAGACACTGAGGCCCGCTCAGTGAAGTCTGAGGTCAGGCTCATTTACCTGGATGACCAGAAGCCCTGCCCACATCCCAAGAGACCAGGGCCTTGTCTAATTCCCACCTATGTATTTTTTTCTAGATTTAGTTCAGGGCTCTGCACCTACTATGCATTTTATAAATACTACGACTATTTCTACCATTACTGCTATTACCACCATTCATTCATTCAATCATATTTATTGACTGCTTACTGTGTGCAGAACACTGTACTAAGCACTTGGAAAGTACAATTCAGCAAACCAGGGAAAGTTTCACTCACCAAGAAAGGAGCATGTTCACAAGGGAATTTGGGGTTGGGTCAGGAATCGTGCTGGGATGTTGGCAGGATTTTGCTTAATGGGTCAGAATCCTTCCACTTAGGGAATCAACTCTGGATTTCAGGTCCCAAACCAGGGAAAGGAGGGCAAGGGAGAAGAGTCTGGGGCAGAGGGGAGTGGGGATGGAGAGTCTTGGGCTGGTTTTTCAGGCCTCTTTGCCAGGTGATTCTGACGGGAGGGTAGCTGGTAGGCAAACATAGAGCTGTAACTGGAGAGAAGGTGATTACCCATGAACCAAGTGAGATGCAGAAGAATAAAAAGCAAACAGGCTGGTTTAACAGCAGCTGCTGGGTGAACCTTATCTTCCTGCCTGAGTGTCGAATGTAGGGTTTTAGTTGGGCTTCTCACCTTTTCTGAACATACCTCTATGGGGAGGTTGTCTAATTGAGAAGTCTGGCACTGGCCTCAGGATTCCGAGTGGGGATTCTGAGTCCACCTCCCGGCTCCGCCCAGTCACAGGGCAGCAGCACACTTTGCATCGTTAATGTGCCAAAGCATGGCTGAACTCGACACACAACTAAGCATCTCATTAGGAGAGGAATATGGTCCCAACTAGAGGCACATGAACCCAGCCAACATCACGTCTCGAACTCCTTCCCATTACATATTTGACAGTCCTTCAAAGCCCTCCTAGAATCCCACCTCCTCCAAGAGTCCTTCCTGACTAACCTCTCATTTCACCTACCTGCCATCCTCTCTGTGTCACCTGTACCCTAGGATCTGAGCCCCTAAGCACTTGAAATTCATCCCTCACTTGGCCCCCGTGCACTTATGAACTTAAACTCTGCTATTTCCCTTTTCTGTAAATTCATGTCTTGTCTTCCTCTCTAGACTGTAAGATCTTTGTGGTCAGAGATCATGTCTACCAATTCTATTGTATTGTACTTTCCCAAGTATGCTCCGCACACAGTAAGCATTCAACAAAGAGAAGCAACATGGCCTAGTGAAAAGAGCACAGGCCTGGAATTCAGAAGGACCTGGCTTCTAATCCTGGCTCCATCACTTGGCTGTCCTGTGTCCTTGGGCAACTCACTTCACATCTCTTTGCCTCGGTTCCCTCATCTGTAAAATGGGGATTAAGACCGTGAGCCCCACGTGGGACATGGACTGTGTCCAACCTGATTATCTTGTAACTACCCCAGCACTTATTACAATGCCTGGCACATAGTAACTGCTCAACAAATACCATTTAAAAAGTTTCATTGATTGGGGAAAAAATCAAAGCCTCTGATGAAGCTCTGTTTGCATTTCAGACATATATAAGAGAAGTTAGATGGTCTCTCGATACCTCCCAAATATTTGATTCTATAAATAGGTAACTTTGATTAGCTCAGAACAGGGTGCAGTGCTGTGCACAACTGGAGATGAAGGGCAACATGATAAGAAGCAGGAGTCCCCAAAATGTTGCTATTGCTACATTCTCTCTCCTCATGCATCATATTGTAACTTCATGTCAACAAGTCCCTCGTCCCACCGAGGTGGGGGCTGGGGAAGGTGATGGGGAGGGAGGGAGAGGGGAAGCTGTTAACAACACTAGTCATTGATTGATTCTGCATGGGAACAGGAAGTATCTGTTCTGCCTTTAAACTGAGCATGAACAAAAGGGAATGAACTTGAATTGCACAGGAAGAAATTAGAATAGATAACTGAAAGAACTACCTAATGTAAGGACTGGGAAATAAAGATTTAAATTAACCAAGGGAGGACTACAGTTGAAAAGGAAAGAGTTTCCGGAAGGGTTTGAGGGGAGTCCCGCCTGGAGACAGCAGTCCGATTTTGATTAATTATGGTATTTATGAAACGCTTATTACTTGCTAAGAGCTAGGACAGATACAAGGTTATAAGTTTAGACACAATCCCTATCCCATAAGGGGCTCAGAATCTGTCTCATTTTACAGATGAGAAAACTGAAGCCCAGAGGGGTTAAGTGAGCCAGTGGCAGAATTGCAGGTCTCCTGACTCACAGTCTGTGTTTTTTCAGGGCCCCTTCTGCAATTCTCCCACACACAGCAAGACCCCTGTTAACTTCACCTCTAGATCGGATGGAGAGGAGACAGTGTTAGCCCTGACTCTACCATTCCACACGCAGAGTGTGAGACCGATTCTCTTCAAATGCCGTTGAGTTGTTTCTGACCCATAGAGACTCCATGGACATACCCTCTTCAGAGTGTCCCATCTTCTGCCATAAAGTAGTATGTTTATCTGTAGAGCTTTCTCTACATATACCAGCCCAGTAAACCATAGGTTCAATTTCAATTTTGCCCTGGTTCTGTTCTGGTAGAGCCAGACTCATTTCAGGCTAATCGTTTTCCAGCACCCACCAGAGGCCCAGGGCCTAAAAAACCTGTGCTGGAAAAGCTGCTTAAAAAATAGGTAAAAGTGGGGGTTACATTGGTAATTCTTTATACTGTACCTATTTGCAAGGCCGTACATGTTAAAATGGTTGTCTCTGGAGCTAAGTCTGAAAGTTGCATTACCATTACCTTCAAGACATTTGTTCCCGAGAGTAATCCCCTCTACCTTTTGTATATTTCTGATTCAAAGTCCTGTATCAATCAATCAATCGTATTTATTGAGCACTTACTGTGTGCAGAGCACTGTACTAAGCGCTTGGGAAGTACAAGTTGGCAACATATAGAGACGGTCCCTACCCAACAGTGGGCTCACAGTCTAGAAGGGGGAGACAGAGAACAAAACATAACATACTAACAAAATAAAATAACTAGAATAGATATGTACAAGTAAAATAAATAGAGTAATAAATACGAACAAACAAGCATGTAGACTGCAAGCATGCTGTGGGCAGAGAACATGTCTACCAACTTTACTACATTGTACTCTCCCAAGTGCTCAGTACAGTGCCCTGCACATAGTAAGTGCTCAATAAATACCATTGATCTACTGAATGATACATGCACATGAACTTGATTGATTGATATATGTACCTTAACCTGCAGTGGTCTTGCGGATAATTATGTGCCTGAGGGGTGAAGCCTTCTAAGGGCCATGTGGACTAAATCTGAGGGAAAGATAGGTTGTTAGAAAATGTTTGTGGGCTGAAGCAATTTGGGTATCCTTCACTAAGGCTCTCTGGTGCTGATGGTGTGTTTTCTCGGAAGGGAAAATGTCAAATTCAAAAAAATAGGTTTTAGGTTTGGCCTTTTCTTTTTTTGTATGCACTTAGCCAGATTGCTCTGCCAACTTGCCCTCTTGAGCCTCCAAATCATTAGCAATAATTTCTTCAGACAGCAGTCAAACGTACAGCAATCGGCTGCCTGATTCCCCATATGATTTCCTGTTCTGGTCTCTGCCAGCTACTTGCTCTCACATTACAAAAAGAAAAGGAACAGAACACCACGAACTGGCCCTTACTTCCCTCCCTCAGCCAACATCAGCATAAAAAGGAGAAAACCATGACTTGGTCACAGCAAGAATTCCGGTTTCAGCCTCAGAAGTTGAAGAGACTCGGGGGTTGATTCTGGTCACATTAATAAATCTATGAGATTGGATCACTTATCCCACCTCTACCTCCTTTCCATTGGGAATTTGAGTGTTCAGATGCTTTAAAAAGAGGAGATAAAACAGCCCATGATTCATGTCCGTGTCTTCCTGAAAAGGTTCCCTGTGCAGATGAAACTAAAGTTCCAACCACCTCTGTAGTTACCCTAGGGTGAAAACTTATTCTCCCTGCAGATGAGGCAAACTATTTCATTTTTTATTCATTGAATTTTTCTTTCAGACACTTAGGAGGATTCTCCCCGCCCCCATTCTTACCTAGAAAATAGCTGACTTTACTTGAACCAAACTCTTCTTTAAGCCTGTTTATCAGTGATACAATTCTCCTGCTAACCTTCAGCAGATGTTACCGTTTTCTCCGGTCTTTCTTGTTTTTCATCGCATGGCTAATAAGTTCTGGGTTTGAGCAGCAGACCTCAGGCTACTGAAGTACTAGAATCAATTATGCAAAGCTCATTGACTGCAGTACAATACAGTAAGCTGCCTGTTTCCCAACAGATATTCTTATTACTATCTTGTGGTTCTTCACTCGGGACCAAACTTGAATCTATCCTGTTAATTGCACAGCCTCAGTTCTGGGATATGGCTGTCAAAAATAAAGGATTTCTCCTCCTCTAAATTATTTACCGTAATTATTATTTTTTTTTTAGGGACAAAAGGGGAAGGCCTGGAAGATCTATGGTCAGGCACCTAGTCTCCTTCTGGATAGGCTCTGCTGATTGAACACACTTGAACAGAAAATGCTTCAACAGGCAATGAACCATGCTCTGGAACTGCCATCTCCGATATTCCCAATAAACAACCACTGAAGCAGGACACCCTGCCTGATTGGCAAAAGAGTGTGGGGACAGAGGGAAGGTGGGAAAACCATTCTCATCAGTGGAGTTAACAGGAAAAGCCTGAAGCTTCATTTGTATAATATCTAATAGTGGTGCCTGAGTAACTTCCCTTTTCAGAGAAGGTCTGGCTTTTCCTACAGGTTATGATTCCCTCACTCGAGGCATCTGCCCAAAATAAATATAATTATATTGCACCCTCCTTCTGTGACAGCCAAAATTCTTAA
Organism: Tachyglossus aculeatus; assembly: GCF_015852505.1. NCBI lineage: Eukaryota > Metazoa > Chordata > Mammalia > Monotremata > Tachyglossidae > Tachyglossus > Tachyglossus aculeatus. Next base: position 22,522,433 of record NC_052077.1, on the reverse strand, counting down.
CAATACCTCATTCATTTGACTGGGACTCCAGGAAGAGTCAGGTATTATTATCCCCATTTTATAGATAAGGAAACCCGAAGGGAGAGGGAGGGATGGGGGAGAGAAAGAGAGAGAGAGAGAGGCAGAAGGAGAAGCCCAAGGACACACAGTGATATTTAGTTATGAGTCTGAGCTAAAGTGAGGTCACCTGCTGCCCAGTACAGTTAGGGATTCCTTAATTTTTGCTGTCCTTTGGGCCTTGTGGCAACTTTGGAGCTCCCCTCTGGTCTCAGAATTATTAACTACACAATAAATCTTACTGACTACAATTCCTACTTATCACATTCCCTTCCCCACCTTCTTCATTCTCTCCTGGCAGCAATGGCTGATGTTATGAACAGCAGTTACTATGAAGGAGGCACACAACACATGACATCATCACACTGCAACTTGACAGTGGCATCAGGTATCGTACGGGAGCCCAGGAATTATGCAATAGACTCATGGTGCACCAACTGACCTCAGCTTGCATTTTGCTCAGCTTTTCCACACAAAAAGGTTGCCAACCTAGGATCTAGCAACCCTGTCTGACAGCAGTCGACTTCCTGGCCTTCCATGGATCTTACTGAGGGAAAAGCTCAAAATGAGTAAGGCAGAAGGTGGGAAGAAGTTCAGGGACTTTTGATGCATCTACCTGACGCTGGAATGTCTATCCACTTGGATGGCCCACCAGCACCTCAAACTCAGCATATCAAAAATTGAACTTATTTTTCCTCCCCTTAACCAGTTCTCCTAAATTTTCAATCTCCGGAGGAACCACCATCCTCCTTGTCCTCAAAAAACTCCTACCTTGGCTTCATCTCTGACTCCCCACTGGCTTTCTGCCCTGACTGCTAATTCTTCCCAAATATCTCCTGGATCCTCCCCTTCCTCTCCAGGTAAATGACTACTGCTCCGTCCAGACAACTGCATCAACTTCCTCACGGCCTCCTCGCCTTAAGCCTTCCCCTTTTCAATCATATTCCAGGCTTGCCCTAATCATCTTCTTGTAGTGGAACTCAGTACTTATCCATCTCTACACTCCTCAAAAACCTCCAGTGGTTTCCCATCTCCCTCTACATCAAGCAAAAACACCTAGCCACTGGCTTCACAGCTCCCTATTATCCTACATTTCATTTCACCCAGCTGGCTTCTCTATTCCCCAGCTGGCATTCTTCACTCCTCCCTTACAATTCCTGGCTCTCTTCCATCTTTGATATTTTGCTCATACCATCCCCCACCTTGAAACTCCCTTCCCACTAAAACATCTGCCAGGTCACACAACTCCCTATCTTGAAAGGCCTCCTAAAAGCCCACCTCTTCCAGGAGGGTTTTGCCGACTGATTTGCCCACTGTGTGATCTTAGTTAAGTCATTGAATATCTCTGGGCCTCAGTATCTCAGTATTAGTATTTGGACTGTGAGGTCTTGGAGGGACAGGGACTGGGTGTGAACTCAGTATCTTGCACCTACCCCAGAACCTAGAAAGCACTTAATACTTTAATTGGGGTAGGTATTCTGAGGTAACGTTACTTTGCATTTAGTATGTGTTAGGGGTAAGCAGTCTTAGGACCACTCTAACATAGTTAGGGAACCCCTAGCTGACCAGGTGAACAAGCCCACCTGACAGGCACCCCCCTCCCCTCCACCCACTAACCAGAACCAGGAGAAGCCCAGACTTTCTGATGGACAGATTGACAGTTGGCCCTCCCTACACTGGTGGCCACAGTCCCCATCTGTCTGTGCAGCTTGAGTTTATGTCCAGTCCCGCTGCTTTGGTTGGGAGCCTGTGTTTGGATCATGTTGCCTTCTCCCTCCATAAGGGAGGAAGCAAGAAAGGACAAAGAGGGCAAAGGAAAGCGGGACCTCTTGGACCTCTAGGGGTGGCAAAGTGTGAACACAAACACTAGAGTCAGAAAGGTTAAAGCTTCTCTGGCCATAATTGATCTTTAAAGTTAACAGTCCATTAAAAGGAATGGAAAAAGTTCAAATCTTCCTATTGTTTGGGTTCTTATGCCCTATGGCTATAGAACAAAACAAAATGATTGTGTTCTGCGAGCAGAGGGAACAAAAGAAATAGCTTCAAGTGGTGCCACAGTTCTTTTATTCCTAAACAGGGTAGGGGTATGGGAAGAGTAGAGGGGCCTTTTGGATGTGACTCCTCCCAGGCAGTCAGAAAAAAGTGCCCTCTTTCTGAGGTGGCATGCTGGGAGGAGTTAGGCCCTGGCATCCCCGTTTTAGAGATAAAGAAACAGCATCCAATTCTTCCAAAAACACCTGTTTTCTCAATTACTTTTGGAATGAAAATTGCTCAATACATTTGTGTCTTTCAGACTTACCCATCATTATTCTGCTGGGAATTACATGGGGAACGTGGGATTTGAATATGGGGACAGCTGTCCTCTGTCCGATGTGAGTAGGGAGGGACTTCCAAGCCAGAGGAACAGAATGAGTCAGGAGATGGAGGCAGGAGGAGGCGGGAGAGTCAAGAGCAAGAGACAGTTTGAAGGTTGGCTTGGGTGAAGGGAGCAGATAGGTAAGGTGGGCAAATTAGGAGAGAGTTGTGAAACTGACTGTAAAGAGTCCTTGGTTGATGCTGAGGGACACGGTGAACCAGTGGTGGGTTTTTAAGAGGGACAAGATGTGTGCTGAGTGACATTTCAAGGAGGTGGTCTGTGCAGCAGCACAAAATACAGATTGTAGTGAGGAGAAGCGGGAGGCAGGGAGACCATCATCATCCTCCCCCTCGTCCCCCTCTCCATCCCCCCATCTTACCTCCTTCCCTTCCCCACAGCACCTGTATATATGTATATATGTTTGTACATATTTTTTACTCTATTTATTTATTTATTTTATTTGTACATAGCTATTCTATTTTATTTTGTTAGTATGTTTGGTTTTGTTCTCTGTCTCCCCCTTTTAGACTGTGAGCCCACTGTCGGGTAGGGACTGTCTCTATTTGTTACCAATTTGTACTTCCCAAGCGCTTAGTACAGTGCTCTGCACATAGTAAGCGCTCAATAAATACGATTGATGATGATGAAGGACAGGAACAAGTTAGGAATGACACTGAGGTTGTGGGCTCCTGGGAGGGAAAGGATGATAACGTTATTGACTGAGATGGGACAGTTAAGAGGAGTAGTAGGCTTAGGGAGAAGGATGAGGAAATTCTATTTTTACACGTTATGTTTGAGGGGCAGGAGGGAAAGGAAATATAACTGGGGGAATCAGGGGGATCCTGAACATGGAGTTTGAAGTCCCCGAGGGAAAAGGAATGATGAAGGGGAGAAAGACACAAAAATCAGTCAGAAATGCTGAGGTGGGGTCCGGGAAGAGAACATATTTTGCCAGGGTACAGTCTTGCAAGAGCAAGAAGTCACTCTCTAAAAGCCAAAAGAAGTGGACACATCCAAGTCAGTGTGGCTTAATGGAAAGAGCACAGGCCTGAGACGCAAGTCCTGGCTCTACCATTTGCCTGCTGTGTGACTTGTGATGAGTCACTGGTGCCTCAGTTTCCTCATCTGTAAAATGATGATGAAATCCTGTTTTTCCTTCCTCAAAGGCTGTGGGACAGGGATTGTGTCCAGTCTATCTTCCATCCATCCCAGTGCTCATCCCATAGTAAAAACGTAATTAACACCACTATTATTATAAATACCATCAGTGGGGATCAGAACATTAGCAAGTTATGTCACCCCAAAATTTTATTGCAATCTGAAGACAGAGCTTCATTGTTTTCTGAGACAGTAATTTGTGGGTGGAATATAAAATGTTGAGTTTTGATTTTGTTGATTCTGGATCAGTGAAGTGATTGCCCTGAGCCTGCCTTTCTATTAGCCCCAGGGTTGACTGAAAAATCCCAAAGGGCTAGCATGGGCCACCTCAAGCCAAGCAGCTCATAGAAACTCCTTTTCTTCTGCTACTCCATTAACTAGCTTCCAGTTAAGAACGCACCTTGTGTCAACTAGGAGAGTGGTGCAGTGAAACCTTCCCTCCTTCTCCAATTCTCAAGTCTTCTTGGAACTTTTTGGAAGCCCCCAAGAAGTACTTCCTCTGGCCTGCCAGACCCCTTCATCGGACCCTGAAGCTAAGTTGAGTTTAGAAATCAGTCAATCATATTTACTGAGAGCTTTCTGAGTGCAGAATATTGTACTAAGCGCTTGGAAGAGGACAATATAGCAATAATCAGCAAGAATTTACTGGGCAGACCACACTTGTTTGGCACGCTTGCCCACAGACCCCATCCCCTCCCGCTCCTCCTACCCACCAAGGCAGGGCCAGTGGTTGTCATTGCCCCAACTCGCCCTTCCGCCGTCCACAGCGGCTAGCTCCCCAACACTTCCAGAAACCATCTCCTCTTGCCACTCTCAATCCTCCTGTCTCCTTCACCTCTTCCCTCACACTGCCTTTCCAGTTCAATCTCAAACTGCAACAATCATTAAAAACAATGAGTGTGTCTGACGCAAGCAAACGTGCCCGGACTATCAATTATTCATCAAGTACCTGGCACCGGATCCACGTTGAGGGACCCTGACACAGGAGGAGAAGGCCATAGAGCTCTCTGATCAGTCCCATCCTTCCTCCTACAAGTGTCACCATGTGCCTTCTGTCCCATGCAAGAGAGAGAGGTGGTGGGCTTTGTCTTCATTGGCTGACTCCTCTGTGTGGATCTCACCTTTCCTGAATCATGGAGAAATAAGCTCAATTTTTACTAATGCGGTAATGATTTGTCGTGAGTGGCAGAAATTTTCCTGCAATTATGCATGAATTGATGTGATTTTCTAATGAGCTTAAGTGAAGAAATCATCATTTTGTGATAAATGCTTTATATCTTAAAGTGCCAACAACACACATCTAATAAATTTCATCAAGCTACTCTCATTCACCCAGCATTTTGCAATTATTATTTAACATGCTGGCTTTCTTGGCTGCTTTATTGCCTTGGATGACTGTAGAGTGTGAAAGTTCACTGTTCCAACAACTGGACCGCACCGAGGCTTTTTCCTAAATTGAATGATTTCATCAGAATAGGCTCTGCAATCTCTAGCGATCAATCAATGGTACTTATTGAGCGCTTCTGTGTGCCCAGCACCATGCTAAGTGACTGGGAGAGTAGCATACAGTAAAATTGGGAGACATGATCCCTACGCTCAAGGTGCTTACAATCTAGAGGGGGAGGCAGACATTAACTTAAGTTACAGATAAAAGAAGTGGCAGAGTATAAGGATAAGTACATAAGTGCAGGGGATGGGGTGAGTCTTGAAGTGCTTAAGGAATTTAAAACATTGGCTTTAAAGCACTCCATCACCTTGCCCCCTCCTACCTCACCTCATTTCTCTCCTTCTACAACCCAGCCCGCATACTTCACTGGTCTAATGACCTTCTCACTGTGCCTTGATCTCGCCTGTCTCGCCACTGACCATGGCCCATATCCTGCCTCTGGCCTGGAATGCCCTCAGTCTTCAAACCCAAAAATCTGGGGTGGATGGTTGGATGCCAGGCCCAGCCGTCAGACTCTAAAGCTAGTGCTCCCATGGCTGTGGGAGCCTTGGCTCTAATAACTGCTTGACTCTTACCCGAAAATTGGGTTGGGATTTGGGGTTGGAGAGTGAAGGCCATCTAGAGAGAGCCTGAAGAAGCATTAAGCAGTTTAGGGCCCTCGTAAAAGCAGCAGAACTGACACCTACACTTAAGCATTAGGCATGAAGCTGGCAGAATCCTCCGAGCACTTAGCCAAAGAAACTGGCAGGAAGTTTTACGTTGCCCTGTCAGCAGCAGCATGTGTGGCCAGGTGCAGAGGGAGGCTATAGATTAGGATGCTTAAACAGGGGCCTAGGCCCTGGGTCAGAGAAATTACTTTTCAGAAGGGACTTATTACACTTTGTTTTATAGAGAACTGTAAAAATCTTGCTAACAAATGCAGTTGGAGTTGAAGAGATCCAATGATCAAGGGAAAAAAAGACAGCAACCAACCTTCAGAGGTTTGCAACTAGAATGATGAAGAGTGCAGTGAGGGAGGGGAGTGTTAAATGGTAGAATCTGGTTTGACCTTGTCTTTTAAGACACTGACCCCATTACAGAATCCTGGGAAACTACTCTGCAAATGGAAGCTTTGTGGCAATATTTGGATGCAGGATATTAATATCTTGGCCACTGAAATGTCGTTAAACCAGTTCTCTCCCCTCCCTTTCTCCTTATTCTCCTCCCACTAACCTCCAGTTCACCGAACTTGAGAAACTGCGTGGCTTGGTGGATAGAGCATGGGCCTGGGAATCAGGAGGACCTGGGTTCTAATCCTGGCTCCACCACTTGTATGCTGTATGACTTTGGGCAAGTCACTTCACTTCTCTGTGCCTCAGTCTCTTCATCTGTAAAATGAGGATTAAGACTGTGAGCCTGATGTGGGACAGGGATTGGAGCCAACCTTATTTGCTTGTATCTACCCCCAGTACTTAGTACAGTGCCTGACACATAGTAAGTGCTTAACAATGCCACAATTAGAACTTCACTCCTCTCGCTGTGCCTCATCTGTCCTGCCACCAGTCTCCTGCTAACCCTCTCCCTTCTGCTTGGAACTCCTTCCTCCTCCACATCCGAAGACCACTACTTTCCCCATTTTTAAAGCTCTTCTTTCTCTCGGGCCCTTCCCTAATTAATCTCCCATTCCTCAAACCTATTTACTGACATAGCTTTAATTACTGCATCAGCCTCTTTGCTGACCTCCCTGCCTCTTGTCTCTCCCAACTTGAGTCCATTCTTCACTCTGCCACTCAGATCGTGTTTCTGTCACCAAGAACCTCCAGTGATTGCCCATCCACCTCTGCAGCAAGCGGAAACTCCTCACCATAAACTGCAAAACACTCATTCACCTCGCCCGCTCCTACCTTACATCCCTGATTTCCTACTACAACCCAGCCTGCAAACTTTGTTCCTCTAATGCCAATCTACTCACTAAACCTCAATCTTGTCTAACTCAGCTGACCCCTCACCCACATCCTGCCTCTGGTCTGGAATTCCCTCCCTCTTTGTGTCCAATGGAAGTTCACTCTCCCTATCTTCAAAGCTTTACTAGAAACACATCTCCTCTAAGAGACCTTTTCTAACTAAACCCTCATTTCCTCTTCTCCTGCTCCCTTCTGTGTCACTCTTGCACTAGGATTTTCACCCTTTAGTCACCTCTCCCTCAGCTTCAGCCCCGTAAAAATAAAATAAACGATGGCATTTGTTAAGCGCTTACTATGTGTAAAGCACTGTTCTGAGCAATGAGGGGATACAAGGTGATCAGGTTGTCCTATGTGGGGCTCACAGTCTTAATCCCCATTTTACAGATGAGGTAACTGAGGCTCCGAGAAGTTAAGTGACTTGTCCAAGGTCACACAGCAGCTATGTGGTGGAGCCAGGATTCGAACCCATGACCTCTGACTCCAAAGCCCATGCTCTTTCCACTGAGCCATGCACATAGCTGTAATTTATTTTTTTCTATTAATGTCTGTCTCCCCCTCTAGATTGAGAGCTCGTCATGAGCAGGGAATATGCCTACCACCTCGGTCATAGTGCACTCTCCCAAGTGCCTAGTACAGCACCTTGCACACAGTAAGTGCTCAATAAATATTACTGATTAATCAGCACTTTGGTTTACACCTACCCCACCACTCATGTGCGTATCTTTTTTCTGTATTTAATTTTTAGTGTCTACTTCCCCATCTCTAAGACAAGGGATCAAGATTCTAACTCTGTTGTACTCTCTCCAGCATTTAGTAAACACTAACAATCAGAGGACCTGGGCTCGAATCCCAGTTCTCCCAATTGCTTGCCATGACTTTGGGCAAGTAACTTGGCTTCTCTGTACCTCAGTTTCTTCTACTGAAAAATGCAGATCAAATATCTGTTCTCTCTCTTATATAGTCCATGAGCCCCATGTGGGACATGGACTGTGTCTGACCTAATTAATTCATACCTACCCCAGAGCTTAGAACAGTGTCTGACACAATGTAGGCACTTACCAAATACCATTGAAAAATAGGAAAAAAATACTGTCGATTATTGACTAATTCCACCAGCTTAGAGTTGTCGGAATTATTCCAGAACAAGCACTTCCTTCTGAATAGGACCTGCAGTAAGAACCATTCACCTTCCTTTCTGTTTTTAAATACAATATATGTATATCTGTATTTCATATTCAGACATGATCTAGTACTTCTGAAGGAGAAGGGGCTGCAAAGACAGAGGTATGACTTCATTCTACAATGTGTGCGTATACAAATTGTTCGGTCTTGTTGGTGTGTGTGCCATTTGTGGTCCTCGTCAATCTTTTTAAATATGCTTCTTCGTGTCCTTGTCATATTGAAACTTCTGCTCAAGGACAGCAGTCCGTCTCCTTAAAGCTGTACACCTGACTGGTCTGTTTACTGCCCCTGCTGTTTCTCAGCCGTCCGCTTTAACACTGCATTGTTTTAAGACTATGACCCATTATGTTTTTGAATGGCTTATTCTGTGTTCATATCAACTCATAGCAGCTGCTAAGGTGTTTTATTGCAATCTATTCCCTCCCAGAGGACTCAGTGTTGTGCTGAGCACGAAGGTTGGGAGTCCGGCAGGCCTGGGCAAGCTGGTAGTGATTGGCCCTGGCTCGAACAGAGAAAGAAGAGGTGTTTAAAGCATGGGGCCACCCTAGTTCTACTCCTTTGATGGCCTTCTGCCCCACCAGCTCCAGGAATCATTGATTTCAGGGCACAACAAGTCTCCTGGACCCCCAATATCCACCTGGTAGCTAAAGAACTACAATGGAAGGTAGTTTCATTTTCAAAATGGTCCCCTTGGCTCTCCCTCCAGGTTGGTGCTGTGAAAAGCCGTTATTGCCCAGAACAAGCAACAACCTTACTAATGCTACTGGGGAGCAGGGTTGGGTGGTAGGAAGATCCTATCAGGGTCTTTGCTGTCAGATGCTCTGTCAGTCAGTCAGTCATAATTATTGAGCGCTTACTGTGTGCAGAGCACTGTACTAAGTGCTCGAGAGAATACAACAATAAACAGACACATTCCCTGTCCACAATGAGTTTACCGTCTAGAGGAGTGGGGCCCGTTAAGCACTTACTGTGTGTCAGGCCCTGTACTAAGTGCTGGGATCGATACAAGCAGATCAGGTTGAACACAATCCTTATCCCCCGTGGAGCTTACAGTCTCGACCTCCATTTTACAGATGAGGTACCTGGGGCATCGAGAAGTGAAGTGACTTGTCCAAGGCCACAGAGCGGACAAGTGGCCGAGCCGGGATTAGAACCCATGACCTTCTGACTCCTGGGTCAGCAGCGCTTAGGTGCCTCTGTCCAAGATTTTAAACAGTATTCTTCATGTGAGTTGGGAGAATTTCCTCTGTAGGACAAGGATTGAGTCCAACCTGATTAACTTGCATCTGCCCCAGTGTTTGATACACAGGAAGCACTTAACAAATACCACAATCTTTATTGTGTACATACTGATACCAGTTTCCAGATCCCTTGTCTTAATAATAATAATAATAATATTGGCATTTATTAAGCACTTACTATGTGCAAAGCCCCTCAAGCATGGCAACATAGAATAAATAGATTGACAAGTACTGGAGTTGCTCTACCACAGAGTCCCAGTGATGGCATCATTTAGAGTTCTACAGTTTTGCCAATTTTTGTCATGGGGTATCTTGTGAATTCCAGTAAACATCTCAGGACGGTGGAATTTGGTTTGTCTATGTTCACTGATGGGGTCCAAATATGCAGTAAAATTTACAGATGTGGTAAAGTACTCTTGTTATCTTCCTCCACTTTTCTATATCAGCTGTGCTGTAAAGATCATGTCTGCCATGCTGTATTTTGGCCAGAAGTCACGTTTTGATTTAGGTAACACATGGTTAAAAATATTCTTCCATAGCTAAACCCAAATTCTGGCTAGGATTCTGCTGGAAATGGAGAAGAATCAAATGGGGTGATGGTTCCTGCAGACAGCAGTCTAGAGTCATGGCAATCAATCTATTAATCAGTAGTATTTATTGGCCTCTTACTGTGGATGGAGCACTGTACTAAGCATTTGGGAGAGTAGAATAAAGAAAGGAAAAATGATCCCTGTCCACAAGGAGATTTCAATCTAGTGAAGGAGACAGACATGAAAATAAATATAAATAACTTCGTATCACTTTATTCTCAATCCATTTTGACTTCATTAAGAGAATTCTCAAACAGGATTATTTCTTGATTGGGTTTCATGGAAAATTACCTCAGGAGACTGCCTAAACTTGGGTTTTTTGAGAGTTGGTCTGCCTAAATAGCCTTTGCTTAAACAATTTTACCTGCTTAAGTGAAATGCAAGGAATACTGGAACATAATTTTGTGATGAGTAACACTGCACCAATTCCAGGGGGTATAATTTGGGATGCATCAAAGGTGGTGGTTAGGGACTAGACTTGCTTCACTATGGGTTTAAAGCAAATCAAAGATCAAAATGGATACATGCTCGGTAAGAAAATCAAGGAAGTAGAGGCCCATCATAGCCACAGAGACTCCCAAATGACATTCAGAAAATGAATACAGGATAAAGAGAATATTCTTTTAATAGAAAATAGGGAAAAAGGCCTCACTTCTAAAGCAGAGTTATTTTGTAAAAGAAATCAGGGGGAAGTTCTTAACTTCACATTTTTAACAGATACAGAAATGTAATGATTATTGGCCAAAGTAAGTACCCCTCTCTGGGGAAGAAAGGATTATAAGACTGCATCACAAGCATATCTACCTATATGAAACCAAAAGAGTCATCTATTCTCAGTGCTTAGAACAGTGCTTGGCACATAGTAAGCACTTAACAAATACCATTATTATTATTATTTCCGTAATCACAATTCAGGAAAAAAGTAGAATACATTCAAATGCAAAGGTGAAGCCAGAAGTAAGGGCAAACCTGAAATGGAAAGAAAAGGTGGCAGTTAAGTGGAAAGTTCGGGTGGAGGTAAAGCCAAATGCAAGGGCCAGGGTAATAACAATAATAATAATAATAATAATAATAATAATAATAATAATAATAATGGCATTTATTAAGTGCTTACTATGTGCAAAGCACTGTTATAAGCACTGGGGAGGTTACAAGGTGATCAGGTTGTCCCACGGGGGGCTCACGGTCTTAACCCCCATTTTACAGATGAGGGAACTGAGGCACAGAGAAGTTAAGTGACTCACCCAAGGTCACACAGCTGACAATTGGCGGAGCCGGGATTTAAACCCGTGACCTCTGATTCCAAAGCCCATGCTCTTTCCACTGAGCCACGCTGCTTCAGCTTCTAGGGTGAAGCTGAAGGTAAGGACGAAGGTGAAGCCGAAAGTAAGGGTGGGGGTGAAGCCTAAAAATAAGGTCTGAGCTGAAGCCGAAGTAAAGGTGGAGGTGAAACTGAAAGGAAAGGCAAAGGAAAAGCCAAAAGTAATGGCAAGGGCGAAGCCGAAAGTAAGGGCAAGGATGAAGGAGAAAGTAAGGGTGAAGGTGAAGCTGAAAGTAAGGGCAAGGATGAAAGTAAGGGCAAGGGTAAAGCCAAAAGTAAGTGGGGAGCTGAAGCCAAAACTAAGGGAAAAGGTGAAGTCGAAAGTAAGGATGAGACTAAAGCCCAAAGTAAATTTGAAGGCAAGGGAGATGGTAAGGGTGAAGCCGAGGTTAAAAGGGTAGCAAGGGGGAAAGTAAAGGCAAAGCCAAGGGCAAAATAAAGTCAAAGCCAAGAGTGAAAGTAAGGGCAAAAGTAATGCTATGCTGAAGGCAAAGTTAAGGGCAAAGATGAGCTCAAAGATAAGTGTGAAGCCAAAGGTGAAAGTAATGGCGAAGTAAGGGCCAAGCTTAGGGTGAAATTAAAGGTGAAGTCTAGGGTGAAGCCAAGAGTGAAGCTGAAGGTAAAAGGAAGGGCAAAGTCAAGAGTGAAGATAAGAGTGAAGGAGAAGGTAAGGGCAAATAGGAGGCAAAGGTAAGGGAAAAACCGAAGATGAAAGTCAGGGCAAAGTAAGGGCAAAACAGAGGGCAGAATGAAGGACGAAGCAGAAGGCGAAGGTAAGGGTGAAGCTGAGGGCAATGGTAAGGGCAAAGCCAGGGGAAAAAGTGGAAGGAGAAGATAAAGGGCAAAGCTCAGGTGAAGGTAAGGGTGAAGCTGAGGGCATAGGCAGGGATGAAGCCCATGGAAATGGAAGCCATGGGTGACTCTGTGAGTGGGGAATGTATCTACCAACTGTGTTACACTGAACTCTCCCAAGCGCTTAGCACAGTACTCTGCACGCAGTAAGTGCTCAGTGAATGCCATTGACTGATTGATTTTGAGGTGATGAAGGTTTGAACTAAGGTGGTGGCCGTTGGGGTAGAGGGAAAGGACCAGATCCAGGAAATGTAGTTAGGTAGATACAGGATCATCTGTTAGGTTGAAGGGAGGAGAACAATTTAAGAGGTAGCATTCATTCAATCGTATTTATTGAGCGCTTACTGTGTGCAGAGCACTGTACTAAGGTAGCGAGAGTAGCTTCCTTGTCCTCATTTTATAGATCAAGAAATCTGAGGTCCAGAGAATTTAAAATTACCTGCTCAAGTTCATACAGTAAAACAAGTGACCGAGCCCAGATTTAAATTCGCTCTTACCCTTAACCCATGCTCTTTCTGTTATCAACGGATCAATCGTATTTTTTGAGCACTTACGTATTGAGCGTTTGGGAGAGTACAATATACGAGAGTTCGTAGATATATTCCCTGCCCACAACGAGTTTACAGCCTAGAATCTTACATTAGGCCACGATGTCTTTGCTTTTTAGAGCAGTGATGTCCCTCAGAAAGCCATCATTCAACTTTTGAGCAACAGGGTCCATCTTCGCGACAATATGCGTAAGGCACTCTAAACGATACACTCAGTTCTGCTAAAACACGTGTTTTCATTACACAGTTTAGAAATAACACAATGGAAGAATTACAGGACGTTCTTTCCACATTCAGTCCATTCTAATAACACAATCTACGAGTGACAGAGCCCAGGTCCAAGAATAGCAGGGTAGGAAAAAGTGTTGGTCTGATGCTGCTACACTTCCCAGCCTCTGCCTCAGCTGTACTGTGAACTCCAATATGCTTTTGCAACTTTACAGTGTCTAATGCAGTTAAACAGCAGTTGGCTTTCTGTTAGCAGTGGGCATAGTAGCAACTTAATTTGTATTGAATAATATCAATAATTGTGGTATCTATGAACTATATACCATCGAACCCACTTATTTCCACTGAATTAATGGTTGCTAAAATGCAATTTTTTTGCATAATACAACATTCTCTAAGTGCACAATTCCTGGAAAGGAGAACTCCCTGGATTTATCCAGTTGATATACTGAGCTGGGTCCACCAATTTTCTGGCTTCTTTTGACCTTAATGCTTTAATCCAGTTTTATTGTCAGCATTTCATAGGCTTAGATACAAAGCTCATCATATTTTACGTTGCTGTTTCAGTACCCATCAGTAATAAACCACTGACTGGACGTGAAATGCGGAAGGAAGCACATATTCGGTCAAGTAATAAGCTTGGAATTTACAGCCATGGAAGGATAGGGCCCCACCACCCCTGTTTTGCCCCACTTCTCTAGGTTCTGGCAAGAGAAGCAGTTTTGCCTAGTGGATAGAGCTTAGGCCTGGAAATCAGAAAGAATGGGGTTCTAATCCCAGCTCTGCCACATGTCTGCTGTGTGATCTGGGGCAAGGCACTTAACTTCTCTGAGCCTCAGTTACCTCATCCGTAAAATGGGGATTAAGAATGTGAGCCTCATTTGGGACATTGACTATATCCAACCTAATTACCTTATATCTACCCCAGCACTTAGAACAGTGTCTGGCACATAACAAGAGCCTAATAATACAAACAAAAGAACAAATACAGTAATCAGTTAATTTAACTGGAGTGGACCAGTTTCCCTTTTTCCCCCCATCTTTCCTAATAGTATTTGTTAAACACCTAATATGTGCCAACCTATGTATTAAGCACTGGGAAAGATAGAAGATAATCTGGTTGAACACAGTCCCTACCCACTTTGGGTCTCACAGTCTATTATTCCCAAATTATTCTCATTTTACAAAGGAGAAGACAGTATGACTAAAACCTTAAGACCCTTACTGGAACACAGGAAAGGTAAGTGGAGTAAAATTGAGTTCTTAGGCATTTACCATCCCATTTTGTGCACTTTCCTTTCATTTGTAAGCTACTTGTAGGCAGACAATGTGCGTTTTGCTTCTCTGTACTTTCCAAGAACTTAGAACAGTATTTTACTTTCAGTGGGTGGTCATTGAATACCAGGTGATCAGTAAACAATTTGCTCCTCCCCAGGTAAAGCTCCTGTTTCTCACTCTCAGAATTGCCCACAATCCCCTGATAGCTCACTCCTCTGCCCCTGTTTCGAAAAACACTTCTTCACCAAACCACATTCCTTTTTTCAAAGTCCTTCTAAAAGATCACCTCCACTAGGAAGCATTCCCCAATTAACATTCCACCATTCTAAATAATAATGTTAATAATAATAATGGTATTTGTTAAGTGTTTACTATGTGCCAAGCACTGTTCTAAGCACTGGGGCAGATACAAGGTAATCAGGTTGTCCCACGTGGGGCCCACAATCTTAATCCCCATTTTACAAATGAAGTAACTGAAGCACAGAGAAGTGAAGTGGCAGAGCCAAGGTTAGAACCCTGTTCAGGCCATCCAAGCAGCTCCTCCTCAGTATGTGTCTTTTAATTTATTTAAACTTTCTTTCGCTTAGTTTTATATACTTATATAGTTTCACTCAATAAAAATTGTGGTATTCATTAAGCACTTAGTAAGTGTCAAAGCACTGTATTAAGCACTGGCATAATTACAAGATAATCGAGTCTCACCTGGGGCTCACAGTCTATGTAGGAGGGAGCACAGATACTGAATCCCCATTTTACAGATGAGGAAACTGAGGCAGAGTAAAGTGACTTGCCCAAGGTCACTCAGCAGACAAGTAGCAGAGCCAGGATTAGAACACCCAGTCCTGGGCTCTAACCACTGCTTCTCTCAACTGTTGATTGATTTATGCCATATCTCCCCCATTGGAATACAAACTCAAGAGAAGGGTCTTGCCTTTGACTTCTTTTCTATATACTTCAGGTGTCTGGGACAGTGCTCTGCACACAGCAGACATTTAATAAATACTATTAATACCAATATTTACACAGGGGCCAAAGAGAGATGGCAGTGAGTAGGAATGGGTAGACTTTTTCACCCAAAGAGGGAAGAACTGTGAGCCCCTTGTGGGCAGGTATTATCTCTATTTGTTGCTGAATTTTACTTACCAAGTACTCAGTACAGTGTTCTGTGTTCTCAGTACAGTGTTCTGCACACAGTAAGTGCTCAATAAATATGATTGAATGAATGAATGAAGAATAGGAATGCACTCAAAACAGAAGTAGTGGTATTTATTGAGGGTCCATCGACTGCAACTCACTGTACTAAGTGCTTAGCAGACCATTCACTCATTCATTCAATCACATTTATTGAGCGCTTGCTGTGTACAGAGCACTGTACTGAGCACTTGCAAAGTACAAGTTGGCAGCATGTAGAGATGGTCCCTACCCAACAAGGGGCTCACAGTCTAGAAGGGGGAGACAGACAACAAAACAAAACATGTGGACAGGTGTCAAGTCGTCAGAACAAATAGAAATAAAACTAGACCACCCATGCCAAAGACCCATCTTAGAGGACAAGATCTAGCAGATGATTCTAACTGGGCTAGAGCTGTCTATTCTTGCTCTCCTTTCTGCAAATGAATAATGTGGCCCAGAGACCCACTAAGTCCAAGAGTGGAAACTCCAACGGAAAGCTGCTCAGTGGATTCATCCATCTGTAGTTACAGCTTAGATCCAAGGTCACGCTGACAGTCAGGGCCGAAAAATCTTCAACTGACATCCGATCACACAAAGCCCCTTAATGAAGTGTCCCATTGGAAGTACTAAGTATTTCCAGCTAAATTGAAATTTTCACTTAAAAAAAAGATATTAATGATCATCAGTGACAGTTGATTAAAGAACTTAATGGGCTGAGGCAGTTTGAAGACTAGACAAAGCCAAACGGCTTCGATGTCACTGATACTGTTTTCATTAACTGTGAAGGAAGGACAGTGCCCTGCGACGATTGTTTCTTAATCTGAGTTCGCTGCAAGATCACACGTCCACCAGTGCATAATTACAGCTGGGTAACTACTGGTTGATGATACAGCCTATTGATTTTGTGATTGCTTTGAACTTAATGTCTTTTTAGTCAACCTCAGCCTTGGAGATGAGAAATCTTAAAACAGAATTTTATCGTGGGCTGTTGGTCTGGGCTGGTTTAACATCCAGACACACAATGCAGAGCTACATTGAGCTTCACATTTTTTTCCTTAAGATCAAAGAAGCTGCTCTCCAGAAGCAGACCGGTTGTAATGCTTTCTTCAATGACCAGTGTCTGATCCTTCAAAGGAAGGGCATCCCTCTCCCTTTTCTGACCAGGGACCCTGCTATATCTCCTATACCAGGGATGGGGCATTCTTTCCTGCCCTGACAAGCATCACCATGTGTCTCTGAGCATGAGCTCTAATTACCCCTACCATTAGCTTGCCTGGCAGGGCTGTCAATGTGACTAATGGACTTTTCTAAAGTCCAGAGTTATACAGTACCTGTCCTCTTAACCTCCTGCAGGAGTAGTAGTAATAATATTTATTAAGTACTTACTATGTGCAGAGCACAGTACTAAGCATGGTGAACATTTCCCATCCCTATTAAATCTTAGTCACAGAGAACCTTGCCTAGAAGTGATGTAAATGATAGCATTTGTTAAGCACTTACTATGTGCAAAGCACTGTTCTAAATGCTGGGGGGATACAAGGTGATCAGGTTGTCCCATGGGGGGCTAACAGTCTAAATCCTCATAGACCTATGAAGGATGATATTCCCCTTTGATTTTCCTCCACATCCTCCAAAAGATATTAGCCTGCAAAAATTTAACCCACAAGTCTATCACGCACCTATTTCTTAAACTGCTCACTAGCAGGATAGCTGTGAGTCATAATAAAACAAGCCCTTTTCTCTCTCCATGTGCTGGCTTATGACAAAGTCACAATTGAAAATTCTGGCCTTAAAGCCTTAATTCACTGCAAATTCAGAAAGAGGGCTATTATCCTGGATGAATTTGGGTCCCCCAGTGGTCATTTTTGATATTTTGTATTTTAAAATAATCAGGGCACCCAAACCATGTGAGCATACAGCAAGAACAGGGAGAGGAACCTTTTAAAGAGGTCCCACCAGGGCCAGCTGTATTTACTTTTTCCCAAGCTTCCCCAGTTTAGTGGAGTCCCTGTTTGCACTGCCCGCTAAGTGTTTTGCCTCTTCACCCATATGGGAATCCTTTAACCTCTCCGGTGGTGTTTACACTAAGGCCTGCTACCAATCCCCAAAGCATTTTTCAAAACAAACCTCCATTATAGCCAGAGGCCATATGAGGTGTCTGGTTTCAAGTTCCTTGAGGGTAGGGATTTTTGTCTCTTTCAAGTGACTCTCCAGTGCTCAGTGCACTGTAAGAGCTCAATTAATTTATGAAGGGACAGATGTGCTGCCCAGTGCCTAATTGACAGTCACAGCATTGGGGTTAGGTGGATGCAGCTCTGTTCAGATTCCACATCACTAAACCCTCCTTCAAGATGGCACCAGGAACCCTGATGTCATCATCCCTTGATTCGCCCAGTCCATGCCCCCATTCCATCCCTCCAACCCTGTCTCTGCCCTGCATGGCAGCAGGGATGCCCCTGTGGCAGGAGGTTTGGAAGGTGGTTTGGGGGAATCCCAGCTCTGCCACTTGTCAGCTGTGTGACTTTGGGCAAGTCACTTAACTTCTCTGTGCCTCAGTTACCTCATCTGTAAAATGGGGATTAAGACTGTGAGGCCCCCCGTGGGACAACCTGATCACCTTGTAACCTCCTCAGCACTTAGAACAGTGCTTTGCACATAGTAAGCACTTAATAAATGCCATTATTATTATTATTGATAGGAGCACCCAGCCGGCACATGGTAAACCCTCGGTTAATCAGCGTGATCGGTGATGAGGGTCGGAACCCCAGATTGGCAGCCCCAGCCAGGAAGTTTGCACCAGGGAGCATCTCCACAAACCCAGGCTCATGTTCTTAAAGTAAATCAAGCTAACTTAGGACAAAATTTACTTGTCACCAATTTTCCCTTCACTGGATGGAAAGAAAGGCAAGGACCATAACAGCAACGTCAAAGCTACAGGTGGAATCTGCATAGATTCTCTTATTTTTTCCCAAGTTATTGTTAAAAATGCAAGCACAATGTCCAGGTATATGAAAGATGTTCTGAGCCTAATTCCCACTTAGGAGAAATGTTTCTCTACTTCGTTAGTGTCTACACAACAAACAGAAACAGATTTGACAATAATCTGGCTGATTTGATGAACGTAAGCTGACATATGGTCTGAATGAGCCAGTTGGTGGACTGCATTAATCAATTTAATCAGAAAATTGCCAGATCTCTATTTCGCTGTAGACACAGTCTTTGAGCAAATCACTCTGTGGTATAATCTGAAAGGACCAATGGAGATTGAGTCAGGAAAATGACTTCTAGTTCCAGCCCTGGAGACTCAATTTTCCTATGTACAAATGAGTGAGAAACATTCTCTTTCCTCTTCCTCGGACAGGGCGATTGCGAAGGTGAAGTCAAAAAAGATATGTGAAACGCTTTGAGGTTGTTGGTAAGAAGGACTTACTGGAGGAATACATAATGAATAAAAGTGAACAGAGGAAATATTTCTAAAAATAAAAAAAGAATTTTATTTTTACCTTATAGAAAGTCAAGGCATATATATGCATTACATATCCTGAGGGCAGTTCTGGTCTCCTCACTTTGGGAAAGACCTAAGACTAGTAGATACTGCAGGGGGAGGGAGGAGAAAAAAAAATCCATCAATTAATGGTATTTGTTGAGCATTTCCTGCATGCAGAGCACTGTACTAAGTAAGTGCTTGGGAGAGAAAGATACAATAGAGTTCACAGACAAGACCCCGGCTCACAAGGAGCATACAGGCTGGAGGAGGAGACAGACAACAAAATAAATTACAGATGGATATGTATCTAGGAGCTCTGGGGGTAGAGTGACAAAGTGCTTAAGAGAAGCAGTGTGGCTTAGTGGAAAGAGCCCAGGCTTGGGAGTCAGAGGTCATGGGTTCTAATCCTGGCTCCACAACTTGTCAGCTGTGTGACTTTGGGCAAGCCACTTACCTTCTCTGTGCCTCAGTTCCCTCATCTGTAAAATGGGGATTAAGACTGTGAGCCCCACGTGGCACAACCTGATTACGTTGTCTCCCCCCCAGCACTTAGAACAGTGCTTGGCACGTAGTAAGTGCTTAACAGATGCCATCATTATCATTATTCTTATTAAAGGGTAGGAATCCAAATAGATTAACTCCAGTTTAGGAAGACTACGGCTGAGAGAGGGTGTGATTGAAGGGTACAGACAAGGTTAACCCAGAATTGTTGTTCACCAAATCCCACACTGCTAATGCTAGCACACCCAATCAATCTGGAAAATGGTATGTTTAAGACAAAATGAAACATTTCTTCACCCAGAGGGTGGTAACTCTATGGAATTCATTACCACAGGAAATTTTTCAGACAGGAAACATCGATACTTCCATGAAGATAAATTTGTGACAATTGGTTTAATAGCAAAAGGTTATGAGGGAAAAGTTATGAAATATAATGAGAATATGGGAGATGTTCACAGCAACCATCACCCTGTTCCTCCAAACAGTTACAGAAGGAACCTACCTCAATTAACTCCCAACATCCCGAGTCACTCCTAGGCTCTTTGATACTCACCCCAGCCCCACAGCACTTATGGTCATATCCTTATACTCTATTTCCCGTATCTGTAATTTATATAGTGTCTTTCTCCCCTTGTAGACTTAAAGCTCCTTATGGGCAAGTATTGTATTATAATAATAATGGAACTTCAGTGCTTATATGTGTCAAGCACTGTTCTAAGTGTTGGGTTAGATATAAGTTAATCAGGTTGGACTCAGTCCCTGTCCCATATGAGGCTCACAGTCTTTATTCCCCATTTTACACATGAGGTAACTGAGGCCTAGAGAAGGTCAGGGACTTATTCAAGGTCGCACAACATACAGTGGAGCCAGGATTAGAACTGAGGTCCCTCTGACTCTTTCATTCATTCATTCATATTTATTGAGTGCTTACTATGTGCAGAGCATTGTATTAAGCACTTAGGAGAGTATACTATAACAAAATAGACATGCTCCCTGCCCATAATAAGCTCCCAGGCCCATGCTTTAACCCCTAAGCCACGCTGCTCATATCTACCAATGCTATTGTATTGCACTTTCCCAGTACAGTGCTCTACACACAGTAGCACTCACTAAATACCGCTGATTGACTGATCGATCACCCTAACAACCACTTCTAGCACTTACATGCTTATTCATCCCCTCTGAGCCCTTGTGAAAAAATTCATATTCAATTGTACAGTCAATGATTTACTCTATTTGTAAATATCCTGTTTGGCTCTCAGACCATAAGCTCCTTGCGGGCAGGGAACATGGCTTGTGTTTTTCTTGTATTTTTCTAAGGGCTTCACTCCCAGGGGGAGTTCAATAAATACCACTACTACCAGGGAAGGGGAAGAAGTGGAATGGATGTCCTAGTGGCACTATGACTTCTGTTGTGCCATCAGCTGAAATCCAGTTGCCCCAACATTGGTGTCCAACAAGTAAGTGTTCTGAGACTGGGTAGTGAGCAGGCTAGGCAAGCTCTTTGGTGTGAAAACTCCAAGGGTTACAGAAAATGACAACCTCGCCAACTTGTACTTCCCAAGCGCTTAGTACAGTGCTCTGCACACAGTAAGCGCTCAATAAATACGATTGATTGATATTAGGACAGTTGAGGCATTCCTGCTTCCCCAGGAAGTTTTTGGTGAAGACCCGGCTCCCTCCTCACACACTGAAACATGGACAAGTCAGTGGCCAGGGGAAGCCAGCATGAAGATCCATTATGGTCCCTCCTGGAATAGACCAACACACTCAGATAAAATCCTGGCTCACAGAAGGAGCCAAGCACTAAACTCTGCAGGAGCTGATAGTGGACAAAAATCCCGAGCCACGTGGCCTGTAGCCTCCACATCATGGAGTTGGAGTAGGGTGGTTTCTGGGCCCATCTGATTACCAGGACAATTTCCTTCCTCCTGTCAAATACAGTGGAAGCACAGCTTTCCTTTCTAATGCTGGCCGGGTTGCGGCAGTTTGTAATGAAGGGCTGTTTGCATTGAGGACAGTGAAGTACCTAATGAATGTCCTCTGAGAACTGTTTAAACTTACATGTCTTATTACTTGTTATTGAACTTAACTTCTTTGCTGCTGGAACATACCATTCTTCTATAATGTCTGTCAATCAATCAATCGTATTTATTGAGCGCTTACTGTGTGCAGAGCACTGTACTAAGCACTTGGGAAGTACAAGTCGGCAACACATAGAGACAGTCCCTACCCAACAGCGGGCTGTCCTTAGACTGTGAGTCTTTTGTTGGCTACTGACTGTTTCTTAATTGATTTTCTAGCATTAATTACCTCATTTACCTCTCTTCCCTATGAATTTCTGACTTCGTTTCTATCATTTTACCTCTGACCACCTCTTTATGTCCATTTTTTTTTCTCCCTCAAGAGTCCTACATATCTCTCTTGGCAGTTTCCAACAGCAGCAGATTAACAGAACAGAAACAACCTCTTATTAATCAATTAATCCCATTTATTGGGCACTCACTGTGTGAAGAGCACTGCATTAAGTGCTTGGGAGAATATAGTATGAAAGAGTTGTTCCCTGCCCACAATTATTTAAAACAGAGGTGGTGATGTCTCCCAAATTACTTTTAACTTTTAAACTATTTTCTGCCACTATTGCTTATAAAACTACTGTAATCATTTTGGGACAGGGCTTTTTCCAAAGACTATTCATATGGTAATAATAATAATAGTAATCATTATTATTACAGTATTTGTTAAGCACTTACTATGTGCCAAGCACTGTTTTAAGCCCTGGGGTAGATACAAGGTAATCAGGTTGTCCCACATGGGGCTCACAGTCTGAATCCCCATTTTACAGATGAGGTAACAGGCACAGAGAAGTTAAGTGGCTTGCCCAAGGTTATACAGCAGACACTGGGCAAAGCCGGGATTAGAACTCACACCTGACTCCCAAACCCGTTCTGTTTTCATTGTCATGCTGCTTGTCATGGGGTATTAATAATGATGATAATAATAATAATGGCATTTATTAAGCGCTTACTATGTGCAAAGCACTTTTCTAAGCACTGGGGAGGTTACGAGGTGATCGGGTTGTCCCACAGGGGGCTCACAATATTAATCCCCATTTTACAGATGAGGTAACTGAGGCACAGAGAAGTTAAGTGACTTGCTCAAAGTCACACAGCTGACAATTGGCAGAGCCGGGATTTGAACCCATACCTCTGACTCCAAAGCCCGTGCTCTTTCCACTGAGCCACACTGCTTCTGCCACAATAATAATAATTGTGGTTTTTGTTAAGCACTTACTGTATGCCAGGCACTGTACTAAGTACTGGAGTGGATACAAGCAAATTGTTGCACACAGCCTTTTTAAAAATGAGTCCTAAGAAGAATACTCTATGAAAGCAGACATAAAGGCAATGGTAGATACTGGAGAATTATTAATTAATTAATAATGGTATTTTTTAAGCGCTTACTATGTGCAAAGCACTGTTCTAAGCCCTGGGGGGAAATACAAGGTTGTATTTCAGGTTGTCCCACGTGGGGCTCACAGTCTCAATCCCCATTTTACAGGTGAAATAACTGAGGCACAGAGAAGCGAAGTGACTTCCCCAAGGTCAAAAGCAGACAAGTGGCAGATCTGGAATTAGACCCCACTACCTTCTGCCTTCCAGGCGTAGGCTCTATCCTCTATACCATGCTGCTTCTCTCAATCAGCTTAGTACAGTGCTCTGCACACAGTAAATGTTCAATACAATTGATTGACTGATCTCTTACTTTGCATTTTAAACACCCTACTTTGTTTTAGATGGATGGCAGTGTTTCTAATCCATTTTATTTTCATTATTCGATCTAGACCAAAGTGTGCTCGTGTGTGTGTGTGTGTGTGTTTAGTTTGTAACCAGTTTTACTTTAGAAGGAAAGAAGACTAAGAATACTCATTTCTTCTAGAAGTCCCATTGGAGGGACTTCAAAGCACTTTACAGACCATTATCTCATTAATCTTCACAATACCCTGGTGAGGAAGGAAGGAACTAAGGCTGGCATAACTAATGAATATGATGTAAAGTACTTTGCAGATGTAACTAACACTCATTTTTTTCAGAATCCCTAGATGAAGAAACTGAGGCAAAGAGTGATGAAATTAGCTGTCCAAGATCACACATACCAGGTTAATAATAGTTATAAAGAGAAAAGAGAAACCAAGCTCCCCAGGAGAACAGTGGAATGTATAATGACAAATCTAAATAACGGCAAAGCAATATTTTTTTTAATGACACCAGATGTTGCTATCTGGCAAGGCAGAAATATCAAGTACAGACAAGATTGGCATTTCTGGAGCCCCACTTCTGGTCCTCTTCCAGGACTCCCAATATCGGGGGGCCACCTAGCTACATCAGGGGCTTTTCCATTCCCAGTCTTGACCCTGCTGCCACCCTGGTCAATCAATTAATCAATAGTATTTATTGAACACTTGCTGTGTGCTGAGCACTGAACTGTTTGGGAGAGTACAATATAGTAGAGTTGGTCGGACTTTACAATCTAGTGACCCCATTAGGAAACAGACAGGCCATTGCTAGGTCAGACCAGTGGGTCTGAAAATGGCACCAAGTGTAGCTCTCTGGCAAGTCAGAAATAGGCGGAAGAGGGAAAAGGTTTAGGCCAAGACAAAGCAACAGAAATATTCCCGTAAATGGCTACTTTAAGGACCATTTGGCCACTTTTGCCAGCTTAATACTTTACTTATAAATACAATTTATTCTAACACCGTTGCAGGCATACATACAGATTATAAGTACATTTATTAAATTGATCCTATTCAAATTAGAATAGGATCTATTCCTATTCTTAGAATAGAGAAGCAGCGTGGCCCTTTGGAAAAAGCCCGGGCTTGGGAGTCAGAGGTCATGGGTTCTAATCCTGGCTCTGCCACTTAGCAGCTGTGTGACTTTGGGCAAGTCACAACTTCTCTGTGCCTGTTACCGCGGCTGTAAAATGGGGATTGAGACTGAGTGCCCCACGTGGGACAACCTGATTACCTTGTATTTCCCCCCAGTGCTTAGAACAGTGCTTTGCACATAGTAAGCGCTTAACAAATACCATTATTAATTAACTTAACTTTCCAATATCTAACATTATGTCTGCTTTCATAAAGTATTCTTCTTAAGACTCATTTTTAAAAAGCGTTTCAAGACAGAAGCTTCTGCACCACTGAGAGCTATAAGGGTAGATCATTTACGAAATAGATACAAAATAGATTTATAGAAGGATTGTCTGCTCTTGGCCTTTCGGTATTTACTAAGTCATCATAAAGGAGTTGGGGATAGGGGTGGGAGTGGCGGAAGCAGTGGCTAGCCTTGGATCATAAGGAGAAGCACTGCAGTAAGTGCTTGGGAAAATACATTGTAATAGAGTTTAAATCAATCGTATTTGTTGAGCGCTTACTGTGTGCAGAGCACTGTACTAAGCGCTTGGGAGGTACAAGTTGGCAACAGATAGAGACGGTCCCTGCCCAACAGGGAGCTCACAGTCTAGAAGGGGGAGACAGTCGTGAACAGATCAAGGCCGGGAGAGTGTCGGCTCCTCCCAAGCTCTCAGTACAGTGCTGAGCAATCAGGAGGCCAGTGGTTGACCGTCGGAAGAGGATGACTGTTTGCTCTCCCCCACTAGTCTGCAGATACCAGTGACTCTGGGGTTTAGCTCCAAAGGAAAGGAGGCGGGAAAGGGGGAAGAAGGGAAGGAAAAGTTGGAAGGAGGGAGGTGAAAGAGGGAAGGAAGGGAAGGCTGCCCTCAGTTCTCTCATCTGTAAAATGGGGGTGAAGACTGTGAGCCCCCCATGGGACAACCTGATTACCTTGTATCCCCCAGCGCTTAGAACAGTGCTTTGCACATAGTAAGCGCTTAATAAATGCTCTTATTATTATTATTATTATTATTCCTCTGAGAACAAGCAGGGCTGGAACTTCGCTGAATGTCATCCACCTATGAGAAGCAATGTAGCTCAGTGAAAAGAGCCCGGGCTTTGGAGTCAGAGTTCATGGGTTCAAATCCTGGCTCCGCCAACTGTCAGCTGGGTGACTTTGGACAAGTCACTTCACTTCTCTGGGTATCAGTTCCCTCATTTGTAAAATGGGGGTGAAGCCTGTGAGCCCCCTATGGGACAACCTGATTACCTTGTATCCCCCAGCGCTTAGAACAGTGCTTTGCACATAGTAAGCGCTTAATAAGTGTCATTATTATTATTATTATTATGTTTATAGGAATTCAGCATTCTAGTGACAGCTTAAGGACATAGCCAAGCTTGCTGTGGCCAGAGAACATGTCTACCAACCTTGATGTACTCTCCCAAGCACTTAGTGCAGTGCTGTGCACAAAGTGAGCACTCAAATACAATTGATTGATAGCCCTGGACATAAAAATAATAATGATGGCATTTATGAAGCACTTACTATGTGCAAAGCACTGTTCTAAGCGCTGGGGAGGTTTCAAGGTGATCAGGTTGTCTCACGGGGGGCTCACAGTCTTAATCCCCATTTTACAGATGAGCTCACTGAGGCCCAGAGAAGTTAAGTGACTTGCCCAAAGTCACACAGCTGACAATTAGCGGAGCTGGGATTTGAACCCATGACCTCTGACTCCAAAGCCCATGCTCTTTCCACTGAGCCATGCTGCTTCTCAACATGACATTGCTGGCTCAGACAGGTGGGTCTCCAGTCAGGGCTGGCTTTAAACAGTAAACAACTGAGGCAGCCGCTTCAGGAAGAGCTATCATCAGGGCACAGGGGCAGCAATGGATAAAGATTTGCAATTGCCCAGTCACGTCCATCCTATCGGAAGAGGTACCTGCGTTAATGAGGGCCTGAGAGGGGAAAACATTTATTTTATGGAAACCTGTCCTTCAGTACTTTAGAACATGCTGTCTTGGATGAAACTCATTACAGATCAGAGTCAGCTCTCACATTAAAAAACGAGTATCAGGTCACAGGTCCATATGCTGATTCCTTTCCCCAAACATTGGCTCTCATGTAAACATGATCAAAGACCCTGAAGAGAATCTGGTTCAAGATATTCCTTATGGTCATCATGTTTTCTTCTTTCTAATAAAGAGTTTAATGGTGAGTTACAATATAGGAAAATGATGAGCACATCAGGCATCAAGACACAATGAATCCAGGTAAACCTGGGATTTTTACAAATACAACCTCAGTGCCCAATTCAATATTCAGCCACCAAATGGTTTTTTTTTTTGTACAGCCAAAAATGCTTTGGCAAATAGTTATGATTTCCTAAAGACAACTTTCTGGTTCTTAAGCAGGATTTTTTTTAAGCACGATGTGTCTATATTAATACAGGATGTCAAGCAGATGATGTGGGGGAGGGAGGGAAGAGAGGGAGGGAGCGAGCATATGAGATCACCAGAAATTCTTACCAGGAAATCCAGTAAGAATTGGGAGAGGTATAAAAGTGGGTGGTGGTGTGGGGAGAAGCTTGGAAAATGTTACCAACTTTTTTTTTAAATGGTGTTTGTTAAAGTGTTTATTATGTGCCAGGCCCAGTAATGAGCACTGAAGTAGATACAAGGTAATTGGCTTGGACACAGAACCTAACCCACTTAGGGTTTATAGTCTCAATCCACATTTTACACACAAAGCCACTGAGGCACAAAGAAGTTAAATGACTTGCTCAAGGTCACAGAACAGACAAGTGGCAGAGCTGGGATTAGAACCCAGGTTCTCCGACTCCAAGGCCTGGGCTTCCAGCATGGCCTTTGTGCCGTGCTCCTAACTAGCTACAGTTGACCTTCTTGCTTGAAGCCCACTGGGAGAGCAGAGCCATGGATGGAAATTAAAGAGTTTCTGTCATCTGCCTGGAGCCAGATGCAACCCACACTTACCCCATGGGCACTGGCTCACCAGAATGTTCCTGGCATCTCGGTAGGTCAATCTACCTGAATCTGCTGGATAAAGAGGGATGGCCAGGAAATGTCAAGCTGTGAATGTTTAAAGTTTGAGGCAGAACAATAAGAGGAGGAGGAGACTCACAATGAGTTGTAAAAGTGCCCAAGAGAGGCAGGTGTGTGGATGTCGGGGGCACAGGGAGCCAGGTTGGTGATTTCATGCCCGGGCAGTAGGGCTACACTGAAAGTGGTGGGAAGAGAGGGGAGACCCTGTGCTTCAATATTTCAGAACATGGTGGCTTAGATGAAAACTCATTGTAGCTTAGAGTCGGTTTCCACGCTAGGAAATGAATATCCAGTCACAGGTCCACTTGCTGATTCCTGTCCTCAAACATTTGTTCTCTAGGAGACATGACCGATTTTTGCATGATGGTTGAATTTTCAGCAACACTTGGCCTGGGCACCTCCTGGTATCCTTAGAGATCAACTCTCTGGGATTCTGTCAGAGCAGGGGAAGACGCAAAGCCTTCCCCAAGCTTGGACTGTTCTCAACTACCAATGTGGTAGACCTCAATTCCATGGACCCAGCCTTACTACCGGCTATGTTTTGAAGGTCTGGCCCCTGAAACTCCAAATGGGTCAATTTCCCATCCACATTTATGGCCATGTCTCTGTAGTCTTTTCTGAAATGCCATAAAATCCCAGAGAAGGACGATTATCGAACGATGGTCGTAAGAGAGAAACACACCTACGTTCTGCTCTCTGGTTCAATGCCGTCTCCAAGTCACTCAACACTTGCCATTAACCTGCATCACTCTACATTCTGGGAACTAAGGAGCGGGGTGCCAATGATTCCTTGGTATCTTACAGTGTCATGTTGTTCTTTGGCCACCTTCAGGGCACAGACACAACCCTGCATTGAACAATCCAAGAAGAGGAGGATCAGTTTCAACAAATAGAAAGAAAAGAGGGGGAAAAAACCCAAAATGCACACAATTCTAACCTTCCAAAATGGCCTCTTTTTCTCAATTTCTATTTTATCCCTGGGTGACTAACATTTTACTAGTTAGAAATGTTTTCATTTTTAGAATCATTGATTTTTAGCTAGAAAATAAAATTTGAAGGGAAGGAAAACATTTGGAACCAGTTAAAATATTTGAAACCAGTTGCACCTTGGATGGTGTGGTGTAAATGGACCCATTTTTAAAACTAAATTCACACATATCCATGTTGTTTGCCTTCATATTCTTTTGGGCATTTTGAAGGCAGTTTGAAACTGTAGGAAATAAACTCTCATCTGTAGGCCTAGGAAGAAAGTTGACTGTGAATACTTTCACTGCCTACGCAGAATAAAACCCGAGAGATTTCCTTATTAATGCCACAAAGAGAAATGTAAAAATAAGTGAAGTTTTAGACATAAGAGCCACTTGCCTTTTGCAGAATTCATCTGGGTACGAGGCAAGTTGCTACATACATAAAACTCTCTAAAGCCTAGCTTCAGGGTTTGAAAACATAAAATATTCATGGCGTATAATTTTGCATAATTTGTTTAGCTACTGAGACATAATTTAGTTATTTGGTGCAAGAATCTTTAGAAAGGTCTAAAGAAAAGAGCGAGGGATTTTTCAAAGTTAATCGTGACCGGAAAAAAAACTCGAATGAGCATGTACAAGTCTGTAATCACAGGTACTATATATGTGCACATGTGTGTAATGTGCGTTCTCTGCATTTGAAGATGATGCTGCTGACAGTGGGCCTTCATGAGGGTCATTGAAGTTCAGGGTCCTTTACACTAATCTTGCAAAGGTAGAATTGAACGTGCTTTTCTAGTTGCTCGCATCAGCGGCGAGCATTATATCCAAAGTAGGGTGCTCAGACATCAAGGCTACTGCCAATTGCTACTGCTATCTCTTCAGCCACCTACTTTCCCGGGACTTTAGGTCAGGGACTAAGGGGGAGGAGGGAAAGGATATCCTTCTGACAGCAAGGCATATAA
This sequence comes from Tachyglossus aculeatus, assembly GCF_015852505.1. Taxonomy (NCBI): domain Eukaryota; kingdom Metazoa; phylum Chordata; class Mammalia; order Monotremata; family Tachyglossidae; genus Tachyglossus; species Tachyglossus aculeatus. Next base: position 22,493,190 of record NC_052077.1, on the reverse strand, counting down.
AAAGGTTGCTTTTCCACTGGTGGTGATGAGTTGCTACATTCTGAAGCCAACAGCAAGACGGCTGAGCCACCCTAAAGCCAACAGCAGCACAGCTGGCAGGGGGAACCGGTGTCTGTTGTTGTTGCAGACACGTTCTCTCTGGGTAAATATCCAAAAATAAAACCCCTCTGCTTTTACACTTTTCTGGGGGCTGTTGTAAATTGATTGTTTGACAGCGCAGAGTAAATTGTGGGAAATTAGAATTTAATTTGCGACTGGTCTTCTGCAGGGGAGTGGTTAGCTGAATTGGAAAGTTTTGTTTTGTTTTTTTAATCCTGTCCAGATTCTGCTAAGAGTCTAGCATGGCCTACTGGAAAGAGCTCAAGCCTGGGAGCCTGTGTTCTAATCTTGACTTTGCCACTTGTCTGCTGTGTGACCTTGTGTGACAACTTCTTTGTGCCTCAGCTGCCTCACCTACAAAATGGGGATTTTGACTGTGAGTGTTATGTGTCCATCCTGATTATCTGGTATCTACTCCAGGGCTTAATACAGTGCCTGGCACATAATAAGGGCTTAAAGAACATAAAAAAAACTAGCAGTGATTTCAGATAAAGGAAGCCATTGGAAAATACTCAGGATGCAGATGGAATCTGGATGGACTTCAGAAAGTACACAAGTGAGGCGATTCCCTCAGGGCATTGAGGAGGTGGTGGTGAGGCATCGCAGGAGCAGTGGCTGAGTGGAGATGGTTAGAAATTGAAAAGCACCTGCCTTTGGAAACGGGGCCTGGGAGGAGGGTGCAGTGGCTTTGGAGTCAGAGGAGCAGGTCAGAGCTTCCCCTGGAGAAATATTCTGGGTTTAGGTATTCAAATAGGTTTCTGTCACAGAATACTGTGTGCACCTAATAATAATAATGGTATTTAAGTACTTACTATGTGCTGGACACTGTACTAAGTATTAGAGTGGATACAACAAATCAGGTTGGACACAGTCCCTGTCCCACATGGGGTTCACAGTCTCAATATCCATTTCACAGATGAGGTAACTGAGGCCCAGAGAAGTAAAGTGATTTGCCCCAGGTCACACAGCAGATAAGTGGCGGAGCCAGGATTAGAACCTATGACCTTCTGACTCCCAGGCATGTGCTCAATCCACTACAACATGCTGCTTCTTTTGAACATGCAACATTAAGTAGTCGATCAATGTGTTTATTGAGTGCTTACTGTGTGTACAGCACTGTACTACCCGTCTGGGAGAGTACAATAGAGTTAATAATAATAATAGTAATAATGGTATTTGTTAAGCGCTTACTATGTGCAATGCACTGTTCTAAGCACTGGGGTGGTTACAAGGTGATCAGGTTGTCCCACGGGGAGCTCACAGTTTTAATCCCCATTTTACAGATGAGGTAACTGAGGCCCAGAGAAGTGACTTGCCCAAAGTCACACAGCTGACAATTGGCAGGGCTGGGATTTGAACCCATGACCTCTGACTCCAAAGCCCGTGCTCTTTCCACTGAGCCACGCTGCTTCTCCAAAAAATAAGGTGATCAGGTTGTCCCATGTGGAGCTCACAGTCTTAATCCTCATTTTACAGATGAGGGAACTGAGGCACAGAGAAGTTAAATGACTTGCCCAAAGTCACACAGCTGACAATTGACGGAGCTGGGATTGGAACCCATGACCTCTGACTCCAAAGCCCGTGCCCTTTCCACTGAGCCACTCTGAGTTGGTGGGACACAGTCCCTGCCCACAAGGAGCTTAAAGTCTAGAGACATTGGATGGAGTGGAATGGCAGGTCTTTCCCGGCCTCACGTGGCTAACTGGCTGCAATTCCCACTGAACTTCCCAATGGTGCACTTACCATTGGAGGTGATTGCTATGAAAATGAGGGCAGATGGTTGAATCGAGACAAAAGCTGAGAGAGTAAAGTCCGTAACATTCTCACACTGGGCACAGGATTCATTTTTCACAAGAGCAGAATAGGGGCAGGTGACTAAAAACAAGGGCAATCTAATGTCAATTAAGATAAATTTTATTTTGTGTCTGGAACTAGCTGTTCAGGGTCACTGACCACATATTTCAATATCTGATCATCTTTAGTTGAACACTGACATCTATGACGGGGTTGAAGATGGAGCTGTTACCAAAACTCGGATTCTTGTATTAAATTAGCATTAACAGTGAAGGAAACCCTCAACACAGTAATAAGGTTCCATGAACAATATGCCATACTACCTCCAGTTTGTAACATAACACCCTCAACAGTTTTATGGAAATTTCTGCTAAAATTATACTTTTGTAACAAGTACATTGTAATAAGGCACAACAATGGCAAAGAAAATTGTATTCCAATTTGATACATTGAATAATATAATGTTTCAATAATACCAAAAGGAATGCTATATTATAAAAATACCAGGCATTTCAAGGCAGTTTTAAAAATCACCCTAGGCATGCATTAAGCCACAAAAATAACAAACACTAAATGCTTTTGTGCATTGTGGTATTAACCCCTGTGGTGAGGCCACAAAACCCCAAATCACTTTCATTGGCAGTAAATGGAATTTTAAGGAAGAGAGGACTGATCTTCAAAAAAAACCCCCCATTTTGCCTTACAGAAGTGGCTACACTTGACAAACCTACTCTTCTCTATAGCTGTGTCCTCAAAGGCACCACAAAGGGGAAAGTTGACCAATTTTGAGCAGCAGCATTTACTGAGGTGCCATTTTATGTGGAGCTGGGCAGGGATAGTGTCTTTCCATTCTTTTGCCCTCCCTCAGATGCTTAGACCAGTGCTTTGCACACGGTGAGAGTTCAACATATGCTATTGATGATGACCGTCTCAGATAATGCTGCAGCTCAGCTAAACAACGGGAGGGAGGTGTCATAGATAGACCAGCCTGGCACACACTTCAATCTTTTTGTCCAGAAGTTTCATAAGAATAGGGAGAGCAAAAGAGTGCCAGGTGCTGAATTGATAAAAATCATAATATGACAGGGGACAACCTCTGAATGTGTACTGTGTGATCAGGGAACATGTTTCACACCTCCATCAAACTCTCTCTATGCGCTTAGCAGGGACTCGATAAATACCCTTAGTACTTCTCAGTCACACATTCACCCAGAGCTGCATTTTACCCTCAGTGGCATCTTCTTTGAGCACAAACGGGCACCGTAAATATACCCTGTCAAGAGACACACCTAGGACCTTAGTGTATGTTCTAGCCATGAAATCTGATCCTCCGGCAGAGAAGCCACACTCACTGCAAATGTGAGGTTGATATACCACAACCATGAACCAGTCAAAACATCTAGTGTAGAATTCAGATTAAATCATTTGTGCAAAATTCTGGATGGCCGGGTAGCAATACTCTGGCCATGTTAGACAGAGGAACTTGGCACAAAGGTAGCTGAATTTAAACATTCCATATTGTCCAAGGAGCAAATGCTATGTCTATACTAAAGCTGGCAATTCCAGGAAGTCCCTTGTTTAGTTTCTTGCCAAGTGTCAATAGAAAATGTGGACACTTTCAAAAATTGTTTTAAAACACATCAATCAATGGTATTTGTTGACTGCATACTATGTGTAGAGCTCTGTACTGAGTGCTTGGGACAGTGTGATAGAATTAGGAGACACTTTCCCTGCCCATGATGAGCTTACAGTCTAGTCTACCACTTATCAGCTGTGTGGTTTTGGGCAAGTCACTTAACTTCTCTGTGCCTCAGTTACCTCATCTGTAAAATGGGGATTAAGAGTGTGAGCCCCACGTGGGACAACTTGATTACCTTGCATCTACCCCAGCGTTTAGAACAGTGCTTGGCAAATAGTAAGCACGCAACAAGTACCATTATTATTATTATTAGTCTGTCTTACATCTCCTTCCAAGACTAAGCCCTTTATTTCTCCATTAACCCTCCCCTCTGTATTGACTATCAATTTGACTGAATCCCATAAGCACTTGGCTACTCACCCTAGCCCCACATCACTTATGTAGATATTCTTATACTGTACTATTTTCCTTATCTCTAATCTATTTTAATGCCAGTCCCTGCCCATAGAATGTAAGCTTCTTATGGGTAGGGATCACATCTACTAACGCTGTAGCACTGTACTTTCCCAAGGACCAGGTACCGTGCTCTGCACATAGTAAGTGCTCATTAAATACCCCTGATTTATCGACAAGATCTATGCTAATGTGTAAGAATGTGTTTTTGGTGGGGAGGGATCCAAAGAACTCTTAATTTTAGCTACGTGGCTCTACCTCACCTCCCAAGGGCTAGTACTAGCACCAGTGTTATTTGACCTGATATAGCAGGTTCTGCAAATAGGCCCCACACTTAATTGCATGAAGACAAGCCATACACGAACTCAGGTTGCAAGAGACAACAAATTATTCACCAGTCTTCCAGCAGGTAAGACCATCACACCCCCTGCACTGTAAGCTCCTTGTGGGCAGGCACGTGTCTACTTTCTCTACTGTATTTTCCCAAGTGCTTAGTTCAGTGCTCGCCAATGCAGTAAGTGATCAATAAATACTTGTAAGTGATCAATAAATACTTTTGTTGATCGACAGCATAATGCAGTGTGGCTCAGTGGAAAGAGCACGGGCTTTGGAGTCAGAGGTCATGGGTTCAAATCCCAGCTCCACCAATTGTCATCTGTAAAATGGGGATTAAGACTGTGAGCCCCCTGTGCGTCAACCTGATCACCTTGTAACCTCCCCAGCGCTTAGAACAGTGCTTTGCACATAGTAAGCGCTTAATAAATGCCATTATTATTAGTATAATGAAGGGAAAAAGCAACAATGTGGTTCTAATATGTAAATTGCTGTCCCTAAAATGATGGGTAAGAATTAGGTTTTGTATTAAAACAGTTTGGGAAATTCTGTTAACATATTATCCTGCTTTCCTGTAGCGGGGATTTGGCCAGAGGCTTGTTGAATTTTACTTTCCGGGCACTGCCCCTTCTCACCATGGGCCATGCCTTCATAGACACCCAACCAAATTACGATCTGGTGAAAGCCAACCCAATCAATAACTAAATAATAATAATAGTAATAATGTTTGTATTTGCTAAGCGCTTACTATGTGCCAAGCACTGTTCTAAGCACTGGGAGGGATACAAGGTAATCAAGGCTGCCCCACGAGGGGCTCACAGTCTTAATCCTCATTTTACAGATGAAAGAACTGAGGCACAGAGAAGTTAAGTGACTTGCCCAAAGTCACACAGCTGACATGTGGCGGAGGTGGGATTAGAATCCACGACCTCTGACTCCCAAGCTCAGGCTCTTGCCCTTGAGCCACGCTGCTTCAGTGGCCCAGCATCTTTTTGTGGGTCCTCTAGTTGGTCTATTAAATTTCAGGTTATATCTCTTTTCTCTCCCAACTTCCCCAGTTAACATCAGTGATAGCACTTTCCTCTGACTACTATGCGTGACATCTTCTACTCCTTTCTCTCCCTCAACTCTCACTTGCGCTCTCTCTCTCCATATAAGGCCAATTCTTCCTCTCCTTTCCCCAGCCACAGCCTAACACGCAGCCTACCCACATCCTGCCTGGAGTACTGTAAAAGCCTCTTTGCCAAATTCCCACCCTCAAGCTGCTTCCACCCTACCCTCTACACAACCCCAAGAATCATGTCCTTCAAACGTTACTTGAGTCATATCACTCTCTCTCGGAAAACAGCAGGACAGTTCACATCAAACGAAAACCCTACTGTCCATAGACTTCTAAACTCTCCTCCAATTGGCCACACTTTATCATGCTGCCTTATCTCATTCCCCTCATTTGTCATCCCTGTTCAGGCAAGGAAACTGGCTTATGGGACTTCACACTGTGCTCCTTCATGACCCCAGCACACCACAACTTCATTTTTCTTGCCTCTCTTCTGCTTTTTCAAAATTTTATTAGAAGCTAACTGTTCACATGAAGTTTTCCTGATTAACTGTCCTGATTCCAGTCCCCTGACATCCAGTTGCCCTCCAACACCTTGTATCCTTCTGTAAATTCCAAGGGAATGTTTGTTGCTTGATCTCATATGAATGTTTTATGTCCTGTGTCTTTCTCATGTGCACTTTAGGGATAACAAATTTGAAGCTTTCAGAAAGCAGGGATTCTCTGGAATGTTCTAAAATCCTTCGCTTTGGCATAGTGGGCTTTCTGAAAGCAAAGGCTGCTGATTGAGTGGTTACTAAAATGAACAATCAACCGTTGTTTATTGACTAATTTTACCATGATAAGGAGTAAATGTTAAAACTGATAAACTACACTGAGTATTTTCTGGCTTTGATTAGTTTGATGTTTGAATCTAGCTCCCTGCAAGCCCTTGCTTTTAATAGAGAGCATATGGCTTGTTCATATAGGATTAATCAATCAACTCCTGTAAAACACCTTGAAGAGGGACAGTTCTATCAGCAGATGTTAAATTTTAAATTGTGCATTTATAGACCTCTAGACAATAATATGCAAACAAATTAACAGAACTCTGATTCATACCTGACTTGCAAAAATTGGTGAATGTCAAAATGAAATAGTGAACAGAAAAAAAAAACCCAAAATCAAAACACTGTCTTGAAATTTCCTGACCTTCCTCCAGAGTAATTTGTATTTCACTTCCTGATGTTGTCAATTTCTTTGTCAACTCTTTGAGTTGCATTAGAGTATACATTTCCCTAAAGGCAAAGAAGTGGTGCAGTAATCCTTTGTGCAAACAGTTGCTTGTTATGCTTGAGTTGAAGATTCTGATGCCTAGCAATAAGTCCTGAAGAACAACAAGCCCGGTTACAAGAAAAACTAATAGTTGGAAAAAGCAGCAACAATGCCTCAAAATGGCTGCAGTGCAGATTCAGCCCAGTGCCAAAGCAACATCCACTGCTATCATTTAGTTGGAGTAGCAATAGTATTTATTAAGCACTTACTTGGTGGTGGTGGGGGGGGGGGGGGGGGGGGGGGGGGAGCACATAATACTCCAGAGGCTCAAAAATCTAAAAATACTGCAGACTCTGTTGTACTGCACCTTCCCAAGTGCTTGCTACTGAGCTCTGCACAAAGTAAGCTGTCCTTTGCGGAGAGATGGGCGACTCTGTGTGTGTATGTGTTTTCTTTCCCCATTTTATACGATGAGTTCCGAAGAGCAGGTATTATGTCTGCAAATTCTCTTTGATTTTTCCCAGCATCTCAGTTCAGTCCTTGACACACTGTAGCCCTCTCATGATGATCATGTTTGGAGGATGGCCGGATCAAATCTGATCTTGGTGGTGGTCAATAAGTGGCAACAGAATCGGCACAGTAGCTGATCCAAGATCTTAGCGCTCCAGTCATAGCCAGAAGCTGGAGGGTTTGCTAGAATGGCGTAGCATGCCGATTTTTAGCATGTGTGGTTGCCAGCGCTTGAAACAGAAGGTGGTTTTGGCCGCTGGTGTGAGAGGTTTGGTGCCACATACAGTACTGAGTTTAGCTCAGTATCTAACAAAGGTTGAAAAATCAATGAGTCAATGTTCTCCATCTTCCTCATTCACAGAGACTTGTTCAGCCCTATGTACCTCCAGGGAAGTGAATCCAGACCCCAAAGGGAAACAGGGGCTTTCTCTGGTCTGGTCTTGGTTGGCCTCTTGTCAATAAGCCTTTGAAGAGCCTGAGGTAACTAGGAGGACAACCTCAAGGGTTGGGTTCAGGCCCGGGAACATCTGTTTGTCCACTGAGTGGCAACAGCTAAAAGGTTGGCACTTCTGTCCTGGAGGTGCAAGGTTGCAAAAGGAATCTGGTGGCCTGGTCTCACACCCAGGCCACTGCATGTGATCACAAACCTTCTAAACCCTGATTAATAGTGTAGGGGCTGCTCAGGAACCCTGGCTTAATCTTCTTGCCTCAAAGGAAGTTTCTGTTACCCCAGTTCACTCTTGAATTCCCTATCTGCACTACAGTCCAGTCTATTAATTTTCCCATTTCCCATCTGGTTCCTATCCTCTACTTCCATCTCTCTCTCCCCTGTACCTTTCTTGCCTCTCCAGAATCATGTTCTCCTCCCTTCATTTCCCAACCTCACTTGTATGCCAATCAATTTTTCTGTTCAGCATAGCCTAGTGAAAAAAGTAGAGAATGGGAGTCACAGGACTCCATTTCTAATGCCAGCTCTGCCATGGACTGACCTGCTCTAGGACCTTGGCGATGCCCCTTAACCTCTGGACCTCAGTATCTTCAACTGTAAAATGAGGATAAGCTCAACTCTGTTGCATTGTACTTCCCCAAGTCTGTAAACTGTAATCTTGTCTCTAGATTGTGAGCAGAGAATGTGTCTATTATTGTACTGTACTCTCCCAAGGCCCTCTCAGGGTTGCATCTGGAGAGTTTCCAGTACTCTACCAGTCTCAACTATGAGAGGGAGGGTCAAGCAGAGGCCTGTCCATTCCATTTCTAGCTTGGGCAGTGGTTAGAAGTGGAAGGCAATCTGCTACAAGTCAAAACTCACCTATGCTGGGCAGCAGCTGCATGGGAGAGAGTCAAGGATGGAGATAAGTTTACTGCGTGGAAGGAGGCAGTGGTAAACCACTTAAGTATTTTTACCAAGAAAACTCTATGAATGTGGTACTAGAGAGATTGCTGATGGAGGCAGGTTGTTCTGGGAGAGTTGTGTCCATGGTGTCACTATGGGTCGGAGATTACTCGACCGCATAAGATGAGACTTTCCCAAGCCCTTAGTACAGTGCTCTGCACACAGTAAGCGCTCAGTAAATATGATTGACTGACTAATGTGCTCTACACAGAGTAAGCACTCAAAAAATGCCACTGATTGAACCGAGCAGGACTTCTTGGTCACATCTGAGTGAGCTGAACTCTTGGATTGGGATCATTCTGTCCTCCAAGAGTGGTCTTCTAGAATTGGGAGATTCTGAGCCATTGCAGAAGCTCTGGGCCACCAATCAATCAATGGTAATTATTCATTCATTCAATCATATTTATTGAGTGCTTACTATGTGCAGAGCACTGTACTAGGTGCTTGGGAAGTACAAGTTATCAACATATAGAGACGGTCCCTACCCAACAACAAGCTTACAGTCTAGAAGGGGGAGAGAAGACAACAAAACAAAACATGTGGACAGGTGTCAAGTCGTCAGAACAAATAGAAATAAAGCTAGATGCACATCATTATTGAGAGCTTACTGTGTGCAGAGCCCTGTACTGAGAGCTTTGGGGGGTACAATACAGCAGAGTGGGTAGACAAGTTCCCTGTCCAAGAAGAGCTTACAGCCTAGAGCTAGAGGCCCACCCCTAGCCTGAATGGAGTTTCTGAGACCAAGATATTCCAAGTAACATCCTACTCCAAATACGGAAGGAGCCTGGAATGGTTTGGGTGGCGAAGAGGCAGAGTTCGATGCCATTTGTCTCAGTGTGGGATTTTTTACTCAGGTTAAGCCTTCAAGCAGCTTTCTAAAACATGTAAATGTGCTTCAGCTAGGTTTGGAATGGTTCTTGCTAAGCAATGCACTCTTTCCCTGGGACAACTTAGCTGGTGGGACAAAGTAAACCATTCCAAACTCACGTTCAACACATCTTTGCAAGAGTTTCAGAATTGGCTTCAGATCTGGAAACAGGAGGTCCCCAAGCTTGGTCAAACCTAACCTTGCATGCAAAGTAAAAGCCTCTTACCATTGACATGTGAGGAGAGTTTGTACTATGCCATGCAACAGTTGATTAACATCCTTGGGAAAAAAATAAAGATGCGAGTACTGAGTGTTTAATACTTCTGGCTATGTGGAGACAAGTTAAGTACCGATTCACATCCCCTACCATTTTGTTTTATTTCACTGCAATGTGCAGGCTGGGAGCTACCCAAGACAATGAACATAGCCATTACCCTTCTTCATGGTAAACATATAATTTCCCCAGTGATCCTCTGAGTAATAACAAAAAGTTATATGTGGCATATATAGTGTTCCTATTCCCGAGGGTTTAATATGGCTCTCAGTAAAATTGATTTTCTGAATTCTCACAATAAACCTCATCAAACAGAATGAAACCTGAACTGGCTTTTCTATAAAGTGATTGGATTCAGGGTGATAAATTAACCCTCCCTTTCAGAAAAGCTCTGGGTAATGGATTTATTTTAATTCAGCTCCCATCCAGGATTTTCATTTTTCCACAGGCCTCTACCTGATCCTCTCTGGGTTTGGGAGGAGCCACCCAACAGCCCCCTTCCTCTGTGGGGTTTGCTACTCACCGTGGTGCTCAATTTAATAAAAGTAGGAGATTTCTCTTCCGAACTCAGCACAGGGCAAGCTGGAACTTTGCACCAGCTCAGCAGAAGAGTGATGTGTTCAGGTATGAGGAATGGGCAGGGAGTAGGGAGGTGTGGAAACTGTGTCGGGGTATTGTGAGAGGGGTGCAGATATCAATAGGTCATGAGAGGAAATTCATGATAAGGAACAGTCATTGCCCGAAGTACAGGCCGGAATTTTCCCTTCAGAGTCCTCCAGAGTTTTCCTCTATGATGTACCTTTGGGACATTTCAGAAACAGGGCAAGTCTGCTCTCTGGAAGTCATTTTAAAGGCCTTGCCAGTTGCTGAGCTCAGTTTGATACCCCAGAGAAAACCCAACTGGTTGCCTGGAAGGCTTGGTGCTGCACTTTACAATGATCAAAGCAGTTGGATCTTTCAGGTTAACATGCAGGCTTTCCCTGAGATGGCATCATGCCAGCCTACCTTTCAATGTGCAAGAACTGCCTGTTTTTAGGTTGTGATTCTGTCCATTCCTAGAAGATTGTTTCCTAAGAAAACACTTGGAGAGAACAGAGTAGCGAGAAGCAAATTCTGGGTGGAGGAAAAAAAGGCAAGGGACTGGAGGTTGTGAGACAGTCAGCTGAGCAGTGTAACCAACTTCAATAAAGGGGTGAACGCAAGGACGTTAAACTCATATTGAAATTCAATTAATATTATTCATGGATAACTAATAACATCTTGCTGATCTTGCTGAAAGAATGTCCACATTACTACCTTATCACAGAACACTGACAGATTTTACGGTTTTTATAACGGTTTTGGTTAAGTGCGCATGCTTCATCAAAACTCTGAAGAGTCCCTTTTTATTGAAATGGGCTTCATGAGAATAATGAGCAGGAGTTTAAAGGAGCATGGCTTGAACAAGTCTAGACAGTCTGGTTATCTTGTGCCTTTCATTAGTTTGCTCTGTTTGAGTAAAGCAGCAAGAGTTTAGTTTCATTGTGCAGCTGACAAGTGAGCGATGAAAGGCGAATGAGGCCTGTTTACTTTCTTGGGGATCGTGGTCAGGGCCAGGTTAAGCCTCTGGTGGGACACTATAGGCAGTTCCAAGATAATGTTCATCTCCTCTCCACCTTCTGAGAGCTCATATGCCTCTGCCCTGGGGCATGACCAGAATCTCCCACACCACCAGGATTCATTTCACCCACTTACTTCCACTGGCAGAAGTAAGAGGTGGGCTGGAGTTAAGTTGCCAAGATAACCTTAACAGTGTCCTCTGAAGGCAAGTAGCCCCTTTGGATACACAGAGTGCCCTGAGCAACTACTTCTTCTGTCCGTGGCTATCATAAAGCAAGGAGTACCGACTCTGTTGCACTGTAGTCTCCCAACCGCTTAGTACAGTTCTCTGCACACAGCAAGTGCTCAATAAATACCCCTAATGATGATGATAATGCTATTGGAGTGTAATACACTGTACTAAATGCTCAGGAAGTACAACAGACTCACACGACACATTCCCTACCTACAAGGAGCTAATGGGGAAGGATAGTCAAGGAAAAATTCATAGATTAGTGGAGTCAGAATGAAGTCGAATGTTCAGCTGAACATACATAGTTACACAGGGGCTGAGCAGGCCATAAATTCAGAAGTGCATACCAGCTAAGACCACATTCCAATCCCCTAGGTACCAGCGACTAGATCCTGTTAAACCCCTACTCAATTTATGCCTCAGAAATAGTGAGCCTTCAAGGGTAGGAGCCCTTAGTGCTAAATATGAATGAACAAATGGGATGTAACCCAAATGACCAGAGACTGGATCCAGAATAAGAAACACCAACAGGGTAAAAAATGGGAATATAGTCCAGTGGTTAGAAGATGGCACAAGGATCCATGCCTCCTGGGCTGGTTTTGACACAGGACCTATGATGGCCAATAAATGAAAAAGTTGAGAAGCCTAGAGTGGGTCATTTTGGAAAGGTGCTTTTGAGTCAAAGAAAAAAATTATCCTCTATACTGTAACCACTCCAAGAGTTTGCTGGGATCCTTTGCCCTTTGGCAGCATGCTAAAGATTTTATTTAATTGGTTTCAGGTTCTTCACATTGTGACAATTAATCATGGTTCCCAACTTTCATTTCTATAAATAAAGGTATTTAACAGGATTTTGAAGATATTTATTTTGAGGGGACCTTCTGTTCTGTTTCTCAGAAGCACATTATTCCAAGAGTTGCATGTGCTCTGCCTTCACTGCAGAAGATGCAAAGAGAAGTTGATATTGAGCTTTTTCTTCCTGTTTCAGAGGAGACTGACTCCAAGACACTAATCTGGGACTAAGGGAGCAGATTTGACCAGCAAGGCTTCTCATCATCATCATATGGCCTGCAGTTCAGGTATTTCTAAAGCTCTTATGGGCAGGATGGCAATGCTGAATTTGATCATTCATTCAGTCGTATTTATTGAGCACTTACTGTGTGCAGATCACTGTACTAAGCGCTTGGGAAGTACAAGTTGGAAACATATAGGTCCCTACCCAACAATGGGCTCACAGTCTAGAAGGGGGAGACAACCCCATGTATCTCAAGGTGGCACATAATAATGGGACCTTAAGCTAACTGACATGAAAAGCAGCATGTCCTGGGGGATAAACCACAGACTTGGGAGCCAGAAGGACCTGGGTTCTAATCGAAGCTCTGTCATTTGTCTGCTGTGTGACCTTGGACAAGTCACTTCACTTCTCTGGGCCTCGGTTATTTGTCTCTAAAATGGGGATTAAGACTGTGAGCCCCATGTGGGACGTCGACTGTGTCCAACTTGATTAGCTTGTGTCCACCCCAATGCTCAGTACTGTGCCTGGCAAATAGTAAGCACTTAAATACCATTAAATAAAAGGAACATGAGGACCAGGAAAGGGGTAATAGAGACTGGTTTGTAGTCAGTTGAAAAAGGAGTCCGGTAGCAAGCTGGCCCTACAATCTGCAGCCAACAACTACAAGTGCAACAGCAGTAACACCTCTCTCTCTAGGCCTTAAACAGTCCCTAAAGTGTCCTGATTTCAGCTGGAAAATCCTTTCTGAAGCAGCAGGCTGCTCTCAAAATCTCTCACTCAGACTCCCAGCAATCGCTCTTTACCTTGGTTGACAGGGCTCTCTCTCTGAAAAAGGAGCTCATTCAGAGAGCAGTCTCTTGATTCTGCAGCCCTTTGCCTCCTGCCAGCCAACTCCTTTACCCTCCCATCATCTCCTCCACCCCACTGGATTCACCAGTCAGAAGAGGCAGCTCTCATTATAAGCTCTACTTTCTCCCCACTCCATACCCTGTTGACCAGTGGTGAAGGGCCTGGGTTTAGCCTCCTATTGGAATATCTGGAGATGATGATGATGTGCCATGAAATTGCCATCAACCTTGAATAGCCATTCGTAAGATTTTCCAATGCACGGTCTGGTTTCTCTTTGGTCTGCCCCCTTTCTGAAACAGATTAGGTGCCTATATGTGCGTTAAAGACCACATATCCCTCCAAGGAGGCTTCTGTGGCCAACTCTGGGGTTTGGATGGACCTGGAAGGGGACGAAAGAGGTTCTGGAGCAAGTTGGGGCTTCAGGAGACCACTTGGATAAATGCTCAAAATTCTGGCAAAAATGTCAGCGAAAAATGTCAGCAAAATGTCAAAAGTGACAACTGCACACCCACCATAAACTACCAACAATAACATGCAACACCATGACCGGTACTTAAGCATCACATCCCTGGAGGCCACCCTTTCTCCACCGCATGGAATTTATGAAGATATGGGTATGACATCACACTGGATGCTTCACTTTAAAGAAACCCTCTCTCTGATATAAAAAGTGTCCCTTTAGCTTCTCAGAAGGTGGTTCCACCTCCTCATCTTTCTACCCTTGGCCTCTAGCCTTCAGCTCCAGCAGAAGAAAACAGAAAACTGCTTTTGAAGTTCTTGGAACACATTAATGGACAGAATGAGCAGGTTACTAAGGACAATGCCTACTCAGACGGAAGCTAAATTTAAGGTCACTTTAATGTCTTGGCAGCCCCTTGGTGATTCTTCTGTGCATGATGCCTGTTCACAGCTACTGTCTAAAGTGAATGAAAATTGTTTGTTTCATTGCTAGGCTTACTCCAGGTTAAATGAAAAATGTATTCATTTAACCACAAGTAAAACCTCTGAGAATTTTCTTCTCATTTCCTAGCTCTTCTGGGGAAACAAAGCAACAATCATGTCCCATTTTATTCTCAGTTAAATGAATTATCAAAATACTAATTACTAGTAAAACATCTGGTTTTGGCACAGCGCAGACAAAGGGATTTCTCAATGTACAACTTCTATTTTATACCCCGTATTCTTAATCCTAATAGAATGGTTCAGACCCAGATCAGGCTGACACAGGTATATCTGAGCACAGTTTTGTTTTTGTTTTAGTGACATTTGTTAAGCATTTACTATGTGTCAAACACTGTTCTAAGCACTGGGGTAGGTACAAGTTAATTAGGTCGGGCACAGTCTTTGTCCTGCATGTGGCTCATAGACTAAGTCTTTGAAAGCAAGAGCTATTCGTGGAAGATTTAAAGCAACTCATCCTTTCAAAATAATTTTCACAACAGACCGCTTCTGTATATTTGCTTATGCTGCTTTTTAAATTTTCTCTGAAAGTATTTGCATGAAAATAGGATCTCTGTTTCTTACATCTATTCCTGTACTTTCTTTCCAGTGTTTTCCTTCCCAGTTGGCTTACCCAAGGGTGCCAATGCTTCATTTTGAGTGTGGAGCTTGAGGGGCCTGGTTTTCAGGGTCCCCATCACATCTATTAAACTGGCACCTCTGAAACTTCCTAAACTGATTATCCTTCCAGTGAACAACTTGCTGTGGAAAGTACTGTTTTGTGTGAGGTGAAGGAGGTTTAAAGAAAAGGTAGTTGGTAGCAACTTTTATCAGATGGAAAACCTGTTCAAATCTCTTTAGTTCTGAAACAAATATAAGTTGTTTTTTTAAGATGAGAGTAACTTTTAATGGACTTTTGTCCTGGACTACTTGAGGAGATTTCTGGGGACTTAGTCTAAAAATCCCAGCTACTGAGAGACCCATTTATTGTGATGGAACATTATTGTGAAAAGTCCATAAACACCTCTGAAAGTTTGGTCTCCAAAATTTTGACACAGTTAAAGTGTGGAAAAATAAGGTCACTACACAAATGCATAATTTGGGGGTTTCAGTTTGACATTCTCAACAGAGTGCCACCTCTTATTTTTAATGATAGCCCTGATAGAATGAGGAAAACCTACCTGAACATCAAATCTCTTCTGCAAAAGTTTCCTTCTCAAACATGTAAACAAATCAAGAACAGAGGTATTCCAGGTTCCCTTTATAAGGTTGATCTTGAAATCAACTGGAAAGTTCTTAGCAAATGACAATTTAATGTTTTAATCCCTATGGTTGTTTTAGAAGAGTTCTACTCTATGATGGCAAGGATTATGTTTACCAACTAGATTGTACTCTCCCAAGCATTTAGTACAGACTCTTCACAAAGGGTCTAATATATACCATTCATTCATTCAGTTGTATTGATTGAGCGCTTACTGTGTGCACAGCACTGTACTAAACGCTTCATACCACTGATTGATTGGAGCTGTGATCTTCAACAGTGGAAGTACCATAGTACCAAGTGCCCGAGGCAAACACTCACCCCGATATGTTACTCCAAAGATTGTGTCTAGTTCTGATTGCTACTTACCAGCTTGATCAGTTCATCTCTATTTTTCTTTCTGCAATCTGTAACTAGGCTGCACTATACAGGCTTAGGTTTTACTGTACCCTTACTTTTTCTAATCACCATGCTTGTGGCACCCTACTTCAGCTCACCATGCAGCTGCCGCTTGGCAAGTCTGTTAATAATAATACTAATGATAATAATGGTATTTGTTAAGCGCTTACTATGTGCCAAGCACTGTTCTAAATGCTGGTATAGATAAAAGGTTATCAGGTTGTCCCACGTGGAGCTCACATTCAATCACCATTTTACAGAAGAGGTAACTGAGGCACCGAAAAGTTGTCACTTGCCCAAAGTCACACAACTGACAAGTGGCAGAGCTGGCATTAGAAACCACAACCTCTGACTCCCAAGCCCGTGCTCTTTCCAATAAGCCATGCTGCTAATTATCTCAACAGGATGAATGTGTGGCCATTTTTTTTTTTTTTTCCGGTAAAGGGGTGATGGAAGACCCCACAGCAGGGTTGTACAGTGAAACACTCTGATAGCTGTTGCTTAAAAGTAACACCTTCTCTTTGATGGATAATGTCCAAATGGTAACAGCCTACTGCAGTCTGATTCCCTTTTCTTAAACTTTTGTTTTTAGCAGTTTTGTCGGTATCCATGTGCTTAATTCACAGAGCGCTATCAATAGAAAAAGGAAAGTGGCCAATTACAAAGTACTGAGGAGTCACAGGAGACTGCCAGGAGATGTGAGAGCACACAACAAGCTCCAGCCTCTGGCCTGGAACCCCCTTCCTCTTCACATCTGACATTCACTCTTCTCCACCTTCAAAGCCTTCTTTAAAAAACCCATCCCCTCCAAGAGGCCTTCCCCCATTAAACCTTCATCTCTCCTACTCTCTCTTCCTTCTGTGTTGCCCTTGCTCTATGATTTGCACCATTTATTAATCCCTCCCTCAGCCCCAAAGCACTTATGTACATATCTGTAATTTAATTCATTTATATTAGTGTCTGTCTCACCTTCTAGACTATATACTCATTGTGGGCAGGGAATGCATCTACCAGCTCTGTTATACTGTACTCTCCCAAGCACTTAATACAGTGTTTTCCACATAGTAAGTCCTCAATAAATACAATTGATTCACTATGAGTCTTCTTTTATCTCAAGGTCAGACAAGGCAAAAAAGCAAGAATCAATCAATGGTAATTATTGAATGCTTACTTTACGGACTGTTCTAAGCACTTTGAGAGCATAAAATACAACAGAGTTAGCAGACACATTCTCTGACCACAAAGAGCTTACAATCTAGAGGGGAATAACTACAGGAGCCACCAAACTAGACCCTGTCCACTTCTCTTTAAAGCACTCTATCAACTTGCCTCCTCCTACCTCACCATGCTACTCTCCTACTAAACATCAGCCCTCATAATTCACTCCTCTAATGCTAACCTTCTCAAGGTACCTCAGTCTCATTTATCTCACCACCAACCACTCACCCACGTTCTGCCTCTGGCCTGGAAAATCCTCCCTCTTCTAATCCAACAGGCAATTACTCTCCCCAACTTCAAAGTCTCATTGAAGGCACATCTCCTCCAAGAGGCTTTCCCTAAGCCATCCTTTCCTTTTCTCCCACTCCCTTCTCTGTCACCCTGACTTTTTCTCTTTATTCACACCCACCATTCATTCATTCGTAACTATTGAGCACTTCCTGAGTGTAGAGCACTGTAGTAAGTGCTTGGAAAGTACAATTCAGCAACAGAGACAATCTCTGCTCACAATGGGTTCACAGTCTAGAAAGGGGGAGACAGACATCAAAACAAGTAAGCAGACACCAATAGCATCAATATAAATAGAATCATAGATACACATACACATTAGAACAAGTAGAGAGGCATTAACATAAATAGAATGTATATATACATGTATATATATACACAAGTGGGGCAAGTTGCGGCAGTGGCGGGGGGGGAGCTGAGGAAAAGGGGGCTTAGCCTGGGAAGGCCTCCTGGATGAGGTGAACCTTCAGTAGGTCTTTGAAGTGGGGGGAAGTGTGATTGTTTGGTGGATTTGAGGAAGGAGGGCATTCCAAGCCAGAGGTAGGATGTGGGCCAGGGGTTGAAGGCGGGACAGGCGAGAATGAGGCACAGTGAGGAGGTTAGCCACAGAAAAGCAGAGTGTGTGCACTGGGATGTAGGAGAGAAGGGATGTGAGGTAGAAGGAGGCAAGGTGATGGAGAGTTTTGAAGTAAATAGTGAGGAGTTTCTGCTTGTTACAAAGGTTGATAGGCAACCACTGGAGGTTTTTGAGAAGGGGTGGTGACATGCCCAGAACGTTTCCATAGAAAGAGCACCTGGGCAGCAGATCAAAGTTTAGACTAAAATGGGGAGAGACAGGAGGTTGGGAGATCCCAGCCCTACAGTACTTACATTCACATCTCTAAGTATATTAATGTCTGTCTCTCCCTCTAGACTGTAAGTTCACTGTAGGCAGGGAATGAGTCTGTTACATTTTACTCTCCCAAGCATGTAGTACAGTGCTCTGCACAAAGCAAATGCTCAATAAATATCACTGACTGACTCTCTACAGTTAACTAGAATGGTGCTGCAGACCCTCCTAATCCCCCACATTCGCAGACAGGATGAGGTGGGGGAAAACCAGTAGCACTTACCCATGGAAAAGTCCACGGCAGCAGCAAGCATACTGGAGGGCCTCAGGAAGGCAAGGCTGGGGTGCCACCTGCTCTCCTACTAATTAGGTTGGTTGGGCTGAAATCCAGTGGATCCTGTGGGAGCCGGGGGGGGGAATCTGCTAGGAAGCAGGAGGGAAAAAAGGACACTGACTGACAGGGCCAGTGGAGAACCCACGGAAGAATCAGCAGCGACCACAGAGAAAAAAGGTGGGGGGAGCAGGGGGGAACTTGCAACTATAACTGTTCCAGTGATCTCTTCCGTGGGCTGGCCAAGTTCCCATTCTGGCTACTGTATGATCCAATCCAGGATTTCAGTCCAACAGCACTGGCCAAGAAGTCAATTAATGCAGGAATACCTTCTGCTGAGACCCTCACCTGAGTGCAATGAAGAAAAGTGTGCCTGTTAAGAAGGGTCTGAGGAAGGGAAAGGTCAAAGATGGGAGGCCTGACCGGAAAAAGGGGATTAGAGTAGCTCAGATGGTGAAAGCTTTTTGTGGGTAGGGAATGTGTTTGTCAATTCTGTTGTACTGTACTTTACCATTGTGTAGTATAGTATTCTGTACATTATAAGATTTTTCCAGTGTAGAATTCAGGAACCTAGTGGGGAGGGATTGTGGAACTGGGTAGAGGGGAGTGGTGGAAGCCATGAGGAGGAGAGGAGGGGGTACCTGGAGACGGCCCTTGACTGAGTGGACTAAAGCAGAGACACATTGCAGCAAAACTACAAATAATAGAGTAAGTGAAGAATAGCTATATTTTGGTCACCCATGGCTATCACTGCACTCCATTTTCACAGATAACTGAGAGTTTCCTAGACCTAAAATCTCTACTTAGAATCTGTTTAGGATGCTTTCTCTAAGTTCAGAGTTTAGAGCTGCTGGGGATCCAAAGATAGTTTAGTTTCCAGTTCCCCCACTGATCCATCAGTCTCCTTGGGTCTGGGAGGGTGGAGCGGTGGTGGGGGTCTTGTATTTAAAATCGGGTGACTGGTCTCTA
This sequence comes from Tachyglossus aculeatus, assembly GCF_015852505.1. Taxonomy (NCBI): domain Eukaryota; kingdom Metazoa; phylum Chordata; class Mammalia; order Monotremata; family Tachyglossidae; genus Tachyglossus; species Tachyglossus aculeatus. The sequence goes on along the minus strand of NC_052077.1, from coordinate 22,473,587 downwards.
ATTAACGCTGACTTCTTTCTTTCCAGGAAGCTTGTCAGGATTCATATGTTCATACTCGTGAGGAACTTTGAGCGTCTCAGAGAAAAGGTACAATTTTAAAATTACTATTATATTGTCATTGCTCATGGCACTTTTACCCTAAATTGTTGGTGTGGAATCTCTTATTTGCTGGGTCCCCAGACTTCCTTAAGAGAGCCAAAAAATGTGGGACCAAGATTAGGGGTTTACTATCTTCTTCTCTTATGATATAGTTAAGTGTGAGGAGAACTGGGAGCTGTCCTTCTCGCTGTCATCTGTCCGAGTGTATAAGCCTTCCATCATTGATGTCACTTCTTCCTGAAAATGAAGCCAAAGTTATTTAACAGTGTGTTCACTCTTTAATTTTAAAAATGAGCAAGAGGCTCAAATTTCCTATTTAAAGTCTAATCATTCTTGAGCAGGACTTTAACAGAAAGATATACAATCTCTCTGGATCAGGCAGGAAAGATAAAAATAGATATAAAACAATGGAAAATGGTAGAGAACAAGGTTTGTTTATTAGTCTTCTGACAGCCCAGAAAAATAATGAAATGAAGCCAAAATTAAACTCACCTACACTTTCTCTCACATGGTCACACACTCATGCATCCCTCAACTGTTTCTGAAATTCTACATGAAATAATGGAAATCAAGAACTTTGAGATCTAATTCTAACTGCAATTTAAACTACTTGTATCAAGCAAGTCTTTAATAATAATAATAATAATAGCATTTATTAAGCACTGGGGGGGATACAAGATAATCAGGTTGTCCCATGTGGGGCTCACAGACTTAATCCCCATTTTACAGATGAGGTATCTGAGGCCCAGAGAAGTTAAGTGACTTGCCCAAAGTCACACAGTTGACAATTGGCAAATTAGGGATTTGAACCCATGACTTCTGACTCCAAAGCCCGTGCTCTTTCCACTGAGCCACACAGCTTCTAGATGAGGTAACTGAGGCACAGAGAAGATAAGTGACTTGCCCAAAGTCACACAGCTGACAGTTGGTGGAGCTGGGATTTGAACCCATGACCTCTGACTCCAAAGCCCAGGCTCTTTCCACTCAGCCATGCTGCTTTGACCTTTCTTGTGCATTGGTGACCTAAACTCTTAAATGGGGATAATAAATCTTGTGGTTCTTTGGATGAAGTAACAATCAAAGAAAATAAAAAGGGGCCCATATACCCACACTCTAAAACAATTAGGCAATGGGTCTGAAAGAAACTAGAATACTGATTTCCATGAGAATTTTCTAGGTGGAACTCTGGGTATTTGATGCAGGAAGGCACTTCCATTCTTATTGTTCCTGTGAGTCTGTGGAAAGAATCTTACTCCAATAGTGTTGCAGGAGCAGTTTAGTCCTTTGTCCTAGCAAGCTATGGAAAATAAGAAGCTGGTCTTCGGGGATGAAGGGAGACAGGGGAAAAAGAGGGGGAGTAAAAAGGAAGAGGCGGGGTGGGGGAAGGAAAAGAGGGAAGGGACAAAAGGAGTGGGGAGTTAAGGGGAAGAGGGAAAAGAAGAAATTCCAACCATCTCTGTCACTGTCGAGTGGAACCGGCAGCTCCAGTCACTCCATCATCCCCGCCGCTGTCCGCCACTCAGAAGCTCCTGCAGACCACACTCTGAGCTCAAAGTCCTGAACTTCCATGGGCAGGGCTCCTGCCATGGCTGAGGGTCTCAGAGCAAGGCTGCCGGTTTCTGCCAGAGATGTTGTTAGGGCTTCTGCCATAGGCAAATGTTTCTGGTTTGGTGGGCCTCCTCCACTCTGACAGTTCCAGCAAAAGTCATGCTGATTGCCGAGGCTGTAGGAACAGCAACAGTGGTGGGGGTCGAGGGAGGAGGTGGTGTTTGTGGCAGTGATGACAGCAACATTGGCTCATCTTGCTGCTGCTGCTCTGAGATAGTAGATTCAAGGCTGCTGGATCCTTTTCTGCCATCCAGCTGAAATTGCGATCTTCATCAACCCTTCTGGAGACTTTTGGGTGGTGGAATGGAGCTCCAAAACTTCATGACCGTGTCACCTAATGGCTGGCTCCATTATGCTCAGGTAGCCTGGATGCAAACTCATTTGAGTCTTCCATACAAATGGTTCAGTTTTGGAGGTTTTTTGATGTTGAAGCAGCTGGATCTTTTTCAGGGTTTTCAAAATTAAATATATAAATCCATGGTGTAGATGCTTCCTGTGGGATCTTCTAGAAGAACATAAGTGATGCTATTATGGTAGCCACCGTGTGTTTGGAGAACTTATGGTTGCCCTCCATGACATCCTTTCTAATGACCATGTATGTATCATGTAATATCCCTAGTTTCTGCCCCCCCCCACCCACTTTTCCTAACTTTCCTCTAGTTATCCATTATGTAACACTTGCCCGCCACTAATTTATCCCAATCCATTTTGAACCTGTTGATATTCTGTGCTGGGGCAGCTCCCTTTGGTAAATAATTCCAAATGTTTTACATCTCCTTGCAGAATGTTTTTGTAGTTTGGAATGCACCATTTTTGATGGTGCGCCCCTTCACTGTGGTTCTAGTTGAACATCGATTCTGCGTTTGCTTTGTCCACCCCTACTTCACTCCTCTAATGCCAACCTACTCACTGTATCTCAATCTCATCTTTCTCACCACTGATCTCTCACCCATGTCCCACCTCTGGCCAGGAATGTCCTCCCTTGTCATATTTGACAAATACTCTCCCCACCTTCAGAGTTTCATTGAAGACACATCTCCTCCAAGAGGCCCTCTCTGAGTAGGCCCTCATTTCCTCTTCTCTCACTTCCTTCTGCATCATCCTTATATTTGGATTTGCACCCTTAATTCACCCCTCCCTCAGCCCCATTTAAATGCATGTCCATAACTTTTATTTCTTAATGTCTTTCTTGCCCTCTAGACTGTAAGGTCATTGTGTTCAGTGAACTTGTCTACTGACTCTGTATGGTACTCTCCCAAGTGCTTAGAGTATAGTGCACTGCACATAGTAAATGCTCAATAAATATGATTGATTTCATGATTATGCAAACTTTTGGGTCTCTGCTCAGCCTTTCCCCTTCCAGACCATCGACTTAATCTTTTCATTTTTGCTCTCTCCTTATATAAAAGCATTCTGATCCTTCTGTTTCTCTTCTCGGGTCTTTCTTCAATCTAATATACATTTGCTAAGACAGGGCTACCAGAACTGCCTGTAGAATTCCAGGTGCAGACATGCCATAATTAGTTAAGTGGCCAAGATCAGAACTATATGCATAGTGTAGCTACAAGCAACTGACTTGGGTGGCATGACTGGCTGTTCTTATGTCATGTAATAGGTCAAGAACAGAGTATGCAGGTGCTTTAATGTTTATCTCCAACTCCCTCACTTCCATTTCCCACAAACTTTTCCTTGATGGAATTTAAAACTTTTTGCTTTGCACTGAGTACATAGGAGTTGAAAATCAATAAATATGAGCTCAAGTCCAATAAGATGCCTCTTTTAACACAGGGGTCAATGCTTTAAGTGCTTAGCAAATACTGTTATTATTGTATTAATATGATTAAGCCTCTCAACAATGCCCATTCAAATCTAGTGGACACCATTATATTAGAATCAGGTTTATTTTCAGGTGCCTGGTCAGTGTTTATCATGGTGTGTGTGACTGAAACATATTCTGAAGAACAGCCACAGTGGACATATTTAGACACTCCTGCATAGCAAGCAGGCTTCTCAAGTTGCATGGTAATATGATAATCAGAAGGACCTAGGTTCTAATCCCATGTCTGCCATTTGTCTGCTGTGTGACCTTGGGTAAGTCACTTAACTTCTCTGTGCCTCAGTGACCTCATCTGTAAAATGGGGATTAATACTCTGAGCCCCATGTGGGTTATGATCTGTGTCCAACCTGACTCGCTTGTACCTACTCCAGAGCTTGTCCAGTGCTTGGCACATAGCGCTTAACAGATACAAAAAGCAGAGGAAATTTTGCTCTGCTTGATCAGAAGCTTTAAGGAGGAGGTAGAAATGAAAATGGTACCAGTTCCTACAAATAACAAACTCCAAGAACTAACTTTATGTTCACAGAAGATCAAGTGAACTCCCCCAAATGGGTAGGTCATTTTGGCCTCATTTGTCCACAGGGATTAAAACTTCACCCTCTGTATTTACCCATAGCCAAAGCATTATCCTTTGTTCTTGAAGTTGATGCACAGACTAAGTTTATCTAAGGGTGTGTTTGTAGCAGAACCGCCCTACTTAAGACTCTGCATTCTGAACATTCTATTTACACAAAGATTGTCTTGTGGTGTAATATGGTGTTTATTGTTTGCAGCACCTTGAAGCTGTTTTCCTTTTCCACTGTCTCAAAACCCTTTTGTAGCTTCCATTTAGCTTCCATTTATGGCATCATCTTATGCCAGTTTATGTACACATAGAGAGGCATGGGTGAGGGAGGAGAGAGAGATTTGCCCCAACAACTTGGAAATTCTGAAATAGCATTGTGACCATCGGGAGGGCAAGGAAAACCAGAGTCTTGAGGAACACCCATTTTGATAGGATTCTTTACTTAAAGTAATTACAAGATTAGATTCTGAGGTTATTTTAGAAGAATTATGTTCTCTAGGGAGTAACAGTAGAAGGCTTTTAATATTCATAAGGTCAAGCTATACCTCTTGATGTTGGGCTAATTATTGTATTAAGAAGTTGGATAGAGCTTGGATTTTTAAACTTCCAAGGGGCTTCCTGCCTTCTGTAACTTTCCATGACAACTCCTGACCTTAACTTCAACCCACGACGTTTTTCCAACCACACGTTTCACATCGCGGACTTCAGCAATGCTACCCTTTGCTAAAGAGCGATAAGTTAGCATCAAGATAGACACACTCTGTAGGTGGAGGATCTCAGTGGTTGACTGCACTCGGACTCCTAGAGAATGAGGTGCTTTGGAGATGTAAAGCAGGAATGTTGGTAAGGTGCCAGTGTGGGGGTGCATCTGGGCCTCCACCAACATGAATAATGGGATGCTGCTTTTGAAATTACTCCAGTGACTGATGCAGGAGTGAGCAGATATGACCTGCAGGTGATTTTTTTTTTTTTAATTTCACTTGGCTGTACTCCCATAACTCCCACCCAAGGTGGCTCCTCTGTTGCTCTATATCAGCCGCCATCAACTTTCTCTGCATACTGCAACCCCGAGGCAAATGTTGTGGAGGTAGAACTACTGACTCTTCCCACCTTCAAATCCTTATTTAGGTCATACCTTTTCCAACAGGTCTTCCCCAGTTAAGTCCTCTTTTCCTCGGCTCCTTCTCCCTTGTGTGTCATCTATGCACGTGGATCTGTGAAATTTGGGCATTTGATAGTCACCCCACCCTCAATCCCACAGCACTTATGCACAGATATTTAAATTAGATATTATAAATTATTTATATTAATGTCTGTCTCCCCTTCTGGACTGCAGGCTCATCATGGGCAAGGAATGTCTGCCCAATCTGTTTAATTGTACTTTCCCAAGTGCTTAATATAGTGCTGTGAACATTGTAAGCACTCACTGATGAGGAAGGAAGAGGAGTGTGGCTTAGTGGAAAGAGAATTGGCTTGGGAGTCAGAGGATGTGGGTTCTAATCCTGCCTCCACTCCTTGCCATCTGTGTGACCTTGGGCATGTCACTTATCTTTATGCCTCAGTTACCTCATCTGTAAAATGGGGATTAAGACTGTGAGCCCCATGTGGGACAACCTGATTACCTTGTATCTACTCCAGTGCTTAGAACAGTGCTTGGCACATAGTAAGTGCTTAACAAATACCATTACTATTATAATTAATGGTATTTACTGGGTACCCACTGAGTGCAAAGCACTTAATAAGCTTTTGGGAGATTCCAAAGAAAGAAGTGACAAGCTCCCTGCCAACAATGAGCTGACATTCCGAGAGGGGACACAGAAATCAAATATTTACAAATAGAGTAGTTTAACTTAAGACATATACAAAATACTGAGGATGGGTATGGATAAGTACATAAATCCCAGAGATTGCTAATGGAATTATATGACTTAAGATAATAATTTTTGGTATTTAAGTACTTAGTATGTGTCAAGCACTGGGGAAGATACAAGATAATCATGTCGGACACAGTTTTTGTCCCACTCAGGACTCACAGTGTAAGTAGGAAGGAGAAGAGGTATTGAATCCCCATTTTACAAAAAAATTAACTGAGGCACAGAGGAGTTGTGACTTGCTTAAGGTCACAGAGCAGGCAAACGGTGGAGCTGAAATTAGAACCCAGAACCTCTGACTCCAAGGCCTGTGCACTCTATCTTTTTTTAATGGTACTTTTTAAGAATTTGCTATGGGCCAAGCACCAACAGTTTTCGAAGTACTGGGGTAGATACAAGTTAATTAGGCTGGACTCAGTCCCTGTCCTACCTGGGGCTCACTATCTAAGTATCCCTACTTAGGAAAACTGAGGCATGGATAAATTAAGTGACTTGCCCAAGGTCACAATGCAACTGGCAGAACCAGGATTAAAACCCAGGTCCTCTGATTCCCAGGCCCGTGCTCTCTCTGACCTTGCTGCTCCTAAGATGCCTGGAATTCATTGGGAAGACTTGTTGGAGGAAGTGGGGTTTTAGGAGAGTTGTGAGTATGGGGAGAGTTGTGGCCTACTGGATTTGGGAAATGAGGGATTTCCAAAATGGTGGACCAATGTAGGTGAGTTGAGAGAGGAACAGGTAGAAGGGAGGATTTGAGAGAGGCAATTAGAGGTAGCAGGGAAAGGGAGCAGAGAGGTGAGATTGGGGGAGAGCCTTGAAATAGATTGTGAGGAGTTTTTGCTTAACGTGGTGGGACAGAGGAAGCCAAAGGAGGGTTTTGAGGAGGGGAGAGAGCTGAACGACACTTTTTCAGGAGGTGATCAGAGCTGCTGTAGGTGGACGTGCCTGCACTTGCTGAGTTCAAATCCTCCCCCTGAGCCCCTTATACAATGTCGGTGGAAATAATTGCCCAGCCCTGCTGTAATTACCAATACTGACATTTGAATAATAGTCACCTACAGGAAGAACTCTTTGATTAGCTGAAGGCTGTGATGTGTTACAGAAAATATTTGAAAGATTATAGTAGGCCTCTTCTGGTTCCTCGGGCAGATCTGCTCACGGAATCTGATCTGAAAAAGTTGGATCCACAGAGACAGGTGCTGCATGGCAAAAGGGAGAATTCTGATGGAATGTGCTGCCCTGAGGGAAAAATCCCAAGGATTCTAATGGCAAGTGGGGGGAGCAGTGTCCCCCCGGGTGACTGCCATAGTCCCACCCAGTTGAAAGCCAAGTGAAGATGGCACAAATCAAACAAGTGAAAATCTCTTCTGGCAGTTTACTTTGCCTACACGAGTTCTCAGAGGATCTTTCTTCTAAAGACCTCTTAAATTCAAAGTATAGTGTCAAAACAGTCTGCAAGTCAGGTATGTGAAGTCATTTGGGAGGCTGGGGAAGATACAAGGAGGCTGTGTCCTGGTATGCCAGAAAGAACTCATTCAGATATTCTGAATGTCTAGGGAGCCGCATCTCCAAGGGTACCCAGCAAGGCAGGTGGGGGTCAGGGAAGTTTCCAGGTAGTTTTGCTAAGATGAACTTATATTGATTCTTTGAGACTCAAGAGTAGGGCTCCTTTGGAGTAGTAATAATGATTGTGGTACTTAAGTGCTTACTAAAAGCCAAGCACTGTACTGACCACTGGAGTAGATACAGGATAGTTAGGTCCCACATGGGGCTCCCAGAGTAAGTAGAAGGGAGAAGAGGTATTAAATCCCCACTTTGCAGATGAGGGAACTGAGCCACAGAGAAGTTAAATGACTTATTTAAGGTCCCACAGCAGGTAAATTGGGGAGTCAGGATTAGAACCCATGTCCTCTGGCTACTAGTGGAAAGAACCCAGGTTTGGGCCATCCTACTATACTGTGGGATTCAAGCAGGATTTGGGTTGCTTGGATGTAGGGTGTTTGTTAGTATGATACCATCCATCAATCAAATCCTCAAGAAGAAACATGCCCAGTAGGAAAAATCCTCGAGTTTTAACTTAAAATATTAAAAAATAGCCACCACTCTACTTGCTCCCTAACCAGGTAAACCCCCCGGCCAGGGGTTGATGGAGTGCAGGTCGTCTTTGCCTAGGTATGACTGGCCTCATGGTCAACCCTCCAACTGTGGGAACTGAGCGCAACACATCTTGTCCCTTCATCAAAGTCATCATCATCATCAATTGTATTTATTGAGCGCTTACTATGTGCAGATCACTGTACTAAGTGCTTGGGAAGTACATATTGGCAACATATAGAGACAGTCCCTACCTAAAAGTCTGATGGAAGAAGCCAACCTGTCAGATGAACATTCCAAATGCTCTCAGAACACATCACACATAGAAATAATAATAGTATTGGATTCAAATCCCAGCTCTTCCACTTGTCAGCTGTGTGACTTTGGGCAAGTCACTTAACTTCTCTGGGCTTCAGTTACCTCATCTGTAAAATGGGGATTAAGACTGTGAGCCCCACATGGGACAACCTGATCACTTTGTAACCTCCCCAGTGCTTAGAACAGTGCTTTACACATAGTAAGCCCTTAATAAATGCCATTAAAAAATAAGTGATTACTCTGTGCTCAAGTGCAGGAAGAAATACAAACTAATCAGGTGGACTTGCCGAAAAAATAAATGAACAATAAATGCCATTGGTTGATTGAATCTCCATTTTACAGATGAGGAAACTGAGACACAGAGATGTCAAGTCTCAAAAGCACCGGAGGTCTGCCATGAAAAGGAGCAGGTGTTCAGCGTGCAAGAGTTACTCAAACACACACGTGATACAAACTTTAGGATCTCTCAATTAAAATGAATCTCTGAGCGGCAGTCAGTGGCTAGTGTGTGTCACTACAAAACATAGAGATGTCACAATTAAGCAGATGGCCCCATTTAGGCAGGCTGCTGTGAAGAAAAAGGGGGAGAGAAGTTCATCTTTTCAGCTTCTACAGTTCCCTCGCTTTGGCCTGTGTTTCGTTCCTAAACAAGTGTTATTGGGTTCTGTTAAAGATTTAAGTTCTCTGTGCTAGTCAGACTGAGTATATATCCTATGGAAGCAGTAAACTCCTTCCAAGAGAGAGAATTCACTTTCTCTCTAGGAAAAACACTCCCTCAGTAACTGTGCCAGCTGTGGCAAATCAAAGAAGAAATATTACTTCAGCTTTGGTCTGACTGTGTTTTCTCATCTTTCAGTGAGCTGTTAATAGAGCCTTGGGGTCAAGAAAGGCCATTTGCTAGATTTAAGGCATTTTCTCATTTTTTTAAAAACAAGAATGCACAAATCTGTAGGCTGGCATGGGGATACTTAATTAAGCATGCATAATATTTGAAGTGCTATACTAAATAGTATAATACAGGGACATTAATTTAGGTCCAGTTCCTAGCCTCTGAGCATTCACCATTTTTATTAGTAAAGATAGTGGTATTTGTTGAATGCCTACTATGTGCCAAGCACTGTACTAAACACTAACTGCAAGATAATCAAGTCACATAGAGTCCCTGTCCCTCATGGGGCTCCCAGTGAAAGGAAGAGGGGACAGGCCATGTAAGAAGTGGGGAGAAGCAGACAAATGGAGAAAAATTAGCTAAATTTTACAATTAAAAAATCAGTTTGTTTTTCTTCTCCCTGCTCCTGTCTGGACAACCCTGTCCAAACTTTGACAATCATCCCAATATTTTAAGTATTGGGAAGGAAGGCTTCTACCCACCTTTCATTCCTGTGAATGAAGGGGCGTGGGACACCTCCCCCCTTGGAGTCTGCCAGCCTAACGGAGGCAGATAAAGAGATTTCATGTCTAGAATGGAAGCAAGATACAATCCCAAATTAGAGGATGGAGAGTAAACAAAGTATACCAAGAGGATCCTCATTTTTAAATGGTGGTTTCAAAAATTAGAGACAGGGATGTTTATATGCATAATTCAAGGCAAAATCTGTCCAGCCAGAAAGAATTCAGTATCTTTTACTTGGCAAACAAATGTTGAACAGCCTTCAGATAAAGAAAATCCACAGACTCCAAGGAACATAATGCAACTCGAGGGAAGTAAAAGCAATCTTCTTTCTAAATCACAATTTTTTATCTGGGCTTGCAAAAGAATGAGACCCTTCTGATTCTTCTGTGCTAATCAATTGTGGCACCAGTCATAGGGGCATAAATGATGTATCCCCAAGCTTTGAATATTTGCTGTTTGTTGATTGTCACCAAGGTCACGGTCCTGCCAGTTGTTCAGTCCAACCAATTTTTGTTTTGAGCCAGATAACAAAATCTTTGTTTCATTAATATTTAAGAGTAATTAAGATTGTGCCAAATGATCTTAAATGTCATTTAAATCAGCTTGAAGATAATATTAAACTTTCTTCCAGCATAATCTTCTACCATAAATGATAGTGTCATCTGCATATAAATAACAAGCTGAATATGATAATGAAGTGCACAGATTATCAATATAGAATGACAACAGAATCTGACTTTAGATAAATCCTTCAAGGGTCTGTTATTCTGTTTTCAGAGTTTTAAAATGCAGTGTTTCTGTCCAAGAATTGTAAAGAAAACATGAAGGGTTTATGTGAGATAAATCACTTATTTAAGAAAGATGGGGCTGGGGGAGACCCACCATAAATTATCAAATCCTTTTTTTTTTTTTCTAAATACAATCATTAGAGCTCATAGTGATCTATTGCCTTATCTGTTTATGCAACAGTTTCCTGATCACTGACGTTTTAGAAATGTGGGATAATTGTTAATGCTCCTTTTTTTCTTGGATCAGGTTTTGTTGGCTGAACATTTTAATACTTAACCGTATTTTGTGGCTGTGCCCTATGCTACCTTCTAAAGGTTTCAACTGCCTGATTCTCCCCCTGCCCAACCCCAAATCAACTCAACACTTTATGACATCATAATGCACATCCCCTTTCTACTAACTTGGACTTTAGGTAGTCTAACTTATATAGAAAATAAAACAACTCCAGTGGTTGTGCATAAAATGCTGGGTTTCCATTTTTTCTCAGGAACTATAGGAATGCAATTAGGCCATTTTTCTTACCCAGGTGGTATTGTCATTACACTGCATAGGTTTGATTTTACACACTGAAACCACATCTTTTGTAAAGAAAAAAAATAAACATGAATGGAACAAACTTATAGTTAACATTTTTAACTGTCAAAGATGCTTGGCTTGGACTTCTAAAGTCTAAAATTTTAAAATTAAGGGAAAACAAAAGTTAAATGGGGAAAAAAATGAAGGTTAATCATATTCACTGAACACTTACTGTGTGCAGAGCACTTTACCAAGTGCTTGGTAGAGTACAGTCTAACAATTGGTAGACACATTTCCTGTCCACAGTGAGCTTACAGTCTAGAAGCTGTCAGTAGACACTTTGGCAAGTGGGAGAGTTGGTAGGCTAGAAAACACGTAACTTAGAGAAGAAAATATCACATTAGTATACTCTTTTGGAAAGTGAAAGTTCATTACAGCCTAGCTTACAGAAAAAAGGCAAGCATGCTTAGAAATTTTGCCTTAGACCCAATCTACATGGAACCCAAACCAAAGATGGTTACCAAAAGAAAACGGGGAAATGAAGAAACCAAGGCACCTGGCTCTTGGTCCAATTCATGCTGGTACACAGTACAACTTGTACTTCCCAAGCGCTTAGTACAGTGCTTTGCACACAGTAAGTGCTCAATAAATACGATTGAATGCAGTGCAGGCCAGGTTGCCGACAATCTCTAAAATAGCTAAAACTGGTCTTGTCCATCAAGCTGGCAAAATATATGGATGTTTGTAAATGAGGGGAGGCTGCTGTTTTAGGGTAGTGGCAGAAGTTATCCTGGAGATGACGTTGCCACTACCGCCACCACAACCGCCACTTCCCTCCTGCCTTCTAACTTGGAGCATTAAGTTCCTGCACTTGGAATGGAATGTGTGTCCTACCAGCTGCTCCTATGTGATCAACCCCTTCTCTCTTCCTACCCTCCCTGCATGCCTGTCCTTGCAACATTTGACCTGTCAGTTAAAATGTTTGAAAATCAATCCTTTCTTCATTCTACTTGCAAAAATCATTCTCAGCTACTGGAGACTGAGGCAGAGTCAGAAACGTCCCAGGTATTGCAAGATGTAAATACATCAATGCAGTAATGGAAATGTTTGCATACATTGCAGAGATAGGACCTCTTGGTTGGCTGTTTGAGTGAGCGGTGCCAGATGAGCTACCTGATTGTATAAACAATCCATCAATCAGTGGCAATGTTTGTCTTATCTTGTGCTGTCGAGTTGTTTCCAACCCATAGCTACGCCATCGACACATCTCTCCCTGAACGCTCCATCTGCAACTGTTCTGGCAGTGTATCCATAGGACTTTCTTGGTACAAACATGGAAGTGGTTTACCATTGCCTTCTTCCATGCAGTAGAGTTCCACCCTTGACTCTCTCCCAAGCCACTGCTGCCCAGTACAGGTGAGTTTATGGGTATGGAATGGGTATGCCTCTGCTTGACTCTCCCTCCCATAGCCGAGGCTGGTAAAGTACTGGAAACTCTTCAGGTACGATCCTGAGAGGGGCAATGTCATTTACTGAGTGCTTATTGTGTGCAGAGCATTGCACTAAGAGCTTAGGGTAGTACAATATGATAGAGTGGGTAGAAACGATCCCTGGCAACAGTGAGCTTTCAGTCTTAAGGAAGCAGCATGGCCTAGTAGCTCGAGCACAGGGCTGGGAGTTAGAGGGACCTGGGTTCTAATCCCCGCTCTGCCACTTGTCTCTCCGAGCAGCCAAGATGCTTCATTTCTCTGTGCTCCAGTTTCCTCATCTGTAAAATGGAGAGCCCTGTGTGGGACATAGACTTTGTCCAACCTGATTAGCTTCTGTCTACCCCAGCATTTAGAACAGTGCTGAGCTCATAGTAAGCACTTAAAAAAAAAACCTTAAAAAAAATATAGGAGCTTACAGTCTAGAGGGAGCGACAGACATTAAAATAAATTGTAGATATCTACATGAGTGCAGTGGGGGTAGGGCATGCATGACTATCAAAGTGCTTGAGGGGTACAGACCTGAGGGGTACAGACCTAAGTGTACAGACAACGCAAATTGAAGGACTTAGCCAGGGAAAGCCTCTTGGTGCAGTGCTATAGCAATGGCTGTAGTGTCTTTGCTATCTCTTAATCCTGTCAGTTCTACCTTCACGACATTGCCAAAATCTACCCCTTCCTTGACATCCAAACTGCTACCATATAAATGCAAGTTACCTATCCCACCTTGATCATTGTATTAGCCTCCTCACTGATCTTTCTGCCTCCTGTTTCTCCCCACTCTCGTCCATACTCCATTTTGCTTCCCAAATCATTTTCCTTCAAAAACGTTCAGACCATGTTTTCCCCCTTACCCCTCAAGAAGCTCCAGTGGTGTCCATCCACCTCTGCACCAAACAAAAACTCCTCACCATTAGCTTTGAAGTACTTAATCACCTTGCCCCATCCGACCTCACCCCCATACTCTCCTACTACAACCCAGCCCACAGACTTCATTCCTCTAATTCTAAACTCCTCACTGCACCGTGATCTCATCTGTCTCACTGCCAATCTCTCACCCACATCCTACTCTGGCCTGGAATGCCCTCCTTGCTCCTATGAGACAGAAAATCTCTCTCCCCTGCTTTGAAACCTTATTAAAGGCACATCTCTTCCAAGAAGCCTTCCCAGACTAAACCCTCCTCTCCTTCTCCCACTCCCTTATGTGCCACTCTTACTTGCTCCTTCATTCATCCTCCCTCCCATTCCCACAGCACCTGTGTATATATCTGTAATTTATTTATTTCTATTAATGTCTGTCTCCGCCTCTAGACTTTAGGCTTGTTGTGGGCAGAAAGTTATACTATACTCCCCCAAGTGCTTAGTACAGTGCTTTTGCATACAGTAAGCCTTCAATAAATATGACAATGAATGAATGCTGGATATAATAATGATGATGGTATTTGTTAAGCACTTAATATGTGCAAAGCACTGTTCTAAGAGCTGGGGGAATACAAGGTGATCAGGTTGTCCCATGTGGGGCTCACAGTCTTAATCCCCATTTTACAAATAAGGGAACTGAGGCACAGAGAAGTTAAGTGACTTGTCCAAAGTCACACAGCTGACAATTGGCGGAGCTGGAATTTGAACCCATGACTTCTGACTCCAAAGCCCGTGCTCTTTCCACTGAGCCATGCTGCTTTTCTGTGAGCAAGCAGATATGTGATATGTGAGCAAGGCTTGGCAAGGAAAAAGAGGAAGAAAATTGGGCAAAGGTGTTTTGAGAGGATGATGTGAAATAGTCTTACAACTCGTTGTGTCCCATGGCCTGTGCAGTCTTTTAACCAAAGCATTTTGAGTTCTGAATGCCTGCAGTGTTTCTGTTGATTATTGATTTGGGTGGCAGTCTGAAAAATGCCTGAAGCAAGAAGTAATAATGGATGTTTCAATATGCTTGTGTGCTCTTTCTCCCTGTATACACCCCCCCACCTCCTCTGGGAACCTGCCCTTTCACTTTACTGGGAGAAAAAATGAGCAGCTTGAAATCTTCAGAGGTCTTTATGAAGAAGAACTTATCCATCTCATTCCTGGCCTGTGAGATTAGTCAGCAAGATCTATTCTTCTTACCCAGAAAGTGAGGGAACCAAACCTCCATCACTGGAAGTTGAAGTCTGGTCCAGCATTGTAAATGTGGGCCTCCCAGATTTCAGCTCTAGTCTCATGCCACTGTGCCCAATTTTTAATAAATCAATGTCAATGGAATTTATTGAGCACTTACTATGTGGAGAACACTGTGCTAGCACTTGGGGAAGTATAATGCAATAGAGTTGGTAGACATGATCCTTACTCTCAAGGAGGTTACAGTCCAGTAATCACACAATAGTAATGAGTACCTATTGTGCTCTCCCCTGCTCCACTCTAGCCCGTCCCTCCTCCTACCCTCTTTTTTGACTCACCCGTTTTTCCCAGCACTACCTCAAGAGATCTGCTGCCGCCTCCTCAAAATCGATCCCCTCCACATGAATCTCCGATACCATCCCTTCATGCTTTGTCAAAAACCTTTCCTCCTCACTTTTTCCCTCCTGGAACACCATCTTCAGCTGTTCACTCTCCAACTGTTTCTTCACAGTTGCTTTCAAATATACTCATATATACCCTATCCTAAAAGTACCCTCATTTGGCCCCCTGGCCCCCTTCAGATATTACCCCAACTCCCTCCTGCCATTCCTCCCCAAATTCCTCAAGCAAGTTGTCTATGCCTGCTGCCTCCACTTCTGCTCCTCCAATTCCCCCCTTGACTCCATCCAATCTAGCTTCCAACCCCTTCACTCCACCAAAACTTCCTTCTCTCAGGTCATCAGTGAACTTTTCCTTGCCAAATCCAACAGCCTCTACTCCATCCCAGTCCTCCTTGACCTCGCATCTACTATTGATACTGTAGACCTCCCCCTTTTCCTGGAAACATTATCTAACTTTGGCTTCACTGATACTGCCCTCTCCTGGTTCTCCTGGTTCTCCTGTTACCTCTCTGACTGCTCCTTCAGTCACTTTCACAGGCTCCTCTTCTGCTTCCCTCCCTCTAATAGTGGGAGTCCCTCAAGGCTCAGTTCTGAGTTTCCTTCCATTCTCCATCTACACCCATTCCCTTGGAGAGCTCATTCATTACCATAGCTTTATCTACCATCTCTACACAGCTGATTCCCAAATCTACCTCTCCAGCCCTCTCCTTATCTCTCATCTGCAGTCTCACATTTCCTCTTGCCTTAATGACAACTCTGCTTGGATGACCCGATGACCCCCTCAAACTAATCATGTCCAAAACAGAATTTCTCATCTTCCCACCCAAACCCCATCCTCCCCCATCTTTCCCATCACCATCGAAAACAACACCATCCTCCCTATCTCGCAAGCCTATGACCTTGGCATTATCCTTAATTCCTACCTTTTTCAACCCACATATTCAGTGTCACCAAATCCTTCCAATCCTACCCTCACAAGGTTAAAGTCCACCCTTTCCTCTCCATTCAAACAGCTATTAAGCTAAATCATGCACTCATCGTATCCCATCTTGACTATCACATCAGGCCCCTTGCTGACTTCCCTGCTTTCTGTCTCTCCCCACTCCAATTCATACTGAACTCTGCTGCCCAGATCACTTTTCAAAAAAAAAAAAGAAAAGAAGTTCAGTCCATTTCTCCCCACTCCTCAAGATCCCTCAGTGGTTGTCTATCCACTTCTGCATTAAACAGAAACCTCTTACCATTGGCTTTTGAAGCACTCAATCAGCTCACCCCCTTCCTAACTTACTTCCCTGATTTCCTGCTACAATCCAGCCCATGCACCTCATTCCTCTAATGCTATGTTACTCACTGTGCCTTAATCTCACTTACCTTGCCTCAAACCTCTTGCCCACATCATCCTTCTGGCCTGGAACTCCCTCCTACTTCATATTGGACAGAACACCACTCTCCCCACCTTCAAAGCCTTATCAAAATCACACCTCCTCCAATATGCCTCCCCCAACTCAGCCCCCATTTCCCTTACTCCCTTTCCCTTCTGCATTGGCTATGCACTTGGATCTGAACCTTTTAAGTATGTGACAGTCACCCCACCCTCAGCCATACAACGCTTATCTACATATCCATAATTTATTTATTTTAATGTCTGTCTCCCCATTCTTGATTGTAAGTGCCTTGTTGGCAGGGAAAATGTCTACCAGCTATAGTATATTCTCCTAAGCACTTAGTTCAGTGCTCTGTACTCAGTAAATGATCGATAGATACCATTGACTGATTCCAGGCCAGAAGGAGAACGAAGACTAAGGGTCAGCGGCAGGACAGGCAATACTGAAGTACAGAGAGTAAGTTGACGTTAGAGGTGAGGAGTTGTGCATGTTGGCTAGTAGTAGGAGATGAGCTAGGTAAGATAGGAGGGAAAGTACTGATTGAGTGCTTTTAAAGGAGTTTGTGCTGAGGTGGATGGGCAACCTTTGGATGTTTTTTGATATGTGGGGAAATGTGGACTGAATGGGTTTTAGAAAAATGATCCAGGCAGCAGAGTGAAGTATGGACTGAGCAGGGAGAGACAGGAGACAGGGAGATCAGTGATGAGGCTGAAAGATGCATTAGTCAAAGCAAGATAGGATATACTGCGTAAGCCTCCTCACTGCACATGTGATTCAGTTGATCATTTCTTGATGTAAAACTAAAGCAACACAATTTAGAGTTTTCCTAATTTATGATGCTAAAATGAAATACTGGATCCTAAAATGAATTATTTCACTTGTGAAATAACTTCGGGTAAAAAAGCTGTAATTTATACATTTTGAGTTTTTTCCAACATCTTTCTTTTAAGCCTTCTATTGTAAGATTTAATTATCTTTCTTTGTAAGAAATTGTTATTTTGAAGTTATTGTTATAGAGTACTTTTATTTGCAAATACTTCACAATCCTCCTGATTTGTTTTGCTTTAACAATGTACCAATGTGCAAAATTAGTATTTTTCTTCCTACTTGAAGATGGAGAGACCTAAGCATAACATATTTGCTCTAAATCAGGAGGTAGTAGTGGAAAAGGAATTAGAATTTGCAGCTCCTTTTCTTCTCACTCATTATGCCTCCTCTCCCTTTAAAGTTGTTCTTTGCCAGTTTCTTTAGAGCAGTTTTAGAGTGTGCATCTGGCCCATTGAGTATAAGTCCAGGGCTCTGGCTCTGCTTTGCCAATCAATAGTATTTAGTGAGCACTTACTGTGTGCTGAGCACTGTACTAAGCACTTGGGGGAGTACAACAGATTTGGTAGACACGTTTCCTGCCCACAAGGAGCTTACAGTCTAGAGTGCAGAGACTGGCATTAATCAGAGATATGTATGTAAGTTCTGTGAGCCTACCCTGGATCCTGCATATTGGATGCTTAAAACTATCTCATGGAAATGAACAACAGCTGGACCCAGAGGGTTAAAAGGGTCATCGAGAGCAAAATGGGCTTGATGTCTATTGTCCTAGTATTCCTTTTAGGGGACCCCTCTTGAGGTGACCATGGGATGACGGAGGCCAAAGTAAGGAGGATAATTTTTTGGTACCAGAAAAGGAAGTCTCAAGGAGCTGCAGTTGATGGTTCACTGCATGCAAATTCCGTCTGGAGTCCATTGGTGCCATAGCCTTTCCAGAAAGACACCTAATGATCCAAGGTTCCCATGAATTGCCTTGGGAGGAGTCCTGCGGTGACCCCTTGCATGGTGGGTTTCTGGAGCATCACCCCTAGATATATTCAGGGCTCCACCGATTGCCAGAAGTGATCTCTGTAACTTGAAGCAGGTTTCCCTGCTTTGTGAGATTCCTTCAGTTGTATTTGAGTATGTGCTTGTGCAAAACACTGTACTTACATACGCATGAGGGCTCCTGGAGGCTGGGACTGCCCCAGTGCATAGGTCGTGCTGAAGCGGCAGTTACGGGGAGATATTCTGGGGGGGATTTGAGACCAATGGAGAAAGCCTCTTGGAAGAGAGAGGATTTCAGAAGTACTTGGAAGTTGGACAGAGTTGTGGTCCATCCGATTTGAAGTGGGAGGGAGTTTTTCAGGTAGGGGCGTGGATGTGAACAGTAAGTAGGTCAGCAGTAAGAGAAATTCATTGTCGAATTTGAACACTTACTGTGTGCAGAGCATTGTACTAAGTGCTTAGGAGAGTACAATATAACGATAAATAGACACATTCCCTGCCCACAACGAGCTTACCGTCTAGAGAATGGAAGAGAGGGCTTGCGAGAACATCCCAGTGGCATTCCTGGCTTTCCTTCTCATGTTTGTGACAATCTCAGGGCTGGCACACAACTTCAGAGAGGGTGCAGGAGACAGAAAACAAGAGAAGGTGAAAAGCTATTTTGGGAAAGGTGACAGGAACAAATCAAATGGGTGGAGGCAACGTAAATGCGAGAGGGAGAGGGATATTGGGGAAAAATAAGGAATGGTGGTCTGGGTTTGTAGCCCCTGGAGTAACACAGCATCAATTTATTTTCTGTAAAAATAGGTGCTTTTTTTTTTTTCTTAGCAAATAATGACAGAGAAGAATGCCCATAGAGTTCACTGAAATGGAATAGGCTGTAGGGGTGTTCTAAGTGAATGAAATGTGCTCTCAGAGATCTTATCACGTCCTCACTAACTTGTTTTTATTTCCAATTGCCTACAACAGGTGCCAGAGTCTGGACAAAATATATTTCGTACCTTGCAACAGCTGTGCATGGGGTATACATTGAAATAGTAAAGAAAGGTTAGACAACGTGACTTGTCTCATATGGCTCAGGGCAGCTCTAGAATTTAAAACATTTCCTTGTCCTGGAGTTAAATTGGGCCACCATGATATTTGTTCTGTAACTTAATATTAGAGGACTTTGATAGATGAATGGAAACCATGGTGACAGAACAGGCATTAAACACCTGCAAAGAACACGTGTGCCTTACATAGAGAGCTCTGCAGACTCAGGCCCTTCACATTGTTCCATGGATGTATCTGTACTGGGGAAAAAAATGTTAATTCTGGGAATTTTTTCAGCTGAAGCTATTGTTTCCATTCTGAATCTCCACTGAGAAAATTTAATGTAAATCACCTAGCTCCAGTCAACAATGTTTGAGCTTAGCAGACTAGAGGTGTTAGTAGAGATGTATTAGAGGAGACTTTTTGGTCTTCCTAGACCCCAGCTGCCAAAACCCAGCAGGGGTGAGAACGATAGAGGAAGTGACAGTGTAAGGAAAATCCTTACCTCTCCCTAAGAGAGACTGTAAAACTGGCTGGCTGGGGCAATGATCAGTGTGAAACTGATGCCGCAAAATTTGACTCCATTTAAATGTAAGCTCCGTGTGGGTGGGGAACATATCTCATACACCTGATGGACGATTCCAAATGCTTAGTATAGTGCATTGCACCTAATGGGTGCATCATAAATACCATTACTACTATGAGGCCATGCCCTTTTTGGCCCAAGGGAGAACCTGCCACTAGTCTCTGAACATTTTTCTGAAATCCTGATGTTATTCCATCCACCTGATTTGACACAGAGCCTGGGAGGTCTTTCCACCCCTACTGCTCAGTTGCCCTTACCCCTCCTCCCCCACTGCCCACCCAGGGATATCTAAAACAGTCCTCTCTGTCCAGGAGGGGAGTGTTATCTCTGGGCCAGAAGAGAGGCCGCTTGTAAGGGAGCTCACCCCATAGTCCTGCTCTCTGCTATAACAACTTTGCTGCCTTGGCACCATGAACTTCTCCACCCAGTGAACTATGTTCACTCTTTCTTAAAAAAAGAATTACCACCTCCTTTCATTAGCTTGAAAATGAGACCAGAAATGTTAGCACAAAGAAATGGGACAATCCATTACCTTTTTTTTCCCCCCCTTAACTTTCTGTTAGCTTTGCCCTGGGCAGGCACATCCTATGTAGTTTAATTATGGAATTGGATGAAATTTAACAACACTGTTTTAGGAAGCAATGCTATTATAGAGTACAATTTAACGTTAATTGAAAGGGAGGAATTTTTCCTGATGGGATTTGAATATAAGGAGCATTAAGTTGATAATGACGCATTTCTAAAGGCAATGCAGCCTGCAAAATAAGTCTAATAATTCCTACTCTCTCCTACCTCATAGGAATTGTGTGCTTGGGAAAAGAGCAGATTAGCATTTCTGTGACTCCTGAAGCCACAGTTCTACTCTTGGGAAGTCCACCAAAGATGGAGAACCTTCCAGTCACCCTCTCATCATTCGTCCCCGGTGCTCTTAAAGTCATGTTGAGTAGGTGTCCCTGGAAGAGGAGCAGAGCAGGGGCAGCAGCTGCTCTGGTAATAGAATGTTCCTACCACCCCATCTTTGGCCCACCCCAGAGGTCACCCCAAAGTGCTGCTGTGTGCACTCTAATACATCCCCGGTGACCAGGACATACTTTTACTTCCTTTGGCTGTGCTCAGGGGCACACACATTCTATTCAAGTCCATACACATAGATGTAAAACCCCCTGAATCTCCCTGTCTGCTAGAGGAGTGAAGTAGTCCTGATCAATATTAGTAAAAAAAAAAAAAAGATTTTATCCTACACTGCCATACCCAATGACAGGGTTTTGTTTTTTTTAAATGATCCTTGTTAAGTGCTCACTATGTAAACTCATTGTGAGCAGGGAAAGTGTCTACCAACTCTGTTATATTCAATCAATCATATTGAGCGCTTACTGTGTGCAGAGCACTGTACTAAGCGGTTGGGAAGTACAAGTTGGCAACATATGGAGATGGTCCCTACCCAACAGTGGGCTCTCAGTCTAGAAGGGGGAGACAGAGAACAAAACCAAACATATTAACAAAATAAAATAAATAGAATAGATATGTACAAGTAAAATAGAGTAATAAATATGTACAGACATATATACATACATATATTCTCCTGAGCTCTTAGTTATAGGTAGGGAATGTCTGTTTATTGTTGTACTGTCCCAAGCTTTCAGTACAGTGCTCTGCACACAGTAAGCACTCAAATATGATTGAATGAATGCTCAGCACGCAGTGAATGTTCGATAACTAAAACAATGATTGATTATGTGCCCAGCACTGTACTAGGTACTGGGATATATACAAGATAATCAGTTTGAACACAATCCCTGTCCCACATGGGGCTCAGATTCTAAGTAGGTGAGAGTAGGATTTAATCCCCATTTTACAGAAGAAGGAACTGAGACACAGAGAAGTTAAGGGGTTTGCTCAAGGTCACACAACAAAGAAGTGACTGAGTAAGAATAAGAACCAAGGTCCTCTGACTACCAAGCCCATGAGCTTTCCATTAGGCCACACTGCTTCTCCGTTGTCCCATTGAATGTAAGCACTATGGCTGACAAAAATGGGAAAAAAATTGTTCCCCCAAATGCCAGAATTATGCATGGATGACTGATCTACCACACCCTCTCACATCATTCCTTCTGGGAATGTTTTAAACATTATAGCCAAATTAGAATAGCCATAAAAATATCATCTCAGATATTAGAAGGTACATAACTGCAGTGGCATTTGTTTTATGGGCAGTGGATTTGAAAAGAGCTGAACTGATAGATCTTTTTTTCCACAAAGTGTGTGTGTGTGCGTGTGTGAGCATACATCCAGGGAGAAGGATATTTCTATGTGAAGGATGAAACTATCAGCAATCTTCATCTGGAGGCCAGAGGGCTTTCTTTGCAGAGTATCAGCTTCAGCTGTGGGAAGCGTTATCTATAAGGGGAAAAAAAAGTGATCTGTTATTTTGTGTTAACATTATACCCATGGCCCTGCAGTCTTATTTACAGTTTGCAGATCAAGGGACTTTCATGCCATTATATCAATGAAATACACACATCATGCTTTTGTAGAAGTGCTCCAGATGTTTATCTGGGTATTTCCCTCCTCTGCCAGATTTCCAAAGCAGAGCAAGAAGACCCAAGGGCAGGTTTAGAAGCTTCTTCCTTCATTAGATGCAGTGAATTTTTTGGTATTAGCACACCAATTATAAAAATATATTACAATGTCACATTTCTGCTGTAAGACTGTCATCCATTCCTTTTTCCGTTATAAATGCTGCTCAGAATGGTGTGAAAATGAATGCTTTCATTCATTCTGCACTGAATCGGATACATTTCTATTCCCAGCTCAGATCATCTTTTAAATGTTTGTTTTCCTAGTTTAGAAGCTGCACATTTTTTTTCAGTTTTCACCCTCTGTAACTCTTTTTATATTCTTTGTAGTCTTGAGCTTGGATTTGGAGTGGACTTTTCGTGGCTGTCTTCTACATTGCATCTGTTAAGGCCAGTTCAGAAATCAGATGGCTTGCATTTTTATGTTACAATTAATTTTTGCAGGTTAGAGAGATCCCTTGATAGTGTGAGACCTTTCACATATGAATGATGAAATTCTGGAGGCGAAAGGACTGTAGAGATCACTTCCCCCCCCCTGCTTCCAGTCAACTATCCGGTCAACCATTGAGCCTGCATGGGTATACCCCAACCATACAGCACCATCCATGTGTGTAAAAGGACCAATATGAGCATCGTTCTGAAAGGAAGCTTTATTGTAATAGGGGAGTCCAGACAGATATGCATGCAGGCAACCGAGGAATGTCCAAATAGATAACCTAATATAAAGAATTGAGTGGGTGAGGCTGCTTAGAGAATGAGCGGCTTGTCAGGAAAGTGTCCAGGAAGAGATGAATCTTGAATTGCAATTTAGAAAGAGGGTATTTACTAAGTATTTAATGTGTGCTGAGCACTGTATAAAGCACTCGAGAGAATCCAGTATGAGTTGGTAGACATGTTCCCTGCCCATAGTGACCTCACAGTCTAGAGGGGGAGACAAATGTTAATATAAATTATGGATATGTACATAAGTGCTGTGAAGGGTAAGAGGCGGTTTAGCAGACCAGAACGAGAAGGTTCTTACATGCAAAAGATAGAAGGGATGGAAACTAGCGGGCAAGTGAAGGTGGTTTGAAATATTAAGCCACCTTTGCTGGAACAGAAGTTGTAGTTTGGGATATAAAGGGAGAATGAGAGTAGATAGGCAGGGTGAAATGAGACAGGTGAAAGTCTACGATGACCATCTTGTTTTCAAAGCTCTCCTAGTGCAGAGATTCCACAGTCTCCTATACGCAGTTATCCAAGGAAGGAAAAGTGTTAATCCTTCTGTACCCACATCTTCTGGATAAGATCTCAGGCACCTTTGTTGTTTTGACAGACAGCTGTAACACAAGGGAAGCATTCCTGCTCCATCTACAGCAACCATCAGTTCTAGCTGATGTTTTGTCAGATCTGAGTAGCCAGTATGTTCTAGTAGAAAAAAGTGAATAACTGGGAGCCAGTAACAATAATGATGATGGTATTTAAATTCTTACTATAGTGTTCACAGTCATAATCCCTATTTTACAGATTGGGTAGCTGAGGCACAGAGAAGTTAAATGACTTGCCCAAAGTCACACAGCAGACAAGTGCCAACTTGTACTTCCCAAGCGCTTAGTACAGTGCTCTGCACATAGTAAGCACTCAATAAACACGATTGGATGAATGAATGAATGGTGGCGGGATTAGAACCCAGGTCCTTCTGGTTCCCAGGCCCCTGTTTTGAGAACCCAGTAGATCTGAGTTCTTTTCCTAGCTATGCCACTGACCAGCTGGGCAACCTTAGGCAAGTTATTTAGCCTCTTTGTGCCTCCCTTTCCTCATCTGTAAAATGGGGATACCATACCTGCTCCCCCTATCTCTTAGATGTCTATCTCCGTGTGGGACAGAGTCTGTGTCCAAACTTGAATCAACTGCCAGTGCTTAGCAAAGTGTGGGGTACAGAGTAAAGCACTTAGTAAATACCATAATTATTATTATTTTATCTCCAGTGCTGGAAAACGTTGAAAAAAACACAGTGATAAGATAAACTGTTATTGTACAGATTGATTCCCAACAAGCCATAGACTGGAACAGACTCTCAATTCACATGGCAAGAAACTGAGCATAAACTGCTGTATCATGGACACTGGATCAGCTCAAACCCATTTTCATGGCCTAGTGTAAAGAACATGGGCCTGGAAATCAGAGGGCTTGGGTTCTAATCCCGGCCTTACCCAATTGCTTGCTCTGTGACTTTGGGCAAATGACTTAGCTTCTCTGTGCCTCAGTTCCCTCAACTGAAAATAGGGATTGAATACCCATTCTCTCTCCTCCTCTTTAGACTGTGAGGCTAATGTGGAACAGGGACTGTGTCCAACCTAATTAACTTGTACTTACCACAGTGCTTAGAACAGTGTTTGACATAGTAAGCACTTAACAACATAAAAAAATTCAAATTCAGAAAAAGGCTTTGTAGTTCTCCCTCCAACAGCTTCAAGGGAAAAAATAATCATGATATTGGCACTGAGTCATTCTGAATCCCAAAGGGCAACTTGGCTATTGTAACTGACTGACAAATCTGTGAGCTGCCGTCTCCCCCCCAAAATACATCTTTAAATCAAAAGGGAAGCATGCTGATGGCATGCCGGGCCCGCCTTTAAGGGCCAGTAATTCTCATTTTCAGACCTGAGTGTTTTATCTCTTATGTATTGTTTCAGAGAATCCTTTAATAGCTGTTCTCTTTGGAAATGTCTTTTGTGGAATATTCTTCAAACCGGCTAACCTCCTTTCATTTGAGTTGCCCCAAAAGATCAGCAGAGTTGGATGAAGACTGTTCCCACAGCAACCACCACAGTAGCTAAAACCGTTCTTTGTGACAGAGGGTGGGGCTTCAGAGCCAAAGATTGTTCTGGAATCTAGGTAAGAGTCGCAAAGTCCAAAACTGTTCAGTTGAAACCTTATCAGTGAGTGACCAATCTGTTCAGTAGCCAACCAGGGGCCTTTTTATTCAACATTTCATGAGGTAGAATATTCTATATCCTGCTGGGGAAGTGACATAGCGAGTGCGGGGTGTGGGGGAAAAGCACAGGCCCAGGGATCAGGTGACCTGGCTTCTGGTCTGAGCTCCACCGCTTGCCAATTGTGTGACCTTGGGTAAGTCACTCAATTTATCTGGGCTTTAGTTTCCTCATCTACAAAAATGGGGATCAGATACCTGCTCCCCCTCCCCCTTAGACTGTGAGAGAGGGACTGTGCTTGATCTCCTTTTCTTTTATCTACCCCCAGACCTAGAATGATATATTATTATTACTATTCTGCAAATGAAGAGGATCTCAAAATAACCTTGGCAAACTTCAACCACCAGTCTGCAGGGGATTTTCAGGCGATGCTTTGTAACTAGGTAAGGGGGAGGCAGGCCAAGACCTTGAAAGTTCTAGCATTGCCTGTCGCCTTGTCCCTCATTTTTCTGTGATGCCTCAGTGAAGAGGCAGCCTGAGAGCAGCAGGTCATAGAGATCAGTGGGTGCAGAGCTGAGGTACAGTGGGTAAGCTAAAGAGGAAGGAAAGGCAGGAGGCGTCTGAGTTCTCCAGCTCTTGGGACTGAGTGACCTTTCATGCTGAATTTGAGAGTGAGACTTTCCTACTTTTCTCTGCTTTGAAATGGTAAATCATGGCCATCACATTCATTCTTTTACTGCCAGTAACCAGAACTGAAGTGAAATGTAACTTTAACCAGAACTAAAATGTAACCTTCAATTTTAAGGCTCACACTTTAGGAAATGTGTTGTCCGAAGTGCTGAGACTTTTAAAAGGCAGAGGCATAGAGGGAGGAAAGGTGAGTGGTGGGGGGAAACAGGGATACACTCACAAGAAGGGGTGGGGGTGGAAGAGCAAGCACTGAGGAAAAATTCAAGGAATTCCTGAGCAAGCAAGAAAACACTGTTTCATCTTGGCTACAGTCATTACCTTTTCTGGCCCCCTTACAAGATGCATAGTGAGACATGATGATTGTACTGAGTGGAAATTATAGACAGCTTAGGAGACATGAACATCAGGAATGAGCTATCAGTTTAAAGCAGCTCTGCCATTCCATTTGGGACCCTGGATGATGGAGAGAGAATGGGGCTTTAGTTCCCTGTTTGAAACCTGTTGGACTGGGAGGAATCCTTGGCTCCTCGCCAGGCAGCCAGGAGGGGCAGTTTTGGCATGGAGGGTCAGAGAGCATTTGTCGTGCCTTGTAATACCTGAAGAATCCCAAGACCCCATCGCAAGTCACAGGCTGAAAATGTCTCAGGCTCAACCCGACATTCTACGCCAGCCGGTTGTGGCTTCGTTATGGCTGCTGCAGCTTGTCATTTCGACTGGCGACTGTATACCAAACAGAGCATCCTCACTGAGGGTCACCAAGGCAAGTTGTCAGGGCTGTTTGCCAAACTCCTCTGCTTGAGATATTTTATACACGCGTGTGTGTGTATATTTGTATATGGGGATGTTTGTGTCTGTCCCCTCTCACTGCCCCACCTTGAAACAGCTGAACGAATAGGCCTTCACGCTGCTGTAACTTGTCCATCATGTTGTTTATTCTTCCCCGTTTGCTTTGTGTGTAAGGTCTAGCTCCTGCCCACATCTGCCAAATCCTTCTTTCTTTTTCCCCTTTGAGAAGGTAATTAAGTCTGCAGCCATGCCCCCAAAGCTCCAGCTTCAGAGGCTAAGCAATATTCAGATAAATAGAACTGAAATATGTGGTTGGCTCTTTCAACAATCATCACATCCTAAGTGACCAAGGAAAAGGAATTAAGCAACAGTCCTGACACTGTCTTGGGGGAATTCAGTTTAAAAGCACAGATACAGTAATAGAATTTTTCTTAAACAACATCTCAACACAAACACCCTTCCCTTTTCCCAGTCTCACTACATCTCTTGAATGATTTTCAGCTGATATAATATAGTTTCAGCTAGAAATTGGCATAGTTACTCAAGATCAGTTAGATTTTGGAAAGGGCATAATATGGTCCTGTGTCATCAATCAATATTCTTTTATGGTATTTAAGTGCTTCTTATGTACCAGGCACTGTACTGAGCGATGCAGTAGATATAAGCTAATCAGGTTGGACACCATCTGTGTCCCGCATGGGGCTCATAATCTTAAACCCCATTTTGCAGATGAAGGAATTGAGGCACAGAGAAATTGTGATGTGCCCAAGGTCACGCAGCAGACAAGTGGCAGAGCTGGGATTAAAACCCAGGTCCTCTGACTCTTAGCCCTTTGCTCTATCCATTAGGCCACGCTGCTTCTTTACCCACAGGGACAAAAAATAATTTACAAATATGCAAAAGTGGTGCTTAAATTGAATGTGTAAAGCAATATGTACAAAGTGCCATGGGGAGTCTTGAATGCAAAAGTGCTGGAATGATAATAGATGTGGCCTTGGGAGGAAAAAAAATATAATCCAAAAAATATAATCCAGCCTCCTGGAATGGTGGGGTTTCAGAGGGGCCTAGAAAATGGAGAAAGTTGTGATTTGCTGGATATAAAGGAGGAGGAGGGCATGCTAGGCTGAAGAGGGTGGGGGAGCCAGGGATCAGAGATGGGAGAGTTGAGGAGGCAATCAGTATATGGGATTTATTGACTGCTTCCTGTTGGCAGAGCACAGTCAGGAGACAAGCTTGAGGTAAGTGAAGAGTATGAGCTGGGGTGTAGTAGGAGAAGAGAGTGGATAGGTAAGAGGGAGAGAGCTGACTGAGTGTTTCAAAACCAAAGATCAGGAGTTTTTTCTTGGGGTGTAAGATGTGTGCATTGCAATGTTTTAGAAAAATGATCTCTTGCTCTCCTGCTGCTGATCTCTTGGGGTCACCCCCTGCCACCTGGAACTCCCTCCCTCTTTCATATCTGACAGTCCACCACTCTCCCAATATTCAAATCCTTTTGAGATCACATCTCACCCAGAAGGCCTTCCCCTGTTTATATTGCCAACTTAACTCACAACATGTGAAGGCCTAATATCCCCATAGTACTTTATCTTATATGCACTCTATTACTTCTTCATCGGTAATTTATTTAAGGATGTCTCACCTGCTTGAGTATAAGCTCCTTGCAGGCAGAGATCATGACTATTAATTCTACTCTACTCTCCCGAGCACCTAGTACAGAGCTCTGCACACAGTAGAAGTTCAGTATAGTGCTACTAATTTATCAATTGGGAAGCTTCCTTAATGGTTTCAATTTTGTCAAATGAGTATTTTGGGAGGTTATAAGAGTTAATTTCTGGAATGATAGGGGGTAGCATTGAGTGTAGTAGTTGATATAGGAGTAATACTGCTGAGTTAGGGCGAGCGAAGATGTAGTTGAAGGGGACACGGTCACCTGGTGCCTGTATTTCCTCTGTGACGGGCAACTTGAAAGTATGAGTGGAAGAAGAATATTATGGAGGTGACTAGGGCTGGGGGTTAATAATAACGATAATGATGGTATTTGTTAAGTGTTTACTAAGTGCCAAGCACTGTTCTAAACACTAGGTTAGTTACAAGGTTGTCCCACGTGGAGCTCACAGTATTAATCCCCATTTTACTGATTAGGGAACTGAGGCACAGAGATGTGAAGTGACTTGCCCAGGGTCACACAACAGACAAGTGGTGGATGTGGGATTAGAACCCATGACCTCTGACTCCCAACACCATGCTCTTTTCACAAAGCCACACTGCTCTCTTAGGTAGGATGTCAACAGGAGGGCAGGTGATTTGGGTCCAGTGGAGAGGGCTGTGTTGAGGACATGAATTTGTGCAATCTAGGAAATGGAGAGATAGGGGGTCCAGGTGGTATACTATTGTTATTTGAGCATTATTGCTTTATTTGTTAAGCACTTGCTAAACAACAAGCACTGTTCTAAATGCTGTTGTAGATACAAGTTAATCAGGTCAGATACATTCCCTATCCCATATGAAATTCTAAGTGGGAGGGAGAATGGGTATTGAATCTCCATTTTACAGATGAGAAAACTGAGGCATAGTGAAGTGACTTGCTCAGGGTCACACAACAGGCAAATGGTGGATCCGGGATTAGAACCCAGGTCCTCTGACTCCCAGCCAGATTCTTTCCAATAGGCCACGCTGCTCCTATATAGACATAAGGTGACTTGGCATAAGTATAGTGGGTATGAAGATCAAAGGTCTCTGGGGGAAGATGCTTTTTTATACTATTGATGCCTGTCTAGACTGTGAGCCTTTGTGCCTCACTACTATACTGTTGTGCCTTTTAGACTGTGAGCCCACTGTTGGGTAGGGACTGTCTCTATATGTTGCCAATTTGTACTTCCCAAGCGCTTAGTACAGTGCTCTGCACATAGTAAGCGCTCAATAAATACGATTGATGATTGATGATGATGTCTACTTGTTTTGTTTTGTTGTCTGTCTCCCCCTTCTAGACTGTGAGCCCGTTGTTGGGTAGAGATTGTTTCTATCTGTTGCCGAATTGTACTTTCCAAGTGCTTAGTACAGTGCTCTGCCCACAGTAAGCACTCAGAAAATACGATTGAATGAATGGAGAAAAATTTTGTGGGGAGGGTGGGCTGAGGGTGAGATAACAGGTTAGCTGGTGTGGCCAGAGAGTGAGATTTCAGAATTGGTGAGGTGAAAAATGGTGCAATGATTAGTGTTGATGAAGTCCATGTAGGCATATGGGTGAGGTGGGGTGGAGCAAGATGCCTGCAGAGTTGAAGAATGACGGTTCAGGAAGCTGGAAAGAAGGTGAGAAAAGTGTCAAGGTCACTTGGGAAAGAATTGATGGAATAAGGTGGGATGGGTAGGTGACTGACTAGTAGAGGCGAATGACATGGGCTTCAGAGGAGAAGAAATAAGGGATGATGGGGGTGGAATGGTAGGAAAAAGGAATTGGTGAGTGTGGAACACATCGACCCCTCCCTTTTCCTGTGATTTGCCCGGAGTTGAAGAAGATGAGGTCCCTCAAGAGTAGCAGGACAGACCCTGTCAACAGGCAAAAACACGGTGCTAGTGATGGTGAGCAGGACTGACTTAAAGATCGGCAACTGTTTTGCATGGGATGAGTGGTTTGTGGGGTCAGTTGGTGGGGGCTGGAGAGGGGGGCATGGAAGTTTCTGGTCCTGAGTCACCACCGCTTTCCAAAGTTCTGTGAAGGTGTCCCAGTCACAGATAAATATCCAGCATTTTCTGGTGTTACACTATGAATGTTTAAAGTGGACCCATTTGAAAAATAACAACTATTGTATACAGTGACCGTATGGTGGGAAACCATTGAGCTGTTTGCAACATTTGTCTTTTAGCGAGATACAGTCCATTAGTCAATTAATCAACCATATTTACTGAGCACTTACCATTTGCAAAGCACTGTACTAAGCGCTTGTGAGGGTCCAATCTAGCAGAGTTAGTAGACATGTTCCCTGCCCACAATGAGCTAGGGAAGGGGAGAATTCATTTCTGAATGAAATCTAGCCCTTTACCACATTTCCCAGAACAATATGGTCTTGAGGCGCAGATACCAGTACGATCAGCATCATGTTCATGAACTGTTTTAGTATTTGGTTTGGGGGAAGTTAAGTATCTTCTTACAGAAGGGTGAGTATAATTTGCTGTATATCTTTAGAGAATAGAATGAGCAAGGGCCTTCAAAAGATTTCCTTTGTCTGCATTTTATTTGAAAATATGTGGGAAGCAGTATGGCCTAATGGAAAGAATGCAGGCTTGGGAATCAGAGAACCTAGGTTTGAATCTCAGCTCTGCTGCTGGCCTCTTGTGTGACCTTGGCAATTCACTTCACTTCTTCTTGATACCTTGTTTTCATCATCTGTAAAATGATGGTTTCAATACCTGTTCTTCCTAGTACGTAAACTGTGAGCCCTTTGTAGGACAGCAACTGAGTCTGACCTGATTATCTTGTATCTTCCCCAGCTCCTAGTACAGTGCTCAGCACAAAGCACTTAATAATAATTGTAGCATTTGTTATTATTACATTATTACCATCTCTGACTTGCTCTTCAGTGAGGGAATTTCTAAGTTCTGCATTGTAAAATATGAACATTCCCCTTATAACCAAGGAAAGTCTATAAGAGAAGGATGGAGCTCTAAACCTGATGGATCAGATGAACTTCCAAGGTAAAATTTCATGCCTGAGATCCCAAGATTCTCTAAAAATCTTCCTGCTGTAACCATAAACTGATATATTAACACTGGTGCTTGGACCAAGAAACCTTTCAACAGAGAGCACTTTGTTAGACCCAATCTAAGGGAAGGCAGTCACCTAAACTACTTAGAACAGTGGCACATAGTAAGAACTTAACAAATACCATCATTATTTACACACTTCCGTTTTGAAGAAAGTCACTGTGGCAAAATGGATGGGATACCAACTCAATGTAGCTCATCTCATTCTTGTTCATTAGACTTTCCAAATGACCCTACAGCACCAGACAGCAATTTTTCAATAGAATTTATAGCTTGTCTTATTGTGCTCACTTGCCAACTTCCTTTTTTATGATATTTTTAGGTGCTTTCTATGGGTTGAGCATTGTTCTAAGTGCTGGGATAGATGATATAACCTAATTAGGCCAGATACAGTCCCTATTCCACATGGGGCTCACAGCCTAGGTGGAAGAGCAGGTATTGAATCCCCATTTTACTTCTCTGTCCATCATTTTCCTCAACTGTGAAGTGACTTTCCCAACATCATACAGCAGGCTTGTGGTAGAGTCAGGACTCCTTTAGAGATTTACCTTTAGGGCAAGTCCACATCTGTGTGTGGGTGCACTACGTCTCTTAGAGCTCTCAAGGAGATCCCCAAGAACAAGTCCTTTCCTGGCCATGGTCGGCTTTAGAGTAATAATTTCAGTATTTGTTAAACACTTACTATGTCCCAAGTACTGTTCTAAGCAGTGGGGTAGATACAAGGTAATCAGGTTGGACACAGTGGTGCCTGTCCCACATAAAGCTCACAGTCTTACCTCATCTGTAAAATGGGAATTAACTTAGGCATAGAGAAGTTAAATAACTTGCCCAAGATCACACTACAGAGGCAGAGCTGTCTTAGAACCCACATTCTATGACTCTTAGACCCATGATATTTCCAGTAGACCACACTACCTCTCATTTGCTTCTCAGATATGCTCTGTGACATCCTCCTAGAGCTGAGGACTGTGAATTTAAGAGCTTGACTTCCATAGCATCCTAAAGGCTAAGTATCAGACAGCCATCTCTGCTAGCTATGAGTGGTTCTGCTTGTATTGGACAGGTTGGGATATCCCCAGTGTTCCTCCTTCCTCTTTCTCTTCCTCTTTCTCTTCCTTCTAATCCAAATCTACATCTCTGCCCCTGCTCTCTCTCCCCCGCTCCTGGCTTGTATCTTCTCCTGCTTTCAGGACATCTCCATCTGGATGTCTGCCCACCATCTAAAACTCAATATGTCCAAGACTGAGCTCCTTATCTTCTCTCTCAAACCCTGTCCTCTCCCTGGCTTTCCCATCACTGTAGCCGGCACTACCATCCTTCCCGTCTCACAAACCCGCAACCTTGGTGTCATCCTCAACTCCGCTTTCTCATTCACCCCACACATCCAGTCCGTCACCAAAACCTGCCAGTCCCACTTCCATAACATCGCCAAGATCTGCCCTTTCCTCCCCATACAAACCACTATCTTTCTGGTTCAATCTCTCATCCTATCCCGACTGGATTATTGCATCAGCCTCCTCTCTGATCTCCCATCCTCCTGTCTCTCCCCACTTCAGTCTATACTTCACTCTGCTGCCTGGATTATCTTTGTACAGAAAGGCTTTGGGCATGTCACTCCCCTCTTCAAAAATCTCCAGTGGTTGCCTGTCAACCTACGAATCAGGCAAAATTTCCTCACACTCAGCTTCAAGGGCCTCCATCACCTTGCCCCCTCCTATCTCACCTCCCTTCTCTCCTTCTACAGCCCTGCCGTCACACTCTACTCCTCTGCTGCTAACCTCCTTACTGTGCCTAGTTCTCACCTGTCGAGCCATCGACCCCTGGCCCATCTTCTCCCCCTGGCCTGGAATGCCCTCCCTCCGCACATCTGCCAAGCTAGCTCTCTTCCTCCCTTCGAAGCCCTACTGAGAGCTCACTTTCTCCAGGAGGCCTTCCCAGACTGAGCCCCCTCCTTCCTCTCCCCCTCCTCCCCCTTTCCATCCCCCCCGCCCTACCTCCTTCCCCTCCCCACAGCACTTTTATATATTTGTACAGATTTATTACTCTATTTTACTTGTTCATATTTACTACACTTTTGTTAATGATGTACATATAGCTATAATTCTATTCTGACAGCTTTGACACCTGTCTTCATGTTTTGTTTTGTTGTCTGTCTCCCCCTTGTATACTGTGAGCCCACTGTTGGAAAGAGACCGTCTCTATATATTGCTGACTTGTACTTCCGAAGTGCTTAGTACAGTGCGCTGCACACAGTAAGCGCTTAGTAAATATGATTGAATGAATGAATGAATTCATTCAATCATATGAATCCAAGCCATAGGCCTTGTGGAATAGAATGTAAAGAATGAATCACCTCTTTTTTTTTTAATATTAATCACTCGGTATGTATGGGATGGCACACATTTCCTGGGGTCTGGTTTTTCTGAATGTCATTGCTGACCACCCCAGTGTTGGTGAAGCAGCATGGCTTAGAGCACAGGCCTAGGAGTCTAATTAATCTGAATTAAGAGAAAAAGAACTTGGAAATTATTGTTTGGTTGAAAATAAGGTTACCTCTGTTCCATTAAGAAAAGCAAGAGTTCAGGATCTGTCTTTCAGATTTTGGTTCTGCCCTGAGTAACCACTAAGGAAGCACCCAGTTCCTCAAGGAAGCCATTGGACTGTGTTGATCTGACCCAGGTACAAGTTTCCCTTTCAGTGATATCCAGGTGTCCAGAAGTCCCCCTCCCCACTGCATCACACAACTGTCCACTTCTTGGACTTTCTGCTTCCTGAAGGGGTAATATCTCTGCAAACACCAGTCACATGAACCAACATTTTGTGTCTTGCCTCTCACCCTGTAGGCCACACCTTTGGCTATTAAATTTCAGAGTCCGTGCCTGGTGCTTGGTGTTAGTGGTATTTATGAAGGCATTGAATGCTTTCATTTATTTAAGTGCCTTTCAATTGATCCTTGTCACTCTAGACTGAATGGTTAGCTAATCAGGTAAATCCAACCTCAGAAAGTATCAACCCCCCTTGCCCGCTCCCCAAAGTCCCTCACCACTTTTCTTAGGCCTGTTTCCCTCATCTCCCTTGAAATCCTAATAGAAAGGGACAGTTTTGCCTACTCTTAATCAACTCGGGCTGCACACACAAGTCATTGGTTGTTTTGTTGGGTTTTTTTTTTAATTCATATCTGGCCAGAAGACAGCCAGGAGAATTCTGGAGTACTGGCAGTTTCTTTAGGAGTTTAGTAGGCTCATTCCCTTTTACTGGCATTCATTTAGTAATAATCTATGGACCACCTGGTGATGGAAAATGAACTGCTTGTCACCACTCATTTGCTCCAGTAGATGACTGGTTTAGTGAGACACAGTGGTGCACTGGAAAGGAGGGGCAAGAAAGGCGGGCTCCATTAAATTGAGATATAATGATGGTTGCCATTAATATTCAGTCCTTTATCCTCCCAGCTCTCCCATTCTGACATAATTACAGCATTTTCTTCTGACCAGCGCCCAAGGAATGTTTAGGCCATTTATCCTGAGAAATAGTTCCCATCACAGCCCTGCTGAACGGGAGGTACAGTAATAACTGGGATGCTTGGGCTATTTGGGAGATTTCTGTTGAAGGTTTGTACTCCCACTCATCCACCCCAACATCTGATGTAAGTAAAAAAGTCACAGTGAGGTGTTTTTTCCCCCCCCAGCTTCCTTCTTTCTGCAGTAAGAAGTGAAAATCCTGTGTCAGCAGTGTCACTAAATTCTGGTTTGTTTATTGTGAAACAATACGATCTTCCCAGAGGAGCTCTCTATTCAGCAACTCCAGGCATCATCCATTACTGTAGGAAGGGAAGAAGGGGAGGGCACTTATACAGTACAGCAATAGATTCTTTTCAGCTCATAAATGTCTGCATGGCAGGTGAGAATTTTCCATGATGTCTTCCCAAGAGATCTGGCTTCTCAACAGGTCATACTGGCTTGAATTAATTTTGGGGGGCAAGAGAGAGGAGGGTTGGCAAAGTTGTGGTGCTTCCCTCAAAGGTTCTGGACACAGAAATGAATCCCAGAAGCAGATATGAACCTGGATGAGGGACTATCCTAGAAGTCAAGCAGTCTTAGATGCCAGCTTTTCCCAATCATTCATTCATTCATTCAGTCAGTCAGTCAGTCATATTTATTGAGCACTTACTGTGTGCAGAGCACTGTACTAAGTGCTTGGGAAGTACAAGCTGGCAACATATACAGTCCCTACCCAACAACGGGCTCACAGTCTAGAAGGGGGAGACGGTCTCTACCTAACAGTGGGCTCACAGTCTAGAAGGGGGAGACAGAGAACAAAACCAAACATATTAACAAAATAAAATAGAATAAATATGTACAAATAAAATGAATTAGAGTAATAAATACGTACAAACATATACATATATACAGGTGCTGTGGGGAGGGGAAGGAGGTAAGGGGGGATGGGGAGGAGGACGAGGGGGAGAGGAGGGAAGGGGCTCAGTCTGGGAAGGCCTCCTGGAGGAGGTGAGCTCTCAGTAGGGCCTTGAAGGGAGGAAGAGAGCTAGCTTGGTGGATGTGCAGAGGGAGGGCATTCCAGGCCAGAGGGATGACGTAGGCCGGGGGTCGACGGCGGGGCAGGCAAGAACGAGGCATGGCGAGGAGATTAGTGGCAGAGGAGCAGAGGGTGTGGGCTGGGCTGTAGAAGGAGAGAAGGGAGGTGAGGTAGGAGGGGGCGAGGTGATGGACAGCCTTGAAGCCGAGGGTGAGGAGTTTCTGCCTGATGTGTAGGTTGATTGGTAGCTACTGGAGATTTTTGAGGAGAGGAGTAACATGCCCAGAGCGTTTCTACACAGAGACGATCCGGGCAGCACCGTGAAGTATAGATTGAAGTGGGGAGTGACAGGAGGATGGGAGATCGGAGAGGAGGCTGATGCAGTAGTCCAGACGGGATAGGATGAGAGCTTGAACGAGTAGGGTAGTGGTTTGGATGGAGATGAAAGGGCTGATCTTGGCAATGTTGCGGTGGTGAGACCGGCAGGTTTTGGTGACGGATTGGATGTGAGAGGTGAACGAGAGAGCAGAGTCGAGGATGACACCAAGGTTGCGGGCTTGTGAGACGGGAAGGATGGTAGTGCTGTCAACAGTGATGGGAAAGTCACCTGCTGTGTAAACTTGAGCAAGTCACTTAACTTTTATTTGTCTCAGTTCTCCCACCTGCAAAATGGGGCTTGAATATCTTTTCTCCCTTCCCCTTGAGGCTGCAAGCCCCATGTGGGACAGGGATTGTGTCTGAACTGATTACCTTGTATCTACCCCATATAGCATTTAATAAGTGCTTAACAAGCATTACTATTATTATTATTATTGTTGTTGTTGTTGTTGTTAAGTGACCCAAAATCTTCTCTGCAAAGTGGCAAACTCATCACTATCACATTTAAAGAATATATATTCACTTCTCAACTCTTCTCTAAA
The DNA here is from genome assembly GCF_015852505.1 of Tachyglossus aculeatus. NCBI lineage: Eukaryota > Metazoa > Chordata > Mammalia > Monotremata > Tachyglossidae > Tachyglossus > Tachyglossus aculeatus. The sequence goes on along the minus strand of NC_052077.1, from coordinate 22,436,515 downwards.
AGGGAAAATCACCATTAGAGGAACAGGGACAACTGAGAGGGAACCAATATGAGAGTCTTGGGGTGCTGTTCTTGGCTCCACCTTTGACTTCCCTTGGCCACTAAAAACCTGGGACAAACGGAGGTCATGCTCTTGATTCATTCATTTATTCATTCAATCGTATTTATTGAACACTTACTGTTTGCAGAGCACTGTACTAAGCGCTTGGGAAGTACAAGTTGGCAACATACAGAGACGGTCTCTTCCCAACAACGGGCTCACAGTCTAGAAGGGGGAGACAGACAACAAAACAAAATATATTAACAATATAAAATAAATAGAATAGTAAATATGTACAAGTAAAATAGAGTAATAAATCTGTACAAACATATATGCAGGTGCTGTGGGGAGGGGAAGGAGGTATGGTGGGAGATGGGGAGGGGGAGAGGAAGGAGGGGGCTCAGTCTGGGAAGGCCTCCTGGAGGAGGTGAGCTCTCAGTAGGGCTTTGAAGGGAGGAAGAGAGCTAGCTTGGCAGATGTGCGGAGGGAGGGCATTCCAGGCCAGGGGGAGGATGTGGGCCGGGGGTCGACGGCGGGACAGGCGAGAATGAGGCACAGTGAGGAGGTTAGCGGCAGAGGAGCGGCTCAGAGAGCCATAGGTAGATAAAGTGTGAAAATGCCTGCTCCGGTTCTAGCTCAAAGGAAAGTGAGCATGTATTCAGCGGTGTCTGGAAAGCTCACAGGTCCTCAGAGAGAGGGTCTAGCTAAACAGAAGGAATTAATTTTTATACCCTAGTTAATTATTTAGCTCCAGCAATGCACTGGGCTGAGACGGTACAGAGAATGTAAAATGTCTGTGTGAATAGGCCTGAAATCTGATTTAGGAGCGGAACTTCGTGTTCTCACCACAACAGACTCTGGAGAGGATTCTTCCAGTGAAGGGAAGCCTTTGAACTAGTGGAGAAAAAGTAATAATATAAATCTAATAAATGAATTCCCAAATAAGCCAAATGCTGAGGAATGAGAAAAGAGTGGCTAGACCCCTCTAGAGTGATTTTTATACAGTTTGTCCCAAAGTACACACAAAGAAAGCTGGCCAGTTTCAGGGCTTGAGGTGAAGTTTCTTTTGCTTTAGGAAATGTATGCACAAATTCAAGAAAAAAGACAGAAATCAATCAGGCATTAAGTTTTCATTGAGCACCCACAGGGCACACAGCTCTGTACTGGATACTTAGGATACATGTCAGAATTATAGTCCTCATCAATCAATCAATCAATCGTATTGAGCGCTTACTGTGTGCAGAGTACTGTACTAAGCCCTTGGGAAGTACAAGCTGGCAACATAGACAGTCCCTACCCAACAGTGGGCTCACAGTCATCTTTAATCAATCAGTGGCCTTTACTGAGTGCTTTCTATGTGCAGAGCAGTGTATTGGGTGCTTGGGAGAGTATAATACAATAGAGCTGGTAGACATAATCCCTGCCCACAAGGAGTTTACAATCTAGAGGGGGCAAAGGACATTAAAATATATTAGCGGACATGGGAGAGTATAAGGATAGGTACATGAGGGCTGTAGGGCTGGAGTGAATATCAAGTTCCTAAGGGGTACAGAGCCAAGTACGTAGTTGATGCAGAAGGAAGAGTGAACAGGGGAATGAGGGCTTAGGCGGGGAAGGTCTTTGGGATTTTAGTAGGGCTTTGAAGGTGGGTAGAGTGGTGATCTGTCACCTACGAATGGGCAGTGAGTTCCAGGCCAGAGGGAGGATGTGGTCAGCGGTAAGATAGACAGGATCATGGTACAGTGAGTTGGTTGGTGTGGAAGAAACAAAGTGTGCAGATTGGATGGGAGTAGGAGACAAGCAAGATGAAGCAGGCCCCCAGGGAGAGCTGATTGAAAGCTTTAAAGCAGATAGTAAATTTTTCTGTGGTGCAGAATTGGATGGCAACCATTGATGGTTTTAGAAGTGTATGTTTCTTTAAGCACTGTACAACTGACTACAGTGAAAAGACAAACATGCATTCATCATAAACATGTGCATAAAGGCAAATATGAGAATCAGCTGAGGAAGAGGCCTAGTGGTACAGGTTGGAGAATTGGATGAGTTATTCAGAGAAAACTTCTGGAGACTGGCCTTGTGGTACAATTCTTCCGTATTTTAGGTAAGACCAAATTATTAGCCTATGCAGACTTCTGGATGTTGACTTCTAGAGGATAGTTTCTTATTTAGAATCTCAAATGCAGCATGAGAAAGAAACGGAAAAACTCATCTAACGTTGCTAAAACTGCTGAATCTTGATGCCCCACTAAAAACAAATGTCCTTACCCAGGGGTGATGTGAATCTTTTCCTGAGTTTTGTGAAAAAGAGCTGTGGCTAAATTCAGGAATCCTTCCTTAGAGGCATTTACTAGAGATGGGATGGAGAGAAGATCTTGTTTTATTCTGGGAACTGTTGAGGCAGTTAAAAACATAATTTTTTCATCTGGGGAGATTTCTGGATATGCTGTAGGTGATGGTTTATCTTTTGTGCACAGGTTCTATTTTTGGGTTCTTCCTACTCATTATCAGTGGTATTTTTTGAGCTCTTACTATATGCAGAACACTTTATTAAATCCTTGGAAGAGTATAACAGAATAGGTAGACATATTTCTTGCTCATCTGAGGTTCCTCATAGCCACCTACAAGTAGCTCAATACAATCACAAATAATTAGTTGTTGCCTAGGAACAATTAATTGACAAAGTAATTTTAAAGGTTGTATGGCTAGGTATCTACTGTTAGGGGAAACTAATTTCTTTAGGGACAAGCTACAAAAAAGCAGTCCATTAGTTGGGGGGCTATGATAACATCTGGTCATCTTGGAACAGAGCTCTATACTAGGTTCTTAGAAGCATTTAGTAAGAATTACATTATGAGAAGCAGCGTGGCCTAGTGGGGAGAGCAGGGCCCTGGGAGTCAAAAGGACTGGGTTCTAATCCCTGCTCTGCCAATTGCTTTCTGTGTGACCTTGGGCAAGTCACTTAAATTCTCTCTGCCTCAGTTTCTTCAACTATAAAATGGAAATACCTATAATCCCTTCTCCTTAAACAGTGAACCCCATGCAGGACAGGGACTGTGTTTGACCTAATTAACTCCTACCAACCCCAGCACTTAGAACAGCATTTGACACATCATAAGCATTTAAAGTAATTTTTCTGGGCGGGAAACAAGTCTACCTATTCTATTTTTTTTACTATTAAATAAAATAGACAAAGATGCCCTTGTCTTGCCCTTGAGTTTACAGTCACTCTCTCAGGAACACCCATTCTCTTTGTTCCTCATGTGTCAAGGCTACTTCAAACCTGTAACCAGCAGAGGCAGCCAGACAGGGATGGGGCGGGAGGCAGGAAAGAAAAAAGCGTGCTATTAGATGGACAGGGTGCAGGATGATCCCCTCTGACAGAAAGAAGACCCCCCAAAATTACCTTGAAGAGTTGGTCCAGCCCCTCTCATGGTTACAATGACACTGACTGTAAGCATTTTACTGTCTACTTTGAGTTTCAGGGCAAGATATCATAGGCTGTGATAGGGCTTTCCCTTCAAAGCCCTACTGAGAGCTCACCTCCTCCAGGAGGCCTTCCCAGACTGAGCCCCCTCCTTCCTCTCCCCCTCCTCCCCCTCCCCATCCCCCCGCCTTACCTCCTTCCCCTCCCCACAGCACCTGTATATATGTATATATCTTTGTACATATTTATTACTCTATTTTACTTGTACATATTTATTCTATTTTATTTTGTTAATATGTTTTATTTTGTTGTCTGTCTCCCCCTTCTAGACTGTGAGCCTGCTGTTGGGTAGGGACCATCTTTATATGTTGCCGAATTGTACTTTCCAAGCGCTTAGTACAGTGCTCTGCACACAGTAAGCACCAATAAATATGACTGAATGAATCTACATTTTGCAGATGAGGGAACTGAGGCCTAGTGAAGTGACTTGTCCAAGGTAACACAACAGGCAAGTGGTGGAGCTGGGATTAGAACCCATTACCTTCTGACTCCCAGGCTGGGGCATTAATTCATATTAATGTCTATCTGCCCATCTAATAATAATAATAATAATTTGATATTTGTTAAACACTTACTATGTGCCAAGCACTGTTCTAAGCTCTTGGGGTGGGGGGAGATACAAGGTAATCAGGTTGTCCCACATGGGGCTCACAGTCTTCATCCCCATTTTACAGATGAGGTCACTGAGGCACGGAGAAGTTAAGTGACTTGCCTAAAGTCACACAGCTAACAAGTGGCAGAGCTGGGATTAGAACCCATGACCTCTGACTCCCAAACCCGGGCTCTTTCCACTGAGCCATGCTGCTTCTCCAGACTACAAGCTCTTTGTGGGCAGGAAACACGTCTATCAATTCTGTTATATTTTGTTCTTACTACAGTGCTCTGCATATGGGAAGCACTCAGTGAGTTCCATTAGCAATTGGAGAGATGATATGCCAGGAGCAGGGACCTGGGAGGAACCTTGGAATCCACCTGAGAACATGGAATTGGGTGGGACCGGGGGACAGGGACTGACCTGATGATCTTGTATCTACCCCAACGCTTAGTACAATGCTTCACTCATAGCGCTTAATAAATGCCACCACACAAAAAAAAAACCCAACAAGAAACAAAAAATCCAGAGAAAGCTCCCAGGCCATCATTTGGAGAAGGGGCAGGGAAGGCAAAAGCACACATCCTTAAGGCTGCCTCTCCCAATAACTGCTACTTTTTCCCTTGCAGGCTGGACGGGAGACAGTCTGTGTGATGTGTATGCTACGCGCCATAAAACAGTGCTCCCTCGACACAGGAGTTGACTAGCTGAGAAAAATTGTGTTAGTTGGTAAAGATATTTTCTTCCAGCAAAGTAGGCCAGAGGGACCAGAGCAGGATGATCAGGAGATTTCCTTATTCAAATATAATAGCCATGTTTGACTGAGGAAATTAAAGTCAAATTAATGGAATGAAGTCACAAAGTCTCCATTCCCCCATGCAACAGCAGCACTGCCCACTGGGGCAAGAAGACATTCAACTTGTGTATATATTAAGTCATTGGTAGAGACAAATGTGGCCCATCTTCAAACTGTTTCACTTGAATGAATCTTACACACACTAGCATTTATAATCTTGCTCAGTTTGGGCTTTGCTAGCATGAAAAAAGGGTTCAATGGTCGATTTCCTCCTGCCAAAGCAGTTACTTTGCCTAAGCCTTTCCCTCTCCATCCACACAGAAAGAGTCCTGGAATTGAAATACTTAATTTAAACTCCATATTCATGTTTGCCCTCTGGAATATCTAATTTTAATTGAAAGACGGCATTTCTTTAAATTTTAATTTGACGGGCTAGGCTCCTGATCGTGTCTGAGTTCTATTCTTCAGCTAGCTTATTGTGGAGACTTAATAAATGTTAAATAATAACAATATGTTTCTTGCTGTCATATTTTCCTGTTCTTGTAATGAATTATCTTTAGAGGAAAAATCCTGTGCAATAATGTATGCTGACTTTTTAATGAAAACCACTATATTGAGTGTCTACAAAGAGCAATTCCAATGTAAATTACAAGGTTACCGTAGCGTTAATTTTTAGTAGATGATGAATATTTAGAGTAGCTTGGGAGTACCTGAACTTCAGTGGCAAGTTGAATTGCAATGTAGTTCTTTGCTACTTGTGATGCAGGGACCCACATCCACTTGCTCCAGAAACTTCTTATGTTCTGGTCTGCCTCCTGATTGAGTCATGTAGATCACTCAAATTCATTGTGATGGTTTACACATTATCATTCTCTCATGGTAATATAATGGTAATTGGTGTCATTGAATCTACTGTGCTGTTAAATGCCATGAGACTTCTGGGGATTTCACACAATCCACTGAACAGTAACTTATCCTGTTATTCCCTAAACAGTGAGACAGTGAGGGTGAATAAAGGGTGAAAATCCTTGCACCCAATAAGTGCTCAGTAAAATATCAATTGAGTGTTGGATTGATGGTCTTCTTGGGTACCCGAAAGTTCACTTTCAATCTGAGTACCTAACATGCCCTCCAGTCATTTTCCATGCGTGTAGCAGGCTTCAGTGAGAAACAGCATGGCTCAATGGAAAGAGCACAGGATTGGGAGTCAGAGGTCATGGGTTCAAATCCCAGATCTTCCAATTGTCAGCTGTGTGACTTTGGGCAAGTCACTTAACTTCTCTGGGCCTCAGTTACCTCATCTGTAAAATGGGGATTAAGACTGTGAGCCCCATGTGGGGCAACCTGATCACCTTGTATCCTCCCCAGCACTGGGAACAATGCTTTGCACATGGTAAGCACTTAACAAATGCCATCATTATTATTATTATTCAGTGAGATGTGTTCTGGGAGCCGGGCCCCCAACCTCACTCCTTGGCGTGTGAGACCTGGCTTAGGAAGCACTTCTCTAGAAGGGTGGTCTAGTGGATAGGGTATGGGTTCTAATTCCAGCTCTGCCACTTGACTGTGTGACCTTGGGCGAGTCACTTAACTTCTCTGTACCTCAGTTAACTCATCTGTAAAATGAGCATTAATGCTGTGAGCCCCATGTGGGACATGGGCTGTGTCCAACCTGATTTAGCTTGTATCTCCTTCAGCGCTTAGAACAGCGCTTGACACATAGTGAGCACTTAACTTGCCATCATCATCACACTCACTCACACTCTCATATTCATATGGTTTTGTAAGAGGAGAAAATTGAAGGAGAGTGAAGGAAGCAAGGATGAGGGTTTTGGACGGCATCCAAGGCGTCTCCAGGCACTAGCTGCGTGACCTAGAACTCAGCCTCCAACTGCCCCCCATCACTCCGGCTATACAACTGTGTCAGTGCAGAACCTCCTGAAAACCAATCTGGGTCCACATCTTGTGGAAATAAATGGTTAGAGCAGGTTGAAAGAGACAACCTCCCTGCAGAACATAAATAGCTCTTATGGGCATAACTGTGTGACTCCAAGGAGGTATATTTAAAATCTAAGGAAGCATTTGGAAGATTTATAAACTGTTATAGAGAATGAAATCATCAAGGCCCAAAATATGGACCACAAGCATTTTCAAATTCATTTTATTTTGTCAAAATGCTACCCATAGCTTTTAAGTTCTCCTTGGCGGCCAAAGAGACATACTTCCATTGGGCTCCCTGGCCGGCCCAGGCCTGGACAATTAAAACAAGGAAGAATTCTGACCCAGTCGTGGTTAGAATCTGTGGGGAAATAGATTAGCTGGAGGGAATCCAATGGATCAGCCAGGGCTGGCTCTAATTTTCCTATCAGGGACTTCAGTGAATGTCAGAAAACTTGGAACCAGGCCACTCAACTACAGAAAATTCTCAATTACTCGGGATTAAATGACCATTCATTCATTAAATCGTATTTATTGAGCACTTACTGTGTGCAGAGCACTGTACTAAGCACTTGGAAAGTACAATTCGGCAACACATAGAGAGAGTCCCTACTCAACAACGGGCTCAACAGAACAAGTAGTTTGTGGAATAACCGAGTCTTTACTTTTCCTCCTCCTCCTCCTCTCCCCTTCTGTTGATTATTTCACTGTTCATTTGGCTGTCATGCAGAGGGTGGACAGTGGCAAAAACAGAAGGTTTTTTTGCCACTTGTGCATTAAACAAACTCCTTACCACTGGCTTTAAAACGTTCAGTCACCTTGCCTCCTCCTATCTTACCTCACTGATTTCCCACTGCAGCCCAGAACACTCACTTCACTCCTCTAACAAACCTATTCACTGTACCTTGGTCTTGTCTATCTTACTGCCGAAAGCTTCTCCTTATCCTGCCTTTGTCCTGGAACCACCTCCATATATGATACCTTTACCTTCAAAGCCTTTTTAGAATCACATCTCCAAGAGGCCTTCCCTGACTAGACCCACATTTTCCCAATCCTCTCTCTCTTCTGCATCACCCCTGTACTAGGATTTGCACCTTTATCCATCCCTCTCTCAGCCCCATTCACTTATGTACAGATCTGTTATTCAATTATATTAATGTCTGTCTTCCCCTCTAGGCTGTAAACTCCTTGTGAGTAGAGAACATGTCTACCAACTCTGTTATATTAAGCTCTCCTAAGCATTTAGTACGGTGCTCTGCACACAGTAAGTGCATAATAATAATAATAACAATTTTGATGGCATTTGTTAAGTGCTTACTATGTGCCAAGCACTGTTCTAAGTGCTGGGTTAGATACAAGGTTATCAGATGATCCCACGTGGGGCTCACAGTTTTAATCCCCATTTACAGAAGAGGTAACTGTGGCCCAGGGAAGTGAAATGACTTACCCAAAGTCACACAGTTGTCAAGTGATGGAGTTGGGATTAGAATCCATGATCTCTGACTCCCAAGCCCAGGCTCTTGCCACTTAGCCACACTGCTTCCGATTAAGGTAAAACTTACCAGCTGATTTTACTGGAAAGTGATTTGACACTGATGCATAATATAAGATTCTTAAAAAAATCTTTGTATTTAATTTAACATTCCTTTGGTAGAAGTTTTAAATCTGGGCCCCCAAGCAATCCCAAGAAGGGTGCCCTCACTAGCACGTTTTCTCTCATCCTTCCCTTCTCTGAACCCTTTGGTTCTGCTGCTCTTTTAGAACACAGCTATGCAAAGTGGGCTGGAGCCCCTTCTTCATGGAATGTGAGTGGGGGCCTGACTGAAGCCCCCAACTCTGAGCATGCCCTCCTTGAGCACAGGTCTCAGAGTCAGAAGGTCTTGTCTTATGCTGTCAAGTCATCTCCGACCCATGGATTCATCTCTCCTAGAATGCCCCACCTCCATCTGCAATCGTTTTGGTAGTATATCCATAGAGCTTTCTTGATAAAAATGCTCCTCCTGCTCCATAATAATAATAATTATGGTATTTAGGTAAACTTGAGCCTCCACTCTGGACTCTCTTCCATGCCGCTGCTGCCCAGCACAGGTGAGTTTTGACTTGTAGCAGATTGCCTTCTACTCACTAGCCGCTGCGCAAGCTAGAAATGGAATGGATATGTCTCTGCTCGACTCTCCCTCCCATAGCCAAGACTGGTAGAGAACTGGAAACTCTCCAGGTGTGATTCTGAGAGGGAGAATCAGAAGGATCCTCTGTTTTATTTCTGGCTCTTCCACTTGTCTGGCCTTAGGGAAGGCTCTTCACTTCTCGGGTTCTCAGTTCCCTCATTTGTAAAATGGGGATTAAGACTGTAAGCCCTATATGAGATAGATAGTGTGTCCAAAACTCGATTTACTTGTATCTACCCCCAGCATTTAGTACAGGGCCTGGCACATAATATGTGCTTAACAACTACCACAACTATTATTACTATTCTCCTGGCTGGGAAGGAGCTTTCTTAATTCTTGGAGAGGGTCTGAGGAGAGTCAAGACCTTGCAATGTAGGTTGGGACTGAAAATGTTATTGGGGCTGGTTTCTTTGGGATCCTTTTCACGGACTCACCATGTGTGGTTTCCTGGGCCAAGACTGGGAACCTGACTCTGTTCCATCAGCCAAGATACTGAGAAATTGGCAAAACTTTATTGTGAAATTTTCAATATACAGTAATAACCTTTTACAGAATGACAAAAGAAAAGTTTTGGAAAAGATTTAAAAAATACACGATCAATTCAAAATATTTGGTGCTCACGATGTGAATTGCTGGTTTAAAACAGAAATCAGGACATGGTCTTTATTATACGTCCGAGGTTGTCACACAGGTTAAAAAGGAGGACATGATGCTTTCTTAAGATATCTGCCAATTATTTTACTCTTCCTAATTCTCAGAAGGTTGAAAAATTCAGTGGCATGAAATAAACAGATATTAACCTATTTTCACCTTGCAGGAAGTTTCTGTTTGTGCAAAGAAAGGATGCTTTTGGCTCTCGTGCGGTAGAAATGGGTGCTTGTTAGATATACTTTCATATTTTCCTGACCACCTTTCCTAAATTGTTATGATTACCTGATTACATCTGTAGTGAGAAAGCAGAGAATAATTGACTCTCCTTACAGACTGCAGTAGCAGCATGTGACAAAGGCATTCCACTGCAGAGCTCACATAGAGGCCTTGCCATGGTGATTTGGACAATGTTTTTCTGTTTTAGAAAGGACACGCTTGACCATTGTTTGGAGGATGTAATGGAGCTATCTTGAAACAATCAATCTGTGCCAGAAATCAGATAAAAAAAAAAATAACAGCAGGGAAGAAATAGCGCCCTTGTTTCTATACACATTCTGAAACAAGTTTGACCTTCCCACTACACTGTGTTAACCTCCTCCGTTGTCTACAGAAGCAGTAAAATGTAAAATCTCAGACCACTGCTTCAATAAGCAAGTAAAAAGATTTTAAGGAAAATAAGTTTTTAAGAAACCAAGACAAATGGATGTGAATAGAATCACTCCATTCTATTTGTCTCTTATCTGTGGGGCTACTCACATCCTCCTAAGGCATTTTAGTGGGTATGATACCTGGCTAACAGGAGAAGTGTTCCTGTAATAATAATAATAATAATGATATTTGTTAAGTGCTTACTATGTGCAAAGCACTGTTCTAAGTGCTGGGGGGATACAAGTTGATCAGGTTGTCCCACGTGGGGCTCACAGTCTTAATCCCCATTTTCTGGATGAGGTAACTGAGGCACAGAGAAGTTAAGTGGCTTGCGCAAGGTCACACAGGTGGCAAGTGGTGGAGTTGGAATTCGAACCCATGACCTCTGACTCCCAAGCCCGGGCTCTTTCCACTGAGCCACACTTCTTCTCATCAGAAATGCCACAGGGAAATTGTCATTTTGTGTCCAGAATGTCATTATCTTCGGCTTTTACACGGAACTATGTGTTTATGGCCAGAAAAATGTGTGAAGCAGCATGGCTTCTTGGAAAAAGCATGAGCTGGGAGTCAGAGGACCTGGGCCAGCTCTGCTACTGTTTGCTGTGAGATCTTGGGCATGTCTCTTAGTTTCTCTTTGCCTTAGTTCTCCCATCTGCAAAATGGGGATTAGATCCCTGATCTCCCTTCTACTTAGACTGCAAACCCCATGTGGGACAGGGACTGTGTTTGACCTGATTATTTTGAATGAATTCATTCATTTAATTGTACAAGAGAAGTGGCGTGGCTCAGTGGAAAGAGCCCGGGTTTGGGAGTCAGAGGTCGTGGGTTCTAATCCTGTCTCTGGAACTTGTCAGCTGTGTGACTTTGGGCAAGTCACTTCTCTGTGCCTGTTACCTCATCTGTAAAATGGGGATTAAGACTGTGAGTCCCACGTGGAACAACCTGATCACCTTGTATCCCCCCAGTGCTTAGAACAGTGCTTTACGCATAGTAAGCACTTAACAAATGCCATCATTATTTATGGAACATTTACTGTGTGCCGAGCATTGTATTAAGCACTTGGGAGTGTACAATAGTACAATAAACAGTTACATTCCCTGCCCAAAACAAGCTCTTCCCCTAGCGCTTAGTACAGTTCTTGACATATAGTAAAAGCTTAACCAATACCATTATTATTATTATTATTATTACTACTACACAAATGGTAGATATTTAGTTTGTTTGCAGCTGTCCACTGCTGTTTGCTTAATATCCTTTCCTATCTTCATAACTTCAATCGTCATCACCCCCAACTCTTTTCTTTGCTATTCCTATTGCCTATCCTCTTAAACTGTGCTCAAAGAGATCTTGCAGGAAAAGCAAATAGTTTAAATATGTTAAATTGGGAGAACTTTCATGAAGGGAGAGCATGGGGGAATTCATGCTCTGGAAAAAACAAATGGAAATAAATGTCTTTGTTGAACAATCCCCAATGGTAACTAATGGAGAGGGAAGGCATGAGGCTTGTGCTTTGGTACTGGTAATTGTGACTGAGCCACAATGACCTAAATTTAACAAGTCAAAACTGTCTTTTCCAAGGTCACTAAGAGAAGGCCAAAGTGGCCAGTCACATTTTGAAATTATTTTTCCTTGGGCGATTCCTCATGTGACTCAAATCCACCCTAGACAAATACAACCCATGGGCCCCATCATGATGGATGGAGACTGTTGCCATGCAGTTAAGTATAATGCCACTGGATCCAAATTCCACCAATTCTACCCCAAAGCTCTCCTTGAGATCCTTCAGGGTCTGTCTGCTCTCCCAATAGAAGCAGCGAGTCTGGTAGTCAGAAGGACCTATGTTCTAATCCCGGCTCCACCACTTATCTGTTGTGTGACCTCGGACAAGTCATTTCATTTCTCTGGGCCTCAGTTACCTCATCTGTAAAATGGGGATTTAGACTGTGAGCCCCATGTAGGACATGGACCGTGTCCAACCTGATTAGCTTGTATCTACTTCAGCGTTTAGTACAGGACCTGACACATAGCAAGTACTTAATAAATGTCATTAAAAAAAATTGACAAAGAGCACTCCAGCCCCCAGCCCTTTCCTATTCTGCTGACAACCCGGGACTCCATGTATCATCAATCCCAGAAACCGGGCTGGTTCATTGCCGAGGGGAGCAGGACAGAGCCACCGACATTCCTGGCAGCCAGCTGGACAGGCTCCTGAGTCCTTGGGGAAGATTGGGGTCAGTCAGGGATTCCTCATCAGATGGCTGAAAATTCCTAATTGTGAAGGATTTTAAGTAAAGCTTGAAACATTTGGACAAATTATGGATTTGCTGGTTTGAATTTGTTTTGGATGATAAAGGAGAAAGGTAACGCTATGCCATTAACAAGCATATGGGGCTGGGATTTTTCACTTAGAAATGAGCATTGGTTTAGTTTCATTTGGGTTAAAGAATTTTCTTTGGGCTTGGGCGACTCTCTGAGAAATAGGCCCTGAGCTACAGCAGCTCTTGTGTGTGCACCTTTATGGTAAAGGGATACAATAGTGAAGTCCTTCTGGCTCAGTGGAAAGAGCATGGGCTTGGGAGTTAGAGGTCATGGGTTCTAATCCCGGCTCTGCCACTTGTCAGCTGTGTGACTTTGGGCAAGTCACTTCTCTTCTCTGAGCCTGTTACCTCTTCTGTAAAATGGGAATGAAGACTGTGAGCCCCACGTGAGACAACTTGATTACTTTGTATCTACCCCAGTGCTTAGAGCAGTACTTGGCACATAGTAAGCGCTTAGCAAATGCCGTCATTATTATTTGGGAATTTGTAAAGAAGTCTGAGTTATCATGACTTGGTTTAATGGCGTGAAAAGAGGGAAAGCTTTCAGGGGAGAAAAGACAATGTTGGGATCTGAACCACACACTAGAAAAGAGAATATTTTATAATGGGTGCTCTTCTGAATGAGAGTGTGTACAGGGGAAGAGGAAGAGAGTGAATGTGAGGGGCAGTGAGTAGGCAAGTAAGAGAGTGGGTAGTGGAGGAAGAAATGGAGAATATGGGGAGGAGTGAGTCAGAATGGGTGAAGGGGAAAGAGGACAGAGGGACTTCAAAATTAGGGTGTTTTTTCTCAAACCTTTCCTTATTGTGGAAAGGCACAGTGGAACTTATTGGGAGAACATCACAGAGTGGCCCAAGCAGAGACAAAGAGGTGATGGGATATTGAAATGACAATCCCTCAATCAATTGCTCGATCAATAAGTGGTATTTAGAGTGCTTACTGTGTGCAATACATTGTACTAAGCACTGGGAGAGTACAATGGAATTGTTAGACACAATCTCTGCCTACCATTTCAGAGGGCCCAGCAGCAAATTCGGCGTAGGAATATATTCCTATAGCGTAGTCTTTTGTATTCAGTGTTATGTCACGCACTCTCTAGAGTTTTTTGTTAGTCCTCTTTATTTTTTTGAGAAACATAGACGTCTGTCAAAGCAAACCCCCAGTAAGCATATTTTCTTCCCCCCCAAAATTGTGTGTGTGTGTGTGTGTGTATACATGTATCAGTTGTAAAAGAAGTATAGTGTTTCCCACTGGCATTTTGTTTAATAGCAGTAACAGATTGGTCTCGTACACCTCATCAACAAAGAACATACCGCTAGACAACATATTAGAGTTTTTGCTTCCGGGGAAGCCCAGAAGATAATGTTCTTCTAAGGTATACAGCAAATCTTGTTTTCCATAGAGTTTATTAGCTGGCTTATGTGTGTGCACGCAAATGGCATGTGTGTTCAGAGTTGGTGGTCACCCACTGGGTGAGTTGGGATCCAGCGGCTTCTGTGTGGCTGTAGCAGTGGGGTGAAGGGGGCAGGCATGATGTACCAACTAGTAAGCTTTTCCATTGCCCTCAAGGGACCAGGTCCTTCTGTCAATCCAGTTTTATAGAGAGCCCCAGTTATTGCCTCCCTGGAGCTAGTTTCACAACCCTCTCTCCCTCCTCCTTCTCTCCCCTGACTATGGTGTGCAAATCACTGTGCTAAATCCTGCTTGCTCAAGATGGACTCTGCTGATTCCAGAGCTCTGAGATTGAGCAAGGAAATGGTGGTCCTTTTGGTTGTGTGCCTCCAGAGAGCACTGGGCAGATGCCCACTTGTTCTTAAGCTCTCTGACTTCAATGCTCACTGCTATGGGACCAGGATGAGGATTAAACAAGCTTAACTAACAAATGCCCACTAACTGAGCCTGCAACTGGAAGCCCTGTTCATTTGAGTGGGATATTACTGAGGGAATTAAAATGACCCGAGGAAGCCTCTTGTTTGACTCCTGGGTTTGAGAAGCAGCTTTTGTACCCTCTCAAGAGAATTGGCCTGCTTACTTTTTTTCCCCATACCATTTAGTAAAGCCGATCTCAGAGAACTAATTTCTGCTAGGTAAATAGCAACTGGAACATCAATTTCCTGTCAACAGCTGCAGCTTCAACAGTTTCAGTCCTTCATTCAAATATGTGAATGTTCTGCCTAAATTGCACATTTCTCATTTAGTGTACCTTGAAAGCATGTACTGCCACTCATTTCTAATCCCAGAGAAGTGGGTTGGTCCGTGCTGTGGTTTGCATAAAGCAGCACTCCGGAGGTGCCTCAGAGCACCCGAGAAGACACTAGAACATGCCTAGCTTACTTCAGGGAAAACAAAATTGGCTTAGGAAATTTGGCTTCAAGAAGCTGGATTTTGAGGAACCAGTTTAGAAGTTTACCTGATTCTATCTCGGAAAGTTTATTTTGCAAAGATTTACTAGGTGGTTTTCTGATGATTGTTCCCTGGCGCCTTGAAAGGAGATAAAAATCACCGTTGGCTCTTGCTTATGGAGCCAACAGCCAATCTATCACCTAGCTCATATTGGAGGTGATGAGCTGTGATGGCTCCGGGGTGAATCCATTCAGAGGTTCTGGGGTTGGGGGGTGCTCCCCCCTCTCCCTGCCTAATGGTGCAGCTCACTGGCCTCTGGGAAACTCCCAAGAATCTCCAGCCTCATGAATTCGCCTCCACAATTCAGCCCCTGGCAGAGCACTCTCAGCTAGTTATTGCTGAAGGAGTTTCCATCTGTCAGCAGGAAAACGGTGACAACTGGGAAGAGGCTGAAACTTGGCTTTTGCGAGAGGAATGTGACTCAATGGGCCAACTAAGAAGGGTGTGTTCAATCTCTAACTCCATTAATGCTCCTGACATCTTTTTAGTGGTATTATTAAGCTCTTACTATGTGTCAAGCACTGTTCTAAGCGCTGGGGTAGATACCAGTTGATCAGGTCACACACAGTTCCCTGTCCCCACATCGGGCTCACAGACCGAGGAGGAAGGAGAACAGGTATTGAATCCCCATTTTACAAATGAGGAAATTGGGGCACAGAAAGGTGAAATGACTTGCCCAAGGTCACACAGCAGGCAAGTGGTGGGGCCGGGATGAGAACACAGGTCCTCTGACTCTCTTGCCCATGCTCTTTCCACTAGGCCAGGCTATTTCCCGTAATGATCGAGCTACACACTTTGGCTGTAAAGTGGAGATAAAAGCACATGGAAGAGTTCTGAGGTTTAGTGAATTAATGAATGTACAGCCCGTGTGCTCACCTAAAAGCTGCTCTTTAAGAGAATTCCCAGTTATTTGGACTGAGAGTCTCGCCTTTGGTTTTCAAAAGTCCTTTAGTAAGATGAAGTGGAAACCTCCCTCGCATTCAATCATGCAGGGAAAGTAAGATAGGCATCAGAAAGCTGAAACCTAGCCATCCATGTAACTGAGTGCAATGATGATGAGCTGGCAGCCAGTGCAAGAAGTGAGGCAGAACTGTTCTTGCTCGGGAAGTAAAGAGTCTTAGAATGCTGAGTGACTCGTGAGTGACCTTGATCAGAAAGCTTGTTCCCCCACAAGTGACAACATCGGAGGGAAGGTGGGAGAGGCTCTACCCTCTAAGATTCGACTCCCAGCCTCAGCAGTGAGCCGGCTAAATGCTGTAGCAAGGAGAAAAAAAAGTAGTTGAATTTTGTAGAAAGAATATTTTGCTTCTACAACCAAACCTAGACAGTTTTGTTGGTGGTGGTGTGTTGCTGTGAATTGTCTCCATCTGTTCCAAACCCTCTTCAGTGCTCTAACACTGACAGACACCAAACTGGAGCTTGTATTGCAGATCACATACTGTGTCTCATAGTTTCAAGGCTTCCACAGAGACGGCTTTTTATTTGCCAGCCGACGCCTAGTGATTACTTTTGATACACTCACCATGCGGTTAAAATTATTTCTACCTCGAAACATAATCCTGTCTCAAATGATTAAAAAGAGGTGGCGGGTGGGTGCCGGGTAAGGGCATTCACCAGGGCCTGAGACAGTAAATCATCCACTTGTAAGAGGCCTGCTCTTGAACATCCAAACCGTTCAGTAATGATCTCGTCTGGGAGAAAACATTTCCTTCTTAATAGATGTCTTGAGTTATTTCTTGTTGCCTAGTAATGTGACATCAGGGCACACTCATGAGGCTAACACAAAGTGGACTATGTCATAGTTTATAAGTCTAAAGGACTGGTCTCCAAGCAGCATAGCCCCAGGGGGAGTTGGTGGGTTTTCTTATACACTGGTTGGATTCTGTCCCAAACTGGCCAGGTCATGAATTACTGTAGTGAGATGAAGATCTGAGAGAGACCCAGCTTCATTATCTATGGCCTGCCAATAATGGGTGAGAGACAGAAACTTTCCTTCTCACTCCAGAAACAGTAAATCAACAGTATTTATTGAACACCAGGATAAGTAATATGGGGAGATGAAAGGGAAGAAAATATTGGCTCCTGCTCTGATCCAGATTTCAATTTAAGTTATGAAATGCAAACAACTCACAGACATACAAGTGACAGGCAAAGACCAAAAAATATACATACGAGTATGGAACAGAATACTAGTAATAACTGTGGTACTTGGTGTGTTCTGACTGTGCCAAGCACTGTACTAAGCGCTGGGGTAGATGCAAGATAATCAAGTGCGACACCGTCCCTGTCCCACATGGGGCTTGTGGCCTACATATGTCCAACATGGGGCTCACAAAAGGACAGAAACATAATGATATAATACAATTGAATTTAAGCGTTTACTTAGTGCCAAGTACTGTAATAAGTACTGGGGAAGAGAAAAGCGAAAGAACACATACATAAGTACAAGTTACTAGAACTGTAGGCTGCAAAGAAGTAACCCATTTGATGATGGAGTCTTCCTCCAGGACAGTGGATGAACCTCAGTTCTTAAGGGATGGAGACCCCACTTGAAGGAATTGATTTTTGTGTTAGTGGTTTGTGCAACACTCTCTGGTCCTGGCCTGTCATTTCACCTTGGGGACCCAGAGAGCAGCAAGGGAGTGCAGCACAGCGAGGAGTGCACAAGGCGGTTTTTTTATGTTCAGGCTGAAGTGACCACAGCATAATGCCCAAGCTGGCCCATGGCACTGTGTCCTGGAAAGCTGCCATGGATGCCCTAGTTGGTTCTCTGGCCAGATGCCTTCCCAGCACATGGCATAGCTTTGACTAGAACCCAGGTCTCCAGATTCTCTGAGCAGTGCTCTGACCACTGGGTTGGCAGAAGGGCTGAAGGAATTGATGAAATAGAGTTGTGTCAAAAAAAAAAAATGATGAGAACTGGGGTGGTGGGGATTATTTTAATAGTCTGTTCTATTTGAGCTGTCATCTTAGATGGATTTTATGATGTTAGCAGCCAAGCTGGGCCACCCAGTTCAGCAGTTTCTGAGGGATGAATTTGAACCCCAGACTTCAGAAAGACTAAAGCCACAACGCAGGACAAGGGAGTTGTGAAGGCATCTTCTGCTGATGTGTTTATTTCTCTTTATTACATAATTCTTTAAGTATGTCTGTGGTGTGTGTGTGCATGTGTATGTATGTGTGTTTTTGTACGGCGTTTCTCCACCTCTCCCTCTGCTCCACTGTAATGTGAAAGAAATGTTTGCTGATGGATAGTTCTGCAATCTACAAGAGCCAATTTCTCTGCAGCACATTTGTCTGTGCCTGTTGAACTGAGGTTGTGTTCCCGGGAAAGGATCCTGGGGTTTCTGAGATTCAGCCTGGCGGAGAGTTGCAGGGAATTGGAGTAGGGAGTAGGAGAGGGTCAGGGCCAGCTTCATTCAGTAAGTGCAAGAGCCAGCTGTACAAGGACACCTGTCAGAGAGAGTGGCAGGGCAGCCTTGCAACTCCAGGCAGGTGTTCTGTTTAGGTCTTTTGAAATGGAGCAATTGTGAGATCCACTCATTCTAAGATTAAAATTGTCGGTAGACTGCATTTACCATTTATTAATTTTTCTCCTTCAGTAGAGTGGCCTAGTGGATAGAGCACTAGCCCGGGAGCCAGAAGGATCTGGGTTCTTATCCTGGCTCTGACACGTATCTGTGGTGTGACCTTGGGCAAATCACTTTAATTCTCTATACCTCAGTTACCTCATCTGTAAAATAGGGATTAAGACTGTGAGCCGAATGTGGGACAGGGACTGGGTCCAATCTTTTATCTACCCCAGTGCTTAGTACAGTGCCTGGTGCATAGTAAGCACTTAAATATATATACATAATATAGTTATATAATATAAATATACATATATACTGGGTGTTTTCAGGAATGATTGGGTGGGAATGTCTTGGGCATGCCCCCTGCTGACTTCGGTTTGTGGAGAGCATAGGAAAACCCCCATGAGCAGGAAGGTTGTCAACCAAATTCCCTTAAACTATCGTCCCTCCAAGATGATTATCCATAAACTCAGGTAACTCAGACTCTTCCTTGAAAGAGGACTGTACTTTTCCCAGGGCCCTAATCCATTCCTGAGAATAAATTAGGAGTGTAGGTTAACATCCATAAGTCACTTGAGGACCATTTAATGCATTCCTGGTGTAGTGTCCTAATCTTTCTCTGAATGGCATGCAAGTGTTGATGTCCCCAATTTACTACCTGGGAGGTACTCAGGGGCTGGGAGTAATCTGATTCAGTGTGTAAAAACAGTTCAGTCAAAATCTACTTATTAAACATCCTCATCCCAGGGTGCCAAGCCTTGTCCTTGGACTCTAAGTTGTATCAGTTATAGTCTACAGTTGTTTGAGATCCATCTGAATAAAAAGTGCTTTATAAATAGAAACTGCTTTGAAGTTATTGTAGAGGAAGGAAGATTTTCTCTATTATATATGCCCTGCCATTTATCCACTTTGCAATCACCCATTCTGTTCAGTGCCCATGTTTTCAGAAAACACCTTCTATTGGCAAAAAGTGAAATGTTTTCTTTGAAGCCAGAGTGAAAGATGCTCCATGAATCATTCAACAGATTGCCCAGAAGCTCAGTTACTCTGCTCTAGCCTAGCTCTAGGCACCCATGACCCAAGAAACATGTGAACACACTGTTTGAGCTGTAGCCAATGAGGACAGAAATCCCCCAAACATTCAGAAATAATTATCTTGTCTCCTAATCTGTCGGGAAGGACAAATGGGCTAACTGAAGCAGCATGTTCTAGCAGATAGAGCACAGACCTGGGGGTCAGAAGGATCTGGGTTCTAATTACAGCTTCACCTCATACCTGCTTGTGAATTTGAGCAAGTCTCTTCACTTCTATGAGCCACTGTGACCTCATCTGTAAAATGGGTATTAAGACCATAATCCCCATGTGGGACAGGCACTGTGTCCAACCCAATTTGCTCATTTTCAGACCAGAGCTTAGTATAGTGCCTGGCACATTGTAAGCACTTGCTTTGCACATAGTAAGTGCTTAATAAATGCCATCATTATTATTATTATAAATGTCATTATCATCATTAGCCCCCTCCTTCTTCTCCCCCTCCTCCCCCTCCTCATCCTGCCTTGCCTCCTTCCCCTCCCCACAGCACCTGTATATATGTTTTTACATATTTATTACTCTATTTTACTTGCACATATTTACTATTCTATTTATTTTATTTTGTTATTATGTTTTGTTTTTTTGTCTGCCTCCCCCTTCTAGACTGTAAGCCCGCTGTTGCATAGGGACCGTCTCTATATGTTGCCAACTTGTATTTCCCAAGCACTTAGTACAGTGCTCTGCACACAGTAAGCGCTCAATAAATACGATTGAATGAATGAATCATTATTACTACTGAGACCCTGGGCAATTACAGTGAAAGGGAATAGGTCAGGGTCTGGTAACTGTGGCAGATACAAGAGCATCTAGTGTGGCTAGGGACCCGAGAGTCCACCCAGGGACACAGGTAACATGTCTGTTTTGGGATGGCCACTCTGGGAATCTCTGTTACTCTCATCTGCCAGTCCCCATGTCCATGGACAAGAAGGGCACTGTAGGGGTCCAGGCACAGTCCTGGGAGTCAGAAAGACCTGGGTTCTGCCACTTGTCTGCTGTGTGACCTTCAGCAACTCCCTTCACTTCTCTGTGCCTCAGTTCCCTCATCTGTAAAACACGAATTAAGACTGTGAAGTCCCATGTGGGACATGGATTGGGTTCAACCTGATTAGGTGGTATCCACCCCAGCACTTACTATGCCTGCCATATTGTTCGTGCTTAACAAATAACAGGAAACAAAATGAACTCCCCCTAAAAAAAAACAAAACCCCAAAACAGGGCAGTGTAGTTCCCCCAAGCTGGAGCACTGCTGATCCACAACAGTGGTAATAGCTGTAGCTCCTTCAATCATTTAATTGATATTTATTGACAAGCCTCCCATTTTAAATTGAGATTCCTGCTGTAAGTGCTGGCAGAAGTAGTGGGGTGGGGGGGAGGAAGTAAGCAGAAGAGCTAAGTGGATTTCAGAACATCCTCTCACTCTGAAATGTGTCCCAAAGGGCTCAATCCCAGTCCTTCCATCACGAAAGAGAACTGGGGAGTACAGATTCTCACTGCTTGAACCTAAAATAAAAATCCAAGAGCCCAGAATTCAGGTACAAAACAGTGTATTTTGGAATTATTCTTATGTAATCAGCAGATTTCCTGTGAAGTGCAGAAAAATAGGGTGAGCCTCAAGATTCTATCTGATGACATTGTCATTGTTTTTTCCTAAGTCCCAATAGTATCCGAGGCACATTTGACTATTTTCTCCATGCTTTGCAAATGGAAAGGATGTCCTCTGATGTTCTGTCATGTTCTTAGTGAGACTGCAAGCCCTTCTAAATGAAAGCTGCAAAGCAAAATTTTATTGTGGCCACCCACAGAAAAGCATCACTTTAGCTATTCTGATTCACTACAGCTTCTCACAATGTATGGGCTTCAACCAGATTATTATCTGCAACATGGCAATTAAATTAGGTGATAATTGGGGTAGGCTTTTGTGTATGCCCATCTTGTTCACTCAGTATTGTGGAGACAGTGGGAGCCTGCTCCCTCATCCATAGTGGAATGGGAAATTTGATGGGATGGCATAACCAGAAAGTCCTGGAGAAGGAAGTTTGGGGGAAATCTCATGATTCCTTCATCCCTTTAAGCAAATCAGTCCTTGTAGGGCTTTTTACCAATCCCCTTCAGAGACCTAGACAGATTATCCAGGCAAAAGATCATATCCCACTCCACCCCCTTCCTCCCTCTTTCCCCCCAAATACACATACAAGATACAAGATATGGACTGGCCAAAGGGATATAGTTAAGGTGTCTTAAAGGCTTTCTTTTAAAGCAGGAAGCAAGGAGACAAAGGGGAGGTTAGAGCAGAAGTTAGTTGACTAAGTGTCTTATGGAATGTCTCTTTCCACTTATTGGGTTATGTTCTTCTATAGAGTGTAAACTCACTATGGGTAGGGAACAGGTCCACTGGTTCTCTTGTAGTCTCCCAAACACTTAATACAGTTCTATAAAAATACTAAGCTCTCAATAAATATCATTGATTGATTTTTTCAATTAGTTTAATCATCAGTATGTTTGCAGAACCTTTACTGAACCTTGTGTGAAGTTAAAGGCAGGTAGGGCCCCTGCCTTCAAGAAATTTACAATCTAATTTGAGGTAGACAACACACTGTATTAAGCACTGGAGTAGATACAAGATGAGGCATGCAGCTCACATTGTAAGTAGGAGGGGGAAAAAGTACTAAATCCCCATTTTACAGTTGAGGGAACTGAGGCCCAGATAAGTGAGTTGTCCAAGGTCACAGAGCAGGCAAGTGGCAGAGGTAGGATCAGAACCCAGGTCCTCTGATTCCCAGGTCCATGCTCTTTCCAGTAGGCCACATTTCTTTTCTCCAGGGCACAGTCACCAGCAAACAGTAGCTCCTGGTGGGCTCAGTCAAAGATTTCCAACTGACTATTATCAGACAGCGATGTAGAGCTTGACTTGGGTCCGTGTGGAAAGGGGATCAAATCCATCCAATATTATCATCAGCTGTTCTTCATTCCATCTGGTTTAGACTTAGAGCCTCATAACATGGGAGCTTATTACAGTGCTCTGCACACATTGAGTGTGCAATAAATACCATTGATGGGTTGTTTGCCTGGCTTATCCCTTAATCTAGAACTGGTGAGAGCCACCACCACCAGTTAGCTTGTTTTCATGATTCCTAGCCATGGTGCTTCACTCTAAAGTTCAGTTTTGTATGTATTAGCAATTTCAGCATCAACACGCAAATTAAACCAACCATACTTTGAATCACTAGAATGATTGGAACTTGTTCACTTTCCCAAGAGAGAAGAAATTGGTTTTCAAGGAACTAATTAACTTTTATCTATTTAGTACAGTGTTTGGCACAAAGTAAGCACTTAACAAATACCATTCATTCATTCAATCATATTTATTGAGCATTTACTATGTGCAGAGCACTGTACTACGTGCTTGTTGGCAGCTGTCATAAAGTAGGGAAAAATGTGTTTAGTTAAGCACAGTTTGGGTCAAATTTTGGGTGGTAGGTCAAACACTGAAGGAAATGATGCCAACTTTTTTATTTTGGGCATGTGGGTGTTTGAGGTTTAGAGGAAGGGAGGCTTTCATCAACATTCTTCTCCTCCCCTCACTCACATGTTTTAAGTAGTCCCCTGACTGCCCAGCTGGTGGTAGAGACCAGAATATTATTTTGTTCTCCAAGTGGCTTCCTGTGCCCTCCTTTGGCATCAGGCTGCTCAGAGTGGGCACAGGATGTTATAAAATTAGCTCCAGGAAGAGTGTGTGCAGTTAGGAGACGGACATATGGGTGGGAGAGGCACAGAACATGCCATGAGGCTGTATGTGAGTGAAATAGTATCCTGGCTCCCACAGCTTGTGAGCCATGAAGTCAGCACCTAACTTTGAAAGGATCATTGGACTGCCCACCCACCCAACCAAATCCTTGCCCATTTTAAAGCAGAAACCCAGTCTGAGGTCATGAGCGAAATTACTAATGGCATACTAACTTACTGACAAGACTCAAATTATTTCATTAGTAATCAACGGTCTACTGACTTGCTGACAGTCTAAATTCATATCAATAGTTACTGTGGCTTACTGATTTATCGACATTAATTGCCAATGGCTAATTGGAGGGCAACTGTAATAACCAAACAAATGGTATTTATTGAGCACTCATTGTGTACAGAGCACTGTACCAAGAGCTGGGGAGTGTACAGTAAAACAGAGTCAGTAGATATGTTCCCTAGCCACAGTGAGCTTTCGGTCTTATCGCAAACTGTGGAGGTGAGGGACCCAAAAAATGCTGGGGGGATTGAGTGAGGTTTCAGTCTTTACATCACAAATTATGGAGGCAAGGGACCCAAAAGATGTCTCGGGGGATTGAAGCCCACCAGCTTCTTGGCTCTAATTTGAGATGGATGGGAAAGAAGGACAAGGGTTCTGGATGTGTTCAGAAGACTGCTCCATTCTGTTTGTACTGGAAAACTGTCAAGTCCGTGGGCCTTGAGCTCAGAGTGAAAGCTGCTGATTGGGCAGTTGCCCATTTGGAGAGTGATAATGAGCCTTTTATCTTGGCTATTAGGTATGTTACACTGCATCACCATAATACACCACTTCATTCCCCATTCTAGACTGTGAGCCTGTTGTAGGGTAGGGACCGTATCTATATGTTGCTAACTTGTACTTCCCAAGCGCTTAGTACAGTGCTCTGCACACAGTAAGTGCTCAATAAATACAACTGAATGAATGAATTGTCTCATTACCAAATAAACCAAGCAATGTCATGTTGACCTCTCATTGCTGTTACTCTGTTCTTCTCTCTGAATCTCTATTTAACATTTTCTTTTTTCTCTTTATTGTTCCATGGCTGGCTTCTGGCTGGTTGGGATAGATTTTAGCATTTCTTTCTTCAGCGTCCTTAGCTGCTTGCAGTCATGTAGCAGATTGTCACCACCGAATGGGTGATAGGCAGAATACTGGTCCCAGACCAAAAACCTTTTTCAAACAGGGACCCTAGCTTCCTAGGGGAGGAAGATTGACCAGGGGCCTGGGAAAAGAAAAGGGGACTGAAGGATGAAGGAAGGGCACAGGTGCCATGGAAGAAGTATGACTTCATTGTCCCTGATCTATATAAACCCCAGAAAGCCAGTTCTCCCCTCACCCCAGTGTTGCCCAAGGTTAGGGCTTTATAACCTGTACTTTGCCAGTCTCTAGGTTCTATGGTTTTAGGATTATGGGCAGAGAATACGTCTGATAATTCTGTTGTTTTGTACTCTCCCAAACACTTAGTAGAATGCTCTGCACAGAGAGTTCAATAAATACCATTGATACCAGGCCTTGGGAAGCTACCGACTTTTCCTTATTGATGTTAGTTGGTATTCTTCAAGTCAGCATGCTTCTGCTGCCTCTCTAAGGTTAGAGACCCCAGGCAGGACATGTGTAGGGGTGCCAGTTTTCCTCCTGGGAAGCTCTGAAAGTCAGGGTGAAACTTTAGGCGATTCTCATGCTGAAGAAGACTATTGGGTTCCACATTTCCCAAATCATTGGCATCAGACTATTGCTCTGTGCGATTTGGCCCAGGGGTGAGTCAGTCTCTGAGATGCCAAATGAGACGAGGGCTGCTTCAATGATCACTGTAGCCGGGGACAGTGAAACGAGTCGGTTGAGGGAATGCAAACCATCTGGGGAATTTAAGAGCTAAACTGAGAAAGCCCTGACTCTGAGAGCGACAAGATTCCCAGACCTTCCCAGGGGTTGGAAATAAAGTCTGTAACGTCTGGTTTTGTTACAGTACCAAGGAATATACCAGAGGGGCCCTTTCCCCTTTTAATGTTAGGCAATTAACAGTCAGATTCACTTATAAGAAAAATGGGAAAAACATTACATGGACTCATGCCAGTTACATGAATTAATGCTATCTTGGGGTTCTGGTGGCAGCATAAACCGAAGAGCCTAGGATGAAATTATATCATTAGAGCCCACAGCAGCCCAGTTATTATTTTATGTAAAATATATGGTTCCACAAAACCCTGTCCCACAGCAGAAAGACTAAAATAATTGCATCCATAATGATTCAATTCCATGCTTCCTCGCCGGTATTACTATGGCATCGTTGATACAAACATAGCTTGTTTGGAATCTAGATGGCTAACAGATGAAGTTTCCAATTCCACCCTTCTATTATGGAAAGCAATAACTATGCGACGTGGTGAGGGGAATGAAGGGACACGGTAAACTCCAACCCACCATGCATCACACGTGACACGTAAATGTTCTCAACGCATCTCTTTCCCAAAAGAGACCCTGGAAGAATCCTGTGGAATCTTGCAGTCCATGCATTACCAACATCAGCAGGCCCGGTGACTGAGGCATCTTGTTACGGTAGGAATCACGAGATGGGTGGGGTCAGTGGTGCAAATAACTGAATAGTTTTCCCCTGGCTTCCTCCAAAATTCATATTTTGAATTCCACCACTCAGTCTGGGCTCCTGCTTTCCTCATATTTCTTTGGGCAACCCCCCTGCCTGTCTCTCTCTGACATGACTCTGGGCCTCCTGGCCAATACCAAACGTCACCCACCTGCTACACTCAAGATTGCCCAATCCTGGCAAGAAAGGACTCCTATTGCACCAGAGTGGACAGACGGCAGAGAAGACCCCCATAAGGCTATCTATAGAAAAATACATCTGAGAGTTCTGCTGACTGGCCCTGAATTTTATTCCATTTTATTATATCACTGGGGCCCTGATTAGAATGCCCATTGGGTATTGACTTACATGGCTGTTCACTGTCCAGTGCAATAGATTTATATCCAGTGCTTCTAGGCCTGGGAAGGAGGAGGAGTGGCAGACCAAGGAGGAAGAGGACTAGTAGTAATAATAAATAATAATAATTATGGTATTTGTATAGTACTCACTATGTGCCAAGCACTGTTCTGTTAGGGTAGATACAAGTTAATCAGGTTGGACACAGTCCCTGTCCCACACAGGGCTCATACTCTTGATCCCCATTTTGCAGATGAGATTACTGAGGCCCAGAGAAGTTGCAATTTGCCCTCTGAGAGGGCTCACAATGTCAGACAGGCCCATGTTCACAATGCCCCTGCCCTCAAGGGGCTCACAATGCCAGATTCCCAGTGATCATAGCGGGGCCCATTATTTCAACAAGGCACAAAGTAGTGGAGGAGCAGCATGGCTTAGTGGAAAGAGCCCGGACTTAGGAGTCAGAGGTCGTGGGTTCTAATCCCGCCTCTGCCACTTGTCAGCTGTGTGACTTTGGGCAAGTCACTTCACTTCTCTGTGCCTCAGTTCCCTCATCTGTAAAACAGGGATGAAGACTGTTAGCCCCATGTGGGACAATCTGATTACCTTGTATCTACCCCAGCGCTTAGAACAGTGCATGGCACATAGTAAATGCTTAACAAAAACCATCATTATTATTATTAGTAGTAGTAGTAGTAGTGGTATTTATTGAATGTCTATGGTATGCCGGATGCTACACTAATTGCTTGGGAGGTACATAGCCTGTCTGTAAGGAGCTTCCACTTTACAGGCAAGATAGACGTTCAAACACTGACTGTGCAATATACATACGTGCTTAATAAATGCTGCTGAGTGACTGTGAGGTTACTAGCCCTTATGTTATGCTTTCAATGGAATTGGTACTAAGAAGGTGGAAGAATACCAAGTACATGAGGTAGGTTTAGGTTAAAACCTCAAAGCATTTCCCAGGTGCCTTTAGGAAACTGAAAGGCTGTTTGTTTTCCTTTGAACTGGAGCAAAGGGGCAGAATAAAGAAGGGAAACCAAGACTAGCTGGGGATCACATGGGCCATTTGTGGTTTTTCAGACTGGAAGCCAGAGCAGTTTCTCAGTTTTGTGTGGGACAGGCTGATCGTGTCCTAAAGTAATACAGAAAACTGTCGCTCCTTGGATTTGGGAAAGGTGATGCATCAGAGTTTGCCTAGTCCCCTCTGGTTTGCCTAAAAACCAAGCAGACCCCATCCTTCCATCTCGAGGAGTGATGCAGCACTCTCAGTACATGGGGCTTGTTCAGCCATGCCAGAGTAAATGAAAGATATAAACAAATAATAAATTACCTCGGGGCCAATGGAGCGTGGAGAGCAGGAACTCTAAGATATTGCCCGAGGGAGAGAGTTGACTGAGCTGCGATTGACTACCCCATCCGGAGTTGCCAAGGGCTTTATTTCACAATCCAAATAGGCTGGTTTGCCCTAGGCCAAGATTTGGCAATGTAACGGCTTTAGAAAAAGTGATATTTCTGTCATCTTTTTTGTACCTGTCTCTTCTCTGGAGATCAGTGGAAATATACTGGGGAGAGTTTTCCTGAATCACAGCAGATTGCTTGAATCATAACATGGGAGGAGTGAGGGGAGATATAATTAATAATATTTTTATGGCATTTGTTAAGCACTTACTATATATCAAGTACTCTTCTAAACACTGAAATAGATGAAAGCTAAATAGGTCCAATGCAGTCCCTGTCCCACATGAGGCTCACAAAACAGGAGGAAAAACAGGTATCAAATCCCCATTTTATAGTTGAGGAAACTGCGGTCCAGAGAATTTGTTACTTGCCCAAGGTCACACAACAGGCAGTGTCGGAGCCAGGATTAGCACCCAGCTCCTCTCACCCTCAGCTTTCCACTAAGCCACACTGTCAGATGGTCTCTAGTGTGACTTGGAGGTAGAGAGGAAGGGTGGAAACCTTCCTGGTGTTTGGCTCAAAATGCAGAGGAGTCACAGAATGGCTGATGCTCGGCTTCCATTCAGGGCCATCCAAGATGTGCGATGGCCAGGCGGATGTCCTTCCCCTCTCCAGTGCGGGGGCTGGGGAAGACTCCGGAGGAAAATGAACTGATTTGCAAAGTGGTCTTTGATGACAGACATCGAACCAAACCTAGGCTGCCAAGGCCGGGAACAGAAGCCTGGTGGCACGTTCATGATGAGAGCTGTCCCAGCTCAACGGTGCTGGGAACATTGAGGTAAACTGAGTGATATGCAAAAGTCACTGCTGGCAGCACAGAGAGTCAATCCTGTGCTTGCTGAGGACTGGCAAGCAGGCTGCTCTAGCTTGGCTCTACCAGTTTTAAAGGAGACATAACCTATAGTGTGTCCAGTGAGACAAACCATCTCCCCAGGAATATTCGTATTTGATTTAAGGTGAGAGCTGTGTACTAGACAAATGCTTTACAAATATTTTACTTGTACATATTTACTACTCTATTTATTTTATTATTCATTCATTCATTCAATCTCATTTATTGAGCGCTTACTGTGTGCACAGCACTGTACTAAGCGCTTGGGAAGTACAAATCGGCAACATATAGAGACGGTCCCTACCCAACAACGGGCTGACAGTCTAGAAGGGGGAGACAGACAACAAAACATATTAACAAAATAAAATAAATAGAATAGTAAATATGTACAAGAGTATGTACATTCATTAATTCATTCAATCTCATTTATTGAGCGCTTACTGTGTGCACAGCACTGTACTAAGCACTTGGGAAATACAAATCGGCAACATATAGAGATGGTCCCTACCCAACAATGGGCTCACTGTCTAGAAGGGGGAGACAACAAAACAAAACATATGAACAAAATAAAATAAATAGAATAGTAAACATGTACAAGAGTACGTACAAATGTGCATATAGCTATAATTCTATTTATTCTGTTGGTTTTGGCACCTGTCTACATGCTTTGTTTTATTGTCTGTCTTCCCCTTCTAGACTGTGAACCCGTTGTTGGGTAGGGACCGTCTCTATATGTTGCCGACTTGTACTTCCCAAGTGCTTAGTACGGTGCTCTGCACACAGTAAACACTCAATAAATACGATTGAATGAATGAATGAAAAATGCACAAAAAAATATTCATTATCATAGTGTATTCTTGTCGCTGAATGGAAGTCCCTTTTGGAACTCCTATTTGTGAGACCCAGTGAGCTTAATAGTTTTGTCACACTTGATCATCATCAGTGGCATTTTTGAGTGCTTATTGTGTGCACAGTATCTTGAACTTGGCAGAGTACAATACAGCAGAGTCCTCAAAATACTAGTGATATTGTCAGATAGGACAACTTGCAGTTTTCAAACTGCAGAATGCACTCCATTCCGCCATAACTCGCCTTTTCTATCTGCATTTTTGATGCTACTTATCTGATGTGTATCCTTAAGCAAGTCACTTAACTTCTCTGTGCCTCAGTTACCTCATCTGTAAAATGAGGATTAAGACTATGAGTCCCATGTGGGACAGGGACCGTGTTCAACTGGATTATCTTGTACCTACCCCAGCGCTTAGAATAATTATGGTATTTGTTAAGCACTTACTACGTGCCAAGTACTGTTAGCAGTGCCTGGCACATAGTAAGTGCCGAACAAATGGAATTTTTTTTAAGAAAAGGAACTATGGAAAATTCTTCTGGCAATGAAAGCCTGCCACTTTTGGTGTGCGGGATTATCAGAGAAACCGTGTGCATGTGCGTCTGCACCTGTGTTTGCCTTCAGAAAGACTGAGTGCTCCAGTGTGAATTTTCCTCCATGCCAGGTTTCATAAGACAAGTGCTTTGCCTTTGAGTGCAATTTGGGTGTAGAGAGGTGTGGCGGGAGACCTCTTGAAGGTTGCGTTAGCAGAGAATTACAACCCCAATGTACTTCTATCCATTTCTTCTCACACCACTGGGGTCTCTAATGCTTATTCAAGCTTCCTACACTTTTTCCTGTGGAAAGAGAATGGGCCCGAGTTTCAGGAGACTCTAGTTCTAGACTGTGCTGCATAATAATAATAATAATAATAATAATAATAATAATAATAATAATAATAATAATGGCATTTAATAGTTATAGTATTTTTAAGTGCTTACTTTGTGCCAGGCACTGTACTAAGCACTGGGGTGGATACAAGCAAAGTGGGTTGGATGCAGTCCCTGTCCCACGTGGGGCTCACAGTCTCAATCCCCATTTCACAGGTGAGGTAACTGAGGCACAGAGAATGAAGTAACGTGCCAAAAGTCACACAGCAGACAAGTGGCAGAGCTGGGATTAGAACCCATGATCTTCTGACTCCCAGGCATCTGTAAAATGGGGATTAAGACTATGAGCCCCACACAGGACAACCTGAGTACCTTGTATCTATCCCAGTGCTTAGAACAGTGCTTGGCTCATAGTAAGTGCTTAACAAATACCATAATAATAATAATAACTATGTCATGCTGCTTCTCGTATAATCTTTTACATATCCCTTAGCTTCTCTGTGCCTCAGTTTCCATACCTATCAAAATACCCATTCTTACTCCATCTTAGATCATGAGTTCCATGTGGAATAGGGACTGATGTTTATCTTGTAATGATCCCAGAATGTAGCACAGTGCTTGGCATATAGTAAGCACTTTATAATTGCCATCATTATTATTGGTGCCTCCATGTTGAATTTTGCTGTGGATGCCTATCCAGGTGTGCCCTAGGACATTCTCTGATTTGAGGGATTTTGGAAACATGGGGATCAATCCAAGAGGACATGAGTCCCCTTTCTTCCCAGCTACCTGCCTCCATCCCCTCCCCACCCACTTCCATGAGTTTATGACTGCACTGTTCTTTTGAACCTCCAAAAAGCTCTGAAAGCC
Source organism: Tachyglossus aculeatus (assembly GCF_015852505.1). Classification (NCBI taxonomy): domain Eukaryota; kingdom Metazoa; phylum Chordata; class Mammalia; order Monotremata; family Tachyglossidae; genus Tachyglossus; species Tachyglossus aculeatus. Next base: position 22,405,221 of record NC_052077.1, on the reverse strand, counting down.
CAGTAATATAGAGCTGAGAAGTCGACCAATATTTCTGGAGAACTGGTGAAGTGTTATCTTCAATGGAACCCTGACTCCATCGACAGCTTGCCAGGGAAGCGGACTGTTTGCATACCAATTTAAGATCTGTTTCCTTGCAGTGGAACTATGAGTTCAAGTGGGAGTTTAGTTCTTAATTTGGGTGGATGAGATTCCAAGGGATCTGGAGTGATAGTGGTAATGTTTCAAACTCCAGGAGTGGCCTGTCCATCTACACTTTTTTTTTTTTAAAAAAAAGGTATTAAGCCCTTACTATATTCCAGGCACTGTACTAAGTGCTGAGATAGCTACAAGCTAATCAAGTTAGACACAGTCCATGTCCCACATGGGACTAACAGTCTTAGTCTCCATTTTATAGATGAGGTAACTGAGGTGCAGAGAAGTGGAATGGCATGCCCAACATCACACAGCAGACAGATGATGGAGCAAGGATAGAACTCAATTCCTCCCGACTCCCAAGCCCATGCTCTATCCACTGAGAACACGCTGCTTCTCTACACTGTTATCAGGACTAAGTTCTAAAACCAAGTTCTACTGGGTGGGAAGCTTGAGAAGCCACAAGAGCAACTGGTTTCCCCAGGGGATGGACTTAAGTCTGCTGGAAATGTAACTCACTGCCCGGTTTATTATCCTGAAACTGACCACACTGGAAAATAATCAGGAAGCAACATCTGGCATGCCTAAGCCAAAACGTGGAAGTTCTCACTTGGATTTCAAAAATAGAAAAAACAAAGATCTGTGCTCCACTCCACCTGGAGAGTTATGGGTCTTTGTAAAGAGGGAAACTTAACAAATGTTGAATGTTCATCTGAGTGAAAAGAGAGGCTTAACTACATGAGCCCTCGGGCCCTTAGAGTTTTCTTTCTCCACGAGTGCTTCTATAACATTGTACAGGTCATTTTTTTTTTACAGTAGCTGTACCTGCTTTTAATAGGAACATCACGAGACTTTGTATTGTACAATGTTTATGAAATTAAAAACAGAACCAACTGAAAGCTTCTAGAATCAACAACAAGGCTACAATCTACAGTGAAATACATCACAGTGTACTTTCCTCAGTAATAAAATATGGCTCGGTGACAAGAGCCCGGGCTTGGGAGGCATGGAGAAGTTAAGTGACTGGCACAAAGCCATACAGCAGACGGGTGGCGGACCAGGGATTAGAACCCAGGTCTTTGAAAATGCTGCCCTACCTTTCTTTTTTTTTTTTTTGTTAAATACAACCAGTTTCCCCTGAGGATGGATTAAAGTAGAGTCTGTTTGAAATGAAACTCAGATTTTTTTTCAGCCATTTTATGATTGATCTAAAAATTCAGCAGAGTAAGACTGCTTATATTTGTTTTTGGGTTGAACTCCTTTTACTGCCTCAACCAAACAATTTCTATCACTCAATCAATGGTATTTATTGAGTGCTTACTATGTACAGGGCACTGTAGTAAGTATTCCTTGCCCAGACTAAAGGTTTATATTAAAAATCTTGTAGCAATTTGAACTAACCATGCTGAAGACTTCTCCAGAGATCATATTCCAGTAGTCTTGTAAATAAGCACAATTTCCCAGCCTGCTCACTCCCGCATAATAACTAAATATATGAAATCAACCTTATGCTATAGTTGCCTAAACTGATTCTCACCAGGAGCAAATGGTGGCTTTTATAAACTCTGGGTTTTAAGAAACATGCTTAGCTTTTGCAGATTATTCCAGTTTAAATCCAGCAATTCTTCACTTTTAGTTCTTTGATTTCTGACAGTATTGGTTGTTTTCGCTGTTGCACTTAAATAACAAGCATTGCATCATTGCATGGAAAATTATGTAAATGTATGAAGATCCTATTGCAAATCATACGCTACCCTATGGCTACCAGTTCCATATAGTAAGCTGTCTGTGCTGCTCTAGGTTCTGTAAAAGTTTGGTGCCCCTGATCTTGATTGCCAAGTACAGTTTTAACTGACAAGTAACCCCAGAGAGGAACATTGGTGCAGATGAAAATTAGCAAGAAGAAAAAATAATGGAGTGTCACAAAACAGTGCAGTATAAATTAATATCAGGAATGAGTTGTTATAAACTACTGGGTTGGATTATTGGTACTTAATGGTATTTGTCCTGAAGGGTATCGCAGGATGGAAATTCGATCTCTGGCCTTATATTCTGAAGTTAAAATTTAGGTTGCGAATTTCCCCGAGAAAATGATCTTGCAGAAAAGCAATGGCCAATTGCAGTAAAAAGAATTCCTTTATTTTCCTGTTATGCAGGCTTTGAGCAGGCATGGGAGCCCAGCTGATTATGAGTCATACTCATTCTAGATGTATGCTGTGGGAAGACACCAGCAGATTTGGAAAGAGATCTCAGACATCTTGTGGGAACAGCAGCATGTTTCAGTTATTGCAAGTGGAATTTCTACAATGCAATAACAACAGCTAATGCACCAATAGTGCCCTGTCTGTCTTGAGTGGGTTTTCTTGGTGCTCATAGAATAGGTCTACTGATTCTTTGGTACTCTCCCAAGTGTTTAGGCTAGTGCTCTGCAAACCAGTAAGGACTCAATAAATCGATTGACAGATTAATTCAAAGCAAGCCCCACTTATCTTATTAAGACATTTTATGAAGGGCAGAAGACAAGGAAAACACATTTGGTAGGCCCTGCCATTTTAGAAAGGAGAGGATTGGCTGGTTCTTGTGGAGGTAGAGTTCTCAGATGTTTTGCCTTTGGTTTACTTCTAAAAATAGCCATAAGATAGTCACTAATAATGACAGCAGCTTGCTTTCGCCAATAACATTTCTCCTTAATAATAATAATAATAATAATAATAGCATTTGTTAAGGACTTACTATGTGCAAAGCACTGTTCTAAGCACTGGGGAGGTTACAAGGTGATCAGGTTGTCCCATGGGGGGCTCACAGTCTTAATCCCCATTTTACAGACGAGGGAACTGAGGCTCAGAGAAGTTAAGTGACTTGCCCAAAGTCACACAGCTGACAAGTGGCAGAGCCGGGATTTGAACCCATGACTTCTGGCTCCCAAGCCCAGGCTCTTTCCACTTAGCCACACTGCTGCTTCTCTTAGAACTCGGGCCCTTCAAGGTATGATCTCATTTGCCGTCAACTCAGGGAAAGGAATGTCAACCGCGACTTAAAGGGTTGCCATGCCATTTGAGGCACAGTTCTTCTTTTTTTTGTACTTATGAAGTGATTGCTGTGATGTCTGTAATTTTCTCATCTCTTCCTGGCCAGTTCTCTGCATAGCATCTGATGGAAAGCTGATGTTGAACCAACTTACCCTTGAGGTAGGTCTTGCATGTTATAATTTGTCATCAGATAGATTGTGAGGCCTAGGAGACCTAAACCTACATTGACTAGGATGTCGGTGGAAGACAGAGGCACCTCCCCAAGATCAGGGGTTAACTGGCAGCTACCTGACTTTACAGGCTGTCAGTATGGCAAATCCTTGAGAGAGAGAAAGCAAGAAACAGCATAATCTAGTGGAAAGAGCATGGACCTATGTCCTAATTCTGGCTCTGCCCATTGCTCTGCCAGTGTCTTGCTGTGTGACCTTGGGGAAGTCACTTCACTTCTCTGTGCCTCAGTTTCCTCAACTGTAAAATGGATATTGAGGAGCAACATGGCCTATTGGCTAGAGCACGGGCCTGGGAGTTAGAATGACCTGGGTTCTAATCCTGGCTCCACCACTCGTCTGCTGTGTGACCTTGGGCAAGTCACTTAACCTCTCTGTGCCTCAATTTCCTCATCTGTAAAATGGAGATTAAGACTGTGGGACAGGAATTGTATCCAACATGATTTTCTTGCATTTATCCCTGTGCTTAGAAAAGTGCCTGACACATAGTAAGCACCTAATAAATACCAAAATTATGGTTATTATTATTATTACTGGTAGTAATAATTATACTATTAAATATCTGTTCTCCCTTTTACTTAGCCTGTGAGCTCCATGAGGGACATGGATTGTGTCTGACCTAATTAACTTGGTCATGGGTTCAAATCCCAGCTTCTCCACTTGTCAGCTGTGTGAATTTGGTCAAGTCACTTAACTTCTCTGTGCCTGTTACCTCATCTGTAAAATGGGGATGAAGACTGTGAGCCCCACATGGGACAACCTGATCACCTTGTATCCTCCCCAGCACTTAGAACAGTGCTTTGTACATAGTAAGCACTTAACAAATACCATTATTATTATCATTATTATTATTGTACCTACCGTAGTTCTTAGAACAGTGTTTGACATATAGTAAGCACTTAAGTACCATAAGAAAAACAGAATAAAGGAAAACGAAGAATGAAGAGAGCTGAGGATTGACAGGGAGTCTCTCCTGAAATGGGGTGGATGAAGGAGGAGGCCGGGGACTGGACTACATAACCTTAAGAAGGTCTCTTCCAGTCCTATCATTCTTTGTAAATTAAAAAAAATGAATAAATGAGGTTTACTAAAATAATTTTAAACTGAAAATTAACTGAGGTCAAATTACTTTTCTGTGCATCTTTGGAAATCGGCCCAGGGTAATACCTCTTTGTACAAGAACTGAGGTCGATTTTTTGAAGCAAATAAGAGTGCTTTGATAGTTGAGGTACGAGACCCCACATTTTAAACAGATGCTTCGAACAAAGACAAATGGTTTGGAGACAGGTGAGTGGTGTGTGTGTGCATGCGTGCATGCTGGGGAGGGGGATATCTTCAATATTTGCCAACACAAATAAGGTAGTGGAATAGCAGGCTTTATTTGAGAATCTTCAGTGTGAGGCTTTGAAAACCAAATCAGGAGGGAGTTAACCAAGGAAAGGGAATCAAACGATTATTTGAAAACAAATAATTGCTTTCAAAGCACGTTTATCCCTCTGGGATTTATTTTTTCATATGAAAGCTGGGAACAAATGGGGAGACTCAGCAATAATCCGCAATGAGAAAGCAATTTTGCTTGGGTTCAGTCTCAGTATATCAGAAGATGCTCCCCATTCCTTGGCTTGTCTGACCTTTAGCTAGATGTTATTGGGTAATTTTATTGGTCAAGACTTCACCGACTGTGAAATAGCAACGGGATCCTGAGCAGTAGAAAACCAAGAATTCTGGTGATTCAGATGGGAGGCCATTTCACTTCTGAAAATCCTTACAACTTTGTCAATTGCGAAAAAGTAGAAAAGACAACCAGCGCAACAAGTAGCAAATATGTTCACTCAGGCCAAGTCGAGGAAGCTGTGGTCCTGAAGTGACTCTTATAATGAGACTGATGCTATGCCCCTTGTTTTAGTGGATTGTCATAGCCCAGGAATGGTTGCATGCCTCCTCAGACTGCAGTGGGGAGAGCAAAGGTGGTGCCCCCCATCCCACATCAGCCAGGCATCACAAAGAGATGCCGCTCTGGGCACCCACACAATAACACGAGGCACAGTTGAGGGCATGGCTGATTTGGTAGGTGCAAATGCACCCTCTCCATAATGCTGCCGTTTCACTGTTGCTGCATCGCTGTTGCATCACTGCTGCTGCTGATCACTGCTCCCAGTTAAAGTCCTTCCTTTGCATGTGGAAAGTAGGAGATAGGGTGCAGGCACCAGACCACTCAGCCAATACTTGGGGAGGACTTCTGAAGTAAAGCTGCCATTTATTCCGTGCTTGCTATGGGCCAAGAGATCAGAAGAATTAGGTCGGACACAGTCCCTGGGCCACATGGGGCTCCCAATCTGAGTGTTAGGGAGAACGGTTGACTTATCTCCATTTTACAGATGAGGGAAAACGAGGCATGCAGAGATTAAGTAACTTGTCCATATGCAGCGGGCCGGTGGCAGAGATGGAACTAGAACCCAAGTACCCCAACTCTCGGCCCTGTATTCTGTCCTCTAAAACAAACTTCCTTCCGATTCTCTGCTGCAGTTGGTCTGAGGATGAGGAAGGATGGGCAGAGTGCAGGCTCTTCTCCCCTTCATAGTCCTCAGTGAGAAGGAAGAGGGGTTTACATTGGAAGAATTCTAGGAGTTACATTGATTTGTTTTATGCTTTATGGAAAGAGTAGCCTTATTGATCTTAGAGAGAGCTGAATCTGGCTCAGTAAACTAGTGCCATTCCAAGTCAATCCTGTGAGTCCACATTGAACCTAAATTTGGTGGGAGAGGTCAAAGCCTGGGAGAATAGCACGGAAGAGAGTAAAGCAGGTGGGAGCATTTTCTGAGAGTGCTGAGTGGCTGGTCAGTTGTAAAGAACAGAGCTATTGTCCAGCTGCTCACATTTCACACTGGGTGCACAGAGACAAGAGCTGCAGTTGGCAGAGGCTGGCATGGGTTCTCGGTTCTCGGAACAGGAAGAGCTCCACCCAGAAATCCAGCTTTTACTCTGTACCCACCTGCAGCTGTGGCTGCCGAGATCGCAGCCGGGGTGGACCACATCCCGAAAGCATTGAACTGTCTCTGTCCTGACAACCCTCTCAGCCATGTTGCCAACGCGATCCACCCATCTCACTGAGCGACATGTCTTGCCCTGGTTTGCATCCACTTCAAGAAGATGTGGTTGAAGCCAATAATTGGAAAAGCGGCATGGCCTAGTGGGGAGAGCATGGCTTGGAAGTCAAAAGGACCTGGGTTCTAATCTCTGCCCTGCCAATTACCTGCTGTGTAACCTTGGGCAAATAACTTAACTTCTCTGTACCTCAGTTTCCTCAACTGTAAAATGGGGAGACCTGATCTCCCTCCTACTTAGACTGTGAGCCCAAGGAGAGACAGAGACTGTATCTGACCTAATTAACTTGTTCCTACTCTGGTGCTTAGTGTTTGACATATAGTACTATTACTCTATTTATTTATTTATTTTTCTTGTACATATCTATTCTATTTATTTCATTTTGTTAGTATGTTTGGTTTTGTTCTCTGTCTCCCCCTTTTAGACTGTGAGCCCACTGTTGGGTAGGGACTGTCTCTATATGTTGCCAACTTGTACTTCCCAAGAGCTTAGTACAGTGCTTTGCACACAGTAAGCACTCAATAAATACAATTGATTGATATAGTAAGTGTTTAATAAATAGCATTAAAAAATAAAAGCCAGGCTGGTTACATTGTTAACCAGATTAGCATTGAATACCGCTAGCTTAGTGCTTTGCGTATTAGAACATAATCAAAAAATGTTGTTGACTAGCTCACTTGCATGACTTGACCAGGAGAGTACTCCTGAATCATCCAGTGCCATGACCTCTTTGGGTAGAAGTTATTATTTGCTGTCTCTTAAATATTAAAGATTCCTGTAAAAGATAAATTTACCAAAGGGCAGCCCTCAACATAATAATAATAATAATAATTAATCATTATAGCACTTATAAAACACTATGTGCTGCGCATTGTACTAAGCGCTGGGGTGGATTCAAGCAAATCGGGTTGGACACAGTCCCTGTTCCACGTGGGGCTCACAGTCTCAATCCCCATTTTACAGTTGAGGTAGGTGGGGCACAGAGAAGTGCAGTGACTTGCCCAAGGCCACACAGTAGGCAAGTGACAGAGCAGGATTAATAATAATAATAATAATAATGTTGGCATTTGTTAAGCGCTTACTATGTGCAAAGCACTGTTCTAAGCGCTGGGGGGGATACAAAGTGATCAGGTTGTCCCATGTGGGGTTCACAGTCTTAATCCCCATTTTACAGATGAGGTAACTGAGGCTCAGAGAAGTTAAGTGACTTGCCCAAGGTCACACAGCAGACATGTGGCAGAGCCGGGATTCGAACCCATGACCTCTGACTCCAAAGCCTGTGCTCTTTCCACTGAGCCCCACTGCTTCTCTCTAGAAGAGAACCCATGACCTGACTCCCAGGCGTGTGCTCTATCCACTAGGCTATGCCACCTATACATCCTCCTTGTATCTGACCACTCATTTGGAGACCAAGTTCCCTGAGCTGCATCATCATCATCAATCGTATTTATTGAGCGCTTACTATGTGCAGAGCACTGTACTAAGCGCTTGGGAAGAACAAATTGGCAACATATAGAGACAGTCCCTACCCAACAGTGGGCTCACAGTCTAAAAGGGGGAGACAGAGAACAAAACCAAACATACTAACAAAATAAAATAGAATAGATATGTACAAATAAAATAGAGTAATAAATATGTACAAACATATATACAGGTGCTGTGGGGAAGGGAAGGAGGTAAGATGGGGGGGATGGAGAGGGGGACGAGGGGGAGAGGAAGGAAGGGGCTCAGTCTGGGAAGGCCTCCTGGAGGAGGTGAGCTCTCAGCAGGGCCTTGAAGGGAGGAAGAGAGCTAGCTTGGCGGATGGGCAGAGGGAGGGCATTCCAGGCCCGGGGGATGACGTGGGCCGGGGGTCGATGGTGGGACAGGCGAGAGCGAGGTACGGTGAGGAGATCAGCGGTGGAGGAGCGGAGGGTGCGGACTGGGCTGTAGAAGGAGAGAAGGGAGGTGAGGTAGGAGGGGGCGAGGTGATGGACAGCCTTGAAGCCCAGGGTGAGGAATTTCTGCCTGATGCGCAGATTGATTGGTAGCCACTGGAGATTTTTGAGGAGGGGAGTGATATGCCCAGAGCGTTTCTGGACAAAGATAATCCGGGCAGCAGCATGAAGTATGGATTGAAGTGGAGAGAGACACGAGAATGGGAGATCAGAGAGAAGGCTGATGCAGTAGTCCAGACGGGATAGGATGATAGCTGCAGGTGCAGTGCTATTCTGTCAGCCAATAGTATTTATTCAATCACATTTATTGAGCACCTACTGTGTGCAGGGCACTGTACCAAGCACTTGGAACGTACAATTCAGCAACAAGAAGAGATAATCCCTGCTCACAGTATAGAAGGGGGGAGACAGGCATCAAAACAAGTAAGCAGGCATCAGTATCGAATGACTACCATGGGCAGTTCCGCACCCTCCGCTCCTCTGCTGCTAATCTCCTCACTGTGCCTCATTCTCGCCTGTCCCGCCGTCGATCCCCAGCCCACATCCTCCCCCTGGCCTGGAATGCCCTCCCTCCCAACACCCGCCAAGCTAGCTCTCTTCCTCCCTTCAAAGTCCTACTGAGAGCTCACCTCCTCCAGGAGGCCTTCCCAGACTGAGCCCCCTCCTTCCTCTCCCTCTCCTCCCCCTCCCCAACCCCCCCGCCTTCCCTCCTTCCCCTCCCCACAGCACCTGTATACAGGTATATATGTTTGTATGTATTTATTACTCTATTTTATTTGTACATATTTATTCTATTTATTTTATTTTGTTAATATGTTTTGTTGTCTGTCTCCCTCTTCTAGACTGTGAGCCCGCTGTTGGGTAGGGGCCATCTCTACGTGTTGCCGACTTGTACTTCCCAAGTGATTAGTACAGTGCTCTGCACACAGTAAGCACTCAATAAATACGATTGAATGAAAGAATGAATGGCAGGGATTGTGACTACTAATTCTGCTATATTGTACTCTCCCAAGCACTTAGTACAGTACTCTGCACAAAGTGAACACTCAGTAAACACCAATGATGAAAAGAGGGTTCAGGCCCAGTGGATGGGATGTGTTTGGTATTCTTCTAGAGAGAGAAAATTTGGCCCTCCGAAATGTGTCTCTAGCCTGGGCGAGAGAAGGGAAACTGGATTTCAGTACATGACTCAAAAATCTCCAGTGGCTACCAATCAATCTGCGCATCAGGCAGAAACTCCTCACCCTGGGCTTCAAGGCTGTCCATCACCTCGCCCCCTCCTACCTCACCTCCCTTCTCTCCTTCTCCAGCCCAGCCCGCACCCTCCGCTCCTCCCCCGCTAATCTCCTCACCGTACCTCGTTCTCGCCTGTCCCGCCATCGACCCCCGGCCCATGTCATCCCCCGGGCCTGGAATGCCCTCCCTCTGCCCATCTGCCAAGCTAGCTCTCTTCCTCCCTTCAAGGCCCTATTGAGAGCTCACCTCCTCCAGGAGGCCTTCCCAGACTGAGCCCCTTCCTTCCTCTCCCCCTCGTCCCCCTCTCCATCCCCCACTTCTTACCTCCTTCCCTTCCCCACAGCACCTGTATATATGTATATATGTTTGTACATATTTATTACTCTATTTTACTTGTACATATCTATTCTATTTATTTTATTTTGTTAGTATGTTTGGTTTTGTTCTCTGTCTCCCCCTTTTAGACTGTGAGCCCACTGTTGGGTAGGGACTGTCTCTATATGTTGCCAATTTGTACTTCCCAAGCGCTTAGTACAGTGCTCTGCACATAGTAAGCGCTCAATAAATACGATTGATGATGATGATGATGACATTGAAGCCTTTCAGAAAAATGAAGTCACGCAAATACCATGGACCTGAGGGGAAACAAGGCAGAGAAAGTTGGTCCATGGCCCCAGGTACAGTGCAGAGAGGGAAGGTAAGGGCTCGAGGCATAGAAGCCACTCTATGGTTGCCCAGAGTGTACTCTCAAGTGCTTAGTACAGTGCTCTACACAAAGTAAGTTCTCAATAAATATGGATGTTCTGTGGCCCTGGCAGTGTGCTGCTAGAGAGGACTTCCTGACTCTCTCCTCGTGGTCAGAGCATGAGCTTGGTGGCTGGGTGGCTCTGAGGACTTCGGGGTGAAAGACTTTGTTACCCGTGAGTAACAAAGATAGTCACAAGTTGGTGAAATTCATCCCAGGTGTAAAAGAATTCATCCACTTCATTGGTGCCCTGTAACTGAGCACAAATATCCCGAAGAACTTGGAAGTGAACATAAATCAGTGATTTTTCCCATCAAATGGGCAGTATCCATTTGTTCTTTCAAGTTTTCTGTTGCGGGAAATATTTGTAGGTGAACTCTAATCTCCTTTATCAACTATATGCCTTCAATTTCATCCCAGTCTTGCAGAGCAACCTGCTTCAGTTCAGCAAGTGTGATGTAGGAGTGCATGTGGAAATGACCAGAAATGATACCCAAGCAACATATATCAGTGATGCTTCCCAGCTCCACTTGTCTAGATAGGTAATAGGATCATAAGCTGCTATTGACTCAGAACCATAAAAAACAAATAAAAGCGAACTGTGCTAAGGGAAGTAATTCAGATATAAAGACCATTTTACAGACCCCTGAAGAGCTCTAGGGTCTCTTTTACCTAAACCCTTTCATTGATTATCGTGTCTTAAGAGAAGGAAACAAGATTTTCGGCAGAGGTTTTCCTGTGACTGTTGTGTCTTCAATTCTTTCCCTTTCCTCCACAACCATGATTTTGGTCCTTGAGTTTATTGCTGTTGCAACTCTGAAAAACAAGTGGGTGTGTTTGGGTGTTGAAGGGCAGTAAGCAGTGTGTAACTGTACAGGACTCTCCCCTAAACTCCTCGTGGGCAGGGAGCATTTCTACCAACTCTGTTGTATTGTACTTTCCGAAGTGCTTAATAGAGCTCTTCATACAGTAAGCATTCCATAGATAGCATTGATTGATTGATTTATGGATCAATTGATTGATCAGTATGTAATGCCACTATTCTCTACTAGTCCACCCACAGGGTGCCTCTCAGAGGTCATGATGGTCTTTGGCCCAGAAAAGAGAGTGTTATGGTAGGCCTCATTCATTCATTCAATCGTATTTATTGAGTGCTTACTGTTTGCAGAGTACTGTACTAAGCACTTGGGAAGTACAAATCGACAACATATAGAGACGGTCCCTACCCAACAATGGGCTCACAGTCTAGAAGGGGGAGGCAGACAACAAAACAAGTAGACAGATGTCAATACCATCAGAATAAGAAAAATTATAGCTATACACACATCATTAGTAAAATAAATACAATAATAAATCTGTACAAATATATGCAAGTGCTGTGGGGAGGGGAAGGAGGTTGGGCCGGGGGATGGGGAGGAGGAGAGGAAAAGGGGGGCTCCGTCTGGGAAGGCCTCCTGGAGGAGGTGAGCTCTCAGTAGGGCTTTGAAGGGAGGAAGAGAGCTAGTTTGGCGGATGTGTGGAGGGAGGGCATTCCAGGCCAGAGGAAGGGCGTGGGCAGGGGTCGACGGAGGGACAGGTGAGAACGAGGCACAGTAAGGAGGTTAGCGGCGGCAAAGGAGAGGAGGGTGCGGGCTGAGCTGGAGAAGGAGAGAAGGGAGGTGAGGTAGGCCTCCTGAACCCCAAAGCCATGCTGCATAACCACACCTGGTTGGTTAGGCTTCACCCTGTGGGAGAAATTCCCTCCCTCCAGACTTAGCCCACCATAGCTAAATCAGTGGTATCTATTGAGTGCTTACTGTTTGCAGGGCATTGTATTAAGCACCTGAGGGAGAACAATATGACAGTGTTCCTGCTGGCAAGGAGCTTACAGTCTAGAGGAGGACAATTATACCACAATCCCCTAGTCCCACTACTGCCTCCACTCTGGAACAGTCACTAAATCCCAATCATAGGACAGAATTTAAATCCCTAATCTTCCTCATCTGTAAAAGGGGAAAAAGATACCTGTTTTCCCTCCCCTTTAGGCTGTCCCATGTAGGACAGGGACTTTGTCCTATCTCTAACTACTGGAGGGCTTAGCCCGAGGCTTGACACCGGGTAAGCACTGAGCAAATACCACAATTAGGATTATTATTATTATTCATGGTTGCCACTATTGCCACAGCTGCTGTTAAGCCCTGTGCCAGGCTCACACTATCTCCACTTGGCTCCACTCTGCCACTGAATCGGCCAGTTCATTCATTCATTTTATTCAATTGCATTTATTGAGTGCTTACTGTGCACAGAGCACTGTACTAAGTGCTTGGAAAGTACAATTCGGCAACAGATAGAGACAATCCCTACCCAACAATGGGTTCCTCAGAGTACTCGGGCTCAGGGGGACTGGTGTATTCAATGCCCTCCCCCAGGCCAGACCTGTCATTTAGTCTTGGATTCAGTCCCTGACCCAGCTGTGTTTTAATCATGGTATCTATTGAGTGTTTACCGTGTGCAGAACAACTTTCCTAAGCACTTGGGAAAGTATAGTATGGTAGAGTTGGGAGAGATAATCCCTGACCACAACATGCTTGCAGTCTAGAAGAGCAGCATGGCCTAATGGGTAGAGAACAAGCCCGGGAGTCAGAGGACCTGGGTTCCAATCCCGGCTCCACCACTTGTCTGCTCTATGACCCTGGGTGAGTAGCTTAACTTCTCTGTGCCTCAGTTTCCTCACCTGTAAAATAACAACAATAATAATAATTGTATTTAAGTGCTTTCTATGTGCCAAGCACTGTTCTAAGTGCTGGATGGGGATTAAGACTGTGAGCCCTATGTGGGACAGGGACTGTGTCCAACCTGATTACCCTGTATCTACCCCAGTGCTCAGAACAGTGTCTGGCACATAGTAAGCCCTTAACAAATACCAATATCATTATTATTAGTAGTAGTAGTAGTACAGCTCTAGTTGCCAATCTTTGACTCCCCTCCCCTCTCGACCCGGTTCTCAGCATTCAGCCCTGCACAGTGGGGTCAGACCCAGGACCTGCGAAGTCGTTGAACAGCTTAACCAAAGGCCTGTTGCAATGAAGACAGTGTAAGCCCCATCTAGGCACTTAGTGCAGTGCTCTGCACATAGTAAGTACTCAGTAAATACCATCGATTGATCAATCTAGGATAATGAGGACTGTTGAGAGTGGTGAAATAGCTGAACAGTCTCCCCCTCTAAACGGTAAACTCACTGTGGGCAGGGAACATGTCTGCCAACTCTTGGATTGTATTCTTCCAAGTGCTTCGTACAGTTCTCTGCTCCCAGCACGTGCTCAATAAATATGACTGAAAGGGAATTTCTGGGAAGGGAATTTTCTGGGAAATGATAAATTGGCTAGATTATTTTTGCCTTTTTTGTGTGTGATATTGTCGTCTTTTTACTCTTTGTACTCTCCTAAGCATTTAGCACAGTGCTCTGCACACAGTAGGAGCTCAGTAAATACCAGTGATTGATTCTTTTTCCTGCCTCTCCTCCATTTTTTGTTCCATTCATCCCTCTTTTCCTCTACCGCTATTCTCTCCCCCTCCACTTCGCTCCCTCCTTTTGCATTTTATCTCCACATTTCTTCTTGTGCCCTTTCTGTTTCTCTCTACATGTAAATGATTCTTAAGCAAAGCTGTTATCCATTCATGTGACTGCTATTTAAAACTGACACAATTCAACCCAGTGGTTTTCTTTTTCTTTCTCTTTTGTGAAATGCTATTTGGGTTTATTTGCAGGAGCTGTTTCTACCACATACCCAGTGTTCATGTTGTTTCATTTCTGTTAAACTATTGATTATGTCTCTTGGCAGCTTTGATGCAAGGATATGTTGTAGTTTCTAAAGGAGTGAGACTGTCGGGAAGATTTACAGCTGCTTCGAGTATTCTTTGCTTTACCAATTGTTCTGAGAGAGAACATAGTAGCTTTACACGTGCAGGATCTTGCTATGCTAAAGTCTCTCCTTCCTCTCACCTCCCTTTCCCACCCTCTCTGGCTTGCTCTCTCCTCTTCCTCTCTGACTGACTTCATCTCCCTCTCTTTGGTTCTGACTGTTTGTATCTCTTTCTCTCCCTCTAATGGATTCATTCTATTTTTTTAAATGGCATTTGTTAAGCTCTTATTTTGTGCCAGGCACTGTACTAAACTCTGGATGTAGGTAGAAGTTAATCAGATTGGACACAGTCCATGTTCCACATGGGGCTCACAGTCTTAATCCCCATTTGACAGATGAGGAAACTGAGGCACAGAGAAGTGAAATGATTTGCCTGAGGTCACATAGCAGTGAAATGATTTGCCTGAAGTCACATAGCAGACAAGTGGTGGAGAGGGATTAGATCCCAGGTCCTTCTGACTCCTAGGCTCACACTCTATCCAGTAGGCCATGCTGCTTCTCCAATTATTTCTCAGATTCCCTTTCTCTCCCTCCTCCCTTCCCCACATTTAAGTCCTCCCCCTCCCTTCTTCCCCTGTGAGCCAGAGAACCGCAAGTGCCTCCAATAAAGATTTGTATAATGAGATTTAATCTGCAGAGATTTGTTATTGAAGTCAGAGAATTTCCTGATCCAATCAGTGTTTTAATGAGTGGATTTGACTCGTTCCAGAAAGTCAGGGTATTTTGTTTTTAGAAGGTATTTTGTGCCGCCCCACCCCGACTTGTTTCTGCCACCCTGGGCTTTCATTGGTCTGTCGCAGCAACTCGGATCTGAAGAGAATAATGCTTTCTGGGGACCTTGGCTTTGTTAAGTAGCTCTGCAGTGATACAGTAGAGATTTTAATGTGCAGTGCTGTGTTTTAATAGACTATAAACTTCAGCAATACATATTAGATTGCTGTGGCACCGTTGCAGAAATATCGAAGACGTGGTCTCAGGAAAGCACTGTCTTTTTTTTAATGGAGAGATCCTGCAACCCAGCAAAATCTCCTTACAGTGGGAAAAGAAGAGAGGCACGGGGGAGGAGATTCAGACTGAATCTAGTATGATTCTAGCATAAAACACTCTTCTTTTTCCTATGAGTATCTTATGCCATCGGAGTAGGTCTTTGTTTGCTGTAACCAACTCTGGGATTGGATGACCTGTCAGTCTCTATTACAAAGCAGTTCTCTTCAACCTGGAAGTTTCAAGGTCACCGCCTATTCAAATTGGATGCATTTCTGGACATGAGGTTAGATTTGGTTTAACTGCAGGAGGGTGTGGGGTGGGAGACTGGGAGAGGAGACTGAATGTTCATTCTTATGGGTCTCTCTACTTGGAAGACATCCTCATTTGGCACAACAACCCTCCCTCTAGGATTTTTTTTTTTCCTCTTCATTTCAAAATGTCAAATTGCTGTATTCTACAGTGAGAAAAGGAACCTTAGTCAAAGCCTCCGCCTGTCCTATCATCTCAGAATAATCTGGAATTATTCCCTGCCCTGGATAAAACCAGCAAGTTCTGATCAGCTGGTTCTGTCAAAGACAGAGGTGGGGGCTAAAAGGCCCTGTCCAGCTGTTTTGGCTAGTAAAATTGTGGGACAGGTTTTCAACCTGTGTAGTTCTCCAGCAGAAATAAGCACAGCAGATAGAGAATTCCTACCCCTATTTGGATCAGAGCTTTTGTTTTAAAATCTCTCTTTCCTCCCGAACTTGTTCCTACAGGGTTTCGCACTTAAAACAAAAGTATAGATGAAGGTCCAACACTTTCTCCCAGACCTTTACTAACTACTCCAGATGGATAAATGAATGGATGGAAGGAACAGCAGGACAAGGGAAAAGCCAAAAGGCCCAAATATGCTAGTTTTGTGAGGTCCCAAAAACGATTCCCCAAAGTTGGGGCCTAAATTATTTTCCGTTCAGAGCCAACCCAGCCCTGGAAATGCCATCAGCCTGTTGACCCAGGCTCAGGGGCAGTTTTCATCAGTTAAGTGGAAGAGAAAATGTGACCTCATTTTTTGCCCTACCACTCCTCCCCACCCCTGCTGAGTGCTGGGGTTATCCTAGTCAATCACTCCAACCTTAGGTCCAGAATCAATCAATCAATCAATCAATCGTATTTATTGACTTTCCCATCTCTGTTGATGGCACTACCATCCTTCCCGTCTCACAAGCCCGCAACCTTGGTGTCATCCTCGACTCTGCTCTCTCATTCACCCCTCACATCTAAGCCGTCACCAAAACCTGCCGGTCTCAGCTCCGCAACATTGCCAAGATCCGCCCTTTCCTCTCCATCCAAACTGCTACCCTGCTAATTCAAGCTCTCATCCTATCCCGTCTGGACTACTGCACTAGCCTTCTCTCTGATCTCCCATCCTCGTGTCTCTCTCCACTTCAATCCATACTTCATGCTGCTGCCCGGATTATCTTTGTCCAGAAACGCTCTGGACATATTACTCCCCTCCTCAAAAACCTCCAATGGCTACCGATCAATCTGCGCATCAGGCAGAAACTCCTCACCCTGGGCTTCAAGGCTCTCCATCACCTCGCCCCCTCCTACCTCACCTCCCTTCTCTCCTTCTACTGCCCAGCCCGCACCCTCCGCTCCTCCACCACTAATCTCCTCACTGTACCTCGCTCTCGCCTGTCCCGCCATCGACCCCCGGCCCACGTCATCCCCCGGGCCTGGAATGCCCTCCCTCTGCCCATCCGCCAAGCTAGCTCTCTTCCTCCCTTCAAGGCCCTGCTGAGAGCTCACCTCCTCCAGGAGGCCTTCCCAGACTGAGCCCCTTCTTTCCTCTCCCCCTCGTCCCCTTCTCCATCCCCCCGTCTTACCTCCTTCCCTTCCCCACAGCACCTGTATATATGTATATATGGTTGTACATATTTATTACTCTATTTATTTACTTATTTATTTATTTTACTTGTACATTTCTATCCTACTTATTTTATTTTGTTGGTATGTTTGGTTCTGTTCTCTGTCTCCCCCTTTTAGACTGTGAGCCCACTGTTGGGTAGGGACTGTCTCTATGTGATGCCAATTTGTACTTCCCAAGCGCTTAGTACAGTGCTCTGCACATAGTAAGCGCTCAATAAATACGATTGATTGATTGATTGAGCACTTACTGTGTGCAGAGCACTGTACTAAGCGCTTGGGAAATACAAGTCGGCAACACATAGAGACAGTCCCTACCCAACAGCGGGCTCACAGTCTAGAAGGGGGAGACAGAGAACAAAACCAAACATACTAACAAAATAGAATAGATATGTACAAGTAAGATAAATAAATAAATAAATAGAGTAATAAATATGTACAAACATATATACATATATACAGGTGCTGTGGGGAAGGGAAGGAGGTAAGGTGGGAGGTGGAGAGGGGACAAGAGGGAGAAGAAGGAGGGGGCTCAGTCTGGGAAGGCCTCCTGGAGGAGGTGAGCTCTCAGTAGGGCCTTGAAGGGAGGAAGAGAGCTAGCTTGGCGGATGTTGGGAGGGAGGGCATTCCAGGCCAGGGGGATGACCTGGGCCGGGGGTCGACGGCGGGACAGGCGATAATGAGGCACGGTGAGGAGATTAGTGGCAGAGGAGTGGAGGGTGCAGGCTGGGCTGTAGAAGGAGAGAAGGGAGGTGAGGTAGGAGGGGGCGAGGTGATGGACAGCCTTGAAGCCGAGGGTGAGGAGTTTCTGCCTGATGCGCAGGTTGATTGGTAGCCACTGGAGATTTTTGAGGAGGGGAGTAACATGCCCAGAGCGTTTCTGGACAAAGACAATCCGGTCAGTGGCGTGAAGTATAGATTGAAGTGGGGAGAGACAAGAGGATGGGAGATCAGAGAGGAGGCTGATACAGTAGTCCAGACAGGATAGGATGAGAGCTTGAATGAGCAAGGTAGCGGTTTGGATGGAGAGGAAAGCGTGGATCTTGGCAATGTTGCGGAGCTGAGACTGGCAGGTTTTGGTGACGGCTTGGATGTGAGGGGTGAACAAGAGAGCGGAATAATAATAATGATGGCATTTGTTGAGTGCTTACTATGTGCAAAACACTGTTCTAAGCACTGGGGAGGTTACAAGGTGATCAGGTTGTCCCACGTGGGACTCAGTCTCCATTCCCGTTTTACAGTTGAGGGAACTGAGACCCAGAGCAGTGAAGTGACTTGCCCAAAGTCACACAGCTGACAAGCGGCGGAGCCAAGATTAGAACCCATGGCCTCTGACTCCCAAGCCCGGGCTCTTTCCACTAAGCCATGCTGCTTCCCTGAACTCCTTCAGGGCAGGGATTGTGCCTATCAACTCTATTTTCCCAAGTGCTTACTATTATAGTACTCTTGACCCGATGATCACTCAACAATTGCCATTGATTGACTTGAATGAAATAGAATGAGTTGCTTGGCCCCCCTTCCTCTGAAGTTAGGGGAATATTTTGGACTTTCCTTGCCCATTCAACGTAAGGTGAAATAATAGTTGCATTAACATCAGGAGCAACCAATTTCTGGATTCTAATCCTGACCCTGCCACTTGTCTGCTGTGTGACCTTGGGCAAATCCCTTCACTTCTCTGTGCCTCAGTTACTTCATCCCCATTTTACAGATCAAACTCTACTCCTCCTACTTAGGCTAGGAACATCATGTGGGACTGGGACTGTGTCTGACCTGATTATCGCAGCTCTATCCCATTGCTTAGTGCTTGGCCATTAAAAAAAAAAAAAATTGGCAGAATTGTTGACAGTTTTCAAACTCAAGGATACAAAGATAAAATAAACATCAAAAACACCCACATTTTACCCCATGAGAATGTTTTTTCCTCATAACCAAACTCTCTGACTATGTTCTTAGCCTCATTCTAGAAATAAAATTGCATTTTGAAATTAGACAAACCATGAGAAAAAACGGCCCACACATTATTCCTCTGGAGTAATTGGCTGCATCTAAGTTCTGACTCAGATGATGTATCTTGCTCAGAGGGTAATTAAGTGATTTCCAAGGAAACAGGTGGAGGTGGTCCAACCTCCTCAGAAAGGTTTGTATAACCCCGACATCAGGAGGCCTATTCATATATGTGCTGACAACCTGCCCTTTTTCTCCTTCTCCCCTCCTTTCAGGTCTTTGCTTGAGAGGTCCTGGGGAGAGAATTTAGTGGCACCCAACTAGGGTGAGATGCCTATTCCAAAACCAGAGTACAGTTCAGGCTAAAGCCCTGAAGGTGTTCTGGTCAGCCCTCAGGGGCCTTCTTGGTACTCTTGTGTCCAAAATCTGGGGAACGATTTAGGCTAAAGCTCTTCCTGGCTGGCTAGGGATTAGTTTGCCACTCCCCTGCCCCTTCTTTCCAAACTGAGATTGTTTCAGGGCTGTAAGGCTGGCTTTGGGGCCTCCCTTGTGGGAGATGGTTTTCAGGGCACGGAGACTTTGCCAGGCAACAGCACAGTTGTGATTTGAAGGGTCTGTAAGCCAAGGAGCAGGGGAAGCTCCTTGGGCAACTCTGGCCAGAAAGGAAGGGTAGGGTTGAGCTGACCATCCAGTGCTCTCTGAGGCTCTAGGAGAGAAATCGGGACAAACCAGAAAGGTTTAATGTGGGCATTCATTTTAAGGAGAGAAGTTATTTTGAGGCAAATTATACCCATTATAATCCTAAACTGTGGTGGATGAGTATTATCAATCAATCAGTGATATTTTTTGAGCATTTAATGTGTTCATGACATTTTACTATGCACTTGGGAGAGGACAGTATAACAGAGTTGGTAGACACATTCGCTGCCCACAGTGAGTTTACGGTCTAGAGGGAAAGCGAATGAGTATAATTCCAATAAGGACAGGTGGGGGTGGAAGGAGATTAAGATCTCAGTAGAACATTCTGGGTTAGGTTACACTGCAACTGTCTATAGGGCCTAGAACCTATTCCTATTGAACAGTAAATGAATCTAACTCCAGAGGAAAGTGGGAGACCATGATATCCCTGCCCTTTTGGAGTTCTGACCTGAGACATCTTCCCGACATTCCCAGCCAAATTGCCCGAGGGTCCCTGGACTCCTGCCAGATTTTGGGCACATCTTGGTGGCCACCAAATCTCCAGCAATTTTGTCAGTAGGTGGCCAAATGGGGCTGCTCATTGAACAGGCAGTGTGACCTCTAAAGTTATGATTCATGTTGCTTAGTCTTGCCTAGGACGGTCAATGCTTGGGCAGGGTAGCGAGCACACCCCGCTTCAGAGTTTGCCAGTGAGTCAATTGCTCTGCTGAAAAATATTTTGTATTGTTACCTGCACTGATCAGATAAACTTGCTGATGCACCAAATGGGGTCAACTGACTGGCCTAATCCACCACATAAGCGACTCAGCAGCAGTCAGCATTAGAATGCTTATGATAATAATAATGATGGTATTTGTTAAGCACTTACTATGTGCCAAGCACTGTTCTATGGCCTGTCCCCAGCCTCCCTCTCTTGGTTTGAGCCAGGTCTTCCTTGCTCACTAGAAATGACCTCCCTTTTCACCTGGAATTTCACTGCTAATAGGGAACAAGTCAACAGCATCCAAATGGATTGACTGAATTGATATGCATTTAGGACTCAGTGGCTGCTAGGAAAGGCCAGTGGGAGTTGCCTTTTTTGTTAAATATATCTCAGGCAAGTTCAAGGTGAGCTATTTTTGTAGATTCACACTTAGAATAACTGTGGTATTAAGTACTTTCTTTGAGCCAAGCGCTGGGGTAGATACGATACAATCAGATCAGACATAATCCTTGTCCAACAGAGGGGCCACAGTATAAGGGGGAGAAAGAACAAGTGTTTAATCCCTACTTTACTGATGAGGAAACTGAGGCCCAAAGTCAAGTGACTTTGAGAAGCCACATGTCCTAGTGGAAAGAGCACAGGCCTAGGAGTAAGAGAACTTGGGTTCTAATGCCAGCTCTGCCAATTGTTGGCTGTGTGATCTTGGGCAAGTCACTGAACTTCTCTGTGCCTCAGTTACCTCATCTGTAAAATGAGGATTAAATCCTCCTCCCTCCAATTTAGACTGTGAGCTCCATGTGAAACAGGAACTGTATCCAACCTGATAAACTTGTATCTACCTCAGTGCTAAGAAACAGTGTCTGACACGTAATATTCATTCATTCACTCAATTGTATTTATTGAGCACTTACTGTGTGCAGTGCATTGTACTAAGTGCTTGGGAAGTACAAGTTGGCAACATATAGAGATGGTCCCTACCCAACAGCGGGCTCACAGTCTAGAAGGGGGAGACAGATAACAAAACAAAACATATTAACAAAATAGAATAAATATGCACAAGTAAAATAAATAAATAGAGTAATAAATACATAAAAACATATACATGTATACAGGTGCTGTGGGGAGGGGAAGGAGGTAAGGTGGGGGGATGGGGAGGGGGAGGGGGGAAGAGGAAGGAGGGAGCTCAGTCTGGGAAGGCCTCCTGGAGGAGGTGAGCTCTCAGAAGGGCTTTCAAGTAAGCATTTAACAAATGCCACAAAAAAGTGACTTGCCTGAGGTCACACAGAAGGCAAGTGTTCGAGCTGGGATTAGAGCCCATATTTCCTGATTCCCAGTCCTGTGCTTGGAAGACTAATATTCTTAGGTACCTGCAATTGCCTTCCCCAAAAAGAAAGCTTCCAAAGGACAGAGCAGTGAGCAGAAAGTTGCTTGGAACATGCCCAAGTTACTTGGGACTTCCTTATGTCTACTGGGGTGTGTGTAAATTGCTCACAAACAAGGTGACCTGACCCATGGGTTCTAAACTCATCCTCTTTGTGACCAAAGCTCTTTGGAAAATGAATAGAACCATTTGAACTGACATTTGACAAGTTGAGAACTGCTCATTTGTACTCCTGTCAAGAGTACTGATTACATTTGGCTCAGGAGGCTTTCTGTCAGATGGAGACGTCACTGCCACAAAGGTTTGGGATGATTTTGACACTTCTGGATGAGCATAAGTTAGGCGTGTCCTCCGTGAGCCTTGCTCTCCCCCAGACCCAAACCATTTGAGCCCTCATTCCTTCACAACCTCAGGCTCAATGAAGACTTTTCATTTTGCTTTTTGGTTACTCAAAACTACTAGTCACATGACCCCTTCTCAGAGCCCCTAGAGCCCTTCAATCGATCAAACAATTGTATTTATTAGGCACATACAGTGTGCAGAGCACTGTATTCAGCACTTGGGAGAGTATAATATAACAAAGTTGGTAGAAATATTCCCTGCGCAACAAGCAGTGTGGAGCTCGCATTGTCTTGGCCAAATTCTCTGGACCAAAACGTATCTTTGTGAGGATGCTGAATCAGAAACTGTTCAACTATTCTTCAGTAGCCCCAAGTGTTATCCTTCATGTGATTGGGCAAAACTCATGGCCTCTACCCTGACACCCTGTTGAGCGTACTCCTCCTTTAAGCTACATGAAGATAAAAGTGCTCTGAAGAAAATTGTGCCCACTGGGCTTCTGTAGTATTTAGACCCTGAGTCCCAGGTGGGATAGGGACTGTCTGACCTGATTATCTCATATCTGCAGGGCTTTGTACAGGGCTTGGCACATAGCAAGAGCTTCACAAATACCATAATTATTAAGGGGACCTGCCCAAGGCAATTGCAATTACATACAAGAAACTGCTTTACTCTAATGAGGCATTTCATTTTCAATCAATCAATCGTATTTATTGAGTACTTACTTTGTGCAGGGCACTGTACTAAGCACTTGGGAGAGTACAATACAACAGAATTAATGGACATGTTTCCAACCCATAATGAGTTTACAGTCAAGAGGGCGAGAAAGATATTAACATAAATAATTTATATACATATATATATATATATATATATATAAGTTAAAGATATGTTCATAAGTGTCATGGGGTTGGAGGTGGGGCAAATATCAAATGTCCAGAGGTCACAGATCCAAGGTCATAGATGATGCAGAAGGGAGAGCGAGCCAGGGAAAAGAGGACTTTACTGGGGAAGGTGTCTTGGAGGAGATGTGATGCTCCAGAGGAGATGGATGTAGCTAAGTTTCCTTTATAATTGGGGCCCCAGAGAGTATGTTTCTTGGGCATCAGCTTGCCGGGTCTTCTAAGGTCTAGCTGAGTAGACTACCCAGAAAATTTAGAATGCTCAAGCTCTCTTGACACCTGCCGTTATGCTTAATGATGAATTTGAACATTGTGATGCTCTTTATTCTGATTCTTGCAAGGGCTGCTGGGATTCCATGAACTCCTGGGGATTGCACGTGTGGCAGCATTATTATTATTAATATTATTATTTTTAAGTTCTACAAAACAGGGAGATACACCAACGTAAGAGCAAAAGAACAGAATTTCTGGATCAGATCAACAGGCCACAGTCCAGTACTATGTCTCTCACAGCAGCATACTTTTTTCCATCATCTGTCATCAGTGGCAGCTTTTATTGAGTGCTAGATGTATCTGAAGCACTAAACTAGGCATTTGAGAACCTACAATGAAAATAAAAATCATGCACCCTGCCCTCGAGTAGCTTTAATGGGAATGAAGAGCACATTCAGATAAAGAACTGCATAGTAACAATAATAATTATAATATTTGTTAAGCACTTACTATGTGCCAAGCACTGTATTAAGCACTGGGGTAGATACAAGAGAACCAGATCCCACATGGGGCTTACAGTCTAAGGAGGAGGGAGAACAGGAATTGAATCCCCATGAGGAAACTGAAGCGCAGAGACGTTGAATAACTTGCCCAAGATATGCAGCCAGGGCTGATCCAGATTAGAATCCACGTCTTCTGACTCCAAGGCCTGTGCTCTTTCCATTAGGCCAAGCTGCTTCACTGTAGTAACAAAGGATAAAAAATAAAGTAAGCACTTCAACATGCAAATGAATAAATATACCCTTGGATTCTAAATTCTAAATCTAGATCCTATCTCACCCCAACCTTTCTGGGTATAACACCCAACAGTGATTACCCTTGGATTCTAAAATCACTGTTGGGTGTTATACCCAGAAAGGTTGGGGTGAGATAGGATCTACCTCTTGAAAGAGTTGAGTTTTGAGGAGGATTTTGAAGTTGGGTAGGGATATGGCTTGTTGATTTGAAGTGGGAGGATGGTTCATGCAAGGACCAAGTTAGAGGCAAGGAGTCAGAGACAGGAGACTCAAGCAAAGGTGGTTAGGAAGTTAGTTTGGGAGGAGTGTAGCTTATGAGTTGAGCACATATAATGGGGATTAAATTCCTGGTCTCGCTCCCTCTTACACTCTGAGCACCATGTGGGACAAGAACCATATTCATTCATTCAATCACATTTATTGAGCGCTTACTGTGTGCAGAGCACTGTACTAAGTGCTTGGGAAGTACAAATCTGATTGCATTGTATGTGCTCAGCACAGAGAAAGTGTTTAACAAATATGACTAATTTTTTATGGTATTTGTTAAGTGCTTACTACGTGTCAGACACTATACTGAGGTCTGATTTAGATACGAGCTAATCAGGTTGGATACACTCCATGTCCCACGTGGGGCTCACTGTCTTAATCCTCATTTTACAGATAAGGTCACTGAGGCACAGAGAAGTCAGGTGACTTTTCCAAGATCACACGCCAGTCAGGTGACTTTTCCAAGGTCACACAGCAGACAAGTGGCGAAGCTAGGATTAGAACCGAGGTCCTTCTGACTCCCATGCCTGTTCTCTGACCATTAGGCTATACTGCTTCTCTATTATTATTATTATTACTATTATTATTATTATCATTCCTGCCCCCTCCTGATTTTCTCTCCCTGTCCCTTCTCCACCTCTTAGAAATGGACTCAGTCAAATTATGAGCAGCATCTATATTTGGACTAAATCTTTGAACCAAGGCAGGTGTAGCCAAATCCACCTCTCTGCCAATCTTCCTCAAAGGCCAATATCTGAAAATCTCAAACAATCTCTGTCCTTGGCAGGCACAGGGATTCCTTGTTGTGTGTCATTTGTACACAACTAGAATTTGTACAAAAGGAAAATGCAGCTGTTACCCAGAGCTAATTGACCTTTTATATAAGCTCAGCCAGCAGATTGGCTGCGGAGCACTTCACACCTCCTTCTCGTGGCTTGCTTGCTCGCTGTAGGGCACTCTTCACCTCGTACATTGCCTACTTCAGAATTTTCCAGGATCCGATTGGGAATCGTGTTGCTTGCTCTCAGAATTATGCTAAATTTATTCTGCTCCCATTATTGGTTGAATGAAAAATCCTAAGTACCTCAGAGACCTTTAGATACCGCCAGAGTCACAGAGGTAGACTCTCCATAAAAGGGGTAGCCTATGTGGCAGCATTTCCACAAGAATATCCATCCCCAAAGGTGCTGCTGTGATTGTGAGGCGTCCAGTGCCTACGTGAGGGGCATCCTGAGGCAGCTTTTCTTTAAGGGCTCACAGTGGGCCCTCCCTATTCCCATTATGCTGGCACCATTATGGATTGGCAGGGCCATTTGTAGTCATTAGTTACCTTTTTCAATTAAAATAATTAAGCCAGTGTAGCATGTGCATGGAGAGGGCTAAAATGGGCAGTCTGGGAGGGCAGTATCCTCTTTTCCTTGGCCTTGCAGGCCCAGGAGAGACTAACGTAAGCAAATGCTCTTCCAAGCCCCTGTGCCCAGATCTGGGGTGAAGGAGATGAGGTTCTTGGGAAGGGCCACAGTTATTTGAGGAGGGAAGTGGGAAAGAGGGTGTCTGTGCAGGAATGCCGTTCACCCCGGGACAGCCACAGAACTCTGTCTGGGAAGCTCATGAGGCCTCACGGATGGTGTGCCCAGGCGTCCTTGCAGCCTGCTGCCCCATCATGCCGTTTCTCATGCCGTTCTTTGTGCACGCTCTCCCGGGCTACTCCCCTGCCTTTCACAAGTTGACTCAAATGCCTAGAGGAAAGAGCCTGAGAGTCAGAGGACCTAGATTATAATCCTGGCCCCCTCCACTTGTTTGCTGTGTGACCTTGACCAATTCACTTCACTCTCCTGTGCCTTAGTTTCTTCATCTGTAAAAAGGGGATTCATAACCTGTTCTCTCTCCTACTTAGCTTGTGAGCCCCATATGGGACAGGGATTGTGTCTGACCTGATTATCTTGTATCTACCCCAACACTTAGTAATAATAATAATTTGTATTTTTTAAACGTTTACTATGTGTCAGGCACCGTACTAAGCGCTGGGGTAGGTACAAGTTTATCAGGTTCCTGTCCCACATGGGGCTCACAGTCTTAATCCCCATTTCACAGGTGAGGTAACTGAGGCCCAGAGAAGTCAAATGACTTGCCCAAGGT
This sequence comes from Tachyglossus aculeatus, assembly GCF_015852505.1. Taxonomy (NCBI): domain Eukaryota; kingdom Metazoa; phylum Chordata; class Mammalia; order Monotremata; family Tachyglossidae; genus Tachyglossus; species Tachyglossus aculeatus. The sequence continues at coordinate 22,378,629 of NC_052077.1, read as the reverse complement.
CACGTAACAGGCAAGTGGCAGAGCCAGGATTAGAACTCAATCCCTGCTGACTCTCAGGCCCATGCCTAATCCACTAGGTCATGCTGCTTCTCCAGTACAGTTCTTGGAGCATAGTAAATGCTTAATAAACACCATAATTACTATTATTAAAAGCAGGCTGCTGGAAGGAAGTGACCTGAAGCCCAAAATCCAGGCTGGAAGTGATTTTTGAGTATTCATTGGCCCTCATAACCCAGGGAAGAAAGAATTAGCAGTTTCTCTAGGCTTGCTAGACTGTAAACTCCCCCTCTAAACTGTAAGCTCTTTGTGGTCAGAGAACATGTCTACCAATCCTGTTATATTGTATTTGCCTAAGTGCTTAATAAAGTGCTCTGCACACAATAAACACTCAATAAACAATGGTAGCTTAATTGCTAGTGATGCACTATCAGGCAAAAGAAATTCACAAATACCATAGCTATGGTTCTTTTTTTAACTGTAGATCATTTAAATAGCAGGGAGAGAGTATAGAAAAAGTACACGTCTGGGAGTCAAAAGACCTGAATTCTAATCCAGACACCTCCATTTGCTGGAGTATGATCTCAGGCACATTACTTCAGTTTCACCTCAGCTTTCCCATCTGTAAAATGGGAGTTCAATATCTGTTCTTCTTCCCATTTAGACTGTGAGCCCCCTGCAGACAGGAACTGTGTCCAACCTGATTAACTTATATCTACCCCAGCTCTTTTGGGGACAGGGATTGTGCCCAACCTAATTATCTGTTGTCTACCTCAGAGCTTAGTACAGTGCTTGGCACTTAGCACTTCACAAATACCAGTTGTTATCATTTGCCAGCTCTAGTCCCTGATTCCCTTGAATGGCATTTGGTTACATTCCCAGATTTTGTGGTTAGTTACCGCATTGACGGTGAACAAAATATGTTTTCGGTATTTGGAAAATAGGCAGGGTAGGGAAAATTACCAGGAGGAGGAATTTAAGCTGATTCATCTCTCTCGTAGGTTCAGGGGTGTCCCTCATCCTCTCTTCCAATGACTCATCCCTTCCCTTTTCCTCTTTCCTTCTCTCCTCTGTTACCCTTTCTCCCCTTTCCTCCGCCCAGCTCCACCCCACTGCTTGTCCCTACCTTACTGAGGGGGTGGTCACATTTTAGAACAGGATTAACATTAAAGGGAAAAAGCAGAAAGTGTTTAGAACATCTTGGCACTGGCCCATCTCTACTTCAAAAGTTTTCGAGGTATTGATAATAGAGCTGGAAGTTATTGAGCACCCAATTGGTGCAATATACTGTGTTAAGTGCTTGGGAACTACAGAATAACAGTGTGATCATTCCCTGCCCAAAGAGAGCTTATGCTTTCACTAGGAGACAAACATAAAAATATTTGCAGCTAAAGTGGTCAAAACAAATAATTGAACACACAGATGCATATGAATGCAAAGAAGGGTGTAAACAAGTTCATAAATACTAGTGTTGGCCAAAGAGATGATCACTCAATCAATCATATTTGTTAAACCCATACTGTGTACAGAGCACTGTACTAAGTGCTTGGGAGAGAACAACGTAACAGTTGGTAGACACATTCCCTGCCCACAAGGAGCTTACATTGTACAGGGTGAGACAGATATTAATATCAAATTATGGATTATGTGCATAAGTGATGAGAGGCTGCGAGTAGGATGGAAGGGACCATCTCTATATGTTGCCAACTTGTACTTCCCAAGCGCTTAGTACAGTGCTCTGCACACAGTAAGCACTCAATAAATATGATTGAATGAATAAAGGGTGCACGTACAAGGATGATGCAGAAGGGAGTGGGAGAAGAGGAAATGAGGGCTTAGTGGGGAAGGCATTTTGGTGGAGATGTGCTTTTAATAAGACTTTGAAGGTGGGGAGAGTGATCATCTGTTGGCTTTGAAGAGGGAGGGTGTGACAGGTCAGATGATATGGCTAAAACTGCAGTCTACCCCTTTATCCCCAAGAACCCTACTCTCCCAATCTGTAAACAGTCTTAACCTTCTCTGCCCAGTTACTACTACTACTACTACTACTACTACTACTATTACTACTACTACTACTACTACTACTACTACTACTACTGCTAAGAATAATAAAAGAATATTTAAGTGCTGGGGTAGTTTCAAAACAATCAGATCACAATTCTTCCCAGCATCCTGATCATCTTCAGAAAGAAAATGTTCCCTTCCAACTACTGGAGGAATTACAAACGGTTCTGAAGAAGTGATTGTGAGCAGGTGGATAGGCAGGAAGTGGGGGCCCGAGAGGACCCACACCTTCAGACAGCCCTGTGGTCACCCAGGAAACAGCTGGAGTAAAGGGAGACAGGGCTGGGAGGTGTGAGGTCCTTACAGTGGCCCTGAATGCTTACCTTCCTCTCTCAGGACATTTGGCTGACCAGTCCCAGTTGGGGTAAGGGGAAAAGTGGTTGGGTTGTGATTGGGGTGCAGAGGGTGCCTGAAGTCCCTCTTCCACCAATCTCTGCTTCTGCTTTCTGGGCATCAGAGTTGGGGGAAGGTCGTGTCTTGAAATCTGGCTTCCCCTCTCCTTCTCCCAACTCAGTTCTCCTTAAACACCCATTCTCTTGGCCCAATTTGAGCACCACGGCTTGTGCTGCACCGACCTCTGGGTCCTGAGATGGCAGGGCTAAGCTAGGCAAGCTCTAAACTGCCCCCAATTAGGTGTGAGCAGGCAGGGGCCGACCCCCGGGTCTCCAGCAGCAATCTCTCCTTATGACCCTCCTGCCCCTAACCTGTTCAGGTTGCAGTAGCTGGGACATTGCTCCAATTCCCAGCAGCTCCAGGGGCAACTCCATCTGATCCATTGCAGCTTTAAACATAGTTCGGGTCCATGTCACCATTCCTGGGGGAGTTTGGAGCTACTCCTAGCAAGGCTGGATAGAGATGGGCAGGAGTTCAGATTTATGGCCTATAAATTGGCTCTACTCCAGGGACCAGAAAATAGATGCCAGGAAGGGAAATTTAGGGATCCTTAGGGTGGTGGCGAAGAGTATCACGGGATACAGTGCCTGAAGGCTTAGGACAGAGCCCCACAGAACAAGCTGTCCTATTCACTACTGAGAGGAAGGGATTTCAAAAGGTGTAGAAGAAGAGTGGGGAGAGAGAAGTGGAGATGTGTTCAACTGTTGGGTATGAAATTTGAAAACGCCGGTCCACTAAACAGGAGCCGAAAATCTAAGCTCTGAAAAGCACCTAGCACATTGCTTGTGCCCAGTCACTCTAATGTTGGTATTAGTGAATAGGCCCTCAGTTCCTTTCCCATCAGCAAATGAACTGCCACCCAATAGTACCAGTGAGAACCACTGCCAGCCGAGGTGGCTGGCTCCCACCCAGTAGGCACTGACAGTTATTAAATGTGAATGATGAAGTGTGTAATTTCGGGGATCCGCGTTAATGATTATTTAATATGTTTTGAGCATCAGCAGTGCAGTGCGCAAAAAAGTTTGAGGTGCTGTCCTTGCCCTGTGGGCTTGTGATCTAAATTAAACAGACAGGCAAGACAGGAACTCAGGGTGAGGGTGGTAATGGAATCTGGGAAGGATTAAGACCCCGGAGATGCCAGATGCAGAAATGCGAGGATTGTTGTCTCTGGTGCAGGAGCCGTGGCCACTCCTGAGCTGGGCGGTCTTGGTCCCGGAGTCTATTGTCAATCAAAGGTAGTTACTGTGTGCAGAGCACTGTAATAAGCACTTGGGAGAGTACACTATAACACAGTTTGTAGACATATTCCCAGCTCACAAAGAGCTTACAGTATTGTCCCCCATATCTGGATCCTGGGGAGACTCCTCTAGTTCATCTTTGGACATTCCACACATAGTTGGAGAGTGCTCGGGGAGACCAGCTGTGTCCAGCAGGCCTTGACTTTGGGTCTTAGCCACAAGAGGTGAAAAGCCTTTAAGGCTTAGCATCCAACTAACTTCAAAATGTAAAGATGACCAGAAACTCATCCTAATGCAGACATCTCACACCCTAGCCATGTTAAAAAAAAAAAGAAACAAACTAGTATCTCCAAGACATACACCTGCTTTCCATGCACCAAAAACTAGTTCATTGGACCCTACCTCACCAATGCACATAAATCCCTACCCCCAAAGCACCTTGATACTCACCCCACCCCCAACCCCCATAACACTTAGGTAGACGGCCTTATACTTGGTTCCTTCCCCCTTCCTGTACATTAGGTTTGTGTCTCTCTCCCCCACCCTCATTAGATTGTAAGGTCCTAGAGAGCCAAGGTCATGCCTAGCCACTCTATTATACAATCCCAAACCCTTAGTACATGGCCTAGTAGGCAGTTAGCGCTCAATAATTGCCATAGATCGATTGATCGAGTTGTTCTTGAGCACAAAAGAGAAAGACCCTAATTGGGGAAAAGCAGTTGATTCTCATAAAGTTCAGAAAGCAAATCCTCTTTCAGAAGTGATTTCCTTTTGAATATTTTTTTTTTTGGTGAAGGACTGAATCATGTAATCATGCTCAACTGCTTTTCCATAAGAACGTCTGGATATCAACAGGATCAGCATTGGCACTTGAGTCTTTCAAATGGCCTCCCTCTTTTATTTTTTGTATTTATATTTTTAGTAGGCAAAGTAATTACCAACACTCCATCCAGTTAGATTATGCATGGGCAGTGATTTGAGTTTTGGGCTGTGGGCATAATTTTGTGGCAAGATGGATTTTCATATTAGTGAACTTAGTGTGTTAGTGTATGTGAACCCAAGCAAATATATATTTAAAACATGTAATTACATATACGCCAGATCAATGAGCACATCCAGGAGCGGATGTCTTCATTATTGCCAAGCCTTCTTTCTCATCCGTCATGCACAACCCAAGAATCAAGGTGTCTAGGAAGTGCTGAAGAGGGGATTAAAGTGCAACTTAAATAGGTGACAAGATAATGGATGGTAGCACCCCTTGATTGATTGGGAATTATAGCAAAATGCTACTGCAAAAACATCTTGAAACTCGTCGATGCCATATTATCCTTTGGGAATACCCTCATCATGTGATTAAACTTCCCTAGCCATTACTACTATTACTGTAAAGAGTGTGTGTGTGTGTGTGTGTGTGTGTGTGTGTGTGTGTGTTAGGTAGTGGAGAGGGGGAGAAGGAGGGGTGTTTCTCTACTGAATAGCAAGAGGGAAGACAAGGGGAGAGTAAGAAATTGGCAAGTGCAAATGTTTAACCTAAATGGAGTATTGCTTGGGGAAAAGCAGAATTTTTGTGCATTGTTGTAGCAAGTTGGACTTGTGCCTTCTAAAATAACAGTGGTACCAGTTTTGCCCCTATAGATACATGATGGAAAGACGGCATGAATAATTCAATGAGCGGGAGGTCCTGAACCATCATTTTCTATCATAAAGAGAGAAGCAATGTGCCTTAGGTACAAAGTTTCAGTCTATCAGAGCTAAATCTCACTCTCACTCCCTTTCTCTCTCTTTCAGAGCTTTGTTACTAAGTGCTACGTAGGTGTGAAAAGCCTTATTACCATGTAATTTTGTTGGGAGCAGACTTCCAAGTACCTGCTTTACTTCACATTCACATATGCAGAAAAGATCAAAATCCATTTTTTTCCTAACAATAGCCAATTTTGCTATAATTACTCTAAAAAACTAAATTTTAAGAAATAGTACTCAAGTGACTCCCCATATTGCTCCTATCTGCGCACGAATATCTTATTACTTATTGCCTGTTCCGTAATGAACTTTGAGATAAACAACTGAAAAAGTAATTTGTTTTTTGACAATGCTGAACCTTTGAATAGAGAAAATCACACAGTCGAACACAGAGTGCAGTCCTGTGTGGTAAGTGGTATCCATAGCAACCAATAGATTTTATGCTAAGTCTGGCCTTTAAAAACATTTCACGTTTACCACTGAGAAAAAGATGGCCTTGATTTAAAAATGATACAACAAGTATCTGGAATGGGCAAGGTTTTTGCTCTCTGCTGCAAATACAATTAACAGGCATCTCTAGCATTGAATCTCTTCACCAGTGTCTGTGTCATCATTGACGTACATCACGGCTAGCCTTAAAATAAGAGAAAGGTCTGGGCTTTTTTTTTTGCATATTGCTGCAGGAGCTGAAGCAGTTTCTTTTTTCACTTGCTTTCCTTATGTTCACCAGTAGAAGTACAACTGGAGTATTATACTTTCATCTTGGTCAGTGATCATGGTGACAGAAACAGTATTAATGTGGGCTTATCTTTTTCAGTCTCAATCATGGGGGTTTATTATAACTTCAAATAATGGATGAAGAAATAACTACTATGCCATCAACCAACTAAGGACCATCTATTAGTTTCTGCTCGTGTTTAGAAAAGTCGGGTGCCAGAATGAGAATGTGGATGGAGTAAAGAAGGGATTTCATCTTGATGAGATACTTGAAGATGGGTTCCCTTAAAAAGAAATGAAAAGGGTTTGTGTCTGAGATGCATTCATGGGAGGAACAGGACTTTAATTTCGTTTTTGCTGTGCATTACTGAAAGCAGGCAACTATCGACCTCCTTTACTCCTGTAACGAGTTCTCGCCTTGTTGGTGGTAGGTGGAGTTTGGTTGGGGTACCTGATCTGTTGGGCGTGTAGTAATCAGAAAAAGATAGGGCTGGGGTGGGAAGACACACAGAAACCACCTGTTGCTCTTCCTCTGAAGATATTTTCAGCTGGCATGCATTTGAAATGAGAAAAAGATTCTCTAAAGAACGGGCAGGTCCTCCTGCAGTATATTTGAGAACTATTGAAATTTTTCAACTGATTTATCTTCTGTGCTATTTTCAGCCAAAGCTCTGCCCTAAAGACATTTTCTTCCCAGTTACTGGATGCCTCCCCACCCCCATCCCCAGCTCTCTGCCTATTCACACTCATATGGCTATGGAAAATAAAAGAAAGGATTTAAATGACATGTTATTGGCTGTTCCTGCTCAGATCTCCAGATGGATAGCTTTTAATTCACTAACTTCAGAACGGGGTTTTCTGTCATTCCCAAAGACCAGAAACAAACACAGAATAGCATTGGGGAAGTTGGGGAAGGGGTTCTGTTCTTGCCAAACAAAGCTGAGGTTGCTCATTATGGGTGTGTCTGTCTCCCCCTCTAGACTGTAAACTCGTTATGGGCAGGGAACATGTCTGCTAATTCTGTTGTGTTATACTCTCCCAAGCGTTTAGTACAGTGTTCTTCACATAGTCAGCACTCAATAAATACCATTGATTGATTGATTGATTGGACAAAAAACATGCTTGTGCCCCCAAAGCTCAGGATTCCACCAGTGGGTAGCTGAGTCCTCAGTTCTCTTTCTTCTTGGTTGTTGCCCTCCCTTTGTGCACAGAGAGCTCTGAGGTATCCTTGGGCACCTGAAAAAAGTGAATTGTTTCCCTCAATGAAATATAAATCTCCCACTCCTAGGTCTCGTTAACTTATAAACTGTTTTAATGTAGGGCTGCCAGAAGCTCATGAAAATAATAGGTAGTGACAGGTTTAGGATTAAAATCTTCTAGGGTAGTTAGGATGGTGAGTTGGGTCATAAATTGCACTTGAGTATTACCTGGACTGCGGGTTTCGTTCTCCTGGTACGACGGATACCAATGAGGTGGCTGAGGTGAATGTGTGCTAGTAATTTGTCTTAATTATTTGTCAGCCAAACTATCTTAATAAGAAGCATCTCTTATCTGGTTGAAAATGACCCTTGGTCCTTTGGTCCTCTCTAAAAGGCACCATCTGAAAGGGGGGTGTCATGATGCTGAGCACCTGGGGTTTCCTGTCATGAGGGAAAGGCCAGATCCCCTGGATCTGTAACCCTTTGGGCATTTGTTATTCACGGCGCCCTCGGCCCCACAGAGCTTCTGTATATCTCTGTACCTTATTTATAGTAAGGTCTGTCTTTAGACTGGAAGCTTGCTGTGGGCAGGGAACGTTTCTACAACTCTGTGCTACTGTACTTTCCCAAGCCCTTAGTATAGTGCTGTGCACACAGTAAGCACCCAGTAAATGCCATTGATTGACTGATTGATCCTGGAATTGGATTGACTTCTGTGTATTGCTATCTGCTCAGCTCTCCTTGCAATTTGAAAATCTAGTATTTCTCGTTGCTGGCCTTGCTTGGCTGTAATGCCATGGCACGAGGGCCTCTTCAAACTGATGAACAATCCAATTGGCATTGGCTTCTTCAAGGCCTCCCTTTCTAATTTCACTCCCCCTGGTGATAGTTCCTTCTGTATCTCGGAAGCCAGAAAAATCAATAACAACTTAGTTAAAATGTATTTCATTTTTTTAAACGTGTAACTATAGATACGACAAACAGTTTTATAGTGCTGCTGGGTACCATCTGCTAGGCTTTAATTTGTTTTTTAGGTCTGAAAGGATCAAGTAAATCATGTAGTGCCACGTTCAGGCACATCCTAGTCTCCGTGTTAGAATTTTCATCATATTGCAACAGCATCAGCTGGTATTAGCATTCTTTTTTGGATATTATATCTTGTAGGGTCTTATCACTTGATTAAGTGTGGAAGCAAACTGTCATCTACTGATACCAAGCTAAAGCTTCTGGGAAGATTTTTCATGGGGATTTTTAATTGGAAGCATCTCATTAGGTGATAGAAGTTGCCAGGAAATCATGCCTCACTGACGTGTTAAGAAGCCATTCCGAGTTCTAGGACTTGTCATCAATTGTGCTCAGAATAGGGCCAAATTGGTGGCTTCAAGGTCGTTAAGATGTCCACAGGTCAGTAGAGGAGACAGAGGGTTTTGAGGTACTTGGAAGGGGTTTGGTGAAAAAATGGAAGAGAGGATTAGATTTGGGCTTCAGTCTCTTCTGAAGTTAGATTTGAGAAGGTTCTGGTGAGCCATAGGGAACGAAATAATCTTTGGCACTAATTAGCTTGCTCCTGTAAAGTGAGAGAATGCTTCCAGCACTTCAGAGTATGGTTTTGGGGTATGAACCCAGGCCCCGACAGAGTTCAGTCATTTCACATGTGGAATTCACCACAGGGTGCTTCTGGTTTCTATTAATAATAATGAATAAAGTGAAGTTACATTTGTTTTGCATACTTTGAGGTCTTAAAATCAAAATCTTTCTGCAGTAGGAACTTGCTGAGCAGGGGGACAGGCAGAGAATTCAAAAGTAGGAAGTGTCTTGGTGTATTAGGATTGACTAAAGAGAATGGTCTCAGATAAAGCTCAGCCACTTGAAAGTCCAGTGGTATTTTATGATTTATACTATTCCTGAAAAAGGGACAGGGATAGATTGGAAGAAGAGAAGAGGGATTTTCAGTGCATCATTCAAAAAGAGGAAAAGTCCATTCAGCTTTCCTTCTTTGTGCTTTTGGCCCCTAACATTAGGCAGAACATGAATGCCATCAAACATCTTCACTGTTGTAAATCACAGCCAGGCACACAAGGCATTAAATCAGTAGATTTGCTAACTTCTGAAAAAGGAGGCTGAAGCTTATTCGACCCAGCAGAAGGATGGTAAAACTTTTGCCAGCCTACCTTGTATGCTATAAATAATATTCTCACTAATAAGGAGTGTTTGCTTCAAGGGGAAGGGGGTGGGGAAAAGCTAAACACTGGGAGTCTGTTGAAACTTCATTCCCACATTACCTACCTGAGCAAAAGCTCTCTTTGCCCTGGAAACTGATTTAAAGACCAGGTTGGGCCTATACCTGTTTATACTTGTCATTGCCGTGTGAAGGTAATTAGCATTCTATAAGACTTCTTGTCTTACTACTGATGTTTGGAGCATTTTCAGACCTGTTGTCCCCCGGGTGAGACCTGGACTATTGTCACCTGGGTGACAGCTGGCAGTGGCTCAGTGGAAAGAGCCCAGGCTTTGGAGTCAGAGGTCATGGGTTCAAATCCCGGCTCTGCCAATTGTCAGCTGTGTGACTTTGGGCAAGACACTTAACTTCTCTATTCCTCAGTTACCTCATCTGTAAAATGGGAATTAAGACTGTGAGCCCCCTGTGGGACAACCTGATCATCTTGTAATCTCCCCAGTGCTTAGAACAGTGCTTTGCATATAGTAAGTGCTTAATAAATGCCATTATATATATATGTCACTTTGGGACTGGCCCATCTAGACAAGATATACTTAATAGCAGTTACAGAGTGCTTAAAATGTTGTTATTGTTATTATAGGTAGAAGTCTTAACATGGGAAAGGTTTTTTATTATTATTATTACTAGTAAGAACTTTAGAGATACCATTATTATTATGATTAATAATAATTAATTAAGTTGAGTGAGGGGGCTAAAGATTCTGACATAAAACTGGGGCAATGGCCAGAGAGTGGGCTAATGCGTATGAAATAGATAATTTTTCAGTATTAATAATTATTATTAATTATTATTATTGTGGTATTTGTCAAGTATCATTCTAAATGCTTGGGTAGAAACAAGTTAATCAAGTCAGACACAATCCCCATCCCACATCAGGCTCACAGTCTAAGGGGAAGGGAAAACTCCCTCTCTAGACTGGAAGTTTACTGTGAGCTGGTAATGTGTCTGCTATACTGTACTCCCCCAAGCACATAATGTAGTGCTCTGCATGCAGTAAGCGCTTAATAAATATGACTGATTGAAAGCACGTATTGAATCCCCATTTTACAGATAAGCGGCACAGAGAAGTGAATTGACTTGGCCAAGGTAACACAGCAAGCAAGTGGTGGAGCCGGGATTAGAACCCAGGTCTTCTGACTCCCAGTCATTTGCTGTTTCCATGAGGCTATGCTGCTTCTCATTACTGAAGCTCAGTGAGGGGCTAAAGACGCTGGCATAAAACCAGGGCACTGGCCAGAGGACAGGCTACCATGTATGGAATGGGTAATTTTTCTCAGCAGGCATAACTATACAATAATAATAGTAATAATAATGGCATTTGTTTAGTGCTTACTATGTGCAAAGCACCATTCAAAGCACTCGGAAGGTTACAAGGTGATCAGGTTTTCCCACGGCGGGGCTCACAATCTTAATCCCCATTTTACAGATGAGGTAACTGAGGCACAGAGAAGTTAAGTGACTTGCCCAAAGTCACACAGCTGACAATTGACAGAGCCAGGATTTGAACCCATGAACTCTGACTCCAAAGCCCATGCTCTACGTGTATGGGGGTGTGCGGGTGAGAGTTTCTCTTCCACTGTTAAATCTCCTAGCCCCAAGCAGGCTAGTTTGACTATCAAAGATGCATAATCCACCAAGCTATTATTCCAGATTTCAATTGGGAAATCCAACTTCCCTCACAAAGGTCAGGAATAATTAAATGAAACAGAGATTTTAAAAAAGGTGATGACATAAGAATCAAAGCAATAAAACTGTCCCCACAGTCAGCTACTTAAAGAGAGGCATGAGGGGGATGAACTGGGAGTTGAGGGTGGGCCCCTGCCAATCAAATCCAGGGGGATTATACTTAGTATACCATAATGCTTTAAACTGGGAGCTTCAGCCCTTTATTTCATCTACAGAATGGCTCTTCCCTAAGCCTCTCCCCTTTCTTCCACTTCCCCACACCAATCAATGAGCCACTGGTATTGATTGAGCACTTTCTATGCACTAGGCATAGGACTAGGTGACTAGGAGAGTGCAATACGGTAGAAGTGATAGACCCGCTCCCTCAAAACCATTAGGCAGTTAAATGAAGGGTGTCGGTGTGTCTGTAACCGTGCAGAATTTCTCTTCCAGTTCTTCTGGGGGAAATAGCGTTGACGTTATTCTCACTGTTGCTGACATTTCCAGCTTTCATTTTCATTGCACTCTAGTAAATCATCATAGGCCACAGTGAGAGCAAAGCTAATCTGGCCATGCCCCATCAAGTCTGGCCTCCTAGCAGATTTGTAACTCGACTAGACTCATCAGGAAACAATCAATCAACAGTATTAAACTCTTTATGAGTGCCAAGCACCTATACTGCCTGAGGAGAGTTCAAGAAAAGCAAAACACCCTTTCTCTGACCTCAAGGATCTTACAATCAAACGGGGGAAACAAGACAAAAATTATTTACATAGAGTGGCAGCAGCCCAATGAACAAGGATAAAAATGGGTAGTAGTGAAAATCTGTCAGAATGATACATCAGAACAAATTAATATACCATTAAATATATAGATTTATTCATTCAATCTTATTTATTGAGTGCTTACTGTGTGCAGAGCACTGTACTAAATGCTTGGGAAGTGCAAATTGGCAACATATAGAGACGGTCCCTACCCAACAACAGGCTCACAGTCTAGATATGCTGGAGTGCTGAAAATGAGTATGAGTATGTTAGTATGGGGTGGCTGTCGACGTGATTTCCATTTGCAAACATCCTCTCATGGACAAGTCTGAATATACCAGACCTGGCTGGATTTGCTGCCAAATTTCCAAGATCAGCTCAAAGAACAAAAATAACATTCTCCTAGAATAGACTAGATATGGTTTATATCTGTACCTACCTGTGTCTTTGCACTTCTCAGAGAGCATAAATGTATTAGGACTAAGGAAGTAGGATTATTATCCAAATGGACCACTGCTTCTGCAATTCTAATTTAAAGAGAAGAGGTTATTTGGCAATGTAATGAATCTGGATTGTTTTCATGCTGCCATGTACCATAGCAATGTGCAAAAAAAACGGGCTTTTTAAGACTCAATTTACTACAACTGCCTGTTCATCATTTAGCATGACTGGTCACGATCTTCTTTTAGGAGATAACTTTATTGTGCAGAGGATTATGAAGTTCCATACTGAGGATTGTGACTTTAAACAATTTTGATGCCATGTTTTGTTTTGTTGCCTGTCTCCCCCTTCTAGACTGTGAGCCCGTTGTTGCGTAGACTTGTCTCTATATGTTGCCAACTTGTACTTCCCAAGCGCTTAGTACAGTGCTCTGCACACAGTAAGTGCTAAATAAATACGATTGAATGAATGAATGAGTCAGTAAGCAGCAGCATCTGAAAAACGTTTAAATAAGGATACCCAGTTTTGATGGAAATATTTCTGGTGAAGATCAATCGTCTTTATTATGCACTTACTAGTGGAGATGAACAAGAAGAAAAAACCATGTGGTTTCTAAATGAATCCATTCTTCACAAAAGATTGACATACTGAATACTTCAGCACCCTTTTAATATGTCAATCAATGGTATTTATTGAGCATTTACTATGTGCAGAGTACCATACTAAAGCTTGGGAGAGTACAATACAACAATTAGCAGATACATTTCCTGCACATAATGAACTTTACAGTCTAAATACATGTCCAGGACAAGTGCTTGCTTTGAAGTTTAAATCTCTGTGTTTGGGAGTGTGAGGCAAACCAAGCTTGGTTGTATAAATTTCAACCTAGATAAGTACTCAATAAGTACCACCATTTGATTGATTGAGCATGTGGAGTTGGAAAAGTTATGAGCTTCATTATGTTCTCTTGTCAATAATTCCCACACTACATGCAATACCTTAACCATAGCATTTTGTCCTTTATGTGCTTAATTATTCATTCTACCACTCTGAGCTTTAAAGATTTATATGTGTGACCTTATCTGAGCATTGCATGACTCCACCTGGAGTGAATCAGGGAAGAAAAACTCAGATCAGACACACCCCAGGCCGGACACTTGTTTTGGAAGCAATTTTCTAAGTGGGAAATTCTTCTTCTGACTCTGTAGGTTACCCCAGCTGAAGGTAAATATGTGTGTATGTGTTTTAGAGGAAGCAGATTACCCTCTTTCTAAAGAGAAGAAGAGGTGAACCTGGCCGGCTAAAGACTCTGAAACCTAGTTCAAAGCAGCCAGAGAAGCCTCTGTTAACATCTGGGGAAACTCAGGAGGCCAACTCACAATCCAGGGAAGGGAACCAGGAATCCAAAAAAAAAACAAGATGAAGGAAGAGCTGGGGTTAACAGAAACCTGATCACTGGATCATCTCTGGAAGCTACTTGTAAGAAAGGTTGAGCACCACCCCTTTGAGACCCCAGTCTCTGGAAAAAGACCCAGGACTTTTTATCCTGGGTGATGAGATAAGGTAGGAGTGTTGGGCCTGGTGCTGTCCAGGGCTGGCCCCGAGTCAAAGGCTGCAAATGTCTGGGGCCTTCTGCTCATCTCGTTATAGAACATGCTGGTATAGGAGAGTGAGAGAGGAATGGAGTTTATCATTTGTTGGGGGATGGGAGGGTGTCACTCTGTTGGTAAAGCCTACAAGCCCCCTGAATCTCATCTCTGACAAAAGTCTGATAAATTTGCATGTTGAGGATTGGTAGGTTTTCCATTTTCCTTTCTGTACTTTCTGGAAATTGTTTTGTGTCTGTCTCCCCAACTAGACTGTAAAGTTCTTGAGGACAGGGACAGTGTCTTCTAACTCTATTGTACTCTCCCAAGTACTTAACACTGTGTACTGCACATTGGTGCTCAAAAAATGCTATTGATTAATTGAGTGGAGAATCCTTTAGATGCAAACCATTAAGGCCAAACCTAACCACTGACACAAAGTTAAGTTTAGTGGGACTGCAGACAGGGTTAATATTTCTTAAGCCATATAACAACTTTCTCCCCCCACCCCCTGAGCCTGCTCCAAACCCTTGATATCACTGTCACTCAGTTCATGATATTTATTGGGTGCCTGCTAAATGCTGAAAACCATACAAAGCACTTGGGACAGTACAACAGTAGCAAGATATCCATTCACTGCTATCAACTCAGTCAGTCAGAAGTATTTATTGAGCACTTATTGGATACAGAGCACTGAAATGAGCACTTAGGAGAGTCCAATAGAGATAATAGCAATGTAGTCTAGTGGATAGAGCATGGGCCTAAGAGTCAGAGGGACCTAGGTTCTAATTCAGGCTCTGCCACTTATCTGCTGCAAGTCATTTATCTGTGCCTCAGTCCCCTCATCTGTAAAATGGGGATTAATTAAGACCCTGAGACCCATGTGGGACATGAACTGTGTCCTGATGCATAGCAAACGGTTAACAAATACCATAAAAAAGGTAGTAGATGTGATCATTGCCCTGAGGACCTTACAGAAGCTTAGCAGGTGAGATAGACATTAAAATAAATGGTCAGATGAAGAATACAGATAAAGCTTTAAGTTGTGCCAATATAACAGGATGGAATAGCTATCTAAACATTTGAATGAAGGAATAAATATATAAATAAAAATAAATAGCTATGTTATATGATTTCTGAAGACAGGAATAAAATACAGAAATAAGGATGGCTGTGGCTGTTATGAATAACTCAGTGAAGACTTCCTGGAGGACATCATTATGTCTGCTTGATTGACAGCTAGCTGTTTGGTCTTTTGCTCCCCCTGAATCAGTCTCCCCACTTTTCTGCCACTCCAGGAGGTCTGCAGGCAATGCCCAGAGTCCAGGCGCATTGGCAGTGAAATGGAAGGAGTAACTTATTGGCATGGATTCCTGAATCACCCAGGAGGCACCTGTGAAACCAGTCTGACAAAAAAAAAAATCCAGTGTCTGTGACCTCAACCTAATGGTCTTCAGTGCATCCATGCTGACAATTTTGACAAAAAGTATTAGTAGCATATCCTCCAATCGTTAGCTTATGAAAAAGGCAGATTTCTTTAGGGCTTTTTTACAATCATGTTAGTGTAGATTCAGTCACTCTCTGGGGGTTAAATGTTCAATCGTGGTGGAGATAAAGTGACTCTTCAAGGTTCTACTCCTTACACAGTAGTTTTCCAGGGTTTCTGGCAGAGTGGAGTTGGGGTGAAAAGAAAAGGGAGAACTGAGAGTGGATCAGGGATTGTGTCTATTAACTTTATTGAACTCTCCCAAGTGCTTAGTAAAGTCCTTGGCATAGAATGTGTTCCATAAATACCAATTATTGATTGATGAAGGGGAAGAAAGACTTGGGGCAAAGAGGAAGAAAAGGAAACAATGGATTGTATTTATTGAGCACTTACTGTGTGCAGAGCACTGTACTAAGTGCTTGGGAGAGAACAATATATCAGATATCTTCCCAATATATCCGACATATTACCTTCCCACATCGAGCTTACAATCTAGAGGGGGAGACCGACGTTAATATAAATATATTACTTCCAGGCTGTTCCTGGAAGTTTATTGCACAGTTGGATGGCATGCCCTGATATCCTGCAACTATGGGCCAGTTCAGGCAGGAGGTGGCAGCTTCTGCTGTTTCTGCTGCTACTAAAAGGGAGGAGGAAAAGAGAGAAAAGAAGGTTAAATATTCAACCTCTCCTGCACTTTTTCTCTCTGGCACCATGCCACTGCACCAGTGGGATTAGGTCATCTTGTGCCCCCTCCCTCTCTCCTTCCCCTTCCAAAAAAAATGGGTCCCACTAGTCCATTCAGGTGGCAGTATGGATCCCTAAAAAAATGATCACCCCACCCAGATTGAGGTGTCTGGTCACTAATATAAATAAATAAATTACAGATATGCAAATAAGTGCTGTGGGGCAGGGGGGAAGGAGGGCATAAAGGAAGCAAATCAGGGTGATAAATCAGGGAGATAAAGAAGTTAGTGGGAGAAAAGCAAATGAGGGCTTAGGGAAGTCCTCTCGAAGATATGCCTTAAATAAGGCTTTGAAGGTGGGGAGAATAATTGACTGTCAGATATGAAAAGGGAGAGCATTCCAGGCCAGAGGCGGGGCTGGGCGAGAGGTTGGCGATGAGATAAAAGAGAATGAGGTACAGTGAGTAGGCTGTCATTAGAGGAGTGAAGTATGCAGGCTGGAAGGAAAGAAGGAAAGGAAAGAAGCAGAGACAGAAAGAAAGGCAAGGTAGAGAAAAGAAGTTACTGAGAGAGGAGGTCAGAGAGAGAAAGAGAAGGGGAAGGAAAAAGGAGGAAAGACTAGAGATAGTGTTGGGGAAAAGAGGGAGAGACAAGATAGTGAGTTAAGATGATAAAGAGGGTGGTAGCAATTCACTAATTCATTGAAATGCCTTTCACTGACCTTTCTTTCATCTTTGCTTCTCAACCTCCCCTGTCCCGCCATTGTTGCTGCAGTTACCCAGGCTGGGCAATGGCAGCTGCCCATCCTGCCAGAACTGGTCTTTCCAAGCTTTACCTTGGAATTCTGTGCCCCGTTGGATGATATGTCCTGATATCCTGGAACTATGGGCCCGTTTAGTAGTGGAGGTGGCAGCTTCTGCTGTTTCTGCTGCTTCTATATCCTCCTATCATTAGCTTATGAAAAAGGCAGATTTAGCAGCGTGGCTCCTTGGAAAGAGTACAGGCTTTGGAGTCAGAGGTCATGGGTTCAAACCCCGGCTCCACCAATTGTCAGCTGTGTGACCCTGGGCAAGTCACTTAACTTCTCTGGGCCTCAGTTACCTCATCTGTAAAATGGGGATTAAAAACTGTGAGCCCCCTGTGGGACAACCTGATCACCTTGTAACGTCCCGAGAGCTTAGAACAGTGCTTTGCACATAGTAAGTGCTTAATAAATACCATCATTATTATTATTATTACTAAAAGGAAGGAGGAAAAGAGCTTGTACTTCCCAAGCGCCTAGTACAGTGCTCTGCACACAGTAAGCGCTCAATAAATACGATTGATTGATTGATTGAGAAAGAAGAAGGTTAAATATTCAACCCCTCTTGCACTCCTTCCCCCACCCACCCCTCCCCACACACTCCAAAAAAAAAAAAATGGGTCCCATTAGTCCATTCAGGTGGCAGTACGGATCCCTAAAAAGAATGATCACCCTGCCCAGATTGAAGTGTCTGGTCACTAATTTAGCATTCTGAAGGAGTACATTCACTTTTATATGGATCAGCATCATATTTCTGGAAAATGACAGATCAAAAAATGGGTTTCATTTGCTTCCAAAAGTAACTTGAAGGAAAATATAGTTACTTTCTGGAAGTATGTAACCATCAGACTATAACCACTGGCACAATTAATAATCTAGGAAACACCTATTGATGCAAATTTACTGTAGAAGATAATGCTATTTTCATGTTAGGAACAGCTGCAAGATTATGGCTATAGTCAAAGGATTCTATTGCACCAACAGTAAAACACATTTTTAAGCTATTTTAAACTCTTTAAAAAATTTTGAAAGTGACATTATTACTCACAGCTTTTAATCACCAAGGACTCACTGTAAATGAATAATTTATCCACGTGTTTCTTTTTTAAAAAAATAGACGTATCTTAGGGAAAAAAAAGCTTTCTAATCTCTATCAGTCATATATGGCTCACTAAATTTCATCTGGTCTGAAATGAAGTTAAACAAGTCTTTACCATGAAGAAAAATATTGATTATAAGGAGTGAGGGGAAAACCTTATTTCATTATTGTAAGTTAAAATTCATTAGCATTATTGTTTCTATTTATATTAAATTTTTGTTGGTAATAAATTAGCCTGAAACAGTTGATTTTTCACTCTTGTGAACTCGTACAGTGTGCGTACACAGCCATTTCTGTAAAACCCCAGGGTTTTTACTACATGATTTGGATGTAACAAAGTGGAAGAATTAGGGAACATTTTTTTCCCACCACCTGAGGCTGTCTTAGATATTGTGTGGCCCGAACAGTGACCCAAACACTGGGACAGGTAGATTTGAGTCAGAAAAAAATGGTTAGGTGCTTTCACATAGCGTCGATCAAGTCCTGATGCGGCTTCATTTCCCCGGCTTCTGCCTCAGCCTTATAGTACTATGCTGTAAAATGCATTGTATTTCTTTACATTTTTGCAACTTTACAGTATTTAAAAATAATACTGAGTGGCAAGGGTGTGAAGTACAGTGATGCACAGAACCATAGCCCCAAGTGGGACAGGTACTGTGTCCAACTCAATTTGCTTGTATCCACCCCAGCACTTAGTACAGTGCCTGGCACATAGTAAACACTTAACAAATACCATTATTATTATTATTATAATAATTGGATTAGAAAAATGCCATTCATAGTAGTATCCTCAAACCCCTAACCCATTAAGTCCCTTCAAATCAGTGATTATGCTAAAGTAGTTTCCCCATAAGTACAAGGTTTCTTAAGAACACAAGTACTACATTGTAATAAAAATTATTCTGTGTGCATGTGGTGGTGCATTTAATCATAGGTGATGGGTGGAAAATGAGATCTTGAGTAATACAGTCCCCAGAGCGAAGCAGTGGAAATTCCCCATTAAACCTGCTACCCTTTCTATGTACAGATCTATCTAACCTGGGTTTGCAAATCTCTGTTATCTCTCTCTAGTTTAAATGGGACGCAAGTAGCAGAATTGGAATCAGAATTCCCATTTTTTGATTCTGTCTGTATCAGGACATTGCTCCTGGGTGAGAACCCTTCTCAACTTTGTGCCTCAGTTTCCTTGTTTAAGAGGAATTATCATTCTTACCTATCCCAGAGGGACAGTATCTCATCAATATTTCTGATCTCTTCTTCATCTGATACTCCTTAGGTGAGATGCACTGAGGGAATTATGATCATTCAAATCCTGCCACGTTCTTTTAGCCATCTAGTTGCCAAATGATCTAATTCCTTTTATTAAATTGTCAACCAGCCATTTTTTCTATTATCTGAAAAGATCTTTCCCCTCTGTTATAGTAATCTTTCAATATTTATATAGTTATCCTATTCCTACTCTTAAATGTCATTTTTTTTGGCTAAAAACCTGCAATTTTTTAAATCTTTCTTGAGAATATTTTTAGTTTGATTGGCCTTCTGTAAACTTCTCCAACTCTTTCATAATCTCAGTTTAAGTGCAGGTATTCATTCTGCACATGATTCAGTATTCTAGGTTTGATTCTGTACAAAGATATTGCAATCTCTACTCATCTTTTAGAATCGTTGCATTCCTCCATCCCAGTAGAATATAGACTATCTCTTTGGTGCCCACTACCACTTTCATCTCCCACTACCCTAATGTTGGTATCCTTTGTTCCTTTCAAGCTAACCTACTCTCAGTGCCTTGTTCTCATCTCTCCCGCTGCCAACCTATTGCTCACACCGTCTGCACACTGCATACCTTTACTAAATATTATTACTACCATTCGTTCATTCAATCATATTTATTGAGCGCTTACTGTGTGCAGAGCACTGTACTACGTGCTTGATGATGATGGTATTTGTTAAGCGCTTACTATGTGCAAAGCACTGTTCTAAGCGCTGGACGGATACAAGGTGATCAGATTGTCCCACGTGGGGCTCAAAGTCTTCATCCCCATTTTACAGATGAGGTAACTGAGGCACAGAGAAGTGAAGTGACTTGCCCAAAGTCACACAGCCAATAGATAAGTGGTGGAGCCGGGATTAGAACCCATGACCTCTGACTCCTAGGCCCGGGGTCTTTCCACTGAGCCACACTGCTACTACTTCTACTCCCCCTGCCTGGAACTCCCTCCTCCTTCACATCTGACAGATTACTGGTCTCCCCATTTTCAAAGGATTTCTGAAATCGCCTCCAGGAAATCTTCCTTGATTACCTCCTAATCTCCCCACCTGCTACTTCAGCACTTCCACACCATGTAACTATTCACAAACCCACAGAATTTATGTACACATCTTTATTGTATATTTCTCCAGTTGGATTGTAAGCTTCTTGAGGGCAGGGATCGTGTCTACTAATTCTAGTATATGCTCCCAAGCACTTACTAGAGTGCACCATACACAATAGGTACTCAATAAATATTATCGATTGATTGGTTGATTCATCCCAGTGCTCATCAAATCCTGATTGACTGCCCTATCATCCTCTTGGCTGGTTTCCCCAGCTTCAGTCCTTCACCATCCATTCAACTCTTCGCTCTGCTGCCTAGATCATTTTACAGGAATGCTTTGTTTCAGGGGTTGCTAAGGACTTTTATGCCTACACTAAAGGGTAAGGGAGGGAAGGAGTAGAGGGTTAGACACCCTCCTATAAATCTTAAATGAGTGAGCCAAAGTTCTAGCATGTGAGCCCTGTTCTCTCACCTTCTTGGCCTAAATTTACTAATTTCTCAGATAATTATCTTTGCAACCATCCACTGCCCACAGTTTTCAAGGCAGTAGAAACCTTGAAAGATTATCTCAACCCTTACTTGAGGGAGGGCCATCTTAAACCACCCCAGATAGATGAGAAATGATTCTGTTTTAAAAGACCTCTAAGAAGGAGATTCCACATCCTCCCTCAGTTTCCCACTTCAGTGCTTAATAATAATCCTCCCTGCCAAGACATTCTTTCTGAATCTAATCTAAACTCTGCATCTTGACTTTGAAGTCAATTTCCCCTTGTTCTGTCCTCCAGTGGTGTTAGATCAGTCAAACAGCATCCTGGATAGACTATCGTTAAGTCTGTAGACTGAGCAATTCCAATTTCTTTCATTTTTTTCTCATTAATTGCCATTTCCAATCCTATAATCATCACGGTGGTTCTTCTCTGAACTTTTTCCCATTCCTCATCATAACTTAATGCTTTAGTCATGTATTGACTGGGGGTTGGGGTGAATTCTAATTCATCCAAAGATTTCCTTGTTTCCATATCACATCTACCTCGAGTAAAGGCCTAAAGTTGCAGCTGACATTTAGGCATCTACTCGAGGTAGCTATGATATGGGAAACAAGGAAGCCTTTGGATGAATTGGAATAAGAGAATCAAGGGAGCAAATCCCCCAAAGACAAAGGTAAACATTTAAAACATTGGAGGCATGTAGCAGATGGGAACACCTCCACTCCTGCCTCTGAGTTCCAGGGTTCTGAAGCGATGCCTGTGTTCACAAGAACCTGCGAAGGAAATGTGACGATGGCTTTGGGGAAAATAAGGGGAGGCCAGACTCCTATAGAGAAATGATCTAGGTTCAGGAAAACTCAGAGAGATCGCTGCAAAATTATACATGTGACATACGGTCTCCGTCAGGGTCGCCAATGTCCACTCTGCCTAGAACTGCTGAATCAGATCTGTGCAGAGGCCTCAGGGACATGTGCGTTCCCTTTGTGACAAACCCAAAAAGGGTGTTGACCCAGTTGTCTTAATGCCTGACAGAAATAGGATCCCGGATTAAAGATAGCTGTTTGGAATTCTCCTCCCAGGACAGTGAACAAATAACTGCTAGGCTTAGGGAAGGATTTTGAGAAAATGGCCATAGTTGCCACGTTAGCTACGACTGGGAAAATGGACTCACAAAAATGTCGTGCAACCTTGGGTGACTCATTCAATTTATTCTCTCAGTAACTGAAGTCGATGATAGACTGCAGTCTCAATAAATCCGGGTACGTCCAGATTGATCAGTGGTCACCCTGATGTAAGCACGTGACAAGCGGCATGGCCTAGTGGAAAGAACACAAGCCTGGGAGACAATGGATAGGGTTCTAATTCCGGCTCTGCCACTCTGTCTGCTGTGGACCTTGGGCGAGTCATTTAACTTCTCTGTGCCTCAGTCGCCTCATCTGTAAAATGGGGATTCAATACCTGCACTCCCTCTTACTTAGACTGTGAGCCCCAGGTGGGACAAGAACTGTGTCTGACCTGATTATCTTTGTTCTACCCCAGCACTTAGAATAGTGCTTTATATCTAATAAATCCCCAATAAATACTACAGTAGTGTTATTCTTCTGATTCCTATTACACTGCCCTAATCCCTGCCTTAAATACTAAATCATTAAGGATACTTGGACAGAGACACTCCTGACCAGTTTCAGGAAAGGTGTTGATCACTGGCACACCTGATGCAGCAAAGTGGCAGTAGGCTGAATCAATCCATTGTATTTATTGAGAGTTTACTGTGTGCGGTACACTGTACCAAGCCCTTGAGAGAGTTCGATATAACAGAGTTGAAAGACACATTCCCTGCTCACAAGAAGATGGAGTGCAGAAAAATTTGATAGTGTTTACAGACTCATTTCTCTAGTGTCCCAGGCCTGTACTGATTTGCACGACTGGTTTATGGCAAATGTGGATGTTCTTCCCTTGCTTGGAATTGTTTTTTGCTAAAGCTTCACTCTTGACAAAGCACCTCAGCATTTGGGCAATAAATCTGGAACGGGGACAAGTCGTGAACGTGTTCAAGAGTTGAGAATGCCCCGGCATGCCGGAGGAGCCGGGCCGGATCCTGAGACCGGACCTTCTCCGACTCCCACTCGCCGCCGGGCACCCACCGGGGTCAGATGCCATTCCGTCCTTGAAGTCTCTTCTTCAAGGCCCAGAGCAGGAGAGATGGGGCTTAACCACCTCAGGAAACGGATCTCTACTCCTCCTACGCAAAGCCCTGCCAAAGGGCACGCTGCAGCTGTCTGTCCCAGAGTTTTATAGGACACGGGGCAGGGGAAAGAACGTTCCAAGGAGATTCCCAGGCTCAGTCTCTGTTCTCTTCCCGCAGCCTCAGCCATTTTCAGGAAGGCGGGCAGGGTAGCCACCAGCATGGTGTGGCCACTGAGAATATAGCAAAACGGCCACAGGACCCAGCCATTTATTTCTTGCCGAGCAGAGGAAACCCAGAAGCGACCTTTATCAAAAAGTTTGGATTACACCCACTCTACTGCTCAGTGAGTTGGAGCTCCAGTGCAGACAGGGCGATGGAAAAGTGAAGACAGTATATTGTGCAGTGTCTCTGATGTCCCTGTAATAATAAATAATTATGGTACTTAATAAGCACTTACTATGTGCCAAGCACTGTTCTAAGCACTGAGGTAGTCAGTTTTGATGCAGTCCCTTTCCCACAGGCTGCTCACAGTTTTAATATGCATTTTACAGGTAAGGTAACTGAAGCACAGAGAAGTCGAGTGACTTGCCCAAGGTCACATAGCAGGCATAGATCAATGTCTGCCATCCCTTCTAGACTATAATCTCATTGTGGGAAGGGAATGTGTCTGTTTATTATTGTACTGTACTTTCCCAATCACTTAGTAAAGTGCTTTGCACACAGTAAGGGCTCGATAAATGACTGACTAAAATGACTTTTCAGGACAGCTAATGCACCCTTAGAGCAGTATGGTGACCCTTTCACTCCAGAGGAAAGGATACTGTCTCTTGGGGGTGATCATCTGTGACTACAGCATGAATTGGACTAAAGTTAGGGTAGAATTTAGTAGGATCCTGACTGTAGAACTGGCCAGATAAGTTGCTGCACCAGTGGATGGCATTGATCTGAACAGGCAGCAATGTACTACCATCAAATGAGAAGCAGCGTGGCTCAGTGAGAAGCAGCGTGGCTCAGTGGAAAGAGCACGGACTTTGGAGTCAGAGGTCATGGGTTCAAATCCCGGCTCTGCCAATTATCAGCTGTGTGACCTTGGGCAAGTCACTTGGCTTCTCCGGGCCTCAGTTACCTCATCTGTAAAATGGAGATTAAGCCTGTGAGCCCCCCGTGGGCCAACCTGATCACTTTGTAACCTCCCCAGCGCTTAGAACAGTGCTTTGCACATAGTAAGTGCTTAATAAATGCTATTATTATTATTATTATTATTAAAATAGTAGTAAATGAGCACCCAAATGTGTCTTTGTTGTATTGAACAGTTCAGGAGATTCATCTACTTTCCTTTGGGAGATTACAATCTCAAACAAACAACAGTGGCAGACGGGTATCTAAAAATAGATGCAAGCCTACCTTTTCTGCCATTCTGCCATGATGATGATGATGGTATTTGTTAAGCGCTTATTACATGCAAGGCACTGCACTAAGTGCTGAGGTCGATTCAAGGTAATTGGGTTAGGCACAATCACTGTCCCTCATGGGGCTCACAGTCTTCATCCCCATTTTACAGATGAGGTAACTGAAGCACAAAGAAGTTAAGTCAAGGTCACACAACAGACGAGTGGCAGAGCTGGGATTAGAACCTAGGTCCTGCTGACTCCGAGATCCAAGCTCTATCTACTAGGCCATGCTACGTCCTTGGAGGCCTCTCCAGTCAACCCCATTAGGGCTTGAACTGGTTTCCTCCTGAAGCCCAGAGGTGACCAAGAGCTGCCCAAGAACCTGAGAAAAGCAATTAGTTTCTAAATCACACCCTGGGTGGTACCAGCGGTCCACACATTCCACGCTCCAATTTGTCTCCTCCTTGTCCCTTTGAACAAAGCCAAGTCAGGGCTCTGTGATGATAACAGAAGTCCAAGAATTTGTGGAATGGAGCTGATGAGAGTCTTGGGCAAAATCCCTGGCTTCCGAAGGAATTCGCAGACTCCATCTAAGCCCTGGAATCTGAAAGGAGTGGGAAATTGATTTATTTGAAAGCCTCTTCTTAGCAGTGCTTCAGTCCTGTTCATTTTTCTCTAAGCCCAAAGCCTTGGCTCAGTAGTACTTTGCATACTGATTTACACAAATCTGCATACCGAGTTCAAGCCCTAGCTCCACCTATGTAAAATAAATTAAATTAATTAGTGCAACCTGCAGTTGTATCCACCACCCGCTCTGTGGTATGCCCATAGGACAGGGAATTTCAAACGAGGAAAGGGCTCAGCAACAGTCTTCAGGAACGCCAGCCAAGATGGCTGAGCATCAGCTTTCACGGTGGAAAGGCAGAGAGCACCTTGGGACATTCACCCTAGTGGCCCCCTTCTCCTTAGTAAAATATTTTCCTTTAAAAAATACACAGTCCAAGCTGGGCTCAGCATTGAACACACCTCCAACCAGTTACAAACCAGGAGAAGGGAAGGATGAAAATACATTTTTTTTTCAGTTATCATGCTGCCTGGCATTGTGCCTGTAATTGCATAACACTGCAGAATTTGAAACATAGAACTAGGTAAGTGTGGGAGATGGTGGCCTCGATTGTAATTTGGGGAAAGGAATGGTGAGTTGAGGCAGAGTAACACATGAAGAAAAGAAATTTAAAAAAAATGAGTTCCAAGTCAGACTTAAAAATCACTTTCTCCTGTGACCTCAGACATTAGCCACGAATGGGAGTCCCAGAGAAGAGCGGAACTCTTCACAAATTCCCTCCTCTGTGGAGAGGACAGTGACCCTGAGAACAGGAGCTCTACTGCTACAAGAAGTCAAGGGAGGGAAGATGGCTCAACTCAGTGGGCAGAGCTCTAGACAGGAGCCCAGCGTCTGGTGTCCGACCTGGTAACTGCCGCTAATTTGTTCTGGGACCTTGAGCTGACCTGGCGCACCTGTTTCTCTGCCTGTAAAATGAGATCTCACAGATTATGGAAAACATCTGAATTGTTGAATAGTAATGATAATCACAGTATTTAATCACTTACTACTTAGGTGGTGAGACCTTCTGGGACCTGATTACCTTGCATCTGCCCCAGCACTTAACTCAGTGCTTATCACATAGTATATTATTATTATAATCATCGTCATCATCAATCATATTTATTGAGTGCTTACTGTGTGCAGAGCACTGTACTAAGCACTCGGGAAGTACAAGCTGGCAACACACAGAGACAGTCCCTACCCAACAGTGGGCTCACAGTCTAAAAGGGGGAGACAGAGAACAAAATCAAACATACTAACAAAATAAAATAGAATAGATATGTACAAGTAAAATAAATAAATAAGTAGAGTAACAAATATGTACAAACATATATACATATATACAGGTGTTGTGGGGAAGGGAAGGAGGCAAGATGGGGGGATGGAGAGGGGGACGAGGGGGAGAGGAAGGAAGGGGCTCAGTCTGGGAAGGCCTCCTGGAGTGGGTGAGCTCTCAGTAGGGCCTTGAAGGGAGGAAGAGAGCTAGCTTAGCGGATGGGCAGAGGGAGGATAATGTGCTAAGTACTGTGCTAAGTGCTAGGGAAGATGCAGGATGATCAGATCAAAGAAAATCCCTGTCCCACATTCATTCATTCAATTCATTCATTCAATCATATTTATTGAGTGCTTACTATGTGCAGAGCACTGTACTAAGTGCTTGGGGGAGTACAGTACAACAATATCAGACACATTCCCTGCTCACACGCTCATGTCTAAAGGGGATGAAGAACAGAAGCTTGGTGTGGCAGGGAATGTCTCTGTTGTTATTACTGTACTCTTCCAAGAGGTTAGTACAGTGCTTTGCACCTGGTAAGCACTCAATAAATACAATCGAATGAGTGAATGAGTCCCCATTTTCCAGTTGAGGAAACTGAAGACCGGAGATGATAAGTGGCTTGCCCAAGGTCACACAGCTGGCAAGTGGCAGAGGTTGGACTAGAATTTAGTATAGTGCTCTGCACACAGTAAGCGCTCAATAAATATGACAATGAATGAACCTGGGTCTTCTGACTCTCAGCCCCAAGCTCCTTCAACTAGGCCATGCTGTTCCTCTATTCACAGTTGGTTATTTCTCCAACACTAGTCATGAGAAGTAGGGCTGGTTTGGAACCCCTACCAACTGGAGACAAGGGAGATGAATTAGATGACCCCTGAAAACACTTTAATCAACTCGTCATGTCTCCGCCCAATACCTATCACCCCAAGCAAGGTTAAGTGTGAGGGACAGTTTATCTCTTTTTCTCTCCAAGCCTGTTCTGGAGGATTGATATAAGGATTGCCAAGAGATTGCTGTTTCTCTAGGTAACGAAAACCTGGATTTGAGACAAAGATGAAATGAAATACCATGTGTGTGTATAAATATATACATAATATGTGGCCCTGTGGATTGATGCCTGCTAAGTTAGAGGTATTTAATGGCTCATTAATTTACAGAATGATCTGTAACAGAGAGAAAGCCATCAGGGCAATATTGACTTTTTATGTTGATTTTGATATGTCGTTTCCTTTACTTAAAGTCGATAAGGAACTCCCTGTTGCTAGGATTTATTCACTCTTACTAGCTTCCTCTTACTCAAGCTAGCTTTGCTCTTGCAGCTCAGTAGTATAATCCTCTCCACCCCACAGGCTGAATGTCGTGTGTGTGTGTGTGTGTGAGAGAGAGAGAGAGAGAGATCTTTATCGTTGCCAGGGAGAAATAACTGGCCCTAAAAAATGAGAAAACCAGAGGGAGTGAAACCTTGAAACAGGTGAGCCTGTTTCCACAGTACATTGTTCAGTCTTTCGCTTAATCCATCAGTGAGTGGTATTTGTTGAGCACTTTGTGTGGGCAGAACACCTCTTCCCCTTTTTAAGAAACAAAGTGCCCATGGCATAAAATAAAAATCCCTGAATTATTTCTATGCCCTGAGTTTAAATTTGCCCTCGTAACATTGTCTCTCTGATACTTAGCCAAGATGTCCTGAGTGCTTAAATTGGTACTTGCACCACTGCGATTTCCCTTGCCTGTGACCTTCAAAAAAAAAATGCTCCAGTTTATCAGGTGTTGGTGCCAATGAGTAGTTATGGCCAAGAAGAATGGCATCAGCTATAAGCACATACCACACTTTGTGTGCTGCTTAAACCTACTCATCAACGACTTCCAAAGTGGGGTCCTAGGTCCTGCAGGGATGGTGGATGAAGCACTTGGCTCCCACCCAGTGCCCACAATGCTCATTAAATACAATTGAATGACTGAATATAAAAAGGTCCTAGTACTGCTTGTTTAAGACCTACCATGACTTTTTTCCTTTCAATCCTCTTTCTTATCTCTTTGCCGGCCCCTCCATCTCCTCATCAGCTTCTGGGCCAGGGGCGCTCATAGTTTAATGATAAAATATTTGATCTGACCCCAGCTTGTCGGTTTTCAGATCATCTTCCAGGATACGCCACACCTGGGCTTGGGTTTTCGAAATGATCTCAGTGCCTTGAGATTATCCGGACAGGACCCCGGGGCATTTGGGCAAGCTGCATATAGTACTTCAGCCTTGGCTCGTCTCTTCTATTAAATAATGTATTCAATTTCATGTTGGAGCCTAGGGATGCCAGCAGCTGTCCTTTAACTGTACAAAGGTCATGGGGACCCAGAGGAGAAAACGACACATCTCTGAAAATGGCAGAGCCAGGGGAAATGTCCTGTTTTATTGTACCCAAAGTGGGTTTTGGAACTTTAGCATTTGCCTTAGAGGTAAGTTTACTTTATATTTTTAAAAAAGTTCCTGGGGAAATTTCAATCCTGTTCATAGTAGTAGAGTGAGTGGGAACTAAAAATATCACCATTTGAGTTTTCTCTCTGAAGTTGCTCACAGAAAATGCATGGCGTCCGCATAGTGATTCCCTGCCTTTTTCACCTGCACAGATGCTGACGCACCTCCCTGAATTGGATGGTGTCATTCACCCAGGCCTTAAGCAGGTTCGTAAAACCCCAAATCATGTGAAGTGCTTCTTCTAGATCTCTTACAAAGCACTCAGAATTAATCTCCCAGAATGCAAGTTAGAAACTTAACAGGCAAGACGGTTTGGCTACTAAAAACCTCAGATCAGGCAGGATGCACTGGACATTAAAAGCCAAATTAGCTGACAAGTACCACCTCCCCTCTGCGGGCCGTCTTACATCAAGCAGTTTTAAAAGTTATTAGCGCTGTGCTGTGGCAGTAGTGCACCGTGCGGCTTTATAACCTGCTTTCATTATTCATTGCCTTTTTCTGGCCCCTTCCAGTGTTATATGAGGAATCTTTTCTCTCTGGATAAGTCAGGCAAGGAGAGAATTAGAAAATATTTTACACAAAAGGTAATTCAGGTGGAGACATCGATTCACAATTGGTGGGCTTTAATGAGGCCCTGTTTTTCTAAAAAAAAAATAAGACCCCTCTAAAGAAAAAAAAAGAAATCAGCTGTCAGTTTTTACTACATTATCTGACTTTTGTAATGTGATTGAAATTAAGATATGATGATACTAAGTTTACCACTGTCAAATAAAAATGGGGATAGTCTAAAAACCTGCATGTGTTAAGCTGCAATTTTACCTCAGCACCTGGTGATATGGTGACCCAAAGTTTGTGATGCATATTTACCATCAAATCCTTACATAGTAATGCCAAGCCTCCTGGGACTTTGTCAGGAATTGTGCCATTTGGCACTCAGACAAATGGTTCTGATTGACAAATTGATGCAGCGTTCCACAACCAAGATAGTCACTTAGCCGACCACATCAACTAACAAACTGCAAGCCAGTCATAAAAAGAAATCAACAGAAAATATAATTAACTTCTTATCTTTCAAATGGTGCCGAACCTGCAAAAGGTCAAATAGGGACTCCTCTGATGTTTTGTTTTAGATGGAATGAGCATTTTCATGCTTTGCTTTCCATTATATCCGACAAAAAGAAATTATTAATGGAGATCATACCACCATGAAAATATTTTGTTCAGGATGCCTCATTCTGGCAATGAGGCAAGCAGTACTGTTGAATCACTTTAGGGCAAAAAGGACCTCATCAAATAATAGGAATGAGTCAGTGGGGAGGATGAGATAAATAGCAGTGGCAGTAGATTAGGTGGGAGAGTAGCAGGCACAGGGAACCTTTACTGGTGAGAGACCGGCGGTGTCTCTTGCACATTCCTCTAGTTCCCCTACCTACTTGTCAAGGCCACCCCAGGCCATGGATTACTGGAGGAGGAGAGAAGGGTGGGAAGAAGGACTGAGTGACCTCAGGAGGAGCAGTAACAACCTCACCAACTGCCCCGGCTCAAATGATCCAACCTCTACTGGGCCACGAAGTGCTGATGTCTGGGTGGGATGGCGGCAGAGTCAGAAGTGGAGGAGACAGTGGATTCTATCTCCTCTTTACCTTATCTCCCTCCTTTATGCCCACTCTCCTCATTCTGCCCCATTCTGCCCTGCCCCTCTCCTGCTTTAGGCACCCAGACTTCTGTTCGTCTTACAGGGAAGGCCATTTTTCAGCTGGGAAATCTGACCCCAGAGGGCCCAGATCTTCTATTGCATTAACTGTTGATAATAATAATAAGATGGTGCTCCCTCTGGGGCACAGAGTGCAATGAGCTAAAAGGAGGGCAGGAGTGCAGCACATTGCCAAGGGCATGTGCTACCTGCACCACATTAACTTGAAGCAGAATCGGGCCTAGAATTCCAGTTCCCCAGAACAGTGTTCTTTCTACTGGCCCAGCAGTAGGGCTGAATTAAGGATAGGCATCAAACAAACATAACAAACACTACCTCTCTTTTATGACTTCGTTTTTCTTCTATTTTTCATGGGAATGGCGTTTGTAGCAAAACTCTCGAGTGTTTGCTGCTGACAGATCCTTGCCTTCTGTTCATCTGGTGAGGTGGGGAGCAGTGGAGGGAGGGGGCAGTGTTGGAAACCATAGGAGTAGTTTTTTAAGGAAAGGGGCTAATTTGTTTTGTTGGCACAAGTGCTATGGCATGAGATGCATCTTTCCCTTCAAGCCTGAGTTATTCATCATTGCTTCCAGGACTTACAAATCAAAGAAAAGAAAATCCTAGATCTGCCTTCTCTTTCCTTGTCTTTCAAGGGTGTATTTTCCAACCCCTCCTACGCCGACCCTATGCGACCTGAATAAAATGACTGGATCCTAGAACTGTGAGATCCTTGCTGGATTTAAGTTCCTGTTTGCTTCCCTGGGGAATGGAGCAGGCTCCAGCTCTTGGGCCCTTTATTCTCCTTGGCATAGGCCCTTGTCTTTTTCACAAAGGGTGCATGACTCAGTAAGGAAGGGAGATCGTAAAAGAGGAGGTGACTGCCTCGTTATTCTCTCTCCTCTGCTCCTATTACTTTGACAGTGGCATCTGAGCCCTCAGGAGTAGTTGACATGGGCAGTATATCCCATTTTAGCTTTCCAGGAAATTTAGAGGAGCTCGAGTTGCAAGCAGCAACGATGTAGATCAAAGTGTCCACCGGGCCAGCATATTTGACTGAGAGCGCCTGAGGGCAGCAACAGCGGCCCACTGTGCAAATGCAGAATTAAAAGGAAACTGGGCTGCTGTTCGATGTTTTTTCCCTAAGTGTGTCTCTCTTCTCATGGATGATGTGTTTTTTTAAATCAATACATCCCACAAGTGAAAAAGTTTGTTGGATGGCAGGGGCTTCTTCAGAAATTCTTCTCCTATAAGCTACCCTTAAGACTCAGCTGGTCTATTCTATTTACTCAACTGCCTATTCATATGACTGTATTTATTATGTTTGCAATACGGACCTGCCTGTCTCCTCTATTAGGCTGTAAGCTCCTCAAGGCTAGGAATCACATATTTAACTTCTAATGTGTCCTCCACTCTCCCCACCTTTAAAATCCTCCTAAAATCACATCTGCTCCAAGAGCCCTTCCCAGATTAAGCCTATCCTCTCTGCCCTCCATAAAATCGGCTGGGTACCCCTTGATAATCAACCCAGCCTCCTAATATTTATATAAATATTCTTATGCTGTACTATTTCCCCTATTCCTAATCAATCAATCAATTGCATTTATTGAAAGCTGAGTCCAGAGCGCTGTACTAAGCACTTGGGAGAGTACAGTACAACAGAGTAGGTAGACACATTCTTTGTACACAAGAAGCTCGCAGTCTAGAGGGGACTACACACAGTAAGTGTTCACCACTGATGATAATGCTATTTGAGTTTAACACACTGTATAAAATGTTCAGGAGGAGACAATATAAATAAATAAATTATATATATATATATATATATATATATATATATATATATATATATATATATATGTATATATATATTGTGGGACTTAAGGTGGGTTGAACATCAAGTGCATAAAGGATACAGATCCAAGCGCATAGGACTAGAGAAGAGCAGAGTGTTTTTGCCTGCAGTGGAAAAAAATATGAATCTGAGTGACAGATAATTTTCATCCCAAAGGCAAATGGGAGAACAGAGCTTATGAGGAACGGGTGTTTGAACATGCTGAATATTTCCAGGAATTTAAGTCCCAGAAACTCTTGAACACTGGGCATGCACAGAGTCAATCTTCCATTTCCAGAATGCTGACAAACCAACTCAGCTCAGTGGAAAGAGTGCAGGTCATGGGTTCTAGTTCCAGCTCTGCCACTTATCAGGTGTGTGACTTTGGGCAAGTCACTTAACTTCTCTGTGCCTCAGTTACCTCATCTGGAAAATGGGGATTAAGACTGTGAGCCCCATGTGGGACAACCTGATTATCTTGTATCTCCCTCAGCACTTAGAACAGTGCTTGGCACATAGTAAGTACTTAACAAATACCAAAATTATTATTATTATTATCATTTTATTTGCACAGTCACCCAGGCACCCTTAACGCTCATTTCTGGGGCTGGCAATGTTTGTATTTGTGTAGGGGTAGCAACACAATGTCTGTGTGTTCATACTTAACACTTTCAGGGATGATAGCCAGGGAAGATTTGAGATACCCAAGACAAGGCTTGGGAGAAGCAACGTGGCCAAATGGAAAGAGCACGGCCCGGGAGTTAGAGGTCCTAGGTTCTAATCCTGACCTGCCAATTGCCTGCTGTGTGATCTTGGTCAAGTCATTTGACTTTGCTGTTTCTCAGTTCCTTCATCTGCAAATTGGGGATTCAATACCTGTTCTCTCTTCTCCTTACTCTGTGCATCCTATGTGGTACCTGATTGAATATGATTGAATGAATGAATGATTATCCCGTATCTACCCCATTGTTTAGTGCAGTGCTTGGCATATAGTAAACGCTTAACAAATACCACAGTACTTCCCCTTTTGGACTTAGCTCTTAGATGTTGGGCCTTTCACAATGCCAAATTTCTTTTAACCAGTCCTCTCTGTCTCTGACGGAAGCCAGGTCTAAAGACAGGCACACACACACTGACCTCGAGTTAGATCCCAGTCCAAAGCATTTGACTGTGTGTTTTGTCACCAGTCTCAAATTCTCTTTGTTGCCTAATGAAAGAAAAATGGACATGAGCCACAGTGTCCAGGTGGCATTAGCTTTTAGGCAAAAGGGGCAGTTGCTTGGGCCCCACTCCTTTCTGGGGACCCCTCACTGATTTCAGGGGGGCTTATTGAAGTCACCTCAACAGCTCTAATTCTAGGCCTGCTGAGTGCCAGATTCAGGAAGGGAACCAATGCCCAGTGGCCTAGCTCACAAATGTTCTGGAGAGGACATTTGGGGGTGACTTTTAATAATAAAAATAATAATAATAATGATGGTATTTGTTAAGTGCTTACTATGTGACAAGCACTGTTCTAAGCAATGGGGTAGGTACAGGGTAATCATGTTGTCCCACGTGGGTCTCACACTTTTAATCCCCATTTTACAGATGAGGTAACTGACGCACAGAGAAGTTAAGTGATTTGTCCAAGGTCACCCAGCAGACAAGTAGTGGATTAGAACCCATGTCCTCTGACCCCCAAGCCCATGCTCTTTCCATTAAGCCACACTGCTTCAACCTGGAGATCCACTGGGCTGCTACTTCCCCTGGCTTGTCATAGCCATATTCCTTGGCCTTTGACAGTACCTTTCCTTTACTGTCAGCATAGCTATTCTTTAGCCTAACTCCCCCATGCACCCTGCTTGCTTCACTGGGCTTTTCATTTTACCTTCATCATCTGGCTGATATGACTGAATCTGTTTGCCTTCAGCTAATTTATATGACACGTACGTACACGTGGATGGACCCTCGGCATCTGAGACTCTGCATTTCTGACCTTCACAGCCAGGTTAACATGTTTCAGTTTAGTGTGCAGATTATTTTTAGATCTGAGGCCAGGCGCATCACGTGCTTTGCAGTCAAAGCCTGTCCTACTGTGAGGGTGTAAGCCTTGGCCCTGCTAGGTTCAGGGTTGGGGTATATCCCTGGCCAGAGACCGCTGCAGGCTGTCAGCTGCCAGTGAAGAGAGTATTTCGGGCACGGAGCTAGCCATGTAAAAGAGTGAGAGGCTGATGAGTTTAGCACCATAAAAGAACAAGAGGGGAAAGTGCAGAGAAAGCAAACACAATTCCATTTGGAGATTGGGATGAGTCATTACAGTCGCAGGGCCCACACGGTTATCAGGGCCCATCACTCAACTGTCCAGATTGTCTAGGGGCGCACACGAAAAACTGCTCCCATCACTTGCCATGGGATTGCTGATAAAGACTCATCAGACTGTGCAGGGATTGTTTTCTGGCCCAGAAAATGCATGAAGGACCACACAGGTGAAGATGGAGATGGAGTTAAACTGTCATTTGTGTCCGTTTCTTTTCAAGCTGGAAGGCATTGAGGAGGTGATTTGGATTGGACTTGAAACATCCTCCTCTCTCATAATACTGCCACCTCCCTTGTAACCTCCAGGTCTCAAACTGAGCGAACTATGTTTAACTTGCTATTTGTTTCAAAGGGGAGAGATGGACATTCTATGTCCCTTTTTTTTGGCCTCTGCCCTTGCCCAAACTGATCTGCCACTCTTGGCTGTCGCATCTCCTGCCCATATATTCAGCTGGCTTTGTTCCCACTGGTAAGTTGGAGTGACCTTTGCCCTCAGGCATACTTCCAAAACAGTGATGGTCACGAAGTGGACAGCCAGATTAACACTCAAGCTGCCATCTAGCTTGTCAAAAGACCATCTTCTGTGTAAGTGATAAAGCTTTAGCTCCATATTTTAATCACAGTTGGTGATAACTACTTGCCCAAAATGAGAAATACCTGAACAGCTAGGAAAAAGGAAAATATCTGTTTCATAAGTGTTTCTGACAGGCTTGGAAGTTTGGGATACCGTGGGGAGAACTGAAACCCCTTTTACTCAAACAGTGCAATGAAGAGCTTGCCTGTGGTAATGTCCAGTAGGATTCAATGCACAATTCCTGAGTGAGACCCTGATTGAAGTAGGGGCTTGGGGCCAAGAGTTCCCCAAGAGAGACTTCAAAGGGCAGGCCCCATAGCTGCTTGAGGAATGAAGGCTGGCATGTGCAGTGGTGGAGGGGGGAGGCTTGGAATGAAATGCATGAATGTGGATTGATGGTTTGCAAACTTGTGTGAGAAACAACCCATCTGGAGATCGTGTTGTCAATCAGTTGAGCACTTACTACGTGCAGAGCACTGTACTAAGTGCTCAGGAGAGTACAACTGCTAAACCTGAAGTCAGGCCTGGTTTGGAGACAAAGTTTGTTATGACCGTATCTGCTATTACAGAACTGTGAAATAATGTGCCCAGTGGCTCTAGTGTTATTCCAGTATTGTCCAGTAAAGTACCTTTTATGAGATGAAAATGCCAAACCCTGTAAAATTTTCCTTAACTCCAGTCCTGATAGGAATGAATCCTGACTAGAGGAATTCTGTTCAATTATAATTCATTCTTTGGAGAATTAAGACAAATTACCCAGCCTGCCTTCCACATACCATTCCAAACCACACAGAAATATCTTTCTGATCACTGTGGAAATCAACTATATGCAGGGGATTTTTAGCAACCCAGTGATGCATGGATGTAATACAGGCATAGCCAATGATACTGCCGACTTATAATCCTCAAAAATGTGATTATAGCCAGAAGTACATTTCCCATTGATTTACATATTATTGTTGATTCTTTATTACAGTCATTTAAAGCATGACAGTCAATACCACCTCATCTCTTTCAGCCTCTTGCAGAGATGCTTCAAATTGTTCAAGTTTAACAAAGTCTTTGTCTTCAAGATTCTTCTGAATGAGATGCAGTTAACTCATCAATTTCTGCATTATCCATTTCTAGAATCAGTTGTCTCCCTAGTTCAACAACTTGCTGGGTTATCTTTTCAGGAAGGTTATCTTCCACACCGTGAAAACTAGTCACAAATTCATTCAATGAAAGGTATTTATTGTGTGCTAACCATGTGCCAGGTACTGTACTAAGTGCTTGGGAGAGTACAGTACAACAGAGCTGGTTGACATGTTTACTGCCTACAAGGAGATTGCAAAATCTCAGAGGAGGAAAAGGGGGCTTGGGGTGGGCAGGGTGAGGTGGGGTGAGGGTGGGAAGGAATGATTTACTGATCTCTAGTCTTTAGTTTGCACTTTGGGATGGCCAGAAAGGTGCAAGGGGTATATGATGAATCAGGCAGTAGAGGTTGTATCCCCAGGGTGGTCGTGACCCAGAGTATGTCCGTATATATACAGCCTAAGAAATACTTAAAATAGCTTGTGTCTGTAGAAGAGGCAAGAACATTTCAAAATAATAAAGCTCTGTGGGTGGCTAAATCCAGCAAAGGCTGATGTTGCAACCTGGGTAAAATACACTGCTCCAGGAAATTTTAAAATGAGAAAGAAATAGAGTGATATGTCAGAGGGGGGAAAAAAATACCATCTTGGAAAACACATCCTAGAAGCATTTTAAGTTTTCTATCATATCAAACAAGGCTTGCGTTCCAGATCTCCTGCCCTCAAGGTTCAAGGTTTCTGATGAAGGCTGGGCTAGGGTGACTACTCAAATAATATAGGCCAGGTGAAAAGGGCCCATGTCTCAGTCATTAGCTTGTCTTCTTCTTAAGGAAAAGGCAGCAGTGGAAGAAAAGTTGATTACACTAGTCTCTCCTCTGCTCCCTCGATCCTATTAATTGGTTGTGGAGAGAGAGGAAGGAGCACTTCTGGAGAGAGTGGGAGGTTGAAGCCCTTTTAATTGAGTCCCTCCAGGAGTGGTAGCCTACTTTTCCCACAGGAAGAATTTCAGGATCCCAGGTGAACTGGCATTTTCCCTTGAGGACCGCCCAGAACTATAAACTTACACGAAGCTGGTGAGAGCCCAAGTGCAGAAACTCAGTCAGGAGATTTGGAACTTGGTTCAATCAGTCGAGAGTAGTTATTGATGCTTACCATGTACAGAGCACTGTACAAAGATCCTGGGAGGATAAAGTACAACAAAGTCGGTAGACACCCAGATCTACATCTCTGCCCCTGCTCTCTCCCCCTCCCTCCAGGCTCGCATCTCCTCCTGCCTTCAGGACATCTCCATCTGGATGTCCGCCCGCCACCTAAAGCTCAACATGTCGAAGACTGAGCTCCTTGTCTTCCCTCCCAAACCTTGTCCTCTCCCTGACTTTCCCATCTCTGTTGACGGCACTACCATCCTTCCCGTCTCACAAGCCCACAACCTTGGTGTCATCCTCGACTCCGCTCTCTCATTCACCCCTCACATCCAAGCCGTCACCAAAACCTGCCGGTCTCAGCTCCGCAACATTGCCAAGATCCGCCCTTTCCTCTCCATCCAAACCGCTACCCTGCTAATTCAAGCTCTCATCCTATCCCGTCTGGACTACTGCACTAGCCTTCTCTCTGATCTCCCATCCTCGTGTCTCTCTCCACTTCAATCCATACTTCATGCTGCTGCCCGGATTATCTTTGTCCAGAAACGCTCTGGACATATCACTCCCCTCCTCAAAAACCTCCAATGGCTACCGATCAATCTGCGCATCAGGCAGAAACTCCTCACCCTGGGCTTCAAGGCTGTCCATCACCTCGCCCCCTCCTACCTCACCTCCCTTCTCTCCTTCTACTGCCCAGCCCGCACCCTCCGCTCCTCCACCACTAATCTCCTCACTGTACCTCGCTCTCGCCTGTCCCGCCATCGACCCCCGGCCCACGTCATCCCCCGGGCCTGGAATGCCCTCCCTCTGCCCATCCGCCAAGCTAGCTCTCTTCCTCCCTTCAAGGCCCTGCTGAGAGCTCACCTCCTCCAGGAGGCTTTCCCAGACTGAGCCCCTCCTTCCTCTCCCTCTCCCCCTTCCATCCCCCCGCCTTACCGCCTTCCCCTCCCCACAGCACCTGTATATATGTATATATGGTTGTACATATTTATTACTCTGTTTATTTATTTATTTATTTATTTTACTTGTACATTTCTATCCTACTTATTTTATTTTGTTGGTATGTTTGGTTCTGTTCTCTGTCTCCCCCTTTTAGACTGTGAGCCCACTATCGGGTAGGGACTGTCTCTATGTGATGCCAATTTGTACTTCCCAAGCGCTTAGTACAGTGCTCTGCACATAGTAAGCGCTCAATAAATACGATTGATTGATTGATTGATTGATTGACAAGTTCCCTGTCCACAATGGGCTTACAGTCTAGATGGGGAGACAGACATTAATATTAATTATGGATATTCATTCAGTCATATCTATTGAGTGCTTACTGTGTGCAAAGCACTGTACTAAGCCCTTGGGAGAGTACACTATAACAAACAGACACATTTTCAGCCCACAGTGTATTTAAGTGCTGTGGGGCTGAGGGTGAGGTGAATGTCAAGTGCTCAAAGTGTACAGATCCAAGTGTGTAGGTGATGCAGAGTGTGAAAGAG
The DNA here is from genome assembly GCF_015852505.1 of Tachyglossus aculeatus. Lineage (NCBI taxonomy): Eukaryota > Metazoa > Chordata > Mammalia > Monotremata > Tachyglossidae > Tachyglossus > Tachyglossus aculeatus. The sequence continues at coordinate 22,339,683 of NC_052077.1, read as the reverse complement.
CATTATTTAGGACACTCTGAAACTCCCATTCTCCATTTTCTTCCTTCTGAGGGCCCTTCTGCTACTCTTTTCTGGCTAAGGAAGGCGCAGGCTCTTCCATCTGCTATGTGTCTGCCTGTCTTTGGCTACCATATAACTGAAACTAAAGGAAAAATTCAACCCAAAACCCAGAGACCCTAGCCAGGTTTTTCTTCCCTGGATCAGTGCCCTTTTCTCATTTTCCTGAGAAGCAGCATGGCTTAGTGGATTAAGCTAGGGCCTGGGAGCCCGAGATTCTGGGTTCTAACCCCAGCTCCACCACTTGCTTGCTTTGTGTTCTTGGGCCGGTAACTTGACTTCTCTGTGCCTCAGTTTGCTCAGCTGCAAAATGGGGATTCAATACCTGTTATCCTTCCTACTTAGACTGTGAGTCCCGTGTGGAACAGGGCCTGTGTCTGAGCTTGTACCTACCCCCAGAGCTTAGAACAGTGCTTGACACACAGTAAGCACTTACTACCATAAAAAATCAATGTTGGAAAGCCAATATGGAGATGTTAGGTTATCTCAGATCTGTGCTTTGGGAGATAAACTCACACTCCACTCTGAGCTGCAAATTTGCGATGGAAAAACTCTGATAAAGTTTGTTCTCATGAATCTTTCAGCCTTTCCTTCAGGTAATTGTTTCACCTGGTCATGCTAGAAAGCTCTTTCTTTGGGAAAACAGCATTTTATGTGATATTTCAGCACTCATAGAGGTCAATAAAGAGAAAATTATTTGAGCTTGAAGCATAGTGAATAAAAAGAAAAAGGGAAACTGAAACTTTTATTTTTTCCATGTTGCTTCTCCTGTTTAACTATTAAAGTGACAATCACAATTATTATTCTCTTTCACTCTGGGGAGGTCTTCTCCAATTAGTGCCAAAATCCACTGTTGGGAAAGATAAATCCATTCAAATATATGGATTGCTTTTCTCTCCCACTCAGAAGCTTCTGTATTCTTGCCACTGGCTGCAGTGGTTGGATTTTGGGAAGAACCGGATCTTAATAAAAATCAACTGCCACAAGGATGAGACCTGTATTGCAGGGGGGATTGCTACTAGTCTTTCACTCCACATTAAAACCATCAACTCTGATGATGAGAAGGGTTTGAGCATTAACTCTACCCTGCATTCCACAATGTCCTTCTTCATTCTGATCAGGACTGTAAACATAATTAACCTTTTTAGATTAAAAACCTAAAAGTCTTCCTTGTTAACTTTTTGCCACTTGTTGATGGTGAAATTTTTTACTTCATTACACTTTAGGGAGCTACTGAAGCTACTTTGGCAGTGAGATGACATAAATAATATTTAGCATTATTATTGTTGGGCTTGAGTCTCATTTCTGCATCTCTGCAGGAATTCCAATGCTCAATCTTGCTCACTAGAAATACGGTACCTTAAAGTATGTGTGGGAGAGGTGGTGCACAGGATGACAGAAAGAAAGGTGTTAGCCCTGGGGAATAAATTGCACCAAACAAACCCAATGATGTAGGGAGGAGAGAGACCTATGGAAAAATGGATGCCCTAAATGCAACCCTCTATTTGTGAGTATTCAAATGCTTAGGTGACACACTGGTGTTGAATTGTCAGTTGGCAGAGATGCAGGGTAGGAGGTAAGAAATTAAACAGTCCTTCAATCAATGGTTTTTATTAAATGCTTACTATGTGCAGAGCACTGTACTAAGTGCTTGGGAGAGTACAGTACAGCAGAATTAGTGAGAGAAGGATACCTCATCCTCATCGTAAAATGAGGATTAAAGCTGTATGTCCTATGTGGGATCAGGGACTGTGTCCAATCTGATTATCTTGTGCCTACCCCAGTGCATAACACAATGTTTGGCACAAATAATAATACTATTTTTTAAGTGTTTACTGTGTGCCGAGCACTGTACTAATTCCTGGGGTAGATACAAGATAATCAGAACCCACCTGGGACTTATACTCTAGGTAGGAGGGAGAACAAGTTTTGAAACTCCATTTTGCAGGTGAGAAAACTGAGGCACAGGGAAGTTAAGTGATTTGCCCACAGTCAAACAGCAGACAAATGGAGCTGGGATTAGAACCCAGGTTCTCTGACTCCCAAGCATGTGCTCTTTTCACTAGGCTGACTAGTTGCTTAATAAATACAATGAAAAAAGTAATAAAGCATGAATATCACTTTAGAGCTGAGGACATTTCTTCATGTGGATGCAGCCCCTGCATTCCTTGGAATAACAACGGTTCTGTGGGGATTTATCTAGAGGAAAGTAGGGGGAGGAGAGGAGAGATTTGAGAGAGTTTAGAAAGAAATAGTCCTTTAGGAACTACAAAAGCGGGAAAATCATGTGAAAATGGAGTCTCCTGCTATTGGGTGAAAGGTGATGAACATGTTGAGGAAGAAAAAGAATTCCCAGATGATTTCTATTTGGAAGTTAGGACAAAGAGAAGTTGGCCCGTCTAAAAGTCATATTAATGAAGGAGAGTGAGATCTGGGATATCCTGGCATTTTATTAAAATCGTTACAGCACTCCTCACTAATGCTGACAGATGTATTCTGAGAAGAGATCATCATTAGTAAAATCAGCATTTGTGAACTATTGTTTCTATAGTAACAAGGGGCTGCAGCCCAACCCGATCCACAGAATCTCGATTGGCCCCAGTCTTATATTCTTATGCGATGGTCTTGCAGTTGTCAGATTCTGTGGCTCGTTATTTGCCTGATGGAATTTCTGTGCAGTTGGAATTTCCGTCGAAGTCAGGTTGTCAGCCCAGAGCTGGCTGTTGCAGCGTGAAGAACCTGGGAGAGCCATTACTGAGGTCCACACCCCGCAGATTTTACATTTCTGAAGCTCCCTCCTCTTCCCCCCTGCCCACCTCTCAGCTGCCCACAGCTTTGTCGCTGCACCTGTGGCTTTGCTTCATTTCGTCTTTCAAATGTTTCTTGCGAAGCCCTACTGACAGGACCCCACCCTCGGCTCACCATTCGGCTGCTGTCCTCCATTTCCGTCGCATGCCCCACCTAAGGAAGCTGACGTGGGATGAGCATTGCTTTGATGCTGGCAGCTAAAATTCCAGGACCTCATTGTTTGTGACCTTCATTTCCTGAAACTGCCCTAACAGACAGAGGTCGAGGGTTAATATAGAGAAGCACTGTGGCTTAGTGGAAACAGCATTTGCTTGGGAGTCAGAGGACATGGGTTCTAATTCCAGCTCTGCCACTTGTCTGCTGTGTGACCTTGAGCAAACCACTTAACTTCCCTGTGCCTCTATCTAATCTGTAAAATGGGGATTAAAACTGTGAGCCCCACGTGGGACAACCTGATTACCCTGTACCTAACCCAGTACTTAGAACGCTGATTGGCACATTGTAAGTGCTTAACAAATACCATAATTATTATTATGATTATGAAGATAGAACACAGTGCTTAAACTGTACCAGTGCTTCTTCTTTCTTTTTTTTCTTTTTTTTTTTATATGATATTTTTAAGTGCTTACTGTGTGCCAGACAGTACTAAATGCCAGGCAGATACCGACTACTCATGTTGGGCACAGTCCATTTCTCACATGGGGTGCACAAGCTGAAACCCCATTTTTATAGATGAGGTAACTGAGGCACAGAGAAGCCAATAGTCAATCATATTTATTGAGCACTCACTTTGTGCAGAGCACTGAACCAAGCACTTGGGGGAGTGCAATGTAGCAATAAACAGACATATTTCCTCCTGGTCACACAGCAGACAAATGATGGCTAGAACCCAGGGCATCTGATTCCCAGGCCCGTGCTCTTTTCAATAGGCTATGGTGCTTCTTAAGTTATTGTCATCCTCAGTGCCTTTTGGCACCCATGGGTGGAATCCCAAGACTTAGTCCGGAGCCCAGCACCTTTAGTAGAACCGCTTTTAGAGATGAGCCATGAGGACAAGGTGGCCAGGACTGACTAGATCCATGATAAGATGCCAGCAACCACTGGGGTCAAGAATCAGGAAGTAGAACATGGTGGGCTGAAGTGGACAAAATCTTTAGCCTTCAATTCTGTAAAAACACTAAAAAAGGATAGCAGAATGCCCAGATGGGAAACTGAGAGAGTTAAAACCTATGGTTAGTTGCGTGTTACATTTGAACATTTGGAGCCATGCATGCAATGAAAAGAGTAGTTACGGTGGCTCATCTGCATACTTTCTGTAGCAAAATGATTTAGACTCCTATGTAAGTGGGATAAACTTATTATGCCGTAGGTCCAAAGTGAGAATGTGGATAGATATGCACTTGAGAAGACTTGCTCCTTCAACCTTGGTGGGAAATATTGAGTCTTAGCAAAAAAACAAATCCAAAATTCTGACAGCTAAAATGTCTTTTAAATAAATGTGAAAAGTTCCTAGTACACTGTGCAATAGAGCTTTTTATGACTCAGACAAATCTTGAGTCTCCCAGGTACCGCCATACTGAGAGTTGTAATGCCCTCTGCCCACAACCCCCAGTATTCTGCATTCTGAGTGCTTTGCTGTGATTTACCAACATGGTGCTCTGGGTTTGGAGTTTGTGCATATTTCCTTTGAAGAAGCCAAGTTGACTTAGAGATGAAGTTAATCAAAAAGTTTGTAATCGTGTGCATAGAGAACCCTTGGGCAAACACTAAGAACCATAAAACCATGGAGCAAATTAAGTCTTGTTATAGAACACAGTCTGTCCTGCTTTCAGGAATACATTTCTTGCTCAATTATTTTGCACGTTGCCACCCAGACAGCTGTTTATTTGAAGGCTTGACTCATTCTGGAACCCCAGTTATTCAAAAAATGCGAAGGGTATTTCACTCTTCTTTCCATCAGCAAGTGAGAGCGAGGAGGGTACTTGTTTTTCATGAATTTTATTTTTGTGGAGGGTAAAATGTCATTCCTGGTCTTTTATATGTGGAAATGGGTAGATTTGCATCCTGTACCTCAGTCTCTTCTATCTTGCCACCAACCTCTCACCCACGTCCTGCCTCTGCCTGGACTGCCCTCCCTCTTCATATCCAACAGACAATTGTTCTCCCCACCTTCAAAGCTTAACATCTCCTCCAAGAGGCCTTCCCTGACTAAGCTTTCATTTCCTTTTCTCCAACTCCCTTCTGTTTCACCCTGATTTGCCCCCTTTATTAACACCCCCACCACCTCAGCTCCACAGCACTTAGGCTGCTATCCAAATTATTTATATTAATATCCGTTTCCCCCACTAGATCTTAAGTTCACTGTGGGCAGAAAATGTGTCTGTTAAATTGTTGTAGTTTCTTAAGTGCTTAGTACACTGCTCTGCACACAGTAGGCACCCAGTAAATATAATTGATTGATTGATTAATTAGCATTTATTAAGTATCGTGTGCAGAGTGAGCCCTGTTACAGGCTCCTTCTCCTGCCCAGTGCTCTCTTTCCATTTTACACCTGATAGATCTTTGCTCTCCCCATAGTCAAAGCCCTTCTGAAAGCACAACCCTTCCAGGAAATTTTAATTATTATTATTGTAGTAATTATAAAGCACTTTCTGTGTGCCAAACACTGCATTTACTGCTGGGATAGAATCAGGTTGGACACAGCCCTTGTCCCTCATGGGGCTGTTAGTATAAATTGGAGGAGAACAGGTATCAAATCCCCATTTGACAGATGAGGATGCTGAGGCACAGCAAAGTTGTGACTTGCCCAGGGTCACACAGCAAGCAGTTGGCAGAACTGGAATTAGAACTTAGGTTCTATGACTTTCAGGCCAGGCCTCTTTAGACCAAGGATAGTGAATATCTGTTCTCCCTTTTGCTTAGGCTGTGAGCCCCATATGGAACAGGGACTGTGTCCAACCTGATTACCTTTTATCTACCCCAGTACTTAGTACAGTGCCTGGTATATAGTAAGTTAGTCAGTCAATTGTAGTTACTGAGTACTTACTGTGTGCAGAGCACTGTACTAAGTGCTAGGGAGAGTACAATATAACAATAAACAGACACATTCCCTGGCCACAGTGAGCTTACAGTCTGGTAAGTGCTTGACAAGTACCATAAAAAAGTATTGCAGTCGTTGCCATCCCTACTGCTTCCTGGACTTTCTACCTCTGTTTGGTCCCCAAGGTAAAGTAAAGTGGCCTAGTGGAAAGAGAATGGACCTGGGAATCAGAGGCTCTGCTGTGTGGCTTTAGGCAGGTCACTTCACTTCTCTGTGCCTCAGTTTCATCATCAGTAAAATGGGGATTAAATCCTATTACCTCTTACCTAGACTGTGAATTCCATGTGGGAGAGGGACTGTGTCCAGCATGAAAACCTTCTATCTACCACAGGACTTAGACCAGTGCTTGACACATAACTCTTAGCATAACATAACACAACACTTAAAAAATACTATACAAAAAATAAACTCTGAGCAGCCAAAGGGGACTGTATTTGTCTGTTGCTTGTCTTCCTGCCTACTGCTACTGTTCCTGCTGCTCTGCTGGCTGCTGGGTTTCCCGCTCCTACTTCCAACGTAGATCAGGCCAGTCTTCTCTCCCATGTTCAAACCGGGGACCTGGGGAGCACCATCTGTTACAGTCCCATGAAATGCACCTGGCCATGGCACGTCTAAACTAGAAGACAGGGAATGATGCACATCGACTCGATGCAGTGAGCAGGAATGTCTAGCAGCAAGACATTCTGAGCCACTTTCTGGTAAAGACAGCTGAAAACCTCTCCCTAAAACTGTTCATTCTTGCTGCACTTTTTGATTTTATGTACAAGGAATATCATTTTATTCATTAAAAAGATAAAATACCTGCTCCGAGGGAGGTCCCTATGAGGCTGACAGCTCTCACTGGGGCTGACAGATTCCCTTTTAATGGGCTCTAATATGCGTGACTCTTAATTTATGATCAATAAATTTTTTTAAAGGGACAGGACTGACATTTCTAGTCTTCTGGTACTGTTTATTAGGACCCATGCTCACACCCACTTCTGACTGGAGCAGGTCTGTGGTTTGCACATAATCGACTGCTAAATGGGAGTTTAATTAACCGCTACCAGCGTACTATGATATTATGGCTGATTATATCCTTATAAAAGTCAGAAACCGTAAATAGACTGTGTGGCAGAACCGGACATCTTAGGGAATCAGATAAAAGAACTTGGGTAGCTGAAGGTGAGGGAGAGGGGAGAAGGAGCCTTGGGCTGGATCACAGAGAAGCTAACAGTAGGGCCCATCCGCTGTACTAAAGTTCCTGGGAGAATACACTGGGAAGCTAAGCACATATTCTCTGCTGTCAAGCATACTGACAACGAATGGAGAAGACAGACACACAAAAAATATTTCCAAATAGTGGATAGGAGGAAGAACAAGGATGTAACAGATAAGTGGTACCAACAGATTAAAATTAAAAAGTTGAATGAAAAATGGAATATACAACTGACTATACATAAGTGCTTAATATGAGCATTACACACAGAAGTGTTAGGAGTGGCTCTTGGGTTGATGCCTCTTGGGAAGTTGTGATGAAATCAGGGTGAGATGGGCTTTTTAAAAGGACTTAGAAGATGAGGAAAGCTCTAGCATGGTGGATTTGGTGGAGGAGGAAGGCCCAGGCTGCAGGAACATAGCAAGGGATCAGAGGCAGGAGAGTCTAAAGCAAGGTTTAGTTAGAAGGTGAATTTGGGAGACGTGAAGAGCGTACTCTGGGGAGTAGCAGGTAAAGGGATATGTATTTTAGAATTTGGGGAGAGTTGGTGAAAAGCATGCATGCCAGTGGTAAGGTGTTTCTGCTTGATGTGGAGGGAAGTGGATAGCAATTGGAGGATTTTCAGATGGGATTTCCCAGTAATTCCTTCTGAGTCAGATTGAATGTGTCAGAGGGAGGAGTAGGAGTGTGCATAGGAATGTGCTGAGGTTGTGAAGTTGGAGCAAACTTGAGACTGAGGTGAAACTTGAGTTGGAGCAAACTTGGAGCAAAATGGGACCGGAGAGCAGTAGGGTGGATAAGAAAGCCAGAGAAAGGAGAAGCTGAACAGTTAGAAGAGAGGTCAAGAGTTAGAAAAGGAACTGTAAAGATCTTTGGTTGGGCAAACCTTCAAATTTAGGAAATACCCCAGCCAAATCAAAATATCTGGTTTATCCCTCCCTTAGACTGAGACCCCCATGTGGGACAGGGACTGTGTCCAATCTGATTGTCTGTATCTATCCTAGCGCTTATCAAAATGCTTGACACATAGTAAGCACTTAAGGAATACTGACCTCATTATCATCAACCGGAAAGGAAAAGGGACAAGAGGGACACCACCACCTATCTCAGGCCCCTCAACTCATGCTGAGAAACGGTAATTCCTCAAAACCCTGGGGATGCTGGGGTCGCGGCACTAGCCAAATGGAACCCTTTGATATTGTTCAGAGGTATATAACATGCAGTAGCCAGAAGAAGTCATTTCACTCCATATCCTTACTGGGATATTTTTCCCACTGTAAGAAGAATTGAGAGACACTGGAGAGGGACCAGAGGGGATCACCAAAAATGATTAAAGGGATAGGAAGCAGGCCCAAAAAAGAAAGGTTAAAGGAAGGGTTTTTTTTTTTGGGGGGGGGGGGGGTATTTTTTGTTTTTAAATGGTATTTGTTAAGCTCTTACTATGTGCCTTCTAGACTGTGAGCCCACTGTTGGGTAGGGACCGTCTCTATATGTTGCCAACTTGTACTTCCCAAGTGCTTAGTATGGTGCTCTGCACACAGTAAGTGCTCAATAAATGCGATTGATTGATTGCCAGCACTGGGGTAGATACAAGCTAATTGGGTTAGACACAGTCTAGGTCCCACAAGGGGCTCACAACCTTAATTTACATTTTACAGATTGGGTAACTGAGGCCCAGAGAAGTGAATTGACTTGCTCAAGGTCACACAGCTGGCAACTAGTAGGGCAGGTATTAGAACCCAGGTCCTTCTGACTCGCAGGCCCATGATCTAACCACTATGCAAAACTGCCTCTCAACATGATTATCTTGTGTCTGCCTCAGTGCTTAGGATGGTGATTGGCACCTATTACCCGCTGAACAAGCACCACAAGTATTATTATCCCTCCCCCAGGTATTCAGTATTACAGGTATTACACTTTGAGCCCTGGGTGGGTCAGGGACTATGTCTGATGTGATTAATTATCTTTTATCTACTTCAGCACTTAGGACATAGCAAGCATTTAATGACACTATGATGACTATTAAGATAAAGTTAAAAGAGAACCAGGACCCTGGGGAAGGTAGAAGAGCATTCTCCTTTGGGAAATGAAATCTGAATGTGAAGCCATTTTCTTTGCTTGCTAACGTCATTTCTAAATGATTTCCAGGGACAACCAGGGCTGTGAAGTGAGTCTTGTTTGATGAGAAGATTAAGTGTGGCAGCATCAGATAACCTTTGGTGTATCGCTTTGAAATTCTTCTGCTCTCCCTCCATTGCAGTGCCAAGATCAGGACCCTAAGAGGCTTTTTCAAGATACAAGATGCAGGCATACCAGGCAAGAGTGATTTTGTGTTTTGCCATTGTTTGGGGGTGTTTGTAACTAAGAACTCAGACCCACTGTTTGGCTGATCTGAAAGCTGGGGGTTTGATGTGTGGCGGGCTGCCTCTAGGACCAGTAAACTCTCCACATATGGTCTATTCAATTTCCACCTGGAAATGAGAATTACTGACAAACTGTTCTGTTTACTACTCAATGCCCACATTTTTCTGCCTCACATTAATTTTCTAGATTTCAGAGAGGATTCGCTTCCCCCATAAAGTATCCAGAGCTTGTTCTCGCTTTTCCTTTCCTCTCCCCTCCCTCTATCCCCACCTCTAAGGTGGAAGGTTTAGTTATTGTAGACAGCAGCAGCATGGAGGACCTGACTCTAGGATTTTGAAAAGGCTAAGGGTAATATACCACCTATCTAGACATTTAAAAGACATTTAAAAATGCCAAATGTCTGTTCTTGACTGATCTGGTGAGCTTCTGAGCTTCATTACTACCTGAACTCTGTGCGAGGTGGGGTGCATTGGAAACTGCCAACAAACACAGAAAATGAAAGTCTCCGTTATTATGTGTCCATCTTATAGTTTGAACCTGAAAAGAGAACTGGGAAGGGTCTGTTGACCAGTTAGCAACCTGTCGCTGATTTATCTCCATTTAATAATAATAATAATAATAATAATAATAATAATAATAATAATAATAATAATGGTATTTGTTAAGCACTTACTATGTGCCAGGCACTGTTCTAAGCACTGGAGTAGATACAGGAAGCAGCGTGGCTCAGTGGAAAAAGCCCAGGCTTTGGAGTCAGAAGCCATGGGTTCAAATCCTGGCCCCACCAATTGTCAGCTGTGTGACTTTGGGCAAGTCATTTAACTTCTCTGGGCCTCAGTTATCTCATCTGTAAAATGGGGATTAAGACTGTGAGCCCACCATGGGACAAGCTGATCACCTTGTAACCTCTCCAGCGCTTAGAACAGTGCTTTGCACATAGTAAGCACTTAATAAATGCCATCATCATCATCATACAGGGTAATCAGGTTGTCCCACTTGGGGCTCACAGTTTTAATCCCCATTTTACAGATGAGGTAACTGAGGCACAGAGAAGTTAAGTGCCCAAGGTCACACAGCCAATAAGTGGAGGAGTCAGGATTAGAATTTATGACCTCTGACTCCCAAGCCTGTGCTCTTTCCACTGAGCCATGTTGCTTCTCTTAGCCACGCTGCTTCTCTTAAAGAACTGGTCACCAGATAATGACTGTGCAACATCACATGAGCAAGGGAGACAATATAAGATGATAGAAACCAGGGGTCTCAGTTATCTGCAAGATGATGCAGGTGAGGGTTGGGGGAAGTGCAGTTATTAGAATTAGAAGCTCTGATTTTGCATTTGTAGTGGATTACACAGTTCCCAGAGGGCCATTATTCTGTTTTGTTAATGTGTTTATCTTGCTCTATTATCCCAACATTTGGCAAACGGTTTCAGAGTCCAAACATTTAGTGTTATTGCCTACTAGGTGAACGTGGAGCTGCAAGCAGGCTCCGAGCTTGATTCGTCAAGCTAGTTATGAGGGTGTTCTGTAATTTGGTCATGGCTCTTTTATACAGCAGTCAGGCTGCATTTTGAATGCTTGATTCGTAGAGAGGAATAGCTACTGCATTATGGGCCTGGGCTGAGTGATGCCTGAAGCTCTCCACAAGATTAAAGTATGGATCTAGGAAATGACTCCTCATTTTTCTCCCAGAAGAATAGTCTGGGCTCCTAAGATGTCCCCCTTTCTCCTGATTTCTTCACTACAATCCCAATTTGGGCATGAATGTGTAAAGTCCCCTTTTCAGGTTATTTGGGACTTAAAAATGGGTTCACACAGGAGAGGATTGATCCAGCCAGCCCCTGGACTTCCAGCAGCCCCAGTTATAAAATCAGTCACCATGAATTCTAGGTGGGGTAATTTATGGGAGAAATGACCTTTACCCAGTACTTCACAAAACCCGTTCGCTTGAATGGCAATAGTGAAAATTAAACAGACGAGGTGTAGAGGGGCTTCCAACAGCATTCCAGAAAACCAGACACTTAATAATAATAATAATAATGGCATTTATTAAGCACTTACTATGTGCAAAGCACTGTTCTAAGTGCTGGGGAGGTTACAAGGTGATCAGGTTGTCCTCCGAGGGGCTCACAGTCTCAATCCCCATTTTACAGAGGAGGGAACTGAGGCACAGAGAAGTGAACTGACTTGCCCACAGTTGCACAACTGACAATTGACAGAGCCGGAATTTGAACCCATGACCTCTGCCTCTAAAGCCCGGGTTCTTTCCACTGAGCCATGCTGCTTCTCACTTCTTTGCAGACCTCTCCCCCTTCCAAACACACAGTAGTGACAGGGGGCTGACCTGCTGACTTTGGACTGTCCGGCCTAAATCTAGCTGAATGGCTCACCCTTTTTTTAAAAAAAAAAATCTTATTTGTTTCATGCTTACTGTGTGCCAAGCACAGTACTAAGTGCTGAGGTATATTGAAGATAATCAGGTTGCACTCAATCCATGTCCCACGTGGGACTCATAGTCTGAATCAACATTTTACTGATGAGGTAACTGAGGTATAGAGAAGTTAAGTGACTGGCCCAAGGCTACAAGGCAGATAAGCAGTGGAGCTGGGATTAGACCCCAGGTCCTCTGATTCCCAGGCCTGTGTTCTATCCTATAGGCCTTGCTGCTTCTTGACTGTTAGCCATCTGACCTTCCAGACTGGCCCTTAGAAGTGATGGGCCTGGAACCAAGTGAAAAGGGGAAGGCTTCTGGCCAGGTGTGCCACAAAGTGAGATACTAACCACCAAATGGCAAGGAAATTGTGTCATGTTTCCCCTTTAGCTTCTTTCTCTCCTGCCACAATCTTTGGCTCCTACAGGAAGCCCCAGTCTCTCTCAAAAGCACTTCCTAAGAAAGCTCCCTCTGGTTCCCACAGCTAGTTATCTCTAATTGGCCCAGTGATTGGGTTCATCCTAAACCCAACCTTCCAGATTTGAACCCTTCCTCTCTGCCAGACCTCCATCTACTCTTCAATTCTTTAACTTTTGTCAATTCTCCTCTCAGGCCTCAGTGTCCCATACTGATCCTCTAAGGACCTTTTTTCATTAATGGCATTTGTTAGGTGCTTACTAGCTGCCTGGCATTGTACCAAGTGCTGGGGTAGATAAAAGATAATCAGGTCGAACACAGCCTTAATCCCCATTTTACAGATGAGGTAGCTGCGACAATGAGAAATGAAGTGACTTACCTAAGGTCACCCAGCAGACAAGTAGAGGATCCGGGATTAGAACCCAGGTCCTTCTGACTTTCAGGCTCATGAGCTATCCATTAGATGACACTGCTTCTCATGTAGCAGCTTCTGGATTCAGCAGCTTCGAGAACTCAGCGGTAGGTAGTTGAGTTGTAAATTCCTACCCAACAAAATTCAGTGACCGGCTGGAATAGACCAGGAAACACAAAGAAAAAACAGAAAGCCCAGATCTCTGTCCACTCAACACAGGGAGCAGGTGGAGGGACAAAGAGACAGGAAAGATCAGGTGAATGGATGATTCCATGAGAGTTTCTTTCAATAGCTGTCCAAACACAAGGCTTTCAAAGTCACTTTGCTTCTGACTGTTCATATGTTTAAAGACTAATTAACTCTGACAAGCTGACCAGTAGAAAAAAAAATTCATCCACTTGACAAGATGACTGATGGTTCTGTGCAGTTGCAGTGTCATCTTTGAGAAAGATGTGACAAGTGTAAGTTCTAATTAATTAGATAAGCTTTGCAATACAGTCATCCCTTGCAAACTACAAAGCGCTACACCCAGCCGACAGGGTGCCTCAAGTTTACCTTAGTTTCTGAATGTGCTGAGATTTGTTTACCCAACAGAACTGTGCTCAACATTAGGCAATTGCTGCTTTAATTTGTTTCCCAAAAGTGGATTTGCATACTTCGAACATTTGATTTGGAATGTGAATTTACTTCTTCAAGTAAACATATTTAAGTTGTTTTGACAAAAAAGAGGTCAATGGACCAAAAAAATCAATGAATGGTATTTACTGAGTGCTTACTGTGTGCAGAGCATTGTACAAGCGCTTGGGAGAATACAATATAACAGAATTGGGAGATGTGTTCCCTGCCCACAAGTAGCTTACACTCTAGAGGGTCAATTTGTCCTAAATAATAATAATTGTGGTATTTAAGTGCTTACTATATAAAAAAACACTGGGTTAGCTACAAAATGATCAGGTCCCACATGGGGCTCACAGTCTATGAGGGAGAACAGGTATTGAATTCTCATTTTGCAGATAAGGGAACTGAAATATTGAAATATAGAGAAATTAAGTGACTTGCCCAAGGTCACACAGCATGTATGTGGCAGAGCGCAGGATTAGAATCCAGGTCATCTGACTCCCAAGCCCTTGCTCTCTTTCCAGTAGGCCACACTGCTTCAAATGTTCTCTACATCCTTGCAAGAACTTCTCCTCAATCAATCAATCAGTGGTATTTATGGAGCGCTTACTATGTGCAGAGGACTGTACTAAGTGCTTGGGAGAGTACACACAACAGAATTAGCAGTCATGTTTCCTGCCCATAAGGAGGTTCTCCTCCCTCCAAATAATTGGAAAAATAAAATGAAGAAATGACCATAACCCATTGCAAAGTCCACCAAAGCCTATGCTGAGCAAAGGAGCAGAAGCTGGCTGTGGTGAGGAGCATTTAAAAGGTGTGCAGAGATTGATTTTGGTTCTCTGGTGCTTTTGAGGAAAGAGAAACCCAGCATTAAGAGTGAAGGCTAAGTAGTAAGGGTGGGGGACTCAGTGAGGGCTTAGTACAGTGCTCTGCACACAGTAAGCGCACAGAAGCAGTGTGGCTCAGTGGAAAGAGCACGGGCTTTGGAGTCAGAGGTTATGGGTTCAAATCCTGGCTCTGCCAATTATCAGCTGTGTGACTTTGGGCAAGTCACTTAACTTCTCTGTGCCTCAGTTACCTCATCTGTAAAATGGGGATTAAGACTGTGAGCCCCCTGCGGGGCAATCTGATCACCTGATTTTGTACAGTGCTCTGCACATAGTAAGCGCTCAATAAATACGATTGATGATGATGATGATCACCTTGTAACCTCCCCAGTGCTTAGAACAGTGCTTTGCACATAGTAAGAGCTTAATAAATGCCTTATTATTATCAGTAAATATGATTGAATGAATGAATGCAGGGAAGGTGCAGAGCTAAGACACAATCCTCTCTGGAACTCAGGAATACCCAGGCACAGCTCAGTAAACTATGTTTTGCTTTGGTAGGGAAGCATTTGGCTGCGACTTTCCTTCCATTTTCTACATGTAATTGAAAACGGAATGTAACAACTGACCCGGAAAACCATTAATCTAATAAAACTGATATTTCTCCTGGCAGCAAGGGTGAAAATAGAATTGTTTTCTTACTGGAACACCCAGGCATTAGAAACAGTCACCACTGCTGCCAACCGCATGTCCTTGTCACCTGCAGTGTCAGAGCACTGTTCTGAGTGCCTGCATCCTGGGGGCCTGTAATAATAATAATGATGGTATTTGTTAGGTGCTTACTATGCACAAAGCACTGTTCTAAGCGCTGGGGTGATCAGGTTGTCCCACATGGGGCTCAGAGTTTTAATCCCCATTTTACAGATGAGGTAACTGAGGCACAGAGAGGTTAAGTGACTTGCCCAAAGTCACACAGCTGACAAGCGGCAGAGTCGGGATTAGAACCCATGACCTCTGACTCCCAAGCCTGTGCTTTTTCCACTGAGCCACGCTGCTTCTCTGTAGTGCTTACATCACCATCCTGGTCACCTACAGTGCTCAGAACACCATCCCGGGGGCCTGCAATGGTCAGAATGCTGTCCTGGGTGCTTGCAATACTCAGAGCACTCTTCTGGGTGCCTGCAGTGCTCAGAGCACTCACCTGGATGCCTGCAATTGTCAGAGCACCTCCCTGGGTATCTGCAGTATACAAAATGCTGTCCTGGACCCCTGCAGTGCTCAGGGCACCATCCCAGGTGCCCTCCCTCTGCCCATCCGCCAAGCTAGCTCTCTTCCTCCCTTCAAGGCCCTACTGAGAGCTCACCTCCTCCAGGAGGCCTTCCCAGACTGAGCCCCTTCCTTCCTCTCCCCCTCGTCCCCCTCTCCATCCCCCTCATCTTCCCTCCTTCCCTTCCCCACAGCACCTGTATATATGTATATATGTTTGTACATATTTATTACTCTATTTTAATTGTACATATCTATTCTATTTATTTTATTTTGTTAGTATGTTTGGTTTTGTTCTCTGTCTCCCCCTTTTAGACTGTGAGCCCACTGTTGGGTAGGGACTGTCTCTATATGTTGCCAACTTGTACTTCCCAAGCGCTTAGTACAGTGCTCTGCACACAGTAAGTGCTCAATAAATACGATTGATTGATTGATTGATTGATTGATAGAGCACCATCCCAAGAGCCTGAAATTCACAGAGTGCCGTCCTGGGTTCCTGCAGTTCTCAGATCACCTACAGGGCACTGGGGGTGAAGGCCAGCTTGGGCCATGGTGACCCTAACTAGCCAGAATCAGGCCAAGAATGGGGGGAATGTCAGGGAGCTGGCCATCTGGGGGTACCTGGTCTTTCCAGCCCGGCTGTCTGGATCGATCCGGTCATTGTCTGTCACCCTGCTGTGTGGGAGGGCGTGAGGAACCTTCCCCATTTTCCACCTGAGCCCCACACCCATAGGCCCCAGCCCCACGGCATCCATCAGAGGGGCCAGGACGAGAAGAGCGGTCAGGGTGGGGGCAGTCAGGGGAAGGGGATATCACCAGCCTCAGCTCTAAGGAGGAACTCCCAAGCACCTGGGGCAGGACTAGAAAAGCAGCATGGCCTAGTGGATAGGTCACGGGCTTCGTAGTCAGAAAGACCTGGGTTCTATTCCTGGCTCTGCCACTTGTCTGCTCTGTGACCTTGGGCAAATCACTTCACTTCGCTGTGGCTCAGTTACTTCATCTGTAAACTGAGGATATCCCTTCTCCCTCTTACTTAGACTGTGAACGACTGTGTGCGACCTAATTAATTTGTACCTACCCCAGTGATTAGAAAAGCGTTTGACATGTAATAAGCATTTAACAAATACCATAAAAAAATGGTAGTCTAGGTGCCTTAGAATGTCTACCTTTAAAACGGGCATGTAATACCCATTTTGATTATTTAAAAATTTACACTTTTAACTAGTGGAAATGGAGGAGTTGGATACAGTTTCTTCCATCTGTCTGTTCTACAAAATGCATTCTTAAAAATGCTACTCATATCTAGACTGTGAGCCCACTGTTGGGTAGGGACTGTCTCTATATGTTGCCAACTTGTACTTCCCAAGCACTTAGTACAGTGCTCTGCACACAGTAAGCGCTCAATACATATGATTGATTGATTGATTGATCAGAGGTATGAATTTGGGTAGACTAGAGTTAAGCATTTTCCCTTTTTTGGAGGTTTTGTTCCCTGCCCTATTGCCGTTCTGATTCCTTCATAGATTGCCAATCTTCCAGAGCTATGTTTCATTCTCAAGAATCATAAACACACAGACATTAGACATAAATGCACACATGATCGATTTCAAATCAGAAAAATGTTGCATGACACACGTGTTTCCATTAATGAGTTTGAAGCAGTTGTTGGGTTTGAGCATCATTGCTCCTGTCCCTTTAAAATTTCAGGGTAATAAGTCATTGTATAAGAAGATGAGATAATCCATGCTGCAAATAAAATGTCTAATTTATTTCATCGTCACTTTGTAGTGTAGTTCATCTTGCTGATTCTGAGGCAGCTGGGAAATGGGATCTGTTTTATATGGGAAAGCTGCAGAAAGAATGCCATGTGGGTATTCAGAAGCAAAGAAAGATTTCTCTCTGAGAGCCTTCTTATCATTTCAAATGCAGTCTCTGTGGGTTTATCCCCTTTCTTGGCCCCAGCTCTCTGTCAGAGAGATAATCTGTCCATTTACATGCTTAGGTATCTGTTCTTCAAATTGTGACACTCAAGCTAGTCCCAAGTAGTTGGAGTGAAAGTATTCATTAAGCACTTACTTTGTTGGGAGCACCATACTAAGTGCTGGGAAAGAATACACAGTTGGGAATAAGACACAGTCCCTTGTCCCTTGAGGAGCTCATAGTCTGTGTGTGCTAAGTGAAGTGCAGATTTGACAGACATCCGGTTAATGGCATCACCTGGATAAACTGAGGAGCAGTGTGGCCTAGTGGAAAGAGCCTAGGCCTGGTAGAGGACCTGGGTTCTAATCCCAGCTCTGCCACTTGCCTGCTATGTGACCTTGGGTAAGTCACCTAGCTTCTCTGTGCCTTAGTTTCCTCATCTGTAAAATGGGGATTCAGTGCTTGTTCTCCCTCCTACTGAGACTGTGAGCCCCATGTGGAACAAGGACTGTATCCCATTAGATTAACTTGTATCTCTCCCAGCACTTAGAACAGTGCTTGACATATAGCAAACACTGCTTGACATGTAGCGAACGGCGCTTGATATGTAGCAAACAGTGCTTGACATATAGTAAGCGCTTAAATATGCTTCTGATATGAGTCTGGTTTATCGTCACCATCGACATTGTTGAAAATGCCCAGATCATTGCCATTCTTCTACTTCCTTTGGTGCAGTGCAGCGAGGATGACTCTGAACCTATTTTTTTACCACTCCCTGGTGTTGGAGAAAGTGGTGTCTCCTGCTAAGGGCTGGTGCAGTGGTATGATGAGCTTAAGGGAGCCAAACGCTGATTCGGCTGAAGGGTATCCCTTCAAGCCGGCAGCCTCCGGAGTCTGGGTGCAGCCCCGGGGCAGCACAGTCCAGAGAATCCCGTGCAGTTGAGGACTTCCCCACAGTCTCAGCAGAGATTGCAGGTCACCCCGAGCCTGTCTTGACTTGGTCAAGAACCCCCAAGCCTGAAATGCAACATGAAGCACAAATGGCAGAAATCCGTATACCAAATACTTTATCTAATGGCATGCACTTTTTTTTATGGTATTTGTTAAGTGCTTACTATGTGGCAGGCCCTGTATGAAGTGCTGGGGTAGATCTAAGCTAATCAGGTTGGACACAGTCTCTGTCCCACCTGGGGTCAACATCTTAATCCACATTTTACAGATGAGGTCACTGAGGCACAGAGAAGTTAAAGTGGCTTGCCCAAGGTCACACAGCAGTAGTCTAGACAGGATAGGATGAGAGCTTGAATGAGCAGGGTAGCGGTGTGGATGGAGAGGAAAGGGCGGATCTAGGCAATGTTGTGGAACTGAGACCGGCAGGTTTTGGTGACTGCTTGGATGTGAGGGGTATTTATGTTAATACTTATCTAGTTGTAAGCTTGTTTTGGGTAGGGAACGTGGCTACCAACTCTGTTGCATTGTACTCTCCCAAGTGCTTAGTACAGTGCTCTGCACACAGTAAGTGCTCAATAAATACGAATGAATGAATGAATGAATGATAGGTGAGCCTCGATCCTGAGACTTCAGGACTGAGAATATTTGTGAAGGAGTTGATTTTCATGATGGCGGCCTGTGCAACTGCCCCTCCTCATACTCCCTCATTCAATCAATGAATCAATCAAACAATCAATCAGTAGCATAGTATTAAGTACTTGAGGGAATACAGTCCAACAGAATTTGTAGGCACACTCCCTGCCCAAAAGGAGTTTGCAGTCTAAATGGGGAGACAGGTATTAAAATAAGTTTTAACTGTGTGTTTAAGTGCTCTGGGGCTGAGGGTGGAGTGAATAAAAGGTAGGTGTCCAAGCACAAGGGCTATGAGGAAAGAAGAGAGTAGGGGAAATTAGTGCTTAGTTGGGGAAGGCCTCTTAAAGAAGATATTATTTTAATAGAGCTTTGCAGGTGGGGAGAGTTGTGGTCTGTCATATGTGAAGGGGGAGGGAGTGTCAGGCCAGAGGCAGGATGTGGGCCAGGGGTCAGTGGTGAGAAAGACAGAACCGAGGTACCCCAAATGAATTGACGTAAGAGCAGTAAAGGGTGCAGTCTGGGCTCTAGTAGGAAATCAGCAAGGTAAGATAGGAGGGGCTGAGCAGATTGAGTTATTTAATGCTGATGATAAGGAGTTTCTGTTTGATGTGGAGGTGAATGGGCAACTACTGGAGGTTCTTGAGGAATGGCATGGACTGAAATGAGCAAGTAGGTGAGTTAGACAGTGACTTAGTTATCTATCACCTTATAGAAAGGGTAAATCCTTAGAGAAGCAGAGTAACCTAGTGGATAGAGAATGGGCTCGGGAATCAGGAGGACCCGGGCTCTAATCTTGTCTCTGCCACTTGTCTGCTGTGTGACCTTGGACAAGTCACTTCATTTCTCTGGACCTCAGTTACCTCATCTGTAAAATGAGGATTAAGATTGTGAATCCTATGTGGGACAGGAACTGTGCCTAATCTGATTATCTTGTACCTCTCCTAGTGCTTAGTACAGTGCCTGGCACATAGTAAGTGCTTAACAAATACCAGTACCAGTAGTAGTAGTAGTAGTACCACTTTACAGTAGGAAAGCAGGCATGAAATGCTATATGTTGTCCAAAGTCTTCCTGTTCTGATTTACCAAATGGCTCCTGGCTCTGAGGAGCCCAAAAGGCCTTACAGGCTAGTATTTGCTTCTGTGATGTTCCCTGTGCTGTTGTGAGACTTCCTGGTGGCTGAAGACTTGCAACAGAACTACCTCCACACATTTAATTTCTCCATTTGTCAGTAATCGGCATCTGGTCTAAATGAAAAGATAACTCTGTTCACTGATCAGCTTACAGATTAATCAACCGGTCATTTAAATTGATTGCCTAAAATACTCAAAAAAATTGAAAAAAAGATTGACGTAAAAAATGGGAGTTTGTCTGGCTTACAGATCAGCACATTTCTTTTCTGAACCTGAGAATTTTCCTCGGGCGGCTGAACAGAAAGAAGGCTCAAGTGAAAGATGGACTTATCAGAGATCTCAAACAGCAGGCTGCCTAATAAATCTAGGGCTAGGTCAAGATTAACATGGATGAAAATCATAGCTTCTTGGGCTAATCTTCAGTCAGAAGGCAGACCTAGTTGTATTTTAATGGGGGTTGCTGCTGTTAAAAGATTCAAGCAGAGGTAGGAGGAGGAAACCTTTAAAAAGCTACAGCCGTGGAACCTTCTAAGTCAAAAGTGACCTTTCCCTGCCAAATGGAAAATGCAGTTTTGCAGAAATAGCCAAAGCAGTAACCAGGAGAAGCCAGTAATTTTCACCAGGAGAGTTTCTTTCATTATGATTTTCTCCAGCAGGTGAGTATGTTGAAATATTCTTGCTGAAAGGACGCTGGCTACAATTTGAGGAATCCAGGGGCATCACACTCTTGGTATAGGAATTGTGGCATCGACATTAATTTTCCCTTGGTGATTTGATCAAGTTCCAAACTACCTGCCTTCAGGGGGTACAGGAAGATCCATCTGTTAAGGCAAGCCCTCGGTTCATTTGTGTGTGTGTGTGTGTGTGTGTGTGTTTATAGGACCACAGAGCCAAGCATCCTTAAAATCCAAAGTTAGGGCTGAGCTCTTCCATTTTGTTCTTATCTTAAATCTAAAGCTCTCTAGTTATTTTTCTCACTTGTTTCCTAAAGGTATACTTATCTTACTTTCTCAATCCTTTATGATTCCTCATTCTGTTCCTTGGATGGAATGGAAATAATGATTTAAGAAACTGTTGCTTTAATTAAATCTAATCTTAAATCTAGAGGAGTGAGGATTCCCTTAGAATCAGAGCTATCCTTCCATTCAGAACATAATCTGCTGGTGGACTGACTCCTTTTTTATGTGCTTTCTTTTCAAACTCTTATAACCTAATTATTTCCAATTGCTTTTCCCAACCTCTGTCTATGGAGCAGGCCTCTGCTTCATTGCTATTCTCTGGGTCCCTGTCAAGTAAAAATCATTTTAATTAATTAATATCATTCCTACATGAGAGCCCAAAGTTCTAAATGGGATCTCACTGAAAAATATGAAATGATGTTGCTTGATAGGGTAGATTTCAAGTAATCGTATTTATTGAGCACTTGTATGCAGAGCACTGAACAGTACTGTACTAAGCAGAGTTGGTAGACATATTTCCTGCCTATGAGCTTACAGTCTAGCTTGGTTTCATTAGCTGAGCAACCTGTTATCCTAGCACTAAACTGACATCAACAATTTCTTATCCTCTGAAAACTGATAAACGTTGAGATTGGGAAAATGAATGACAATACACCCAGAGTCCGGGTGTAAGATGTTAAGATGCAGCCTGTTGTTGGGTAGGGACCGTCTCTATATGTTGCCAACTTGTACTTCCCAAGCGCTTAGTACAGTGCTCTGCACACAGTAAGTGCTCAATAAATACAATTGAATGAATAAATGAATGTTAAGATGCAGCCCGTTGTTGCGTAGGCACCGTCTCTATATGTTGCCAACTTGTACTTCCCAAGCGCTTAGTACAGTGCTCTGCACAAAGTAAGCGCTCAATAAATACAATTGAATGAATGAATCTCTTTCTACTCTATTCTTTTTCTATGTGTTTTTTATTATTATTTAGTGGTGATCAGGACACCTGAATGTGGATAACGAGATCATTTTTATTCTGATACTTTGTTTCTCCTGGTGAACACATTTTGGGGCTCTAGGAGGAATGACATTCTTGGCTGAATCCTTTCCTTCAGGCCCTGGAGGACTCTTCCAGTAATGGAGGGAAGAAATGTTCTTCTGTTCCACGTTTTCCACTCTCACCGCTCCTTTCTGGATTCTTCCCAGCAGTCTTTAGAGATGTCAGACAAATGAGCTTTACCTCACTGTGAGAAGGAGTATGGGCGACCTGAGTTCTAATTCTGGCTCCACCGCTTGTCTGCTTTGTGACCTTGGGCAGGTGACTTAATCTCTCTGGGCCTCATTTATCTCATCTGTAAAATGGGGATCAATACTGTGAGCCCCGTGTGGGACATGGACTGTGTCCAACCTGATTAGCTTATATGTCTCTTAGCGCTTAGTATATGCCTGGCACATAGTAAGCACTTAACAAATATCATTAAAAAAAAGAAAATGGCAAAACTCCAGACCAATGTTAGTCATCACTGTTCAAAAACAGAATGCTTTTTGCAGTTGGAGGCAATGGAGAGGATGTGCACTGTCATCTTCCTTCCCCTTGCAGAACCCACTGATGTCCTCATCTAGAAGCAAGGCTGGGGCACTATGATGGTACCCACCACCCCTGGGTTGGGCAAATATGGCAAATGCCATGCCTACCACCCTATCAGCCAGGCTGAGATGGCTGGCACCTCACTGATCTGGGACATATTCTCCATCTTAATCCTGAATAGACAGAAGCCACAGCTCTCCCTGCACTGCAGCATTGGCCAGTATTTTGCAGTTCAATAGCTCTTCCTTCTCTGTGTCATTCATAAACACGACACGGTAGCCAATGGGCCATTTATGTAGACACCTGCCTTTGACAACTCTCAGCTTCTTGAAGGTATCCTTTTGCCTCTCAACTTGGAAGGGTGAATTTCTTTCTTTTCTTTCCCCCAGAGCTATCTCGAGCCTATTCTCAAACACTGAATTACAGTTATGCCTTAGTGCTGTTTTTCAAGACTGATTTTATGAGACTGCAGCAGAGAAAGCCTCCAAATTCTGCTTCCCTTCCTTCTTTCGAAGAGTCAGACTTGACGAGGTAAATCTGAATAACAGAATAGGGTGTATGATGTGCATGTTTTTACCAGCAGGAAGATCATAAGTATTTCAGATATAATGAACTAAAAAAATCTCAGCTTGTTTTCTCACTGACTGCTATATAGCTAAGTGATTGGTAATGGTGTCAAAAAAGGAAGACTTTGGGCAATGTATAGCATTTCATGCCTGCTTTCCTCCTGTACAGTGCTACTACTGATACTACTAATAATAATAATTGTGGTATTAAGCACTTACACTATGTGCCAGAAAGAGGTTGGAGTTCTTGATGGAGACTTCACATCCCATGACATTCAGGAATTATGCAGCATCTACTGTTTTAGATTCTTGTCAGTCTTCCTATCTAAATATTTTTCAGGACAGTCTCCTGTTAGAAAATCCTCATCCTACCTTCTTCCTTCAACCCATACTCCCGTTTGACAGTTGAAGAAACTGAGTCACAAAATAATTTGCTCCCCGGCAGAGAGGAAGAGTGACTTATGTCTACAGTGGTGTCCTAGTCACAAAACTATGCTGTCTCTAAGTCAGTGACTGTGTTACAAGAAGATATTTCCATATGTTTTAACCTATAGTCATTAAAATATTTATATATACCTATGAATATATATTTCAATCATTTATCAATCGATCAATGGTATTTATTGAGTGCTTATTGTGTGCAGAGCACTGTACTGTTTGGGACAGTACAGTATAACAGCACTGGTAGACACATTCTCTGCCCACAAGGAGCTTTCGATCTATAGGGGGAGATGGGAATTAAAATAAATTAAAGACGTACATATGTGGGGTTAGGTTGAGGGTGGAGGTGAATAAAGGGTATAAATCTTAGAGCAAAGATGATGCAGAAGGGAGTGGGAGTAGAGGAAATGAGGGCTTAGTCAGGGAAGGCCTCTTGGAGGAGAAGTGCTTTTAATAAAGATTTGAAGGTGGGGAGAGGGCTCAGTGGAAAGAGCACGGACTTTGGAGTCAGAGGTCAAGGGTTCAAATCCCGGCTCCACCACTTGTCAGCTGTGTGACTTTGGGCAAGTCACTTAACTTCTCTGGGCCTCAGTTACCTCATCTGTAAAATGCTGATTAAGACTGTGAGCCCCACGTGGGACGACCTGATCACCTTGTACCCTCCCCAGTGCTTAGAACAGAGCTTTGCACATAGTAAGCGCTTAATAAATGCCATCATCATCATCATTCATTCAATCATATTTATCGTATGACAGACCGCTCATCCCTGCCCATTAGAGTCTCTGGGACTCTGCATTGGGATGTGTTCTAGGAGTCTCCCTATTGGCTCTAATTTAGTCTGGAAAACTGTTCAGTTCTTGCCATTTATATAGAAGCTGCATGACCTCATGGAAAGAGCACAGGCTTGGGAGTCACAGAACCTGAATTGTAATCCCTGCACTGGATAATTATTAATCAGTCAATCAATCAATGGCATTTATTGAGTGCTTACTGTGAGCAGAGTCCTGTACTAAGTGCTTGGGAGAGTACAACATAGAGTTGGTAGGAACATTTCCTGCCCACAAGTAGTTTACAGGTTAGAGGGGGAGACATACATTAAAGTAAATTACAGATATGTACATAAGTGCCATGGGGCTGAGGTGGCTATCAAGTGCTTTAAGGGGGCAAATTCAAGTGCACAGGCAAATGCAAAAAGGAGAGGGAGCAGGGGAAATGAGGGCTTAGCCAGGGAAGGCCTCTTGAAAAAGATGTGATTTTAATAAGGCTTTGATTATGTTGTATCTACTCCAGCACTTAGCACAGTGCTTGGCTTAGAGTAAGCATTTAACAGATGCCAGATGAGATAACAGATGAGAAGCAGCATGGCTCAGTGGAAAGAGCCCGGATTTGGAGTCAGAGGTCATGGGTTCAAATCCCTGCTCTGGCAATTGTCAGCTGTGTGACTTTGGGCAAGTCACTTAACTTCTCTGTGCCTCAGTTACATCATCTGTAAAATGGGGATGAAGACTGAGAGCCCCATGGGGGACAACCTGATCACCTTGTATCCTCCCCAGCGCTTAGAACAGTGCTTGGCATATAGTAAGCACTTAATAAATGCCATTATTATTATTATTGTTATTAAACCATTATTATGCACAACCATTATGATGATCATTATCATTAGTAAACACAGATACTGTCCTAAAAGGCTGCCTAGTTCAGTGGCCATTGATACGTATGGGCAGGATTCTCTGTGCATCTTACATTGAGGTGATGGTCCTCATGTCTGCAGTGCTCTACATGGTATTTGTGAGGGGAAAAAACAAAAGCTAATATGTGGGAAAGGGATGGAAGATTTTTTTTAAGAAAGATATTTACTGTAGAAATTCTGGTTATTTCAAAGTTATACAAATGTTGCGTACATTAATGAATGAAAATTGCTGTACAGTTCTGGTCGTTTCTGACAGAGATAATTAATGAACATAGTAAAAAGTATATTTCATTGCAGGCGCTGTTGCTGCCTTCTCCCAGAACTTCTCATTTTGCTACTATGGAGGCATGTTGAATTTTAATGGATTGTTTAATTCGGTGCTTTTTTTAATTGCATTACATCTTCTAGTTAGCTATTTGCAGCAGATATTTAAAGAATGAAAATGTGCGCAAATGATCTAACACGTGGGAAAAAATGCAGTGGGTAGCATCTACAAGGACAAAATTTCTGGCACACTTCTTCAAATGGGGCTCATGGGTTAGTTGGAGGATTTGTTTTTGACCTCTTAGGTGACCGTGTGATTGTCAAGGACCCCCGTTTCCAAGAATAATGAAGGCACAGGTAGCTCAGAACGTTTGAGAGTTTGGTTTGACACAGACTACTGGAGACAGTACTTCTTATAAATCTGAACTTGAAACTTTAGCAAAACACTGAAACTGAAACCATTGTTCCTGAACTTTTTACAGCATCTAGAGGAAGATCATTCATCCACAGTGCAAGTCACCTTGAGAGTCCTAAGGTAAAAAATATTGTGCGTATCTTGCCATTGCAACCATGACAAATACACACACATGCACCCGTGGATATACATCAATGATCTGAGTCGGTGATCTCATAAAGAAATATAGGAGGTAGGCTTTTTCAGAATTTTTTTTCACTACAAAGAATACTGTCAGTTTTTAATCAAAAACGTGCAGAGACTGCCTATTTAAAAGTGTATGTGTATGCACCTGATATTTAATGCTGGTGAAAGATTCAGGATTGACAGCCCCTCTGAGCCTGACTATCAATCTTTCCACCTACCTATCCATGTCTCTACAGCTCTAAAGCTCTCATTGCTGTTGTATCTTGATGCGGAGGGCGAAGTGTTTTTTCACTTATCTGAGACAGAGGAACAACACAGGTTTGTGGCTGGGCAAGCTTCCCTCATTCTCTCCCCTTCCCACAAACCTTTAGGCCATTCTAGAAGGACTGATTGTGCCTACTGGACTGGGTATAAGAAGGCAGAAATTGGGGATTTTGAATTATTCATTATGCCGTGGTTTTCTGGGAGACTAAGCTCACTCCCATAGAAACAGGACCAAGGTGCTTGAGTGGAAGTGGAACAAGATTATATAGGACCCCACTGAATATTCCAAATGCTGTCCCCAGACCTGAAGTTCCTTAGGAGACTTGGGCAAATCTGGTCTTGTGAACCTATATCTCAGATCCCCAGTGGGGAGGCACCAGAAATGAGCAGTTACTGGGGATCCTCCCTGGGAGCCTATTGTTTTTTTAATGGTATTTGCTAAACACTTACTATGTGCAAAGCACTGTTCTAAGCACTGAGGTAGATACAAGCTAATCAGGTTGGACACCATCCCTGTCCCACATGGGGCTCACAGTCTTAATCCCCATTTTACAGATGAAGTACCTTAAAAGTGAAATGACTTGCCCAAGGTCACATAACATGTATATATGTTTGTATGGATTTATTACTCTATTTATTTATTTATTTATTTTATTTGTACATGTTTATTCTATTTATTTTATTTTGTTAATATGTTTTGTTTTGTTCTCTGTCTCCCCATTCTAGACTGTGAGCCCACTGTTGGGTAGGGATCATCTCTATATATTGCCAACTTGTACTTCCCAAGGGCTTAGTACAGTGCTCTGCACACAGTAAGCGCTCAATAAATACGATTGAATGAATGAATAACAGACAAGTAGCAGAGCCATGATTAGAACTCAGATTCTTCTGACTCCCAGGACTGTGTTCTATCCACTAGACTATGCTGCTTCTCACACCTGTTGCCCCTAGGCATAGATTTTCAAGGAATCCCTAAACCAGCCTAGCTGACCGAACCTATAGTTCTCTAGACTGGAAGATTTTTGTGGACAGCTCTGTTGTATTGTACTCTCCCAAGTGATTGGGACAGTGCTCTACACACTATAAGCACACATTAAATACCATTGATTAATAGATTGTAAACTCCTTGTGGGCAGGAAATGTATCTACTAACTCTTTTATATCCCTCAAGCATCATGTTGCCACCATCACTGAGAAAATACTAGGCTGGAGGGATCATTGATCTGGTCCAGTGATGGTATTGCCTATGCTCTTACATTTTGACTACAGTAAATAATATGGAATAGCAGTCTCTTTGACTCCCTCTTTCCACACCCAGGGCAGTGGCCATCTCAAGAACAAACCGTAATCTGGGAATTATTTCTTCTGTTCTGTTCACACACTTCCTCTTTCGGGATTTTGCCCATTGAAAACTGTGACCTCCATTTAGACCTGATTTGGGTGACGAGCCCAGCCAGTGATTCATTTTGGCAGGGTCGCAGAATCAAAACTAACTCGATGCTATTTACAGCCCGTGAAAGCCTTGCAATGAATGTTTCATCTGCTTTTCTTTAGCAAGTGTTTCTCACAGCCAGGATCAAGAGAGGAACACTTTTTGCCCCACTCAAGGTTATAAGTCTGCAGCCATAAACCGTGGTGGAGAGATTCAGCATGAGAAGAGCTGCTGGACCTATGATTTTATAACCTGACTCTCCTACCACACTGTCAACTCTGTCTCATTAGTATTGGCCCTGGTGGGGTCCCCTGGCCCCACCCCTACCATAATTATCATTCCATTTCCTAATCTACAGGATTCACCCACAGACTCCAGGGAAGTGGTGGCAGAAGACATGCATTTGGCAGGCAGGTGGAAGGGCGGGGAGTGGGATGGTGATTCGTTAGAAAAGAGGAATGGGCCGTCACAGTCATTTTCTTTCGTTAATTTTTAAGGTTCATCAATCTCAAATGTCCACAAATGAGCCATGTGGGCTGATGGAACCGAAGGAATTAGCGGTGAAATAAGCAGACTGATGAAAGGGAACACTTTGTCTGAGGTGCAGGCCTGGCTGCCTCTTTCTAAATAGGGAACACGGGGAAATGCAGAAGTCCTTGAGTCACCGAGCTAGAGAGTGAGAGGGGGAGAGGGGAGGCGAGAGAGCTTCTCCTTCTGACGCACTGACAAAGAAGAACTCCAGAGTCCCCTTCTCTTGTTTTAAATCACTGAAACCCAAAATTTACAGGTGGTGGAACACCTACTTAACTGGCTTGCAGTTGCTGGTCTGAGGAAGGGGGAATATTGGGGGGTTTTGATGGTTCCCCTTCAGAACCGAACCTATCAAACCGGGTGTCTGAAATCATTTGAGATTCTCACAGATCATCTGCAGAACAGCTTGATGCTGACTAGATTAGCTCACTGACTCACTCTGCGATTCTCACAGACACTGCCCACACAGCAGAGCTGGCACCAGCTTAGCTCAGGCAGATCAAGCTTTTCAGTAAACTGCCTCTTTACATTTTGTTCCTTTGAAGTGAGCCATGAGGATGGCCATTGTGGGGCCTCACTATCCCAGGTTGGGGGTTTGTAGTGTCTTTCCCCTTCCCCAGACTTCTATCCCAGTTTTCAAATTCTTACAAAGTTGATTTCTCAGCCTCTTCCCCCAAACCCATCGAACCACATTCCCCTCACCATCTCCACCCCATGATATTGCTTCAGTTTTTTAAGCTCCTATGCCAGTTGCCTCTCCAGCTCTCTATGAGCTTTTTCTCCATAAACTGTTGTCCCTCCTCTCCCCTTTGTGCGCTTGAACAACTGGCTCTCCTGTACTTCCCAAGCGCTTAGTACAGTGCTCTGCACACATTAAGCGCTCAATAAATATGACTGAATAAATGAGCAGAATGAGTTCTTTACTGTCACTTTCCCTTGCCACTCCAATACTGGGGTCCTCGCTTAGCTGCATTATTAGACTGATGCTGCCTGAGAACCTACTTTGGTCAATGGCATCCATGGGCCTGAATGAAAAAAAGCTATCAAACATGCAAAGAAGCAGCCTGTTTTGTACCCCCTTTGCATATACCACTTCTCCCAGGTTGCAGAATACATGAGCAAATTGTCACGTAATTGTCATTTAATCCCTTCCCAGAGATTTCTCCTGGTTCCAAATTGCTTTGGTTAATAAAAACTAAGGAGATTTGCAAGGAACTTCTGATGAATTTGAGCACTTTGGGGGATTGGCAGCCCAAAGGCAGAAGAAACTTAATTTAAATAAACCTAAGACCGTGCACAGAGCAAATGGAATATATCCTCTAGACTGTTAACTCCCTCTAGATTGTAACTTCCTTGTGGGCCAGCAACTTGTTTCCCAACTCTGTTGTATTCTCCCAAGCTCTTAGTACAGTGTTTTGGACACAGTAACTGCTCAGTGAATACAACTGATTGATTGATTCCAGCTGTATTCATCACTGAACTCTGAATTTGCAGGAGTCTTCTGGAAAGGAGGATGGAGAGTATCTTTTAATGTAAGAAAAGGGTGAAAAAGCTAGATTGCCTTACAGCCACCTCTTCCTCTCCCTTGAGTGGAAGATCAGCATCAAAGTCAAGATGAAGCCGTGAGGTGATCCAGGCAGTGATAGAAACCAGGGGCAGCCCAAGGCACCACTCCTAGATGTCAGCAGGATGGAGGGGCAGGGATGGAGACTAGAATAATCAGAAATGTGGCCATTGACATCAGGCCAGAACTGCTCATTCTATGGCATGCTGCTCTGCCCATTCCTGTTGGATTAGTGGATTTGCCTCGTATTTGTTCCAGTCTCGAGAGTGGTTTTCCACTAGAAAGATCCTCCAAATATGCGTTGCATCCCAGTGGCCAGGAGTTGTTCAGTTTTTTAAAGACCTGCTACCCTGTGAAAGAATAGATAAGTAATATGCCTCAAAATAGGCTCATTTGGGTGTCCATTCA
Organism: Tachyglossus aculeatus; assembly: GCF_015852505.1. Taxonomy (NCBI): domain Eukaryota; kingdom Metazoa; phylum Chordata; class Mammalia; order Monotremata; family Tachyglossidae; genus Tachyglossus; species Tachyglossus aculeatus. The sequence goes on along the minus strand of NC_052077.1, from coordinate 22,309,258 downwards.
CTTATTCATATTTATTGAGCTCTTACTATGTGCAAAGCACTGTACTTGTCCAGTAAAGAGGATGGGTGTTCTCCAAGGTCAACAAATTCCTATGATTCCACCCCTGGGTCGAATTTCTGTTAGCAGGAATGCTGATGTCTTATGTAATGTTTCTGGTAGCCACTATTGCTTTCTCAGGACCTGGTGGCAAGGCCAGCAACTCCACAGGCCCCAGATCAGATGTTTGCATGTCTCCAAAGACAGTCCAACCCCAATTTTTCATTCCCAGAAGTGAAAACTCATCCTTTGCCTGCACAGCCAATCACTTTAGGTGGACTGAGTCTGAGAGACAGGCAAGGATCAGTGTCAAACCGGCAGCCCTTCACCCCTGTTATCACCTCCCCCATACTACCCTCCCCAGCTCCTTTCTCTAAGCCTCATTATATGAACTACCCAGTGCATCATTCTGGGAAGAGTTTAGGAATATTACTTGGGGATTACTTTTAGAAGATAAATGGATTAAGGGGGTTCTGGTCCCTTCACTTAGCTGATTAGTTTGTTGTTTTCTTTAAGCCTGTATACTGGTCAGTGTCATGTACCAGCATTTGTGGAAATTCTTAGGCAGACTCCATTTGATTGATTGGCAGCATGCTGGTACCTAGTGAGAAGCAGCATGGTTTAGTAGAAAGAGCACTGGCCTGGAACTCAGAAGACCTGGGTTCTATTCTCAGCTCCTCCATTTGTCCACTGGGTGACCTTGGACAAGACACTTAACTTCACTGCCCCTCAATTTCCTCAACTGTAAAGTGGGGATAAAATGCCTGTTCTGGGAGGGACAGGGACTATGTCTCACCTGATTATCTTTTACCTACCCCCTGACTTAGTTCAGCTCTTGGCACACAGCAAGAGCCTAACAAATACCCCAGTTATTTTTTATTAAGAAGGAGGCATTTGCCTAATGTTCATACTCTTTGACAAGTTCTGCCCAACAGTCTAGAGATTCTTCTTGTAACATCCAGTAGTTCTGTATGGAAAATGGTAGGGCTCTTTCTTCAGCTCCACACATTCACGGTGGAATATATATTCATCTCCATGAATACAGGGGTAATTGGAGAGTTGCCTACAAAATGGTGCTCTGGTTCTTTGACATCTCCATTTTTGGACATGCAGACTGTGTCAGATCCTTGGCTAGGCCTATCAGTAGATTGCTCCAGCAGCAGGCAAGAAGTCAGGATGCAGAGTAAGTACTTGAGGAAAAAGGCAAGTCTGGGAAGGGAGTGAAAGGATGAGAGCTAAAGTAACACTAAAACATCAATTTTCCCTCTGCTTTAGTAGGCTATAAGGTACTTCAACCTGTCCTGCTCTGCCTTTTAGAAAGGCAGGTTGATGCACATCATATTTCATAATTGATCCTAGCCTGCTAGTACCATTTTTCTCCTTTCCTAGAGAAATATTATGGGCTTCATGGGTTAATATAGAAGGTAAGTGCTGTTTGAAAGGTGTTCAAAAATTGCACAATTTTGAACACAATTTGTATGTTTTCCTTAGAGCAGTTGCACCATTCATTTAGTATGTCCCATTTCTAAGGAACACAGAATAATAATCAAGTTTCTCGCATCTCCAGGAGCTGATACAGAGTCATCGAAGTGCATGATACAGGGCTCTGCAATAAATAAATACCATTGACTGATTGATTAATTACTGGATTGATCAAAGGTAGCGGGCAGTGGGGGAACACAGGAGAGGAGATTGGGAAACCCTGAAAATGAAGTCTATCGTTCGGATGATTGTGGTGAGGAGAAACGTGCCCACTCCTACCTCATCTCGCTACTCCCCTACTACAACCCAGGCTGCACATTTCACTCTTCTAATGCCAAACTTCTCACTGTACCTCATCAATCTCACTGCCTACCCCTCGCCCATGTCCCACTTCTGGCCTGGAACACCTCCCCTCCTCCTATTAGACAGACAATTCCTCTCCCCCGCTTCAAAGCCTCACTGAAGGTACAACTCCTCCAAGAGGCCTTCCCTGACTAAGCCCTCCTTTCCTCCTCCTGTTGCGAACCCCCCTCCACCCCCGGCTCGTACCAACCAGGACCTCCTGAACCGGGGGAGCTTTGGTGTCATGTAATACCAAACCACAAGTCTGGTCACCAAGGTTACTGTGAAAATTTTTACTTAGTTTTACCAGCATGCAAGGGAGTGACACATACACAACACTCACTTACTCCACTCCACCAAGTGTCTAATACCAGTCTGCTGGTCAAGGGAACTTGTTCTGCCGACGCTTCCACTTTCTGCTTCCAAGTGCTGCTCTCCTGTTGCTTCTGCTGCTCACTTCTTCAGTACTTGCTTCTCTGTTCTACTTCTGCTCCATGTGCTTCTGCTTGCCTTTTGCGTGTTTCTGTGCTGCCTTCTGTGTGTCCTTTCATGATTCAAAACGAGCACCTTTTATCTGCCTTAGGCATCACAGCTTTGGCTGTACGTGGCAGTCATTGATTGGTCCAGGCTCTTTACTGGAGAGAGAAATCCACCCCTACCTCCATGCTTGCCATCACAGGCCAGTAATCACCTGCCCTCAAGTAGAGCCCATAAATCCCTTCCCAGTGTCTTCCTTCTTGTTGTTCAAGGGGTCACAAACAGTCACTAATAAGGCATCTTGTTGTGGGCTCACCACACTTCTCCCACTCTCTTCTGTGTCACCCTGACTTGCTCCTCTTATTCATCCCCGCTCCCAGCCCCACAACATTTAGGTACATACCTGTAATTATTTATATTAATGTTTGTTTGCCCTTCTAGACTGTAAGCTCACTGTGGGCAGGAAATAGGTCAGTTTCTTGTTTTATTGCATTCTCCCAGGCATTTAACACAGTGCTCTGCACGCATTAAATGTTTAATAAATATTAATGAATGAATGAATGAATGGGATGAAAAAGAATGGTGCCTTCTGCTCAGGAGGTTATTGCTTAACATTTAGCTTGCTCCTTTCAGATGGGATGAAGGCAGAATTTCATCTTCACAAAATACGTTTGAACCAGGAAGACCCAGGCCCAGGAAGGAATGAATGAAAAGGAGACCTGGATCCGGTTTCCATATGCATATTGATTTAGGCTGGATGCCTAGACTGCTTATCATTTGAATGAAATGTAACTCCAGAGTATTTAAAGGAAAAGCTTCGATATAATGTTGCGCTAAATTGATATGCCTCCAATTGGAATGTAAGAGACCTCCTATCCACCCTATAGAACTGCAGAGAAGTACTCTTCTTTGGGTACATCACCCACGATTCGATACAGTGTGCTTCAAATATAGTGAGAAAAGAGTAACTACCACATTAGTAGCTGTCTCCATGGCATTTTGGTCGTGCAGCGCAGGGCTCAGAAAATGAAGGCAACCATCTCCAAGGAGAAAAGAGCAAGGTGAAGTGACTTGATGAGAGTTTTGACACACAGCAGTGTGAGAAGCAGGGAGGTCTAGTGGATAATCACGGTCCTGGGAGTCAGAAGGACTTGGATTCTAATCCCAGCTCCACCACTGGTCTGTTGTGTGACCTGGGACAACTAAATCACTTAACTTCTTTGTGCCTCAGTTACCTCATTTGTAAAATGAGGATTAAGACTGTGAGCCCTTTGTGTGACAGAGACTGTGTCCAACTTGATTATCTTGTACTTACCCCAGTGCTTAGTACAATGCCTGGCACATAGTAAGTGCTTCACAGTTATTATTATTATCATTATCAAGAGAAGCAGTGTAGCCTAGTGGAAAGAACACAGGGCTGGGAGTAGGAGGAACTGGGTTCTAATTTCTCCTCCTCCTCTCATCTGTTGTGTGACGTAGGGCAAGTCACTTAACTTCTTTGGGCCTCATCCGTAAAATAGGGATTCAGACTGTGGTCCCCATGTGGGACATGGACTTGTGTCCAACCTGATTGGTTTGTATCTACCACAGTACAATGCCTGGCCCATAGCAAAGGCATAACTAATACCAGTTTTTTTAAAAAAGGAGCAACGGAGTGCATCAAGGGTTTTCCGAGAATGAGATTTCCTTAATACTCGGAGGCTTCAGTATTAGCCAGCCGACATGATACTTCCAGGATTCTGGTGTCTAGGAGTCATGGGGAGCAAGTCAACAGATGCTAGCCATAACTACCTTTTACTTTGACTGCCTCTCTGCAGAAGTGAATCAGCTGTATCAGCCTTCCATAGACCAACATCATCTCAGCTAGTACTGGCATTTCCTCCATTTGCACCTAAATCTTTCTGTGGAAAAGGCAAGGAATTCAGAACTAATGCCAAGCACCTCTGGCAGGCATCCCTCCTCCCAGTGCTGCCTGCCCATTCTGATGAGCAGATGGCCACAGTGTGAATGAGGCAGATTTGGTAGAAGGAGGGGCCTTCCCTCTTTCCTTCTTTACAGCCATGTGACTCTTGGCATGTAAACCATCAGCCTAGACTTGTGCTTGGGATCAGTGCCACTGGATGGTGGGGAATTCTGTGTGCCACATGCAAGGAGTATGCCAGGAGCTGTTGTCTAGATGTTGCCCAGGACAGCTCTCCTTCCCATGATCCAACTTTCCAATTGTGAGACTACTGCCTCAGCTTGTCCCACCACGCCCTCTTACTGAAAATTGCTTCCTTGGCTCTAGAGCACAGAACTACCATTTCCGTTCCGGAATAGCAACCGCTAATCAGGCTTGAAGATTTCTGCAGAGACTGTCCAGCAGGATGCTTGGAAGTCACCCATGGTGCTGGGCCTGGGTTCTTGTTGCCCACTGAGCTGCAGGTGATGGGGTTGGGAGGGCGGAGTTGCAACTGGAAGCTGTTATGCCTGTCAGTTCAGTGTCCAGTATTTACGAAAGTTAATGTGTAGGGTACACAGCCCAGTGCATAGTCGATGCAGAAGGTAGGGGAAATAAAAGGCTTAGTCTGGGATGGCATCTTGCGGGAGATGTGATTTTAGAAGGGTTCTAATTGTGGGAAGGGTGGTGGATTGTTGGATATGAACTGGGGAGGGAGTTTCGGGCCCATGGGAGAACATGGGCCAGGGGTCAGTGGTGGGATAGACGAGATCGAGGTTTAGTGAGTTCTTCTTCGTGATGTTTGTATCTAGAAGCTATTTTCTTCCGAGGGGTTGTCATCGATGGCAAGTCTCAAATTCTCTCTTAAGGTGTGACAAGATTCAAAAGAGACCAGATTGGAAACCCAAAGAAGGAACTGAACTTAATTGATATGGACCCTCAGGGTCCCTGAGTGGATCAGAGTTCTCTAACTAGCTCTGCCTGCCACTTTTCTTGCAGAAGGGAAAAGATTATCCCAAGGCAATTCTGTGGTAGTCCTGGAAGGAAATCTAATGAATGAAGATCTATTTTTTTTTGCCAAGATGACTTTTTTTCCTCTACTTAATAATAATAATAATGATAATAATAATAATAATGATGGTATTTATTAAGTGCTTACCCGGGCACCTCCTATTTGGCAGTCATGGGTGAATAAAGCAGTGGTATTTATTGGGCACTTACTGTGTGCGGAGCATTGCACTAAGCACTTGAGAAAGTAAAGTACAACAGAGTTGGTGGACATGTTCCCTGCCCACATCAAGCTTTTGGTCTAGAGGATCACAGTCATGGACCTGTGGGAGGCTCCAGCTGGGACCTCTGTTAGGAACTCTGGGAGTTCTGGGGGTTCTCCACAACTGGTCTGTTTCCTGGGAGGGCAGTTTAGGCTAAGGAGAGCCTGGAGGTCACCTGCCCTCACTCAGAACAGACCCACATCATTCAGCCCAGGCCTGGGTCATTCCCAGCCCAGAGGGGCAGCAGAAGGCTAAGCCAGTTCCAATTTTCTTCTGGGAATCTACTCCTGGGTCCACAGAGGAGAAAACCCAAACCTTCGGGATACTCCAGACTAGGATGACCATCCATCCAATTTTATACCAAAAAATCTGTTTTTCAGCTAGTCTGCACCCATTCCAATACTGATACAGAACACGATGGCTCTATGTCCATTCTTTTAGATTTTCATGATCTATCCTCTCTCTGCTGTGGCTCTTTTTGCCAAGCTCCATGTGGACTTGGAATGGGGGGACAGATTACCTCTGGAACAAGTTGAGGGGCTCAAGGGATCCCTCAGAGGAACTCTCTAGGATCGTGCAAATCAGAGCACAGTACCACAACAACATGACGTATGTGACATCGTAAGTTATGTGTCTGGCTTAACACATATGATTCTTCATTCATCCCTTTGTCCAGTATACACGACAGCCATTAGTGTCTCCGACCCCATGCTCACAACCTTCCACCTGGAACTCCCTCCTTGTACAAATCCTCCAACACGCAGCTTTCCCCAACTTCAAAGCCATTCAAAAACACTGACTCCACTGGAAGTCTTAACCCAGTTGATTTTTCTTCTCCCCAGATCATATGCCCTCGACTACCACCTCAGAACTTAGGCATCATTTCACACTTATGCCCTCACTACCACCCATAACACTTCCGTATATGTCAACTTGTATGGGCCGGAGACAACTCAACAGCATAAGAAAAGACTATGCTAGTAAACCATTAATTCATCCTCATATCCTTCTCTCCATTCTCTTCCTTAACCTATCTGAAATTTATCTTGTGGCCATCTCCCCTGCTAGGTTCATTCATTCGTTCAATCATATTTATTGAGCACTTACTCTGTGCAGAGTACTGTACTAAGCATTTGGAAAGTCCAATTCGGCAACAGATAGAGACAATCCCTGCCCAGCAATGGGCTCACAGTCTAGAAGGGGGGGACAGAAAACAAAACCAAATAATTCATGAATCCAAGCATTCACTGTATGAAAATCCCTCCAGTGAAAATAGATACAGTCTTTCTTGAGAAGACTTTAATAAGGGTAATAGTAGGAATAAGCACTTACTATGTGCCAAGTATTATTCTGAGTGCTAGGAAGGACTACACACTAGACTGTAAGGTCTTTGAGAGCAGGTATCATGTCTTGTAACTCTGTACATAGTAAGCGCTCAGTAAATACCATTAATTGATAATAACTCTCTTCTACTCTCCTAAAAGCTTAGTACAAGTCTCTCCTACCAGTAGCTCCACCCAAATGCTAGATATTGATTGATTGACCAAGAGGTTCCTCTACCTGAAAGCACACATGATTCCTCAGGGATGACATTGAGACTAGTTGTAAAACCATTCTGGACTGAAGTAGATTCCCAAATCCATTACGTTCTGGTTCCCCATCACCAAACCTGGACCAAAACAGAGCTGGTTTCTGGAATGGAAAGGAGAACCAGCATGGCTTAGTGGATAGAGCACAGGCCTGAAAGTCAGAAGGACCTGGGTTCTAATTCCGCTCTGCCACATGTCTGCTGTGTGACCTTGGGCAAGTCGCTTAACTTCTCTGTGCCTCAGTTACCCTATCTGTAAAAAATGGGGATTAAGAGTGTGAGCCCAATGTAGAACAGGGACTGTGACCAATCGGCGTATCTACCCCAGTGCTTAGATGAGTGCTTGGCACATAGTAAGCACTTAACAAATGCCATGATCATAATTATTATTAACATCAAACCTTGACCTTTGCAGTATGTGGCAGAAATTTGCCTTCTAGGAAGATAGATGTAAGTCCATATGCAATACCACTAGTGTCTCTGACCTGTGGCTCAGGACTTTGTCACTGACAACTGTAACAAAATACTTGGAGGAACCCTATGGCTCCTGTACAAAGAGCTTGGGAAAGTTGGTAGACACATCCCCTGCTCACTACAAGCTTAGAGTCTACAATCTACATCATCCCAATTGTTGGGGCTGTACTGTCTTTACTCGTGTCCTTTATATTCAGAAATGATGCCCCGAAAACCTGGATTTTAGGGTACCGCTGTGGGTGCCGATGTGGATGAGAATGTCGATTTAGAACTGCCAGTCCCTTTCATTACCAGGTGCAGATACACCAATGTCTCCCTTATTGTGTTTACATATTTGCTGTTTGCCCCGTCTGCGGCCCCAAAACGACCTCTGCTTTCTTGCTTACAGCACATCAGTCCGGTCTGTCTACCACAGTTGTCTCCCAACATTCAGCTGTGATGCCGCATTGTCTGAAGTTGCACTTCACTGCATCCTTAAAGCATTTCTTCTGACTGACGTGTGGAACTGAACAGACGCCTGGGAGTGTGGAGGCTGAGTTTGCCCATCAGCATTTCTCTCAGTGTCAGCACTTGGGAAATTCTAGATCCAAAGACGGGTTCGGCTGCCTCAGTAAATGTGGACGATGTGCCCAGAAACGCACAGAGGAAAGGAATCTAGCCAGATGTAAGTCAAGGCCAACATGCATTCATTTATTTTTTTTACAGTTTACAACAAGATCTTCCTGACACACGCACCCCTGCATTATGCAAAAGCAGCTGCAGACAAGATGACTCTGCATATGCAAACATAGTAGAAGTGGTTAAAATATTACAGAGGAGGGGAAAGTCCAACTTTATAGATTTTTAATGGTATTTAAGTGCTAACTATGTGCCAGGCACTGTACTATACTCTGGAGTAGATACAGGCTAAGCAGGTTGCACACAGTCCCTGTCCCACATAGTGTTTACAGTCTTAATCCCCATTTTACAGATGAGGTAACTGAGGCACAGAGAAGTAAAGTCACTTGCCCAAGGTCATATGGCAGAAAAGTGACAGAGCTGGGATTAGAACCCAGGTCCTTCTGACTCTCAAGCCCATGCTCTGTCCACTAGGCCATGCTCCTTCTATAGATCTTCCGTTCTAGTGAAGCTTTCCCTATTAACCAGCATGCCATGTGATGAAGGACAGGGACGACTTCAGGTCACTTTGAGGAAGGAAAAAAAAATAATTGTCCCTACCCAGGCTGGCTAGTGGTGACACTTGTGGATGCCGATCACTCCTGACTCTGCATGCATTTCACAGGACACGCGGGGTCGTGTGCGACATCACAGGGAACATTTTACAGAAGTCTGCCTGAAAATAGAGCATTTCTCCAAGGGGGCTCAAGACTTTCTCTGCTCCCAAGGACTTCCGTTTCCCTCTCAGACAGACTTTCTGAATCACGGGACTTGGGGCAGGAGCTGAGGCCAGGAGGTTGGCTGGGACCTGAAAATAAAAATCCTGGACACAAAGGAAAAACGGAAATCTTAGGAATATATACTACCTCATCAAAATGTCAGGAATATATATAGTTGTCATTAGTATTCAAACACTGGTGGTGATTTTCACCTGTGAGTGTGTGTGTGCGTGTAGGGGTGGATGGGTGGCTGAAAAGGCCAATGTGATGACAATAATGGTATTTGTTAAGTGCTTACTATGTGCCAAACACTGTTCTAAGCTCTGGCACTGTTCCAGCTGCATTGTGTGCAAAAAAGGCTGCCCCTTGTGTTGCCACATTAAATGTTTATAAGACCTGGACCTCTTCTCTCTTTTGCCTCTATTTCTCTCATTCTTTGAGAAATTTTTGCTCAATGATAGCCTCTCCTTTGATAATAGCAATGCACCATCCTGGTCTTTCAACAGTTGACTCTCAGTTTTCAGCTGTGATGCAGCATGGTCTGGGCCTTTGTTTCACTATTCCCTTAAAACATTTCTTCTGCCCTCCATTGCTTTGAGTTTTCCAACTACAGCTTTTCATCTAACAGTTGTTCAGGTATCCTACTGTCATGCATTCTCCTCCCGTGGCCACCCAGCATAGCTGCATGAAGGGCTGTGTTGAGTTCTCAGCCTCAATACTAGGAGACTAATTACCTTCCACAATGTCACTGTTTGTGGCTAAATTTATATGACTTTGACTGTGGCCTCAAAATGATACTGATGGAATCACTCAAGAAGCCAGATGTGGCATCTATGTGCCCAGGTCCAGATCTCACAAGCATAGAGAAAGCTGACCAAAAAAATACTTTTAGTTTGGTCTTGAACCTGATGCCATACTGCTGCCATACTCTGACAATCTCCCAAAGGATGTGCTTGTCTTCCTGATTGGGTTTTCTGCTTCCTTATCTGTTCTTACTTTGTTTTTTGTTTTGGGTTTTTTTTATGGTTTTTTGTTAAGCACTTACCATGTGCCAGGCACTGTACTAAGCACTGGGGTAGGTACAAGCGAATCAGGCTGGACACATGTCCAGTCCATGTCCCACATAAGGGTCACAGTATTAATTCCCATTTTACAGATGAGGTAACTGAAGCACAGAAAAGTTAAGTGGCTTGCCCAAGGTCACACAGGAGACAAGTGGCAGAGGATTAGAACCCAGATCCTTCTGACTTTCAGGCCTGTGCTTTCTCCACTAGGCCACTTTGTTGGTCAGCGTATTGCCTGGGTAGCAAAATTCTGTCATAGCTTTTAATTCTGGGTTGTCAATGTGAATTTTTGTTTGTGAGTGGCTTCCCTGAGACAGGCTAATGCCTCATCTCAGTTTTGGGAGATTTTTTGACATCATCAGCTTGTAGCACCTGGCTGGTTCCAGGAAATGGTTTACAATCATTTTCTTGTCTTCTCGTATGTGGGTCTCTAGGTCATGGACGTCTTAATACAATAATTCTTGTGTCACTTCTTTTCTGGGACTTTGGATGATGTTCAAAGTCTTTTTTTGTTGTTGTTTGTTTTTTAATAGTGTTTAAGTGCTTACTATGTGCCAGGCACTGTTCTAAACACTGGGATAGATACAAGCTAATTAAGTTGGGCTCGGTCCACGTCCCAGATGGGGCTCACAGTCTTAATCCCTATTTTACCATTGAGGTAACTGAAGCACAGAGAAATTAAGTTACTTGCCCAAGGCCACACAGCAGACAAGTGGCGGAGCCAGGATTCATTCATTCAATTCAATTAGATTGGATTGGATTGGAACCCAGCGTGGCCCAGTGGAAAGAGCCCGGGCTTTGGAGGCAGAGGTCATGTGTTCAAATTCCGGCTCCACCAACTGTCAACTGTGTGACTTTGGGCAAGTCACTTAACTTCTCTGTGCCTCAGTTACCTCATCTGTAAAATGGGGATTAAAACTGTGAGCCCCCCCCCCCCCGTGGGACAACCTGATCACCTTGTAACCTCCCCAGTGCTTAGAACAGTGCTTTGCACATAGTAAGGGCTTAACAAATACCAAAAAACCCCAAACCCAGTTCTTTCTGATTCCCAGGCCCATGCTCTATCCACTAGGCAACATTGCTTCTCAGTTGCCTGGTTTCTACCCCTGAAAGAGGATCCACCTCATTTGTGGTGATGGAGAAAATGAGAGAGCTACCCATTTCTCAACAAGAAGACAGAGTAGCCCGGACCCCGGATGAGGAGTTTGTCTGTCTGGCCAAAGTCACTTCAGAGTCACCTCACTAACCTGAATTTTCCGAGTGAGGTACCTTGATCTCACCTCAGCTCTGCCCTTTCTCACAGGGACTGAACATGGTTCCAGGTCATAGAGTGATCAGTAGCCCACGCAATTAGTTTCCCTGGCTTCATGGAAAAGGTTTTCTTGGCCTTGGCTTTTATCATGGTATTTGTTAAGCATTAACTATGTGCCAAGCACTGAGGTACATATAAGTTTATCAGTTTGGACAGAGTCCCCATCCCATGTGGGGATCTCGGTATAGCTAGGAGAGAGTAGGGTTTGATACCCATTTTACAGGTGAGAAAACAGGCTCACAGAACTGAAGTGACTTGCCCAAGGTTACATAGCCAACAAATGGTGGACCTGAGATTAAAACCCAGACCCTCTGACGCCCAGGCCTGTGCTCTTTCCACTAGGCCAAACAGCTTCTCCAAGCTTTTGGCTTGGAAGGATTCCCTTGTAACAGAGGTTTTTCTTCATGACTGATATATGTCAAATGTAACTCACTAAATTGATGCATTAAGATTGTGCCCTGCTCAACTGCCACTTGGTTTGCACATCTTTGAATTATGGGGCGTTAGTTGAAATGGCATCATTGCAGTAGTCCTTTCAGGACATGCAAAATGTCTTGTTTGCATAATTTACAGGAAGTTCATAAGTCATACTCATCACCTGATGCTCTTCCTAGTTTAGAGCACAGGTGCATAAAAGATGCATAAGATTTCTGTGACTGGAGTGCTCTGTGGACTTAATACTCACTGACAAGCTCATGCACAAATGGAAATTTCATCTGGGGTTCTAGTATTTACAGTCAGTTACCCAGTATATAGTTGGATAGAATTTTGCCACACACTGAGTCTTCCCTTTCCCAGAGTCTTCCCCTTTCCCCCACTATTCCTCCAATCCCAACCCCCCTTCCCCAGAGCCACAGCTCAGAACACCTTGTTCGAGAGGGCTAAAATGTCAGCGTGCCCCGGATTTGATAGCTTACACTCTACAGAACAACAGAGCTCAATTTCCTGTGCCAAAATGAGACATTTTGGGGAGATAAAATTCATATCATGTTTTCAGTTCTGGTGGGGAAAATTTTGCAATTTAAACTGTGAAAATTCACAGTTTGATTGTAATGTGAACCCATGATCCAGGTAGACAGTACCCTGCCCACTTTTAAAATGAGAGGCCATAAAATTAAAATATTTAAAGTGTATCCACAGAAGTCAAATTAGTGCCCAGCCAAAGCTTGCTTCTGCAGAATGTTATTTCTCCGATGGATTGTAATTTTTTTGTGGTACATATTGCCAGGCTGAATGAAATACATAAACCTATAAAAAGCTGATAGAAAAAGGGCCCTAGATAATGCCCTGTAAACTAGGGATCAATTTGCTGCTAGCCCCGGGAGGTGGGCCTGGGGACCTAAAAGAGCATTTTCATCTCTAATTTCTTGATTGCAGGCAAATCAATTTTTCTATAAACCACAGCTTGTATGCAGAATTTTGCGAAAACTAATCATAGAAAAATATCAGGCACGTTGAGTTGGCTGTAATGGGAATTCCGTTGTCATTTTATTGAAGCCGATAGAAGAGCCTAAAAAAAGAATAAAACCTGAAAATGATCAGAACATATTTATGGTCTTTATTCCTTTATTATTTTTCTGGGCACCACATTTGAGGGTGAAGCATATTGACTTTCAATCTCCTTTTATAGGTGTTTCAGTTTGACCCCTGTTTCAAATGACAATGAAGGAGCTGGCCAAGAAGAAGTGTTTTCACACTATCTTGCTCTTAGCAGGGCAGTCAAGAAATAGCTAAGCTATGGAATCTTCATCAACCAGCTTCATATGTCAGCTGCTGCGAGGGTCATTGGGGAGGAAGTGTTATTCGGGTAAGGCGCCTGCCTGCTTAGTAAGGTTTACAAATTAAAAGATCCCCAGCTCTTCATTTCAAAAATATCTTTGCATACAGAGGATCAGATGGAATTGAAGTTAGGAAATACCGTACCAATCCAGGATGAGCTGAAGAGTAGGTAGGGTGACATCTCTCTCTCTAAAGAGATTTCCATGAGGACTGTCAATTAGAAGGCTAACTCAAGCTTTGGATAAATCATGACATTGTAATTGCACAGACATGGGGCTAACTAAACAATTGATCAGAGGCATGGGTCCCTCAAACCCAGGGCCAATAATGCTTCTCAGCCTTCTGGCTCTTAGAAGCTGTGTTTTTTATTTGGCTGTTTGCTTCATTTTGTTTTTTTCTCTGGAGCCTCAACATCTTGTAAGTCAATTCTTCCCAGGGAGTAAAGTGCCTGCCCTTTGGATGTATATTAACTCGTTCGGGACAGTAGGGTGCCGTTTCTACTACTGCACGCACTTAATGTAAAATGCCAAGTTGTTCTCTCCCACCAAGGATCGAACAAAGCCACCCTATTTGCAGTTATTGGTCACCGAATCCCTCCCACAGGACAATGTTTTGCACATCAAGCTTGCGAACCCAACAGCTTGTTTTTTTTTTACTTCCAAAAGAGAGACCACCTGGCCTGTTTTCTGTTTTTTTGGCTTTGAAGTTGAACATTTTAAGCAGATCTGAGTAGATTGGCTTTCTCCTTCATATTCATATTTGAAAGCATGTCTATTTTGATTAGGATTTCAGATTCCAGTATCGGCTCTCCAACATCAGACAGTCGGTAAGAGGGAAAATAAAGTTACATTCTCATTGGATTCCAACAAATTAAGTTGAAAAAATATTTCCATCAGTTCACTGGGAAGGAGGGGGAATATCACTGAAGCCCTCTCCTAAGTCTTGACTGAAGCAGCCTCTTAAAGCCCTAGTCACGACACATTCACCGAAAACAAAATAGCAGATTGTAATGTGGGCTGATTTCCGAAAGCATTTTGAGCATGCGTTGATGCTGAAGCTGAAATTTTACATGATCTTGGCTTTACTGAAAATTACAAAACTTTTCTCTAGTTTTGACAGCTGCCGAGAACTTAAATGGGATCATGTTTGTGGGAACAGAGTTGCGTTCCCCTTGCCAAATGAATCTCCCCAGAAGAAGGCAGGCAGAGCAAGCACCTCCTAAGACTTGAAACTGACTTGTGGGTAGAGTTTTTTGTTTCACAGAGAAATAAAACAGTGGTTAAGTCATCACATAGCCTACGACCTGGAAGTGTCTTCTGAGTGCAGAACACTGTTCCGTCCGGTCCAGTCCCTTGCCTCCAGACAGGTGCAGGAAGTTTCTCCCAAGGACAAGAATTTGTCCATCCTTACCTCTAAAAGTCTTTGGGGATGGAAACCCCACAATCTCCCCTGTAGCCCATTTTCAGTTTTTATTGCTCTCAGAGTCCAAAAATTCTTCTAAGTTTCCATCTGAAATCCCTCAGATTCTAATGTAAGAGTAAAGGACAAAGAGGCTGGTCAGCCTCCATCCCAACAATCCCTTCACATGTCTGAAAGGATAATGATTGAGTCCCACCCCACCTTACGTATGGGTGTGTCTTCCTCTGGCTAACCAGTCAGAGAAACAGCATGGCCCAGTGGATAGAGCACAGGCCCGGGAGTGAGAAGGCCATGGGTCCTAATCCCAGCTCTGCCACTTGTCTGCTGTGTGACCTTGGGCAAGTCACTTCAATTTTCTGTGCCTCAGTGACCTCATCTGTAAAATGGGGACTGAGACTGCGAGCCCCAAGTGGGACAGGGACTGTGTCCAACTTGATCTGCTTGTATCCACCCCAGCACTGAGTACAGGGCCTGGCACATAGTAAGTGCTTAAATACCATAATTATAATTATTATTATCATTGTCATTAAACAGAAGTGTTCCCCTCAACTGTAGCATATGATGTGGATGAGAGCACAT
The DNA here is from genome assembly GCF_015852505.1 of Tachyglossus aculeatus. Classification (NCBI taxonomy): domain Eukaryota; kingdom Metazoa; phylum Chordata; class Mammalia; order Monotremata; family Tachyglossidae; genus Tachyglossus; species Tachyglossus aculeatus. The sequence goes on along the minus strand of NC_052077.1, from coordinate 22,294,120 downwards.
CAGTATCTGCTGCTGAGACATTCTCAGCCCAAGTTAGTCTGTTCTACAGGCAGAGAGGATACTTCTAAACCCGGTCAGCCATCTTGTGAGTTGCAAATCATGTTAGTCACATGGGGACCAAACGAGAAAGTGAAGATGGACTACTCAACCCCCTCACCACTCGGGCCAAACAAATCAAAGCACCCATCCTCAGAAAATCACAACTAAGGCTAATGGAAGCCGTCAGCCCAGGATATTTGTCACCAGGCATTTTTCTTGTATCAATCTTGTCAGCCAACCTCACACTTGTAAGCTCTCCCTGTCATCAGAATCCCCTTTGAGTCCCAAAGGACAACTGCATCTATAAATCTACACATGGAACAAGACTTAAATTAAGGTCGATCTGCAGAGGGAGAGGGACCTTTTTTCCATACCTGCAGTTTGCCAAACCTCCCATAAACCCAACCATTTTGTATGCATTTCGGGCATGAGTCCTCAGTCCAGTAATACTTTCCATCTCCATCTGTCTTTGTCTTTGAAATCATTTTTTCTCCTTGTGACTGTCTGGTAGCCTTGGTCCTTCAGCATGTTGTTAGGTGAGAAATTTGCTTTGACCCTTTGTCACCACATTTTAAACTAGAAAATAAGTGTTGTTCCTAATCGGATTGGACTAACAAACTGAATGTTTTGTGGAAAATGGCAGTTTCCTGATGGGCTCTCTTTCAGCCATTTTATTATGGTATTTGTTAAGCACTTACTATATGTCAAGCACTCTTCTAAGCGCTGGGGTAGATACAAGTTAATCAGGCCCTAACCCACATAGGGCTCACAGTCTAAGTAGGCGGAAGAGCAGGTATTGAATCTCCATTTTTCAGTTGAAGAAACTGAGGCCCAGAGAAGTTAAGTGACTTGCCCAAGGTCACACAGCAGGTAAATGGCAGAGCAGGGATTGGAATTCAGGTCCTCTGGCTCTCAGGCCCATGCTTTATCCACTAGGCTGCACTGCTTTATTTTATTTTGTTGGTATGTTTGGTTCTGTTCTCTGTCTCCCCCTTTTAGACTGTGAGCCCACTGTTGGGTAGGGACTGTCTCTATGTGATGCCAATTTGTACTTCCCAAGCGCTTAGTACAGTGCTCTGCACATAGTAAGCGCTCAATAAATACGATTGATTGATTGATTGATTGATTGGTTGCCAGGTTCTCACTGATGGAAGGCATGTCCAGGGCACATTACAAGGTATCTCAGTGCATACAGACAGTTAATTACGATTTCAATAGAGAAAGGTTCATGTGATTAGATACAGTTACAACATGATTAACTCTCTGCTCATCAATTCAAATTTTTATCGGAAATGTTACTGCATTTGCAGCATAAATTTTCTCTGAACAGCATTCAGTTCCAGCTTATTATGTAGCATAGTGCTTAAAGAGATGAGATGCTGCGTATAATCCTAATTTAATTTTAGAGGAGGTGGTGGCTCTCTATCTTTGCTACAAGACTGGCTCTCTTTCCGATGTTATCCGCAGTTCCGACTGAGATGAGCTAGAAACACGTGCAGAAATTTTCGCGCCCAAATACCACTCTCAATCTCAGATGAAAATGCCATCCCAGAAATTTCGTGGCTCTAAGGGAGTAGAATTCTGCAGCAGTGTGTACTTGTGACTGTCAGCATTTGTACACCCACAGAATCTTCGATTAGTAGCAAAACTCCAGTCCTGCCTCTGGTTTTTCACAATTCCCAGAGCCAAGCCATTTTTCTTTCTTTTCTTTTTCAAGAGAGAAATCAGTAGTTAGAGAAATCCCTTCCTATTTGGACAGAGTAAATAGATTGATGCCTTTTTAATCTTAACAGATGCATGGGATTTCCTTTGGGGGTATCTCACAAAGATAGTTATACTTGAATGATTTCCTCCAAGATGAGACTGAAGAGCTTTGAGCCCTGTGGATCAAAGGCACATGCTTTGTTAACCTGTTATGAATGTAGATGTATAAAATCCACATCCATTTTAAGTAACTGAAATTACCCACTTGGCTTAGTGTGGTAGGTACAGACTGCAAGTCTCTGTAGTTCTTAAAGGCACAGCTTAAACGAGTTCATAATTGAAGAAATTATCCCAGGACCAGAGACATTGTTTAACCTTCTCATTACCCAGTAATCCAGATGGGGGAAAAGAAAATAGTGTGGGCCAGCCCAAATGGGAGATTCACCAGTTTTTTCGGGTAAATAATATATGGGCAAATCCTTTCTGTCATTTTTTTAAATGGTACTTATTAAGTGCTTACTATGTGCCAGGCATCATACTAACTACTGAGATAGATACAAGCTAACTAGTTTGGACACAGTCCATGTACCATGTGGGGTTCACAAATCTTAACCTCCATTTTAGATGCAGTAATTGAAGCAGAGAGAAGTGAAGTGACTTGTCCAAGGTCACACAGCAGACAAGTGGCAGAGCCAGGATTAGAATCCAGGTCCTTCTGATTCCCAGACCCATAATCTATCCACTAGGCCATGCTGCTTCCCAATATTAATATTGCATTTGAAGAAAGATATTAATCACCAAATAAACCATGTTTTGCCTTGTTTCCTAATAAACTAATTAAAGGACACAAACCCTGATGAAGAGCTGTTATCCCCACTGGATAAGATCGTTCATTCATTTGTTCACTTGTATTTATTGAGTTCTTACTGTGTGCAGAGCACTGTACTAAGTGCTTGGGAAAGTACAATACAACAATTAACTGACACATTCCCTGCCCACGATGAGCTGCTTTGATCACTGGCCTCATTTGTGAGGTTACTTGTCAGGGTACATGGCTTCAGATGTCATTCTGAGGACATGGAGTGATTCATAATAATAATTACTATGGTATTCGTTGTGCCAAGTACTATCTTAAGCACTGGGGTAGATACGAGCAAATCAGGTTGGACACAGTCCCTGTCCCATGCAGCGCTCACAGTCTCAATCCCCATTTTACAGACCAGATTACTGAGGCACAGAGAAGTGAAGTGATTTGCCCAAGGTCACACAGAAGACAAGGAATGGAGCTGGGATTAGAACCCATGACCTTTGGACTCCCAGGCCTGTGCTTTATCAACTATACCATGCTGCTTCTCTAAAACTGTCAACTGAAACATCAACTTTCATTTCAGTGCAGCCAGAAGGTCATATGTATATTTGCATGTACATATATATATAATGTAATTGCCCTTTAAAAAGTTAAAATAACATTAAAAAGTTAAAATAACATTAAGTTTGTGTCATAATAAACAAAGGCAGCTAAATTAGTTGTTCAAACAATTTATGGCTTCCTAAATTTACCCTGCTATATCCAGATAGCACTGTGCCCTGGACCATCCTGACAGGGCTCTATTATTCTACAGGGTCTAATTGAATTTCACTGGGATTTTTCTAATAGTGAGCCTTATCCTGGGAATGGCTGGGATGCTCTCACTTGCCTGAGTGAAATTTTGAATGATAGCCAAATTTTCTCCTGGGCTTGCATTTGTCACCAACTTGGTAATTCTATTGGTGCTTGGAAATGGATGTTAGGCATGGAAGTTGGGGGAGAGAAGGGGGGAGAGAAATCCAACAGTTTGCAAAATAAATTTTCCTCATGCTTTCAGGGTGGTACCAACTGGCTGGGGACTCTGAGCAGGCTCGTATTTTGTGATGGAGGTTTGGTTGGTGAATAGGATGGGGGAAGAAGGAAAAGATAGCAGGAGGTAGTATTGGAGCAGGCTGAAGAATGATCTTCTTCTGTATTCTAGGACTCCAAACTGCCCCCAGTAACAGGCCTGGTAAGGGCTGTTTGAGGAGTAGAGTATGCCTTTCTTTAAACCTCACCATCCTTACCCCCACCAACCTGGGGCTGCCAAATGCACAGACAGAGCAGGAGCAGGAGGTAGGACATTTTCTCCAGGGCCTCCACTCTAGGAGATTCCTCCTCTTATGTTGAGGGATTTAGGGGAGAAATGAAGCCCAGAAATCATTGCCCCTTCAAATCGACATCCCCAGGAGATTGCTATTCACAAACCAACTCCCCATATGCCTTTAAGTGTTTTGATAGTTTTATTGTTTCAAGAAAAGAGTGTAGTCTGGTGGCTAAATGTTTTGCAGGGCTGCAAGCCAGAGAAAGGGATGGCGGTAATATGACCACTAAGTTAAAAAATAAGAAAAAAGCCTGGGCCATTTAGGAGAGCTGGGCCAGCTTGGAGGAGGAGGGAAGACAGGGGTGGGAAGGCCACATTTGGTATGCAGGGGCAGGATGGTGGGGATAGGCAGAGGAGCAAGCAGTAGCACACAGGAATCCAGAGGGAGCAAGAAGCAAGACACAAAGAGTATGAAGGGCTGGGGGAGGAGGGGGTCACTAAGGGAGCAGGCTTATCTACCTATTATCTATCTACGCATAGCCAATAGCACCAAATGCAATGTTCAAGTCACTTCATCAGGAAGTGAACTTCCCCAGACCATCATTGAACCACTGGCTAGTGGATAATCCTCCTGGCTAGAGGATTATCCAGGCATTTTGTTTTCCCCTCCTCTCTCCAGGTACTCCCTTTTCAGACTTTTCACTGCTTATTATCTTATATGCCAAAGGAAGTTCAAGGAGAATGAAAGGAAATGCAACTAAAAGCAAATAATTTTGCTGTTTGTTAGCGACTCTAGCTAAAAGGGTTTCATGGGGCTGGTTAATAACATTGGCTTAAATGAGGTTTTGGAGGACCTGTGAATTTTATTTTTCCATAATATACTTGTCCCCAGTGAATCGGGGTAATTCATATGTTAGTCACAACTCAATTAATTTATCTCCACAGCATCCCTGGAAATTGGCTGGGATAAATCTAATTATTCCCATTTTTCGGAAGGCCCAACTGAGGTGCAGACAGATTGTTCTCTGACTCCCAGTTCAGTGCTCTTTCTATTTTATCTCCGTCTTTCCTGTCTTTGGAGATCGTGCCGCTTCATAAATATTAGGATGGAAAGGGGTATTGAGCATATTGGGAGGAAAATATAAATTCATAGTTGACAGAAGCATGCTCAAGTTTCATAGCCCTCACCTGAACATCCTTTATCATCCCATTCCATGCCCCACTGGCAAGTCATGCATTGAAAAAACCTCCAAGTGCCCTCCACAGCCCTTAAAAATTTAGCCATTCCTTCCACCCCAACCCAGCCTGGACAGGAGAACGCTATTGCTAAGCCGGCTTAGACTGGATCAGCTTTGGTTCGGCAGCCTTCCAAGAATATATTCTACTCCCCTTTATGCTCAGAGTCTTTCTGTAACCTATGGCTTCTGCTGGCTCCCTTGTCCATTTATCTTCCCCCAATTACCAATGCATCTGAGTAAATTGGAGAAATGTTTTTCCTGGCTGGTTGCTTTCTTGGTTGTGATGTTCACCTTACTTCCACCCAAACTGTTGGTTGGCCTGAATGTAGAGTAAACAGCTGCTGGTTCTCCCCACAGAGTGGGCAGGATGTCAGTAATGGGGGAGCTGACAGGTGCATTACTCACTGAGATGAAGCTAATACTGAATAAGGGATTCCTCGGAGAACTTTGGCTGAGAGGGGCTGTAAATGTGGAACTTTCATTTATTCATTTTAGTAAAAAGGAGACCCTCCTTTTGTACCCTTTTTTTGCATTTTGAAATAGCGTGTAAAGGGTCAGGGTTAGAAGATCCACTTCTGACTAACATGTGGGTGAGAGCTCACTGCCCGCATGGCTCAGCATCAACTCCAAATCCGATAAAGGCCATTTGGCTCCTTCCTTATGATTCATCTCCTGGAATTAAAAGGACGCTAATGCCGGCTTTCTTTGGCACAAGGCTTTTCTGATATTTTTTTTGCTAATGAGCGACGGATTGCTGCATAGGGGATGTGCCAGTGTGGAGGCTTATGGAGTGCTTCACCCCAGTCCATTAGCCAAGCCACTGTTTTGGGTGGGCAAGGGGGTTAATAACTCTGGCTAATTAAAATATGTCATTAGGCTTGAGGTTGAAAATGAAATGAAAGCCTCATTTTTCTTTGGAATGTCCTGAATTATGCTGAATGTCCTGGAATGTCCTGAATGTCCTGCAGCATGGCCAAATGGTTCAAAAACTGTTCTCTTGGGCTCCAGAATTAAAAAGCTAGAATGACTTTCCTACAGTTTTAGCTGTACATTCCATGCCTCTCCCTAGGAACTCAAGGTGCTTTGCCCAACTACTGTGTCTTTCCATTCTTGGGAAGCAGAGTGGCACAGTGGAAAGAGGACAGACCTTGGAGTCAGAGGACCTGGGTTCTAATTCCAGCTCCACCACTTATCTGCTGTGTGATTTTGGGCAAGTCACTTCACTTCTCTGTGCCTCGGTTCCCTCATCCGCAAAATGGGGATTCAGTGCCTGTTCTCCAGCCCCATGTGGGACCTGATTATCCCATATCTACTTAGTACAGTGCTTGACTTGACAATTATTAATTATTAGTATTAATATTACCCTCACCCAAGCTGGGAAGCTAGTGGGGAGCAAGCTTTGTTTCCCCATGTCTGCAGGTGGGAAGCTGCAGGAGAGAATTTGTAAGCCACTGGCCCAGGGTCACTGGCCAGCCACTTAGCAGCAGCACCAGACCTCAGGCCCGGTCAACTGACTCGCACACAGTGCCTATTGGACCAACAAGATGCTCACATGACTGAGTTTGGGATGGCAGGGACACGAGGAATTCACAGAGACCTGCCTAGGCCGTTCCCTGTCAGAAGGAGCTCTGTTCTGTGAAAGGGAGGGTGGTCTCTGGGCAGCTGTCACATGGAGCCTTCAGTTGTACTCAACGAGACTTGGACTTGTACCCCGCTGCTATTTTTTCCCCCCTTACAAAAAATGTTCAGTTGGTGAGCATGTAACTCTATAGCCTACCCCATCCTAGAAAAAGCCATAAGGGTCTATTCAGGAGAGGTCCAAAACTGTAAGACCAAGCCCTTCCCTGTCAATTTAGCTAATCTTAATGAAGAGCCTCAGACAGCTAGAAGGAATTTCCTAAGGAAAGCAGTCCCACCCCAAGTATAAAGTACATGTGGCCACTGCCCATAAGGAGCTTACAGTCTACAGGAGCATGACCAAGAACCCAGGTACACAATCAACCTTTTGGCATTGAAGCAAGCCTATAGAAATATAGCTCTGCTAAGCAGATTGCCCAAGTTGCTGTAATGTGATGAACTGAAAGGGGACACACAGATACTGGAAGGGAAAAATAAACAATATCAAGATGTGGTACAGTTCTGGACAAAGGGACATGGCATTGTACTATTAGAGCACTGTAGCTGGTAAACCAGAGCAGTGGGCAGACTTCAGGAGAAGTTCCAGAGCCAAGAGTCAGTAGAGTACAAGAGACCAGGAGGCAAAAAACAGACCGACCCAGACTGGGACAAACCCATTAGCCCGGTAAGGGCCTATCTTTATGTTCACACAACGTGGAAGTGGGTAATGGCTATTCATGAGTCTTTTCAGTCACTCTCTTACTCCTCATCATCTATACTGTCATCTTGGAAAACAGAGGACAGCTGAGTGTGCACACACACACACACGTGCATGACTTGTAGGGAGGGAATGGCCCTGCTTAAAATGACAGGAATTGAAACAATTTCTCTGGCCAAATGGAATTCCAGCAGACCGGCCTGTGGTTTGTTTTGTTTTGTTTTTAAAATTAGGCTAATATAGTCTGTTGATTTTTGCCCTGGCTGTAAGGAAAGGCAGGATGGCAATTGGGACTACAGTTTTGACCTGCAGAATGAAGAAAGGATGACTGACAGCATGAAAGAGGAAATCATTTTCATGTGGCATTGTCTTTCTTCCCCCAGCTACAGTAGCCATCAGGAAGGTCAAGGTAATTCCAAGCATTGTATGGATTCAGAGGGTGGGATGGACAGAAAACAGGATCTTCAGATTATCAGATGATGAGAAATGGGGTAGCAGAGCATCTGATGAGTGACAGGGATACTAATTTAAGAGAATTTGGATTGTTGGGCAAGGTGGGGGGCCGGCAGATGGCACATGCAGTGCAGTGAAGAGAAATGGGTCATCACTCTGAGACCATGTATTTTACGATCGAGGGGACTGTGAGTTGAATAGAACAGTCACACAGTATGGTGATTGTGAAATGGCTTGGGGAGATTTGTGGAAACATCAACATCCTCAGCTCAGTGAAGCAGGTATACAATGGAAGACCAACAAGATGCTTTGTGGTGTAACAGCGTGATAGGGTTTGAGGCAAAAGAGACAACATGGGAAGTGAATAGAGTTCTTGCCAGATTTCATCTGTAATGCTACGCATATGCAAGAACTATCAGTGGGACTTATGAGAGATTAATTAAAATTGTGGTATTAGTTAAGCACTTACTCTGTGTCAAGCACTATTCTAAACACTGGAGTAGATCCAGAATAATTGGGTGAGGCGCAGTCCCTGCCCTACATGGGGTTCATTGTCTAAGTGAACATCTGGACATTTGACATTTGCGCCACCTACAACCCAACAGCACTTAGGTACGTAGCTTGAAATTATATTTTATAAAGTATTCATTCAAATTAATGACTGTCTCCCCCTCTAGACTGTAAGCTTGCTGTGGATAGGAAATGTCTGCTAATTCTGTTGTACTGTACTTTCTCAAGCACTTAATACAGGGCTTAGTACTTGTACACAAGAAGCAGTGTGGCTCAGTGGAAAGAGCATAAGCTTTGAAGTCAGAGGTCATGGGTTCAAATCCCTGCTCTGCCAACTGTCAACTGTGTGACTTTGGGCAAGTCACTTAACTTCTCTGTGCCTCAGTTACCTCATCTGTAAAATGGGGATTAAGACTGTAAGACAACCTGATCACCTTGTAACCTCCCCAGTGCTTAGAACAGTGCTTTGCACATAGTAAGTGCTTAATCATCATCAATCGTATTTATTGAGCGCTTACTGTGTGCAGAGCACTGTACTAAATGCCATCATTATTATTATTATAGTGCTCTGCACATAGTAAGCACTCAATAAATACCACTGACTGATAAGAGGGAGAATGGGTATTGACTCCCCATTTTACAGATGAGAAAACTGAAGCATAGAGAAGCAAAGTGACTTATCCAAGGTCACACAACAGGCAAGTGGCAGAGTCAGGATTAGAACCCAGGTCTTCTAATTTCCGGGCCCATGCTTTTTAAGCTACCCCTCGGTGTGCATACAATGTATAAAAGCAAAGGAGGCAGAAGGTCTAGAACATTGAACATTCCTACTCTATCCTAATCCTCCTCGACCTTTCAGCTTCCTTTAACACTGTGGACCACCCTCTTCTCCTCAACACGCTATCCAACCTTGGCTTCACAGACTCCGTCCTCTCCTGGTTCTCCTCTTATCTCTCCAGCCATTCATTCTCAGTCTTTTTTGCGGGCTCCTCCTCCCCCTCCCACCCCCTTACTGTAGGGGTTCCTCAAGGGTCAATTCTTAGTCCCCTTCTGTTCTCTATCTACCCTCACTCCCTTGGTGAACTCATTCGCTCTCATGGCTTCAACTATCATCTCTATGCTGATGACACCCAAATCTACATCTCTGCCCCTGTTCTCTCTCCCTCCCTTCAGGCTCGTGTCTCCTCCTGCTTTCAAGACATCTCCATCTGGATGTCTGCCCGCCATCTAAAACTCAATATGTCCAAGGCTTAACTCCTTATCTTCCCTCCTAAACCCTGCCCTCTCCCTGACTTTCCCATCACTGTTGATGGCACTACCATCCTTCCCGTCTCACAAGCCTGCAAACTTGGTGTCATCCTCGACTCCGCTCTCTCATTCACCCCTCACATCCAATCCATCACCAAAACCTGCCCGTCTCACCTCCGCAACATCGCCAAGATCCGCCCTTTCCTCTCCATCCAAACCGCTACCTTGCTAGTTCAATCTCTCATCCTATCCTGACTGGATTACTGCATCAGCCTCCTCTCTGATCTCCCATCCTCCTGTCTCTCCCCACTTCAATCTATACTTCACGCTGCTGCCTGGATCATCTTTGTGCAGAAACGCTCTGGGCATGTTACTCCCCTCCTCAAAAATCTCCAGTGGCTACCAAACAACCTATGTATCAGGCAAAAACTTGGCTTCAAGGCTCTCCATCACCTTGCCTCCTCCTACCTCAACCCCTCTTTCCTTCTACAGCCCAGCCTGCACCCTTCGCTCCTCTGCCGCTAACCTCCTCACTGTGCCTCGTTCTCAACTGTCCCGCCATCGACCCCCAGCCCACGTCCTCCCCCTGGCCTGAAATGCCCTCCCTCCGCACATCCGCCAAGCTAGCTGTCTTCCTCCCTTCAAAGCCCTACTGAGAGCTCACCTCCTCCAGGAGGCCTTCCCAGACTGAGCCTCCTCCTTCCTCTCCCCCTCCTCCCCCTCCCCATCCCCCCCGCCTTACCTCTTTCCCCTCGTCACAGCACCTGTATATATGTTTGTACATATTTATTACTCTATTCATTTTACTTGTACATATTTACTATTCTATTTATTTTATTTTGTCAGTGTGTTTTCTTTTGTTGTCTGTCTTCCCCTTCTAGGCTGTGAACCCGCTGTTGGGTAGGGACCATCTCTATATGTTGCCAACTTGTACTTCCCAAGTGCTTAGTACAGTGCTCTGCACACAGTAAGCACTCAATAAATATGATTGAATGAATGAATGAATGAACAGGCCCCAGCACATTGCTGGCACTCAATAAATACTAAGCAATAAGGGAATCTCATTCAGAATCTAAATTCAGCATGGATCACAATCATTTGGGTTTAGTAGTTGTAAAAAAAAAAATCAAGCTTGGTGAATATTTCTTTTTTTAATCAATCAATCAATTGTATTTACTGAGCGCTCACTGTGTTTAAAGGACTCTACTAGAGTATGGGAGAGTACATTATAACAGTAATAATAATGTTGATGGTATTTGTTAAACACTATGTGCCAAGCGCTGGGGTAGATATAAGGTAACCAGGTTGTCCCACGTGGGGCTCACAGTCTTAATCCCCATTTTACAGATGAGGTAACTGAGGCACCAAGAAGTTAAGTGACTTGCCCAAAGTCACACAGCTGATAAGTGGCAGAGGTGGGATTAGAATCCATGACCTCTGACTCCCAAGCCCATGCTCTTTCCACTAAGGCACACTGTTTCTTGGCATTTTAACAGACAAACGGTCTGCCCACAATGACTTTACCACCTAGAAAAACTAAAAAAGTTTTCTAAATTCAGAAAGATTCTACCAGGAATGTTTCTCCAAGCAAGGAGGAAACAGCTGTGAAAAGTGATTTTCAAAAACTGGAAGGATTTGAAAGGATCCCACCACCGTTTTTACAGGAGGGTAATAAACATATGTGATGAGTTCCTGTTTAAGGCAACCAAAGCCAAGATTGAAGGAATCCAAAGGATGCCTCTGTCTTTATGGTGAGAGAGAATTGAGAGGTGATTTCAGCTAAATGTTAAAAAGACAAGCCTGTCCCTGCTTCTCAAATGTCCACAGGGCAAACGTTAGTCTCACTCTAGCCCATTCATTCTTTCTCCCATCTAACCTATTAATTTTATTTTACTTGAGAGCTGTCACTGGAATGTGCCCTAAGTGCTTTTCTCGATCTCCCCAGCAGTGTTTTGGAAGCCACCTCCTATCATTATCTTTCTTTCAGGCCTCTCCCTTCCTGTCTTTTTCAGTCATTGCATTAAAAGAAAGTTGCTGGGAAGATAAGGGTGAGGAAACAACGAAAAACACCACCAGAGTCTTTCAGGAAATAAAATCACCTGAGCCCAAGGACACCCAAAGAAGCTAGAATTGGCCAATAGGGATGTATAGTCCTGGCCATATTTTGTCCACAAAAAGATTGTCCTCTGTTGTGCCTCTTCTAAGTAATCTCTGACTCATTGCCTCACTCCCACCAAGGGCCTCTGAACTGGAGGCTGTGGAGCAGGCAGGATGGACATGGGAGCTTGGATGCGGTGGGCTTGGAGTGGGTGGAGGTTGTGGCCAGGTGTGGCTCGAGGCAGTATAACCAGCAGTGTCTTTCATACTAGAAACACTGCACTTGGAAAAGATAAAAGGGGTATGGGGGAGAGGCAGAAAGGTAGTCAAACCAAAGGTATAGTTAGGCTGAGATATGGACTCATCCAGTGCGCTGGAATTTCCCGACGTAAGTCACAGTTGGTTTCAGGGTGCACATTCCACTTCTTCCCCCACCGAATGGGATGAATCTCTAAAATCTCCATGAATCATGCAAACGGAGAGGGTATTTCTACATCTGGCAATTCGCAAAGCGTACCAGAGCAGTGTCTACAGACGTGAGTTACACAGCCTTTAATAGCAGTGACGCTTTTATGGGGTCCTGGATTATGATCCTATTCCGTAAATCCTTCAGGACCCACACAATGAGCCATGAACAATTAACATTAATTAAACAGTTCCTACTAAAGAGGCTGCTGCAGGTGACATATTAACAACCTCGAGATGCACTTACATTTCTAGAATTGTTGTTGAGACGGGTGCCTGGCTGTGCGTTGCCTCCACGGGGCTGGGGCAGGCTCCAGCTGTTGCTGGCTGCACATGTGTGGAATACCAGTCACGTCTGCGGTTGGCCATGTTCTGAGCCGAGCACCGAGGAACCAACTTGGAGGACAAGCCCAGGGGCTGGCTGAAACATCTGAGGGATTCCTGATTTGCCAGACCCTGGACATGCCAGGAAACAAAGCTGCAAGGGATAGGGATCCTTGGCAGGCAGCAAGTCAGGAAAGCCGAAAGGCAAACGCCAAAGTGAAACCTGTGATCAGAAGGCAGTGAGTCTGACAGAGTAGCTGAGGTATAAAGTGAATTCTGAGATGGAGAGGACTCAAGGTCTTCCCCTTCTTTCGTCTTTGCTCTGCACACAGTAAGGCTCAATAAATACGATTGAATGAATAAATTGCATTTGGAGGATCCCTCAAGTGGAGGAAGCAGAAATCTCACTGTCAGGGCAGTTGGGAGAAGCAGGCTCCCGGGGCTAAATCAGTCAATCAATGCACTGCTTACTCTGTGCAGTGCACTCTACTAAGCGCTTTGAGGCTAAGTAGGACAGAGGTTAATTTAGCCAATCCAGGGTTTGAATTGCAGAAGCAATTGGGATTAATTTAGGTTTGTGTTCAGTTTGGTTCAGTTAACCAAACTCTTTTGAACTGTAAAATAGGATCTTAACTAGCTTGGATCTGGATAATCAATCACTTGGCGATGTGGGGATAATCTGTTTTCTCCTGAAGTGTCGGTGAGGGAGATTTTTCAGTGACAGAGTGGTAGAAACCTGATTTACAGGACCGCAGGTGGACTTGGGAACCTCTTTTCTCAGGCAAATTTCATTCCATTCCGGGTCTTTCCCTGGGGAGAGAGTGGCAGAGGTGCTGCTTTAGTGGGCCCTGTTTGTTCTCTTCTTTCACCTCAGCCATGGAGCCTGGCCAGGAGGCGGCAGAGGCGGAGGGTTGGGGAGGACGTGGGGGGTTTGGAAGGACTGGAAAAATGTGAAGAGAGAGGGTAGCAGGGAGCAATTGAGGAGCAAGAATTAATAGCCTGGGAGGCTTTGGCAGGAATTGGCTGGCTGAGGAATGGTAACAGTCACAAGGAAGCCAGGACAGAGCAGCAAGCAGAGGGAAAGGGAGGGGCCCGGCAGACTGGAACCAAGAGGCTGGAGGAAGTTTGGAGAAAAAAGGTAGAAATCTAAAAGGGCTGATCCCTGGAGGCAGAATGGAGCCTGCCAATCACAAAATCATACTGTGACAGGGCAGTAGTGAGCCGGCGCACATAACACCAGCAGCAGTGGCATGTGGCCTGTGAAACGTTTCCATTTTAATTCAGTAACTGGGGCAGTCAAAAATAGACATGAGCCATGGTCCCGGCTGCAAGAGCCTTGGGAAAGTTGTTTACTTCTCAAAAATCATCTTATTTATTAGCTCATTCAAAAGATGAGAGAGGCAAGGAGTGGGAGAGCACAGGACGCGATCTTGAAGAAGGGAAGAAAAGGAGAAGCAGAAGGAGGGGAACCCAGGTTTGAAGGGAGAGAGGAAAGAATGAACTTTCTATCTACGCGGAGCTTCGAAAGTGGAGAAGAGACATGGAAGCATAGGATCTCAAGAGGCAGAGAGCTCTCAGGCTGCTGGAAAAGTCACTGAGGTGAAAAAGCAAAGCCCAAGCCTAGGACCACATTATGAAAACATAGGACCAGAGCATTGTGCACAGTTTTTCAGAAGTATTGGGAATAATTTCCCTTTAAAGAAAAATGAAAATCACTCTTAAGACCACATAAAAGATTCCTCTGGAGCTCTGAAAGATTCCTAAAGATCTTGTGATTTAGGCATTTCTTTTGGTTTTACCAGAACCAGGTGCTCTCATTTGTAGATAGGCTTAGTTGACCAGTCTTCACACATTAGGTGGAACAGTCATGTTTTGAGGGGTTTTTTTCCTCTCCCTTTGGGACTCATCAGAGTCATGTCTTAGGCTTGGTGGGTAGAATGGAACCCCTCAGTTATGATGCTAATGGGATTGGCAGCAGCTCTTGTTGCTTCTACCATTCCCACTACAAGGAAAATGGCCCCATGTGGCCAAAATATGTCAGAATTTCTTATCAACAATCTGGAAGGGCCAGTTTGAGCAGAACTGGAAAGCCATAGTTGCCACCAATTTCCACTGCCATCTGACCCATTAGTGTAAACAGAACTATAGGACGGTGTTAATGGTGGTGGTGGCGGCAGCAGTAACAATAGTGTAGCCTAGTGAAAGAGCACAGTCCTGGGAGTCAGAGAGCCTGAGTTCTAATTCTTCCTCTGCCACTTGCCTGCTGTGTGACCTTGGACAAGTCGCTGAACTTGTCTGTACCTCAGTTTCCCCACCTGTAAAATAGGGATTAAATCCTACTCCTTCTTTCTTAGACTGTGAGCCCCATATGAAACAGGGACTATGTCCACCCTGATTCCCTTTTCTCTACCCCAGCACTTGGTATGGTACTTGGCACATAAAAAGTTCTTAAATATCTTTAGCTTTGTGTACTACTCTCCCTTTTATTCATTTAGACTGTGAACTCCATGTTAGGCAGGAACATTGTCCACCTAATTACCTTGTATCTTCTCCAATGCTTAGTACAGTGCCTGATACGTAGTAAGTGCTTAATGAAGACCACAACTTTTATCATTAGGCTGGCTCCTAACAAAAACTGCTGGGGTTAGGCAGTAACTCATGTCTCGTTCATTGATTTCTCTTCTGCCCTGCATCCACTTAGCTGTCAGTGCCCCACAAAACTCTGTTCTGGATCGCTCTTCCTCTTTTTGCTCCTCACCCACCCTGTTGGGGAGCTCATCCTTTCACAAGTCTTCAGCTACCACGCTAGGCAGAATACTCTGGCTCTATCTCTCCACCCTCAACTTCCCATTTCACTTACCATCTCACATTTTCTCTGATCTCCAGGACATCTCCACTTGGCTGTTCCACTGGCACTTCAAACATGTTCAAAACTAAATTTCCCTCCTCCTCTCAACCCTTTCCTCCTCCCATTTTCTGTGCTTCCTTTCTCAGAAGCCCACAACTTTGGTGTCATCCTCAACTCCTCATTATTTTTCAACTCTCCCTTTCAAATTACTGCTGAATCCTGCCAGTTCTTCCTACCCAGTGTGTTCTACATCCATTCATTTCTCTCTATCCAGGCTGCAATCACCTTGGTCCAAATTCTTGCCTTAGTACATCTAAACTATTCGATCAGCCGCCTCATTGATCTTCTAACTCCAACTGCTCCCTGCTCCAATCAATACTGCACAGCTGCTACACAAATTAACTTCTTGAAGCAGTATGGCCTAGTGAAAAGAGAGCTTGGGTCTGCGAGTCAGAGGATTGGCTCCCTCTGCTATAGGAAAAGCTCAGCTATTTTCCTATTGTGAGACCTTGAAATGGTCACTTAAATTTCCCAGGCCTCATTTTACGCATTTATAAAATGGGATTAAATACCTATTCTCCTCCTATTTAGACTGTGAGTCCTATATGGGCAGAGACTGGAGCCTATCTGCACATATTCTATCTACCCCAGCACATGATTCAGTGCTTGGCCCATTGGAAGTTCTTACAATTACCACAATTATTATTATCATCTTCTTGCATTCCCCTCTCAAAACTTTCCGATAGTTTCCTATTTTCCTGTGCATAAAGCAGAAATCCTCACGGTTGATTTCAGGGTTCTCTACCCATTCGTCTTAACTCACCTTGCTCATGCTCTTCTTCCAACCGGTAATTCCCCCCCAACAGACCACAACTCTCCCCCTCTTTGGAACCCTCCTCCAACAAGTCTTTTCCAATTCACTTCTAACCCCAAATTCCATCAACCTAACATCCACCTGTCAATTGTCATCATCATCATCATCAATGGTATTTTTTGAAAGCTTACTATGTGCAGAGCACTCTACTAAACACTTGGAAGAGCAAAATAAAATAGAGTTAGCAGACACGCTCCCTGCCCACAACAAGCTTAGAGTCTAGAGGGGGAGAAAGACATTAATATAAATAAATGATTTATGATATATAATTTAAAGAAATGCACATATTCATTTATAGTCTCCTGGTGACACTGTGAGTAAAGCTATGGAGGCAGGAGAGTCGAGAATGAGTTTAGAAAGTTAGTTTGTGGGGAATGAAGAGAGCAAGCTAGAGAGAGGTGAGTAAGGAGAGGCAATTTGTAAGATGGAGAGAGTTGGTAGGGAGCCTCCAAGCCGATTGTGAGAAGTGTTTGATGTGGAGGGAAATTGGAATCCAATGGGGGGTTTTGAGAGATGTGTGCCGAGTGATGCTTCAAGAAGATTATCCGTGCAGTGCGTGTGCAAAGCAAGGAGACTTACCAGACTGAAGCAGAATGCTTGATCCGATAGACATCACCGCTCTAACCTGCCAGGCACGTTTTGATCAGAGAGCAACATAGCTATGGCTCCAGATCGTGGTCTTCATCACGACTGCCAGTGAATGGACTCCAAAGCTAGCAGGTGCGTGCTTCGGCTTTTTCTGCCCCAGATAAAGTGAGAGCATTGAGGTTTGTAAGAACCAGCCAGGGAGCAGATTTCTAGCAAAACACTGGTTATATCAATGGCAATTCTGAGTAGATTTCCTTATGCTGTAGTGAGGCAGTAAAATATAATAGCCTCTTAAGTGACACATTGTTATCAGACTTATTATGGCTTTCTTCATTCCTGTCACTGGATTATGGTAATTTTTTTTAGTCATGGGTTTTAATCAGAGTAGAAATCTCTGAATTTCTGACAGCTCAGAAAAGCTGTAACTGTTGTAAGACTGACTTCACACTGCCACAAAATTATAACACAAGCAGAAAGCTGGAAGCTTTTGCCCCTCCTCCCTCCCTCCAATTAAAAAAAAAAACAAAGCAATTTTCTGAACAGTAAGCTCCTTTTCCAGGCATCAGACAAAAAGGGGAAAGGACACAGAGGTATCTGCTTCTCTTCCCACCCCCAACCTCTCCTTCCTCTAATGTTCAAAGCAAGCAAATATGATCCTTGGGATGGGAGGTGCCAGAAGCAGACACTGCAATTAGGTTATGGAGTCTTCAGTTGGCTCGGAAGAATCCTCTCACATGTTGTGGTGTCAGCATGGGGACCTGCTGAGCACTCCTGACCTAACCAGCATGTCTGAGAACTCCTGAAAGGCTGGACTGCATTCATTAAAACTCTTCTTGGATGTACTTCTCTTGGTTGGCCCCTGACAACTCATTTTCCCCACAGGTCAAGTAACAGACCCAAAAGCCAGGGCATCACCATGCCCATAGGCCCCTATCCCTGCAGTCCAGAGGCATCTGCCGCATCTTGACTACCCTGGGAAAAGTCCCCAGGCTGGGGAGGCAAGTGAGGTTCTCCCAACTTCGAAAGGGCTTTTGTCTGTCCTCCAGTTCTCCTCTGAAACTCCAGGGAGCCTTCTGGGACCTGGGAAAGCAGGAGCTGGAGCGGAGGTTGTCTGAAGTGGCTCCCTGAGTTACAAAAGGATGTAGGGATCCCTAGCAGTTCCACAGATGCAGGGGTCCCATCTCCTCTGACCACTCAAGGATGAGAGACCCGGGCTATTAGGTCATAAATGTTTCCTCCCGTTCTCTTGTTCCTCCCCTCTTGGACTCAAGGCTCCCTCAAATAGAATCTTCCTGGGGTTGAAACATCTCATTAATCTGTCACTGGGCTGAAAGTCCCATAAATGTCCACCGTTCCATCATTTACCCAGTGGGCTGAAATATAGCTGATGGGCTGGATGCTTCCTGACAGTTTCGATGGCATCGGAACTTCTTTTCAGTCTTCCCTCTGTTTCACGCCTGACCACAGTACCCACAGTCCCTAGAGGGAGGGATAGGGTTTTCCATCAATCAGTCAATCAGTGGCATTTACTGAGCACTTCTTATGTACAGAGCAGTGTTCTAAGCACTTGGGAGAATACAATACAGGAGAATAAGCGGACATCTCCCCTGCTCACAATCTGGAGTTTACAATCCAGAGAATCCTCTAGTATCCCTCTCAGCATCAAGATCACTGGAAGGGGATCCCTGAATCTGACATCAAGGGAGGTCTTCGCCAGGGGATCTGCTGATGAATCCTAAGACTTTGCACCTATCCTCAAACAGGAGTGGGTTGATCCTTCTGATCATCTTTTTTTTATGGTACTTGTTAAGCCAAGCACTGTACTAACCACCAAGCCAAGCACTGTACTAACCACCAAGCCAAGCACTGTACTTTGTGCCAAGCACTGTACTGAGCACTAGGGTAGATGCAAGATAATGAGGTCAGACACAGTCCCTATCCCTTGTGGGGCTCACAGTCAAAGTAGGAGGGAGTAGAATTTAATCCCCAATTTACAGATGTGGAAACTGAGGCACCGAGAAGTTAAATTACTTGCCCAAGGTCACAAAGCAGACAAGTGGTGGAGCTAGGATTAGAACCCAGGTCCCTTGACTCCCAGCCCCATGTTCTTTCCACTAGGCCATGCACCTTCAAAGTTGCTTCTGAGTTTCCCCTTCCCCCCCATTGCCTTCTCAGGCTATTGTTCGACCTGGTTAAAATGTGGCAACCAGAATTGTGAACAGCATGATTCCAAGTGTGGGTGAATCATGGTTTTGTACTGTGGGAAAGCTCTGCCTTTGTTTCGTTTCTAAAACTCTTCCTGAGGATGTCCAGCATTTGGGTGGCCCTTTGGGCAGCTGCCACACTCTAGGTCATTGATTTGAAAGAAGAGTTAACAATGACTCTGAGATATTTTCCTTGAGTCTCAACAGATAGCTTAGAGCCGCGTTCCACCACCACGGTAGCTCAGTGTCTTTGGCAAACTTGGATATTTCGCTGCACGCTCCCTACTCTAGATGATTGATGATAATGTTTAAACCAAACCAACCCTGATCCCAGGAAGACCTCACTGTGTACAGTATGGGCCCTTTAGTTTCCCACCTTTTAGCCAGTTTTCTATTCATTACATCCTTCTCCCTCCAATCCCACAACTAATTCTGTTTTTAAAAGCATATGGGGTGGATTCTTGTTACAGGGCTTTTGTGGGGGAAGACCCCGGATGCGAAATTTGCTCTGTAGTCTTAGGGACTCATCACCACAGCAGGCAGGAAGGGAGCTCAAATATGCTCTTAGCCTTGGAGCCGGGCCCAGGAAGTAGAACTGGTTCCAATGAGGAGATTGTTTGAGCTGCACAAGGTGGGGGTTTGGATTGCATCCCGACCACTACCGTTCGCGTGGGTCTGGCTTGGTAGCTGAGCGGAGATTAGGGATCACCCAAAGCATTTTTTTTTCTCATGAAGCAACCTGACTTCAGTGAGTATGAAGTCAAGTGAAGAAAAATGTGCCTGTCTCTCTGTATGCCATTTTTCTTAAAGAAGCCACCAGAATGCCAGATGCCCCATGTTGGCTTTATGTTGAGCATAAAATAACAACAAGCAAACTTTGAGTTCTGAGGCTATAATTTTCGGTTGTGCTTTCGATCCTGATACAAACCAGGAAAGCTTAGCTGTTGTAGTTTAAGCTGTATCCAGGGCCATCAAAGGAATTATGGCCTTGTAATTCATTTACTATATACATAAATATATATATATATTATCTGTATGTATATAGTATATATACTATATATATATATTACAAGGCCATCAAAGGAATATATATACATAGTAGATGAATTATGAGGCCATAATTCCTTTGATATAATTCCTATATATATATATTCTCTATATGTATGTATATATATACTCTCTGTATGTATGTATATATATATTCTCGGTATGTATGTATATTTTTCTCTGTAAAGTCAAAAATCACTGTGAAGTCTAGAAAAAGAGAAAAAAATAGTGGTTTTAATTCAAAAATTCTCATAAGAAACTGTAAAATTTGGCTACCTTACAGCATTTAAAGGATCTAGAAAATATAGACATTAACCAGTAAGCAGTTGTTTTAATTATTGGGCAAACATTTTCAATTGCAGCATCACAGAAAAATCAAAAGAATAGTTAAATCATTTTTAACAAGATCATTCTCTGCAAAGAAGATTAATTAATTATTGGCCAATTGGTTCAATAGCTTCAGTGTCCCAAAGCCACCCTTAGGTGCATGTGAGGAGGGACTGTGTCTTTCTATTGTTACATTGTACCCTCTCAAGCGCTTAGTACAGTCTCTGTACAAAGTAAGTGCTCAATAAATACGTCAGACTGACTGACTTCAAATCAAACTACTGGTCTGAAAACAATCTACTAAGCTTTCATCTTTTGTGACAAAATTTCTAATACAACATATCTCACGAAAAATAAACAAGCATGCAGAAGGGCTTGGGAATATTTGGCATCAAATCCATTTTATTGTATTGCTTTGTTTTATTTCATTTAAAACTAATTTAATGTATTCAAAAGTTTTTGGACTGACAGCAGGACTGGGAAATGTGAAGGATTCCATGGAACAGATGCAGACCAGCCTGTGCAGTGTGATCTTCTCGGGGCCAATTTTCTTCAACTTGTGTTGAGCAAACAGCATCCAGGGGGTAATAACAGTTCTTTAGGGAGTGAACTTTTGTCCACAGGCAATTTGGTTGCATCTTCCAACTCATTTCACATAAGCCACCGAACAGCCTCCAGATGGTGAGGATAAGATTCACAAATGCACATCTTGTTCAAATCAGAAATGACTTTCCAAATATATAAAACTCAACTCAGGACAATTGCCCCTAAAATTCCCAGTAAAATGTGAATTGAATTCTGTCTTCAGAACAGAGTGGTAATGCCATTTAAAATGATCTGAGTTTTACAGTGTCCCTTTCCAGGATTCAAGTATGGGTTTGGGGTTTTGGGGAATTTTTTTGTTGTTTTTTGGTTTGGTTTTTTTTTTGGTATGTCAGCTTCCAGATTCCAAAGCAATGATGTAGCAGGTGGGCAGTGATTTGGGGCCAGAGGGTTAGTAGATGAGGTTTACTATCCAACCAAAACCTCTCCAACATCAGTAAAATCCTTGAATGCTAGCTCCATAAAATGGAACCCCATAATAGATTTTGGCTGATAGTTCTCCTGTCTTCTTAGGAGTAGTTTGGAAAGAGCACGGGACTGGGAATCAGAGGACCGACCTAGGTTCTAATCCCGTTTCTGCCATTTGTCTGCTGTGTGACCTTGGGCAAGTCACTTCGCTTCTCTGTGCCAAAGTTTCCTCATCCGAAAAATGGGGATTCAATACCTGTTCTCCCTCCTAATTAAATTGTGAGCCCTGTGTGGGGCCTGATGATCTTGAATTTATACCCCAGCACTCAGTACAGGGCTTGGCACATTGTAAGTGCTTAAATTCCATTATATAACAATAATAATAAAGAACACATTCTATTTCATTCCTGGCCAAAAGTTTCTTTAGATTCCATCCCCTTCTTTCTCTTTTGAAAAGTCTAAACTTCCTGGAAACAGATCTGTGACACCAGGACACATCCCTTTTCCCAGGATCATCATAAACAGTGGTAGTTATTGAGCACATACTATGTGTAGGAGCACTGTACTGTTTCATTCATTCATTCAATCGTATTTATTGAGCGCTTACTGTGTGCAGAGCACTGTACTAAGCACTTGGGAAGTACAAGTTGGCAACATATAGAGATGGTCCCTACCCAACAGCGGGCTCACAGTCTAGAAGGGGGAGACAGACAACAAAACAAAACTTATTAGGCATGTGAGGCTGGCAGGGGTGCACAAGTCGGTTGCTTGTGGAGAGGCGATGGATGTGGCAGCAGTAATCGTAAGTGCCAAAGGCCAAGGTTGCCCCAAACTGGCTTTTGTTTTTCCCTGTTTTCAGAGTAGCTCTTCTCACTGACAAACTCACACAAACTATTTAACCATGAAAAGAGGGGGGGGCGAGAGCACAATATGTGGTTGTTTTTTGTGTTTTTGTTTGTTTTTATTTGTTGTGCTTAGTTGTGCTTTTTTATATAATGGTGTTTGTTAAGCACTTACTATGTGCCAAGAATTGTACTAAGTGCTTGGGTACATACAAGCTAATCAGGCTGGATATAGCATATGTTCTATATGGGGTTTATAGTTTTAATCTTCATTTTACAGATGAGGTAACTGAGGCCCAGCATAGCTAAGTAACTTGCCCAAGGTCATACAAATGAAGCAGCGTGGCTCAGTGGAAAGAGCATGGACTTTGGAGTCAGAGGTCATGGGTTCAAATTCCGGCTCCGCCACTTGTCATCTGTGTGGTTTTGGGCAAGTCATTTAACTTCTCTGTGCCACAGTTACCTCATCTATAAAATGGGAATTAAGACTGTGAGCCCCACGTGGGACAACCTGATCACCTTGTAACCTCCCCAGCACTTTGAACAGTGCTTTGCACATAGTAAGCGCTTAATAAATGCCATCATTATTCTTATTATTATTAAATGGCGAGGCAGAACTGGAACTCAGGTTCTTCCAACTGCCAAGACCTTGCTCTATCCACTAGGCCCTGCTGTTATTTGTGTCCTGTACTTAGGGGGTGGGGTGCAAATAAGCAATCACCACCTTCTGCAGGCCAAAGTTGTTTTACCTCTCCAAATTAGGAGTAAAGAAAACACTTAGTCTGGTTTTCTCTTTGCCTTCCTCTTTCCTCAGTAGTTAGAATGGAAACAAAAGAAGGGAAGTTTTGAACTGATGGGGATGCTACAATAGTAATTATTGGTGTTATCCTATATTCATTGCTCTCATTTAGCCCACACATTCAAGCTGTCACGAAACCCCGTCGGTTCTACCTTCTCAACATTGCTAAAAACTGACCTCTCCTCTCCAGTCAAGCTGCTACCATGTTGATCCAAGCACTCATCGTTTTCCACATTGACTACTGCATAAGCCTCCTCCCTGATTCCTGTCTCTCCCCACTCCATACTTCACTCTACTTCCCAGATAATTTTTTTCTGAAAAACAAATAAGACCATATCTCCTCAAACCTCAAAAACCTCCAATGATCGCCCATTCACCTCTGCAGCAAACAGAAACTCCTGAGAGTAAGGAAATCCTTTACCATCAGCTTTAAGGCCCTCAGTCAGCTCTCTCCCTCCTACCAAACCTTGCTGATCTCCTCCTACAAACCAACCTGCACACTCCACACCTCTAACACCAACCTACTCGCTATACCTTGATCTCTCCTGCCTGCCACTGATCCCTTGCCCATGTTCTTCCTCAGGCTTGGACACCCTCCCCCTTCATATCTGATATTCCCACCTTCAAAACCCTCCTAAAATCACATCTCCTCCAAGGGGCCTTCTCTGACCAAGCCCTTGCCCAAAACCTCACAGCAGACAAGTGACAGAGCTCAGTTTAGAACCCAAGTCCTCTGATTCCCAAGCCCAGGCTCTTTCTACTAGGGTTGCTGCTTATTGAAGTGACTGGCAGAATAAGTCATATAACAGAATATGTCTGTTATGGTGTTATATTGAACTCTCCGAATCAATCAATCAATCAATCAATCGTATTTATTGAGAGCTTACTATGTGCAGAGCACTGTACTAAGCGCTTGGGAAGTACAAATTGGCAACACATAGAGACAGTCCCTACCCAACAGTGGGCTCACAGTCTAAAAGGGGGAGACAGAGAACAGAACCAAACATACCAACAAAATAAAATAAATAGGATAGAAATGTACAAGTAAAATAAATAAATAAATAGAGTAATAAATATGTACAACCATATATACATATATACAGGTGCTGTGGGGAAGGGAAGGAGGTAAGATGGGGGGATGGAGAGGGGGACGAGGGGGAGAGGAGGGAAGGGGCTCAGTTTGGGAAGGCCTCCTGGAGGAGGTGAGCTCTCAGCAGGGCCTTGAAGGGAGGAAGAGAGCTAGCTTGGCGGAGGGGCAGAGGGAGGGCATTCCAGGCCCGGGGGAGGACGTGGGCCGGGGGTCGACGGCGGGACAGGCGAGAGCGAGGTACAGTGAGGAGATTAGCGGTGGAGGAGCGGAGGGTGCGGGCTGGGCAGTAGAAGGAGAGAAGGGAGGTGAGGTAGGAGGGGGCAAGGTGATGGACAGCCTTGAAGCCCAGGGTGAGGAGTTTCTGCCTGATGCGCAGATTGATTGGTAGCCACTGGAGATTTTTGAGGAGGGGAGTAATATGCCCAGAGCGTTTCTGGACAAAGATAATCCGGGCAGCAGCATGAAGTATGGATTGAAGTGGAGAGAGACACGAGGATGGGAGATCAGAGAGAAGGCTGGTGCAGTAGTCCAGACGGGATAGGATGAGAGCTTGAATGAGCAGGGTAGCAGTTTGGATGGAGAGGAAAGGGCGGATCTTGGCAATGTTGCGGAGCTGAGACCGGCAGGTTTTGGTGACGGCTTGGATGTGAGGGGTGAATGAGAGAGCGGAGTCGAGGATGACACCAAGGTTGCGGGCTTGTGAGACGGGAAGGATGGTAGTGCCATCAACAGAGATGGGAAAGTCAGGGAGAGGACAAGGTTTGGGAGGGAAGACAAGGAGCTCAGTCTTCGACATGTTGAGCTTTAGGTGGCGGGCGGACATCCAGATGGAAGTGTTTACTACAGTGCTGTGCACACAGTAAGTTCTCAATATATATGAAAGATTGATAAAGAGCTGGTATTTCTATGATGACTACGAGAGGAGCCATATTTACATTCAAGGATTTGTCCTTGGGAACGGTATTGGGGTTTTTTTGCCTCCTTTTAAGCCTGAGTTGGTTTCTCCATCACACCCCACCTCCTCTGTCTTTCCCTTTATTTCCTCCTCCATACTAAGCTATCTATTTATCAGTATAATTATTGCCACCCAGTGAGCTGCCGATATGCATGATGTTAATAAGACCCGATGTAACTAAATTGGACGTACACTATTTGGAAATAAGCTCATCAATACTACAGTTAGCTTCCTGCTCACGTTTGTGGATTTTTATCAGCTGCTTGAAAATAGCACATTAAGCTGGTTATTTTTCAGGTTTAAAATGAACTGTAGAATCAAAGAGGAACGTTTTGGTCGACTGGTGAAAATGAATCCTTTCAGATATTTAAACATCATCAGACAGAAAATCAAATCAGATACATATAAACAGTACTAAGATTTCTGAATTTCCTAAAGTTTTAGAAGGGAGTATACCTTATCTATAAAATGGTCCTATTTCCTGGAATTTAAAGTGGGTCAGAGGGCAGGGTCCTCCGTCTAAGAATGAGAGTGGGAGGACAAGAAGACTCTCTCTTTTTCACTCTTGCAGACTGCAAACCCATTATAATAGTGATTGTGGTACATATGTATACCCATTATAATTGTAATTGTGCCAAGCACTATACTATGCGCTGGAGTAGATACAATGCACAGATCAGATCAGACACAGTCCTTGTCCCACATGGGGCTCACAGTCTAAAGGGGAGGAGAACAGATATTTTAAGTCCCCATTTTACACATGAGGAGACTGAGGCAAAGAGAAGTTGTGACTTTCCCCAAGGTCATTCAGCAGGCTAGTGTAGAACCCAGGTCCTCTGACTTCTAGGCACATGCTCTTTCCCTAGGCCACACTGCTTCTCATGAGGAACAAAGATTGGGGCCAATCTGCTTATAAGTGGTATCGACCCCGAGTGCTTAGTACAGTGCTTGGCATGTAGTAAATGCTTAATGCCACAGTTACTGTTATTACTATTATCAGTTAAGGGGAAAGAATCGATTGATTGTCTGATCAAGGGGAAAGAACAGAGAAATAAGAGAATGGAATGGAAGGGCAAGGGGAAGATGGTATCCTTCAGTCACCTTCAGAAACCCCAGGCCCAATTCTGAGGACAAGTCATCTTTGGAAGTCTAGCTTTCATCATAAGCCTCATAACTTGCCCATGGCTGTTCCGGCTCTTGGTACGTTACCACCATTGGTGGCTTTCACTAGAAGCCCTGAAGACTGTGGCCTAGAGCAGCAAATTTGGGGCAGACATGAACTTTTCAAGAAAAAAAATTAAAATTACACCTTTCATATCAAGCTGTAGATTTGCCCTTGATTCCGGAGATGAAATTGATCTATGGTTGGAGAATCTCTTGTCTGCTTTGATGGTAAAAACATAGCCGGGCTTCTTTTCTGATCGCTTGCATTGCTCAGATGCTGACAGTTAAGCAGCATGGCCTAGTGGATAGAGTCCGGAGCTGGGAGTCAGAACTTCTAGACCCAACTCCTCCACTTGTGTGACCTTGGATGAGTCACTTAACTTCTCTGTGCCTCAGTTCCCTCAGCTGTAAAATGGGGATCAAGATGGTGAGCCCTACGTGGGACAGGAACTGTATCCAACCCAACTAGTTTGTATTTACCCCAGCACTTAGAACAGCACCTGGTACATAGTAAGTGCTTAACAAATGCCACAATTATTATTATTATGAGATCCATCCAACCACCTCATCTTTTGACTTATGAGGAGCAATGATGGTTTGTGCTGGTGAGCCAACTGTCTCAAAAGAGCACGGGCTTTGGAGTCAGAGGTCATGGGTTCTAATCCCACCTCCACCACTTAGCTGTGTGACTTTGGGCAAGTCACTTAACTTCTCTGTGCCTCAGTTCCCTCATCTGGAAAATGGGGATTAAGTCTGTGAGCCCCATGTGGGACAACCTGATCACCTTGTAACCTCCCCAGTGCTTAGAACAGTGCTTTGCACATAGTAAGCACTTAATAAATGCCATCATTATTATTCTCTCTCTCCTGGTTCCCCGTGCCTAGTGAGAACGCATTGCGAGATGGCTGGCAGGGAGACTGGGAGATGTTTGATGTCTTGTAATATAAGACCTCAACAGCAGCAGACACTGCTGCGCCCACGTCTTTGGGGGTGACACTCAGAATAGAGTCAGGGAGTACCTTGCCAGTTTTTTGCAAAAATCAGCGGATAAGCAGAAAAGTAGCAAAAAGCAAAACAAAGGACCACACCAACGGCAACAAACAAAATATACCTTTGTCCTCCACACAACTAAGCTGACAAACTCCAAAGCAGTAGGAATCTTAGAGGGGGGCAAATGCGGACAAGGGATGGTTTCAGGACACAGTCAGAGCAACATCACCAAATGGGTATGTTTGGAAGTCTTCAGCCGAAGAATCGTCATTATTATTATTATGACTGTTATATTTATTAAGTGCTCACTAGGTCTCAACCATTGTAAGTGTCAGTGTAGATACAAGATAATCTCTCTTGTGGGGCTCAGAGAGAGGGAGAAAAGGTATTGAATCCACATTTTACAGCTGGGAAGACTGAGGCACAGAGAAGTTATTTGCCCAAGGTCACATAGCAAGCAATTGGCAGAACTTGCAATTGTCAGACTGTGTAATCACCCCCAAGGGGCCCCTCTCTGAGGGGGGGAAGACCTCTCCATTATAGGGTGCCTTCATTGATTGGGATGTACAGTGTCACCCATCTCACTGAATTAACCCTACATTTCCTACTAGAAACCCAGACCACTCATTTGGCTCCTCTAACACCAACCTGTAGGCCTCGTCTATCTCACTGCCAACGCCAACCCATCGCCCACGTCTTGCCTCAGGCCTCAATTCCCTCCCCCTTTATATCAGACAGATCCACCACAATCCCCACCTTCAAAGTCTTATTAAAGTCACATCTCTGGCAAGAAGTATTCCCTGACTATGTCCTCATTTCCTCTACTCCCTTTCTTTCTGCATCTCCCTTGCACTTGTACCCTTTATTCACCCCCACCCTCAGTCCCACAGCACTTACTTAAATATCCATAATTTATTTATTTATTTTAGCATCTGTCTCCCCCTCTAGACTGTAAGATCACTGTGGGCTTGGGACATGTCTACCAACTCTAGTATATTGTTTTCTTCCAAGCACTTAGTACAGTGATCTGCAATCAATCAATGGTATTCATTGAACGTTCACTTTGGACAGATCACTGTACTAAGGGCTTGGGAAATTACAATGTAATAGAGTTGGCAGACATGTTCCCTGCCCACAGTGAGCTTACAGTCTAGTGGGGGAGACAGACATTAATATAAATAAATGAATACACTAGGTGCTCAACAAATACAATTGATTTATTCATTCATTCATTCAATCGTATTTATTGAGCACTTACTGCACGCAGAGCACTGTACTGAGTGCTTGGGAAGTACAAGTTGGCAACATATTTATTGATTGACACTAAGATCAACACAAAGAAAGAGAGGTGATTTACTTTGCTAGCTGCTCTCCTGCTGCTGCTCCCTGGTCTTAGTGTCATTATTAGTAGTCGTAATAGGAGTAGTAATTATTAATAATAATATAATGTACAAATGAATTTTTTGAGTTGTAATTTGTACCCACAAAATATCAAACTAAGCAGTATGGTGGTATTTATTCTACAACTGCAGTGGCATGGGAGTGAACTCACTGCAGGAACTCTGACGTGGCCTATACAATACAGAAATTATTTCTTTAAAAAAAATTGTGAACATGAGTGGCAGAAGAATAAGGTAGGGTGGTGCTCATTTTTAAAAAAACACACATTTGCAAAGGAAAAAGGTGTGTTGTGATGGGATTAATGTCACTGATCTCCAAAAACTTAATCAAACTCTGCTGAAAAGTTGAGGCACTGTAATGTGTATATTTATAGTATACTTCTAATTATAATAATATAGTGATATTTGTTAAGTGCTTATCATGACCCAAGCAATGTACTAAACTCTGGAGTTGATATAAAATAATCAGATCAGAAACATTCATTCATTCATTCAATCATATTTATTAAGTGCTTACTATGTATAGAGCACTGTATTAAATGTTTGAAACAGGCCCTGTCCCACATGGGGCTCACAATCTATGGGAAGGGAGAAAAAGCATTTTATCCCCATTCATCAGATCAGGAAACTGAGGCTCAGTGAAGTTAAATGACTTGCCCAAGGTCACACAGAAGGCAAATTGCAACACTGGGATTAGAATCCAGGTCAGGGCTCTTTCCACTAGGCCACATGGCTTTAATAATAATAATAATAATAATGGCATTTATTAAGTGCTTACTATGTGGAAAGCACTGTTCTATGCACTGGGGAGGGTACCAGGTGATAATGTTGTCCCACAGGGGGCTCACAGTCTTAATCCCCATTTTACAGATGAGGTAACTGAGACCCAGAGAAGTTAAGTGACTTTCCCAAAGTCACACAGCTGGCAAGTGGTGGAGCACGGATTTGAACCCATGACCTCTGACTCCAAAGCTTGTGCTCTTTCCACTGAGCCACACTGCTTCTCTGGCTTTATAAAGTTATTCAATGTATAATAAACATAATTTCATCAGTAATGATTTTAACTGTTTTAATTAATAAACAAAGAGGGAGTAAAATGAAAAACCTGCCTCGTTTGGTCTCCTCCTTCCCATCACCAGCTATCTGCCCTCTGGTATCCCACCTGGACCTGAGGCCTTAGTAAAACGGATCTTTCATCTCTCACTTTCTAGGAGCTTGAGGGTGAAAAACGGAGCCCAAACGAATGCAAAATCACTGTAGTTTCCCTAATTCCTATTCTCCCAGGCAGAGATAGATAGAGGAAAAAACATTACGACAGCCAAATTGAACAAAGGCAGCCCATCTCTGCCGCAAATCCCTCTAACTCCATCCAGGGTTCCAGAACTGTAGCCTCCCTAACCTGAGGCTCTGCCTCTTGAACTCCACATCCCCCTTTGATACTATGGCCCGCCCCATACCTCCTTCCCTTCCCCACAGCACCTGTATATATGTATATATGTTTGTACATATTTATTACTCTATTTATTTATTTTACTTGTACATATCTATTCTATTTATTTTATTTTGTTAGTATGTTTGGTTTTGTTCTCTGTCTCCCCCTTTTAGACTGTGAGCCCACTGTTGGGTAGGGACTGTCTCTATATGTTGCCAATTTGTACTTCCCAAGCACTTAGTACAGTGCTCTGCACATAGTAAGCGCTCAATAAATATGATTGATGATGATGATGTGAACTTCAGTGCATCTGTGAGACCAGGCCAACGGCGACAGCAGGTCCGGCACTAGCACAGCTTTCCCCAGCTGGCTGATTGGTGCCGCCTGAGATTGGGGGCAGCTGTGCAGAGGAAATCTCAAATTCAGGCATCCACCCTGTGGAGCAGGGGCACCCTGTTCTAAAGAATGAGTTATCCAAGCATGTCTGCATAATTGGATGCATAATTGCCAAGGGCAGGGATAAAGGGAGTATGGGAATCCAACTTGTCAACAGACCATCATAAAAGCCATTGTTTTCTCCCAGATGAATGTAGGGCAACCATTCCTGAAACCAGAGCTTTTCTAGTGGCACCGTCCCATTTCTGATAGAAGCATTTTCCCGCATTTCCCAGCGGAGATATATTCTCCAGTCCTCTAGAAGAAGGGAATAGTACCAGAGCACTACACTGAGTGTTTGGGAGAGTACCATATGACAATAAAACAGAGCTGATAGACACATTCCCTGCTTACAGTGAACTTACGGTCTAGAGGTTGATTACCTTGTACCCCCCCAGCGCTTAGAACAGTGCTTTGCACATAGTAAGCACTTAATAAATGCTATTAAAAAAATACCTATTCATTCATTCAATTGCATTTATAGTAGTTATAATGACGGCATTTGTTAAGCGCATACTATGTGCAAAGCACTGTTCTAAGCGCTGGGGAGGATACAAGGTGATCAGGTTGTCCCACGTGGGGCTCACAGACTTAATCCCCATTTTACAGATGAGGTAACTGAGGCACAGAGAAGTGAAGTGACTTGCCCAAAGTCACACAGCTGACAACTGGCACTGACCGCTTACTGTGTGCAGAGCACTGTACAAAGGCTTAAGAGAATACAATATAACAATAGATCGACACATTCCCTACCCAATATGAGCTTACACTCTTGAGGGGGAGACAAACATTAATACATTACAGATAATAATAATAATTCTGGTATTTGTTAAGTGCTTACTATGTGCCATGGACTGTACTAAGCACTGGGGAGGATACAAACCAATAGGGCAGGACACACTCCCTGTCCCATGTGGGGCTCATAGTTTCCATATGTACATAAGTGCTGTTCTTCCTCCTTCTTAGACTCTGAGGCCCATAAAAGCCTTTTATGGGCCTTTTAAATGGCTTTTAGAGAAACAGCATGGCTTAGTGGAAATAAGCCCGGGCTTGGGAGGCAGAGGTCATGGGTTCTAATCTCACCTCCGCCACATCATCTGTGTGAGTTTGGGCAAATCACTTCACTTCTCTGTGCGTCAGTTACCTCATCTGTAAAACGGGGATTAAGACTGTGAGCCCCAGGTGGGACAACCTGATTACCTTGTCTCTACCCCAGTGCTTAGAACAGTGCTTGGCACATAGTAAGTGCTTAACAAAAACCATCATTATTATTATTATTATTATTATATGAGACCTGATTATCATATATCTATCCTGGTGCTTAGACTACAGTGCTTGGCACATAGTAAGCACTTGACAAATACCATTATTATTACTATTAGGTGCTTGGTACAGTGCTCTGCACAAGGTAAGAACTCAATTCCACTGATTGATTGGCCGATTGATTAATCCAGAAATGAATGACTGACCAACTGCAGATTCAGTCTAAATGATCCGATTGCCTCTTGTGTGAGATTTACTGACAAAGGAGGCAACGTAGATGAACCTACCCTGTGAGGCTTTATGTTTGTACATCCCCAGGGTGAAGATCATTACTGCTTTCTTTTGGGGAAGAGTAAGCATACCACATAAGGAATTCAAGTTAGAGTCCCATGTCGAGAGTAAAGCCAGTGTGTTTTGAATGAGGGGGAGATACAGAATTTAGCTGATTCAAAGTTGGATTCCTTTCTGGGAATAGGAAGGGCCTCTAAAGGAGTGTGGGTGGGGCGAAGGAGAAGGGGAAGAGAAGGGACCCTAGAGGGAGGAGGAGTCAAGTCAATCAATCATATTTATTGAGCACTTACTGTGTGCAGAGCACCCTACTAAGCACTTGGGAGAGTATAATATAATAATATAACAGACACATTCCCTGCCCACAATGAGCTTATGATCTAGAGGGGGAAACAGATGTTAATATGAATAAATAAAATTACAGATGTGTACATACATGCTGTGGGGCTGAGGTGGGGATGAATGAAGGGAGCAATTCATGGTGACCCAGAAGGGAGTGGGAGAAGAAAGAAGGGAAGGCTTTTTGACTAATAATAATGATAGCATTTATTAAGTGCTTACTATGTGCAAAGCACTGTTGTCAGTGCTGGGGAGGTTACAAGGTGATCAGGTTATCCCACAGGGGGCTCACAGTCTTAATCCCCATTTTACAGATGAGGTAAATGAGGCACAGAGAAGTTAAGTGACTTGCCCAAAGTCACACAGCTGGCAATTGGCGGAGTCGGGATTTGAACCCAAGACCTCTGACTCCAAAGCCTGGGCTGTTTCCATTGAGCCACGCTGCTTCAAGGAGATGTGCCGTCAATAAGGTTTCAAAGGTGGGGAGAGGAGGAGAAGAGAGTTGACTGCAAAAGAGATTTGAAGCAAAAGATGAAAAATTACCATTTTCTATAAAGGGAAATGGGGAGCCTGACAAAGAGAGCAGAGTGATGTCTCTGGGAGAGCGCGCATGCTGCTATGAGGACCTTATATGAAGGATCCAAGGAAATGAGACTTTAGGGAACAATGTGAATTTATAATCCATAGATGTAAGAGCTACTGTAATCTAGGGCTTTGCTGAATAAAGTGGGACCAGTCCTGCTCAATCTGTTTCTCAATGAGATATTATCATCTTTATTATTATTATCTAGGCCACGTCGCCACTTTACCTAGCAAGATGACATTTCAGAAGTGCTTTCTGTCTCAGCTGAAATGGGCCGCCTGTCTCTTACTATTAGCTCTCAAAGGGGAAGGAGCTGAGAGGATAAATGCCTTCTCCAGTATGTCTGCATTCGAAGTTCCCAGACTACTTCTGGGTAAAGTTGTCCCTGCCCGTACATGAAAACAAATGGGTCTGGCTCTGCAAATTAATACCTGCCAAACTCATCCCTGAAAGAAATTCCGTCCTTTCTCCAAACTGAATAGATTATGCACTTGCTTTAAAAGCCATTTTTGGTGTCACTTTGCCTCACCAGTAATCAATACAGTTGGGCAATCAACATTTTAGATGGTAAGTCAAAGATATGGTACAAATTATTTCTCCCAAACTGGAGCTTTAGTGAAGTTTTAACCAAGAGATAGGCTATGAAACATTTAAAAAATAGAAAAACAGTCAGTCAGTTAATCATATTTATTGAGGGCTTACTGTGTACAGAGCACTGTACTAAGCTCTTAAGAGTGTACAACATAACAACATAACAAACACCATATAACAATGTAATAGAAAATTCTCTCCATTTTTTCATTTCTTAGTCCAATGATTCCATCAAACTGTATCTTCCACAGGGCCTGCAGGTGAAGTGTGGTTCATCCAACTCTTGATTATTCAGGACTAATTATTCAGGCTATGGGGTATATCTTCTTCCTACCACCTGCTGCCTGTCTTTGGGCTATTTCACTGTTCATTCCATTCCTCAGCAGAAGGTGAGGAGGTCAAGAAAGAGAGGTCAATCAGAAAAAGGGAGCGGAACTTAAATCAGTCCACTTTGATACTGTTAACTTGAACAGAAGTTTGAAACTCGTGGCAAAATGAAATTTTGGTATTATCTGTGTCTATCAATTATTCAAGCTCTCCATTGCCCCATTAGCGGATATGAACACGAGTTGGCCCTATAAACAGTTGTTTCAGGCTGTGCTACCTGAAAAGCTCCTGAATTTTTTTTATTCCTCCAAAGACCTCATCAAGTACCAAGAGGCAAAACCAACCAGAAAAGAACAGCAAAATAGAAAATTCAACAGTGATTAAAAGGGACTGCAGCTTTGAATGGCTGATTTCAGTTAACATGTACCATATCCTTAATACTAATTCGTTTATTCATTTATTGAATTTTTTAAATTACAACCTCTGCCCTACAGCCTCAGCACACAAAGATGTAGTTTAAAATACAATGACCAGAAATGTGCTTTTGTTGCTGTTAGTGAGCCATTATTACTGTGCATTTATTTTTTTCTCTAGGGACTTAAGTCCTGTCAAGTTCTTTTCTGTGTTGTCAATTATTTTCATCATTAATAGTGATAATCATAATTACTGAGAAGAAGCAATGTACTAAGTACCATAGATCTAGGCTGGGACCCAACCTAGAGGAAGAAGGATGATTTGGAGTGCATTAGAGGTAAAGGTATAATTTTCCTTCTTCCCTGAGGGAAGTGGGTGGAGGCAGGTGGGGAAGAGGCATATTTTTGCCAGAAATGGTAAGGGCTCCTCTCCTCGTTTTCAGGGCTCAGGATGCCTGCTTCTCTTCCCCTTCCTCTCCCTTCATTCTCACTCCCCTCCCTAGCCTTCTGTCCAGTTGTAGCCACTTGAAGGGGAGGTCCAAATCTCACAGCTCTTCAGGCCAGCACTAATTGCCAGCTTCCTTCCAGCTGAGAGCCTGGCTACTATTCCCACTCGCACTGCCGAATCAATGGAATCTGTTATCAAGTCACAAGATGCCCAACTGACACCATTCTGCAACTGGAAATCAGGGCTGGAAACCCAGACACATTGTCTGACGATGAATAGCTAAGTTGTGATGCCCGTATCTTGACTGGGCACCAGATTGACTGAAGTAATGACACCGATTGGGACCAAGCCTGCGTGTGTGTGTGTGTGTGTGTGTGTGTGTGTGTGTGTGTGCATGTGTGTGTGAGTGTGCCTGTTTCCTGCTTTCAGAATTCTTGAGTTTTACACATATGGTGTGTAGTGGGGCAGTGAGGGAGGGGGAAAGAGTTGACATGAACAATCTCTTGCTTTACAAGATTCTAGGATTTAGGGAAGATACTAGCTTTGCTGCAAGACAGGGAAGTGGGGTAAGGAGGGGCAGAGAAAATAGTAAAGAAGTGATATTGGCTTCTTAATTGAGAGGAGTCGGGGAAAAGGCAACCCTTTCAAAATTGTGCGCTCGTTCCTTAGCCTGGGTGTTGGCTTTCCCCATATCCCCTCCCTTTGTTGACTGTCTATTGAAACCCTCCCAAGTCCACTTTGGGACCTGAATGAACCATTTAGCTGACTTCCTGGAGCAAATCAACCAGATAATCACCTAATCCTCCACTTTGCCAGCCACTAGGCACTTATCTCCTCTTCCTGTCACGGCTGTACCAGAAATATTCCTGGGTATACCCCCGGGAAAAAAGCTCTGATGGTATGTAAGAGCAAGCCATAAGCTGTGGGACTCTTGGGCAGATCTTGGATCGATATATTCTGATAATTGAATGTTGATTGTGGGACACTAAGTGAAGCTTTGGGGAATAGGTAGAAGCTATGAAATTCCCCTTTTCCATGGAGCAGTCTCTCAGGAGTAATTTATTTTGACTTGCTATTTTCCTGAATGCTTTAGAATGAGCTCCACAGGAAATGAAGCACTCAATTTTCACCATTTAAAATCCAAGAAACCAGTCAATAATCATCTGATTGAATGCAAAAATAAAAACATGTGGGATGAGTCAGTAAAGCGAACATTATATTTGACTTTTGCAAAACCTTTCATTCCAGAATATGAAAGCACTTTTCAAACACACTAAGGGCAATGACTGTCCTCACACCTCCCCTCCCAACCCCCCCAAGTCCTGCTGGGAGATCTAAAGGCAGACTTCAAATCAAAAGAGAAATCTCAGGGGGTATTATGCATGTGTATGAAAAGGCGGATTCTGGATTTGGCTAAGATGGCCTTCTTAGTATTTTGGCTGCTATTTGGTACTGTTTGAATGTGTTACCAAAGAAATAGCATTTGCTTTCTCAATACCCACGCTTAAAGTGGTGGAGCATCTCAGAGATAAAGGTTTGATTGTAGGCACTTCAAATGTTTATTTATGGAAATTATAGACCTGGTGTCAAGGTGTCTGTTACATAATGTTTTCCTCCTCTTCCATGAAAAAGGGAAAAATTGGGAGGTGAGCTGACCTTCTTTAAATAACCTTAGATTTATGCCTTTAAACTTCCAATTACAAATCTCAGATTCTCTGGTAGAACCTTTCATCACCCTCTAGTTCCAGGGCTCAGATTCTCTGTGTAGATCCTTTCATATTCAGGTCAGTCCGTAGCTTGTATGGATTTGAGGTTTTCATCTCCGGTCTCTGATTAGCAAGTTGCAGGCTAAAGTAGAAAGCTAAAGAGACACTGACGCTTTGTTCTAATGGAACAACTATGTCATTAAATTTTAATAAATTGGATAAGTCCTTGAAGTCTATATCGCTTCCTTTCTGTTTGTAGTACTGCTATGGATGAGACAAGTGGGATTGCCTATTATATGGGATCGTTGTGGACCGATGGCAAAGAAAATATGTACAAGGCCATCCAGAGATTGGGGACCACAAAGGACAATAGAAACTCCCGCTCATTAGCATCACCCAAATATGCACATTTGCATGCGTGCATCAGAACACCCCTCCTCCTTTCCCCTTATTCCTTTCTTGCTCTTGGTCCCAGGAAGTAACTGCAGTGGCCGGGTAGCGGGAATCCCGGCTCTACTCATCACCCCAAGTGCTCGTTACCCCATTCTGCTTAATTTTTGCCCCAAGTGCTTGAAGGGTCAACGCCCAGGCCTGAAAATCCTTTTATTCCAAAAGACCCTCTGGCATAACAAGTGCCTACCTCATTCCTGTAGTTCCTTAGTAGTCCCCCCTTCCTCCCTCACCTCCCACCACCGCACCCACCCTCTATGTTTCTGGGGGCTACTGGTGTCAGTGTTGCTCTTGGGAAGACTTCAGTCAATGAAATGGCATTTATCAAGCACTTATTGGGTGCAGAGCACTGTATTAAACAAATAAATAATAATGATGGTATTTGTTAAGTGCTTTATTATGTGCCAAGCACTGTTCTAAGCACTGGGGTAGATACAAGGTAATCAGGTTGTCCCACATGGGGCTCACAGTCTTAATCCCCATTTTACAGATGAGGTAACTGGGGCACAGAGAAACTGTGACTTGCCCAAAGTCACACAGCTGTCAAGTGGCAGAATCGGGATTAGAACCCATGACCTCTGACTCCCAAGCCCATGCTTTTTCCACTAAGTCATGCTTTGGGTGGGGACAGTACAATACAGCAGAGGTGTTAGACAAGGAGTCTGCAATCTAGTAAGGGAAGAGTAAGAAGAGGAAAAGGAGGGGGAGAAAGAAGAAGTGGAAGAAAGCCTCAGATCCTCTCTTCCGTAATCCCTCCTGCTCCTCTCCCTCTGCCACCTGCTATTCTCTATCCTACCCTGGTGCACTCCAGAAGGTGGGGGAAGGTAGGAGAAGTGCTTAGTACAGTGCTCTGCACACAGTAAG
This sequence comes from Tachyglossus aculeatus, assembly GCF_015852505.1. NCBI lineage: Eukaryota > Metazoa > Chordata > Mammalia > Monotremata > Tachyglossidae > Tachyglossus > Tachyglossus aculeatus. The sequence continues at coordinate 22,256,318 of NC_052077.1, read as the reverse complement.
CACTCAATAAATATGATTGAATGAATGAATGAATGACTCAGTAGTGAGGTCCATCACTTTGGAGCTAGAGATATAGGCATATGCATCTATAAATAGGTATAGGATAGCGAAGAGTACTGAGGGAGACCTGGGAAGACAAGGATTCGAATTTGGGGAGGGGGAGCAGTACGACCAGCAGAGCAATAAGGAGCTGGCCTAGGGATGAGGGTGGGTGGCTTTGCTTCCCTGGAAAATTTTCCAAAGCAGAGGCCCAAACTTCAATCATTTGGAGATGATGTGGACCTACTGTAACTACCTCTCACTTCACTCATTCTGCTTAACAACTTTTTAGATCCCTCCCCTTGGATTCATGACAAGTCAACCCACTGCTTTCACCTATAGTCTCAAGAACAGTGTGAGCACTGGGAGAGGGTCAGCTGAAATAACTCTTGGGTTTGGTTGAAAAGCTGCAGTTTCAAAATATGGGATGAAAATATTCCAGTCCATATGACAGGGAGTGGAACAAGGGGAGAAGGTGGGGAAGACAGGGCAGAAGAGTCAGGAGGGAAGAGTTTAGGGGACAGAGGAGAAGAGGAGGAGGAGGAGAACAAAGAAGAGAAAGAGAAGGAGGAGGATGTCCTGCATTGCAGTTTAGACTAAGAAGAGGGGACAGGGAAAAAGCAGAGGGTGTTTTAGAGGGGGGCCTTTTATCATTAATCCTTCATGGCCTTTTTTAATGGTTTTATTTGCTAAGCACTTATTATGTGCCAGGCACTGTACTAAGTGCTGGGATAGATACAAGTTAATCAGGTTGGACACAGTCCCTTTTCCACAAAGGGCTCACAGTCTTAATCCCCATTTTACAGATAAGGTAACTGAGGCACAGAGAAGTTAAGTGACTTGCCCAAGGTCATACAACAGACAAGTGGTGGAGCTGGGATTAGATCCTAGGTCCTTCTGATTCCCAGGCCTGTGCTCTCTCCACTAAGCCCCACTGCTTCTTCCTGTGAAGAACACCCCTCCTCCTTTCCCCTTCTTTCTTTCCTGCTTTTGATTCCAGGACATAACTGCAGTGGGGTGGGGTGGAGCGGAAGTTCTAATCCTGGCTCTGCCACTTGCCTGCTGGGTGACCTTGGGTAGGTCATTTTGCTTCTCTGTGCCTCAGCTTCTTCATCTATGCTCAGGTGGGGAAAGCTTAAAGCTTTAGGCAGCCTACCATTTTTGGCACCTGACCTAAGAGCCTAATCATCAGAGCAGCATGCAATTGAAGACAGTAACAGTTTGAATGATGACCAAGGAACGATCTAAGCAGGATGATTAGATAAATCCCTAGAATGCAGCATCCAAATCTATTGGAGGGCTTAGAAACAGTTTGGATCAGATTCTGTGTAGGTGATAGATTTGTGGGACTAAGGGAAGATAGAAGGTATGGGAAGATTACTCTATGTCTGCCTTCGAGTTCAAAAAGAAAGGCCTCGTGGCTCTATTAAAATGAAAATCTTCCCTTTAGGTTGCAAGCTCCTTGAGGGCTGGACTGTGTTTGCTTATATAGTACATTCACAAGCATTGAGTACAGAGCTGAGCAGGTGATTGGTCCTCCGTAATTGTGGTATGTGTAAAATAAGAATAATAATAATAATGGCATTTATTAAAGCGCTTACTATGTGCAAAGCACTGTTCTAAGCACTGGGGAGGTTACAAGTGATCAGGTTGTCCCATGGCGGGCTCACAGTCTTAATCCCCAGTTTACAGATGAGGTCACTGAGGCACAGAGAAGTGAAGTGACTTGCCCAAAGCCACACAGCTGACAATTGGCGGAGCCGGGATTTGAACCCATGACCTCTGACTCCAAATCAATCAATCGTATTTATTGAGCGCTTACTGTGTGCAGAGCACTGTGTCCAAAGCCCATGCTCTTTCCACTGAGTCACGCTGCTTCTCTAAGTGACTTGCCCAAGGTCACAGAGCAGATAAGTGGCGAAACTGTGATTAGAACCCAGGTCCTTCTGACTTCTAGACCCATGCTCTATCCACTAGGCTATGCTGCCTCCTAAGAGCTGTTGATGGTGATGATGATGATGTTGACTATGGCACCGGCCTTTGGTCCAGCAAAGATAACATTTATAGAAGTAGTTGTTATATCCTCTTGTATATTGGTCAGGCAAGGTCCAGGGTAAGGTTTTCGCTTCCCACAGTAGTTGCACAGGCAACGCAGGATCCAAGGCCCAATACTAGTTGAAAAAATAAATAGAAGATTGGCTCAGATCCATATTTTGGAGAAATGGTGATGTTGAGAAACAGCTTGGCTTAGTGGGCCTGGGAGTCAGAAGGACTTGGGTTCTAATCCCAGCTCCACTACATGTCTGCCACATGTGACTTTGGGCAAGTCACTTAACTTCTCTGGGCCTCAGTTACCTCATCTGTAAAATGGTGATTAAGAGTGTGAGCCTTATGTGGGTCTGGGACTGTGTCCAACCTGATTAACTTTAATCTACCCCAGTGCTTAGAACAGTAATTAGCATATAGTAAGCACTTAATGACGTCCTCCCAGTCGACTCTTCTAGACGGTGAGCCGGATGCGGACAGGGATGTCTCTATTGCTGAATTGTACTCTCCAAGCGCTTAGTACAGTGCTCTGCACACAGTAAGTGCCCAATAACTATGCTTGAATTAATGAATGAATGACTCACTCCCTGTCAACTCCCACCCTGTCCACTCACTCCCCGCCAACCCCCTCCCTGTCAACTCCTTCCGCGCCCCCCTTCTTTAAGTCAGTTTCACACCTTCTATGTGTATCATTCATTAATTCCGTCTTTCATTATTGTGCTAAACACCAAATACTGAAAATTTAATCAGGAAATTCCATCTGGCCAGCTATTTAAATTCACAACATTTCTTATTGCTTCGGAAGATTAAAAGCAATCTACGGATCTGAAAACACTAATGGCAGCCCCAAGCCGGCCTGCGCGAAAGCTCTGGGGTATCATTTTCTTTTATTCTGCAACCTCTTTAAGTCACTTCCAACCTATAAATAATCCTGCATCTTCGTGAAATCCCACCACAGAATGCAAATCCCTGACGGAGTTGGACTCTTGGAACTAGTTTTAAAGTGTTTTCATTGAAAAATTAATTTTAGTCCCCAAGTAATGCTGCTTTTATCTTGGCTTACTAGAAGCTTTGTGTTGCCTAACATCTCTTTCAAACACTTCTTTAACATCTGTACTTCATTTCACGTGAAAGTCAATGTTAATTGAAGATTTTTGTTGATTATGGCTGCCCTGAGAAAAATGCTTTGCTGAGCATTTTTGGAATCAGTAAAAGGTTGTTTGTCTGCAACAGACATACTTATTATCCTCTCTCCCTGTATATCATCTTTGTTTTTCAGGGAAGGGTTGACAGAGAGTATCGTAATGATTGAAGTGAGTCCCTAAAACCAAGTTCAAACCAATTTCAGTGCTTAGTCAGAGCAGAAAGTACATTTTCCAGGATGACCTTAGCAAGCCGCAAAAGAATAAACCACAATCGGCCGTGAAGGTTTGCTATGCTTTAATTAGAAACAGTGAAAAATTTGAATGCAGATGAATGCTTTGTCCAGTAGAACTTCTTAATTGGCCTTATATCAACGGGTCATAGAAGAAGTTCTTGTGATCAAACCCTGAGTTACGTGAAACCACATCTGCTACGGAAACTTTATAGCCTTGACCTTGTATAAAAAGTCATAGATAGGATGAAATGAGAGTTGTTGGCCTTAATTTAGGAAATATCAAGCCTCGAAAGCAGTGAGATGCTTAGAACCCCTTCAAGAGCTTAAGGATCGAAAGCTATAGGAATAAAGGAATAAAGCTCTTCAGTGAAGAAATATGTTTCTGCGGCTTCCTCTGTTGACGAGTATTACATGTCTGGTGATATCGGGTTTTTATCCTGCAGAAACCTTGTGGATGGTTTTCCTCTGTAATCTTTATAAGAGGAATAGGCACTAGCCATAGTAACCAGAGCTGGGAAGGGACCTCATAGCTCCTAGGACTCAGGTAACGCAAATGAATTGATTTTCTTGTAATTTGGCCCCTCCCGGCACATTATATGTCGGATGGCCTCTTCCAAACTTGCGGCTCCATGGCAATTGGAAATGGGTGACCACATTTTTGTGTAAAGGAGAAGGCAAAGGAAACAGTGCAGCGCTTGCTTAAATGGTGCCTTGAACTCTTTAGAGGAAAGGTGCCAAAGAACTCAAGGGATAAATTAACAAATACCCAACTGGGGTTGGGTATTCTCCCAGAGTAGCTTGTCTTGAGTTGCCTCTAGCATGGGGAAGGTGACTGTTCAGTTGTCCAATGGGCAATGGGATTGGTGCCAGAATGAAACAGTCTCCTTGAAAGTGAGTGACAGCCCCATGGCCCAGCTGGGTCAAGGGACACAGTGAGGTAGAAACTCGACCCCTTCTCACACAGGCGTGGGCCTACTAGAAACCCAGCTGGGTTAGGTAAGTTGATGAAGCACAGTAAACTCTTGAAAGAGGAAAAGACCCTATAGTAATAATGATGATATTTATTAAGCGCTGACTTAGTGTCAAGCACTGTTTTAAGTGCTGGGGTAGATACAAGATAATCGGGTTGTACCCCATCCCTGTCCCTCATGGGGCTCGCAATCTTAATCCCCGTTTTACAGATGAGGTGACTGGGACAAAGAGAAGTGAAGCCCAAAGTCACAGAGCAGACAAGCGGTAGAACCAGGATTAGAATCCAGGTCCTCCTGAGTCCCAGGCCCATGCTCTATCCACTAGGCCATGCTCTTTCTCCAATGAGAGCAAGAGACAGAGGAACAGGGAAATAATATATTTCTACAGAAGTTGTCGCCTGTATCATTACAAAGCCTTCTTGCTCACTTCCCATAAATTCCAGGGAACTGGGGAAAGTAGCAGGCACTCTTAGTGGCTAAAAGAGTTAATATTTTCTTGTTCAAACTCAGAACTAAGGGCAATGAACAAGCCTGGTGTTCAGCCTATTAAAAAAAAAAAAAAACAAAGCTCTTGACACACACAACCACCTGCCATGCTGACTGTGAGAGGATGAAGGAGGGAAGCGTATTACCAGCTAGGCTGATCTAACTGTGGACATCGACTCAGCTGCAAAGTGCACACGCTTTTTCCTGTTGGCTAAAGGCAATCTGGAGCCAGACTGGGAGGAGACATAAATCAAGTCTCTGAGCTGATCCATCTCTTCCTTATGAGTATTCAGGGATTGCTGGGGATGATTTTCCCTCTCTCCTACTGCATTTATCTCAGTGGCTGTATCCTATGATTGCTAGTGTGTTTAAATTAAGATGTTCTGTTTTAATTCAGTCTGGCACGCCTTCATGAGCACTAAATTATCTTTCAATAAGCAAGCCAGTATGGGAAGCCCTGCCAGAGAGGTTAACCAAAATAAACTTCACCTTTACCACTTTGGCATCCTTTCCATTCTTGGTTTATGGACAACCTGATGCCGCTAGTAAATGATCATCATCATTAATGGTATTTATTGAGCACTTTGCAGCAAGCACTGTACTCAGGGAAGCAGCATGGCTCAGTGGAAAGAGCCCAGGCTTTGGAGTCAGAGGTCATGGGTTCAAATCCCGGCTCCACCGCTTGTCAGCTGTGTGATTTTGGACAAGTCACTTCACTTCCCTGTGCCTGTTACCTCATCTGTAAAATGGGGATTAAGATTATGAGCCCCACATGGGACAACCTGATCACCTTGTATCCTCCCCAGGGCTTAGAATAGTGCTTTGCACATAGTAAGTACTTAACAAATACCAAAATTATTATGATTATTACTGAGAGCTTCGAAGGGTTCAGTAGAACAGAGATTTTCCCTAACCACAACGAGATCTGGGCTTGTGAGTCATGAGGCACCAAACACACAACTTTCTAAGGTTCTGACCTGACACCTTCTTCTGCAAATTTGAGGCATTTATGGAGCACAAACATTGCAAAGGTTTACAGATTTCATGTTGGGGCACAACGTACAATTGAAGGCAGACATATACAGGAGCACTGGTTGATACCGGCTCCACCACTTCTCAGCTGTGTGACTTTGGGCAAGTCACTTCACTTCTCTGTGCCTCAGTTCCCTCATCTGTAAAATGGGAATTAAGACTGTGAGCCCCATGTGGGACAACCTGATAACCATGTATCTCCCCCAGTGCTTTGAACAGTGCTTGGCACATAGTAAGTACTTAACAAATACCATTATTATTATTATTATTATTATCTGTATTTGATTACCTTTCCCAGGTCTGGCCATTTAGTTAGTCTATTCAGCTCCCTCAGAAAGTGCTTTCGCTGCCACTCTTTCCTCTTTCGTTCATGAGTTCATTGTGTTAAAATCCATTTTAGTGTTCTAAATTTTACTTTTGTTTCCAAACTTTGGGCCTTGGTTTGCCACCATCTGATGCTGAGATTCAGGGTGAAACCCCCGCCTCTAGACTGTAAGCTTGTTGTGGGCAGGGAATGTGGCTCTTTACTGTTGTACTCTCCCAAGTGCTTAGTACAGTGCTCTGCGCACAGTAAACAATAAATGTGAGTGAATGAATGCATTAATGTGAATATTGCCACGGTGACTGTGCCTAGTAGGGTGAGGACGTTGGGCCTACCTATCCCCTTGAACCATCCTGGTAGGCGCTTTCTAACTCCCACCTACACATTCTTTCCTAGCATTTAGTGCAGTGATCTGCGCACAGTAAGCCCTTAATAAATACTATTACTACTGAGGAACCAACTAATGGGACTGAACTGCACTTGGATTTATATCCTCAACCCCACAGCATTCATGTACATATCTGTAAATTATTTATTTAGATTAATGTCTGATTCCCCCTCTATACTGTAAACTCTTTGTGGCCAGGCAACATATCTACCGACTGTTGTATCGTTCACTCCCAAAGGCGTATGGTGCAATGGATAGACCACAGGCCTGGGTGTGAGAGGGTCATGAGTTCTAATACCAGATCCGCCACTTGTCTGCTGTGTGACCTTGGACAAGTCACTTTGCTTCTCTAGGCCTCAGTTACCTCATCTGTAAAAGGGGGATTGAGACAGTGAGCCCCACGTGGGATAGAGACTGTGTCTGACCCCATCTGCTTGTATCCACCCCAGCCCTTAGTACAGTGCCTGGCGCATAGTGAAGTGCTTAACAAATACCATGATTATTATTAAATGCATAATTAGGTTTATTATTATTAAATGCATAATTAGGTAAGCACTCAATAAACACCACTGATGAGGATGATTGATTGATTGGGACTAGCAGTATCATTAAGTCTTCAGTGGTCATGGCTCTAGACCTGCAGTTCCAAACATTAATGGATTTGAAAACCACAGGGATTTTTCTCTTTCTACAGGAGTAAGGCTCCTGGTAACTTTGCTTGCTCCTCCTTTTTCCTGAAGAAACAAGATACCATTGCGTGTGTGCTTTACAGTAAGCCTGGGAGCCCAAACATACTACTCCATCACACGTGAGAGAACTCCTCAGAGCATGAAGGGGATCAGCACACATGCTAAACATAGCTTACAAGAAGGGAGAATTTAGAGAGATCGCTCCCCCACTCATGACTTGAAATTCAGGAGGCTCTTTCAAATAAGCAGTGAAATCTAGTGGCTGGGTAAGGCTTAGATGACACCTACTAAGAGGAGCTTTTGTCCTGAATAGAATTCCCATTTCCTTCGGGGATCAGCCGAACTCCTAAAGTAGGAACAGGCCTACACAAACAGAAAGTGTCCCCAAGGACTCCCCTCAAGAGAAAGCCAAATGGCTAGTTCAGTTCTTGGGCCCTGAAAGACTTTCAGACACATTGAAATAGTCTGCTTTTCCCCCGGGGAACTCTTCACTACGATCAACACTTTGTAAAGGGTAATCTTCTGCCTGGTGTGCAAAGGAAGAAAAAATTCCAGAGCCTTCCACTTAACAGTAATCAGCTAGTGAGAGCAATCGTTCCCCTTTTGTTAGCCGTCTAACAGAATCTGGACCTTAATAGGAAAATGGAAGGCAATAGATCCTTCTGTCTTGCTGTAAGCCATGGTTGCATTTCCCCGTCTCTTCTCCAGGACTTCTGGAGACTTGGGACATCAGGTTTTCGAGAAAGCCATTCTGAGATCGTTGAATAATATTGCAGCCAGACCTATTCTTGTTTGTTCTCTTAGTGATGACAGCCATTATGGAAGATAGATCTTATTTTCAGTGTCCCTTCTTCAGATGTTAAGTCAAAACAATACGCTTTAAAACTAAAAAAGCATGTTATAAAAATCACCAAAGTAAAACAAAATTCCAAATTGGTTATGATTTTAAAATATCTCCAGTGAAAAAGAAACTAGGAAAAGACTTCCAACTGACCTGGTTCTCCACCTCATTCATTCATTCATTCATTCATTTAATCGTATTTATTGAGTGCTTACTGTGTGCAGAGCACTGTACTAAGCACTTGGGAAGTACAAGTTGGCAACATCTACCCAACAACGGGCTCACAGTCTAGAAGGGAGGGACAGACAACAAAACAAAACATGTGGACAGGTGTCAAGTCACCAGAATAAATAGAAATAAAGCTAGATGCACATCATTAACAAAATAAATTAGAATAGTAAATATATGTAGAGTGCTGAGTACGTTATAACAGAGTTGGCAGACACATTCCCTGCCCCACAACGAGCTCACTATCCTGCACCCAATGTGGTTACGATCGACAAAATCAACAGAGCCCAAAAAGTAATTCCTAAGGTTATAGAATGTTTTACCATTTTTAATTTCAGATTAGATAAAATAATGTATTAGGCACCGGTCAGAACATAATTGGGATCAACTTGACCCCTCTATGCAGTCTTTTCTTCTCTACACCGAAGGGCAACTGAGACTCTGAGTCTTTGCAGGAAAAAGATCTGTGTGACTCCAGGTTGGAAAGAGGATTTGCAGGCAGCTGAGATGTAGTGCGAATCTCTGCTATCAGAAGCGTAACAAATGAGTTCCAAAAATCATATATCTCTGCAAATGGGGGAGAAAAGAAAGCAGCGTGGCCTAGTGAATAAAGCATGGTCCTGGGAGTCAGAAGGACCTGAGTTCTAATCACGTGCAGCTTCTCACTGCACTTTCGTTCATGTCACTTGATACACTCTATGTGCTTCCCCAGCTAGACTGGAAGCTACTTGTGATCAGGGCTTCCCTGAGGCACAGAGAAGCAGTGTGGCTTAGTGGAAAGAGCATGGGCTTAGGAGTCAGAGGATGTGGGTTCTAATCCTGCCTCTGCCACTTATCTGCTGTGTAACCTTGGGCAAGACACTGAACTTCTCTGTGCCTCATTTACTTCATCTGTGAAATGGATATTAAGACTTTAAGCCCCATGTGGGACAACCTGATTACATTGTATCTACCCCAGTGCTTTGAACAGTGCTTGGCAGATAATAAGCACTTAACAAATACTATCTTCGTTATTCTTCTTCTTCTTCCATTGTACTCTCCCAAGCACTTAATACAGTGCTTTGTACAGAACAGAAGCTCAACAAATACTACTGATTGACTGAGGGGGTAGGAAAAGATGTTGAGCATATGTAGTCCAGTAAGACTGCCTTAGCTGTAGATGCAATGTACATTTGAAGAGAAACAGTGTTAGCTCAGAAACCCCTATATCTTAATGGTAAATGGAGCCCTTGATTCAAAGTTGCAGGAGACGTGAACACTGACTGCACAGTTCAATCTCTGTTATTAAATATATAGTTTCCAGCTGCTCCTGACTCTAACTCACTTTAAGTGAGGACTCTAACTCATTCTAAAATTATTTATATTCCGTGTAAAATGCAAAGCTGAAAAGGCGCATTTCTGAAAATGTGGTTTTTCACTTGAGCAGATTCTGCCCTAGTTAATCGGCTACATTCGCCCCCTTCACTCAACAGAAATTTCCCTCTCAGAGGTCACCAGTGATCTCCTTCTTGCCAAATCCAATTGCCTCTACTCCATCCTAATCCTTCGCAACCCCTCAGCTGCTTACAATGCTGTGGACGGCCCCATTTTCCTGGAAACATTATTCTAACCTTGGCTTCACTGACACTGTCCTCTCCTGGTTCTCCTCCTATCGCCCTGGCCACTTATTCACAGTCTCTTTCGTTCACTCCTCCTCTGCCTCCCACCCTCTAACTGTCGGAATCCCACAAGGCTCAGTTCTGGGTCCCCTATTATTCTCCATCTATACCCACTTTCCTGGAGAACTCATTTGCTCCCATGGCTTCAACTACACGCTCTGGGCATGTTACTCCCCTCCTCAAAAATCTCCAGTGGCTACCAGTCAACCTATGCATCAAGCAAAAACTCCTCACTCTTGGCTTCAAGGCTCACCATCACCTCGCCCCCTACTACCTCACCTCCCTTCTCTCCTTCTACAGCCCAGCCTGCACCCTCCGCTCCTCTGCTGCCACTAACCTCCTCACTGTACCTTGTTCTCTCCTGTCCCGCCGTCGACCCCCGGCCCACCTCCTACCCTTTGTCTGGAATGCCCTCCCTCCGCACATCTGCCAAGCTAGCTCTCTTCCTCCCTTCAAAGCCCTACTGAGATCTCATCTCCTCCAGGAGGCCTTCCCAGACTGAGCCCCCTTTTTCCTCTCCTCCTCCTCATCCCCCCCACCCTACCTCCTTCCCCTCCCCACAGCACCTGTATATATGTTTGTACATATTTATTAACCTATTTATTTTACTTGTACATATTTACTATTCTATTTATTTTGTTAATGATGTGAATCTAGCTTTACTTCTATTTATTCTGATGACTTGTCACCTGTCCACATGTTTTGTTTTGTCGTCTGTCTCCCCCTTCTAGACTGTGAACCTGTTGTTGGGTAGGGACTGTCTCTATATGTTGCCAACTCGTACTTCCCAAGCACTTAGTACAGTGCTCTGCACACAGTAAGCGCTCAATAAATACGATTGAATGAATGAAGGAATGAACTACCATGAATGATTCCCAAATCCACCTCTCCAGTCTTGACTCTCTCCTTCCCTGCAGTGCCATATCTCCTCCTCCACTTGACAGTTCTACCTTAATGTCCAACTGACACCTCAAACTACACATGTCCAAAATGGAACTCTTTATCTTTCCACCCAAACCCTGTCCTCCTGGTGACTTTCCCATCACCATAGACAGCACCACCATCCTCCCTGTCTCAGAAACCCAAAACCTTGGCAGTATCCTCAACTTAGCTCTCTCATTCGACCCACATATTCAATCTGTCACCAAATCATGTTGGTTCAACCTTCGCAACATTGCCAAAATCCACCCTTTCCTCTTCATCAAACAACTGCTATCATGTTGATCCAAACACTTATCCTCACCCACCTTGACTGCTGCATTAACCTCCTGTCTCTCCCCACTGCAGCCCATACTTCACTCTTCTGCCGAGTTCATCTTTCTGCAAAAGAGTTCAATCCATGTTACCCCGCTCCTCAAGATCCTCTGATGGTTGTGCATCCACCATGTCCTCTCCTATCTTAACTCAATGATTTCCTACTACAACGAGCACATTCACTTCATTTCTCTAACACCAACCTACTCACTGTACCTTGATCTCTTCTATCTTGCCACTGACCTCTTGCCTACATTCTACCTCTGGCCTGGACACCCTCCCTCTTCATAGCTGACAGACAATTACCCTCCCCACCTTCAAAGCCTTATTGAAGGTACATCTCCTCCAAGAAGCCTTCCTCAACTAAGTCCTCATTTTCCCCTACTCCCCTTCCCTTCCATGTTGCTCTTGCTTTTGGATTTGTACCCCTTATTCATCCCACCCTCAGCCCACAGCACTTATGCACATATCCATAATTTATTTTAATGTGGGTCTCCCCCTCTAGACTGTAAGCTCCTTGTGGTCGAAGAACGTGTCTACCAACTCTGTCGTATATCATCATCATCATCATCAATCGTATTTATTGAGCGCTTACTGTGTGCAGAGCACTGTACTAAGCGCTTGGGAAGTACAAGTTGGCAACATATAGAGACAGTCCCTACCCAACAGTGGGCTCACAGTCTTAACAGGGGAGACAGAGAACAAAACCAATACTCTACCAAATACCTTGGGCAGGTCACTTGACTTCTCTGTGCCTCAATTACCTCATCTGTAAAATGGGGATTAAGACTGAGCCTCACGTGGGACAACCTGATTACCCCAATGCTTAGAACAGCGCTCTCAGTGCATAGTAAGCGCCTAACAAATGCCATCATTATTATTAGTACAATGATCTGCACACAGAAATCACTCAATAAATATGATTAATTAATTTTAGAAATGAGAGTTAATTTTTTTACAATTGCAGTCACCTTTTTGATGGGACTTAAAATGGATTTCTCAGGTTATTATCTGGCAGAGGGTGTTTTGATGGGTAGCAGATCAGATTGGCCAGCATGAAGAAATAAAGAAGAATTGCTAATCAATCAATCATATTGTTGAGCTCTTACTGGGTGTAGAGCACTGCACTAAGAGCTTGAAAGAGTACAATGCACCAGAGCTGGTAGACAACTTCCCTGCCCACAACAAGCTTACAGTCTGAGGTGGAGATAGATATTAATATAAATAAATGACTGATAGATAAATAAGTACTTTAAGGTTGAAGGAGGGTGAATAAAGGGTGTAAATCCAAGTGCAAGGGCAATGGAGAAGCGAGTGGGAGAAGAGGAAATGAGGGCTTAGTTGGAGAAGGCCTCTTGGAGGAGATATGCTTCTAATAGGGTTTTGAAGGAGGGGAGAGTGATCATTTATCGGATATGAAGAGGAAGGGCATTCCAGGACAGAGGCATGATGTGGGCAAGAAGTTGGTGGTGAGATTGATGAGAATGAGGTTGGCATTAGAGGAGTGAAGTGTGTGGGTTGGGTTATATTAGGAAAGCAGTGAGGTAAGTTAGGAGGAGGCAAAGTGATTGAGTGCTTTAAAGCCTTTGGTAAGTAGTTTCAGTTTGATGCAGTGGTGAACAGGCAACCACAGGAAGTGGGAAAATGTGAATTGAATGGTTTTGTAGAAAAATGATCCAGGCATCAGAGTGAAGTATGCTCTGGAGTGGGGACAGACAGGAGGCGGGGAGGCCGATGAGGATGCTGATGCAGTAATCAGGGAGGGAAAGGATAAATGCTTGGATTAACGTGGCAGCAGTTTGGATGGAGAAGGAAGTCCAGGTTTTAGCAATATTGTGAAGCGCTTAGTAACTAGTTAGTACTCACTAGTAGTACTAAACTAGTAGTAACTAGTTGAGTTAGTAACTCAAGAGCTTAGTACAGTGCTTTGCACACAGTAAGCGCTCAATAAATATGATTGACCGTCTCTGTATGTTGCCAACTTGTACTTCCCAAGTACTTAGTACAGTGCTCTGCACACAGTAAGCACTCAATAAATACGATTAATTGACTGATTGATTGATTGATTGAAGGAAAAGTAATGGTGGGGGGAGCAGGGAGAGGGACTCTTTCAATAGTTTCACACTCAAAGACCAGAACAGACAGAAGGATCAGTTTTCTAAAATAAAAGAAAATCAGTGTGGAGAAATTTCCGATAAATGGTGGTCCATACAGTCACCATGAAGGTTTTTGGATTTAGAGGAAACAGAATTTGGTGTAAGGTGAAAGGGCTGTACTGTGCTGCATTGGAAGACTGTGAGCCCGTTGTTGGGTAGGGATCATTTCTATATGTTACCAACTTGTACTTCCCAAGCGCTTAGTACAGTGCTCTGCACACAGTAAGCGCTCAATAAATACGATTGAATGAATGAATGAATGATTTTGATTCGTGGAGGGAGTCCAGCACGCTAAAATGCATGGGATTATCTCACCCTCTAGTGGCAGGGGCCTTCAAAAAACCAAATTTATTTGGCCCATCTCCCCTGGTCTTTGGTGCAGTTATTGCCAGCGCAAGGCCTTGGGAAAACTTGAGTACTCCTGGGGATGAGCATATTCAGGAGCCAATGTCCCCTTTCCATTGCCCAGGGGCTTTTTGGTTGTCTAATAAGGGAAACACAAGATGACTGCGTAATCTACTGTTCAGGCATATCCATCTTTCCACTCTCGTTTTCCTTCAATCTCTAATTTAGTCTGTCTCTCCTCACAAACTACAAGATCCTTGAAGGCCAATATCATGTCTTCCCATTCTATCGTACTCTCAATCATTTGTATTTATTGGGTGCTTACTGGGTGGAGAGAACTGTATTAAGCACATGGGAAAGTAAAACAGAGTTGGTAGACACCTTCCCTGACCATAAGGAGCTTACAGTCTACTCTCCGAGCCCTTATTACAGTGCTCTGCACACAGTAAGTGCTCCATATTTACTACTGATTGATTGATTGCTGATTCACACATGTTCTTCAGGCCTTTGTTGAATCCTGGAAAGCCCAGAGCCATCATCTTGGGCCCCGTGGAGCAAGGGTTGGCAGTCTATAGCTCGTGAGCTGGTTTTGACTCTCCTTGGAACCAAGTTCAAGCACAGACACCCTCTCCATGAGATCCATCATCCCAGCATTCATTCATTCATTCAATCGTACTTATTGAGCACTTACTGTGTGCAGAGCACTGTACTAAGCGCTTGGGAAGTACAAATCAGCAACATATAGAGACGGTCCCTACCCAACAATGGGCTCACAGTCTAGACAACAAAACAAAATAAGTAGACAGGTGTCAATGCCATCAGAATAAATAGAATTATAGCTATAAGCACATCACTAATAATATAGAGTAATAGGTATGTACAAATATACACAAGTGCTGTGGGGAGGAGAAGGGGGTAGGGCAGAAGGAGGGAGGGGGGCGATGGGAAGGGGAGGAGGAAGAGAGGAAAAATGGGGGGCTCAGTCTGGGAAGGCCTCCTGGAGCAGGTGAGCTCTCAGTAGGGTTTTGAAGGGAGGAAGAGAGATAGTTTGGCGGATATGTGGAGGGAGGGCATTCCAGGCCAGAGGTAGGACGTGGGCCAGGGGTCGACGGCGGGACAGGCAAGAACGAGGCACAGTGAGGAGGTTAGCGGTGGCAGAGGAGAGGAGGGTGCGGGCTGGGCTGGAGAAGGAGAGAAGGAAGGTGAGGTAGGAGGAGGTGAGGTGATAGAGAACTTTGAAGCCTAGAGTGAGGAGTTTTTGCTTTATAGGAAGGTTGATAGGCAACCACTGGAAATTTTTGAGGGGAGTGACATGTCCAGAGCATTTCTGTAGAAAGATAATTCGGGCAGCAGAGTGAAGTATAGACTGAAGTATTGACTGACTGCAGATTTGGTACCCTGAAAACAGTGCCATTAGCTCTGCCCCTACCACTTTTTGTGCAGGAAGCAGCCAGTTGCCCCACCCCTCCAAGCAGGGAAGGGGCTGGAATGGAGACAAGAAGTTGGGCTTTGCTCTTCACTCTCTGTCAAGCCAAGTGGTCCCAACCAGCCCAGAGACTGGTGAGGTTTAAGTCGAGCAACAAATGACTTGTGCAAACAAAAATGACATTTTAACTTGAAAATAACCTGAGTGAATTCATTCCCCACCTACTTGCTGGGTCTTTTAAATGGCCTGTGTAATTTTGGTTTCGAATATTCCTGTGTTCCTCTCCATGATTACAAACACCTGGAGGCGGTGCTTGGGACATTCCTAGTTGATACTGCCTGTGTATGCCATTCTTGGAATGGCCAGGCGAAAGCTCCGTGGAGGAAAATGCAGCACATACCATTTCCCCTCGGACCATTTCCAGTGTTGTACATGAAATGACCATGTGTCATTCCAAGGTGCACAACTGCCCTAGTTCAAGAACATTCCCAACTAAATTAAGCCAGATTATTTTTACAGCACATAGCTGAGCCAAAGTCCTCCGAGCTCTTTACAGTGAAACCAACATGGGACCTGCAGCTAAAATCTTTAAAGGGTAAATACAGGAATAAAATCAGAAATGAAATTCCAAAGATTTTGAGTGTAGACCCGATACTGAAGTTGGAGATTTGTTCTGCTCCCTTTCCCACTCCAATTGCATCCAGGCTGCATTTTTTTCTAACAAGAAACTATATTTCTTGCTTTTCAGTGAGGAAGGGGAAGTCTTGCTAGTTTATTGAGCCTAGCAGAGGATAGGAAGAATGGTAGGAAACAGCAGCATGGCTTATCATAAGAAGCAGCGTGGGTCAGTGGAAAGAGCACGGGCTTTGGAGTCAGAGGTCATGGGTTCGAATCTCAGCTCCACCACATGTCTGCTGTGTGATTTTGGGCAAGTCACTTAACTTCTCTGAGCCTCAGTTACCTGGTCTGTAAAATGAGGATTAAGACTGTGAGCCCCACTTGGGACCTGAGCACCTTGTATCCCCCCAGCGCTTAGAACAGTGCTTTGCACATAGTAAGCGCTTAATAAATGCCATCATTATTATTAATAATATTATTATATCGAATATCTATTATATCTAATAGATATGTAGATATAATATAGTATCTATTATATCTAATAATATAATAATATTCTTATATCCAAGCCTGGGCTCTTGCCACTGAGCCACGCTGCTTCTCTAATAATGATTCTAGACTGTGAGCCCATTGTTGGGTAGGGACCGTCTCTATATGTTGCCAACTTGTACTTCCCAAGCGTTTAGTACAGTGCTCTGCACACAGTAAGCGCTCAATAAATACGATTGAATGAATGAATGAATATGTGTTAAGTGCTGACTATGTGCCAAGCACTGTTCTAAGTGTTGGGGTATATACAAGGTAATCAGGTTGTCCCACGTGGGACTCACAGTCTTAATCCCCATGAGGAAACTGAGGCACAGAGAAGTTAAGTGACTGGCCCAAAGTCACACAGCTGACAAGTGGTGGAGGCAGGATTAGAACCCATGATCTCTGACTCCCAAGCTCAGGCTCTTTCCACTGAGCCACACCGGCTTCTAATGTCGGCCCCACAACTCACTCTTGCTGGGTGAGTAAACTTAAGTTAATAGGTCACGTAAACCCTCTGTTAGTCTGTAAAACATATTTAACATCATGTACAAATTTACTACTCTATTTTGTTAACCATGTGCATATAGCTGTAATTCTGCGTGGCTCAGTGGAAAGAGCACGGGTTTTGGAGTCAGAGGTCATGGGTTCAAATCCCGGCTCTGCCAACTGTCAGCTGTGTGACTTTGGGCAAATTACTTAACTTCTCTGTGCCTCAGTTACCTCATCTGTAAAATGGGGATTAAAACTGTGAGCCCCCCCCCACCCCGGGACAACCTGATCACCTTGTAACCTCCCCAGCGCTTAGAACAGTGCTTTGCACATAGTAAGTGCATAATATTATTATTATTATTTATTTATTCTGATGGTTTTGACACCCGTCTCCAAGTTTTGTTTTGCTGCCTGTCTCCCCCTTCTAGACTGTGAGCCCGTTGTTGGGTCAGGACCATCTAAGTTGCCGATTTGTACTTCCCAAGCGCTTAGTACAGTGCTCTGCACACAGTAAGCGCTCATTCAATATGATGGAATGAATGAATAAAACGGAGTTAATGTCCCTGTGAAAGCACTCTGGACTAAAGATATGGAAATGGTATGAATTTGGGCCTCTTTGGACCAGCCTTTCTCTCCGGCAAAATGACTCACTAATCACCCAGCATGGCTCAGTGGAAAGAGCATGGGCTTTGGAGTCAGAGGTCATGGGTTCGAACCCCAACTCCGCCACGTGTCTGCTGTGTGACCTGGGGCAAGTCACTTAACTTCTCTGAGCCTCAGTTACCTCATCTGTAAAATGGGGATTAAGACTGTGAGCCCCACGTGGGGCAACTTGATCACCTTGTATCCCCCCCGCCAGTGCTTAGAACAGTGTTCTGCACATAGTAAGTGCTTAACAAATGCCATTATTATTATTATATTATTGTTATTATTATTATATTTAGATTGTGAGCCCACTGTTGGGTAGGGACCGTCTCTATATCAATCAATCAATCGTATTTATCAATCAGTCCTTCCTCTCCCCCTCGTCCCCCTCTCCATCCCCCTCATCTTGCCTCCTTCGCTTCCCCACGGCACCTGTATATATGCATATATGTTTGTACATATTTATTACTCTATTTATTTATTTATTTATTTTACTTATACACATCTATTCTATTTATTTTATTTTGTTAGTATGTTTGGTTTTGTTCTCTGTCTCCCCCTTTTAGACTGTGAGCCCACTGTTGGGTAGGGACTGTCTCTATATGTTGCCAACTTGTACTTCCCAAGCGCTTAGTACAGTGTTCTGCACACAGTAAGCGCTCAATAAATACGATTGATTGATTGATTGATTAAGCGCTTACTGTGTGCAGAGCACCATACTAAGCGCTTGGGAAATACAAGTTGGCAACATATAGAGACAGTCCCTACCCAACAGTGGGCTCACAGTCTATCTGTTGCCAACTTGCACTTCCCAAGTGCTTAGTATATATATTTTATATATATATATAGTATATACATTGCACCTGTATATATGCATATGTTTGTACATATTTATTACTCTATTTATTTATTTATTTATTTTGCTTGTACGTATCTATTCTATTTATTTTATTTTGTTAGTATGCTTGGTTTTGTTCTCTGTCTCCCCCTTTTAGACTGTGAGCCCACTGTTGGGTAGGGACTGTCTCTACATGTTGCCAACTTGTACTTTCCAAGCGCTTAGTCCAGTGTTCTGCACACAGTAAGCGCTCAATAAATACAATTGACTAATTGATTCCCAAGCGCTTAGTCCTGTGCTCTGCACACAGTAAGCGCTCAATAAATATGATTGATTGATTGATTGATTAAGCACTTACTGTGTGCAAAGCACCATACTAAGCACTTGGAAAGTACAAGTTAGCAACATATAGAGACAGTCCCTACCCAACAGTGGGCTCACAGTCTATCTGTTGCCAACTTGCACTTCCCAAGCGCTTAGTATACATATTTTATATATATATATATATAGTATATATTTTGCACCTGTATATATGTATATGTTTGTACATATTTATTACTCTATTTATTTTACCTGTACATATCTATTCTATTTATTTTATTTTGTTCGTAGGTTTGGTTTTGTTCTCTGTCTCCCCCTTTTAGACTGTGAGCCCACTGTTGAGTAGGGACTGTCTCTGTATGTTGCCAACTTGTACTTCCCAAGCGCTTAGTACGGTGTTCTGAACACAGTAAGCGCTCAATAAATACAATTGATTGATTGATTGATTCCCAAGCACTTAGTCCAGTGCTCTGCACACAGTAAGCACTCATTAAATACGATTGATTGATTGATTAAGCGCTTACTGTGTGCAGAGCACTGGACTAAGTGCTTGGGAAGTACAAGTTGGCAACCTATAGAGACAGTCCCTACCCAACAGTGGGCTCACAGTCTATCTGTTGCCAACTTGCACTTCCCAAGCGCTTAGTATATATATTATATATATAGTATATACATTGCACCAGTATATATGCATATGTTTGTACATATTTATTACTCTATTTATTTATTTATTTATTTATTTTACTTGTACGTATCTATTCTATTTATTTCATTTTGTTAGTATGCTTGGTTTTGTTCTCTGTCTCCCCCTTTTAGACTGTGAGCCCACTGTTGAGTAGGGACTGTCTCTGTATGTTGCCAACTTGTACTTCCCAAGCGCTTCCCAAGCGATATATATATATTATATATATAGTATATATATTGCACCTGTATATATGTATATGTTTATACATATTTATTACTCTATTTATTTATTTATTTATTTTACTTGTGCATATCTATTCTATTTATTTTATTTTGTTATTAGGTTTGGTTTTGTTCTCTGTCTCCCCCTTTTAGACTGTGAGCCCACTGTTGGGTAGGGACGGTCTCTATATGTTGCCAACTTGTACTTCCCAAGCGCTTAGTATGGTGCTCTGCACACAGTAAGCGCTCAATAAATACAATTGACTAATTGATTCCCAAGCGCTTAGTCCTGTGTTCTGCACACAGTAAGCGCTCAATAAATATGAGTGATTGATTGATTGATTGATTGATTGATTAAGCACTTACTGTGTGCAGAGCACCATACTACGCGCTTGGGAAGTACAAGTTAGCAACATATAGAGACAGTCCCTACCCAACAGTGGGCTCACAGTCTATCTGTTGCCAACTTGCACTTCCCAAGCGCTTAGTATATATATTGCACCTGTATATATGTATATGTTTGTACATATTTATTACTCTATTTATTTATTTATTTTACTTGTACATATCTATTCTATTTATTTTATTTTGTTAGTACGTTTGGTTTTGTTATCTGTCTCCCCCTTTTAGACTGTGAGCCCACTGTTGGGTAGGGACTGCCTCTATATGTTGCCAACTTGTACTTTCCAAGTGCTTAGTCCAGTGTCCTGCACACAGTAAGCGCTCAATAAATACAATTGACTAATTGATTCCCAAGCGCTTAGTCCTGTGCTCTGCACACAGTAAGCGCTCAATAAATATGACTGATTGATTGATTGATTGATTGATTAAGCACTTACTGTGTGCAGAGCACCATACTAAGCGCTTGGGAAGTACAAGTTAGCAACATATAGAGACAGTCCCTACCCAACAGTGGGCTCACAGTCTATCTGTTGCCAACTTGCACTTCCCAAGCACTTAGTATATATATATTATATATACATATAGTATATATATTGCACCTGTATATATGTGTTTGTACATATTTATTACTCTATTTATTTATTTATTTAACCTGTACATATCCTATTCATTTTATTTTGTTAGTAGGTTTGGTTTTGTTCTCTGTCTCCCCATTTTAGACTGTGAGCCCACTGTTGAGTAGGGACTGTCTCTGTGTGTTGCCAACTTGTACTTCCCAAGCGCTTCCCAAGCGCTATATATATTATATATATATAGTATATATATTGCACCTGTATATATGTATATGTTTGTACATATTTATTACTCTATTTATTTATTTATTTATTTTGCCTGTACATATCTATTCTATTTATTTTATTTTGTTAGTATGTTTGGTTTTGTTCTCTGTCTCCCGCTTTTAGACTGTGAGCCCACTGTTGGGTAGGGACTCTCTCTATATGTTGCCAACTTGGACTTCCCAAGCGCTTAGTCCAGTGCTCTGCACACAGTAAGCGCTCAATAAATACGATTGATTGATTGATTGATAGTACAGTGCTCTGCACACACTAAGCGCTCAATCAATACGATTGAATTAGCACCCCGTGGCTCGTCGAGGACAGGGCCTTCGCCCCCACGTGACCCTCCCTTTTTCGCCCCCGCGGTGCCCGACGGGAAGTGTAGTCCCGCCGGGTGGAGCCGCGGGCCGCGTTCGCGCTTGCGCCGGGCCGGAGCGGACTACATTTCCCGGCAGGCGCCGCGCGTCACGTGACTCGGGGCCCGGGCCGCACCATGGCGGCCTCTCTGCTGCGATGGCGGGCCCTGAGGCGAGCTGGTCGACCTGGCCCCGCCGCCCACCGGCCCCTCCCTGACGCCCAGGACCCGACCAAGATGGGGTATACGATCAAAATTTATTAATAATAATAATAATAGTAATGATAATGACATTTATTAAGCGCTTACTATGTGCCAAGCACTGTTCTAAGCGCTGGGGAGGTACAAGGTGATCAGGTTGTCCCACAGGGGGCTCACAGTCTTCGACCAAGATGGGGTATATCATCGCACTTTAATAATAATAATAATAATAATAATAATTGCATTTATTAAGCGCTTACTATGTGCAAAGCACTGCTCTAAGCACTGGGGAGGTTACAAGGTGATCAGGTTGTCCCACAGGGAGCTCACAGTCTTCGACCAGGATGGGATATACCATCGCACTTTAATAATAATAATAATAATGGCATTTATTAAGCGCTTACTATGTGCAAAGCACTGTTCTAAGCACTGGGGGGGTTACAAGGTGATCAGGTTGTCCCACGGGGGCTCACAGTGTTAATCCCCATTTTACAGATGAGGTCACTGAGGCCCAGAGAAGTTAAGTGACTTGCCCAGAGTCACACAGGTGACAATTGGCAGAGCTGGGATTTGAACCCATGATCTCT
Source organism: Tachyglossus aculeatus (assembly GCF_015852505.1). NCBI lineage: Eukaryota > Metazoa > Chordata > Mammalia > Monotremata > Tachyglossidae > Tachyglossus > Tachyglossus aculeatus. The sequence goes on along the minus strand of NC_052077.1, from coordinate 22,234,330 downwards.
GACTCCAAAGCCTGGGCTCTTTCCAGTGAGCCACGCTGCTTTTTTTTTTATAATGGCATTTATGAAGCGCTTACTATGTGCAAAGCACTGTTCTAAGCGCTGGGGAGGTTACAAGGTGATCAGGTTGGCCCTCAGGGGGCTCACAGTCTTTGACCAAGATGGAGTATACCATCGCACTTTAATAATAATAATAATAATAATGGCATTTATTAAGCGCTTACCATGTGCAAAGCACTGTTCTAAGCACTGGGGAGGTTTACAGGGTGATCAGGTTGTCCCACAGAGGACTCACAGTCTTCATCCCCATTTTACAGATGAGGGAACTGAGGCACAGTGAAGTGACTTGCCCAAAGTCACACAGCTGACAACTGGAGGGGCCGGGATTTGAACCCATGACCACTGACTCCAAAGCCTGGGCTCTTTCCAGTGAGCCACGCTGCTTTTTTTTTTTATAATGGCATTTATGAAGCGCTTACTATGTGCAAAGCACTGTTCTAAGCACTGGGGAGGTTACAAGGTGATCAGGTTGTCCCACAGGGGGCTCACAGTCTTCGACCAAGATGGGGTATACCATCGCACTTTAATAATAATAATAATAATGATGGCATTTATTAAGCGCTTACCATGTGCCAAGCACTGTTCTAAGCACTGGGGAGGTTACAAGGTGATCAGGTTGTCCCACAGGGGGCTGACAGTCTTCATCCCCATTTTACAGATGAGGGAACTGAGGCACAGAGAAGTTAAGTGACTTGCCCAAAGTCACACTGGTGACAAATGGAGGGGTTGGGATTTGAACCCATGACCACTGACTCCAAAGCCTGGGCTCTTTCCAGTGAGCCACGCTGCTTTTGTTTTATAATGGCATTTTATTAAGCGCTTACTATGTGCAAAGCACTGTTCTAAGCACTGGGGAGGTTACAAGGTGATCAGGTTGTCCCACAGGGGGCTCACAGTCTTCGACCAAGATGGGGTATACCATCGCACTTCAATAATAATAATAATAATGATGGCATTTATTAAGCGCTTACCATGTGCCAAGCACTGTTCTAAGCACTGGGGAGGTTACAAGGTGATCAGGTTGTCCCACAGGGGGCTGACAGTTTTCATCCCCATTTTACAGATGAGGGAACTGAGGCACAGAGAAGTGAAGTGACTTGTCCAAAGTCACACAGCTGACAACCGGAGGGGCCGGGATTTGAACCCATGACCACTGACTCCAAAGCCTGGGCTCTTTCCAGTGAGAGTGCACTATAACAGAGTTGGTAGACGTATTCCCTTCCCATAGTGAGTTTACAGTATCATGAAGGAAGGACTATAAACTAGTAGTAATACCTTGAACAAATTAATGGTCATTCCAATCAGCTGTGAAAGGGCAGGCCCTTGAATTTAAGTGTTGATAAATTAGAAACACTTTAGGGGATAAAGTTGCATTTGATGTTTGCATAATATTTGTTTGGGGATCATTCCAGGCTGGAGTGTCCTCTGTGTGTGTCAGTGCATCCTTTCTGAAATTGTATTTACAAGCAGTTTTTGCTATCAAGATGAGTTTATATAGATATAAAGCAATTGCCTATAAGTACAAGGCTGGTGGGCTGTTTTATGAGACCTGATACTTCATTTGTGATTATTTCTCTGTTAGTAGCCTCTTAATGGGTATGTTAATTCTAGGGGTTGTACTTCAGATCGCCTTCCTACGTTTATAACAGCGTGCAAGTAATATAGAAAATGCCACTGAAAAGTCATCCAGGCCTTTGACACCTGGTATTAATATTAGATTTGCTGTGGGGTGCCAAATTTTTTTTCTTATATAACCCTCCTACTTCAACTCTAGGACCGTCCCCTAAATGATGTGTAATAAAAACATTTTATTTCCCTTAAACTGTTGCAAGTTTTTCAAATTAATTCCTATTTCGCTGCCAGTAAATGCCTGCTTATGCAAAAAAAAAAATGAAGTTAGTACAAGTAGGAAGTTAACTTTTTGATTGGTTTGGTCTTTCAAAAGTTCCTGTGAGGTGAAAAGATCAGGTCTATTTTATAATAAAATGTTTGCTCTTTCCAGAGTGGCCAAATGGGCAGCTGTGGTGGGGCTGGAAGTTCACGCCCAGATCTGTTCCAACTCCAAGCTTTTCTCCGGATCTCAAGTCCAATTTACAGCACCTCCTAATTCTTTAGTGTCTTTCTTTGATGCTTCTCTCCCGGGAACTCTGCCGGTAAGTTTGATATTTATTGCTAATTTTACTGATATAACGTTCCTCGGCAGTGAAGATTTACGTGTCCAAAGCAGGAAGATGTCCAGGCCCCAGTCTTGAATAATGACAAGGGGGCATTGGATGTTGTGAGCCAGGCCTGAAGTTGATTGTGTTCCAGTGTGGGTCCGCAGTCCATTCGGTGCAGCAAAGAGGAAACAAGGATTTTATGGGGAGGGTCTAGAGAGAATGGGGAAGAGTGTAGCCTAATGGAAAAAGCACAGGCCTTGGAGACAGAGGACCCGGGTTCTACATAGAGCCCTGCCACCTGTCTGCTGTGTGACCTTGGACAGGTCATTTCTCTGTGCCTCAGTTTCCTCATCTGTAAAATGGAGATTAAACCCTATTCCCTCCTACTTCGACTGTGTAGGACAGGCACACTGTCCAACCTGATTATCTTGCATCCACCCTAGGGCTTAGTAAAGACCATAATTATTATTATTATTATTGTTTTAATAATTCTTGTGGTGTGGGGGGGTTGAGACCTTGGGACCCCAGAAACAGTTCCAGGGGAGCCAGAAAGCTGAGCCTGAGTCCTGTAGTCCTCCTCGTCTCCTCTCTCTGGCCCCTCTGCCAGCTTTAAAAGGGGAAGGCTAGGGGGCCGTGGCAGAGTTTGTGGATCATCTGTGGTCAGCAATCACTCGCTAGCCTGTTGGGGCTTCCCTGGCTCGGAAGCTTAGGAAATGTTAGAATGACGGTGTGATAATTGGGTGTCCATTCCATCTCCAAACACTCTACCTCATTCTCTCCTCTCCTGCCTTCATCCCCTTGCTCACACTCTTCGATCGGCTAGGAACTCCCTCCCCAAATCCTGCAGACTTTAGCTCACCCCACGTTCAAAACCCTAACCCTAAAAGCCCACCTACCCCAATAAATCTGTTTAACTCATTTGCCGTCTCTAGCAATCAATCAATCAATCAATCAATCGTATTTATTGAGCGCTTACTGTGTGCAGAGCACTGTACTAAGCACTTGGGAAGTACAAGTTGGCAACATACTTATCTGTACTCATCTTCAGCACCATTTTTTGTGGTATCTAAGTGCTCACTACATACCAGAAACTCTGCTAAGTGTTGGGTAATAATAATAATAATGATAATGATAATAACGTTGGTATTAAGCACTTACTATGTGCCAAGCACTGTTCTAAGCGCTGGGGTAGGTACAAGGTAATCAGGTTGTCCCCTGTGGGGCTCACAGTCTTCATCCCCATTTTACAGATGAGGTAACTGAGGCCCAGAGAAGTTGTGACTTGCCAAAAGTCACACAGCTGACAAGCGGCGGAGCAGGGATTAGAACCCATGACCTCTGACTCCCAAGCCCGTGCTCTTTCCATTAAGCCACACTGCTTCTCAAGCTAATCAGGTTGGATACAGTCCATGTCACATGTGGGGCTTACAGTCTTAATCATCATCATCATCATCATCATCAATCGTATTTATTGAGCGCTTACTGTGTGCAGAGCACTGTACTAAGCGCTTGGGAAGTACAAATTGGCGACATATCATCATCATCAATCGTATTTATTGAGCGCTTACTGTGTGCAGAGCACTGTACTAAGCGCTTGGGAAATACAAGTTGGCAACATATAGAGACAGTCCCTACCCAACAGTGGGCTCACAGTCTAAAATCCCCATTTTACAGATGAGGTCACTGAGGCACAGAGAAGATTTACCCAAGGTCATGCAGCAGACAAGTGTAAGCTCATTGTGTGCAGGGAATGTGTCTGTTATTGTTATATAAACACACACACACATATGCATGTATAAAGCATATATATGTACTAAGCACTCTCCCACAGGCAGTAAGCGCTCAATAAATACGCCTGAATGAATGAAGTGGCAGAGCTGAGATTAGAACCTAGGTCTTTCTGACGCCCAGGCCGGTGACCTATCCAACTGGCCACACTACTTCTTACTCTTGTTTATTTGTTTAGTTTGTTTGTACATTCAATCGTTTGTTTTGCCTACTCTTTATGTAAATATTTTACATCTGTCTCCCCAGTTAGAGTGTAAGCCCCTTGTGGACAAGGAATATTTCATTTCCTGAGGGCGTAAGCAGTATAGTACACTAGTAGATGCTCGATTGATACTATTACCGCGGCTATTGCATCCATGTCACCTGAAGTGTGTCTTTATAGACCCATTAATGCTATTTTGCCCAACTACACATGCTCCTGGTAATGGCTTTTTTTTCCTACAGTAAATAGTCGTTCATTTATTGAGCACTTATTGTGCACCTTTGCACTGTCCTAGGCACTTGTGAGGGTACCATATAACAGAGTTGGTAGTCACGTTCCCTGCGCACCACGAGTTTATAGTCTAGAGGGGGAAGCTAATCCAACGGTGATACTTACTGAGTGCCTACTGAGAACCAGGCACTGTACTAAATGTTGAAGAGAGTACAACAGTACCGAGACTCATTTTCTGCTGATGGATTGTGCAGTTTAATGAGGGAGAAAGACAGAAATTATTTAGAGAAAGCAGGAGGAAGAACACTTATAATGAAGGAAGCAGTACAAGTGCTGCTTGATGAAACAGCTGAAAAAATAAATATATAAATACATAAAAATACACACGTACAGGAGTACTGAGGGCAAGGGACTGCCATACTTGGACTTTACATGAATTTCTACCGCATAAGAGAGGTGACGCAAACGTCCATGTTCACTTAATCCTAAAGTCCTAAATTTATATCGGTGTGGCTTCAGGATTCCCTTCCATTGTCAGACATGGGTCTGGAGAATTTTTTTGCATATTTATATTTCATTTTGGCCCCAGGATGTAATAAGAGACCAGTTTATAAAGGTTCTAGGAGCAAGTGTCTGTATTATTTTATACGGATCAGTGCTCAAGGCTTAGAAATAGCTCAAATCTTTCAGTTTTTTATGGTATTGAGCATCTGTTGAGTTCCTGGTACTGTACTAAACGCTTAGATACATGATAATCAGGTTGGACACAGTCCCTGCCCCACATGAGGTACACAGTTTTAGTCCTCTTTTTACAGATGAGGTAAATGAAGCACAGAGAAGTTGAGTGACTTGCTCGAGGTCACACAGCAGACAAGTGGTGGAGCCGGGATTAGTACCCAGGTCCTTCTGACTCCCGGGCCCTTGCTGTATCCACTAACCCATGCTGCTTCCCTCCCGAGACATCCCAAAATAAACGTTAATTGCTTAATTTATATAAATGCACTCATTCCTACTGCAACGCTTCTCCAGTGGACTTCCTTGGTTCGGTCTGGCAGACACATTCTGTTGCCAGACGCTGATGTCAGTCCGTGGAAATGGGTCACCTTTTTATTCGGTGCTTCCCAGGCATCTAGTATAGTGCCGCGCACCAAGAAGGCGCTCAGTAAATGTAGCTGCTGCTGCTACTGTTGATACTAATATAGTTAAATGTGTTATTTCCCTGTACATATTAAATGGTATCCTGCGGGGAAGCGTGGTACTGGACATTGGCGATTTCTCTAGGCCCCATCTGTCTCTATGATGGTCTCCCCAGGTGGAGTCTAGGAGTTACAAGAAAAATGCAAGAAAGGAGCGCTTCTACCCAGAAGTTCGCAGTCTGTGGAGAAAGGACAAACACAAATATTTAAAAAAAAAAATGAAGTATTCCTAATGTCAGAAACATTCGAACAGACCCAAGAACGCAAAATGTCAGCAACAAATAATCAGCATTTCTGGAGTGAGAAGCAGTATGGCCTAATGGATAGAACATGGGCATGGGAGACAAAAGGACTTGGGTTCTAATCCCAACTCTGCCACTCATCTGCTGTGTGACCTTGGACAAGTGACTTCACTTCTTTGTGCCTCAATTCCCTCGTCTGTCAAAAGGGGTATTTTTACTGTGACCCCAATGTGGAAAAGGGACTGTGCCCAACCTGTTTAGCGTGTATGTACCCCAGTGTTTAATACAGTGCCTGGCACATTCATTCATTCAGTCGTATTTATTGAGTGCTTACTGTGTGCAGAGCACTGTACTAAGCGCTTGGGAAGTACAAATCAGCAACAGATAGAGCCGGTCCCTACCCAACGGCAGGCTCACAGTCTAGAAGGGAGAGACAGACAACAGAACAAAACAGGTAGACAGGTGTCAATACCATCAGAATAAATAGAATTATAGCTATATACACATCATTAGTAAAATAAATAGAGTAATAGTGGCAAGACCCCAGGCTTGGGTGTCAGCAGTAATGCGTTCTAATCCCAGCTCCGCCACTTGTCTGCTGTGTAACCTTCGGCAAGTCACTTAGCTTCTCTGGGCCTCAGTGACCTGATCTGTAAAATGGGGATGAAGACTGTGAGACCCACATGGGACAACCTGATGACCTTGCATCTATCCCAGTGCTTGATGCTTGAATGCTTGATGCACAGTAAGCGCTTATCACATACCATCACCAGGGCTCAGAGGGCAGTTCTCTTTCCCGCAGTCCCCCACCCCTCTAAATTACAATAAAGCGTGATTGTATACCCCATTTTGGTCGGCTCCTGGACGGCAGGGAAGGGCAGCATAGTAAGCGCTTAATAAATACCATAAAAAGTTGGGAGGTGGCATTGGGAGCCAGGTGTGATTAATTTGGAAATGACTCTCAGAAAAGAGAAATTTTATAAGATTTTAAGGAGGGAAAAGAGACAGTCGTTTGTAAGCAGGGAGAGCGAAAGGTGCAATTTCCGTAAAGTTCTATTGTCTTTCTAAATTGCTGCTATTGTTCCAAATCTCATAATAGTATAATAATACTAATAATCGTTGGTAAGCGCTTACTGTGTGCCCAACACTGTACTAAGCGCTGGAGTAGATATAATATGGCTTAGTGGAAAGAGCACGGGTTTGGGAGTCCAGAGTTCATGGATTTTAATCCCTGCTCCACCACGTGTCTGCTGTGTGTCCTTGGGAAAGTCATTTCACTTCTTTGTGCCTCAGTTCCCTCATCTATAAAATGGGGATTAAGTCTGTGAGCCCCACATGGAACAACCTGATTATCATGCATGTACCCCAGTGCTTAGAACAGTGCTTGGCACATAGTAAGCGCTTAACAAATAGCATCATTATTGTTATTATGTCAGACCCATTTCCTGTCCCATATGGGGCTCACAGTCTAATCTCCTGAGCTGGACAAAGCTTGTGTGCCCCCCACCTGGTGGTCCTAGGGGTGGGGGAATCTTCCCTGTTTCCTAAATCTTCCTTTCAAGGTCCCAAAGTGCTCTGTCCCTAAGTGGCCCAAGTCCATGACTTGCTCTGGATCAATTTTCTGGCTTTCATATGCTGGAAGCCACCTTCCCTTTCTCAAGACTATGAATCTCAGAGGAACAAAGAAAGGGGAAGGGAGGATTAAGGGAAGACGAAAATCCAGCAGAGGAAATAAAAATTTGCTTGTCTTCATCTCCACAGCTCTCTTCCTCCTATACTTTTCGAAGAAGTCAATCAGCAGAATTTATTGAGCACTGAATGTGTTGAGTGCACTCTACCAAGTGCTTGGGAGGGTACAATATGACAGAGTTATTATATATGTTCCCTGCACACAGGGGCCTTACAGTCTAGAACCAACATTTATCGAACACAGGGTACATTTTTCTGGGTGATTTATGGGTTCTGGCTCTGTGGGAAAGCAGGAATGGAATAATTGTAGTGCAAAAAGTGAGCGAGTACAAAAAGGAGACACACAAAACTTGGACACAGATCGGGTATTTCTGCTAGTTCCATCCAGAGAGCTCTTCTGTGGTTTGCATATCTGCATTCAAATCCTGTAGTACTCCCATTTCCCTTTTCATCCCTAGCTGATCTCCCAGAAAAACGTTTAGGGGAAATAAAGCTTCAGCATTATTTTTGAAAGAATCATATATATGTTGTCTTTCTTATACGGAGTTACTCATTTTTTTTTAAGAAATGCACATTTGGATGAAGAGCATTATGCTCCAGCCATCAGATACTGTTAGAAAGGATGGTGCTACACAAACTCGGGTGTTTAAAATGAAATTCATTTAGTGTTCATCAGAGAGAGAGAAACATAGAAGGCAAAATAGAATCACATTCAAAATAGGACGAGAATGCGTGGTGCCTTTGATGCATTCATGAGTGGAAAACCAGGCACCAAGTACAGTACCCTAATTCCCTTGGGTCTTTGGTTTTTGGTAGTTCATTTGAAATGTCCATACTCCGTTTTTGTGACTTACAATAGGAGCTGGTAATAAAAAAAATACAGCCTCAGCTCACACATTTTTCTTTTAAAGGCAAGTCGCTTACTGTGAAAATTGCAGGGGACTTTTTATCACCGGTCATGCATGGCCACGATGGCCGCCATCCCTGAGTTTCTGTTTTATTACAGTGTCACTGCAGATGCTTTTGAGCGTTTCAGATTTTAGGTGGTTGGGTGGGGAAGGTGGAATTTATTAGAACTGCCTAGAGGGATGGAAATAGATTTTTAACTTTGGAGTTTTCATTTTATTCTTATTCTGAGAATTAGGGTTAAAATTGCCCAATGCTTTTCTACCCTGCCGTTCTGCAGACAGTGGAGAAAGTAAAAAAAAAAAAATCTAACCAGAATGCTGCAGTCTCCCAAGAGGGTGTTGCAGTGTGTTGCAGTATGAAGATGGTGCTATCCCCAATCATTGAATCCTTTAGTGGTATTTTTTACACGCTTATTGTGTTCTGTGCATTGTAGTGAGCACTTGTCAGAGGACAGTACAGATGGTAGACATGGTCCCTGCCCTCTAGGAGCCTACAGTCTAGAAGGGGGTGCAGTCATTAAAATAAATGATAAAAGAAGGGGAGCAATTGAATATAAGGATGTGCACTTAAGTGATGCGGGGTTGGAGGTAGGGCGAGTGTACCCAGTGCTTAGAGGGTATGATTAAGTGGATGAGTGAGGCAGTAGAGAGGGAAAATAGGGTCAGTCAATGAGAGCTTAATCCTGGAAGGCTCCTTGGAGGAGATATGATTTCAGTAGGGCTTTGAAGAAAGGGGGAGAGTTCCAGACAGGATGGGAGGGCATGAGCAAGGGGGTCAATGGCGGTGAGGCAAGAAAGAGGGACAGAGAGTAGGTTAGTATTAGAGGAGAGAAGTGTGGCAGCTGGAGTGACCCCACAGTCCCTCACTGGCTGAAAGGGCTGTGGCAGAGGTGGTGAATCCATTTTCATCCTGCAACAACCATTCCAGAGCTTTTCCTTTTACAAGAACCAAATTCCAGCCCATTCTCTTTATTTCCAGCTCAATTTCCAGGGTTCTGAGGCCCCTCTGCAAATGTCTTTCTGCCCTTTGAGTTTGGTGAGCAGTTGTGAGAAAAGGCCCAAGTCACACTTCCATCAAATCATTCTACTATAGAGCAAGAGAGAGGGGAGAAGGAGAGATTTGGGTTATCCCACAGCTCAGCATGCTGGGGAGGTTGTTCTCTGATGACTAACATCACTGTCCCATCCTAAATTTCCCGGTAACACCGGCAGCCGTTTTGTCCCAGAGACAAATTCATTCATTCATTCAATTGTATTCATTGAGCGCTTACTGTGTGCAGAGCACTGTACTAAGCACTTGGGAAGTACAAATCGGCAACGTATAGAGACGGTCCCTACCCAACAACAGGCTCACAGTCTAGAAGGGGGAGACAAACAAAACAAAACAAGTAGACAGGTGTCAATACCATCAGAATAAATAAAATTATAGCTATATACAAATAATAAGATAAATAAAGTAATATGTACAAATATACAGAAGTGCTATGGGGAAGGGAAGGGGACGGGTGGGGAGGGGAGGAGGAGGAGAGACGGAGAAATCACAAACTGCCATCAGCTTTTGCTGTTCCAAATGGCTTAGTGATTCCATTGTGCCAATAGCAAAACCAATCTGAATACAGTGTTGTCTCTCAGGGTCAGAGAGTCCTGTTTGAAGACACTTTTACTTACTCATCTTAGACGGTAAGCTCATCCTCTAGGCTTTAAGCTTGTTGTCGGCAGGAGGTGTGTCTGTTATATTGTAGTCTCCCAAAAACTTACTACAGTGCTCTGCACGTAGTGCTCAATAAATACGATCAACCCAGAGGAGAAAGGATCTCTTTGTCATTTGGTGCAGCCTGGGTGGCTGGCATCACCTCGGGCCAGTTTTCGGAATAAAAGTACAATATATTGGAAATACAATTGATTCTGTCAAGCTATAGAAATCCAGAACAATAATTTCCAAGTGACACTATTCTAGTCTGTGAGTAGAATGTGTGCCATTACACACCCACGTAGAACCCCTCTGGAGAGGTCATGGTGCTTTTCTGTAACATTAATCTCATTTTAGCAGATGAGGAAATTGAGACATTAATTGAGTTGCACAGGGCTATGCAGAAACTAAGTGGCAGAACCACCAGGCAGGGTTCTTTCTGCAGCATTTGTTCATTGTTCATTTCAAACAAAGCGTAAGTGAATTCTTCCTTTATAGCTACATGTAAACATTTAAGATGTTTGAAGTTACCCATAACCTTTGTTTACTTACCAGCAGTCAGCTGTTTGAGCGGCCTTGTTTCAAGTCTTCTCCAACTCTCTTTCTCCATACAGGAAATTTAAAATTTTCTGTGTATCTCCAAATTAGAATTTTGAATGCCCATGTTTCTCTTAGCCCACTTCCACTGTACACCTACACTGTTGGTCTCTTTGGTTCTCAAGGGTTAAACACACTTCTGCACTAGCAAACATTGTTTTAAATTGTATTGAAACTAAATTTGATAGTGGTTTAAAATTATAAAATATAGTATACAATACATATATACAATATAATATTATAAATATAAAAATTATTATAAAATATATAGTATATAATTTATAAATATAATATATTATAAATATGAGAAGCAGCGTGGCTCAGTGGAAAGAGCCACGGGCTTTGGAGTCCGAGGTCAGGGGTTCAAATCCCGTCTCCGCCAATTGTCAGCTGTGTGACTTTGGGCAAGTCACTTAACTTCTCTGGGCCTCAGTTCCCTCATCTGTAAAATGGGGATTAAGACTGTGAGCCCCCGGTGGGACAACCTGATTACCGTGTAACCTCCCCAGCACTTAGAACAGTGCTTTGCACATAGTAAGTGCTTAATAAAATGCCATCATTATAAAAAAATATAAATCTCCTTTAAAGGAACCCAAATGAGTACAAATTAGTGCTTTTTAACCCCATAAAATAATGGATCTGAACGGGTGAATGGAAGCAGAAACATCTGTAGTGTGACACAAAGTCTATCTTTGAACTGGAAAAGATCCATTCTTTACGAACAGGCGTATCCTTTTCCTAGTATGAAAATCAGCAGTACTTTTTGCAGTCTCTGGACTTCATGTGACTGCCAAAACAAAACCTCCTCTCTGGAGCAGAAGTGAAAGAAAGAAAGGTTAGTCCTAAACACAGATCAGAAGTTAAAGCTTTATTTTTAGACAGAAGTCATATGAATTAGAGAAGTATTTCTGCTAGAGTGTGGTGTGTCAACTAAGCCATGCTACAGTGTGGGAAAACATGGTTGTGTGCATTTGTGGGACATCAAAGTGAGTACGACACCGCGAGTTTTCTGTAATTCAAGATCTTCAGGAACAAGAAGCAAAAATCAAGGAGAGTGATAGTCTTCACAAAAGCTATTGCATCTTTTTTTTTCTCTCCGCGTCATTGGTTTTGTGGCTACCATGGATACTCCGTGTTGATTCTGATGCTGTTGAACAAATGGAAAGAAAAACAATTTTAGCCAGATGTTAGCTCTCAAATCCTTTCCTAATAGACCACTGCTAACCACTGACATTATGTCTGAGGGATAATGCTGAAGGATTCTTTGGGAAGAGAATGTGCAGAGCAGATGCTCTTCTGATGGAATGTTGGAACTTTCAGGCTCTATCCCCAGAAATTCCACATCCATCTTTCAAAGTGAATGCTTTGGTAATATTTAATCCTGGCATTATGTCTCCTCAAGCCAATAATCTAGCTTCTTGATGCTAATCAAAGCTGTCAACGTAATAACCACTTCCTACATAAGCAAGCATGGAGAACTCATTCTGGGTCTTTAGTGAGAAGCTTTTCACACATGAAATTGGTGTTTGTCTCCATTGATTACACTAAACAATGCGTGTTCCAAGAGGGAAGAACAGTTTGTTAGGCCATCTGAACAAGCCAGTAAACACAAAACCGAGATCGGAACAGAAAATGATTTGGCTCTTTCAGAAATGGGGCAGTATTAAGCCTGGAAAAGTTTCTATGTTTGAGCCCGTGGGGTGCTGGCATGCCTCGCTCAAGCGTTGCAATTAGGGGCGAAAAAAGTTTATAAAGTGGGCGCTTTGCAAATGCCACTGTGGAAAGACATTTTTTTTTCTTTTTGCTTGCTATTAAGTCGCCCTGAATGCTCTGGAAGAGGATACATATGGTGGGAATTAGATAATGACCCCTGACCCTCATAGAGTTTATAATCTTTCAGGCAAACAATCAGTATTTATTGAGCATCCCTGAGCATTGTTTCAAATGCTTTTTTACCTTTTAGTAAAATAAATCAACTTAAGAGCTCAATAAATCCCATAGATGGAAGATAGTGTTTTAGTTTCCTCTTCTGTAAAATGGTGATCAAGTGCCTGTTCTCAATGTCCTTACTCTGTGAGCCCCATATGGGATTGGGATTACGTCTGATCTGATTACCCTAGAGTTTAGGTCAGCATTGGGCTGTACTTTGGCTTCCTTTAGATTGTAAGCTCCTTAAGGCTGGGGGACTTGTGCCTGGCCTCTGCTTTTCTCTCCAAAACGCTGAGCATTTTGTACTCAGAAGCTGAGTCAGTGCTACTGATTGATTGACTGGTTTCATATCCCATTCGGCAACTCTTGAGTTTAGAGGGTCCATTAAATACCAAAGGGTAGCTTTTTGCCAGAGTGTCTCCAAATGTGGAAAAATTGGAAAATTGGGCAATTGATTTGCTACCATTCTGCTTTCTAGAGCCTAGTTTTTCTATGTTGAATGGGGTAGGTTCTCCAGCCATAAAGCAAGTAGGCAACCCCAATGTCAAGTGAAAATTGGCTTCACTGACAGAAAGCATAGTACATTTTTTGACATTTTAAAAATACTGTCTTTACTACTTGGAGCTGGTCCTCACATTCCCGCAAGTGCTAGTGGTTTCCATTTAAGGCAGAAATACTTATATCACTAAAATAATGTGTAACTTTAACATCTGTTATGTTTCACTCCAATTTGCAAGTTAGGTTAATTAGATTCTGTGTCGTGGCTGTTTGGAATGACATCCAGCTTCTCATCTATGTTCCCTTGGCTAGTTGAAAAACCTGGGTTAAGAGTATTAAGTATCCAGTGGAAGATGTTCTAAAGGTAGCTGCTTTGCTGGTCCTTTACCTTTCATGGCATTTTCATTTTGAAAATGGGGTACACTGAAACATAGCTCCAGAAGCCTTTATAGACTTTTATGTCCTCTTCTGAGTGGAAGTGTACATGGACCTCTGAAGCGGTTTCAGTGTATGCCATAAAAAGTTTTAAAGAAAATGTATCCGTTTCTCTTCATGCATTTATGCAAGTCCCATTTTAAAATACTCACTTTTGACTACATGTCCTTCGAGTGCTGCATAAAATTCACTTCCTTCAACTTAGCAGTACTAATCTGGGGATCATAAAAAAATAAACCTTTGTTATTAGAGAAAGAATGGGGTATGGGTCAGAAGAGAGTGAAATTTTATATACCAGAAGATGGATTTATGTGTGGATTGGAAGTTTTGCTTTGAATGTGAATCAAAGGAAGTTGATACTTGGAGGCAAATTTACAATTTGTGGTAAAACCACAGCCCATTTTGCTGCCACATCCTTACGTAATACATCTCAATTACCATCTCTCTCCATAAATTTGAACATTTAATACACTGTATCCTAATCACCCGAGTTGTCAGTGTCTGACATTAGTTTCAGAGTAATTGCCTTTCATGTTAGTTGCAAATTTGGCTGCCAGGATGTAGTTCATTGAGATCCTGAGTCGACTGTGGGGTGATGTGACTGGTTGACTCAGAGGTGGGGTACCCCCCAGGTGCCCAAAACCAAAGGAGAAAAGCAGGGCCATTTGGTTATGGGGCACTTGTTTTCCTGCAGCCTGTTCTCTGCTGCCATTCTTGAAGTCGCGACATGGGAACTGGAAGCAGACTATGCTTCCAGGGGCAACAGAGACTTGCACTGTGGTATAATAATAATAATTGTGGTATTTAAGTGCTTACTAAACACTGGGATAAATGCAAGCAGATCATGTTGGATACAGTCTCTGTCCCACATGGGGCTCACAGTCTTAATCCCTATTTTACAGATGAGGTCTCTGAGGCATAGTGAACTGACTTACCCCAGGTCCCATAGCCGGCAGAGTCGGGATTAGAACCCAGGACCTCTCTGACTTCCAGCTCTACTCTCAATCCACTAAACCATCGTGCCAGCATCCTTCCCACACACCTCTGACCATCCATCCCTACCCAGTACATGTCTGCAGAGCCGTGGGTTTGCCGGTCCCTTCAGCGGGGCGAGCGAGGCCTCTAACTAGAAACTCTCCAGCGCATTCCATCTCCTCTTGAACCTCAGTTCCTGAATCCCTTTCCAGGCCTGAGAGGTGTGGGATGGGACTGAGGTGGGAGCAGGTAGGTTGGAGTGGGATTGGGAGACAGCGAAGCTGAAGTGAGGGGAAGAAAAAGAAGCAAATGGTGGGGCTGCTCTGGACAGACCCAGGCTTGGCCTTAGCAAGTCCTGGGCGTTGTGGTTCCGGAGGCAGCAGCAGTGACTTCCAGGTGTGGGGAAATCAATCAATCGTATTTATTGAGCGCTTACTGTGTGCAGAGCACTGTACTAAGCGCTGGGGAAGGGCAGTTCCCCAGTGGGACGCTCCCTCCTACAACCCAAACCCACCTAGAAACAAGCACTGATTACCTCACCGTACCTCATTCTCGCCTGTCCCGCCATCGACCCCCTGCCCTCGTCATTCCCCGGGCCTGGAATGCCCTCCCTCTGCCCATCCACCAAGCTAGCTCTCTTCCTCCCTTCAAGGCCCTGCTGAGAGCTCACCTCCTCCAGGAGGCCTTCCCAGACTGAGCCCCTTCCTTCCTTTCCCCCTCGTCCCCCTCTCCATCCCCCCATCTTACCTCCTTCCCTTCCCCACAGCAGCTGTATATATGTATATATGTTTGTACATATTTATTGCTCTATTTATTTATTTATTTTTTTTACTTGTACATATCTATCCTATTTATTTTATTTTGTTAGTATGTTTGGTTTTGTTCTCTGTCTCCCCCTTTTAGACTGTGAGCCCACTGTTGGGTAGGGACTGTCTCTATATGTTGCCAATTTGTACTTCCCAAGCGCTTAGTACAGTGCTCTGCACATAGTAAGCGCTCAATAAATACGATTGATGATGATGATGATGACCTGGTGTGACCTACAACTTTGCTGCGGTCTATGCGGGTCTGGTAATTGCGGTCGGGTGGGTCTCTGCCGGGAAATTCCTCCACCTCAAGAGGATGTCATGGAGACATTCAGGTGTCGCTGTAGGCTGGTGACTGCTCCGGCGGCAGGAACATAAGACCACGAGCCCTAGATTGGCTTTGTAGAGTCGGTTTTAGACTGCACTGTATAACGATCAGTCTTCTAGAGCCGTGTGTTTTTGAGGCATCCAGAACCTGTTGAAGATTGGTGAAAGAATTACAGAGAAGGAAAGGAGAAATAATTATTTGTATTGAGTCTGTCTCTCCACCTTTAGACCGTGAGCTCGTTGTGGGCAGGAAATGTGTCTGTTTACTGTTGTATTGTACTCTCCCAAGCGCTTAGTACAGTGCTCTGCATGGAGTAAGTGCTCAATAAATTCATTCATTTCATTCATTCAATTGTATATATTGAGCGCTTTCTGTGTGCAGAGCACTGTCCTAAGCGCTTGGGAAGTACAAGTTGGCAACGTATAGAGACGGTCCCTACCCAACAGCGGGCTCGCAGTCTAGAAGGGGGAGACAGACAACAAAACAAAACATATTAACAAAATAAAATAAATAGAATAAATATGTACAAGTAAAATAAATAAATAAATAGAGCAATAAATATGTACAAACATATATACAGGTGCTGTGGGGAGGGGAAGGAGGTAAGGCAGGGGGAGGAGTGGGAGAGGAAGGAGGGGGCTCAGTCTGGGAAGGCCTCCTGGAGGAGGTGAGCTCAGTAGGGAGGAAGAGAGCTAGCTTGGCGGATGTGCGGAGGGAGGGCATTCCAGGCCAGGGGGAGGACGTGGGCCGGGGTTCAACGACGGTCGAACAAATGAGTGAATAATAGCATTTATTAAGCACTTACTGTGTATAGAACACTGTACTAAGCTCTGAGAGAGGGTATACAGGTGGGAATTAGATATGGTCCCTTTCCCCTGTGGGGCTAACAAACTACATTTCTCAGGAAGAAAAGGGACTGACTCACTACTGCTTTGGGGTTTTTTTTAGTGGTATTTGCTAAGCACTTACTACGTGTCATGCTCTGTTCTAAGCGCTGGGGTGCATGCAAGTCAAGCAAGCCAGATGCAGTCTCTGTCCCACATATGGCTCACATTCAAGTAGGAGGGAGAGCAGGTACTGAATCCCCATTATACAGTTGAAGAAAGAAGTTAAGTGACTTGCCCAAGATCACACAGCAGGCAAATAAAGGAGCTGCGATTAGAACCCAGGGCCTCTGGCTCCTAGGCTTGTGCTTCCATACCTTTTGCCACTTTATGAGATAGCTCTAGATGGAACCAAGTCCCCAGCTTGCTCTTGGGGATGGATGGAGACAATATACCTCTCTTATTTCCTGACCCTGGTTGAAAGAGTTTGGTTTGCTCCAGTTCTGAGAACAGGGTCCAAATGGTGAGACTCACTGTCATGAGTAAGCTGATGAGAAGGTAGGCCAGGGAAGTAGGGATTGGTGATCTATTGAGTGGATTTTCTGACAAGTCTTCAGGTTCCGGGTCTTTAAATTTCCACCTAAACTTTCCCTTTGCATTCTTTTCAAAATGGATTTCTAATAAAAGTAAGATTTGTTGGCAGACATATGTAATCCAAAAGTTGTACAGCCCTTGAAAGGACTCACGCAGTGTTCCCTTTTGGATTCTGTTCAGATTTCACATCTCTATTCTTTTTGAATGCTTAGATTGGTCAAAGGCTCTTTTGGCTTATCTTCCTAAGTACTCTAGCAAGGTGTGCCCGGTGTCACAAAATGTGTGACTCTATTAGCACGGTCATGGTCTGCCATGGTCTGACAGGTTTAAAGAAAACTAAGGTTAAATACCAGCCTTTATCAGGGAGATGCTTCACACAGTTAGAGGTTTGCGTTGGCAACCCAGAGCTTTATGCTGTCACAAAATTTTTTGCCACCAAGGCAGTACACAGTACAGCATCTCTAGAATTCACCCTTTCCTCTCTAGCCACGCTGGTCCTCTCTCGACTTCTGCATCAGCTTTCTCTCTGACCTCCCTATCTCCTTTCTCTCTCTATTCCAGTGCATACTGCACTCTGCTGTCAGAATCAGCACTTAGTATAGTGCTCTGCACCCAGTAAGTGCTCAATAAATACAATTGAATGAATGAATGAATCATTTTTCTAAAAAAACAAATGTTCAGTCCATATCTCTCCACTCTTGCAGAAACTCCAGGGTTGCCCATCCACCTACACATCAAACAGAAACTCTTTTCCATGGACTTTAAGACATGCAATCAGCTCTCCCCCTCCTTTCTTACCTCACTGATCTACTACAACCCATCCCCTTCTCTCCTCCAATCCCAACCTACTCTTTGTAGTTCGATCTCATCTATCCGCCGTTGACCCTTTGGGCATGTTCTCCCTCCCTCTTCACATAATCAGCCCATGTCCTCCCTCTGGCATGGAGCACCCTCCTTCTTCGTATAATCAGTCAGTGGTATTTATTGAGCATCTACTGTGTGCAGAGCACAGTATTAAGCCCTTGGGAGAATATAATACAACAGAGTTGGTAAACATGTTCCTCACCCGCTAGGAGCTTACAGTCTAGAGTAAGACAAACCACCACTCTAACCACCTTCAAAGTCATGTTAAATTACATCTCCTCCTAGGTTCTTTCCCTGACTGTGCCCTCATCTTCCCTAACTGCCCCACCGTCCCCTCTGTGTCATCGAGGCATTCAGGTGTGTACCCTGGAAGTACATCCCATCCTCATCCCACAGTACTTATGTACATATAGTAATAATTGTGGCATTGGTTAAGCACTTACTATGGGCCATACAAGGTACTAAATTCTGGGGTAAATACAAGATAATCAGGTTGGATACAGTCCCTGTCCCACATTGGGCTCAGAGTCTAAGTAGGAGGGATGAGGAAACTGAGGAGTCATGGCTTGCCCAAGGTCACCTACCTACCTAGCCCTAGCAGGTAAGTGACAGAGCTGGGGTTAGACCCCTGGCCCTCTGACTCTCTGTGCTCATTCCATTAGGCCATGCTGCTTCCCTAAAGCTGCCATTTCCCTTATCTGTAATTTATTTTAATGTCTCTCTTTCCCTCCAGAATATAAGCTCCTAGTGGACATGGATCATGTCCATCGACTCTTCTTGTATTGTACTTTCCCAGGTACTTTCTACAGTGCTCTGCACACAGTCAGTGCTCAGTAAATACCACTGGTTGATTGATTAGGCAGAGAAGTAGAAAATCAAATTCAGAAGGTCAGCTTTTCTTTTGGGAGCAGGCCTCAGTTTAGATGCAGCTCAAATTTTATACCAAACTGACAGTTCAAACCTGTGGTATTGTTCAGTCTTATAAATGACCCTGAGACCATATATAAGACTTGCTATAGACTGTTTTCCAAGGAGCCACTTTATTCTTGCCCAATAAGTATTCATTTCTCTACTCCTCGCCCCTACCAAGAAAAAAAAGAAGCCAGAAATATATTGCTTTCGAAGATGATGTTGGATGGGCTTAAAAGCAGCGTGGCTTAGTGGAAAGAGCACGGGCTTGGGAATCAGAGGCCGTGGGTTCTAATCCCGGCTTCGCCGCTTGTCAGCTGTGTGACTTCAGGCAAGTCACTTAACTTCTCTGTGCCTCAGTTACCTCATCTGTAAAATGGGATTAAGACTGTGAGCCCCACATGGGACAACCTGATTACCTTGTACCTATCCCAGCGCTTAGAACAGTGCTTGGCACATTGTAAATGCTTAACAAATACCATCATTATTGTTATTATTATTATTATTATTATTATTATTATTATTATCATCATCCGTGGGCCTTAGAGTCGTCTCACGTTCAGTTCCAGCAGTCCAAACAGACATATGAGAACAGCTTTGACCAACCAAATACGTTTCCTGTCCCCTTCTAAGACATTTGTCAGGTCTGTTATATTGTAATTCTCCCAAGCACTAAGTAAAGTGCCCTGCACACAGTAAGTGCTCTGTAAATACAATTGATTGATTGATTGTTGGGCTACTCCTTATATTGCATACAATTGATTGATTGTTGGGCTACTCCTTATATTGCAGAGAAAAATAGAAAATAATGAATGCATGTATTCAATTCAGACATTTCTTGCTTTAAACTGGAAATTCATACTGATAAAAGGCAGCGTCATGTGAATCCATCCAAAACGAACCCAGTTTTAAATAGTTAAAAAGCGGTTCGGCTCCCAACTGAAACCTAAAAGCTTATTCACGTCACGGAAGCTAAAAGCGGAGTTGTAAGAGTTTGCCGTCTGTGTAAAAGGTCAGAGACAAAGAGCTCCATCTCTAATGCCCCGCCTCTTCACCCTCTTGAGATGATAGTGTAAGGACAGCATTGCAGGCACCACTGAGTTCGTGGGTCATATTCAGCGATTTCCTACTTTATGCTGGGGATGAGTTCTGAGACCATTTGGAATATGTAAAAAATGAACCCATAGTAAAAGGGGATTACAGTCCGAGAAATAAAACAAAAATGTCCTTGCAAGTCCAAAACAGTTTGAGGAATCCAGTTTTCAATATCAGGCTGTGCTTTTAATCCCCGTCGACTAGACAGTTTGCTAAAGAAGTCAATCAGGGCCTGAGAATCCGCTATCATCTGCTCCTCCTCACTTCTGTGAGGGAATGACTTGCAAGTCCAGAGGCCTGCAGCCTGTTGAGTCATTTTCTTTTCTGTGAGCTGAGCTCCCAAAGAATGTGTCTTTGGGCAGTGTGAGGCTGTTTGTTTTATCTCTGGTTAACTGTTCATCAGTCTGCTTACTCTTTGCCTTTAGCGTGTAACCCCACCACTACCCGGTGTTGAAGACCAGCAGGGAACAGTGCATGATAGGACCTGCCATTCCTTTATCTTTATTTGAATGTATGATTTCTCTTAATTTTACTATTCTTTAAAATTTCTCTTTGTCCCTCTCTCCCACTAGACTGCGAGCTCACTGTGAACAGAGAATGTGTCAGTTGTAATTGTTATATTTTATATCTATAAATATAAATCTATAAATAAAATATATATATTTTTTATATATTGTATATATATAATGGCATTTGTTAAGCACTTACTATGTGCAAAGCACTATTCTAAGTGCTGGCGGGGATACAAGGTGATCAGGTTGTTCCACGTGGGGCTCACACAGTCTTAATCCCCATTTTACAGATGAGGTCACTGAGGCTCAGAGAAGTTAAGTGTCTTGCCCAAGGTCACACAGCAGACGTGTGGCAGTGCTAGGATTAGAACCCATGACCTCTGACTTCCAAGCCCAGGCTCTTGCCACTGTGCCATGCTTGCTTCTCACTTTCCCAAGAATTTAGTACAGTGCTGTGCACACTGTAAGCACTCAGTAAATATGATTGATTGATTTGCCTGTAATTTGTTTTAATGTCTGTCTCTCTCCATGGTGTATAAGCTCTTTGTGGTCAGGCATTGCATCTGCCAACTCTATTATATCGTACTTTCCCAAGTGCTCAGTACAGTGCCCTGCATGCAGTAAACACTCAACAGGTACCACTCATTGATTGATCAAGTTGATTATCTATAAGGCAAGCCTCCTTCTTAGATTGTAAGCATGGTGGGGGCAAGCACTGAGGTATCTGTGATTCAAGGAAACATCCTTGGTACTTAGTGTGTCGCTCTGGACACTCAGGGCACTTGATGAATTCATTCATTCATTCAGTTGCATTTACTGAGCGCTTACTGTGTGCAGAGCACTGTTCTAAGCACATGGGAAGTACAAATCGGCAACATATAGGGACGGTCCTGACCCAACAACAGGCTCACAGTCTAGAAGGGGGAGACAGACAACAAAACAAAACAAGTAGACAGGTGTCAATACCATCAGAGTAAATAGAATTATAGCTACATACACATCATTAATAAAATAGAGTAATAAATATGTACAAATAAAATAGAGTAATAAATATGTACAAATATATGCAAGTGCTGTGGGGAGGGGAAGAGGGTAGGGTCGGGGGCGATGGGGAGGGAAGGAGGAGGAGGAAAGGAAAAAGGAGGGGCTCAGTCTGGGAAGGCCTCCTGGAGGAGGTGAGCTCTCAGTAGGGCTTTGAAGGGAGGAAGAGAGGTAGTTTGGCGAATGTGTGGAGGGAAGGCATTCCAGGCCAGAGGTAGGATGTGGGCCAGAGGTCGACAGCGGGACAGGCGAGAACGAGGCACAGTGAAGAGGTTAGCGGCAGAGGAGCGGAGTGTGCAGGCTGGGCTGGAGAAGGAGAGAAGGGAGATGAGGTAGGAGGAGGCGAGGTGATGGAGAGCCTTGAAGCCGAGGGTGAGGAGTTTTTGCCTGATGCGTAGGTTGATTGGTAGCCACTGGAGATTTTTGAGGAGGGGAGTGACACGCCCAGAGCGTTTCTTTTCAAAGATAATCCGGACAGCAGAGTGAAGTATAGACTGAAGTGGGGAGAGACAGGAGGATTAGTTGATCAGAAAGGAGGCTGATGCAGTAATCCAGTCGGGATAGGTTGAGAGGTTGAACCAGCAGGGTAGCGGTTTGGATGGAGAGGAAAGGGTGGATCTTGGTGATGTTGTGGAGATGAGACCGGCACGTTTTGGTGATGGATTGGATGTGTGGGGTGAGTGAGAGTGCAGAGTCAAGGATGACACAAAACTTGCGGGCTTACAAGACGGAAAGGGTGATAGTGCCGTCCACAGTGACGGGAAAGTCAGGGAGAGGACAGGGTTTGGGAGGGAAGATAAGGAGCTCAGTCTTGGACTTGTTGAGTTTTAGATGGCGGGCAGACATCCAGATGGAGGTGTCCTGAAGGCAGGAGGAGATACAAGCCTGGAGGGAGGGAGAGAGAACAGGGGTGGAGATGTAGATTTGGGTGTCATCAGCATAGAGTTGATAGTTGAAGCCGTGGGAGCGAAGGAGTTCACCAAGGGAGTGAGTATAGATGGAGAACAGAAGGGGACCAAGAACTGACCCTTGAGGAATGCTTGGGAAGACAGGAGATAATTGCAAATCAGCCCGCAGCACACCCAATCAGTCAGTGATATTTATTGAGTGCTTACTGTGTGCAGAGCACTGTACTAAGTGCTCAGGGGAGCACAGTACAGTAGAATTGGTAGGCATGTTCCCTGCCCACAAGGAGTGCTCAATCTGGAGGGGGAGACAGATGTTAAAAGAAATAAATTATGGATATGTACATATGGGCTGTAAGGCTGAGGATGAGGTGAGTATATAATGCTTTAAGGGAACAGATCCAAGTGCATAGGTTGTAATAATAATAATAATTATGGTATTTGTTAAGCACTTACTATGTGCCAAGCGACTGTTCTAAATGCTGGGGTCGATACAAGGTAATCAGGTTGGATCCAGTCTCTGTCCCACATGGGGATCACAGTCTTAATCCCCATTTTACAGATGAGATAACAAGCCCAGAGAAGTGAAGTGACTTGCCCAAGGTCACACAGCAGGCATGTGGTGGAGCCAGGGTTAAAACCCATGACCTTCTGACTCCCAGGCATGCGCTGTATTCACTACACCATGCTGCTTCTCTGTTGATTTTGATAGAGAGCTAAGTGAAAGACTGCTAAGCAAAATTTATTTTTCTCTAGGAAATAATGTAATTTATCAATAGTACTATAGTAGGCACTTATGAAAGTACAGTAGAGAAAAATAATGTATAATAATACAATCCCAAGATCAGAAAAAAAGTCAATCATATTTATTGAGCACTTAGTGTGTGTACAGAGCACTGTACTAAGCACTTGGGAGAGTACAATATAACAGTTGGTAGACACATTCCCTGCCCACAATCCAAAAAAATACAAATATATTAAAAAACAGTGATTCAAAACCACAATGTAATTACATAATCAAATAGCAAGGTAAATGTATACAAAAACGGAAATTTGAATTAACCTTATTTTTGTGTTCATTTATACAGTACTCAATTTTCTCATCCCATTAAAGCAGACACCTTATGTCAACAAACTAGAAATGTCATTAGCATTAGATAATAACACCTATTTACCAAAGATGAATCGAAATGAGTAATAAGCATTCAGACAGGAGGGGAAGGAAGTGTTTAAGCCAAAGTAAACTTGGCAGTTTCATCTTCGAGGAGAGGTCTGCGCCATTAAAATGTATTAGCCAAAGAGCGTGCATTATAAGGGGATTGCTGTATGGATTAATGGCTAAAATGCCGGGGGGTGGTGTGATTGTGGGGAATTTGCCAAAGCATGGTTTTTGGAGGAGGTGACTTCCTGAGAGGGGTCAGTCTGGGTTGGCCGATTTCGGAGGAGAGGGAGTTTCATGCTGTGAGCAGTGGGTCCAGTCTGAGAGTCAGTGAGCTAGGGAGAGCTAAGAAGGGTTGCTTGGAAAGAGCAAAGTGTATGAGCTGAGAAGTTGGGGCAGGGGAGAGCATGTACGTAAAAAGGAGAAGCTGATAGAGGGCCTTGAAATCAGTAATTAGGAGAGTTCTGTTAACAGAGAAGAAACCCTTCAATTGGTTCCAGACAGCTTTCCCTTTGTCTAACAAATGCAAGCACCTTGGGGTTGGCCTACCTTAGAGAGAGAGATTGTGTGTGTAAGTGATGGGAGACACTCTGAATATGATGGGAGCTGAATATGAAGGGATGATGGTATATAGGTGGTATTGTGGCTGCAGGGGATGAGGGGGATCGGAGGGAGGAGGAAGAGGAGGAGTAACAATGAAATTGAGGAGTGGGAGGCTGCGTGGCTGGAAGGCGATGGATACAACCGTTCCGATGGCCATGATTGTAGACGTTTTTTCTCTGAAAAATGCATTCTTCAGGAAGACTGATTCACTGCCGATATTGTGTGGAGCTCAGCTAGTTGGCAATATTTCTTTTTCATCGTTTGCTTTCGTAGCCTTTTAACCCTGGCCGTCGGAGGCTGGCGGGGTGGGGGAGAAAGTTCCTGGTATTGGTAGTTAAGTCAGCGCCAAAGCGTGTGACGCAGTGCCCTGCTTGGCTCCCAGCAGGGCCCACCGAGTGCTTTTGTCATGTGTGGTTCTTTATTAAAACGAAGCTTTCCGAATCTGTAGCTAGAGAAATTCAATTAGTAAACTTGAACTGCCCACACAGAGAGCTAGAGACACTGCTCGACGAAGGGCAAAATTGACTATTTGTGTGGGAGAAGCGTTTGTTCATGCCGAGGATCTGAAAGGAGTTGTGTGCCATGTTTCTCTAGGTTCTCAACAGGAGATGTGTAGAAGCGGCAGTGATGACGGGCCTGGCCCTGAACTGCAGAATAAACAAGAAATCCCTGTTTGACCGGAAACACTATTTCTACGCAGATCTCCCCGTAAGTATGCTTGGGGTGCGCTCCTCTGAGGCTACCAGTGGCCGGGGCGAGGGGTGGAGCGGGAGCCTCGGCAGAGCTGAGGGCGGGCCTCTCGAGTTTCCAGTCAGGGCTCTGTCAGTCTCAGCAGGACACCGAGCTGAGCCCCGATGAAGACAGGTGCTCCCTGATGCTTGCTAGATTGAATGCGATTGGCCTGATTGCTAACTCCTCGCTCAGTCTCATGTTTCTGGGAACCTTCACGTAATTGAACGGGGAATAGAAGAAGCCCGTTTGCCCAGGCTGGCTTCAGACGGTGTTTGCTGAAAGCAGACTTGTGGACAGCGGTCGTGCCCTCTCTGCTGGGACATGTGGCAGAAGCGTAGTGCGTCCCTGAAAATATCAGAGAACGGAATGGAAATATCATCTCCCTCTCTCCTTCTTGCAGGGCAGTCTGGGGGCCCTTAAATAGAATGTCTCTCTCTCCTTGGTCCTTTTCAGATAATAATAATTATGGTACTTGTTAAGCGCTTGCTATGTGCTAG
This sequence comes from Tachyglossus aculeatus, assembly GCF_015852505.1. NCBI lineage: Eukaryota > Metazoa > Chordata > Mammalia > Monotremata > Tachyglossidae > Tachyglossus > Tachyglossus aculeatus. The sequence goes on along the minus strand of NC_052077.1, from coordinate 22,208,865 downwards.
GCACTGCTCTAAGCTCTGGGGGTAGATTCAAGTCCCTGTCCCACATGGGGCTCACACTCTTAATCCCCATTTAACAGATGAGGTAACTGAGGTCCAGAGAAGTGAAGTGACGTACCCAAGGTCACACAGCAGACAAGTAAGGCCCTACTGAGAGCTCACCTCCTCCAGGAGGCCTTCCCAGACTGAGCCCCCTCCTTCCCCTCCCCCTCCTCCCCCTCTCCATCCCCCCGCCTTACCTCCTTCCCTTCCCCACAGCACCTGTATATATGTACATATGTTTGTACATATTTATTACTCTATTTATTTTACTTGTACATATCTATTCTATTTATTTTATTTTGTTAGTATGTTTGGTTTTGTTCTCTGTCTCCCTCTTTTAGACGGTGAGCCCACTGTTGGGTAGGGACTGTATATGTTGACAACTTGTACTTCCCAAGCACTCAGTACGGTGCTCTGCACACAGTAAGCGCTCAATAAGTACGATTGATTGATTGATTAATATGTTTTGTTTTGTTCTCTGTCTCCCCCTTCTAGACTGTGAGCCCACTGTTGGGTAGGGACCGTCTCTATATATTGCCAACTTATACTTCCCAAGCGCGTAGTACAGTGCTCTGCACACAGTAAGCACCCAATAAATACGATTGATTGATTGACTGAAGTAAGAAAATCAGGATTAGAACCCAGGTCCCTCTGATTCCCAGGCCTGCTCTATCCACTAGGCCATGCTGCTTCATCTGCCATCTCATGAAGGTCAAATAGATAGAGGTGTGGCCGTCTTGGCTCTCCCTCAGAGTTAGATTAAGCTGTTTAGGGGCTAGTGTGTCACCTCATTACCTCTGATGAAGTGAAGCCAAAATGAAGACCTAGGAGACTTTTGATTTTTTTTCTTCCCCCCTCCTCCAGTAGGGATGACTCTCAGTGGTTCACAGTCTGGGCAATCCAGCTTTTAAAATACGAAGGCCCTTTGCTTTGTTGCCCTCATCTAGGCCATTTAATTACTCATTAGTTCCTTGCCAGAAATGGGGGTGAAGCCCATTTTGTTACTAGTCAGTTTAGATCAAAGGTTTGATGGGATTAATGGATTAGTAGACATTTCAATTATCCTTGCCCTCTGTGTTCCCTAGATGTATCGGTGATTGAGTATTGGCTGGAGTTAAAGTTTCTAGACTTAAAGTAATGATAATATAATAATGGCGTTCAAGTGCTTACTCTGTGCCAAGCACTGTACTGAGCTCTGGGGGAGATATAATTGAATTGGACCCAGTTCCTACCTCACATTGAGCTCACAGTCTAAGTAGAAGGGAGAACAGACATTTCAAACTCATTTTATAGCTGAGGAATGAGAGATACAGAGAAGTCATGTTACTTGCCCAAGGTTGATCAGCAGGGAAGTAGTAGAGCCAGGAGTAGAAGTCAGATCCCTTGACTCCTAGGCTCATACTCTTTGCACTAGGCTGCGGAAACATTGTTTCCATTTCAATATTCACAGACCCAGCACTGAATGAAAGCTCCTTATTGCTGCCTTTGCTGGGATTTTGGGCTAGCTGACGGTTAGCAATCACCAGCTCAGTCCTCTACTCTGTCAATGAGTTGATTTTTTTCCTGCTTTATTCTTGCCGCTGCGTGTTTAAAGACAATTCAGCCATTTCACCAGAAGCAGAGGGAGAGGAGGGAAAGAGAGCTTGCAACAGTGGTTTGCATGCTGGCACTCTGTGCCTTTCACTAGCAGAACAGAGTGTCACAGCAGTCTCTGGCCAGGGAAACGAGGGAAGCTGGGTCAAGGAGATACCTGGCACGCTTGGTTAGCTTCAAGAGGGGAAACAAAAAACAAGGCTAAAGGCAGGCGCAACTGGCATCTGCAGCTTTGAGCGTGGATGGTAAAGTGCCTAACTGGCACTTCTTAATAAGGAGGGTCTGTCACAAGCCTTGTAATAAGATGCAGAGTTTAGGCTAATGAGCTGGATTGGGTCAATAAATCCTGCCCTTAAGGCTCTCTGACAGTGGGATTATTGTTATTCCTGAAGATGGCATTTTGGGAAGGGAAATGGGTTTGGTGTTTTGGATTGTCGCTTGCTGTTTGACGGAGGGGGTGGTGGTGTGTTTTACTCTCACTAATGAGGATCTGGGGGAAGGGGAAGGAAAGAGGAGGCCGGGCAGTTGTGAATCTGCAGTGCCTAAACTGTTTGCCTTGTTATTTTGTAACACTGCCGTTCGGGAAAATAGAAAGAAGAATAGCAGATAGCCGAGTTGATCCGGAGTTATTTTTCTTTTCAGTGAGCAGGCTGTGACAATAACTGTGAAACCCGTGTTTGTGTGCAGGCTGGCTATCAAATCACGCAGCAGAGGCTTCCCATTGCAGTGAAGGGGAGCCTGACATACTGCCTTCGGGCGGGAGCTAAGGCCAACCAGATGGTCACCAAAACTGTGAGAATTAAGCAGATCCAGTTGGAGCAAGACAGCGGCAAGAGCCTGCATGATGATGAGAGGTCTCAGACCCTCATTGATCTGAACAGGGCAGGTAGGTTTCGAACTCTCCTTAAGTACACTTTCCTTTCCTCTTAGAGGGAAAGGAGAATAGTACTCCTGAGTTGCTTTCTTTAATACTAATATTATTATTTTTATTATTATTATGGTATTTGTTAAGCACTTACTACATGCCAGGCACTGTACTGAACACTAGGGTAGATACAAGCAAATCAAGTTGGATACATTCCGTGTCCCACATGGGCTCACAGCGTTAATCCCCATTTTACAGCTGAAGTAACAGTCACAGAAACGTGAAGCGACTCACCCAAGGTCACGCAGCAGACAAATGGCAGAGCAGGGATTAGAACCCAGGTCCTTTCCCGGGCCCATGCTGTATTCACTAGGCCATGCTGCTTCTACAAGAAGCTGAGAATTGACACCGGATCCCCAGACTCCCATGCTGCTTCTACAAGAAGCTGAGAATTGACACCGGATCCCCAGACTCCGTTTTATCCAGGCTATGGGAAAAATTCACTTTATTTTGCAATCCACTTTTTGTTGAAATCTAGGGGTTGCGGGGAAGAAGAGAGAGAGAGAGAAAGAGAAAACATACACGAACACTTAAGTCTATGGATAGATCCTCTTGGACAGTCTTTAAATAATGGAGGGTTTGTTTTTTTTTTAACAAGACCCCTAGTGCATCTGTGTTGATCACATGGCAGCCTGATCTGTCAAGATCAGAAGCTCCAGTTGAAATTCACTTTGTGCCTCTTTGGTAGGAATTGGTCTCATGGAAGTTGTCATGGAGGCTGACATGTCTTGTGGGGAAGAGGCAGCTACAGCCGTCCGAGAACTTCAATTGATTCTTCAAGCCCTGGGGACCAGCCAGGCAAATATGGCAGGTAAGGAGAGGTGGGGTGTCATACCACCCCCACCAGCCTGTGTCCTACGATTCCTTTTCAGTTTTGTTCTGTGCACCCGGCTTCTTTGATCCTGTTTATGTCTACTCAAAAATAGTGAAAACGGACATTATTTTATGTAAAAGTCCCAATGCCTTCTGTTTCTGCCCTGGTCCTGTGAGTTATGCAGTTCTGTATTTTAAAGACTAGAGCAACGGGAAGGCCAGTGGAGTCTAAGGATCTGGTTTCAATTCTCAGCTTCTCAGCCGCTGTGTTTCGTGGCGTCTCTTCATCGCGTTTCCCACTTGAGAAAATGTGGATGCTTGTTGACTGCATAGGGAAGCTGTGAAAATTGATGAAATAATGAGCCTGTTACCTCCCTGCCCTGGTAGAGAGTAGGGCCGTGTGAATCCGCGGAAGCTCCCTCTGGAGATTTACATGGGCGAAGGAGGAGAGGAAGGGAGATTGGTCTTCTCCACCCTGCCCCCCGTGCAAAGTGTACCCCCATGTGTCTTCAAAGGGGCAGCATCCTGAACACGGCAAATTTCTTGGGTGAGGCGGAGTCAGAATTTTCGAGCCCTGTACTGACGCAGAGACCTCGGGGTTTCAGCCCTGTGACCCCCCCCCCCCCCCCCAGAAATTCAGATTGGGTCCTTTAAGCACCAGTAGTAAATAGGAAGCAGCCCATCCCGTCTCCCTGTGGTGCCTCTGATCCAGGTGGTCTGGATTATCATTTCCCCGACTCTGAATCAGTCCTGAGCCATCTGGAGAAACAAGAATTTGCCGTGTTCATATCTCCTCCTTTTGTGGCGGTCAGTGGGCTATTGGGCAGAATTATAGTAAGTCTAATTGTGGTTTCTGGAGGATTTTTTTCTTTCACATGGGACATTCATCCCAACAACAGTTGGGAGGTCAAAAATTTTATTAACCTTAAATGAAGAGTTTAGTTTTGATGTTGCTTTAATCCGAGATTAAACTCAAAGTTCATATATCCTCCCTGTTATAGGAAGCAGCCCTGCGAGAGTTGTGGTGGCTGTGCCACCTCTCCCTGTGCCTTGGCCAAGCCCCAGTCCTCTGTGGAGGAGGTGTGAGCTAGGGACCATCTTCTGGTGCCCCGGGGTTCCTTTGCACCTGCAAACGTGACAGAAGTGGCACCGTCGGCACTCTGGGCCCTCGAGACCTCACACCACTGAGCTACCAGTGGGGCCCCTCGAGAAGAAAGCCGAGGCTCTGGTGCTCCCATGCTGTTACCTTTGGCTGATAGTGAGGTCAGTGTGCACTGTGCTGGCACTCACAGCGCTCATTCCTACCCATGGCATCACCGTGGGTTCTGGGTAGCCCACAGGAGCCCAGCTTGTCTGGTTCTCCTACCGCCCACGGAGGTGGCATTGGCAAGAGGGATATTAGCAGACGCCTCCTCCCATTTCCCTGTGGTGCCTCTGATCCAGGTGGTCTGGATTATCATTTCCCCAGCTATGAGTCAGTCCTGAGCCATCTGGAGAAACAAGATTTCGCTGTGTTCATTTCTTCTCCTTTTGTGGGGGCGGTTGGGCTATTGGGCAGTATTTAGTAAGCCTGATAGTTTCTGGGGGATTTTTTTCTTTCTCTCACATGGGACACTCATCCCAACTACAGTTGGGAGGTCAAAAATTTTATTAACTTGAAATGAAGAGTTTAGTTTTGATGTGGCCTTAATCTGAGATTAAACTCAAAGTTCATATATCCTCCCTGTGATAGGAAGTCATATTTATCTCCTTGGCGGTGGCTTTCCAAAATTCATTTACTTAAAGGTTTCCTGCATCATAATGAATTTTCTGTTTCTTTGGGGAAGTGGCAGTGCAAATTGTTACATTAGACCTTTCAGTAGCAGTCAGTTGTAATGTCAGAGTCGTGGTACAAGTTCAATCAAAATGACAGAAGTATTTATGCAAACTGTCCTCAATAATAGCTTAATCCAAAATAGGAAAATATATCCTCATATATATATTCAGTTCTAAAACTTGAGGATTATGTTCCTGACAAACCTCATATTAAGGAAAACTTGCATTATAGAACGCATGCCTTGTCTGAGGCGACACCCATGTGCAGAATCATCTCCTGATGTCACATCCCATCTTTCCCAGAAAGATGTGTTTCTTAATTTCCCAAAAGCAGTATGTCCAAAGCCTGACGTGAAAGCACGCATTATGGAGAACTGAGTGTGTTTGGTTTTCAGACATGTAGGGTGCTTTCGTGTTTGTTCAACAGAAGAATGAAAACTTCCATTTTAGAGGGATCTCATCATCTCCTTCCTACTTTCTTCCCATTCCACGCCTTTATTTACTGTGAAGAGGGAAGGGGAAATTAATTGGAATTAGCGAGTTGACATACCCTCATATTTTAAGCTTTACTCCACTTTAGCACATGTACCTTGGTTTCTCCATCATTTCCTGGAAGACGAGTAATTTTTGCTGAGCTTACAGAGTAACAAATAGTCCCATCTGGGTACCTTCGCCACAAGATGAGCCAATAGCTAAGATTGATTAGACAATAACAGCTGAGAAACTTTACCAAAGCACATTAACATGCTTTCTTTGACAAATAAACCTTTTCAGTTTTCCTGGAGGTGCTGCAACAGTATTGCAGAGGGGCAGGAGCTATTTAGATAGAAGGACTGGTTGAAGCAGGTGTCTGCTTATATCAGGGGTAGAATACCAGCATTTAAGTACTGCTAGCAATTACATAAGTCATTTCAGGCTCCTGGGCCTTCCCTGTTCATCCTCTCTAGACTTTCTTGCTCTTTCACAAGGAGGAAGCGCTGGTTTAAGAATGGCCATCTTTCACTGGCCACTTCACTTCAAGTATTGTTATTTATTGCATTCCTACTATGTGCAGAACAGTGTATTAGGTGCCTAGGATAGTACAATACATGTGAAAGACTTGGTTCCTGGGTTGGGGAATTTATATGCTAGTATTAAGACAAAATTGGGGGTGGCACAGGTACAGCTGGTAAAAGTATGGAAAAGATGAACAAATACATGGAATAAACAAATGGAAGAAATGAACCATGATATCTCCAATAAGGTGTGGAATGGCTCTAGGCTAAAGGAGGTTTTGTGTTTTTTTTTCCAATGGAATGTCATAAAATGTATTTCATATGTCAACTTAATAGAACTCTACATTTAACCAGGTTCCATTTTTTTGAAAACAAAATAAAACCTGGATCTTTCTTCCTCAATTCTGCAGTATTTTAGAGATTTCATATGAGCAACTGGAGAATATGTAGGCAGAGCCTGGTAGAAACAGGAATAGTTTGCCCATTTCTTATCTCCTTTTCTTTTTCTTTCATCTCAGAAGTTTTACATTCCTTTCCTCCGAAGTAATCTGTTCATGGAGCTGTTTTGGGCTCCTCGTGCATAACCAGGGAAAAGAAAATGAGGACTTATAGAATTTCAGGGTCAGACAGGATCTTTTGGAAAGGCATCCCCTATCCCGTGGCTCAGGAATCTCTTCCCCGTGACACGTTGACATTACCAGTCAGTGCAGTAATGAGGAAAGACTCAAGATCGTATTTGTTGGAAGAAGAAATTATTACCAGACCTGGAGAAAGGGAAGCCCCAAGTTCTTGGCTTTTGCTCTTGAGCCATAATTTCTCAAGCACTGTCTTGTAAATCTCACAAAATCCCTGCTAGAAATTCCCCTGTCATTCTTAGAGAGCCCCCTCCCACCCCACCCAACAGCCACTTTGAAAACATTTCATAATAAATCTGCTGCATAAATCATCGCATCGTTTCTTCTCTGCCGTAGAAAGCAGTAGCCCTGCCCTGCTCTCCCATTGCACACATAAGCCCATGTCTTTGAGTCAGAGAGATAGAAAGGGGATAGATCAAAAAAGCTATTGTGTCTTTGAGTGTCTCAGGAAATAATGTGGTGGCAGACACAGTCAGATCCATTTGAATGACAGTTTGATTCAGATCAGAGTGAATATAGGATCAATCAATAGTGTTTATTGCGCACATTCCAACTTTTTTATGTTCTGCGAAACTTGGACCCAACACAGATGACCTATTTGAAATCAAGATCAGTTCCACCAATGGTCCCAATGGGCAGGACTTAACAACAAATGACAGATGACAGTTACTTAAACTGTGGAGCAGGGACTGTGTCAGACCTGATTATCCTGTATCTACCCCAGTGTGTAGAACAGTGTGTGGCACTGTAAAAAAAAGTATAGTAAGTTAAAAAAAAAAAAAAAAAAACACAAAATCCAGAACCAGGCACTTTGGATAGCAACTGCACCAAAAAGACCATCTTTATTTACTCATGATTAGGAAAAGATCCTTGGTTTTATGGCACATTGAATTTGTGTGGTATTTTTATTTTCCACAACATTTTAACATTATTTGATTGTTCTTTCCTGTGAGTTTTTTTGGGGGGGATTTTTTGTTAATGGTATTTGTTAATCATTTCCTATGTCCCAGGCATTGCACCAAGCGCTGGGGAAGATAAAAGATAATCAGGTTGGGCAAAGTCTTTGTCCCACATGGACTTACTGTCTTAAACCCCATTTTACAGATGAAGTAACTGAGGCACAGAGAAGTTAAGTAATTTGCCCAGAGTCGCCCAGCGCACACATGGTGGAGCTGGGATTAGAACCCAGTTCCTCTGATTCCCAGGCCCTTGTTCTTTCCTCTAGGCCATGCTGCTTTCAGGTTTTAGCTCCATTTCACAGATGAGGAAACTGGAGGTGTTGATAGTAGTAGTAGTTATCCAAAGCCCACTTGTTTTGTTTTGTTGTCCGTCTCCCCCTTGTAGACTGTGAACCCATTGTTGGGTAGGGACCGTCTCTATATGTTGCCGATTTGTACTTCCCAAGTGCTTAATACAGTGCTCTGCACACAGTAACTGCTCAATAATTACAGTTGAATGAATGAATGAATGCTGCAGTACAGTGTATTAAATACTTGGGAAGTACACATCAGGAAAGTGCCCAAGGCCACAGAGTAGGCCAGGGACAAAAGTGCAAGAGAAGCAGTGTGGTCTAGTGAACAGAGCATGGTCCAGGGAGTTAGAGGACCTGGGTTCTAATCCCAGCTCAGCCACTTGTCTGCTGTGTGACCTTGGGCAAGTCACTTTACTTCTCAGTGCCTCAGTTACCTCATCTGTAAAATGGGGATTAAGACCATGAGCCCCACTTGGGACATGAACTGTGTCCAACCCGTTGAACTTGTGTCTACCCAAGAGCTTAGTACAGTGCCTGGCACACAGTAAGTGCTTAACGGATACGATTTTAAAAAGATGGTATAGTACCCAGATACTCTGACTCTTAGATCAGTTGTCTTTCCACTGGACTGGACTGTCTCCCTGTTAATTAAGTGACTTGTAATTGAAGAAGCAAGCATAAATATGAAGGTTGAGAAGTTTTTAGTTCGATGGTGTCTGACTAGGAAGCCCAGAGAAATCCCTCTCTCTCTCTCCCTCCCCCTCCCTCTCATCCTCTCCCTCCCTCTCACCCTCTCCCTCCTTCTCTCTCTCTTCTAATCAGTCACAACTGCACACACTGATAAAATCTTACTGCCAGCAAAATCATCTCCAAGTCCAAGAGGTAGCATTGTCCTGCCCACTCTTTCATTCTGTCTCTTGTGTGAATTTTCTCTCTGCCCAGATCAATCTGTATCTGCCCTGTGTGCACCCTCTCTATCTAGAGGGAATCCGCAAGAGAGAAGGAGTGTGACTGCATACACATATCCCAAATAAATATTCCCGTCTCTGCTGCCAGGAACCAGCAACCCCTCTGTGACTAAGCCCTCTCCTGGGAGACTAAGGACAAGGCACTTCATCTTCATTTGATAAAAGTTATAAGTAAACAGGCAGTCTCGAGCATTGTTACGTGCTAAGGCTTTTACTAAGGAAACGAGTCACCTTCAAGACCTTCAAAGGGGACTAGTGGAAACCTGTCCAGCATCCAAGCTCCAACATCCAGCATGGGGACCCATCCCAGGCCCTTCCCGTGTGGCCCTCTAGCAGAAAGGAATGTTTTGAAGAAATGACATCTTTTTCTTTCCAGAGGGTCAGTTGAGAGTGGACGCCAACATATCTGTGCATCATCCTGGGGAACCGTGGGGGATTAGGACTGAAGTGAAGAATCTCAACAGTGCGCGCTTCTTGGCAAAAGCAATCGGTACCGTGACATTTATTACTTATTAATGTAAATGATTCAGAGTCCACTGACCTATCTGATCACCTAGTTTCGCTTTAATTCTTTTTCTGCATGTTTCATTGTCTTCTTTCCCTAGAGTGCAAACTTCCCGGAGGCCAGGTACTGCTCTTTCTCTACTTAGGGTCGAGCGCGCTTTTCTGAGATGAGTTGGGTAAATGCAGAGCAGGAAGCTGCACCCTTGGAGTCCATGCAACTCTTTTCTTTTTGGGGAGGGATTCTGCATCGGATAAATGAGCTGGCTCCATGTTTCTGTATCTCCCTTCTCCTTTTGTCCATTTCCTTAACTCCTTAGAACCTTCACCAGAGAGTAGACAAGGGTAGCTGGTACCTACACAATATATATGTGTGGGTGTGTGTAAGTGTTTGAAGATACCGACACCTATGAGTGTGTGGGTGTGATGCTGAACCCACAGTCCCGTCCAAAAATTTCCAAGGAGAGGCTTGGCTGAGAGCATGGTCAAAGATAACTAACTTTGGAATTAGCTGTGCTTTTCAATTATCCTTCCTAACCCTGCCCCCATTAGCATGGACAATCAGTGGTGACTTAAGAAAATGAAAGCTGCCTTGGTCTGTTGCTTTGATTGAAGTCATGCAGTTCAGGGACTGCCTTCTGCCAGGCTGTTAGTGAGAGGGACAAAGAATACATCCCAGTGTGTCAGAGAAGAATTAGTTGTTCACTAATCTTTTTCCCAAGAAGACTCTGCCCTAATTAAGGGTAAAAAATCTCTTTTAAATTACTGACTGGCAGTAAAAGATGGAATTAGGGAGACTCCAAAAGGTGGTTCCATTATTCTAAATTGCTTTGTTTCTAGACTTTGAAATTCAAAGACAAATTAAAGAACTGGAAAGTGGAGGCAAAATCCTGAATGAAACCAGAGCTTTTGATTACAGACTTGGGTGAGTTTGCATTTGAGAGTATGTTAAGAGGGAACTGTATGGGCTTCTTAGTAACTGGAAATGACCTCTCAGTACCATGTTGGATCACTTTGGATTGTTTTGTAAACCTGAACTCCTTATTTTATCCTACAGATCCGCTCTTCTGCTTGATTTTCCCATAATAGTTGACACTATCATCTTCCCTGCCTCCTTTGGCTGAAACTTTAGTATAATCCTTGAATCTTCAATTCATTCATTCATTCATTCAGTTGTATTTATTGAGCGCTTACTGTGTGCACAGCACTGTACTAAGCGCTTGAGACGTACAAATCGGCAACATATAGAGACGGTCCCTACCCCTTTCAACCCCGGTATTTAGTCTGTCACCACATCCTGTCGGGTTTTTCTCCACATCTCCAGGACACACCCTTCCTGCCCATCCAAAGTGGTCCAGGCACGTGTGTTGTCCCAGCTTGCCTACCACTCACTCCCTGCCTGAACTCCCTCCTCCTCCATACCTAATGGACCACAGTTCTCCCCATCTCAGAGCCCTTCTGAAATCACATCTCCTCCCCAAGGTTTTCCCCAATTAATTTCTAGTCTCCCCATTTTATTTCTTCCAACTATAAGTACTTAAGTACTCATAAGCCATGTAGCAATTAAGTACATATCTTATAAGCACTCTGTTACTTCCTCCTATGTGTAATTTAAGTGTCTGTCTCCCTTGTTAGGTTGTAAGCTCCTTATGGTCAGGGGATTGTGTCTGTGAATTCTACTGTCCTAAGTTCCCAGTTCAGCAGAAGCTCAATAAATGCTATTGATCCATTCTAATTTACAACCCAGAATAAGGGACCTTGGAAGTCATCTTTTCTGTTTTTCCAAAGCAAAGAAACAAACTTCATAGCTACACTGGGGTCCTGCTTTAAAGGGAGAAGCCTAGTGGCTCGAGCATGGGAGTCAGAAGGACCTGGGTTCTAATTCCGGCTCTTGGACAAATCACTTAACTTCTCGGTACTTCGTCTGTAAAATGGGATTAAGACTGTGAGCCCCACGTGGGACATGGACTTTGCCCAAACTGATTACCTTGTAATCAGTACCCAGTGCTTAGAACAGTGCCTGGCACATAGTAAGCGCTTAACACATTACCATAAAAAAGGGACCTGGGTTTTAATCTCTGGCTCCACCACTTGTCTGCTGTGTGACCTTGGGCAAGTCACTTCATTTGTCTGTGCCTCAGTATCCTCATGTTTTAAACGAGCATTAGGACTGTGAGGCCCATGTGGGACAGGGACTATGTCCAACCTGATTAGCTTGTATCTACCCAGTGCTTAGTACAGTGCCTGGCACATAGTAACAGAAACAGTGTCCAAGTAATTGGAAGCAATGTCCAAGAATGAACCTTTGTCTTGACTGAAATGGATTTTCATTGCTTAACTTTTAAGTGATTTGCAGTCTGAGATGCCTGAGCCTCCTTGGCTTCTTCTTCTTTTCTCCACCTCACGTTTCTTCTCTCATGGCCAGGTTGAAAAATGTTATTTGGGCCCAAATTCACCTTGGTAGAAGGCAGTCCCAGGGGTTGTGGAAATTTAATTTATTTTCAGGTGGGTTTGTGGTGTCTGGTTCCCATTTTAAGAGGACAAAAAGGAGATCCAGAATGCCCTAATTCAGAGCCTTAAGAAGCCAAATTGCTAATGGGAGTTGTGCTGGGAACGTTGAAAAAGATTGTCGAAAGCAATATATCTGTAACATATGCTTGCTTATTTTTGTTTTAGGTGCACTGTACCAATGAGAGATAAAGAAGGAAAACAAGATTATCGGTAACTAACGTACTGTGCTATTTGTTAAGCACTTGCTGTGTTACTGAACAAAGCACCAGGTTGGACATAGCCCCTGTCCCACGGGGGATCACAGTCTAAGTAGGAAGGACTAGGATTTAATCTCCACTTTACAGATGAGGAAATTAAGGCACGGAGAAGGTAAATGACTCGCCTAATGTCACACAGCAGACAGGTTGTGAAGCCGTGATTGGAATCCAGGTCCTTTGACTCCCAGGACCGTGCTCTTTCTACTAGACCATACTGCTTCTTTTTAAAAATTAAAATGCTGCCAAAAATTTAGGGTTTAACACAACCATAGGTAGCTTTTTTAGGAATAGCTTCTTCCTGTGTGGTGTGGCATGGAAAATACAGATGGTTAATTTGAATTGCAATTTTTTCATTCAGAGTGCGTACTGAAACACCACACTGAATTGTAGATATAACTGAGAAGGATTTACTTAGTCGTAGTCTAAGTTTTCTAAAAACCTGCTTCATTTAGTGAGGTGTTATGGTGGCAGCCATTGTTGCCCGTGTGAAAGGATTTGAGAGTTCTGCCTGCCTCTGGATAAATGAATGCTATTGTGGCAGAGGCTTTGATAAGCTCAAGGTACTCATCCCATTTACAATCCTAGGCAGGAAATTAAATAAGGGAATATGTTTTAAATGGCTTTCCCATGATACATCTTTCTTTGCCCATCAAGGCTTAGAGTCAGATTTGGACATTTAGAGTGTAATGAATAAAGGAAGGGGGAACAAGACATGAGTGGGCGGTAGGACAATCTTGCCACAGGCGGATCTATACCAAGGGATACAGTTTTCATATTCTGCTTTGACAAAATCCAGAAATATTGATTTCTCCCCAGAGTTTGATTTTATAGTTAGATCCTAGCCATCATGTGGGTGATGCTGAGATCACTTCATGGGTGTTGGGAAAAAGGAATGAGATATACCTGCCAAATATTTTGAACTCTTGGTAACTGGAAGTCAAGGGATCCAGCTTCTAGGCCCAACTCCACAACTTGCCTACTCGGTGCCCTTGGGTGGGACACTCAACCTCTCTGTGCCTCAGCTCCCTACTCTTTCATTCAATCAGATTTATTGAGCGCTTACTGTGTGCAGAGCACTCTACTAAGCACTTGGAAAGTACAAGTTCGGCAACAGATAGAGACAATCCCTACCCAACTATGGGCACAGTCTAATCTGTAAAATGAGGATAAAATACTCATTCTCTTTCTTTCTTAGATGGTGAGTCCTATGTGGGACAGGGAGTGGGTCCTGTATCTACTCCAGGGCATAGCACAATGCTTGGCTCATAGTAAGCAATTTAAAAAATACCATCATTATTGTACATAAAGAAGTATTAGTTATTTGTGCGTCTTTTCGGTCAAAGACACAAAATCTCAGATTCTCAGAAATTATCTTCCTTCGGCCTAGGTTCATGCCAGAGCCAAATCTGCCCCCGTTGGTTCTGTATGACTCCGAGTCCGTGCCCCCGACTGCAGACTCTCAGCAGGTGGTGAATATTGATTGGATCCGGGAGCGGCTTCCTGAACTCCCCAGCGTGACACGAGAGAAACTCGTTCAACAGTATGGGATGCTACCTGAGCACAGTTATACCTTATTGGTAAGTCTGTTGATCAGGGATGAAATGAACTCAAAATACTGAAGGGTTTTGGCACTTGCATGGTGTGAGGGTAGCATGTTAACCAGCTGTCATTCCGTAGATTCACAAGTTGAATGTATACTAGCATAATTCTCTGATTGTATGTTGGGGTCAGAAATAACCTCCCCAACCTTCCCATTCCTTACAAGGACTCCCTGAAAGAATGAGAAGTGAAACTCCCAGCAGTGATAATTTCATTCCTAGAGCAGTGCCTGTGTAGTAAGCTAGTGAGAAGCAGCATGGCCTGGTGGAAATAGCACGGTCTGGGAGTTCGAGGATCTGGGTTCTAATCCCAACTCCACCGCGTGTTTGCTGTGTGATTTAACTTTTCTGTGTCTCCGTTCCCTCATCTGTAAAATGGGGATTAAGACTGTGAATCCCAAATGGGACATGCACTGTGTCCAACCTGATTAGCTTGTATATACCTGAGTGGTTAGTACAGTTCCTGGCACACAGTAAGTGCTTAACGAATACCATTAAAAAATAGGGGGAAAAAAATCGTCCAGACTTGCTAGTAAGCCAGATAAGGCGTTTCTAGATTTCTAATTCTATATATTTCATACTGTGATACCATGAAGTTAGAATTCTTGGAAGGAGGCTAGACCTTTTATGAAGTGGAAGAAAATATTTACTACCTTCTATTTAAAAAATACCATTGAGATTGTGCCAGGCGCCGCTTTCCGATTTATTTTGTCATTACAATAGCATTAGGGACTTCAAGACTTCAAGCCTAGTATTTAAATAGAGTATTGTCACTGTTGTCTTCAACCTGTCCAACTGAGTGAAAGTGGATAGCTAAATTTGCCGGTAGGTTGTGCCTTTCTAAAAGTGAACACGCAAAGTAGTTATAAAGAAACACACCCTGCTGAAAATGCGAATTCTTATTCTCTTATGTGTGGTGCTAGTCTCTGAAGAATATTCCTTTGTATTAGTTTTAAATCCAAGATCAGACAAGAATGTTAAAGACACTGAAATAAGCATACAAACTTTGGACCAATCAATACAAACAAGAGGTACTCTTCAATTAAATCTAGCACTCGTTTTCCATTTTGGAAATGAGCTTTTTCCTTTAACAGATGAAAGGCTTGTGGACAGATCTCACCTCTCACGAGCTTTAATAGAATGAGAGTAGTGACTGCCCTGTAGCTTCTTACGTGCTGATAGTGATTTGACTGCACATCATTTTTCACACTTCTTAGAGACAAGGAAAGCCTATCCTCTTTTGATTGCCTGAGATTCTTCATGGAAACTTTATATTCAAGTTGGAAGAGGATAATATAGAGATAGAGGCTGTGTGGGCATGAAAGGTTTGTTTTGTATGACCAACTAGAAATGGAAAAATGTAGCAATAAATGTGTCCTGGGACAAATCACTGGGACTTGATTTTTTTAATCTGTAAAATGCACTTCCAACCTCTCAGATTGACCCTGTGTGGCACAGGGACTCTGTCTTGCATTTACCTCAGCACTGGTCACACCTCTCGGCACTCAGTAAGCACTTAAATACTGTAAAATGTCTGTTACACTGTGCATTCATTATGCTTTCTTTAGGCAGCACTTATGCAACTAAGCCATCTGATCTCATGGTGTGCTAGGCAAGCTCAGCCTGCCCTTCCAATTCTGCCAGCAGTATCTGGATTTTGTGTGACACTAAGCCATGCCTTCAAAATTCAGTGCAAGGGGGTTAAAGTACACTTAGTGAAGGTGCACCAGGAGCACAGGAGAGGGGAAACCAGGTACCTGTAAGTTCGTTATGGGCAGGGATGTATTGTATTCTCCCAGGCGCTTAGTTCAGTGCTCTGCACATAGTGAGCCCTCAGTAAATGCCATTGATTGACTGATCAACGGCCCCTGGTGTGGGTGAAGTCCTCCCCCACATCCATTGTCAGGGCCCTGGGCTGATGCAGAGCTCTTGGTTGGGGCAGGAGGAGACGACAAGCCGTATTAATTAGAAACAAAAATAGAGCATCACCACCTACAGGCTTCATTTTTTTAAAGACGAAGTTCTCCATCATCATCTGTTGCTGTTGCTGGTATCCCATTCCTGTTCCTTACTAACGTATGCTGCAAAGAAGGGTGGAAATTCCCATTTTGCTATATTTATCATCATCATTATCATCAGTGATAATCATCGGGTGCTTACTTTGTGCAGACCACTATACTAAGCTCTTGGGAAGAGTACAACAGAAGTGTGTTCCTTGCCCAAGACAAGCTTACAGTCCAGAGACCTATCTTGTTTCAGAGGTGTGTTATATGTGCCATGATGCTTGTTTTAACTGTGTGCCTCTGCATTAGCAAACATGTATCCTGTCGTCATACATGAATTTTTAATATTTAACATATGACAAAATAAGCAAATATTTTGTAACCAGAGTAACCAGACTCTTCTGAAAAGCAATTATAAAAATGACTTAAATTTGCAGAAATGGTAAGGATATGTGAGAAGAGACAGAAAGACCATCTAATTTAGGAAATTGTTTTCCATGAATAGGGCAGTTTTATCAGTAAAGATCTGAAACTTTCCAGGCACTTTAACTTTAGCACACCTGAAAAATTTTATTTCCGTTGGTTTTTCTGCCTTCTTCATAAACACGACAGATTGCTGAGAGCGGCAGATGCCCAAAGCTAATGAACCATCTTTCAATCTAAACAGTGCCCGGGAGTATTCATTAAATAAATAGCAGCGGGAGAGGTAGGCTTACCAAAAAACTTACTCCATAGTTTGTGTTGGGGACTGCTTATTAAATCTGGTCATTTTCCACCCCTAACCATATTCCATAAAAATTATAAGTCAAACTTTTAAATCGGGTTTAACCTTTCCCTCAATTTATCATGCTACATCAAGGAATTTTATTATGGGCTTTAAGGTGGATCTACTATAGTTTTATAGAGTATTTATATTTCCCTTAGTATTTACAATGTAGTTTGCAATCATCTTAATACTCTACATGGGCAGTAGTCATAGAAGTTTCAAGGTGGGAGAAGGGGGATGTGTGTGTGTAAGTGTAACTGTAACTGTTCCTCCGATGTCATACAGCTTCTGCCCAACAATCCTGAAAAGTACAGTTGTATCCACTGAACAAGTAGATAAAAATGAAAGAAAGTAGTCCTCCTGGAGTTAGCTAGTGATAAAGCTGAAATTAAAAAGAAAGGGTTCCATGATGATCTATATAGTTGATCCCAAACTTCTCCCTCTTTCTGCCTTTTGTTCTCACTCACACATGCCATCTGTCTTTCTCTGTTCATTGTTCCTCTAACCCCTTCCTTACAAAGCCAAATCCCTTCCAGGAGAGTGTCTTAAATTCTTAGGCTATCTTTGAGAGATGAGTAGGTGATGGTTTTCTTTATCCTCACTGTGCCGGCGAGAAAACTGAGGCAGGAGAAGTGATTTGCCAAAGGTTACTGTATGAGTGGCAGTACAAAGGCCAGAAGTCAGCGGCAGCATTTATTAATCACTCACTGTGTGCAGAGCACTGTTGTAGGCATTTGGGAACTTATACAAAAAAGCTGCAGTCCCTGCCTTTCTATGTGTTAGCTCAGTGTTCTTTGCAGTAGGCCACGCCTACTGTTTCTAACATCTCATGGTGTTTGTCTTGAGAGCCCTGAAATATGAAAAGATAGTAAAAGTCTGAACCCAAGGGAGTGATAATAATACTAACTCTGAATATTCGTCCTTTTTTGAGGAAGATAGTAAAATATTTATTTGTCCAATTTGTACCTTGAAAATTAGAAAGCATCTCTGTATGACCTGGGGATTTGGAAACAGAGTGCCAATAGACATGTAGTTCTGTCAAGTATAGGTAGTATCAAAAGTTCCAATTTATCATACATAGATGCCCAGGGAACCACACCGTTACCCAAAGTTCCTGTATATCTTAGCCTTACCATTATAAATATGTTCTTAAGGTATTTAAGGTTAAGCAAGTACTATGAGCTAGGCACTGTACTAAGCACTGGGGTAAATACAGACTAATCAGGTTGACGGTCTATGTCCCATATGGGTCTTAATCCCCATTTTTACAGATGAGGCAACGGAGGCACAGAGAAGTTAAGCAACTTGCCCAAGGTCACCTAGCAGATAAGTGGCAGAGCTGTGATTAGAACCCAGGTCCTTCTGACTCCCAGGCAGATGCCCTAGCCACTATGGAATACAGCCAGTGTGACTTTTGACATGTAAGTTTGTCTTGAAAAACTGTCCTACTTATCATCTGCAGTACGTTCAAGAGGGACCTTTTAGACACTCTATCATTATTGTTGTCAATATCAGTGTCTTTTTCCAAAATGTCTAAATCACTTTCACAAGGGCTTCATTTGGCGTTTTTCTACATCTTGTTGAGTTAGAGGCAGGAGTTATCCCCCCTCGCCCCCAGTGGATCAGTTGAGGCAAAGCTATATTAAAGTGATTCATCCCCATCTGTCGGGTCTTCCTGCTAGATTGTGCTGTCTCTTTCACTGACGATTGAAACTTTGGTTCCCGCTGATACCCTTACTGTGAAGTAAAAAGTGTCACTGAGAGCTCCATCGGTACAGGGCACCTCCAACCAATTGAATTGGTGTCATTGGTCAGTACTTTTTGAGGATCCGTAGAGTGAATAGATTTATATTAGTGTTTGAAGTACATAGTAGAGACTATTCACAGACAGTACAATATTGATGAATAAGAAATGCATTGGCAGTATCTCCACGCTGATTTTTTTATTCATTAAATATCAGTAGAACAGGTAGGACTGGAAAATAGATTCAACCACTGAATGGGGTAAGCTATGTTTCCAGCTGTGCTTTACCCTGGCCAGGCCATGATGAGGCAGTAAGTTGATCTCACTATTTCCTTACATGAAAAATATGGATAATAAGAAGCAGCATGACCTAGTGGAGAGATCACGGGCACGGAAGTCAAAAGAATCTGGGTTCTTATCCTTGCTCGGCCACTTGTCTGCTGTGTAACCTTAGGCAAGTCACTTCACTTCTATGTGCCTCAGTTACCTCATCTGTAGAATGGGGATTAAGACTGTGAGCCCCATGTGGATCAGGGACTGTGTCCAACCTGAGTAGCTTGTAACGACCCCAGTGCCTGGCACATAGTAAGCAGTTAACAAATACCACAATTATTAGTAGTAGTTGGAGTAGTAGTAGTATCATTATTATTATCATTATCATTATTATTAATGGAGCATTCAGCCTTGAAGATGGAAGAAGCAAAATCATCATCAGGTCTAGAAGTTAAACTAATCTAACAGATCTCCAAGAGAACACTGAGTTTTTTTAATGGTATTTACGCATGCATCTACCGTATGTTAAGCACCGTTCTAAGCGCTAAGGTAAATACAAGTTAATCAGGCTAGATGCAGTTGAGGAAACTGCGGCACAGGGAAGTTGTGACTTGCCCAAGGTCACACAGCAGGCATGTGGTGGAACCGGAATTAGAACCCAGGTCCTCCGGCTCCCAGGCCCGTCCTTTATCCACTAGGGCACCCCGCTTCCCATTCTCATAATAATATAATAGTAAACCAGTACTTTGAGATCCACAGAGGTTGTGAGGCTGTATAGAAACCTTAAGTTGACATAGCTGAAGAGGACTTTGAAAAATGCTATCGTAACGCATATCCGTTTAAGTAACCTGTACCGTCTTATGTGCCTCTTATGACTCCCTGGATCCCTTTGTGTTAATCCAAAAGATGTTTTCATCCAGTGGTTTATTTGAACAACTTCCATCTTCACCAGCTGCTTTTTCTCTGTTTGAAGTTATAATCCTTTGTTCGTGACATCACAGAAAAGGTTAGGTGGTCTCCAAGGAAGAAAGAAACCGAAAAGATATTATGAGCAGAGTTGTTGCTAAATGGATTATTTTTCAAAGATGTCCTTAGGGTATCGAGAGCTTCAAAGGCCCTAGTTTGCTTTTTGGCCCAAATGTGTATAAAGTCATTTCCCAAGATAAAAATGATCTTAGCATTTTAAATTGAAGTACTTTGGAAAAAGCATCTGAAGTAACAGTGGCTGTTTTTAGACAGCTAAAGATTTTTTGAGTCTATTCAGACTCCATTTGTTTGACCCTGTGCCCTCGTGTCTCCTGTAAGGCAGAAGTTATGTTCTGGACATATGCAAATTAAGGAAAATGTGGTCTAGTACATCCACCTGGACTGTCATAGCTCAAATATGCTTATCTGTTTCTGCCAATATTTTGCATTACGTTCTAGCCATATTAAACCTCATTCATTAACGGCGTTCTAGCCAAAACTGCTTTTGTAGTCATTTCCTACCTGATTACATTCAAGAACAGAAGAAATGCTGTTAGGCACAAAAAAGAACTGCTATGCACATAGTAAGCGCTCAATAAATACAATTAATAATAATAATAATAATATTAGTCACATCAGAGGTTTATCTTGCCCAGAATTCTTCTCTGACAGTGGCAACAAGATACTTGGAAGAACCATGCAATGGTTGTCCTCCTTGGCGTCCATCCAAATGTTTAAGGATGGCTCATCTAGCATCCCTAATTTTTTTCCCCACTATATCTCTAACTGTCCCTCTAGTAATATTATAGACCATTCACCCCAAACCTCTACTGAACCTACTGATGCTCAATAAAGACCATTACAACTACTATTTGAGGGCAGGGACCAGGTACTCTTCGAAGAGCCTAGTTCAGTGTTCTGCACTTATAGACCTCAGTAAATACTATTGATTGATTACTTACTGATCATTTCTGCCTGCATAACTTCCTGGATTAACAAATTTTCGCCAGCCAAATGAAGATTGTTTTGTTTCTAACCTTCAAACATCCGTGGGTGATCATGGTGTTGTGGTATTTGGTCCACAGCGATTCTTGTTCACCTTGTCCACAACTTTCATGGATTTGTAGGATGAATCTCAGCCTCTCCCTCTCCAGACAACAAGATTGTTAGCTTCTTGAGCACAGGGACCGCGTCTTTCACCTCTGTTGTACGTTACTAAGTGGGAATATGGCCGGTAGGGAGTAGAGAGAGTGAGGGACTCCACATAAACCACTATCATCCTAATCAATTTTTTGGAGAAGGTAATTGGGCTGGAAACGTCAGCACTAAGGCTGGTCCCTGTTTTCTCCGGGAGACTCCATCATCATTATCATCATCATGTCCCCAAACCCATAGTCCCGTGCTCTGCACAGAGTAGATTTCTCATCACATGCTGCTGATGATAATGAAGGAGGCCTAATCCTCTCAGTCTTTTCTTATAAGAAAGCTTCTCCACTTCCCTGAGTATTTTATGATGATCTAGCATGTGGGAGACCCAGAGAGATGCATTTCAGGACTTTATACACCACAATAGAGGTACTTTCATTTGGATTCAAATGATCAGGGGATTCTGAGTCTTAAGAAATTAGTTCCCTGGAGGTACTTCTCAAGGCTCTCTAAATAATTGGTTGGGAGACAGTGATGACAAAGACGGTCAACTTTCCAAAACAGTTGGGTTTTAAGAGGGCCACACCGACTTAACTGTAGCATTACACACTTGAGGCGATTCATTCCAAAAAGGATTTGTAGGTATTCGGAAAGGTTGCAACAGGATTGTAAATGCTTTGAGGATAAGGCCGTGTCATTTATTTTTAATGCACGTCCACAGACGTCTTCTGAACACAGTGAGCACCCAATCAACAACTGATCATGATAACTCCATGTTTAAGAAGATCAGAGCAGTGTATTTATCGAGGACATTAGCTATTTTAGGGCTGTTCCACCTACCAGACAATTTTCACTGATTTCAACCTTGGGATGTTTTTTAGTGATAATAATGACTGTGGTATTCATTAAGCGCTTACTATGTTCCGGGCACTATACTAAGCACTGGGGTGGATACAAGCAAATCAGGTTGGACGTAGTCCCTGTCCCACATCGGACTCACAGTCTTAATCCCCATTTTACAGATGAGGCAGCTGAGGCACAGAGAAGTGAAGTGACTTGCCCAGGGTCACACATCAGACAAGTGGTGTGTGTGTGTGTGGTGTTTATTCCCAGAGTGGGCTTATTTGAGCCAGCTAGTTTTACCAGTAGTTCACCCAACATTATGTCAGTTGAGTCAGTTTCTCTGCTGACCCAGCATAGCTGTCCTTCCTTTAAAAAATGGAACACTGTATTTCACTTGAATTCTGTGTGTTACTGCATGAACAGATCTGGATGTGGTTTTCAGATAGGGGTATATTTTTCAGATGTGACTGCTGACTCATTTTTTGCATATTCGCTTCACAAATCAAGGAAATCAGTTCATTTCCACATGGTAAAAGAAATCAAGTGACGACCCAAAGAGAAATGAACTCTCCCTGCATGTGAAATTTCCAGGAGAATTTGAGAGGGGATGTGGTCATGTGAGATTGGGTTCTGCAGGCTTAAACTTGTTTTCTCATAGCCTAGCAATGTGCGGATGCAGTGGGCTTGGCTTTAACATGTGAATGGTTTCAGGGCTTGAAAAGCATATTTAAAAGGCTAGTCACCAGTCAGGTTGGCTAGGTGTAATGTCCTAATTGCTTTGTCATGTGTTGAGAAGAGAGCCCTCTGGGCACTGGCCTGCCTGGAAAGAGCTAGCCATGCTTCTGGTGGTTGTTGGGAGGGGAGAGGCTGCCACTGCAATGAGACAGTCTGAATTCAGTATCATCCTTGTGGGGACCTAGGTTTGGAGGCTGCTGGCGTAGTCCTTCGGTTTTAGAAGTAGGCCCAGAGTCTTTAAGCAGCCAGTAGGACAAAATAGGGGCCATTGGATCTGTCCAGAAAGAAGTCATCCATGACCTCAGAGAGGACAGTTTCTGTGGAGTGAAGGGGGCGGAAGCCAAATTGTGGAGTGGATCTAGGAGAGGAAGTGGAGCAGCTGTGGTAAATAACTTGCTTGAGGAGTTTGGAGGGGAATGGCAGGAGGGAGATGGCAGGAATAACTGCAGACTGCCATGGGGTCAAGGGAGGGTTTTTTTAGGATAGGATATGGGAGACTGTTTAAGAGCAGTGTTGGAAAGTGAGTGGTTGAAGGTGGTTGAAGTGGGGTCGGGGGGGGGGGTCTCACTGGCCAGGTTCAAACCTAGATGCCCTGCCCATTTTCCTCTCTGCTAGGAAGACTCTGCTCAGGAAAGTGTACCTGCTTCTTTTCCTCCTTCCCCGCCTCACAGCCTGGGATGATGGGGGCTATCCACACAAATAGGTAGAAAGTCCCAGCATTCTCTCTCAGCTGTAACACTTATTTTTGAAAGTCATTAGGCTGCAAAATTCATACATTCATTCAGTCGTATTTATTAAGTGCTTACTGTGTGCAAAGTACTGTACTAAGTGCTTAAAATTCTATTTATCTACAAACTGTGTTCCGGCCCTACTCACAAATGCCAGGCTAACCCTAACAAGTCTCTTCTCTTTTTACTGCTCCCCATATCATTAAGCATAGAGAATAAAACATCTACCTGTGGTGCAGATTTTTATGAAAGCCAAGCCCAGATGGACTAGAAGAGAGAAAATAGTAATATATACCGTTCTTTGACCAGCTGCTTGATTTTCAGTAAGGATTCTTTGGCATTTTCACATAGCCTGGGACTGTGGTCCATGCTTATTTTTGTGGCGTATTTTGTGGTATAGAGCTATCCCTCTTGGCTTCAGTTGTTCATGGTTGATAATAGGCGTAGAGGTGGGTATGTGTCAGATGTGTTTGGCTCCTCATGGATGTTTTGTTCTTAGTTGCCCTGGGGATTAATCAAGCAATAGGGTTTATGGAGTGCTTACTGTGTGAAGAGCACTGTACTAAGGGCTTGTGAGAATACAATACGAGTTGGTAGATATTCTTCCAGAAGGAGCAGGATGACTCTCTCTATTCAGTGCTATGAAAGAGATGAGATTGTGAGCTCTCTCCCCACTCCCCCCTGGCCAAGGGTTGGACTGTGTCTGATTCCCACTTGTGTAATAACAATAATAATAATAATAATAACTGTGGCATTTGCTAAGTGCTTACTCTGTGCCGGGCACTGTACTAAGGGTTATATTGTCTTCCAGCACTTAGTAGGATACACTCTGTTCACAGTAAGGGCTTAATAAATATTATTACTCCTGCTACTACCAGTGAGAGGTGATGTGACCTCAGAAACCCTGTTTATGAACCTATTGCTGGTGTAGGCAGAGCTGGCCGAAGTCCTCCGTTAGGGTGTGGTTTCCAGCTTCAGGAGTTACCACCGTGGTAGGCTGAGCAATCATCTAGCAAGTGTCATGGCCACCTAAAAATTTGGGCTGGTGGATGTTGTGAATGGTGAGCCTGGATCTCTTGTAGACATTGTGCATTAAGGTGTTGCCCAGATTTCAGCATATTGAAGCAAGACGGGGGTATCAGAAAGGAGCCATTTTTCTTGTTTCTGCTCCTGAGGGGTGTTAAAAACTTATCAGATTCTTCCTCCAGCCCTCTTTTTTTTTTTCCTCCCAAAGAAAGCTAGTCAGGAAATTGATCATTCCAACCTTCTGCCTCTTAAGCACGTTTTAATGGGAAATGTACGAATAGGCTGCAGACAAAATGGTATCACTCAGTGATGTGCATAACAAACAGAGCTGGGACTGAGTCTGACAGCAGAAAATGAATCGGTGGGATATTTGATATTCCTACAGTGGTGAAAGAAGGTTTTTGGATATGAAGCAAGGGGCTGAAGAACCGTTGGCCTCAGAGCAAAAGAGCACATGAAAGTTGACCTTAACAGTGTGCCACACAATGTGCACACACCCATCTGGGCAGGGCCGCCAGGCTGCCCACAAGGTGTTAGTGAGAAGGTTCCTCAGGATTGCACATGGAGCATAGATATCATTCAAACTGGAAAGAAGTTGAGCAGAATAAACAGTCTTGTGCCGTTTAAGAATTTGAGTGAGATCAGTTCCTCCACACCATGACCCCTCTGTGTTACAAGCAGAGACAGAGAGGCACTTCTTTCATACATTGACACTATCAATCAAGCATATTTATTGAGCACCTACTATGTGTAGAGCTCTGTACTAAACACTTGGGAGAGTACAGTGTAACAGAGCTGGTAGTCACGTTCCCTATCCACAACAAACTATGATAAAAAGTGGATTCACCAGTGGTGAATCTGGAACTACTAACAAATTCATGGAGATAGTGCATTATCCCATTTCCCTATTCCCTCAGCAGGTTAAAGTCATAACCACTTTCTTCTGGGACCTGTTGGGATTGACTATGGTGTATATCGGGCCTCAAGAAAAATAAAAGATAAACCCTAGCCCTGATCTTTGTTGAATATCCGGCCACCAGTCCTCTTCCCACTCAAACCTGTACAGCAGTGGGAATCATCCTCCTCAATCAATCATTGTAGAGAAGTAGCATGTCTTAGTGGGAAGAGCACTAGCCTGGGAGCTAGAGGACTTGGGTTCTAATAGCTCTGCCACTTTGCTGTGTGACCTTGGGCAAGTCACTTAACTTTGCAATACCTCAGTGACCACATCGGTTAAAGGGGGATTAAGACTGTAAGCCCCACGTGGGACACATGCGTCCAACCTGATTAGCTTCTTTCCACTCCAGTGTTTGGCACATACTAAGCACTTAAATACCATTTAAAAAAAATATTGTTTCATGGAACTCCCCTTCTTGTGTCTAATCAAATGTCATCTAGTTTCTATCTTCTTTCTTAGCTTTACTCATGTCCCACTGCACACCAGTTCATGCCCGCTACCGTACCTAAGCAAACCAACTTTATTATCTTCAGTTTCCAAGCCAGTTGCTTTCCAAATACACTGCATTCCCCAAACCTGGAATGCCCTCCTCACTCCTCTTTGTCAAACCAGGCTCTTCCCTGCCTTCGGGAGCCAGGTTTGTTTTATTTTATAATACCCCAAGAGGCCTCAAACTGATCTCTGGATGGATGCTGTTGGTTTTTCCTCCACAAGTGTTTTAGTCCACCCTTATTTCTCTTGAATTCCACTCTCCCCAAAGATCTGTACCTCAGTCTCATCTATCTTGCTGCCGTCCTCTCGCCCACATTCGGTCTGTGGCCTGGGACATCATCCCTTTTTGTATCTGACAGACGATCACTCTCCCCACCTTCAAAACCTTATTAAAAGCACATCTCAAAGAGGCCTTCCCCAACCAAGCCATCATTTCCTCTCTCCCCTTCCCTTCTGTGTCTCCCTTGCACGTGGATTTGCACCCTTTATTCATCCATCACCCTCACAGCACTTATGTATATCTCTGTAACATATTTATTGATATCCATGACTGTCTGTCTCGACTGTAAGCTTTCTGTGTGCAATTAATATGTCTACCAACTCTTTTATAGTGTACTCTCCCAAGTGCTTAGTACAGTGATCTGAACACATTAAGCGCTCGATAAATAGCGATTGACTGCAGTTCATGTTGACCTCTTTCATGCGTGTCACCTTCCTTAAGGACTCTGGATAAACTGTGATTGGGAGCCCTTTGTGAGATGCAAGATGGTAACAGTGTTAGCGTTAGAGGAGGAGGAGCGGCGTGACTCGGTGGCAAGAGCCCGGGCTTGGGAGTCATGGGACCTGGGTTCTAATCCCACCGCCGCCACTTGTCGGCTGTGTGACTTTGGGCAAGTCACTTCACTTCTCTGGGCCTCAGTTCCCTCATCTGGAAAATGGGGATTAAAATTGTGAGCCCCACGTGGGACAACCTGATTACCTTGTGTCTACCCCAGCGCTTAGAACGGTGCTTCGCACATAATGTGGACTTAACAAATGCCACCATTACTCAAGCAAAAACTCCTCACTCTCAGCTTCAGGGCTGTCCATCACCTCACCCCCTCCTACCTCACCTTCCTTCTCTCCTACAGCCCAGCCCGCACCCTCCACTCCTCTGCCACTAACCTCCTCACTGTACCTCGTTCTCACCTGTCCCACTGTTGACCCCCGGCCCACGTCCTTCCCCTTGCCTGGAATGCCCTCCCTCCATGCATCCACCAAGCTAGCTCTCTTCCTCCCTTCAAAGCCCTACTGAGAGCTCACCTCCTCCAGGAGGCCTTCCCAGACTGAGCCCCCTTTTTCCTCTCCCCCTCCCCCTCACCCTACCTCCTTCCCCTCCCTACAGCACTTGTATATATTTGTACAGATTTATCACTCTATTTTACTTGTACATATTTACTATTCTATTTATTTTGTTAATGATGTGCATGTAGCTTTAATTCTATTTGTTCTGACGATTTTGACACCTGTCTATATGTTTTGTTTTGTTGTCTGTCTCCCCCTTCCAGACTGTGAGCCCGTTGTTGGGTAGGGACCGTCTCTATATGTTGCCGACTTGTACTTCCCAAGCGCTTAGTACAGTGCTCTGCACACAGTAAGTGCTCAATAAATACGATTGAATGAATGAATGAACAGAGTTAGTCCATCACAACAGGGAACTTTCTTATCCTTAATTACGTAGATTAAGGTTAAATGAAAACATGAGATTTGGAGTCAGGTTGCAGTAAGAGAATGATTCTGTTGTTTGAAATAATAAGAAGATAAGCAGCGTGGCTCAGTGGAAAGAGCATGGGCTTTGGAGTCAGAGGTCATGGGTTCAAATCCCGACTCTGCCACATGTCTGCTGGGTGACCTTGGGCAAGTCACTTAACTTCTCCGAGCCTGTTACCTCATCTGTAAAATGGGGATTAAGACTGTGAGTCCCACGTGGGACAATGTGATCACCATGTATCCCCCCCCAGCGCTTAGAACAGTGCTCTGCACATAGTAAGCGCTCAACAAATGCCATCAAAAAAAAAAAAAATAAGCACTTCATCTCAGAGTTGTTTGCTGGGGTGTTTAGTCCTCCTTTATATCACACTGGTGTCGATAAACTAACAAAACTGTTAGCAGTTAAATATTCCTATTAGCCACCCAGCAGTAGAGAGGATACTGGCATTGGGTGTAATTGACTATTGCTCTGGGAAAGTTGATTAAAATGTGTAAAAAAAAAAAGGATGCTCTCCAGCAGTAGGGCAGTAAGGGCAGCCTGGTACGTGAGCCGAAGCCACGGGAGGCTGGATCAGGCTTCCCTGCTACGTAAAGCTTCTCCAAAGCCACGGGGAGAATCCCTAATCAGCCGCAGGACTTGGTTCGCTGTGCAGCAGAAGCTTAAATTCTTTCTCATTGTGGATAAATTAGTGCTGAGTCGCTTACCTCTTAAGATGGGGACATTAAAGGTCCCTTTATGTCACGGCCTCTCTGCATTGCTGCTAATAGAATGCTCAAGTCCCGAAATCACCAGCTCACCGTCTGGGGACGCAAGCAGATGGCCGGCACTAGCCGAGTCACCGGAGACTTTGGAGGCTTATGCCAAGCTAATTAGCTTTTGCCTACGTAAAGCCGGGCAAAAAACGAGGAGAACTTTATTCCAAATGAGGCACGCCTCCGAAAGACAGAATTGGGCTGTAGAGCAGCCCCGGTGGAGCCCCAGCGCGCAACTTTTATTGATCTGTCATTATCTGGGAGGCAAAAACAGCACAGCATCGCTCAGACTTGCCGATTTTATCTTACTCCACAACAATCTTAGATTTTCACGTCTGCT
This sequence comes from Tachyglossus aculeatus, assembly GCF_015852505.1. Lineage (NCBI taxonomy): Eukaryota > Metazoa > Chordata > Mammalia > Monotremata > Tachyglossidae > Tachyglossus > Tachyglossus aculeatus. The sequence goes on along the minus strand of NC_052077.1, from coordinate 22,180,441 downwards.
TTAAATTGAGGACTGAGACCTTGTATCCCCCGGTGGAGTACATACTTCCAGCCTGGCGAGGCTTCATCAAAGGGCTGACACGAAAAGGCAAACAAAAATCCGACTCTTACTGTTATACATCCAATAGAAAACCACCCAGGGGTAGAGAAATATATATTCATCACATCCCAGTAACTCAGCCGAGCCTCCAGCTTCAAGTGTGCAATATTTCAAGGTGGATTTAGAAAACCTATCCTTGGCAAAGGGGAGCTTTCTCCTAGTGACAGCTCATTTCACCAGAGGACCAGCCTGTCTAGGGCAGAACAAAGGGAGATCTTCCCCATCTATTTTGGGCTAGACAGCCTTCTGGTCTCTTCAGTAGGCTTTTTGGGAGTGTGGGGGTTATGGTGACTTTTTCTGAGCAGTTAAAGCCAATTTCCCTCTTCAAATTGCTTATGTTTGCTTTTGTTTATGCTCATTGTTCTGACTGGTTAGGTGGTCTTTGGTCCTAACTATAGCATGAGCAGAATAATATAATTCGTTAGGGAAATGATCAGAAATGTCACTGGGAGCTCTTCAGTTGGTTCATCCCTGGATAATTTAGTTTAGAGCAGCACGGTGTAGAGGATGGGCTTGAGAGTCAGAAGGACCTGGGTTCTTATCCCGGCTCCGCCACTTGTCTGCTGTGTGACCTTGGGCAAGTCACTTCACTTCCCTGTGCCTCAGTTACCTCATTTGTAAAATGGGGATTAAGACTGTGAGTCCCATGTGGGACAGGGACTGTGTCCAACCTGATTTGCTTGTGTCCACCTCAGTGCCTAGTACAGTGCCTGGCACATAGCGGTTAACAAATACTGTAATTATCATTATTATTATTATTCTCTGTGCCTGTTACCTCATCTGTAAAAAATGGGGATTAAGGCTGTGACACTGTGTCCAACCTGGCACATAGTTAAATGCTTAACAAATACCATAAAAAGGGACCTTCCAATTTCTCTTTGTTCTAGAACTGCTATCTTCCTGGTGTGTGCTTATGAATATACGACAGATGGCTTTGTAGTAGTGAATTATGGAGTTAAGATTTTAAGATACTTTCTGTTATCTTCTAGCGGCTGGTAACTTAGTCTTTTCAGAAAAGTTCCCCTTTTAAGGATGAAGATTTCCACATAGGAATTTTGCTCAGTATAAACTGCTAAGGACATTATCGGGGTTAAAAAAACGTACTTTAAGCATGGGGGAAAGGATACTTTTCTTACTAATGAAAGGGAAAATTCTGTGTCCAATTCCAAATTTGGAAATTTCAGCCCTTGTATCTTTTTAAAAACTTTGGAAAAAATTGAGATGTAATCAACAGCTTTGGGATCTATTGGGAGGACTGTTGGAGATGACTTTAAGGCAGCAAAAAAAGAAAGGTAATAGAGAGCCATAAGCTGACCCATACGGCCTAAGGCTGGTACCTGAACTGAAATCAGAGACCAGACACAAGCTTATACCATATCCATCCTCTTAAACTCAAGTCTAATATTTTAATAAGGGAGGCCGGAAGCCCTTAAAAGGGAAACAGAGAATTGTAATAACCACATCTGAGGCCAAAGAGTGTTTCATCTGAAAGCTCATTATGGGCAGGGAACGTATCTGGTAATTTTTGTTATATTGTACTCTCCCAAGCGCTTAGTACAGTGCTCTGCACATAGTAAGCACTCAATAAATGCCATAAATGCAGTCAGTCAACAGTATCTATTGAGTGCTCTCTGTGTGCAGAGCACTGCACTAACCATTTACCGGAGTACAGTCCAAGATTCATTCAGTCATATTTATTGAGCGCTTACTGTGTGCAAAGCACACACACAGATAGTTAAACATGATCCCTGCCGTCATGGAGTTTACCGTCCAGTCTTATAATTTGCAAACTCTCCCCAATATCTGACCCACACCTCACCACGGTCAGGGGAGTCAAAGTATCCAAAAGTAGAGGTGTTTCTGCTTGGACTTCACTGTCGGTGGTGAAGGTTTTTGACCAGAGAAACGCCTGGAGTATCTCATGTAGTGGACGGGCTCAGCAGGAGTCCTGAAAATACGTGGCTTAAGTGAGTTTTGCCTTTGACGTCCATAGCACACTTGGCACTATTCTGCACTTTTTTCTCTCTGCTTATTTATTTTATCCGCTGTGCCTGGAGGAACGCTATCAACAAGGATCAGAGAGTGTGAATGGCACCACACATGCCACTAGCACCATATCCAGTTCCCCAGCACAGGTTCTCAGCCCAGAGGTCTCTGCGACTGGATTTAGGTTCATCCCTCCTTTACGTCATCACAATCGATCGTGTTTATGGAGCGCTTACTGTGGGCAGAGCACTGTCCTAAAGCGCTTAACAACCAACCAAGACATTATGGCTATCCTCACTCCTAACTTTTCAATGCAGATTCCATTGAATACATTTAAATGTTGTAGAGGGAATGTGATTTCCAGACGATCCCAGCTGCACCCTGAGCTACAGTCCATGCTCCCATTGACCCAAACCCACTTCTGCAAAGGTGCCAGTCTTCTTGAGGAATCTGAGCATAGGTAAGTCCTTCTGTCTTAAGGAAACATAACCGAAAGAAGCTTCTTCATACTTCTCAGTCTAGGTTATGAGGAAGAGAATCTGAGTCCCCTGGCCTTGGGTATATCCCTCTCCTCCTCAAGTTCATCCCCTCCTGCACACACTTGCCACCCTGACACTGTATGGCAGCTGAGGCAGCGAGGACACTCTCTGTATCAGTAAAGTGGCTCTGTTGAGCCCCCACTGATAGCCACTGGAGACTGTGCATGAAGAAAATGTCTACCCTGAATAAGGGACTATTTTTACTGAGACCGACCCAAGTTGGATGTCACTTAAAGTGAAAACCAGCTTTTTCCCTTAGGACTTCTCCCATAAACCCTGTGGAAGTGGGTGGGATTTGTGCAGACTATAGCCCTTTTAATTTTCAGGTACTTAAGCCGTTCTTTGTGATGTATAACTATTTTCCTTCTAGGGTTGGTTAAGCGCCCTCCAGCAGGCATCTTATTCACCAGTGGCCCTCATTTTCACCTTAGTGTTGGTGTTTTCCATCCTGAAGTTCCACTTTATCTCCCTTCCCTAATTTCAGTGACTAAGAAAGTAAGAGACAAGATAGCCATTTAGATTTAATGCCATTTCTATGGTGGTAGCAGATAGGCCTGAGCTTTGCTCTCTGTTATCTTCTTTGCACAGTGACTTCTTGCATAGGAAGATAAGACTGAAAATAATAGCTGAGTAGTGAGAAAAGCAGCATGGTGGAGAGGCAAAACAAATCCTGAAGCCCAGCCTGGTCTTGCCACAAGCTCTTCGTGTGACCTGAACGGTTATGGAGCCCATTATCAATCACTGAATTTAGTATTTATTGAGCACTTACTCTGCGCAGAGGACGCACTGAGTATTTGGGAGAGTAGAACAGAGGAAGCAAACATGATCCCTGCCTTCAAGGGGTTTGCACTTTAAAATAAATTACGCGTAGGGAAAGCAACTGTAGGGAAAGGGCTGTCAGGTTGTGGTGAGCCTCATAAGTTCTTAGCTGGTATGGTGGACTCGAGGTTTGGGAGATGAGAGATTAGTCGGGGAAGGCTTCTTGGAGAAGATGTGATGTAAATGGGGTTTTGAAGATTGGAGAAAACAGTGGGTCTGCCGGATGTGAAGGGGGAAGGAGGTCTAAGCAGGAGGGAGGGTTGCAAGCAAAGGGTTGGTAATGAGAGCAAGGGACAGAGGGTAAGTTGTTTTTGGAGGAGTGAAACAGACGGGTTGGGCTGTAGTGGGAGAGGGGTGAGGATGAGTACTGGGGAGAGAGCTGAAAGAGAGCCTTCAACCTAGGCGAGGGTGAGGACTTTTTCCGTAGGCCAAAAATGGTAATAACAGGTTGCTTGAAAGGATGCTGCCTCGGCGAATCCCTTCTGCTGTTTGAGCCTTTAATCTTCAGTCATACATCATGTGCTGGACGGAAGCCTCCTGCATCAGGTGGTGGATGGGGCCTGATGCTGGAGGTGTACATGGGAGAAAACTTGATAATGGGGAGCACATTCATTCCTTCAATTGTATTTATTGAGCACTTTCTGTGTGCAGAGCACTGTACTAAGTGCTTGATAAAGTACAATACAGCAAGAAAGAGAGGTAATCCCTGCCCACAGCAAGCTCACAGTCTAGCACAACTCGATAAACCTAACATTCTTCCTTCAGGGCTGGGGGAAAAAGTCAACAGGAAGATATTTAATTTTAGAACAGAAAATTAGAGGTAAATGCAGGCCACAGGAAGAAATTGAAAGGGATTAACTAAACAGGCAAGTGATCTACTAGAAGGCTGGAGTCTCTTCAAAAACCCAATTTTAGAACCCTGCCATTTAGGACATGGGTAAACAAAAAACAGCAGTTGACTGGCAGGTTGTCAGGAAGTTGGATAACCTGTCTCTGACCTCCCAAATTCTCCCCTTCCCCAGCTCTTGCAGAATTATCAATCAGTCAAACAGTGATGTTTATTAAGGTCCTGCTATGTGTAGAACACTATGCTTAGTGCATGGGAGAAATACAGAAGTTAAAGACAAGGTCTCTGTCCTCAAGGAGCTTGCAGTGTAATGGGGTGACAGACAAACCCAGATTATTTCCAGTAAGGAAGAAAAATAAAGCTATGACTGGTTGTAAGCAATCAAAAAATACTATTGGATGATTATCACTGCATATTAGAACTAGTTTCAAAGTGTGAACCAAGGAAAGGCGGGAGATGTGATCTGGTAAAAAAAAAAAAAAAAGAGTAGTAGATGGAATTGAAACATTGGCTCCCAAAGTATTTTTGGATTATGTGTGAATTTCTTGTATTCCTCATTTCCATGGACATCAAGAACTTCTCCAGGAAAAGGTCATGATCATCATCATCATCACCAGGTATTCTTTAAGAACTCTCACACTTCAGACTAGGTGCTGTGGGAATTGTGGAAATTCCAGGTCATCTTACTAGCAGGAAGCGATTTCTAGTTCTCAAAGTATTTTGGTGAAAAGCCAGAGCTGTAGTGTCTTCGGCTTTGGCCCCCTGATTTTTTCCTTGAACCGTTACTATATTTTGTCTCCACAGAACGAGGAAGGCCTAATGGAATTTTTCCAGAATGTGATGAAAGAAACCAAGGCAGAGCCGAAGAAAGTGACCAGTTGGATTCTCAATGATTTGCTGCGTTATTTAAAGCAACAAGACCGTACTGTCAAAGAGTGGTGAGTCTCAGAGCTGGGATCTGTTTTGTCTGGGTTGAACTCTGTAGATACAGTCTTGCTTAGAAAACTTAAAAAATGGGCATTACATCCTGAAGTCCCCATCTAACTGTCCCTGTCCGGGTGACTGGGCCTTCTGCCGGAGCCCTTGAGTCCAGTGCTCTGCGCTAAGTGCTCAGTAAATAGCATGGGTTGATTGAAGCCCAGCTGCCAAAATGACACCTCCACCTGCACGACTCCTGCTCTTTTCCTCCTCACCTGCTCTTGTTGGCCAGGCTGCAGGGGGCCACCAGCCCCCCATGCCCAGTGAGGGCAGGGTTGGCATCTGAATCATAGGGGGGCCAACTCACCATTCAACTTGGCACGAATGGATGGAGTTGGCAGTGTTGGCAGAGTTCTTGCGGCTGCTGCAGCAGCACTTACCACTGCTCCCCGGCAGCCCGACCACAGTGGCTGCCCCAGTTGACCAGTGGGCAAACATATGATGGTCCCCTGGACTACCGCAGGTGTGTGTGTTTAAGTGCTGGGTTTTATACCCAGTGTTTCTGTATAAATCTGAGCGCACCCAGTCCTGCCAGAATGCATGGTTTACTCTGTATTTGTCCCGCCATCGACCCCCGGCCCACGTCCTCCCCCGGGCCTGGAATGCCCTCCCTCTGCCCATCCGCCAAGCTAGCTCTCTTCCTCCCTTCAAGGCCCTGCTGAGAGCTCACCTCCTCCAGGAGGCCTTCCCACACTGAGCCCCTTCCTTCCTCTCCCCCTCGTCCCCCTCTCCATCCCCCACATCTTACCTCCTTCCCTTCCCCACAGCACCTGTATATATGTATATATGTTTGTACATATTTATTACTCTATTTATTTAACTTGTACATATCTATTCTATTTATTTTATTTTGTTAGTATGTTTGGTTTTGTTCTCTGTCTCCCTCTTTTAGACTGTGAGCCCACTGTTGGGTAGGGACTGTCTCTATATGTTGCCAATTTGTACTTCCCAAGCGCTTAGTACAGTGCTCTGCACATAGTAAGCGCTCAATAAATACGATTAATGATGATGATGATGATAGGACATCATGGCAGAATTTGGGAACATTCTTCCAACCGTCTGTCTGGGGGTAACGACACAGCATCAGAAGCGGTCGTGGGTATGCTTGGGATGAGTACTACAGCCTTAGGTAGGTTCTGCAAGATCACCTTGGTGTTATAGAGGAGAACTGGGTGTACCGTTTATTAGTCTGACAGAAATTGCACACTCCCCAAACCTAAACCTCCTTTAATACATAGTGTAGTTCTTTGCACCCAATGGACATATTTGGTGTTGAACATGGCATTCATGATTGTAACCGCAGGAGAGCGGAGCACTTAAGCCCGCTTCTGCAGACAAGGAACCTGTGAATGGGCCTGATTTACCTGTCAGTAGATGGGTTTACTCCCTTTGCAGGCTCCCTCTCTCCCTCTCCTCCTGGGTGGCTCACAGGCCTAGGCTGCTGTGCAGCTTCATTGCAGCAGAGTGAAATTACCCAGCTAACTTAGAAATGCACTCACAGGACCTTATTTTCTCTACGAATTATGGATCATCCACATTTGGAATAAGCACAAATGTAGCTGGACAGTCCTATGTGGTTGCTGGAGAATAGCACTTCTTTCCATTTTATTGCTGCTTTGAAGTAATGAGACTTTCCTGTACCTGGATTTTAAGAAACTGAGTGACTTAGGGGGCTGTGGTGTCACGTGACCGTGCTACATTGCTCATTCGGCTCCTCTGTGCTTCCATTTCTCTTCCCTACTAGTAGGACAGAGTAAAGGTCTGAGTGGTTTCTTAATACTGCTCCGTTCTCCTAAAGGTTGTGTTCTTGCCCATATTGAACTCGCAATGTGCAAAGCTGAATCCACCTGTCACACCACCAGTCCCGCACCATCCTGTATCCCAGCGGGCTTATGTTAGTGGGAAAATCTCTTCAAATTTTCTACCAAAATTCTGGACCAAAACATGCATCCTGGCAGAAAGGGGTGTAGCTCTTTAAACGAAAGGCAGGTGTTTTGACCTATTTGACCTTAACCCACTACACTACATCTCGTGGCAACCAATTGTCTCCCTCCCACACATCCCAAACACTCTAAGAAACCACTGCAACCTTCACTATGCATGTTCACAGAGTCACTAGCTGCCCTCCGTCTCTTCCCCTCCCTCCTCACCTCTCCACCCCCCCATCCAGAAGCGGGACGTCTACGTTCTCTCTCCAGTCTTCTTTTTCCTCATTTTGACACATTCAGTTCTTCCTTTCCTTCCTCGTTTTTTGGTGATTGTCCCTTTGCCTCATATGGGGAGTGGATGCTCCACTCCCCCCCTCACCCTCCGTGGTTGCAGAGGGGCAGTGGCTTCCTGCCCTCCCCGGATCTCCCACCCTCAACAAGATCGGTGGAGATTGGTCCTACCAAGTGAGATCTGGGTAGTGCTGACCTGACCTGTGAAGGAACAGGCCGATATAGCCATTAAAAGTGGCAGGCATGCTTAGAGATAGCAACAGATCCTTGACCCATTGAGTTTAGAATGGTGCTTTGTTGCCTAGGGCCTTGTTCAGGGATTGGTGGAGTGTTGAGAGCTCACCTCCTCCAGGAGGCCTTCCCAGACTGAGCCCCTTCCTTCCTCTCCCCCTCGTCCCCCTCTCCATCCCCCCCCATCTTACCTCCTTCCCTTCCCCACAGCACCTGTATATATGTATATATGTTTGTACATATTTATTACTCTATTTATTTATTTTATTTGTACATATCTATTCTATTTATTTTATTTTGTTAGTATGTTTGGTTTTTTTTCTCTGTCTCCCCCTTTTAGAGTGTGAGCCCACTGTTGGGTAGGGACTGTCTCTATATGTTGCCAATTTGTACTTCTCAAGCGCTTAGTACAGTGCTCTGCACATAGTAAGCGCTCAATAAATACGATTGATGATGATGATGTTGCAGAGTATAACAGGATAGACACCATTGTCCGTTGGGGCTCAGATGGTAGAGGTGCTTTAGTATTGCCTGCATAGTAAGAACCTTCCAGTCACAGGGAAACCCATGTCATTTCTGGGAGAGTTTTTAGAGTCACAATGAATTGGAGCTCAGTTTAACTCATAGAGCACACTGGCTTCATTAGCTGTTTATTCAAATTATTTTCGGGCTGATCTTCTAATCAAAGAATACTTAACTGCTCTGTTTTTTCTCACTTATCAAAGTTCATGAATTTTGCAGCCACTTCCTTTTTTCCCCAATTAAATAATAATAATAATAATAAATAATAATGATGGCATTTGTTAAGTGCTTACTATGTGTAAAGCACCGTTCTAAGCGCTTGGGGATACAAGGTGATCAGGTTATCCCACGTGGGGCTCACGGTCTTCATCCCCATTTTACAGAGGAGGTAACTGAGGCTCAAAGAAGCGAAGTGACTTGCCCAGTGTCACACAGCAGACATGTGGCGGTGCAGGGATTTGAACCCATGACCTCTGACTCCCAAGCCCGGGTTCTTTCCACTGAGCCACGCTGCTTCTCTAACCAGTCATCTGTTGCTGGGGCAAAACCACTGTGCAACTTCTAGGAAACAGCTGTCATTGTTAGGAAAATATAGAACTGCAGTTTCACTCTGTAAAACCTGTTATGTTCAAACTCCCAGAAAAATTAGCTTTTTTCCACCCTCTTCGGGTAGCATTTTTTCACCTACCCCCGAAAAATCTGGACTCTTGGCTCCTGGGACCATCTGATTCATCACTAATGTTGGTCATATTTAGTAATATTTATCCTTTGCAAAACACTGTACTTAGTGTGCTTGGAAGAGTACAGTAGAATTAGTAGGTCTGATTCCTGCCTTCTAGGGGCTTACAATCTAGCAGAGAAGACAGACATTTACATTACTTCAGTTACTTAAATTACATCTACAGATTTGGTGGGGTGAGTATCAAAGTGCCTAGGTTATGCAGCATGAGAAGCAGCTTTGCTCAGTGGAAAGAGCATGGGCTGGGGAGCCAGAGGTCGTGGGTTCTAATCCCGGCTCCACCACTTGTCAGCTGTGTGACCTTGGGCAAGTCACTTCTCTGGGCCTCAGTTCCCTCATCTGTAAAATGGGGATGAAGACTGTGAGTTCCACGTGGGACAATCTGATTACCTTGTATTTACTCCCAGCGCTTAGAATAGTGCTTTGCACATAGTAAGCGCTTAACATTATTATTATTACAATAATATTAACCAACATTATTATTATAATGTTATATATAATTATATATAACTATGTATATATATGTATGTATATATGTATGTATATATGTATGTAATTATATATATAACTATGCAGTTATATAGTTATATATAGTTATAATTATATATAATATACCAACATTATTATTATGCAGACATGCTAAAGTGGTGGGAATCGGGGTGGGGAATGGAAAAACAGTGGGAGGTGAGGTAAAGCAGGGAAGGCCTCTTGAAAGAGAGGAGATTTTAGAAGTACTTTGAAAATGGAATAATCAGTGGCCTACTGGATGTGAAGAGGAAGCGAGTGAGCAAGAGGTCAGCAGCCAGAGAGAAGAATGACACAGTGAGTAGGTTGGTGTTAGAAAGGTGAAGGACATGAGTTTTGTTGTAGTGGGAGAGGAGCAAGGATAAGTATTGGGAGGAAGAGAGCTGAATTGAGTGCCTTAAAAGTCCCTTCCTTCCTCTCCCCCTCATCCCCCTCTCCATCCCCCCCATCTTACCTCCTTCCCTTCCCCACAGCACCTGTAGATATGTATATATGTTTGTACATATTTATTACTCTATCTTGTACATATCTATTCTATTTATTCTATTTTGTTAGTATGTTTGGTTTTGTTCTCTGTCTCCCCCTTCTAGACTGTGAGCCCGCTGTTGGGTGGGGACTGTCTCTATGTGTTGCCAACTTGTACCTCCCAAGCGCTTAGTACAGTGCTCTGCACACAGTAAGTGCTCAATAAATACGATTGATTGATTGATTGATTAAAACCAGTGGTTGACAGTTTCCGCTTGATACAGAGAGGAATAGATAACCAGTGGAGGATATCGTCCTCTAGACGATAAGCTCATTGTGGTCAGGAAACATCTCTACCAACCCTGGTATATTCTCCCAAGTGCTTAATACAGTAGTCTGCACACAGTAAGCACTCAATAAATACGATTGATTAATTGATGTATTGATTTTGATGCGAGGGGAGGAGACCAAGAGGTGATTCAGAATATTCATTCATTCAATCATATTTATTGAGCACTTACTGTATGCAGAGCACCGTACTAAGCGCTTGGAAAGTACAATTTGGCAACAAATACAGACAATCCCTACCCAACAACGGGCTCACAGTCTAGAAACAGGCTCAGAAATCTGTTTGTAGTTTTTTTTTTTTTTGAGGGGGAGAGGAGATGAGTTCTCCTTCCATCTTTATAATAACAATAATAATAATAATAATGGCATTTATTAATCACTTACTATGTGCAAAGCACTGTTCTAAGCAGTGGGAAGGATACAAGGTGATCAGGTTGTCCCATGGGGGGCTCACAGTCTTAACCACCATTTTACAGATGAGGGAACTGAGGCACAGAGAAGTTAAGTGACTTGCCCAAAGTCACACAGCTGACAGTTGGCGGAGCTGGGATATGAACCCGTGACCTCTGACTCCAAAGCCCGGGCTCTTTCCACTGAGCCAAGCTGCTTCTCTGTTCTTAGCCTAAGCTTTACTGCTGGACTATTGATCACCTATTGAGGACTTATCCTCCTCTTAACAAAAAAAAAAAAAAACCCTTTCAAGCTGTTAAGGCATTTGGCATTTGTACAGTAATTTAAGTAGCAAAATAAAATTGATGTAAGAGAAATGTTAAATATAAACCACCCACATTTTTTTTTTAATCGATCAGCCCAGTTACACCCTCTTCTCTGGCCGAGCTTCTAAACCTTCTAGAATCACAGATAATTTCTTCTCCGGCAGCAAAACAAGTGAGTAACAACACCTTTTAAAGCTGTTTCCTCTACATTCGCTGTACAGATTGGGGTGAGACCAAAGCGCTGTTTTTAATGGATTTTATAATTGAAGTGGAAGAGCTGGCTTTTCAGGGATATTTTCTTGTTGAAGGGTGGGAAAAATTCCGTTTAGGAAAGATAAAATGGGCAGTCTGGTGGTACCCAGGTAGTTTGCTACTGCGCTCTTCATAACCGGGCTAGAATGCTTAATTGTGTAAACGGTGCCCTGACTCTTTGCTCCAGAGGTTTGTTTGGATTAAAGGCTAAAGCCCAGCAGGGTGGTATTGCTAAGGGGTAGGCACCACTAGCCGGACATGAGAAACAAGGTGGGACGAGGAAGTGGTAAGACGGCGGGCCTTGATTTTGGCTCCAGCTTTCCCTGCTATTGATGTTTCCATCAGAATCCTAATGTTATTTTAATGGGGCTTTTTTTGCATTTAATATTTATATGCACCGACAATTGTAGCAGGTTACAAAGTGGTGTTTTTAAAAGGCTTCCTCATCTGCCTAATTACCAGCGACCATAGAGTCCGTGCTGCCCTCCGCGTGGTGAAATTGGAGACACATACTAATAAAGGCTCTGTTTACCCACCACGGAGGGATGCTGTCAGACTACAGGGACCTCACCACTTTTAGAAAAGAATTTTGGTTGCCTGGATGTCAGAAGAATAACAAATGTTTATTACAATTCTCAGCAGTAGGCAGAGATATTGGCTGGCCCGAGGGCAGGAAAAGTTATATATACACAAGAGCAGATGAATTGTTGCGCTGGAGGGGGGGAAAAAAAAAACCTCCAAAAAATCAGAACCCAGGCAGGGCAGGCAGTTCAGACAAGAAATGATGGAGGAACCCACAGTTCTGAGTCTCTGCAGATACTCGGCGGCACAACTGTTGGCTTTTAGCGGCAGCTTAAATTTTTAAAGAAGCTTGTGAGGGTTCTGGGGAGAAAGGGAGCAATAAAACGAAAATAAATAAAAAGCCATTTGCCCTGATTAAGAGGGTATTAAGTGCCTTGGGTCAGCCCAGGAGCCAGGCGCTGCTACCCACGCTGTGAGGAGGTGCAGGTGGGCAGAGCTATCTCCCGTGGCAGGCAGGATTGAAGACCAACCTCGGGCTAGAAGCAGGGGTGACTTCCTAATCATCATCAGTCGTATTTATTGAGCGCTTACTGTGTGCGGAGCACTGTACTAAGCGCTTGGGAAGTACAAGTTGGCAACATATAGAGGCAGTCCCTACCCAACAGTGGGCTCACAGACTAAAAGGAGGCAGAGGGGTTATTATTGACTTTATGCCTGAGAGTCTGGGTTCAGAGGGCAAAGGTTTATAGAAAAGAGGCAAGCACATGGTTAGGTAGACTTTTCTGATCTCTTCCCCTCACCCCTTTCCCTGTCCTTAGCCAACTTTCACGGCCTCTTGTCTCCCGCCTCTGGAACCTCTCTCGTTCTCAATAGCCAATGCCTGGAGCGTGCTGGGTGCATCATTGGTTATCTATACCAGCCTCTTCTTGTACTCCACTTTCTTACTCCAGGGAGGGAAGGGGCCAAGCAAGGCAGGCATTTGTGCCAACTTTCAGAGGGGAAGCAGGGCAGGGAGTGGAGGGGAGGCTAGTCCCTCCAGAAGAAGGAACTGGGGGAACCAGAAAGGCTGGAGGAGGTCCTGGTCGACCCCGCTTTTGGGCCAAGGATCCCAGCTCCACTGAAGCAGCGTCAGGGTTCCCGTCTACCCCCTTTCCAGCCTGGTCCCAGTGCCAGATTTGAAGGAAGCATCCAGGCTTGAATGCAATTTAAAAACCTTAGAAGTACAGCAGTGTCAAAATTAAGCTGCTAATAAAAGCCCGGTGATTTCAGAGTTCCCCTTGTAACACTGAAGCAATGGACAAATTCCAGCCCACACCAAATTAATGTTTAAAAGGAGGATGTGAGTTGCATAGAGTCTGGAATAGATGTGGATAACCCACCTTGTCCCAAGGGGCCAGCAGCCACCTGCAGAGCTTTCTTGGGGAGATGGGGCAGAAGGAGAGTATCTTAAAGATTATCGTCATCAGTGGCATTTATTTAGTACTTACTGTATGCAGAGCACTGTGCTAAGCTTTTGGGAGACTTCAGTGCAATGTAGTTAGTAGATGTGTTTCCTGCCCACGGTGAGTGTACAGTCTGGGTTAGGGGGAGAAAGACATTAATTTAAATAAATAATTTATTATATATAATTTATAGCTACATACATAAGTAACTTATGATACACACATAAGGGAGCTATGAATGTCCCTATTGGCTCTATGCATATAGGACGTATGAGCTCACCTGGTTATTGGAGTCTTTTTAGAAATTCCTCATTCAGCACTGGTTCCTCTCTGCTGTCCTCTCCCTGTTTACATGTTTCGGGTGCCCGCCCCAGCCCCCCACAGCCGAGTCCCCCTAGATAACAAACTGGGGACCGTGCTTGGTTAAAGAGTCTGAGTGATTGATTGATTTTTCCTGCAGATCACATATTCAGTTAAGAGCCCCAACAGCTCTTTAGTGCAGCTATAAAGAGAATTAGGGGGTCGGCCTGTGTGCAACCATCTCGGAGATATGGGCCGGGGCCTTCCCAGAAAAACCATTCCCGCCTTGGCTGCCCAAATGTTTTTGCTCTCGTCATTGTGAGGGGCAGTGTGAAGGCTGTCTGTTAGGAAGCTGTTGCAGGTGTGCACCATTTTGAGATGGGCTTGGGAGTTTGCCTCACTGGGACTCATTTTCAACAGGGAACGTCTGCGGGAACGCTGCAGGCACCGTGACACTGCTAAATGCCCCTTGTCCAACTCTCATCCTTTTGATCGCTAGGCCGGTTCTCTCCAGCGTCCCACAGTTAGGAAAAGGAAGATGCTTTGTATGGGATCCAGTGTTTGCTGAGAATCTGTCAGTCACTGAGGGAAGGAAAAGTAGAGGTTCGCCGGCCCTTCTGTGAGAGAAACATCCTACTTGGTTTGGGGCTTCCCATCTTGGCGCGATGGCTACTTCAGTCCCCCAGTAGGCTGCTGTCAGGATTAGCCCTCTGAAAAAGGAAGGCGACATCTTTAACTGGCAGGAAAAGTTCCTTTAAAAAATACTTGATTAAGGCCTCTCAGAATAGGGGCCCTGGTGAATCTCAAAGCATCTTCCTTTCCAACTGTGTTCTCTAATTTTTGAGATTTGATTCTCACTCCCCTATCCTTTCTATTTTCTGGTGGACCAGTAAAGGAGTCAAACTGGCAGTGCTCCCGTTTGACAGTATATTGTTTGAGTGCTTACTATGTACTAAATGCTTGGGAGAGCAATATAATACTAAACAGACACATTCTCTGCCCACAACAAGGTTACAGTCTAGACCGAATTTACATTAATCTGTGCCTCAGTTTCCTTATCTGAAAAATGGGGATTCAGTGCCTGTTCTCCTCCTACTTCAGGCTGTGAGCCCCATGTGGGATGGACTGTGTGTCACCTGATTAACTTGTATCTTTTGCTTAGAGTAGTGCTTGGCACATAGTGAGCACTTAAATACCATAATAATAATTCACTCCTCCAGTCACAGCCAATCGCTGCAGGGTGGCCAGGAAATCAATCAGAGCCTTATTCCAATTCCCCAGCAAAGGAAAAGCAGAGGGACAAGGGAAAAGAAGCCCGCCCCCCCCCCCCCCCCCCCCCCCCGCCCAAGAAACTGCTTCTTTTAAGGTTTTTTGGTTTTTATCCAGTTAATGTTTGTGTGGGTTCTTAAGTTTAGACCTGTCCTCCCAACTCCACTTGCAGCTGGGGGTGGGAAGCTGGAATTTGTCATTGTCCTATTTTTGGTTTCTTTCTATTGTGGATCCTTGTTGTATGGGCTGAAAGGTGTCCCCAGCTTCTCCAGTGCAAGTGACCCAAAGACTCCATCTGAGCCCACTGCTTACCTCGGTAAATCCTGGGCACCTTTATTCCTTCCAGATGGTCATCTCCGGTTCTGTAGAATTGATTTATTCTGGGAGGTTGGCATCTGGTGCCTCGACTCCTTTCTGCGGGAGACCCATCAGGGGTAGCTGTCGCTGCCCCTCCCCAAGCAGCTCTAGCCCCATAGAAAGAATGACTCTGTTCTGAGTCCGGGGACCTGGGGAGGGAGTGAATGGTGTCAGGAGTTTGCCCCCGGCCTCGGCCACACAGCCCAAGGTCAAAGAGCGGTATGGCCCAGTGGTACGAGCATGGGGCCTGAGAGTCAGAAGGACCCGGCCTCTAATCCCAGATCTGCCACTCGTCTGCAGTGAGACCTTGGGCAAGTCACTTCACTTCTCTGTGCCTCAGTTTCCTCACCTGAAAAATGGGGATTAAGACTGGGACTGGGGGACAGGGACTGTGACAGACGTGACTTGCTTGTATCTACCCCAGCACTTAGTACAGTGCCTGGCACATAGTAAGCACTTAATAAATACCACAATTATTATTGTTATTTCCCACTCCCAAGAGGAAACAACTTACCGAGCATTACTACCTCAGAGCTATTCTCTGTCCTGGGGCCCAGTTGGCCTTGGCACTTGAGTGGCAGCTTGGAAGAAGCTGTTCCACCTTGATGCGCATTGACCAGATTAACGATTCAGTGGAGGCTGGGGCCACGGCAGGCCAGCATCATTCCCTCCTGTTAGACTGTGAGCCCACTGTTGGGTAGGGATTGTCTCTATATGTTGCCAACTTGTACTTCCCAAGCACTTAGTACAGTGCTCTGCACACAGTAAGCGCTCAATAAATACGATTGATTGATTTCGGGATCAGTCCTGGGGTGATTCCCCTACTCACTGACCTCTTAAAGATTTCTCTCCCTCTCCCCACCCCTCTAATTTTCTTCCTCGTTGGAGAGTGTAGGTGTTCTCAGAGCTGTGGAAAGGAGAAGGAAAGACCCCGGCTCAGATCGTTAAAGAGAAGAAACTTGACCTGATCTGGGACGAAGAGGTGCTGGAGCAGATCTGCCAGGAAGTGATGGAGAGACATCCGGAACAGGTGACTATTATTCCAAACAGAGCCAACATAGAAGCAGACACGTCAAACAGTAGGTTCACCTTTCCCTTTGTTGCTGGTGCTGTCCTTTCCCAACTGTATAGAGCAGTGTGTAGCACCCAGTGACCACTGGGATAATTCCATCCCCACCACTACCCTTCTCCAAGGCCCCCGAAACCAATTTGCTTTCACCTTGGCTCCTGGCAGCTTCCCTAGCTAACGCTCCCAGGTTTGCCTGGATAATCTACAGAGCAGGCATCTGCTCCCAGAACACTACAGCAGCTGTATGTGCTGTAATGTGACCAGAAGGAGTTAGTGGCAGAATGGTTTCCTCTGGTTTTCCATGCCCCGGCCATTTTCAGATGTCAGAAAACTACCTCGGTTGCCAGCTGAACCAGCAGGTTGCGGACTTTCAGAGTAGGTCAGGATAAGATCCTTTATGCCGCTCCCCCAGCTGGCCCAGTTTGATCAGTAATGCCCTAATTATTATTTTTTTTACAGCATTTGTTAAAGAACTTATTGTGTGCCAAGCACTGTACCAAGGGTTGCGGTAGATACAAGCTAATCAGGTTGGACACGGTCCGTGTCCCACATGGAGCTTGTCTTAATTCCCGTTTTACCGATGAGGTCCAGAGAAGTTAAGGGACTTGCCTGAGGTCACACAGCAGACAAGTGGCTGCGCTGGGATTAAAACCCAGATCCCTCTGACTCCCAGGCCTGTCTGTATCCACCAGGTCATGCTGCTTTTCTGACCTCTTCTATGCCAAAGGTCAACAGAAGCAAAATGGAAAAATTCCAGCTTTGCAGGTGGGAGGCACTTCCCCATCCAAGGCAGTTGGACCCTTACTTTAAAAGGTGCTATCAAAAGAGCACGTTACATCCAAATCTGGTCCCTAATCAAGCCTTCAGCAGTTCAGTGTTCTGCAAAAAGTAAACCCTAAACCACTAAGCAATCGGGGGAGTGCTATTAAAAGTAGCGAGCCCATCCCTGCCATCAAGGAGCTTAAAATAAAAGCTCACTCCCCTCTCCCAGAACGGCGAAGTGTTGTGCCAACCAAAGCTAGCGACCAAGTTTAGCGAGAACTTCACAATAAGCCAACAGGCAAGGCTTCTGGAGAAGGGGAAAAGTAATGTGGAAACATTTCAGCAAAGGCAGCGAGGAAAATGACTTTTAAATTATGGAGAAAATCCTTGACAGTAGCGTGGCTGAAAACCAAGTCGTTTTGTGTTCTGAGTGTATCAGAAAACATAAAAGCTTAAACAAGTCCCCTCCTTTTCTGCCCTTAAGTATAATCATATTGTCTACTTCCATTTTTCAGGGGGCTGGGAGGGAATAGGAAATTGCTAGCATCTCTCTCAGCACAATACCCTCCCACACATCAACTCATGGTGGGACACTAACAGCTCTATAAAGAGCTCTTGATAAAGAAAATGAGCTTGCACTGGGTCTGCAGCCTCTCTGTCTTCCCACCTCATCTGTAGGGACTGATAAAAGACAATTTTAGTCTCAGTTTTGTATCGAAGCACTTGAAGAGGGAGAGGTTCAAGCCTTGCCCCCGATCAACAGGAGTAACGGGCTCTGATCTCCCGAGCCAGTGGTCGTACGGGTGCGTTCAGCGACCCCCTGCCCTGTGTCGCTGTAGCCAAGACGCCAGTCTCTCCTGGACACTTTTTCTAAAGCAAAGCCCTGTATTCTGAGTGCTGCTGGGCAGCTGATGTGCTTCCCTGTGGAGAGCCATCACTGACTGGTGAGTGTGTCAGTTTGGGTGGTTTATTTGGGAGTTTTTTATGGTATTTGTTAAGCACTTACTTTGTCAAGCACTGTTCCCATCAGGCTTGGGAAATTCTTCTTTGAATGGGGCATTATTTCTCCACATGACCAGACAGCAACTCCAATTGCCTTGGGCCCCGCTGTGAATCAGGGAGCTGACGCGGGGCTATTGGGGTCCAGTTCCACACTGGCACCCGGTTAGCACTCCAAGGCTAGTGTTCTGCTTGGCAAGAAATGTCCCCTAAAGTGGCAAAATCTGCTACCTTTTGGGGTGACTCCCTCTGTATGCTGACAGCCACATCCCCTGTCCTGCAAGGCAGTGAGTATTTGGGCACCCAGGCACATGATGTTGACACCAAGGCCGCTGACTTTTCTCCCCCCCTCCCCGCCTTCCTTTGCAGGTTGCAGCAGTGAGGAATGGGAATCACAAGGTGGTGTACAAGCTGATTGGACTGGTCCAAAGAGCAACCCAAGGGCGAGCAGCTCCGACCACGGTAAAGCAAATCCTAGAGAAGCAACTGCTCTGACGGTTTGGACTTTTGTCTGCTGCAGGCCTGAATCCTCAGTCGTCCATCCGCCACCTGGGCCCTCGTCTTTGGGGAACGGGCAGCCCTGAGCCCGCTCACCGGGACCCTGAGAAGGTGGGAATTCAGTACAGAAGAGGAGGGAGCTGACATTGCTCCACCCCAACATTACCCTTGCTTCTGCACCAAAGGGAGCTCACGCAGGAACACTTCATTAATTGTCACGTTTCTTTGAGTACTTACTGCGTGCAGAGCACTGTACTAAGCACTTGAACAGCAGGGGTCAATTGCATTTCTCCTCCTCTGGATGATGATCCTACAACATGGATTGAACACTGAAATGGGGAAGTAAACCAGGCTTAGCTACCTTTAAACACTGGAGCCGTTGTTTGAGTAATTCTTAACCATCACCAAGGGTTAGCAGCATCCACAGACCATCTGATTTCTGCGGAAGCGACAGAGACTATGCCTGACTCTAAGCCAGGGGTTCGGGTTCAGCTCAGTGAAGGCAGGGCCAGGTGTCTGGATTATTCAAACAGAGAAAAAGTGAATACAAAAAGACACTTCAGAGTTTTCAAATATTTTAATGAATAAAATATATCCCCCGAGTTCACATAAAAAATTAACTTACAGTTAAAAGGTCACGCAGCTGACAAAAAAGCAGAAACGTTAAGTTGACTTGTTTTGTCTGGAAAAAACAAGTCTCTAAATTAATAGAGACCTTGACCTTTAATTATTGTGCCGTACCCTGACATCCCAACGAAGGTTGCCCTGCCTTTCCTCATGTCTGTGAGCAACATGCCCAGGGCCACCTGCCGTTGTTCAGTTTTGCTGTATAACCTGTGACTCAGAGCTGGCTATTATTTGCAAAACCAGTGTCTTCAAAACCAACAAATAAAACCAGGTGACATGACACAAGCCAACAGAACAAACTCTGAAAGCTGCAGTTTGGAACAGTCATCCGCCTGAGGAGCAGAGAAAAAACCCTGAAGGGACGAGATTGGCTCGTTAGGTAGCGAATCCTATAGCAACAGGCAGAATCGGGGTTTTTTTTCCTTTTTCAGGTATTTGCTACTTGGTAGTAGACAATTGTTCCTACTGCCCCTGGGGAGAACACACACAGTAATGACGAAAATCTCCCTGGCCATTAAAGAAAAGAGGAAATTGGGCAATATTGGATAATTCGTACATATACATAAAGAGATTTTTTAAGGAGCAGCTGGCTTTAATGTGTTTTTGTCCAGTGCTGCTTGAGGTTAATGTGAACTCGTCACGCAAGAGGCAATGGGTCACGCACACAAGCTGCTTCCTCTGATGCCCTGCGTGTCATTCAGCAGGAGAGGAAGGGAGGTCCTGTTTTCTTTTTTCTGCACCTCCCAGGGAAAAACGCAGCCCTAGCGTGCAACACAGCCATGGGTTCAGTGTCTCCAGCCTCACGACTGCCTGGCTCTGAAATTAGGGAAAGGACTGTGACTGGCATTCACACTGTTTCAGAATGAGATTGGCATGTTTCAGAGTTGAAGGAGGACAGAGGTAGGAGAAAAGGCAAGAAAGGTTGGTACCAACTGTTTCACCCAAGCTTCGGGGGGGTCAGTTAGGCTGCCAAGAAGCACTTCAGCCTCCTCTCAGAGCCAATTATTTCCAAGCCGTTCAACACATCAGGGGAGAGGCCACCCTAGATGGATCCAGCCTTTAGTTTTTAAACACTTAAAAAAATAGCTTTTGGAAACCTTATCATTATGTCCTGATAATTCCAAAAGAAAAATCCACAGCTGTGTCACTTCACCTTTAAATTCCAAATCTCGTCTGTATAATGGGATTCTTTTTCTCCCACAAAGGCAGGGCAACCTGAATGCAAAGTTTTAAGATCCTGAAAAAAGTTTCCTAATGAAAGGTCTGACACCTATCGCATCTAGGTTCACGGCAAACATTATTATTATTACACACCACCTACTAAACAGATACTATTCAGGCTTGTTTAGATTAATCTCCTTGACTGCTTACTGCGTGCAGAGCACCTTCTCTTCAAGGGTGTGATTTCTGCTTAACTGTATTTACTGAGTGCTTACTATGTGAAGAGCAATGTACTAAGCGATTGGGAAAGTACAACAGAATTACCAGACACGTTCCCTGCCCATAACAAGCTTATAGTCTAAGAAAACCTAATTAAAATGCTTGAATTGGCACCAAGGAAGCAGCCATTTACAATCTGCCCCTTGACTTAGGTACCAGGTAGCCTCAATGGGCCTAGACCTATAGCTGTTTGCTAAGATTATGTGCCCCAAAGGAAACTCCTATGCAGTGCAGAAGAATCGTGACTTTGCCGTTTGCGACTTACAAGTGGGGCTCAGAAAAGGAACTGCCACCGTGACAAAGATCAGCAGGTTTTAGAAGAGAAAATGGGCCAATCCAGGCTGGAGAGAGGATGTGGGCCACCAAAACTAGTTTATGAAACGTAATCTGATAATAACAATAATAATAATGATGGTATTTGTTAAGCACTGTTCTAAGCGCTGGGGGTGCAAGGTGATCAGGTTGTCCCACGTGGGGCTCACAGTCTTAATCCCTATTTTACAGATGAGGGAACTGAGGCTCAGAGAAGTTAAGAGACTTGCCCAAAGTCACACAGCTGACAGTTGGCAGAGTCGGGACTTGAACCCATGACCTCTGAGTCCAAAGCCCAGGCTCTTTCCACTGAGCCACGCTGCTTCTCTAACCACACCCTCACTGGCACTTACTATGTGCCAGGCACTGTACTGAAGTGCAGTGGGTAGATACACGCTAACCAGGTTGGACACAGTCCATGTCCCATATGGGGCTCACAGTCAATCTCCATTATACAGATGAGGTAACTGAGGCACAGAGAAGTGAACTGACTTGCCCAAGGTAGCACAGCAGACAAGTGGAGGCGGTATCCGAACCCAGGCCCTTCTGACTCCCATGCCCGGGCTCTATCCACTAGACCACACTGCCGTAAGTTTCTGTGGCACACCAAATATCACAATTATTATTAACAAGGATTCCAGAAAGTGGCTGTTTTCACCTCAATCCAACCACCTCTATCTAAAGGAGGCAGAGGACAAGGGTGACTTTTCTTTCTGTCCATTTTCCTCGGTTACTTCCTATGAGAAAGTTCATTATGGTCCTGACTGTAAAAAATGAAGGAACCGCATTTGCCATTAAATGTCCCATTGCATATTCTAGCTGGAAGATGTACGACTTGTCAGACCAGCGGCAGTTTACTGCTTATCTCCCTTTGCCGAAGTAACTGTTGCTCAAAATCGGTCAGAGGATGATGGAATCCAAAAAAACCTTTTCCCCAAGCAGGGAAAAGGGGCTCACCCTGCAACAGAACCTCCAAGGTCACTGACTCAGTGGTTCTCCCGGGGAGTAGCGGGAAGGAGGGGTGGGGTACTTGAGGCGGGGAACTGCATGAGAGCTAAAATCCCTTGACCACACAGGATTGCCTCTTCAATTCCAGATTTCCACTAGGTTGCCAGGGTGACTCCGGAATTAGCCTTTTGTCCCCAAGATGGCCACCGGCCCCGATCTGCAGAAGTATCTTTTATTCCCACCTCCACTTCCGAGATGACTATCTCTGAACACTACTTGTGGATGGAAGACACTCTCCCCATCTTCAAAGCCTTATTGAAGGCACAACTCCTCCAAGAGGCCTTCCCTAAGCCCTCATATCCTCTTTTCCCGCTCCCTTTACTTACCCCCACCAACCCCTCAGCTCTTCTGTGTAGATCCGTAATTTATTTATATTAATGTCCATCTCCCCCTCTAGACTGTAAGCTCGTTGTGGGCAGAGAATGTGTCTGTTATATTGTTGCGTTGCGCTCTCCCAAGCGCTCGGTACAGTGGTCTGCACACAGTAAGCGCTCAATAAATATGACTGATTCAATCATAAAACTCTTCCAGGCTGGACCCAACCTAGAAGGCATAAACTACAGCCCACCCTCTCAAATTCAACGTGCAAAACGACTTTATCAGAATCAAACACGCTAAATATCCTCGTGTTCTAGTAAACTTTGAATCATCAACTCCATCCGTTTTGCAGGCAATCCAGAATAGAACCTCCTTCCAGTCAGGGTCTGAAATGAGCACGATGTTCACCATGGAAACACAGCAAGCACGCCAGCCTGCGTCCCCCAGGGAAATGTGTCTCTGGTGCCCTGGTAAAATTGGAAGCTGCCCCCCGCCTCCCCCCAAGTCCTGCTCTTTCTTACTCCTTTTCCCCTTCACCCATCAGCATAGTGCGCCTACACACCTGCTAATGACAAGGTAACTGCAATACCTAAAGATCAGAGGGGCCAAGCTACCCCTACTCATGGATTCACACAGCAGTTTCCAGAACTCCAATTCAAGTAATCTCTGTGCCCACCCAAGCTCCTCTCATCCCCTTAAAGAGCACTGTCTGAGGAGCAACCACAGCAGGGAAAGTTTTTATTCAGAGAGCACTAAGGACCTGAAACCTATCGGGGGATTTCTTCTTCCTGAGGTAACTGGGTGCGTAATGTTCACTTGCATTACCAAGATCTTTCCATCCAGATCATGAGTCTAAATGCGCCTTTCCCCCCAAGTTTCCCATTTTCTTAAAAATCCCACAGCCAGTGTTTCTTACCATGTTGATTCTAGCAGGTCCCCATTCTTCGCCCCCACTTTGCCTCTCCCCAATAAATAACCACAAGCCTTTACTGCTTTTTGTTTAGCACATTAGAGAAGCAGCGTGGCTCAGTGGAAAGAGCCCGGGCTTTGGAGTCAGAGGTCATGGGTTCGAATTCCGGCTCTGCCACGTCTGCTGTGTGACCTTGGGCAAGTCACTTAACTTCTCTGAGCCTCAGTTATCTCATCCTGTAAAATGGGGATTAAGACTGTGAGCCCCACGTGGGCCAACTTGGTCACCTTGTATCCCCCCCAGCGCTTAGAACAGTGCTCTGCACATAGTAAGCACTTAAATGCCATTATTATTATTATTATTATTATTATTATTATTATCCAAGCTACACTCCAATTGCTTCTCAGAGACACTCTTCTCCCTCCAGGATCCCCACCTCTGGAAACCAGGAAAGGACATTTTCTGGAGGCACTTTCAGAGGGTTCAGCCTCCAGGCCTTGGTGTATGGGAGAGGACTGAAATTTGGGCAACTGAAATGGGATTTCCAGGGTGGCCTAATGGAAAGATCACGGGCCTGGAAATCTGAGGACCTGGGTTCTAATACCAGCTCTGCTACCTGTCTGCTCTGTGACCTTGGGCGGGTCCAAACGCTTAGAACAGTGCCCCAGCGCTTAAAACAGTGCCTGGCACATAGTAAGTGTTTAATAAATGTCATAATTATAATTAAACCAACTAACTTCTCTGTGCCTCAATTCCCTCATCTGCAAAATGGCGATTCCATACCTGTTCTCCCTCCTGCTTAGAACGAGAGCCCCATGTGGGATCTGATTATCTTATATCTACTCCAGTGCTTAGTACAGTGCTTGGCACATAGTAAGCACTAACCAAATACCACAACTGTTATTGTTATTATGACCTGGAAATACATAGGCAGCTTTCGCAAATCAACAGGGAAGTAGGGGTTTCTTTCTGGGGGACTTCCCCTTCGAATTGTTCATCCCAAGAATTTCATTGTGTTCCAGAGCCACTTTTAGCTCACAATTGTGTGTTTTTCCCTGTGGGGCCAACACTTTAAGGCTTTTGTGACTCAGGCCAGCTGTAGCACTGGAAACACAATTACACCACTATGAGCACACTGCAACGCAGCAGTGGTACACTAATACATCATGTCGGATTCTCCTAATGAACCCCATTACTCAGCAAGCAGAATTTTCTTACACAGCGAGTCAAAAGCGGTCACTCTGTTGTGCGTAATCTTCCAGTAACTTAGCCTGTATTTGCACCTCAGCACCCAGCAAGGTGTACAGTACATGTTTTTCTACAAAGTGCAATATATTAGAAAGAGCCAACTCACAACGTAAAAATAAAGAGCCAGTGCTTTCCATAAAGCACTTGGCCCTTTGCAAAAACAATCCCGCTAGAAAGCAGCATCCCTACGAAATCGGGCTTTTCATACACCATTCAAATAAACACCCCGCTAACATTCCCAACACTGACTAGCTTTGTTTAGCTGATCAGCAAGCATATACAGAATCCGTCTTCTAGAAACCCAGGCGACAGCTTGCATAGGAACATTGGATTTGGTGCCAATCTTACCGAATAAGGCTTGCCGGCCTGGGCCAATTTCAAGAAAGCTCAGACCCGCGAGGAAGATTTTCTTCATCCCCAGTCCTATAAACCGGTCTCTCTCACCCTCTCCGCCCCCCTACCCCACATCTGCCCACCCCAAAAGACAGCAGAGAACGGCGGGCCAGCCCACCCCATCGTAGGCAAAATATGTCAAGCAGGGGCGCCCGCTCTGCAGCACGTCATGGGTTTAGGTGCCAAGAGCACGCTTGACTAGTGTCTTGGGTCGGAACGGGAGGTACCAGTTTTACACATTTTCTTTCTCTTTTTTAACTCGGTCATTTATACAGAAGGCAACGTGAGCGGCTTACGTGTGTTTCGAGGGCGATCGGTTTCAGCTCGTTCCCCCATTTGGGCCCAGCCGGGCACCTCGGGTGATGCAGAGAGACCGGCCCCCAACCCTGTTCCTCCGATGCAGACATGGCGCATTTTCGGCCACGAAGATGAGAGAAGGCGGAGGGGGCCCACGGACGGAACGTTTCCGGGGAGAAGCTGAGCACAGAGGTCTGGGAGAGATGGACGGATTTTGCTGACGTCCATCTCAACGAAATGGTGCCACTCAGATTGTCTGATCGTAAGGTCGGCCGACAGGGAACCCGGGATTACCCCCCCTCAATCAAGTATCGTCAGGAAATAGAGTAGAAATGTGTAAAAGCAGCTTCGCATTTGAAAATCGATTAAAACCAGAAAATGGTGAGAAAGCCTTCCCGTAAACCGACGCTAACAAGACGACTCCCCCAAGTCTCCCAGGACCTTGCAGCCGAGAATGGAATGTTCCTGGGCATGGGCCGCCAGCTCCTTGAGGAACTCGGGGAAGAGGGCGGCAGCCAGCACGGGATTCCTGGCGTGCAGGGGCAGGGTGGGGAACGAGGCTGGTGATTTGGCTCGGCCGCCCACAGGGATCTGCAGCCCACTCGCCGAGCTCTCAGAGAGATTCCTTCCGGGTCCGGTCCCTCGGGCATCCTGACTGATCTCTGAAAGCAGAAAACAGAGCAGTCACTGGCACGCTCAATCCCACCCAACCTCAACGATAACGATGTTGATGGTATTCCATTAGGCACATACTTAGCTTATTTGACGACCACTGGGGAGAGATACAAGTTAATCAGATGGGCTACAACAACCTGTCCTGAAAGGGGCTCATCGTCTAAGATGGGAGAGTGGATATCGGATCCCCATTTTAAAGAGGAGGGAACTGAGGCACAGAGAAGCTACATGACGTGCCCTAAGATCACCCCATGGGCACATGGCACAGCCAGGAGTAGGACCCATGGCTCCAGACTCCCAATCTCTGCTCTCTCCATGAGGCCATGCTGCCTCCCCAGTGGGCTTTGACATGAGTCACGGCATGTGACCTGCTGATACGTCGGGGGCCCTGCAAACTCTCGGTCCCATTTTGGCCTGAACCCTCGAACGGTCAGACTTCCTGCAAGGCCTGCCGGGCACGGGCCCATGTTCCCTATTTGGGCCAAAATGCAGTCATTTCTGTCAGTCTTGTCTATGACCGCAGCTATTGGTATTTGGAGAATCTGATTCAGATATGAAAATCTGAGACCCAGTGTACGAAACTTGCAAGTTAAAAAAACCGGGCTGCCTGGGCTTGCTCCTCCTGATACACCCAGATGGCACCTCACCGCTCTCCACCCTGTAGCACTGAGGCCTCCCATGGTTAGATCGGGCCTTCACCCTGGAGGATCCCCCCCGCCCCCTTTTAGACTGTGAGCCCACTGTTGGGTAGGGACTGTATATGTTGCCAACTTGTACTTCCCAAGCGCTTAGTACAGTGCTCTGCACACAGTAAGCGCTCAATAAATACGATTGATGATGATGATTTTGACCCACTTCAATGTGGGACCAGAGGGACACCGACATCCTGTTCCCATTCTCCTGACCGAGGAGGGCCCCGGGCCTTAGTGAGGGAATCACCAACAGTCTGGGCAGGTGGGGCTTTCTCTGTGAACCTAGAAGGAAGCCAGTAGGAGCTCTGCCACCTGCTTTGTTGCAGGGTTAACCATCGGGCATGAGGCCATTTCTTCCGCAGAGCCCCAGCATTCTGACCTGGTCAGAGAGACCCTGGCAGTTCACGCCGCAGAGGAGCCCTCAGGCCCAGCTGGGTTCTGGTTTTCCAGAGCTTCTTCCTCCTGTGTCCCTTCTTTCTCTCCCCTCACCACCTGTCTGCTCCATGGCCTCCCACTGCCACCACAGCTGACCCCCAGTTCGTGAGGCTTGACCAGCCCTGCTATTGATTCAGGAAGCAGGTATATGGCCTCATTATCCTGTATCTATCCCAGTGCTTAGTACACTGCTTGGCTCAGAGTAAGTACTTACCAAATAGCACAGTTAGTATCATCATGTTAAGCACCACCATCTTCCTGCCTGGAGGAGATGTAGGGGCAGAGAGAAAAAGAGCTCTGCCCCTCTCCCATTTCTCTCCTCTTCCTTCCCTGCCCCAATCTCAGGACAAACGGGTGGCTGGGGAGTCCTGGGGCATGCATCCCTATGACCACAGCTGAGCTTCTCTGATCTGATGTGTTTGTGACCTGTGTTCTAATTCTGGTTCCACCACTGGTTTGCTGTGCGACCTTGGGCAAGTCATTCCAGCGCTTAGAACAGTGCTTTGCACATAGTAAGCGCTTAACAAATGCCATCATTATTATTATTATTTAACTTCTCTGGGCCTCAATTACCTTATCTGCGTCCAACCTGATTATCTTGTAGCTACCCCAGCACTTAGTACAAATAATAAGCACTTAATAAGCACCATTAAAAACAGAAACAACAACAGCAATAACAACAATTAAAAAAAAAACTTAGGGGAACAATATTACATTAAAGGAGGGAACTTGTGTTGCCGGACGGATTCATGCCGGCTATCTCAGCCCCTCCGAGCCCAGAGACTCAAGTGTTAGCTGAATGTATTTTGCACGAGTCAGGCATTAATTTCTCCCTGGGAATAGATACTTGGGGAGCCATAGTCACTATTCCAGTCATTAGCGGACCAACTATTTCACTAAGGGAGTGATTCCAACCCCAACAGATGACTAAACGTAGAACCCAGAGTTCTGCTTAGGCCCCAGGAGAGTTTTGCTTACTAAGCTCCCCTTAAAGGCAGAAATGAGAGGGAGAAAATGGGGCTCTCCAGTTAAAGCACGGCTCCCTGAAGGCTGTCGGATGACACACTGAGGATCTCCACCGAGGAACTGATGGCTTCCAGCTGGGTTGAAACCCAACCCCAACCACAAAAGGCCCTCTTAGTCTAACTTCCTCTCTTATTGCCCCAAAACTAACCGCCCTGCCCACCCTCCCCAACTATAAAATATATCATGCAGATGCGGGATTTCTGGTGAAAAAAGTAGGGGGTTCGGTGGCAGGAGGGAGGAGCTAGATAGTAACTGTCGCATTTGTGAAGTGCTTACTCTGTGTTAAACACTGTACTACCCACTGGGGTAAATCAGATTAGACACAATTCCTGTCCCACATAAGGTACACAATCTAAGGGAAGAAGAATGGGTAACTTATTTCCATTTTTAAAGATAAGGAAACAGAGGCACTGAGAATCGAAGTGACTTGCCCAAGATCTCAGAGCAGGCAAGTGGCAGATCTGGGATTAGAACCCAGGTCCTCGGATTCCTAGGCCTGTGCTCCTTCCCTGAGGTCATGCTAAAGGGGAAAGGAAGCAAAGGGGAGTAGGCAAAATCAGCACCCCTCAAGACTGTAAGCTTGTTGTGGACAGGGAATGTGTCTGCTTATGGTTTTACTGTACTCTCCCAAGAGCTTAGTAGAGTGCTCTGCACACGGTAAGCAATCAATAAATACGGTTCAATGAATCAGGCTCCCCTGGTCACCTTCCATCCAACTCTGTGGCACCTCAGACTCATGGCCCCAGGCCTGAAGACCAGTAGATGCAGCTCCCTGGGGGGCCGGTTTGGCCCCTTCCCGATTCTGAAAGAACATTGGCCTCAATGCTACCTGTTAACTTGCCTTGTGCTTTCCTTTCGTCCCAGTTTCAGTGGTTAAAAACCCACTCATACCCACCTACATCTTTAGCATTTAGGGCCATACACACGATCAGACATTATTTACACCCTCTTTTGTTCCTTTCTGGACCAACCGCACATATTTATTTCTTCTCATCACTCCTAATAAATCAATAGTCCCAGACTCTTTAATTATCTTGACTGCTTTTTGAATCTCATCCCATTTTTCAACATTTTCCTGGTCAGGAGAAACCTGACTCTACTTCTAATCAGATCTGGCATTCGCAGCCCCTCCTGTCTCTCATTACCCCAGTTTTTTTTTGTGGAGACTGGCCCTTTTCACAGCATAAAATCATCCCCAGACTGAAAGCGTGACTGGAGCCGTGGCCCTGCGCTGGGAGCGGTCAGCTGAAAATTTAGCTGAAAACAGGCCTGGGTCTGTCTCACAGTAGAAAACCATTAAGGTAAAAAGCAGCCCAGCGTGGGGTAAATGTTTCAAGATTACAATGATCCATCTTATGAAAATTTTCAGGGAAAACCCTGGATGTCTCCATACTCAAACAATGGGAGCAAGATGTCCTGCAGCTGAAGGTAACAAAGGTTTTACCATCTTATTGAGGCCACAAATGGGGTCAGTTCAATCTCAAACTGGAGACAGACAGCATTCTGACTAAGGCCCGGGATCTGTAAGCCCGATACAGTCAATCAATCAATCGAGAGCACTGATTGAGCACTTGTTCTGCGCCAAGCACATAGTATTAAGCGCAGGACAGAGGGCAACAGAGTTAGTGAAAACATGTAGCTTCTGAGGTGTGGCATCTTTGGGCCCCTGACACCTTCCTTTTCCCCTTCTTCAGCCCCCACTACCACTCACAACTCATTTTTGGTTTTCTCTTCTGCACATTCCCATCCCTTCAACTGACATGTTTCCTTCTTGGTCTTCCCTACTGAAGAGCAGGACTACAGTCAATTTATCCAACCTGAATTCCGGAACAAAAGAGCACAAACCACCATCATGAAAGGGAAGACTAAAGGAGGCTAGATGTCACCTGCAACCCTGCATCCAAGTTTGGACAGGGAGGAAACAGGAAGGGACAAAACCTGTAATATCCAAGGGCTCCAATGCTACCACAGGGGCAGTTGGCAGAGTCGAATGGGTCACAGTCAATAGACCATTCTGAAAGACTTCAGACCCGAAAAGTAGTGTCTGGGTGCGTCAACAGACCCGGGAGAGGAGCAGGCTCAAGCCGGGGACGGACTGGCTTGGGAAGCTTATGGAGCCTCTGGAGCTGCCGTCACCTACGAAAACTTACGACCGTTAACTTCAGTTTGGAAGCATCAAAGAGACGGTTCATTCTTAACCAGGACCTTCACAAAGTGGGGAGATAGGCAAAGCCTACAAGAAGGACCAGCTTTAGGTACAGGCTCTTGAATCCCACTCCTTACAAATGAGTTCACAGGACACTCTGCTCACCAGAAAAAGAAGGGAATAAGAAATGAAAGTATAAAAAAAAAAAAATCAAGATTGGTGGATGACTTCCTAAAACGTTTCACTGGGCCCACAAAACTACAACTTGAGGGAGTTTGAGACCAACACCAAAAAGATTCCAGAAACTGGGTTAGAAACAGAATATTATGACGATTGCATTGACAGCTCCAGAAAAGAGCATAGCAGTCTAACTGCTAAGACTCCCAGCCTCTGCCAACTCTTGCCTCCTGAAAGGAGGGCTTCGTAACTGATGGGATTGGGACCCCAATCCTCAAACTCTGTTGCCCTTCAAGATGAACTTTTCATTTGTCACCTGCCCTTCCCACAGTCCAGGACTTCATCAAGCCCCTTTTCAGGCAGAAGTTCCACTTATTAAAGATAAACCTTTACTCATCAGAAAGAACTGGGAGGATGACTCTGGCCTCAAAACTCTGTAACACATCCCACAAACAGTGGAATTCCAGAACCTTCGGAGACTCTTACTTATGCAGCTCCTGGAGCCACACATGTCCCACAGATCCTGCCAGATATTCAGTCTGGACAAATACAAAAATGAATGGGGTGTTTGTCAGACTTCCTGCCTATGGAGTCTGCTCTTTGGCCAGTGTGTGTGCGTGCACACACATACACACACTCACACACAAACACAGTAGTGCCTTGCCACCTGATCCTTTGGAAAGCCACCAGGCCTGGTTTCAAGAATCCCATGGCCAGCAACACATCATCAGGAACGGCAAACAAACTGTATCCTTTATACTGAATATTCCCTTCTCATTCTCAGACCCATGACTGGAGATACAAGGAGCCTGAAATCCCGCTCCTCTAGCCACAGGACCCTACTGAGCTCTGCTTTCTTGCTTTATGTTGTCTAGGTGTTTTGTTTTCATCTCTCCTTAACACATCTGTCACCGGTCCCCTCTTCCCTTTCTTATTTTTGGATTGTGAGCCTTCTAAGTGGCAAGGACTGTGTCTAATTCCTACCAGCGTATTCTTTCCCAGAGCTTAATAGAGTGCTTTGCACTTAGTAAGTACTTATTAAGTAACTATTATTACTACCAGGACACCAAGGCTCCTACTGGCTGCAAATCTCTTGGCTCACCAAAGACCAGGCTGGCTTTCTTCTGGAGCAAATGGATGCCAGACCTCTATCAACAGGCCCTGGTGGGGGTGGGAAGGGAAATCCCAGAAATCCCCAGATCAAATTAGTCCCGTCTACCAGAGACCGTGGGGGTGCTTGGTCAGCAGTTTGGCCTCTCATCATGGACGGCTTCTTCTGTAGAGGGAGCATGATCTTTTGGCTCCGGTTGACTGCTACCCAGTGCCCAGGAATGACCAGCTTGGCACTACCGCGGCAAGCTGGGTTCTGACAATGGCCTATGCCAGCTTGGCTTCTGGGTACTCGCTTTTGGCCTTATGCTCTGAGCAGTTAGGAAAAGGTCTCTTCCTAAGAGTTGGGGTTTTCTTTGGGAAGGATGAGAGCCAATCAACTTGGCACACTTTTCAGACAAGTCAGAGGAGGTAATCAAGCATTCCGGGTGTTGGACCTTTTGGGGACAAGAAGTGGCATGCACAGACAAAGCTGCCATTGTGTGACAAGCACTCTGAAGGTTGCCAGAACTTTTCAGGCTCATCCTCCCCATCTTAAAGGTGCACTCTGCTAGAGCCAGACTTGCTCTAATTCTGTTGTATTGTACTCTCCTAAGTGCTTAGTACAGTGCTCGTCACATAGTAAGCACTCAATAAATATCACTGATGATCATTATGATGATGACAACTTTAGACTAAAAATAAACTGGAACCCAACTCACCCAGCCTAGGAGTTTAGCTAAAGCACGTTCACTGATTGGCCAGCGAGCGATTTGAAAACACAGGGAACCACCAAGGATGTTCCCCTTTGTGTTGGGAAGCAAAAAAATGGATTGGCACATGGTCACGCTCATGGGCCTGACAGTGAACTACAGTTTAGCCCCTTCTGGGAAGCCATTTTTGTAAATACACCAAGTGCTCTCCTGAGCCCCCGGAGCTGGTCCAGGCTGGCGAGCCATCACCACAGATCTGGACTCTGGCTTAAAAATCACGATCATTAGCCATTCAATTAGATCAAAGCAGAAATTCTTCCAGCTGAACTGGCACAGCAGTGATCCTTCTTCCCGCTTTTCCCTTCCCAGAAAACGGGAGGAGAGCGGTGGAGGGCAGGAGCAGGCAGCCGACTGCTTTCCACGGTTCCTCCAAGTCACTCTGGGGAGGCTGACGTTACCTTTGACTAATGACTCGTCGCTCCCATCGGTCATGTCCACCCGGAAAAGCAGGTACTTCTGGGCTTGGAGGAGGAGTCCCGGAAAATCTCTCTCTATTGAAGCAAACTGTTCAATTTTATTTTTCACCGAGGCGAGAACCTGCCAGAAATTTTGAAAAAGTCTCCAAGTTAATTCCACACAACCGCATCACAGGAGCTGTCACCCAAAATGCCCCCTTCTCCCTCCTTCTTAGACTAAGAGCCCCATGTTGGGGGGGTAAGGAGGGAGGGATGTATTTGATCTGAGTATCTTGTTCCTATTCCAGTGCTTAGTACCTAATAGGCTCTTAATACCTTTGATATTATTAGCAATAATAATAATTTAAAAATGCTAGGCATGCTATCACTACGCACTTTAATAAGACCACTGAGAGAATCAACATTGCAAGTCGGCTGGAAAAATGTCCTCGTGAGGTCAGAATAGCTCATGGGTGTCTACACAGTGTCTGACATCACGAGTATTGGAACATAGGCTTGGGAATCAGAGGTCGTGAGTTCTAATCCCGCCTCCACTTTTCTGCTGTGTTACCTTGGGAAAGTCACAACTTCTCTGCGCCTCAGTTACCTCATCTGTAAAATGGGGATTGAGACTGTGAGGCCCACGTGGGACAACCTGATCACCTTGTAGCTACCCCAATGCTTAGAACAGTGCTTGGCACATAAGAGCTTAACACATACCATTATCATTATTATTATTATTGTTATTATTATAACCCAGGTATTTTGCAAGGACTCAACCCCTGTGTTATAGAAGACTTTGTTTAACTCAAGACTGTGAGCTCCTCTTGGGCAGGGATTGTGGCTACCAACTCTATTGTATTGTACTTTCCCAAGCATATGGCGCTCGTGGTAAGTGATCAATAAATAACATTGATTGACTGCTTGTTCATCGTTAATGCCTAAATTTCCAAGAGGATAACCAAAGGCATCATATTAAATGAGCTCTGAGGCTCGTGCAGAGAAATAGCCTTCAGGTTAATCAGAAAGGGCAAGAAAACAGAGAGAGAGGAACCAGATTTGAAAAAGCCCTGTCCCTTAGCAACCAGCCGGGCAACAAGTATCACTGGGTTCAAATGCAGGACTACCTGATATAAAGAGCGAACACTTGGCTGAAAGACCATGTTGGTGTTGAGCAGAAAGGACCGAAGAAGAGGTTGTGGGTAGCTGGCCAGCTGAGTAATGATTCCTATGAGCAGCAAATTAACATGCAAGGAGTTCTCCAGCATGTTTTCCAGCTTTGACAGCACCACGCTGATAAATGGTCCTGTGGGAAAAAACAAAGGCTTCTATATTAGTTAAAACATATGTATTGGGGTTTTTTTCCCCTACAACAAGGTGAACCATTGGAGAAGGATTTCCCCATATCCACTCAGGTCCATCCAGACTTCCCACATTGCCAATTAATCCCAGCAGGAATAAAGAGGTCAGAAGGAGACGATAAGAACAGCAGTGTTAATTCCAACAGTTTTCACATCACACTGATGCAGCCTTGCCATTCGAACTGTTGCAGTTGCTGTTAACTTATTTTGATGTCCGTCTCCCCCCTTCTAGACTGTGAGCCCGCTATGGCCAGGGACTGTCTCTCTCTGTTGCTGAATTGTTCCAAGCGCTTAGTACAGTGCTCTGCACACAGTAAGCACTCAATAAATATGATTGAATGAATGACCTGATCCTCAGGTCCACAAACCTAAAAAGAAATTAGGCTAGTCCTAAGAGAAACCATAATGTGTGCACAAACGCATTTGAAGAAAAACCGAAAAGAAAACTCACTATGGGAGAACCCTGTCCTCAGATCCTGGGGTGCTTTTTGATCTGTGCCCCCCGGGGGTGGGAGAGAACTCAGTAGAAAGAGGGTCCCTTCAGCAAACCTAGCATAGGCCAGAGAAAGGGATTCTGGAAATGCACTTCTCCAACACAATGGGATGTGAGGGGACAAGGAATTTTCCCTGGATGGCCAACTGGGAGCCCCCTTTGCCCAGAGCTGTGTGGGGCTAGAGGACCGGAAAAGTGAACTCATTTTAGGTCAAGGGGTCAACGTCTTGTCAAACCGGTGAGGAAAGCTCTCAGTTGGGATCACGCATCAAAGTGTTGGGTGGAGGGGCGGGGCAGGGAAAGAGACGGAGAAGGCTGCCCACAATTGCAGCCAACATGGAAAAGCGGGTTGGCCTGAGCCCTCCCAGTTGCACACCATACAGCAGCTCAGTGATTATAAAATCAGTCCATAAAAATTAACAAAAGAATGCCTCCCATAATTTGTGCCTCCTGAAAAGTAGTGATTTATACATTCTGAGTTCACTCAAGACAAAGAAACCATGAAAGAGAGAGATTTAGCTTCAGTAAAATTACTTGTAGATATTTTACATTTTTACCATGAAAATGCCACAGTAAATAATAATAATGTGTGTTTGTGCATTCGTTTGTTTTCAGGGTGGCTTTTGATGATGCCACTAAAGCATTATTTGTAATGAAAGAACATAACCTTTGATGAATGTAAGAACCTTACGGACACTTTGCCGCCACAGATATGAGTTAAAGACAATGAAAACAGTTTTCACTGCAAGACGCTTCCTTCGCTAAGACCACAGTTCATAACAAAATACTGATGAAAGGGGAAAAGGAAAACTACAAATTATAGTCAGCTCCAGGGCCAAACCTGACAGGAAAGAGGCAACTTCCCCAATGACCTCTCTCGGAAGTTCAGGATAGGTGAACTGGGCTTTGAGAAATGGGAACCCCAGAGGCCCGCCGGGGGTGGGAAGCAGGGAGAGTGATGGGTCCTAGGTCAGGCAGCCTCGTCAACTCCCTCCACTCACCCCAGGGTTGGATCCCCTCTGCTTCTCAATCTCCACCCTTGCATCTGTCCAGCCTCACGTGTCGCTTAAACTGCTTAACATGGCTGGCACCCAGAGTGCAGAAACCTTGGAAATTTTTACCTGTAAATGGGGCAACTTGAGGCCTTCCTTGGTAATTGGCAAAGATGGTCTGATCCTTTGTCCCAAAGAGAGATGGGAGACTTTCCACAGAGGGAGAATCCACTGTAAAAGTGTTTAAGATTTCTTCTTCCTCCTCTTCCTCTTTTTTTCTATCTTTCTCCTCTTTTTTCTTCTCTTCTTCCCCCTTCCTGTCCTGTTCTTCCTCATCTTCCTCGACCCTTATGCTAGACACAGGATTGGATGTGAGCAATTTCTGTTCCTCCACGTCCTCAGTACCAGAATCCAATTCTCTAATGATTTTGTCACACTGTGCAATGAAATCTTCACTGTCTGTGTTGAGGGCTGTTATACTGGAATTCTGATCTGCCTCAAGGGTAGACAGTGAAAACTCCAGGGCCGGCTGGGAAGCTCCTTCAGGGACATTGTGGTTGATTTGTTCTTCCTTGATTTCATCTTTAGCCAAGCTTGAATTCTTCCCATTCTGCTCCTCCTCCAAGCAGGCCTCTGGCTCGGGCCTAGGGAACGGCCCATGGTTCATGGGGTCATTTTGAACTCCAGTTTGGGTGTCTGCTGATGACTCAAGTGGTTTCTCCTCCTGCTTTTGCAAGTCACTAGTTTCCTGAGCATCCTTCTCGGCACATAACCTATACACCATAACGTCGTCCTGAAAGTCCGAATCCTCTACGTATGACCCTTTGATAAGCATGATGGCGTTCTTCTTCATCTCTTGGATGTGCTTGGGGGGGTTACTCGGGGGTGTGGGGTTTACATTCTCCAAGCCCTCATGCGACCTAGAGGGGCTGGCCTCTGACCCGGGGGAGATCCCCGTGTCATAGCTGTCATCCCACTCCAGCTCCATCGGACTCTTTTCTCTCGTTTGCACCGGCTGAGAGGAACTGGGGCTACTAGGGAGCTTCTGTTTCAGCCTGAACATGGGGTAGGCCAGGTTCTTACTGTTCTCCTCAGCCAGACTGCGGAGCAAGCCGTCCGGGTCCGGGGATTCCCCATCATAGAGGGAAGACCAAACCCTGCAGTCCCTCATGCAGTGGCTGATGCTGGCGTGAGCTTCCCAGAGGTACTGAAGGTAGCTCACATCCAATGCCTTCCCACGCTCCACAATGCAGGCTGACTGAGAAACCTCCAGGCAGGAAGACTGCTCGCTGGGCCCTGAAATGAAAGGTGACAAGATTCAAACACTACGATCTTGGTTCACAATGGAGAAAACACACACACACACACACACACACACACACACACACACACACCAAACAAAAAAAAAAAAACACAACTACCCAAGAACGAGCATTGTTTGCTCACGAGACGGGCAGTCAGATACCTTGGCTCCCTTCAAGGCCCTGCTGAGAGCTCACCTCCTCCAGGAGGCCTTCCCAGACTGAGCCCCTTCTTTCCTCTCCCCCTCGTCCCCCTCTCCATCCCCGTCTTACCTCCTTCCCTTCCCCACAGCACCTGTATATATGTATATATGGTTGTACATATTTATTACTCTATTTATTTATTTTACTTGTACATTTCTATCCTACTTATTTTATTTTGTTGGTATGTTTGGTTCTGTTCTCTGTCTCCCCCTTTTAGACTGTGAGCCCACTGTTGGGTAGGGACTGTCTCTATGTGATGCCAATTTGTACTTCCCAAGCGCTTAGTACAGTGCTCTGCACATAGTAAGCGCTCAATAAATACGATTGATTGATTGGCTCCTCAGGAAGGAGCTCCCCAGCCATCATCCCCAGGACTCGGTAAATTCCCTTGTCCCGCAGAGGCTGGGACTAAATTGGTGAGGCGGCCCGCTGGGTGTCTGCATGCCAATTCTCCCGGCGGCCAAGTCCTTAGCTCATAATAAGTCAGGCAATTAGGGAGGCACAGCCTCTCTTTCCGGCCAATTGGGCACCAATTAGTAGCAGCAATGTACTAAGCAGCACAGTGACCCCGGAGTCCTGCCCTCGTACCTCTCTCTGCACCTGCTCCCAATCTCCTACTGCAGTCACACTCTCTCCACAGTCTGCCTTTGCCTCTCTTCTGTTTCCCCAGCTATCTTGATGCTTTCATAATAATCATAGTAATAATGGTGATATTGATTAAGCGCTTACTATCTGTCAGCAGGCTGCACTGACTTTGCATAAAATATGCCCTTGAGTGCCTTGAGTGCCCTTCTGAAGCCTCAAACTGTCTTCCCTTTGCTCTTTCTCCTCAATTTTCCCCAACCATTGCGCCACTCCTGTTCTGGCTGTTGCTCTCCCGCCCGCCGCTTCTACTCCACGGCCCTGACCACCTGGGCCAGCCTAGTGTCCATCAGCTTGCTCGGTGGGCACTCAAGGTGAAGGCCACATCTACTGCAGTCAAGCTCCCAAAGCCCCAGTCAGCCACAGAGCTACCAGGCCTTCCTCAAGCCCTTATATACTACTCAGGGAGGGGCACCTTAGTGAACCCCACGATCTCAGGAGGCTCTCGTAAATCATACATTTTTCCTAACCACGTGAACAGTGAAGCGCAAACTGAGGGTTAAATAAGAGGACAACAGAAATGCTTATGGAAAAAATAAAACTCCAATTCTGAGGGGAAGAAACAGAGAAAGTTAGGTGCAAATAGGTGAAATATTAACTGGAAAGGTGGAAAAAAAACTAATTAAAAAAACAGTTCCAGAAGATATATAGGGTAATTAAAAACTGCCTAAAATTACTAAATCACACACACTCTAAATCACACGATATAAAGACCAAGAAATAATAGAAAACCGTGCATTTCTAAACATTTATTTACTCCAAATATGCTGATTTTTTTCAGGCTGCTGGATATATTTTATGCAAAGTTGAGGAATGGCTGGGTGGATTGAAGCGGGTGGTTAGGAGAAAATCTAAAATAAAATCTGGAAAGAGGTTAGTCTAGCCCAAGTGATTCCTGGCGGTAGAGGAGCAATTGGAGATTTAGTGACCTAGAAGCATTACACAACTGTCTAAAAATGCAGGCAGTCCTCAGGACTGATGGAGCTATGCCTGGGTGCAGTATTAGTCGATGATTTATTCTGCTTTACTCCTCCCACCCCGCTCTTCATCCCTGTTCTGTGATGAGCATTTTTGATTCCCCAAGTCATAAGACAATGCAACCTTTTCCTACCTTCACACCTAAAGCCATCAATTAGCACCATATAGGTTCAGAAAAGGCCTTTTTCAAAAAAAAAAAAAAAATAGTTTGTCTGTGGCATTTGAGAACTGGGAAGGAGTGTGGCCATCAGCCAGGGGGAGGGTGTGCTGGAGATGAGAGAACACGGTGATTTTACTCAACAGAAAAACCCTGAAATCTCAGATTTCATGTTTTGCAAAAACCATCACATCCAGATTTGCACCTGAGAGCGTTTCAGAGGACCACCAAAACCGAGGGTGGAAAACATAAGCTTTCCTCTATGCTCCAGGAGCTTAGAATTAGGCTGTGGCACACACAATCTAGAAAATCAAATGATCCATACCTAGGTCATTCAAGGATCAAAATATGGGGTTTGCTCCCGGTTTCCATAGAGCCACAGTGATATCCCAAATTTGCTTTTGAAGGCATGGAACCTTTTATCATTCTGGCTCTGCTTTGCTAACACTTGGTAGAAGTTGAAAATTATCGTTATTTTGGAACTCCAAAAACCAGGGTAAATATTTTGAAAAATGAAGAAGTTAATTCATAAAGCAAAGAGGCTTTCCCTTGTTTTAATTGCTTCCAGGTTTCACACAGCACAGTCTCTTCAAAGAGAAACGTGAATTTAAGATCCTTTTGTTTCCAGACAATGCCCTGGGGGCACCTACCTGCTTTATTGTGCATGAACTTGGACCAGAGGATATAATCACGCTCCTGGTTCCCAAGTGTCAGAGTGATTCCACTAGAGCAGCAGACTGGGGTCAAGGCAAGTAGTTTAGCAGCAGAGACAGAATAGCAATCTCGTTCTTTCACAGCTAATTTTTGACTCATCATCATGTGATTGCACGGAATCAGATACCTGGAATCAAAAGAATCATAGTCAGGAATCCATCCCAAAGCAACTCTGCATTTACACAAATAGCTCGTCTGTACTTTCCCCTTTCTGATAATTCACAGGTGTTGATATTTTTCCCAGTGCTAGGTAGTGACTACCTCTCTGCACAGAAGGAATTCAACCCTTCTCAATTCCACTTCCAATGAAGTACAGCAGTGAACTGGGTGCTGAGAGAGGGCAAGAGTGCCTTGCCTGTGGATGACCAGTCGCCCTAACTGGATTGTAACTGAAAGTCCAGCTTTAAACTGGTTCCAATATATTTACTATTTTCATTTTCCACACCGAGCTCTCCCTCTGCCACAATTCTTGCTGCCAAGTTTCTTGGCTCAGATGCGATGGCAGAGTTTATACAGACCTGGAAGGAGAACATAGAGGCTCTGGTGCAAGGGGTCCCTCAATAAATGCTCTCTGATTTCACAAAAATCAAAAATCTTGTTAATTCCATAAAGTGGAAGCTACTATGTCCATCCAGCCATCAATCAAGCAATCAACGGTATTTGAACACCTACCGTGTGCAAGAGCACTGCACTAAACACCTGGGAGAGTCCAAGAGAGTTGGTAGACCCAATCTCTGAATAGATATTGAGTGTAGGGCATATGCTGCATGCATGGCATAACCGTGTGGTGCCCCCAGACGTTCCTTTAGTAACTGGGAGGGGCACCCGAGGTTACAACAACCCAATCCAGATCCCGGCTATTAGAGCAAGACCAAAGTTTTGGGTTGCCAACTTTTTAAAAAGAAAAATATTGTATTTGTTTAGCATTTATGATGTGCCAGGCATTGTACTGAGAGCTGGGGTAGAGACAAGCTAATCAGTTTGGACACAGTCCACGTTCCATGTGGGGCTGACAGTCTTAATCCCAATTTCACAGATGAGGTAACTGAGGCACAGAGAGGTTTAGTGACTTGTCCAAGGGCACACAGGAGACAAGTGGCACTCTATCCACTAGGCCCTGCTGCTTCTAAGCTGCCAGCAAAGATTTGGGGCCTAGAAATGCCAAGTTCTGATTATTGCTCAACAGAGTGAAAACTGCCTAAAACAGGGTGGGATTTGTTTAAGGGGGTTGAAGTCTAAAGAGGAAGAAAGGCAGATGCTGTGTCCTCCAAATACAAGAAGAGTTTGGATAGATGCCAATGGGAAGAGCAAGATGGTATTGCAGCACTGAACCTTTACTAGATTTCCTCCATTTCAGGACCCCCAGGCCCAGAGTCAAATAGCACTCCTCTACTGATACTGCTAAACCAACACAATCACAGTTCAGTTGTGATATACTAGTTGGGGTCATGAATAATTAAAAAAAATTATTCAATGTTTTCAGGCTGTGGATGTCTGATGATTGCTTTGAGGATAATGAAAGTCAAATAGAAATTATCCTGATATGAGATTGTATACATGGGCTCCCTCCACTCTAGTCCATTTCATCTGAGGCGGCAAATACGGGCCCTTAGACCACATCTCATGAAAACATGTTTCACCAGTGGCTGGTTTGAAACTGCGTTAAATTACTGGCTTATTTGGCAACTGCTACTCTGCAAAAAGAGATGCCCAAGAAATGGGCTAAGTAGCTGAAGTACAGGAAGTCCCGAACAACAAGATTCACAACTCTGTGCTTCAGGGCTGGGCAGAAACCACCCCAGAGGCTTTGCTGCCTTCCTTCTTCCTAAAGTGGTGAAGACAGACAGAAAACTACAGTCACCCAACTGTTTCCTCCTATCAAGGCACGTCAACCATGACCTAACAGTAAAGCTCCCACACTGACAAAGCCACAATGTTAAGTGGCATAATCATTCACTCAATCATATTTATTGAGCATTTACTGTATGCAGAGCACTAGACTAAGTGCTTAGGAGAGTACAATACCAACAATAAACGGACACATTCCCTGCCCACAATGAGCTTAGTCTAGACAATCAATCAATGGTATTTGAACTCTAACTGGAGTAAGTAGACATGATCCCTGCCCACAAGTCTTTAGTCTAGAGGACATAAGACAATAAGATAACCATTAGGATACATGGCAAAGAGCAAAAGCAGTGGGATAACTTTGGAAAATGAGGCTAAGATCATAACTTGCTTTACAAAGATGTGTTGATGGTATTTGCTCAGCACCTATTTTGAAGAAAGCCCTGTACTGGCACTGAGTTGACACTTCCCATATGATTACATTCCCCCACACTGGCCTTGTGCTCCACTCTCTTCAGAACCAGCGCTTCTCTAGTACTTACCTCCACGCTCCCTGAGTGCTATGTCTGAATTCGGAGGCCTGGGCTTTTCGTAATATCTACAGAGTCTTGAATTTCTGATAATTACTTTGGCCACATATTCAATAATGGAATTTGGAGAGAAAAGAATTCCATTTACTGGGTCGTGATTCTGAGTAGCAAGAGCTCTTTCCACTAGGTCACACTGCTTCTCTTGAAGCCCTGTTTATCTTATTTATGAATTCACTGCCTACTTCTGTTCCTATTCTACTGTATCTCTCCTTTAACTCTTGTTCCAATTTTTGGTTGAAATTTGTGCTTAACTGTCTCTCCCTACTGGATGGTAAGGTCCTTGAGGGCAGGGCCCATGATGAACTTTTATTTTCTGGCCCCAAGCCCCTAGGACAATATTCTCTTATCAGTAGTCCCTCCATAAATATCAATGATGACAATAGATAAGAATAGCCCTAGCTTTGGCAATTATAATATTCTGTGGCCTAGTGGAAAGTGCACAAGCCTGGGAGTGAGAGGACCTGGGTTCTAATGCCAGATCTACCACTTCCGTGCTGGGTGCCTTTGGGCAAGTCAATTAATTTCTCCAGGCTTGAGTTTCCTCATCTGTCAAATGGGGATTAAATACTTGTTCTCTCCCACTTGTGAGCCCCACTGTGGGACAGGGTCTGTGTCTGACCCAATTAAACTTGTTTCTTCCTCAGTGCTTAGAACAGTGCTCAAGACACAGAAAGACCGAACAAAAACCACCATAATTAATCCTCAGTCTCTATTGTGCTGCCCTCTCGACATGCTTCACCTTTGAATTATCAGGACCACTTCGGAGGGGGGATTGCTTTGCGGGTTCCGTTTTCACAACTGTCAAATCCCTGACCTCAACCAGGATTGATAAATAGGACCAACAGGGAGAACAGTAACTACAGGCAGCACTGTGCTGCTGGCAAACCCAGACAAAAAGTCACTGAAAAACCAGGAAGAGCAGACTTTCAGCCACCACAGGTCTGAGCTAAATCATACCTGGAGCACCAGAGAGCTTCCATCTCTCATGGGCACAGCCACGTCTTCTTCCACCCTAACTTATGCCTTGTGTCTGACTGGTATGTGGGCATGTATGTATATATATATATATATATATATATATATATATATATATATATATATATATATATATAACCATATAATTAATTGTACATTCAATTACTTCTTCTGTTTAGCCTATTTGTAAATATTCCTCTCTGTCTCATTAAAGTGTCAACTCCTGTGGGCAGGAAAAGTGTCTCAGGTATTTGTTGTATTCACCAAGCACTTATTAAGATGCCCAATAAATATCATTACAGGCACCACTATGACTTCGGCTGGTTTTCAAACATCTGATTTTCGAATCAGCAGATGCCCAATCTGAACCAGGCACATGTGACGTTTAAATAAAGTCAGGCCATGCGGAAGTCAGGGAGGGACCTGTTTCAGCAACTCAAAAGTCCCCTCCACCAAGTTACACCTGGATTTCACCCAGGCCCTATAATGCATTCTGACATTTTCACAGAGACTAGATGGAAAGCTAATGTAATCCTTTTAGGACAGATAACTAATGCTCTATCCTGCCTGCCCGAAGTGCTTCCTTATGATCTGGTGTCTTCTCTGCTAATGCCTCCAGATTACCAGTGACCTGGTCTGAATCCCATATAAAGGCAGAGCAGAACCTCTTCCTCATACTTAAGAAAAAGGGACAAGAGCTATGATTCCCAAATAACTGCTATCAGTGGTTGGTTATCCAAAAACAAATGGAAATAGCATCTGGCTAAACCTTTAATGAACCACCACGGGGGTGGGGAGGGGGGGAGAGGGAGAGAGGGAGAGAGGGGGAGAGGGGGAGAGGGGGAGAGGGGGAGAGGGGGAGAGAGAGGGGGAGAGGGGGAGGGAGAGGGGGAGAGGGGGAGGGAGAGGGAGAGGGAGAGGGAGAGAGAGAGAGAGAGAGAGAGAGAGAGAGAGGTTCTACCTCTGTCTGTCTGTCTCCCCCTCTAGACTGTAAGCTCTTTGTGAGCAGGGAACGTATCTATCAACTGTTATACTGTAATGAATCGATGGCACTTAATCAATCGATGGTATTTATTGAGTGCTTACTAAGTGCAGAGGACTGTACTAAGCACTTGGGAGAGTAAAATACAACATAATTAGCTGACACATTCCGTTGCCCATAATGATAAGTAATTTTTAAAATAATTTAAAGATATGTACATAAGTGCTGTGGGGTTCGGGGTGGGGCAAATATTAACTGCCCATAGGTCACAGATCCAAGTGCAACTTGTACTCTCCCAAGTGCTTAGAATGGTGCTCTGCAGACAGTGCTTAATAAATATGACTGATTAATGGTTTGATTCTACCCTCAATCAGGCCATGATGCTGCTAGAACACTGTTAGGGGAATGAGGGGCTCATTGTGGGCAGGGAACATGTCTACAAACTCTGTTATACTCCACTCCCCCAAGCGCTTGGTACAGTGTTCTGCACACAGTAAGTGCTCAATAAATATGACTGATTGGTTGATTGAGAGGCCATCTTTCCTCTGTTGTAGGCTGTTTGGATACAGCACTGCACACTGCTGTTGGAAT
This sequence comes from Tachyglossus aculeatus, assembly GCF_015852505.1. Lineage (NCBI taxonomy): Eukaryota > Metazoa > Chordata > Mammalia > Monotremata > Tachyglossidae > Tachyglossus > Tachyglossus aculeatus. The sequence goes on along the minus strand of NC_052077.1, from coordinate 22,136,149 downwards.
CAACAGTTGGGAGTATGCGAAATGTTGGGTCTGGATCAGTTTTCCTTAGGGTGAGGTTTTGCAAAAATCCGCCACCTTACAGGAGAGCTGGCTGTATTTTGGAGGAAGTGTTCTAGTCAGAATCAATAGGAATCAACGTTTACTGAGTGTCCACAGGACATACTTAAGCACTTTCGGTTTTTTATGAACACCTTTAAATGTTTCAGTAATTTTTCCATGTAGATCTGATTGCCTCATTAACGTGCTGTTGCCACATGTTGAGCGAGAAACTTTAAAATCGATCTTGGGTTCAACACAAAATATAAATCTGGGAGGCATTAGTGTGAACTTTCTAGGAAGGAAAAATTCTACCTGGCTTTGTTTTCAAAGGACAGTCATCATGGGGCAAGAGCAAAGGAAATGAAAAAGACATTTTACCTTAGGACTAGTTGCAGCATCACATCTTCACAATGTAAACCAATGAGAGTTCTGAACAGCGCCAGAGACACTACGCAGAGCTAAAAAGTGATAAACAGATTGAATCTTTGCTCTCGCAGGGTGGTAGCTCTAGTCCACAAACTCCCCCCACCCCAACCCCGCAGGTGTACTTCATTCAGCACTATCATTAGCGCCCACATACAATGATTCAGAAACCCCGGTGCTGGGAGAGTCAGAGCTATAAGCTTCCTCTCCGATGACCCTTTCCATCACCGGTTAGTGTTTATCACTTCTACATTTGGCCACACTGCTCGTTCTGACACCTGCTTCTGTGACAGAAGTGGAAAACCCAGAGACCCTGGAGGTGAAGTAGTAGTAGTAGTAATAATAATAATAAAACCTGTTAAGTGCTTACTATGTGCCAAGCATCATTCTAAGCACTGGGGTAGATACAAGTTAATCAGGTCGGATACAGTCCCCATCCCACATGGGGCTCACTCTCTTAATCCCCATTTTACAGATGAGGTAACTGAGGCCCAGAGAAGTTAAGTGATTTGTCACATGAGGTCACACAGCAGACAAGTGGTGGAGCCAGGATGAGATCCCAGGCTTGTGGGACCGATCCCAGATACTAAAGGGGGCAGAGCTGGCACGGGTGCACTTCAGCCCTTCTTTTCCTGATCTCTGTCAGTTCACAGAGCAGAGCTGGGCAGCAGGAAGGGTTTTGCATGCACGCACCGACTCCGAAATGGCTGCAAATTGAATCTTGTCAACGTTTTATAAAACCTTTTCTGAGATAACAATGACTGAGGCTTCTCGGTCCCAGGAGCCCGCGGAGGGCTACGGTTTTGGCTTCTGCAGCTGGCCACACCGCAGAGCAGGAAGCTCATCTACTATCAGAGAAGCTCGCTGACATGGACCCCAAGTTGCTTAGGGATGGAGATTTCTTCACCATGCCCATTTCCTTCGCCTGGGAAGCAATCACTGCGATGCAACAGAGACAACATTTGTGTTTTTTGGCTCCTGAGGCTGCGTGGGGATTTCCAGAGTTAATCAGGAGCTTCGGGCTGAGTAATGATAGCCTACATTCAAAACCACACACGTTCCCATTTCAAAACACTTGCGGATAGAGATACTGTCCCTAATACACAAACTTAATGTTCATTCCGACTCCTTGGCACTGCCTGTACATATGTTTCCCTGCATTTTACCTCCTCAGAAGCAAAACATTAAGCTAGTTCTGGAGAAGAGAGTGCCAGCCTGGACAGATTTAGAAAAATACCTTCTAGAATCCAGTGAGCGTTAACCCCCTGCCAGCAAAACATATTAGCTAGTCTTGCTTTCTGCCAAATCTGTTCCAAAAAGGTTACAGCCAGGGCAGGGGTGGAGAGATGGGGTGGGGAAAGGGGGCAGGTGGGAGTTGGAGAAGAGATGTTTTACACTTTCCCCGCCAAACAGAACAAACCATGCTTCTCATCCCTAGTACAACCGGAGGGCTTTCCCTGTTCAATCAAATCAATCCACTGATAGCATTTATTGAGTGCTTACGGTCTGCTGAGCACTGTGCTAAGCGCTCAGGAGAGGACAATACAACAGAGTTGGTAGACACATTCCCTGCGCTCTCCTTACCCGAAACGGGGTGTTGATTCGGCTCGTGAGAGTATCCAGGATGTGGACGTTTTCATGCCGGTGCAGGAGGATGAAACGAAGGAAGATCTCAAGAAGAGCTGGCTCTGAGACGCTGCGCAGAAAGAGATCCAAATACGCAGTCGTGGTCATGACCTCCTCCACTGTCACCTGTGACCAAAGACGGAGTGAACACAGACCCCTGAGGGCAAACGGCGTTCTCAGGGCAACAGCTCCCCACTGCATCTGCAGTGATCCCATCAAGGAAAGAGCAAGGCTCTTATGAGTGTGGACTGCATGATTTTATTTGAAGCCTCTGACCGCTTCATATGCCAAACCACCTCAAGCTAGCTGCAGCACCTGAATTCAGTCAAAGGAAAAAGCTTCCAGAAGTTCTTCAGGTGGCCCAAAAGGCTTAATCAATTTCAACTGCAGTTAAAACACCTTCAACACTTTGAGTGAAATGACCAGAGAAAGAAGCGAGAGGTGGGAGGACAGGGCAATGTATGCGCACACGACCGTTCATGTGAGCCGCAAAAGCTGTAGTTGCATTTTTCAAAGACAAAAATCATACCAGTTGCCAGGAGTTTGCCTTTTGACCTCTATCTCCATTTGGCTCCCAGGGCTCAATCCCACAGGAATGAACAGGCTTCATAATGAGAGGGGTGGAGAGGGTCAGGATCCCCACACCCTTATGACTGGTGCACGGGACCAGGAAATGTTCCCAGCCACCTCTCCAAGTGCCACCCTCTGAACTGCGACAAGTCCCCGAGTATCCTATCATCCCTCTCCCTTCAGAGGACCCACCACTCACATAACCAAATACAGAAAAATGGTAGAGCAGCTGGAAAAAAACATCTTTACAGGAATGGTATTTACATGATAGACTTGTTGATGGATACACCTTGCCTCTGAAGTAAGCCTCTTCCTTCCTCGCTGCTCTGATTCAATCCTGTCTTTCCAAAATAACACCTGGCTAGTTGGAGGCCATTCTATGGTGGTTGATGGAATTAAATTACCTTTAAGGACATGTGGGTTCCCTAATAGAGGATCTTAGGCAGGGGTGAACTATTAGAGGTAATGATGTTTTTGAAACTGCTCATGCAACATACAAGCAGGTGTTGCACGTTTATCCTGCAGAGATTCAATCAGGACTACTTTCTTTTCTTTTTTAACGCTATTTGTTAAGTGCTTACTATGTGCCAGGCACTGTACTAAGTGCAGGGGTAGATACAAGTTAAATCAGGTTGGACAGAGTCCATGTCCCACGTGGTCTCTTAGTCTTGGTCCCATTTAACAAAGTCACTGAGGCACAGAAAAGTTTAGTGATTCACCCTAGGTCACACAGCAGACGAGTGGCAGAGCCAGGATGAGAACTCAGGTCCTTCTGACTTTCATTCATTCAATCGTATTTATTGAGCGCTTACTGTGTGCAGAGCACTGTACTAAGTGCTTGGGAAGTAGAAGTTGGCAACATATAGAGACGGTCCCTACCCAACAGCGGGCTCATGACTTCCAAGCTTTTGCTCTAACCACTAGGCAGGCAGCAGGGACTTTTCATTTTACTGCAGCTGACCTACAGGCTGCGCTGACTAAAGCCTATTTTTCTAGCAATCCTGATCCCTGGAAAAATTGGGCTAATAATTCTAAATGGGCCACACGTGTGCCTTTTGAACATTCCCCCTGAGCAGTGCTGAGCTGGTTAGTCAGGCAGGATTCCAGAGGCTGCCTTTGGACTACATTGCACAGTCAGCTGCTTTGTTATTATTTTTTTCTTTTATTACACACGACCTTAATATGCTTAAAAGGTACAATGATAAACCCTTAAAAATGTAGGCTCCAGCTATTAAAGCCAGTATGAAAAAGGAGCATTAACCCTCTATTGTTTACCACCCTAACTGGATAAATGAAAAGACTGGTTTTATTTCTTTTAAATCTCAAGGCTGTCATTTATAAGCTCAGAGGATTTAAGAAAGCACTCAGAGGGGTGGCATTTACATAACGTGCTATAAATATTAAAACCCCAATTCCATTAAGCTTGCACGAGTGCTGCACGTAGAGAAGCCTTAGTGTTGCAGTCTCTCTTTATGAATTGAGGTCACACTCACCTCTAAACTAATAAGTCAAACCATGGAACTCTGTTTCCTCTGTCCTCTCCACTGAATCCTAAAAAGCCCTTTCTCCTCCTTCAGGATCCCACCACCAGTATGGCCACCTCTCCCTATACACACTGCCTTCCACCCAGCACTTGCAGCACATGACATAGACACGAAATCCCTGAGCACCATTATGCTTTGATTGACACTAATCATATTCTCAGGTTTGGACCACCATAACCCCTTCTGAATGAAGGATCCCTCCCTCCTCCTCTTATCGACTCCCTCAGCTCACTTCACTTAACCAAAGTGTTAAGTACAAGGATAACTTGTACTTCCCAAGTGCTTAATACAGTGTTCTGCACACAGTAAGCGCTCAATAAATATGATTGAATGAATGAATCTGCAATCATTCCATCCACCATTTTGCACACCAGTTCCACTCAGCTCATCCATGCATCACAGATGCAAGACAGATTGGCATGGACGGTAAACAGACTAGGTAGAATTTGTTCTCACAGTGGATGGTCAAATTAATTTAGTGACCGCTTTGTAAAATTCATTTATTCATTAGTATTTGAAGACCCACTATTTTTTTAATGGTACCTGTTAAGCACTTTCTATGTGCCAGACACTGAACTAAGAAAGCCCTGCGGTATAGATTCAAGCTATTCAGGTTGGACACAGTCCATGTTCCACATGGGCCTCACAATCTTAATCCCCATTTTACAGATGAGGTAACTGTGGCACAGAGAAGTGAGGTTACTTGCCCGGGGTCAGACAACAGGCAAGGATAACAGCTGGGATTAGAATCCAGGTCCTTCTGACTCCCAAACTGGTGCACTATCCATAAGACCATGCTACTATATGTAGAAGACTGAACTAGGTGGCTGGCAGCATAACCTAAATCACAGCAAAGTACCTACCCTCGAAAAACCAGCAGCCTAATAATAATAATAATAATGGCATTTATTACGCGCTTACTATGTACAAAGCACTGTTCTAAGTTCTGGATGTGAAAGACAGGCAGACACAAATTGTATACACAAGTGGTACCTGGAAAGCATATATACAGCTCATTATGGGAAAAAGTGAGAAAATAAAACCATCAACAGAATAAACAAACCAATATGCACGGAAGTGTCAGGGGTTGCTAGTGGGATGAAAAAGACCAGGGGAGGTGGGTATTAAAGGGAAGGTAGTTCCAGGAGGGTAGCTTTCAGAAAGGTACCCTTCAGAAAGGTGGGGAGAGAAGTATGGAAGATGGTAAAGGGGAGGAGTGACGGCAGAAGTTCCAGGCAAAGGGAAAGGCAGGTGCATTGGGTTAGAGAGCGAAGCGCAGTTAGAAGGTTAGCTGATGAAGAGTGAAAAGGGTGAGCAGATGAAGAGAGTGGAAAGGTAATAATAATTGTGGTACTTGTTAAGCACTTACTATGTGCCAGCTACTGTACTAAGCGCTGGGGCAGATACAAGCAAAACAGGTTGGGCATAGGTAAGGGAGGAGTCAGCTTCCGGATCCGCCACTTGTCCGCTGTGTGGCTTTGGGAAGTAACTTAGCTTCTCTGTGTCTCAGTCACCTCAGCTGTAAAATTGGAATTAAGACTGTGAGCCCCATGTAGGACATGGACTGTGTCCAACCTGATTAGCTTGTATCTACTCCAGCATTCAGTAGAGTGCTTGGTGAATAGTAAGCACTTAACACCATAGAAAAAAGTCAGTTGGTTGGATAGCCTTGAATCCAGAGTTCAGAAATATCTGTATGGTACTGAGAAAAATGGGTAGCCACTAAGCACCCTTTTCCTCAGTTCCCCTTCCCTTCTGCTTCACCTCTACTCGCTCCCTTTCTTCCTCTCCCCTCCTCCCCAGCCCTACAGCACTTCCATATATATGTACCTACAATTCTACGTATTCATACTGATGCCTGTTTACTTGTTTTGATGTCTGTCTCTCCCCCCTCTAGACTATAAGGCCGTTGTGGGCAGGGATTGTCTCTCTTTATTGCTAAATTGTACTTTTCAAGCACTTAGTACAGTGCTCTGCACACAGTAAACACTCAAATACAATTGACTGAATGAGTGAATGGAGATTTTTGAGGAGGGGAGTTATGCGTTCTTAAAATGATCTGGACATCAGAGTGTACAGCAGGCTGAAAAGAGGAGACAGGAGGCAGAGAGACCATTGGAAAAACGGATATGGTAATTCAACCAGGAGCTGATGAGAACTTGAACCATGGTGGTGGTCATAACGAAGACAAGAAGAGGAGGATTCACTAGATAATGTGGCAGAAAAACCAGCAGGATGTAGATTCAGACTGAATGTGGGAGGTGGGAAAAAAGGGAGAGGAATAAAACACCAAGGTTGCAAGTTTCTGGGAAAAGGAAGATGGTCATGATGTCATTTGTGATGGGAAAGGGTAGAGGAAGGAAGGTGTAGAATTCAGTTTGTCCTATAATGTGTTTGAGAGATGCCAGCAGGCTATCCATGTGGAGATGTCCTGGAGGAAGGGGGAAGTGCATGACTGTAAGGCAGGTGAGAAGTCCAGGAAAGTGATGTAGATTTGGCAGTCTTCCATATAGAGGTAATAGCTGAAACTATGAAAGTGAATGGATGCCCTGAGAGAATGAAATTACGGAGAAGAATCAAAGATCTAGATTATAGTACGTTTATGGGGCACCCTCAGTTAAAGAGTGAGGGGAGAAAACGGCCAGGAAGGAGCCAGAGGAGCAGGGAGGTACAAAGACAACCCGGAGAGTTCAGTACAAAGCCAGAGAGGATATCTACCAGGAAATGGGCAACTGATGAAAGTAACAGAGATACAGAAGAGTTAGAACAGAATAGAGACCATTAGGCTTAACTGAAAGGAGGTCACAAATACCTTATTTAGCCTGGTCTAAGTAGGGGGAAGGGGGAAGGGAAGAGAGTTGGTGGAGAATGGAGCAGATGTATTTAGGAACAGGATAAGGGATGGTACTTATTAAGTGTTTAAGCACTTGGTAATGGGGAGATAACTAGAGGTGTGATGGGCATTCGCATAGAAGAGTCTTGAATATGTTTGAAGTGAGTGGAGAAAGAGCTAGAAGAGGGTGAGAGATTAAATATAACGATGGAAGGAGAGATGAAGGGAGCAAGATGTTTAAGAGGGAAGAGATGGCATTTGTGGCTAGGTTTGAGGGCAGGTGAGACGCCTCTTCTCGAGAGATTTGAGCTGGGAAGGAACAGAAAGTGGAGGGGAAGGAGCATGAGAGCTATGAGAAGGTGAGGAGAGGTGATGGCCTCTCTCTTGCCAGGATCATTAGGGGTTAGAGAGGTAGCAGAAGGGGATGCCGGGGCTGTCAGGAGAAGTTAAAGGGAGCTAAAGCTCCAAAACCTCCTTTGTGACTTTGTGTCAGGGCTGGTGGTTCCCTGCTAAATAGGGGACAAAAGCTCACCTCACCATTCACTTCCACCTGCCCTGAGGAAGACAGAAGGGAAAAGTAACAGCTGGAACAAAGCCATATCACTGAATCCACAAAAGCTGTTCCACTTGAGCCCGGTGTGCCACATCAGAGGGAAATTGAGCTTACTCACCAGCCTGCCTGACCTTCCTGTAATTGGGCACTATATGGGCAACTCCATTTGCATCTAAATTAGCAACAGAATCACCTTCGGGGTGACAGGTTTATGTGTGTCCTGAAAAACAAATTTCCCTCCTGCTAATTGTTTTCTGTGATCCAACCTCACTGCTCCAGGCAGATGGGTTCTGCCTTCTGTTGCCAAGGCAGGTGGTAGGCCATGAGGGCAGGGACTGCCTGTTCCTCTTCAAGAAGAGCCTGGCCCTGCCTTGGGCCTTCAATGTTAAGAGAGGAAATGAGTTCACCACTGGTTCATCCAGTGATATCGGGCACCTTAGTTGGATAGTTCGGGAACGGTCAAACTCAAACGAGTTTCGTTGGCAGAAACCACAAGGGGGTAAAGGGGAACAACTCAACTTATTACTGAGTCACCTAAAATGACCAAAGTGGTAGGTCCATATAGGCCTCCCATATAGGTCCTGGGTGCTTGCAGAACACAAGACGGGAAACCTTGGATGTAAGCTCAGGAGCTTCAAGAAAAAAAAACAAAACCAGAAGAGCATGGTCCTTAACTTCCACCATCCTGCAGCCAAATTCAAAGAAGTCATTTCTGGGTCACTGAGAGGTTTATTACCCAGTCTGTGGTCAAGTGTCCTTAGTTTTCCAGGTCCTCCGCCCTCCTGCTGCCTACTCTTTGGCCGATTTGCCACTCAGGAATCCTTCTGGGAGCAGGAAGTGAAGAAGGTGAACCTCTCATCAGGTCATTTTGCTGCTTGCTAGGAAGCCTGGTCCAATGTGGGTGGGCAAGGAGGGTTAAAGGAATGGCTAAAGTGGGTCCCAGAACTCTCTGTGTATTTGAGTCATGCCTGGCCCAGACAGCAAGGGAATGCCAAAGTGACTGCCAATCAAGGCCCAGGTGTCCCAGAGCACAACCTGTACCCAAAACATTTTTTTTAAAAAGCAATGATATTTGTTAAGTGCTTTCTATGTGCCAAGCACTGTTCTAAGCACCTGGGTCCCCATCCCCAGGTGACCTCACAGACTAGGTGGGAGGGAGCAAGTTTTCAACTTCGTTTTACAGATGAGGAAACTCAGGCATAGAGTAGCAAAGTCACTTGCCCAAGGTCACACAGCAGACAAGTGGTGGAGCCAGGATTAGAATCCAGGTTTTCTGACTCCCGGCCCATACTCTTTCCACTAGGTCACACTGCTTCTTTTGTTGAGCACCTCTCTGCACAGAACAAAAAGTGCTTAATGGGACAAGACAGTTTGGGGGGGGGTTGCTAATTAGAGAGGGCCCCTGGGGGGAAGTGATCTTTTTAAAGAGGCTTTTGGAGGAGGGAAGCATAATCTGGGGAAAAAAAACAGGGCTGCAAATCTGCATGACTGAGTCTAATCCCTTGCTCTCTGTCACTGGTCTGCTACAGAACCTTGGGCAAGTCACTTAAGCTCTTGGTGTCTCAATTCTTCATCTGCAAAACAGGGAGATTAATACCTGTCTCTTCTTATTTTACAGGGATGTTGACAGGATCAATCAGATAACGAAAATAAAAACTCTTTTTTATGGTATTTGTTAAGCGCTTACTATGTGCCAAGCACTGTTCTAAGCGCTGAAAAGTATATACTTTTGAAAGTTTACTTTTGAAAGAAAGTTGACACTTTGAAAAGTATAAAAAAATGCTGTATTATGCCAGGGTGTCATTAATTGATGAAGCTGAGGGGTGAAGGGCATTCCAGAAGGGAAAACAGATCTAAGCAATAAATCAGAACCAGAAAGGCAGACATAAAATACGACAAACTCTGGCTTGGCAAGTAGGTTTTTTCGGGACTTCCTTCCTTCTTCTGAGATTCACATTTTCTTCATAGGGACGCTTAATTGTATTTACCCCAGTGCTTAGTACAGTGCCTAGCATATAATAAGCACTTAACAAATATCATAAAAGGGTGCGGACAACTATGGGGAAGTCCAATAAAATAGTGGTGGTAGACACAATCCCTGCCTTCAAGGAAACGCTTCAAAACTACACTCCCTCCTTCATTCCTGTTTCTGAAACCAAGATTTAAGTCTAGCCTGGCGAAAGGTAACGGTTCTCTCTTCGAAATGGGCAAAAGGCCTGCTGGCACTGTATGGTGTTAGAACCAACAGAGGAAACACTTCTAGTAATTCTGAGGAGTTGGACTGAAGACAGCAGGAGTGATCTCTCTCATGCCTTTATGATCTGAAATGCTACGCCACCTTTCCATCAATCAATCAATCAATCGTATTTATGGAGCTATTCCAGTGTGCAGAGCACCATACAAAGTGCTTGAGAGTTCACAGACAAGTTCCCTGCCCACAAGGAGCTTACAGTCTATGTATCTGCTGCAGCAGGTGCTTGTGGAACTTTAAAAGGAAATGTAGATGGGCAATTAATGAGTAGGTTGCTTAATCTACAGAGAACCAACACACATTTTGTTTGCCAAATTGCATTTCTGCAGCCTAGTGATTTTTGAAAATGATTTGCAAAGCTGAATTATGCCACATGTTTATTCCTGGTATTGGTTTAAAAAAAATATCGCACCAAGATTCATTGGCTCTTTTTTTTTTTTTGTAAATCCTTGCCTACAGGACAATGCCACCTGGCTGCCCTAGATAAGGTAGGCTTTTTGATATTCTGGCACACTGCCTATCTCTGCATAACTCCAATGCTTCTTTAGTACCAAGTCTTTTGAAACCAAGTTATCTTCTTCATGCATGAGTTGAAATAAGAAAAAATCCTGGAGCTTCCTACTTTAAATCAAAAATAAATGAGGATGCAATTTTAAACCCTTCTATTTCCTTCTCCTACATAGGGAAAGATAGGGGGCCAAATGAGTTGGGCTAGGTTTGGTGGGAAAGAAATGACGCATGTACACGCTCTAAAACACAGGTGGTAGGACATTAATTTTCTAGCCCTTGGCAAGATGGATCTCTGGGATAATTGGTCCATTTTTGCTGAGGAAGAAATTGACAGGAAACAGCATCCCAGGAACTCCACAGACTATGCCAATTTTCCTGATGTCCCTATGACAGCCCCTGCCATCTACAGAGGAAGCTTGGGCAGAAAGATTACTGGAAAATACCTGAATTGGTGGCTTGGGCTCCCTGTTTCTTGGAATGACATGAAAGACCCAAAACAGGTAGTGCATCCCCATTTTACAGATGAGGAAACTGAAGTAAATTAAATGATTTGCTCAAGATTTCCCAGCAGACAAGGAGCAGAGTCAGGATTAAACTTGTTGTGCTCTTGATGGGGGACAGGGTTAATTCCCACCTCCCAAATACCTTACCTTCTACCTGTTTCAAAGGAAAGGCCCAGTGCCTGGCATAAAGGGAAGTCCAGAATCAGGGGCCTTACCCAGGAGGCTCGGAAATAGCCCTAGGACAGTGGTGCCTCTTCATGGAAGAAGGGACTTTTTCTAGTTTCTCTTCATCAGCAACATATTCAGGGAAAGATTGTGAGAACATAACCTAGGCTACACTGATTATTCCCTTGACTGTGGATTGCAATTACAAGTAATAATAATGATGGCATTTATTAAGCGCTTACTATGTGCAAAGCACTGTTCTAAGTGCTGGGGAGGATACAAGGTGAACAAGTTGTCCGACGTAATGCTCACAGTCTTAATCCCCATTTTACAGATGAGGTAATTGAGGCACAGAGAAGTTAAGTGACTTGCCCAAAGTCACATAGCTGACAATTGGCAGAGCCGGGATTTGAACCCATGACCTCTGACTCCCAAGCCCGTGTTCCTTCCACTGAGCCATGAAGCATCTGCTCCCAAGTGGTAACAATCTCCAATTCATAGTATTTGCCTGTTGTCCCTGGACTAAATGGTGTGGCCCAAATGCAATATTCAAAAATCACTTTTCCTGAAACAAAGTGCTACTCATAGAGTTTAAAGATTTATACATAAAACTCTCTTTAGTTAATAGCAATAGTAACTATCAAACAGTAGTAATGAGCACTTCCTGTGTGCAGAGCACTGTTTAAGCACTTGGGGGAGTACAATAGAACTAACAGACATGGTCCCTGCCCTCACAGATCTTGCAATCTAGCAGTGAGATTAGACACTAAATCTGTAAATCGGCAGAAGGAAAAGGAGATATAATAATGATGGTATTTGTTAAGCGCTTACTATGTGCCAAGCACTGTTCTAGATATGTACAAGAGTTCATTCATTCATTCAATCGTATTTATTGAGCGCTTACTGTGTGCTGAGCACTGTACTAAGCGTTTGGGAAGTACAAGTTGGCAACATATAGAGATGGTCCCTACCCAACAGTGGGCTCACAGTCTAGAAGGGGGAGACAGACAACAAAACAAAACATATTAACAAAATAAGTAGAATAAATATGTACAAATAAAATAAATACTAATATTTACATAAGTGCTGTGGTACATTGCTCAGTGGTAGAAGGGCTGAAATGGCATTTGGCATATAAGTGGGGAGATGAGAGGTTAATCAGGGAAGACCACTTGGAGGAATTGTGATTTGAGAAAGGCTTTAAAGATAGCTGTGTGGCCTTCAGATATGAAAGGCAGAAAGTATCAGGCAGGGGAAATGTGTGGGCAAGAGGTAGGTAGAGAGAGAGACAACTTGATTTTTATGAAATACTAACATTTAAACTTCCACGTACCTTTTGGTCTATAACCACTCTTCAGTAGCACAACATCCTAGAAGTTCATATCATTGGTTAATAAAAATGAAAGGTATTAAATCAATCAGTCGTATTTATTTAGCACTTACTGTACACAGACTACTGCACTAAGTGCTTGGGAGAGTGCCATTAAACAGAGTTAGTAGGACTGTTCCCTGCCCATAAGGAGCTTACTGTCTAGAGGGGGAGATGGACATTAAAATAAATTACAGCTATGTACGTGAGTCCTGAGGGATTGAGGTGGGATGAATATCAAGTGCCCAGAGGGTAAAGATCCAAGTGCATACGCTACCCAAAAGGGAGAGGGAGTAGGGGATATGAGGGATTAGTTGAGGAAGGCCTCTTGGAGGAAATGTGATTTTAATACGTCTTTGAAGGTGGGGAGAGTGATGATATGTCAGATATGAATGTGGAGGGAGCTCCAGGCCAGTGGTAGACCATGGGCAAGGGGTCGGCGGCAAGATAGAGTACATCGACATACAGCAGGGAGTAGGTTGGCATTAAAGTGAGCAGGCTGGGTTGCACTAGGAAATCGGCAAGGTAAAAATAGGAGGGGACAAGGAGAATGAGTGCTTTAAAGCCAATGGAATGAAGTTTCTATCTGGTGCAGAAGTGGATGGGCAACTACTAAAAGTTCTTGAGGACTGAGGATCATGGACTGAAAAGGTTTTTGGGAAAATGATTTGGGCAGCAGAGTGAAGTAAGGACTGGATTGGGGAGAGACAGGAGGCAGGAAGGTCAGCAGGAGGCTAAAACAGTAGTCAAGGTGGGATAGGATAAGTGCTTAGAATAGCAAAGCGTAGTTTGGATGGAGAGGAAAAGACAGATTTTGGCGATGTCGTGAAGGTTGAACCGACAGGATTTAATGTCAGATTGAATATGTGGGTTGAATAAGAGATGAGCTGAGGATAACGCCATAGTTATGGGCTTGTGAGACAGGGAGGACAGTGGTGCTGTCTACAGTGATTAGAAAATGAAGGGGAGGGCAGGGTGGGAAGATGAGTAGTTGTTTTGGAAATGTTGAGTTTGAAGTGTTGGCCGGACAACCAAGTAGAGCTGTCCTAAAAGGCAGGAAGAAATGCAAGACTGCAGAGGAGGAGATAGACTGGGTTGGAAATGCAGATTTGGGAATCATCTGTATAGAGATAGTAGTTGAAGCTGTGGGAGCAACTGAGGTCTCCAAAGGAGCCTTGAGGGACTCACGCAGTTAGGGGGTGGCATGCAGAGGAGGAGCCCATAAATGAGCCTGTGGATGAGCAACCAGAGAGATAGGAGGAGAACCAGGAGATTACAGGGTCAGTGAAGCCAAGGTTAGGTAATGTTTCCAGGAGAAGAGCATGGCCCACAGTGTCAAAGGCAACTGAGCAGTTGAGGAAGATTAGAATGGAGTAAAAGCTGTTGGATTTGGCAAGATCAGTGGTAACCTCTGAAAGGGCAGTCTCTGTGGAGTGAAGGGAATAAAAGCACAAATGTAAAATATAATGCACAAAAGAGAAGCGTAAAGTATCTACTATAGTCCAGCATCTTTTCACAGAACTCTCTGCCTCTTATTTGACCTGTCCCAAGAGGCAACTGTGGCATGACAGCAATGACATCATTTTTCAAATATGAAACACCTGTCTCAGGGCATGCCTGGACAGAGCAGAACAGAGTCCACTAGGAGCCAAAAAGCAAGGAAAATGGCCTGATATGGGGAAGACAACCAGCAGGAGACCAGAAACCCCAAGGTGATGGAGTGAAAAGACTTGAGTGGAATGAGATGAGGGGAGGCCAGGAAAGGAAAAGAAAAAACAATAAATTACTAAAGAGCCAAAAAAAAGACTGCAGTAGTGGTAGGAGTGAGGAAGATGAGGAAAACTAATATCTCAGCAAAATAGGTAAGGAGCATGTATTAGAGATACACAGTAGCTGTTCCTATATAGATGTTTTTTTAAAAAAAAAACTTTCACACAATGAGATTATAAATGCAAAGAATCAATGAGGCAGGTAGAGAAATATTAAATTTCCAAGTGAAAAGGTTAGATAAGGACAACAGCCTATAGTGTAATGAAACACTGTCAACTAACTTTACCCTTGACCAGTAAACCAGGCCTCTAGATTGTCTCAAGTCACTAAGCAATCAAGGTGATTTTCTCATGATTATTCTGTAATTAACTGATTTAAGAACAAATGACCTGTAAATACTAATGTACAGATTAGATAACATAACAGATTTTGACATCTCCAGTTCCATAAGGACAAAACCTGCTTTCATTTGGGAAGCAGTAGCCAAAAGAATAAATAACCCAGAGAGAAATGATGCAGCTATTACTGTTAAGAAAAGATCCAGCCCGTCACAAGGCTGATATAAACAAGACATAATGACTTCTACCACCCCCCTCATTAAACCCAGAAACAGTTCATTTACTGGACACATTTAGCATCCTAATCTGGGGGAACGAATTAAGGATGGAGAGAAACCACAAAAATTTATCACCAAACCAGTGAAAGAAAAAGTGCTGTAACTCAAGTGACAGTTCCAAGGTGTCCCTGGGACAATAGCCAGAAACTCAGAATCAATGCACTTGGATGAATACAATGAGAGTAATACATTAAGTTGCCACTCATAAAGGCATTAACTTTTGACCCACACTATTGCTTGCCATACTTAGTTTATTCATATTCTAGAGATGCATTCTGCATCCACTCTGGATCACGTGCACACACACACGCACACAATTGTCATCTCCCTGAACAGCTACTCAAGGGACAAAAATCAAGCCACTGTTGTAGCAGTAGCAACTTCCTTACTTCAGCTATGGAAACACTGTGGTTTTTCTCTGCCACTTGTCTACTGTGTGATCATGGGCAAGTCATTTAACTTCTCTGTGCTTCAGCTTTCTCATCTGTAAAATGAGCATAATATATATGTTCTCCCTCCTCCCTTAGACTCTGACACTCATGTGGGATAGGGACTGTGTCCAAATAGCACATCTCGTATCTGTCCCAACACGTAATATAGTGCTTGGCACATAGTGAACAGCGTGGCTTAGTGGAAAGAGCATGGGCTTGGGAGTCAGAGGTCGTGGGTTCTAATACCACCTCTGCCACTTGTCAGCTGTGTGACTTTGGGCAAGTCACTTGACTTCTCTGTGCCTCAGTTACCTCATCTGTAAAATGGGGATTAAGACTGTGAGCCCCAAATGGGACAACCTGATTACCTTGTATCTACCGCAGCACTTAGAACAGTGCTTGGCACATAGCAAGTGCTTAACAAATACCATCATCATTATTATTATTATTATTATAGTAAACACTTAACATATACCAAAGCTATGATCAAGGAGTATCATGAATACAGTCATTATCTGGGTGCTAAGCATTACGATCCTGACTGAATAGATTGGGAAACTGATAATAGGAAGTTGCTACTATTACAGCAGTGGCTCAATTTTTCACTTGAGCATTTGTGGAGGGAGGTGACGTGTGTGCGTATGTGCTCGCACACGTACATGCACATGGGTTCAAATCCCGGCTCCACCAAATGTCAGCTGTGTGACTTTGGGCAAGTCACTTAACTTCTCTGTGCCTCAGTTACCTCATCTGTAAAATGGGGATTGACTGTAAGCCCCCTGTGGGACAACCTGATCACCTTGTAACCTCCCCAGCGCTTAGAACAGTGCTTTGCACATAGTAAGAGCTTAACAAATGCCATCATCATCATCAGATTCAACTAGCCAGCCTCCTTCTCAAGGTAGGTCCACCCAAGAGTGAATCTTAGAGCCACTTTTGAGATCCACTAGATGGTGCAATCTCTCCTTTTCGGTCAGACCCACACAGAGGTGAAGCAAAAGCTGAATCTATAAGTTAAGGGAACCATAGAGTGGGCATGTGGGTTTCTATTAATCATTTCACTTTTGCCTCGGGCAAATTTCGCTTAAATTATTCTGGACAGGTTGGGCAAGAATTTCAAGCAGAAAGGAAAATACATCCTCAGAATATATACCTTCTTGATATCTCAGAAAGAC
Organism: Tachyglossus aculeatus; assembly: GCF_015852505.1. NCBI lineage: Eukaryota > Metazoa > Chordata > Mammalia > Monotremata > Tachyglossidae > Tachyglossus > Tachyglossus aculeatus. The sequence goes on along the minus strand of NC_052077.1, from coordinate 22,119,771 downwards.
CCGGATAGCAAAACTGGTAAACCCATTACCTGTTCTCACAGCCATGCAGAACGCTATCAGCAATCTTTTAAAATGCGACTTTTGCTGATTTTTTTAGGTTTAGATAGACATTCTGCAGAAGTCTCAAAACACCTGAAATATTTCACCAACTGGCTCTGAAATAAATCATGACCTTGGCAATATTAAGCTAACCAAGTTACTCATCATCCCTTCAAAATTTTTATTGGGCAACGCACTGTCCTTCTCCCAACAAATCACACTACCCATATTAGCATCCACATCAACAACCTCTAATCAATCAATCAATCGTATTTATTGAGCGCTTACTGTGTGCAGAGCACTGTACTAAGCTCTTGGGAAGTACAAGTTGGCAACATATAGAGACAGTCCCTACCCAACAGTGGGCTCACAGTTTAATTCTCAACCTCTGCTTTAAGGCCTTTCCCTAGACTATCTTTGATTTACATTTTCCCCTAGCCTTTCTCTTCTCCCTTCCATACTCCTAAGGCAAAGCTTTCATCTGATGTCCTGTGCCATTCACTGAACCATCTATCACAAACTCCAAAATGTTAAAAAAAAGCTCTTCTTCCCCCAAAGAGCCCTGCAAATCCACCTCACTTCCAAAGTTTCCCTGACCAACTGAAATGAAGTGTTTATTTTCCTTTAACCACCAGAACAAATAATTTTCCATAAAGCTTAAACATACTGCCAATATTTACTTATTGAATGTTGGTGCTGCTGCCTACATCTGACTGTCCAGATGAATGTCTGTTCAAGTCACTGTTGTCCATTTACATTGTAATTGTCCTAGAGAATAGAGGCTAAGTTTTCAATTTACTGTGCTCAGTGCCCGGCATAACACTAACAGTTTAAGGGCCCTTGAAGATGACAACAATGACGCCAACACTTTTCTTATATGAAAATGCTCTTATCGGGATCTTGGTGAAAACTTCATCCTGAAAACAAGTGTTTGATCTATTTGGCCTGACAAAGAAGTTGGAGATCTAATGGCCAATTAACAAAGAGGAGCTGTTTGCTCAGAAGGCACATTGAGAATCACAGGCCCAGCAAAGTTCATGGCTTTTAGGCTCTGATCATCATCATCACTGTTTGTATGTGTGCTCTGGTGACAGCCTTAACTACCCTAGCCCTCTTTATCTGATTTGAATGAGACTCCCAACCTGGACATACAAAATATTTCAGAACAAAGGTTCAGTTTGAGTTCAGCAGTAAGCTCCGGACTGAAATGCTGCAGCACAGAGAATCTGCAGAAGCAAATATAAATGATAGCACCACGACAACAACAATTCTAATGTAATTCCATGTGATTGGGTGTTTTGCATCTCTAAAGTGACACAGCTCAAAGAATTCTATCTTCAATCCAAACATCAATCACTTTAGGATAAAATCTGGCATTGCTCAAAAATGCCTGTTTTTGACTTGAGGAGGTGTGTGTGTGTACATATATGTACGCATATGTAAATCTTTGCTTTTCTGGGTACTCATCCACTAATTAATAATAATAATGATAATGGGACTTGTTAAGTGCTCACTGTGTGCCAAGCTGGGGCAGCTACAAGACAAATCAGGTTGGACATACTTCCTGTCCTACACAGGGCAAGGGACTAGGATTTATTTCCCATTTTACAGATGAGGAAACTGAGGCTCAGAAATTAAGTGACTTGTCCAAAGTCACACAGCATATAAATGCAGATCTGGAATTAGAACCCAGGTCCTCTGATTACCAGGCCATGCTCTTTCTACTAGGCACAGTATATAAACATTCACACATTATGCTGTATTCTGTAGAATAGGGACCATTTTGTCAGTATTGTAAGAATACATATCCCAATTCTTCTCAAAGCATTCAAAAAGCAAAAAGGCTGTTGTGCATTCTGGCAAGGGTTAGAATTGGAACCGTACTGAAAAGTTATAAAGCTATCAGAGACTACATTTGAGAGGGAAATAAGATAGGGAACCTGTTAGTTTTCTTAATCCCAAGAGATCTCATCCAAGACTTCTACTGGGTCCAAGTCAGGAAATACACTGAAAGGGTATGTGTTAGATTTTAAAGTTTGCCATGCAGTAATAGTATCATAAAATGAATTAATTATAGCATCATTTAAGTGTTTACTATGTGCCAAAACACCAGGATAGACAGTGTGGCTTGGTGAATACAACACAGTTCTGGGAGTCATAAATATCTGGGTTCTAATCCCAGCTCCACCACATTGCTGCTATGTGACCTTGGACAAGTCACAACTTCTCTGTGCCTCAGTTACCTCATCTGAAAAATGGGGATAAGAATGTGGGACAGGGACTGTGTCCAACCTGATTAACCTGTATCTACCCCAGCTCTTAGAACAGTGTTTGGGCATATAGTAAGCGCTTAACAAGTACCATAATAATAACAATAATTATTATATAAGGTAGTCTGATCTGAACACAGTTCCTGACTCCCATGTGGCTCAGAATCTACATAGTAGAGTGGGGCACGTTCTAGCCCCATTTTACAGATGCGAATACTGAGACACAATGAAGTTAAGCACAGAGCAGGCAAGTGGTAGAACTGGGACTTAAGCCAGGTTTCCTGAATTCCAATCCCAAGCTCCTTCCACTAGGCCACTTGCCTCTCTTTCATATTCCTTAAAATGAACATCTATCACCTATCCCCATGGCTCCTCTGGTGCTCCTGTAGTACTACCTTTCCTTTCTGTTCTCCTTCTGCAAGGCTGCAGGTTTCCACCTGCCTCACATTCCCATACCGTGCCAATGGATCTCCGTGTCTGCAAGCTGGGAGAAAGGTGAGCTGCAAGGGGGCAAGAGCTCAGAACTCCTCACAAGGGCAGGGAGAAGGTCAGCTACAGATACCGTCTTGTCGCCTTTTCCCAGTCCGGCTCCCAGCTTCCTCCATTCTCCCACTTCTTCCCGGCAGCGGCTTCACAGCAGTGACAAAACCTTGGGCTCCCCTAACTATCAAGCATCGACTGTGTCTCTTGTCCAATATCCCTGAACCACCTGCACTGGTAGGGACTGTTTCTATATGTTGCCAACTTGTACTTCCCAAGCGCTTAGTACAGTGCTCTGCACACAGTAAGCGCTCAATAAATACGATTGATGATGACTAAGCTACTGTAACACAGCATGATCTGAACTGTATTTTTCAGGCAGGACTGGGACACTGGACAAAAAAGCCAATGTGTTGGAGGTCTGCTGAGATCTCATGGCATGATATGAAATGAGCCCACATACCTGTGTCACCTCAGCAAGTAAACATAAACAAAAGCACAACAGTAAGAAAACAGACATGTTACTGTATAATTTATTGAATATTATTATTGTCCCTTTTTTAGATTTCTGATTTGGTCATGAACTGAATAATTTATGCATTCTGGCTACATGTTTCTCAGAACATAGTAAATTCCTAGAAATCCAGATTTCAAATCGTGCATTTTCAGGTACCTGAAATTTTCCCCTGCATTTCCCCACCCACAAGAAACTAGGTGCTGAGGAGGGAGGAAATGTCTGGGGTCACCCTGGGGCGTGTGCACATCCTTTGATTCGCCCGTTGGATGGAATGGGATTCTCCTTAGTACCCAACCACTCCTGTAGCCCTGTACTCTGGGCAGATAATTTCAGCACATTTTCTGCTAGTGCCCAAGGCTGCAGGACACTGAGGAAAAACCCAGTCCTGCTTCTGTCTGGAATGGGCTCAAAGACTTATCCCATCCCAGGTGAGAACACAATAAAAGCCTTCCTTTTCCCCTCCACCAGAAGTGGTTAGTCTTTCTTCAACTTTTCAGAAAAGAGTTTGCTGAATATGTTTGTGGGGGTGGGTGTGTGTGGAGTTGAACGTATATACTCAGCTGCAAAATCATCTTGGCAAAGACACATTGCTCGCTTTCTCTAATTTACTTAAAAAATACTTAAATTGGGGATAACATCACAGTAATAAGTAATTAAACTTGCACAACCCAAGGGATTGGCTATTTCGCATTAGGCAGGGCACATTTGGGGTGCTATTGCCCCGCTAGCTAGAAACCCCAAGGCAGGGGTCATTGGGACCCTTTCTTTAGGGCAAGGTTGTGGGACATAAACCTTCCGCTGCAGTGGTAACCCCGGCAACAACCAGGGTTGGCATTTTTCCTTGTTGAGGCTCAATCAATGATTCTAAAATTCAGAAAAGCTACTCTTTAATCAGCTACGCAATTTCACACCTACTCTTTAGTTTCTCCCACTCATCCATTATTTCACTTGCCATCCACTCACTCTTTAAATCTATATTCCCTCCTGATTTCTGCTTCTACAACACTTCCAGTCCTTGTTTTTTTCTTTGTCTTTTTTCCACTGCATTTTCAATGCGTCTATTTTCCCTTCTCTTGGGGCCTATTCCCCTGTGTATTTCCTGATTTTTCTCCTTTGTCTTCTGTTTCTCCCTATTGTCAACTGTCTCTCAATTTGTTTCTCCTTCTCTTCTCCCCTGAAGTACTCCTGGGGAGGAGGGCAGAGAAATGAAAACCATAATTAGCACCAAGATTTTCATTACTGTCAGATTCTTTTCCCAATAAAACTTAGATCAGGGTGTCACAAATACGAAGACATTACTGTCCCTCTTGTGCTGACTGAAGAAATGGCCAGGGATGTTTCCAGTCACTTTTGAGGTCGGAAGCCCCGCTGTAACTCCAGGGGCCCAGTGTCCATGGCAATATACAGCTGGGGCTCTCTCGAGGCTCCATGCTAGAGTACCTCAAGATAGTAGTTTGCCACCATCATCCTGGGACCTGTAAATTTGTATACACCAAAGGTTGGGAATATCTAGAGTTCAGCTAACTTGGAATGCATCCTAAGGGCTGGCTACAGAGACTGAGGGGACAATGCCAAATACCTAGCCAAATACGCTGTGACTGTAAACTTTCTGAATCTGCAGGTTACACACACACACACACACACACACACACACACACACACAGAGTTCAGGCCTTCATTAAAGATCTTTTTTTCCTTTTTTTATTGTATTTGTTAAGCACTTACTATGTTCCAGCCACTGTACTAATCCCCAAGGTAGATGCAAGATAATCAGTTTGGGCATAGTACCTGCCCACATAGGGCTCATAGTCTTAATCCCATTTTACAGATGAGGTAACTGAGGCACAGAAAAGTTAAGTGACTTGCCCAAGGCCAGATAGCAAAAAACTGGCATAGCCAGGATGAGAACTCGGGTCCTCTGACTCACAGGCTCATAACCTTTCCACTAGGCCATGCTGCTTCAACCTGCTTTTTCTGTGTGGTTTTTTTTTTTTTTAATTTTATGGTATTTGTTAAGTGCTTACTATGTGCCAGGCACTGTACTAAATATGGGAATAGATAAAAGCTAATCAGGTTGGACACAGTCCATGTCCCACTTGGGGCTCACAGTCATAATCCCCATTTTACATATGAGGTAACAGGCACAGAGAAGTTCAGTGACTTGCCCAAGATCACACAGCAGAGAAGTGGTGGAGCAGAATTAGAACCCAGGTCCTTCTGACTCTCCAGTCTGAGCTTTATCCACCAGGCCATACGGTTCCCATCTGTTATGAACAGATAACTAAAATTTACTTAGTTATAGGTCTCGACAGCAGAATGAGTCGTACTACAGACTCAAGTAGACCAAAGAATGACTGCCTTATCCCTGGGAGGGATACAGCGGAGTCAGCAGATTTTCTTTCCCCCTTATCTTTTTATGAGATAGCCCACTGGACTACCCAAAAAGCAGGGAGCCACGGGTAGGGTGAGAATCAGAAAGCCAAGATAACAAGCTCTTTGGAAATTGAGCATTAAGATGAAACTCCAGAAAATACCCATATCAATAGTCCATAGGAACATAAGGAATATCAGTTCAGGGACAGTTCAATGACCATTCCAGCCCAATAGCAACAGAATGCTTGAAGGAACAATGCGGTTTCCACCCTTAAGGCTAGGGATAACCCATCCCTAACTTTTCCCTCTCCAGCTATATTCTGGTTAGTGATCTTAATTGGTTCCATGAAAATACAATGTTAAGCAAGAGCACAAAACACAAATATAGTTTACCACAGAAAATGAATTCCCAAGATCCAAACGAAGACCAAGACAATTTAAATCTATTTTTAAAACTATGATTTAAAACCATAATATATAGTTCCATGATTAAATAGCAACATAAATATGTACCAATGGAAGCTGAATTAGAATTTCTTTTTATTATAATAATAATAATGATGATGATGGTATTTATTAAGCAGTTACTACGTGTGAAGCACTGCTCTAAGCGCTGCAGGGGGGATACAAAGTGATCAGGTTGTCCCATGTGGGGCTCACAGTCTTAATCCCCATTTTACAGATGAGGTAACTGAGGCACAGAAGTGAAGTGACTTGCCCAAAGTCACACAGCTGACAAGTCACAGAGCACCCATGCTTAACCCAACACAAACTTGGCAATGATCATTTAAATTCAATAGAGTTCTGTCCAACTTCCTTACCTTGTATCTACCCCAGTGCTTAGTATAGTACATGGTACTTAGTAAGCCCTAAATAAATACCAGGATTGTTAATATTATTATTATTACAGAGGAAAGGCAAAGCAAGAGCATGGTAAGGACGAGTATTATGCATTCCCAACCTTTCCCTCAAGCAACCCTAATTTCCAAATGAGACCATATAACCAATTCCAAAAGATAATGGGTAAACTCACCTTTTGATCCTACAATAGGAGAACAGACAAGGGAATCAAAGTGTGGGGCAATTCTCTGAACCAGCACAATGAGAAATTTGGTTTCTAACCAACAAATTCAGTGTTCCTCGGTTTGGCTGTTATATAGGTTCCTTGAGGCCCTTCTGAGCCTATTTGATAGCTGGTTCTCACTAGGCAGTGCAATTATTAATTTAGTCTGGCTGGTATTGGCCTGTTTAATATTACTGTTCAACGAGGGTAATACCACTGCCCCTCCAAGTTACATTGCTGCAGGCCCTACTAGAGAAGGGGGCCTTTAATTACATGCGTCAGCTGTGCTTACTGACTGCGATTATTAGATCTGCCTCTCTACAACCTCTGGGCTTTCGGTCTTTAAGTCCAGCTGGAGTGTTGATTTGCTTTTGCCACAGCCCTTCTGTTCCTAGCTTAAGTACCCTCTTTCACCTCTCCTCTGGTGACCTCTGACTTAGATAATGGCCATAGTACAGAACAAGTCGTAGAAGGCTTCTCCACAACCTCCTGCTTTTCTGTTTAACCTTGATTCTGTACGGGTTCTCAGACCCACTTACTGAGAAGCCTCTCGGGCTCAGAAGTGTTGGCCTGTAAGCAGGGAAAAGAAAGGGAAAAGATGACCTACCCTTTGTTCACTCCACCCTCAGCCCTACCTAGCACTCTTGTACATATCTGTAAATTATTTTATTGTCCATCTCCTCCTCTAAACTTTAAGCTCCTCGTGGCCAGGGAACGTGTCCACCGACACTGTTACGTTGTATTTTCCCAAGGCTTCTGCACACAGTAAATGCTTAATAATTTTGATTGATTGACGGAGGGTAGAAACAGGGAAGAAGAATAAGACTAGATGACCTTTCCAAGCCTTCTGCAACTCTAAAATTCTGTGCATTTATTTTTCATGGAATTGTAGGGCTGGAAAGGACTTCGGGAGTGGTGTGGTTTGCTCCTTAGGATCCAGGCTGTTACAAGACTGGCCCATGAGTTGCCTACCTTCTCTGGGGATGAAGATCCCGTTCATGTGTCTTTGTTCTTGTATAAGCATGAAACCTGTCCTGTCTGTATATCTGTCAGCTTTATTTTTCCTGAAAGAATGATGCTCAGAAAAGCAGATGTCTTGTCATTTCCTTACTTAGTCATCCATCCTATAGCCCCTGGATTAGTATCAGACATAGTATTCATTCAGTCGTATTTATTGAGCGCTTACTGTGTGCAGAGCACTGTACTAAGTGCTTGGAAAGTACAAATCGGCAACATATAGGCATTCAGTCAATGTTGTACGATGATGATGCGAGATAAGGGACACACCAAGTGTCCCATCTTCATATTTGCAGGCTCTGTTTTCCCTTTTGACTGCACAGATTCAGACGAGGGTTTTTTTTTTAAAAATACTACTCCCCCTCATTCATAGGTTATGAGCTCCTTAGGGCAAGGGACTGTTTCTGTGTCTCATCAATGTATTCCTTTCCCAGCACTTAGTACAGGGCTTTGCACAGAGTAAGTGCTTAATGCATACTTTTGTTATTACCACTTCCAAGACCAAGCAAATGGAAAATATACTGCTGGATACTTCCAGGGAGGCTCTAATTTGGTTCCCTCCAATAAGCATACTTTCTGATCAACACAAGGTGTCTGTGCTATACATGGGTGCTGTGGTTTCTAGCCTCCCTGTTTTCCCCATTTTTAGCCTCCTGCCCAAAACAAACATCTATCCATCTACCTAAATCAATAAACCATGCATTTTTGAGTGTGCATCGACTCTAGTTGATGAATATGCATATGCACGTCCGGAAGGCAAGACAGTAAAACAAATGGGCTCCTGGGTGGTTTGTTCTAACCCAGGTTCACTTGTCTCAGAATAAATGGCTGAAATTATTCCAACCATGTTTACAGCTGAAGCAGAGTTTTAGCAAAGGACACGTGGGGAAAAAGTCAGGTTTTTGTAGGGTCGGCTATTTCTCCTCATGTTTCTACTTGAAATTACTTATCGAGCAAGAGGCAACGGTGTGGATGGCTCCTGAAAAATGCTAGAGGTTCAGAAGAGGAGTGCTGTCTTCCCGCCTTTCACAATCAGCAGGGCTGGGACTCTGTGTCTCTGGACCAGTCTCCTGTTTGTCTCCTGCAAGCTGCAATGTGCTCCCAACAACGCCTTTGCAAAAACACCAACCAAATCAGATAAACCTGCAAAATAGTCCACCAATCAATTGTATTTATTGAGCGTTTACTGAGCTCGGAGCACTGTACTAAGTGCTTGGGAGAGTACAAAATAACAGAGTTGGTAGACATTTCCTGTCTATATTGAGCTTACAGTCTAGAGGGGGAGATAGACATTAATCTACTACAATAATACCTCTTATGAGAGCGGATGATCCTGCACTGACAGGGTTTTTTAGGCAATGGGGAAAGGGCACAAAACTCCACAAAATGGGGCTCAGAACCTCCACCTGCAGGAGTCCTGTTTTACCTCATTTGTTCTCCACTCCAGCCATGCACACCTGTTTACTCTTCCCAGCTTCTAACATGTTCCACTCCAGCCTTCAAGCTTCCACATATGCTATCTCCCCTCCTAGCCACTAGATTAGGTCCTTCCCCTATATCAAAATACAATTTGAGACTCCCTAACTCTGTGACACCTTCCCACACTAATCACCCTGGGGCCAGTCACACTCCTATCCCTCCTGTAATGTCCTTATTTTAAAAAATGATACTTAAGCCTTTACTATGTGCTAGGCGCTGGAGTAGATACAAGCTAATCGGGTCAGACACAGTCACTGTCCCACGCAGTCTTAATCCCCATTTTACAGCTGAGGTAATTGAGGCACAGAGAAGTGAAGTGAATTGGCCAAGGTCACAAAACAGACAAGTGGTGGAACCAGGATTAGGACACAGGTTCTCTACCAGGCCCATGCTCTTTCCACTAGGTCATGAGACTTCTCAAGATGTGCTTTGATCCGGGTATATGGCTTTTGTGTTCTTATGAAGAGTATGACTCCTCTGTTACATACTCTTCGAAAGCACTGACTTGTTAGCATGGATCCTTCTTTGGGCACCCCAAATTTCCTATTCCCCAGCAGCCTCAGAGCTAGGAGTGAAGAATACCCAGTGTATGTGAACACATCTACCAACTCTGTTGTACCATACTCTCCCAAGTGCTTAGGACAGTGCTCAGCACATAGTAAGAGCTCAATAAATACTACTGACAATAACAGTGCTCTACACACACTAAGCACCCAATAATACAATTAAATGAATGAATGACAACATAAATCAATCATATTTATGGAGCACTTACTGTGAACAGGGCATTGTATTAAGCGCTTCGGAGAATACAATATAACAGTAAGAGAGTTGGTAGACACATTCCCACAACAAGCTTAAGGTCTAGGGGGGCAGACAGACATTAATACAAATAAATAAATTATGGATATGTACATAAGTGCTGTGGGGCTGAGGGAGGGGTTAATAAAGGGGCCGCCACATGGCTGCTGTGTGACTTTGGGCAAGTCACTTAACTTCTCAGCCTCAGTTACCTCATCGGTAAAATGGGGATTAAGACTGTGAACCCCACATGGGACAACCTGATCATTTTGTATCCCCCCCAGCGCTTAGAACAGTGCTTTGCACATAGTAAGCGCTTAACAAATGCCAACATTATTATTACCAGGGTGACACAGAAGGGAATGGGAGAAGATGCCTCTTGGAGACAGGCCTTCAATAAGGCTTTGAAGGTGAGGAGGGTAATTGTTTCTCTGATATGAAGAGGGAAGGTGTTCCCAACCAGAGACATGATGTGGGTAAGGGGTTGGGATGTGAACACGATTACAGGAGGGTATCCACATGGGACTGCAAGATAGGGAACCTGAGTGTCCCCCTGAACCTTGAAGAAGGGAATCACACCACAACACAGCCCACCTCAATGCAGCTGCACGACCTGAACCCCGAGGAATGCTTTATAGCAGAGGCACAATAATAACTGTGGTATGTAGTAAGCACTTCCTAATGGCCTTGTACTGTACCATGCGTTGAGTTAGAAACAACTGCAGTTCTATCTATATTTGTCTCATCTCCCTCAGACTTCAAACTTCTCAAGAGTAGGTTATTTTATTTCTCCTTCCTCAAGCCCACTATGACGCTTTGCACACTAACAGTTTGCTGTATAAACACAGGGTCTTCAGTAAATATTGTTATTGACAAAGAAGTAGGAAAATCAGAAGAGAAGCAGGCAGTGGCACTGTCTCAAGGCAGGGCTTGCTTTTTAGGCTTCCATTTGACTTATCCAAGAAAGCACAAGTGCCATGAAACTTGGACCAAATGGAACCAATGGTGCAATCCTGGTTGCATTTGGGGACTCTCGTGGCATTTTTGTTTCAATTCTCAACAGTTCCAAGAAAAGACCTGGTTCTTCATTAATAATGATGGTATTTGTTAAGCACTTACTATGAGTCAAACACTGTTCTAAGTGCTGGGGTAGCTATAAGCTAATCACATTGGACAGAGTCCCTGTCAGGTTGGACATAGTCGATGTCCCGCATGGAGCTTACAGTCTTAATCATTTCACAGCTGAGGTAACTGAGGCAGAGAGAAGTTAAGTGACTTGCCCAAGGTCACACAGCAGACAAGTGGTGAAGCCAGGATTAGAATTCATGTCCTTCTGACTCCCAGGCTTGTGCTTCATTTTTCAGTCATGGGCCCATAAATTAAAGGAGTCACCAATCTCAGGAGATTCCAAAATAAATTCAATGGTATGGATAGGTCCCAAAACAAATAAAACTGGAGTTCCAGTCCACCAACTTCATTTACTTTTTTAGCGAGGATTTTGTTAGAGAGAGCAGACTGAGTTTCTATGCAAATGAAATTCCCCTAATCCATCTTCCTCACAAAGAATCTGAAAGTCAGTCACTTCATTCCACAGTATCACTGTGCCAAAAGTCAAGACTCTGATCATTTAAAAGAGGCCTCATAGATGCAATTCCAGGTGTCGGAATCCAAACTCTGCTCTGGAGCCTTCAGACCAGAGGGGTGAGGTTCTCAACAGCTCTTCTGCCCTCCACGAACACCACTGAGTGGGATGAAGGAGGGCGGCAGGGCATTACCAAGACTGATCACAGACTGTTAGAACCCAGGGGATCTAGTCCTGAAAAGTTTTTTTTAGGTTTTGAGGCCTCTATGATAAGAATATGATTTCCATCAACAAGGAAGTGTCCCCAAACAACCACCAGGTCAGGTTAAGTCTTCTCTGGCAATCCCAAATGATTGAAACTTCCACCAGAATACAAGGGCAAGGAGTCATGCTAAAATGAGAAAAACTCTACTTTCTGAAACGTGAACCTAACCAGAGTGGACTTAGCCATGTGCATTCCAGATAATTGAGTTTTTACTGTTCTCTCAGATGCTAATGATTTTAGAATATGAACTGGAACAATCCGGTGCTGCTGTTGATGGATTGGTCATTTTTCCTAATGAATAAATCACATCTTTGGCTAAACAAACAACAAAACTAATCATGAGAGAGAGTCATTGGCCTATTATAGATGCAGATTTAGTCATTTCCAAGACACTTGTTTAAACACAGGCATAATTTCCTCAGAATACACTGGCCTAAAGGCTTAACATGACTTTTATGGAGCAATATTTCATTTCAAGAATTTGAGAACCAGCAATGTAATTCTGAGCAAAGGGAGGTGAGAAGAGGATCCTGTCAAGGGAGTTCACAATTAGACAAGGTGCTTGTGTGATGGCATGGATTTTACCTGGGCTTGGATTTGGTTTCATCATGGTTTTCACAGCTGATTAGCTCTCTCACTGAAACAGTCTGGCCGTACTTGATTATCTATCCCGGTGATCCCAACCCCACTAACGTGTCTTCAGGCACAGAACTGGTTTGGCCGTAGTTTAGTCAAGGCCTAAGGGACAAACTCATCTGCTCTGTTTGATTGTCAAGTGCCGTGAGAGCATACAAACAATGAGTGACAACCTAGGATTGAAGGCATCAATGATCCCATCGTAACAGCCTGCCCCACCCCACAGAACGGCAACCTGTGCCCCCCTCAGAATGGCAACGGGCCCATTTTCATCAGCATTATCGATTGCTATTATCAATGCACTGACCTTATGGAGAGCAGGAGCCAGGACTGGAACCAAGAACCCATTGTAAATGTAGTTCACAAGCTGGTTTCGAATCAGGGGATGTGCCACCTGAGGAAAGAAATTCAGTCATCATTAAAAGTTGGATGGAATCATCAGACTCATCTGCAAAGCTGTGTGTGTCTGCATGCATTCTGATCCCTCGGAAGAAGATGAGAACATTCCCAACTCCAACCACAGACAAAAATTCCAACCAGCCTTAGAAACTACAGTGTCAATCCTCTGCTTTAAATTAGCAATTCAGAAAGGAGAAGTTTTTGAACCTGGCTCAGAGGAAATAGATCAGAGACCACAGAAGATTAGAGGAACCAACTGATGTGCCTACCCTTCAACAAGAACCCAGACTGAGAAGTACAATATCTCCCCCAGTAGCCTCAGATGTGATGACAAAACACAGAGAGAGTAAACTCTAAGCAGCCACAGTTAAAACAAGGCTTGACCTTCGAAAGGCATTCAGTTCTTCAGGAATATTTTCCTCTCCCCTTCCCTTCCCAGCCCCCAAACACACTCTCTTTCAGCCTTCAGGAAGTTTCTGATAACTCTGTGATCAGGCTAAGTAGCTAAATAATGTTCATGGATTGTTTTCTGTTCATGAGCAAAGCCTATCAACATTGCAAGTTTCCATATTTTCTTTCTCTCAAAATGTTAGTTTTGTGGTGCTAACCTACCGTTAAAGCCCTTTTAAGCCATATTTACACGGGCACAAACCATCTACGAAAAGCTCTGATTTTAATTTGAAAATTAATTAGAAAATGTACAGGTTCCCATCCCTAACAATTCCCATTAGACTTCTTTCCTAAAAAGCAATTATCATAGTGAGGTTGGGCTTAAAATCTAATATTTTTAATAACAGAGTGTATTTTGGAGAAGAGAATAAAAATTCCACCATGACATTTCTGAAACAAAACATTGATGGAATGCAACAATGAGAAAAAATAATTTTACAAATATTCCTTTTATCTTAAAAATTTCCTGAGTTTAGTAATAATAATGATAGGAATGAAAGTCATTTACTCACTTTTTTTTTCCTTCAGAAGCTGTTTCCTCACTTGGTCAGATAGATTAGAAATCACATTTGTCACCCTACACCAGAAGAATATGATTTTCCCAACAAACCCAAACCCTAAGAAGACATTCTACTTAGAAATAGACTATTTTCAGTAAAAGAGCCCTCTATATCCATAGGGATGTGATCCCTGATTTTATCTGCAGGATGAAGAAGAGCAGTAACATGAAATCTGAAGGGGAAAATCTAATCAAGAAGACAAATAGACAGAGAAGGGTTTTTTTCCAAGCAGACCAATTTTGAAAGAAATTTAATTTGTGTTGCTAAGAAGATGCTTAACTCCTCCTAAATTCAATTGGGATAACAACATTCTTTATATAGTACGCATCATTAAGCAAAATAAAGTGTTTCTCTTTGTAGGCTATCATGAAAGCCTTGAAGTAAATATGGTATATGTTGAAATTCTTGACTGGCTAACAACATCCTCCTAATGAGGACTTACTTCCAATGTCCAACGCTATAGTGTGTAATAAGAAAGGAAAAAGAAAACCTTTTGACTTTACTCAAAATCATCTTGCAGGCTGAAATTTCTAAATCCTCTGGTACTTCCCCTCTGGCAAACAAACTCATCCTCAGATGGAATTTTGTCTTTCAAGAAGGGCAGCCATGACAACTTCTTCTCTGTGGCTCCCGTACCTGAATAACTGCATTGCAGAACTCCAGGGAATTCATGAACTGGACCAGAGCTGGGAGGAGAAGCCAATCATCCTTCAGAAGGCAGTGCCACTCATCTCCTTTCTCTTCCAGCTTCGTGGGTAGGGAGGAGTAGAGGCCACTCAGGCCAGTGGCTAGCACCTGTATTCAGACACAAAAGCAATCATGATGATTCATTCATTCATTCAATCGTATTTATTGATTCCATTTTCCATATTCCATTTTTCTTCCTTAGGGGATGATGTTCCCTTTCTCAATTGATAGTCAAAGTATTAACTGGGCTGCCCACAGAGCCCAGGAATCATGACTAAAGTTGAAAGGGTTAGCAGCAACCTGGTTCCCACACATTAACCATTAACCCCATCTCCATCAATCCCAGTGGGTTTGGATGCTTGCCCTCAAAATAACGGGGTTCTGAGAAAAGTCTAACTTGAGAACAAAATTACATTCACTTGCCTCCGTGGGTCTGGATTTTTCTGATGTTTCAAATTAAATTTGATGCAACTACATCTTTTTTGACCCCTCTGCACCTAATACCTCTAAACACTAATGAAATATTGAGAACAGCAGCACAGTAGTGCTAGGGCCATATTAATTGCTTGGCTGCCTGCCAAATAATTTTAATAATTAGTGCAGGGTAAACATGGTCAGAGTCGATACAACTAAAGCAGTTTCCCGAGCAGTGGAAATAAACCCGCAGGAAATTTGGCAAGTCCAAACCCAACAGAACATGGTAGAACCTTATGCTACCTTAATGTGCAAAAGCATACATTTTTAAAGTTTCTTGAGGTCCACTTTATGAGAAATTGTGACCATTTTCTTTGGAGAAACATTAAGCTAGAAAGTATTATCTTTGGATTATTTCAGATAATTGTCCTTATTTCCAAAATTTCTCCCTTGATGATTTCATCAAACAACCCACAATACAGTTTGGCTACTGGGAACAAAGCAGAGTAGCTCTCAGTCAACCAACATTTGCCATTGGTTTCCTCACTGTCCACAAAAGTAACCTTGAAATCCCCTTCGGAAAATAACCTGGAGTGGGTTACCTATTACAAATTTTAAACCTCTTACAGTAGAGAACAAAAACCAAAAATTGTCCTTCAAGGAATTCTAGCCTTGAAGCCACATTACTTCAATCAATTACATTTGTTAACTCCTGCTAAATTAGCCACAGAAAAAATGCTTTAATTCTGCATATTCTCAATTCCATAACAATTTAAAGCTCTGAAGATGGATTTATAGACAGATATAATTTGTCTGACTAAGGAGCTGAGAAACACAACTCACAATTTCAATATAATTATAGCAACATTAATTTTTAAATTACATACATCAGTGACAGTAATTAAAAAACATATACCTAATATTCAAATAAAAAACAAAGAGTATTTAACATTAAGACATTTCCATACGGCTTTGAAAGACTCCTATCTTCAATGAGTAAGATTCTGAGTTTCAAACCTTTACTTTTATTTCTAGTAGTTGTCTACTCTGGTTACTGCCCAAAATTGGAACATCAACCCTCACAGAAACAGAAACCACTGAAGCTTCAGATAACCAACAGTTCTAATTCCAAATAACTATTATTATTATTATTATTATTGTATACTTGTTAAGTACTTAATGCCAAGCACTGTTCTAAGCTCTGGGGTGGATACAAGTTAATCAAGTTGGACACAGGCCCTGTTCCACATGGGGCTCATGCTCATATCCTCATTTTATAGATGAGGTAACTGAGGCACAGAAATGTTAAGTGAGTTGCCCAAGGTCATACAGCAGACATGTGGCGGTGCCAGAATTAGAACCCAGTTCCTTCTGACTCCGGGGTCCATGCTCTATCCACTAAGCCACACTACTTCTCAAATAAGTAAAACTGAAGGAGAAGGGTGCCCTAAGAGTTGTCTTGACAAAGATTGATACTTTAGTCAGTAAAAACTTTCAGGAAGGTCTTTTGGAGGGCCTCCTTTCTGGTCTGTGGAAACGCATCATCTATTTGCCTTTTTCTTTTTTCCACACCTGCTGAAAACCTCAGATACTCAAAAGACTAGTCTGGAGAGAAAAAAGTCCATTCCTAGGGTGACCAGAGATATTCCTTTAAAAAAAAAATAAATGGACCCAGAAACATGTCAGCACGCATATTACATTGGTCTCTATTTGATGATGAATGTATGTGATGAAGTTTGCTTCAGGACAAATTTGTCCAAATCTATGGCATTTCTCTGGGATATCCTGACTCCTTCCCCTCCCTCCCACCGGCTCCAGGGTTATATTCTTTTCTCAGGTACACATGAACTCAGCCATCGCTCCAAGCCACAGAACTTGGCAACAGGAGCACTGAAAAGTAAAATACTGGATATACAGGCATCTGGCTCCATACCAATACTAGACAGGGACAGACTAGCTGAAAACCGGACTGTCCAGTTTAAAATCAAATGGCTGTCCACACTAACTATACTTCAATTCCTAACAAGTGACATAGAGGAGTAGTTCTTTTAGCTAAGTTAAAAACCCTCATCAATTTTCTTAAAGCCTACCTCTGTGGCCCCAGGGTGAGAGTAAGAGGAAGAAAGTAATCACTAATTTTCTCACATTATGATGATCCAGGATTAATATGATCTGCTAACGTAATAAGAGCACACAGACTTGATTACAGTGTACAATTAAAAGAGGAAAGAGGAAAACTGGATTCTTGGTAAAGATGCCCACATTTCCAGCTCAGCACAGGTGCTTTGCTTTTTTGATTCTGCTCTTTAAGAAAAATCACCATTTCTCATCCACACAAATTGAAAATGTTGGCTTGAGCAAAAGGTTTGAACAGAAGCAGAAAAACCAGCGGGTCACTTATCAATCACTAATTTCCAGGCAATATTTTGATCAAATTTGATCAGTGCACAAGTTTGATTGTCTAGGGGTCCCAGGAACAAAGTTTCAGAGATCAATCAATGCTATTTACTGAGTGCATAGCACCGTACTATGTGCTTGAGAGAGTACAATTCAATCCAATAGAGATGGTAGACATGTCTACAGGGGGAGACAGACATTAATTTTTGACCTCACGTGATTCTTCAACTGAGCTCAATAGAACTCCTGGTTTATTCTCAGGAAGCAATGGAAAGGATATTGGTAGCTTAATCTATGAGTCATCAAGAGCCTAAATGGCTTAGTAGCATAAAGCTTTATGAGACATTTTATTTATAATGAATATTTAAATCTGTAACAAGGCTTGTGTTTAGAGAGATTTCCTCAATTCAAAAGCAATTTATACCTATCCAAAACACATTTTAAAAAGCACATAAACTCCACCTCTTCTTTAGCCTTTTTCATCTCTGCCTAAATCAAATTCAATGGAGTTTGAAGATTTCTAGCACAAGCATATCCAACTTTTTACAAGTTTCAATCAAAATAACCTAACAAGGAAATTTTCAGATATTGTAATATTAAAAACTGTATTACTCCGAAGCTTATAGGACTAGCCAATTATGCATTCCTCATCCCTTCCATTGCCCACCTCATAAAAAAAAAGATATAAATAGTCTCAGATGCTGCAGGGAGCATATTAGGAAGGAGCCAGGATGGAGTGCTCAGCTCAGGGCATTGAGAGAGTTTCTCCACTTTGGCCAAAGACAAAGCACAATAGGGGTGGGATAGAAAGATCAGAGGCTCCTCACCGACTTGGTCTGATGGAGGTCCAATCTTCTCCCCCCTTCCCTGACTATATCTCCCTTGGCTTCTTGTCTCCTGGCAAACAGAGCCCAGATGCTTCTGGTGTCTCTCCCTTGCCACGTGCAAGGAAGGGAGAAGTTCAGCCCTTCATATCACTGAAACCAGAGGTGGGGTGAGAACAGGAAGGGCTGGAAAGGGCACTATCTTCTCTGTAACAAATTACTGCAACATCAGCCAGGGCTTACAGATCGTGGCCTGCATTCATTCATTCAATCGTATTTATTGAGTGCTTACTGTGTGCAGAGCACTGTACTATGCGCTTGGGAAGTACAAGTTGGCAATGACTTGTTGCATCAGCCACCTGTGCTTGACGAATAACAACAACAATAATAATAATGATAATGGCACTTGTTAAGCGCTTACTATGTTCCAAGCACTGTTCTAAGATCCTGGGGTAGATACCAGTTAATCATGTCGGACACAATCCCTGTCGCATATGGGACTCACAGAGTTAGTAAAATTTAATCCCCATTTTCCAGATTAGGGAATTGAGGCACAGGAAAATGACTTGCCCAGGGTCACACACCAGGCAAGTGAGAGAGTCAGGATTAGAACCCAGCTCCTCTGACACCCAGGCCTGCACTCTACCCACTAGGTCATACGTTCCTACCTCCGGATTTTATGTATTGTGGTCATTCAGAATCAAGGGTTGCCCTAAATCACCAGCTACAATCTGGCTAACGTCTCCATATGTAAACAAAATCCATGTTCTAAATAAGTGCTTCGGAGCCAAGATGACAACAAATCCCAACTAAGGAAGGGCAGGACACCATCAACAATGTTTTTCCCATTGATTTTTGAGTTCCCATCTACGGTTAAAGACAGTATTCATTTTTCAAACGACTGGAACATCTCTAAATGGTCGCAGTGGGACCTGAACACCATCCAGAATTAAATTTTCCGTGGCTTAACTACCTTTCAAATTTGCCAGAAGAATATCTACTTTATGAGATAAAGATGTTCATTTTAAAACCATGTTTGTTATTTTCTAGCAGGAGCAGAGAGCCCTAAAGCGTATGCTAACGTAATCGATCACTGTACCTCAAGGAGGCAGAGGGAATCAGTGAACCTTCTATCATCCCTGTTGGGATACAGGGAAATCTTCCTCTCACTACGTGATTTACAGGTATACGACTGCATACCCCTGTTATCACAGTATTTTACAGGTCTACTGTTGCATATGCAGATGGCATGACTTACACCATTTTCACTGCTGCAAGGTAAATGGCTAGAGAATTGGGAAATATTTTGCACCTAGATTCCACAGAAGTAAAATAGGGACAGCTGGAGTGGTCTAAGTGTAGAGTTCAGAATTCCTGAACACTCCAGAGAAAAGAAGTGTGTGCTGGGACACCTTTCAGATGCAGGCAGTTATTCTGCTAAGGTGCTACGTCCTTTCCCTATTATGGCCCAGTGCGCTACCTTGAACCAGTTACACAATTCATCAACATCTCGTATGCTCTCATCCATAAAAGGAGTACCATTATGATAATGAGGGGGATGAGGGGGAGGAGGAAGAGGAGGAAGGAGCCATCATCTATCTACTGTAGTAACATGTTTGCTTTGTTGGCTGGATCCTTGTCCTTGAACTTTAAAGGTCTAATTGAACCCAGTTAATTATAGCAAGACAGCGCAAACATTTTCAGCAGATGGCTGCAGTCTGAAGCTGGCAGCACAACACCTGGTGGGGAACATTTTGGCACAACTTTTCCCCGCCCCCTCCCCAAGCCTCAAACTTCAGGATCGGGGTAAACAACTTCGATCATGCAACTTTACATTCAAGAAGCCATATGTTTTTATTCACATCATGATTAACATCTACCTTTCTCTATCTCTGAGAAAAACGGACAAAAACAGCAAAACTAAAGCCTTAACACTGGAGTTAAAAATCAAGCCTAGAGGCTGCCCTAGTTCCCTACCTGTTCCCCAGAAATGCCCCACTCATACTCTGGCCTCTTCTTGGTAAGGACCAAGACTACAGACATTCCTTTAGCCTGTAAGCTCATTGTGGGCAGGGAATGTGCCTGTTGATTGTTATATTGTACTCTCCCAAATACTTAGTACAGTGCTCTGCAAACAGTAAGCCCTCAATAAATACAATTGACTAACCGACCATGAAGTAATATCATTTGTGGTGGGTAACTGATCAGTAAACTAAAGTAACGAAATATCCCAATTTTAACAGGACATTCTTGAAATTTAAGGGTCTGTTGTGCCTTATCTGTGTCTCTGTCTCCCCCATTAACCTGTAAGCTCCTTGTGGGCAGGGAATGCATCATTTTGCATCTACTAATTCTGCTGAATTGTACTTTCCCAAACTTAGTACAGTGCTCTGCACACAGTAAATGCTCAATAAATGCCATTGATTGATTGATTGTCCTTGCCAGTGGACTCTCAAGCAACAATAATAACAATAGTTGTGCATTTTTTAAGTTTTACTATGTGTCCTGCACTATACTAAGCACTGGGATAGATACATAGTTAAATAAATACGATTGATGATACATGATAGTTCAGGTCTCATTGGGGACGCTAGTTCAGGTCTCACTGGGGACTCTCAGTCAAAGTAGGAGGAAGAACAGGTACTGAACCAAAGCATAAAGAAGTTAAGTGACTTGCTCAAGGTCACACAACAGAAATGGGGCAGAGCCAGGATTAGAAATCAAGTCCTCTCTCCACTAGGCCATGCTGCTTCTTCAATACTACTACTACTTTGGGTTACATTTATGCACGTCCCAGCCCACATCTCACCACAGTGTGGTGGTTGGGTTGAAGGGCAGTGACACACTCTGTAACAGCGAATTACCTCCTTTTTCTCTACTTCAAATGGTGAACATTTCTGACCTGAGAACTAACTAAGGTATCCTGCAGGGTGGATCGGCTCAGCAGGAATCCTACAATTAACTGACCAACGCAATGGCAATGACCTTAGTGGCTACCAAGGTAACGTGCCTCTGGGTCCTGGTGCTGTGGAATAGCATCACTATTAGGATGAAGTACTTTAGCTGTAAATGGGTTTTGCACATTGAATTTTTCCATGCACTTCACAATGGGCTGCATCCCTGCCCTGCCCACCTTCTCATTCACCGCTCTCCAAGTCCTAGTGGGAACACAACTGACAGGAAAGAGAGTCCATTTGGTGCTACGCAAGTACCTGCACTGCAGTCGGTTCCATCAAATGTGCTTTTGGTCCCAATGTCCTCCTGACTGAACCGAGGCTCATCTGTTATTTTCGATGGGGGATGGGAGACTCGATCATCATGTCGTTTCCTCCCACCCTAAAATACCCAAAGCTTATCGAGACACTTATTTTTTAAAAAAGGACCAAGGCCAGTTGAGGAAAGTGGGCATTTCAGCTGATAGGAAAAGTGATGTGGGGAGAGAATGTACACCTATATCGATATAATTCACCCTCCTTATCTAGGGACAGAGAAGAGAGAAAAGGAAGTGTGGGGAGCGAAGAGGAGCAGGGAAGAAGGGAAGGGGAAAGAGCCCAGGGGTGGGAAGGAAGAGCATCCTATGGACCACTTTCTAAGAGATTTGGGGCTCAGAGCTCCCTTATCAGTTAGACACCCAGACTTATGTAATCTGGGACTGCCACATCAATTCTAGACATTCATCCCTTGGGGTCCTTGCCTTGAGCTTTCCCAGGACTCAATTTTCAGAGCAGCCATGACAGCCCCTGAGCTCCAGACCCTGAGGACTCAGATTCATTGAGGTCCAGCTCAACTAGCCCATTGGGACCAAAAGACCACAGCTGCTGCATGAGTTAGGATGATTGGCTGATGTCAGCCATGGAGCAGCCATTCTTTTAATAATAATAATAATAATTTTGGTATCTGTTAAGTGCTTACTATGTGCTTACTTTTCCCTTCCTCCCCTCACTTTCTTCCTCTTCTCTGCCATATACAGTTCCACTCTGACCCTACCCACTTTTAGGTTCTGCTCTTTTTTCTCCAGCCCCATCCTGTCTAAAGAGACTCATGTTCTTCCCAGGAAAAGAGAATTATTTGATCATGCTTTATTTACCACTGGAATCACTGTTCTCCAAAAGGCCTGATTCTAACCCACTGTTGTAATCACGCTAATTATGGAAAGCTTCTGGGCAATGATGGTCCTCTGCCATCAGATGGCTACTAGAATTAACTGTTATCTTTGCTGCTTACAACAAGCCTTGCTCTTTAAATCAAGTGTCAAATGTAATTATGGAAACCAGAGTACAAATCAGATTACGTGCTCCATCCTAGGAGGGGAGGGGGGCAACTTAATACAACCACAGAATAGCTCTTCAAATGATTGTCAGCCAAAGGTCTCCCTTCTCTACATGTGGTTTCCCAGCCATTACTAGTAGGAAAGGCTGAGGAAGTATGGCAGCAACAAAAGGTTTAGAATAACTGGAAACCTAGGCCCTAGAAACCTAGTGGGGGGGGCGATCATTCAGGAGAGACTGAACAAATGCTAAATTATTTCATTTATTATTTCATTTCATTTCATTTTAGAGAAGCAGCATAGCTCAGTGGAAAGAGCACAGGCTTTGGAGTCAGAGGTCATGGGTTCAAATCCCGTCTCCGCCAATTGTCGGCTGTGTGACTTTGGGCAAGTCACTTAATTTCTCTGTGCCTCAGTTACCTCATCTGTAAAATGGGGATTAAGACTGTGAGCCCCCTGTGGGACAACTTGATCACCTTGTAACTTCCCCAGCGCTTAGAACAGTGCTTTGCACATAGTAAGCGCTTAATAAATGCCATTATTATTATTATTATTATTATTATTATTTACCAATTACTAGTGATTGGAGTCCATCCTACCAGAGTGGCCTAGTGGGAAAATGCACGGGAGGATGTGGGTTCTATTCCTGACTCTGCCACATGTCTGCTGTGTGACCCTGGGCAAGTCACTTCACTTCTCTGTGCCTCAGTTACCTCATCCGCCACTAGGCCATGTTGCTTCTAATTTTTTATATTAAAGTTTGCCTCACCCTCCAGATTGTAAGCTTATTGTGGGCAGGGAACGTTTCTACCAACTCTGTTGTTTTTACTCTCCCAAGCATTTAGTATAGTGATCTGCAATCAATTGTATTTATTGAGGGCTACGTGCAGACCACTATACTAAAAGTTTGGGAGAGTACAACAGAGTTGGTAGACATGTTCCCTGCTCACAATGAGGCTTAATGTCTAGAGCACACAGTAAGCACTCAAATACCACAGATGATGATCATAACCAAAACTAATGAGCCTGCTCACTTATTAATGTGAATTTTGCAAGCTTCTTCTCCCAAGGTCTCTGAGTGTGTTTTACCTTAAAGAACAGCAGCTCCTGATGAACAAATATGCACATAGGCAGGTATGCCTCACCGTAAGGCAGGGACTATGTGAATTTTACAATAATATGGGGAAAAAATTGGACACATGCAACATACATTTTAGTTACTGGACTGAAAATCTGAGGGAAGCTGTTGCTCCTGCCCTAGCAAGAAAAGGAAAGAGAGCTTAGCCATACCTCCCCACATCTTTCCCATAGCTAGAGGAGATCCCCGCTGCACTTCTGCCCTGTCACTCCCTGACCCAGGCATCGCCCTGGATGTTAGAAAAAAACTGAGACGTTTGTCGCTGCTTTCTACAACGTGCCACATGCTTCTAGCACCAACTGGACTGCTTTCCTTCCCTAAATAGGGAAAGTGGCTGTGTATGTCTGGGTCTTTTGACTTGCAACTGTTGGTTGGCCTGATCCAGGGGAGCCACAGGCTGCTAGTCGGTTGCTGGGCAGACCGCACACATATGGTCTATCATTTATTACTTTGCCGCCGCAATGACAGCAGCAGCGGCAGCAAGCTGCAGTGTGCCACTGTCACAGCCCTTCTGTTTAGGCCTCTGTTTTTTCTGTGGTTGCTTTTTTGTTTTATTTTGCGTTTTTTAATGGTATTTGTTAAGTGCCTACTATGTGCCAGGCACCGTACTAAGCGTTGGGGTATATAATAGCTAATCAGGCTGGTCATAGTTCATGTCGCACAGGGGACTCACAGTCTTAATCACATTTTACAGATGAGGTAACCGAGGCACTGGAAAGTTAAGTGACTTGCCTAAGGTCAAAGAGCAGACAAATGGAGGAGCTAGGATCAGAACGCAGGTCCTTCGGACTCCCAGTCCCATGCTCTATCCCCTAGGCCGTGCTGCTTCTCTAGTTTTAAAGAAGCCCTTTCACCTCCATTCATTCATTCATTCAATCGTATTTATTGAGTGCTTACTGTGTGCAGAGCACTGTACTAAGCGCTTGGGAAGTACAAGTTGGCAACATAGAGAGACGGTCCCTACCCAACAGTGGGCTCACAGTCTAGAAGGAGGAGACAGACAACAAAACAAAACAAAACATATTAAAATCAAATAAATAGAATAAATATGTACAAGTAAAATAAATAGAGTAATAAATATGTACAAACATATATACATAGTGACTTGAATATAGATAGCACATCCCTCTAAATGGTTATCACAATCAAAAATTTGGTAACCCCATTTTCTGGATATGCATATGCTAGGCATCTAAGCATGGAGACTTTCCTTTATTTAGAGCAGTAGTTGCCCAAAATCAATCAATTAATCAATGGTATTTATAAGAATAAGAATAAGAATAAGAATGGCATGTATTAAGCAGTTACTATGTGCCAAGCACTGTTATAAGCACTTGGGAGGTTACATGGTGATCAGGTATTTATCTTCAGAAGTCACTTTTCTGGTCCATATTAATTTCCCTGCTAACACCTTCCCTGCTGGGTAGACAGGCAAATAAATACTATCCCCATTTCATTGTTGAGAAAACTGAAACCCATAGATGCTAGCCCAAAGTTGCCCAGCACGGCACTGACAGGTCTGGGATTAGAACCCAGGTTTACCGGCCCACAGGTGCATGCTCTCACTACTAGACCACAGTGACTTCCTACAAGGAAGCCATCACTTATATCCTGGCAGCCAGTGGGACGTCATACACAGACGTTTGCTTAATAAACCTCTTCTGAGGAACAAATCTGTTCATTAAAAGCAAGGGATGGCCATTTTTGTTTCCCTGGGCAACTGACTTAGCTGAAGTAAGCAGCAAATCTGTTAAAAGCAGATTTCCTCTCCCAAAAGGAGACTGCTGATGGCACTTAGTCCATGCAGTAACCAGAACAGTAAGGCAGTTGAGTCCTATGGAGTTACATTTCCAAGAGAACCTGCCTTGAGACCTCACAACTACAGTTTCCTGGATGAACTTCACACTCAAATTCTCTCTAAGGCATAGAATGAGAGGCAGCAAGGACATTACAAAGCGGGTTGTTTTATTTTAAAAAATTAAAACCTGTGCTTTGGAACCTCAAATCACTGGCCATCAATGTGTGGAGAAATGACTTTATCTGTGACTTTACCATGCCCTATCTGCTGCAGCCAAGACAGGGAAGCAGAGGGAGAAGCAGGGATAGAGAAGCAGCATGGTTCAGAAGACAGAGCACGGGCCTGGAGTTAGGAGGTTCTGGGTTCTAATCCCGGCTCTGCCACTTTTCTGCTGTGTGACCCTGGGCAAATCACTTAACTTCTCTGTGCCTCAGTTACCTCATCTGCAAAATGGGGATTAAGACTGTGAACCCCATGTGGGACAGGGACTTTGTCCCAACCGACTTGCTTGTACCCACCTGCTTAGTTCAATGCCTGGCACATAGTAAGCGTTTAACAAATACTATTATTATTATTATCAAGGGGAAACAGCAGAGGGGAAGCATGGGCAGGTTGGGGAGACTTACTGGGCAGAAGTAGGTGTTCTCCACTATGTGGCTTGCCACCATGCTGTTCTCTGCCGAGAGGGACATGATGAAGAGCAGGGCATCCCGGGCCTGCTGCCCTACTGTGCCCTCCCGGTGGATGAAGGGGATCAGAAGGGAGAAAATGAGGAAGTTGGTGGCACCTTGGTCCTCGCTGGTGTGGAAGAAGAGTTCCAAGATGGACGGGTCTTTGGCTAAGATGGAGCACAACTGGTTGAGGAGGACAACGAGCTCCTCCTCCACAGCTGGGGTGGCGGCCCCCGAGCAAGAGCTCAGCAACATCATCAGGGGCTTGAGGATGGGCTTGTGATGCAGCAGGGGTTGGTGAGACTGGGTGACCAACATATCATACATCTTCAGCTGCTCGATCTTCGTCTCCTCGGTGAACTCCCGCCGTAAGCTCCAAAGGAACAGCTTCTCCATGATGTTTTCCGTAACCACAAACTCTAGGATGGGTCCCATTGCTGCATCCTTAGATTGCTCCTCAATCAGCAGGAAAATCATGTGCTCTACATAGTTCTGCACAGCACTGGCCTCATCTGGAAGAATCGACCCGTATTTTGCCTGGGTGTTTTTCAGAGGGTCGTGTTTCTCTAGGATTTTCACAACCTGCAGCAAAATCAAATGGGAGTCGCTCATCTGAGTCATGGACACAAACCTATGCAGCAGAACTCTAATTTTCACATTTTGAGTGAGTCGAGGTGACACTCTACCTTGATCCGGGGGCAGACCCCTCAGAAGGTATGCATGCCCTTCATCTCTATGCCATTAAAGAGTGTCAGATCTCCGGCTTTAAACACTGTGAATTTCTGCTCTCAAACAGCATTTCCTATCCACTGGCTCAGATGCACCATCGAGCACGAGAAATTATGGAATCTAGTTTCATCTGAAAAATGTGGCTAGAGTGGACAGTAAATAAAAAACAAGGACTACCTCTAAAATGAACTCTAAAAGTATTAAGGTGGATTAAGGTAATTAAGCTATATTTGGGTGATGAAGATGATAGTATGCAAAAGAGCCCCAAACTGCAGAGAACTGATATTATTCATTTTTTCCCATCTAAAATATGTCATCTCTTTCTCATGTGATTTTCTGGCACTAAGGCTTTGAACCACACATCAGGAAGTTGTAAGGTAATCACGCTTTCACCCTCTCACCTGAGGAAAATAATGATTTATGTCAGGCAGGTAGCAATGAATGCTGATTTGACTTTACTACCTGAGGAAGGTTGAAGGAAGAATAGGCTGGTACAAAAAAAAAATCTTTCTGGGCTAAATTTTTTGTACTTGATTGCAAGGCTGAATTGTTTAGAACAATTAACTTGGAAAAATAGCCTGTCTCACACTGTTTGAAGTGTACTGCAAGAAGCAAACAGGTTTTTTGGCAAAGTAGTGACTGTATTATTTATACTCTATGAGGGGAAAGCAGCATGGCTCAGTGTAGAGAGCATGGGCTCTGGAGTCAGAGGTCATGGGTTCAAATTCTGGCTCCGCCAACTGTCAGCTGTGTGACTTTGGGCAAGTCACTTAACTTCTCCATGCCTCAGTTACCTCATCTGTAAAATGGGGATTAAAACTGTGAGCCCCCCGAGGGACAACCTGATCACCTTGTAACCTCCCCAGCGCTTAGAACAGTGCTTTGCACATAGTAAGCGCTTAACAAATACCATCATTATTATATTATTAGTAATATTATGTTGTACACCTCCCCATTACCAACTGTTTTAACCAATAGAAATGCTTGTATTTTCCTGAAGTTTGTATTTTCCTTACCTGTGCCCAGTGATTTTTAAACACTATCATGCATGTTTCTGGGTCAACTCCTTGCAGGCTAACAGCCTGGTGGATTTTGCAGTTTCTAGCAACCGCTGACATCATAAGTTTCCTAAGTTAATGCTTCTAAGTCATATTTAATTTTGGGTTGAAAACTCGGGGTGTAGTCACTGTTGTTCAAGTGTCACACATGTCTTGACATGTCTCTGTCATGGGCAGATACCTGTAATGACAAAAACAACAAGAAAATTCACATTATGGATGTTCTTACTGAAAAATATACAAAACCCATTACACTCAGATCCAGCCACCCCAAGTATAGAAGCTCTGCAGACAGCCCAACCATGAGGAGAGCATCCACTCCTTCATTCATTCATTCAATAGTTTACATTGAGCGCTTACTATGTGCAGAGTACTGTACTAAGCGCTTGGGAGTGTACAATACAGCAATAAACAGTCCCATTCCCTGCCTACAATGGACAACAGAACACCAACAATCAGCCCTGGCGGAGTTGCTAACGGACACTGGAGAACCTCCAACACGGCATGGTGGGACAGCCGAGTCACCTTGGCACCTTGGTACTCAACACGAAGCTAACTGATGGTGATGATGGGTTTAGGATCAATCAGTCAATCATATTTGAGTGCTTACTAGGTGCAGAGCACTGTACTAAGTGCTTGGGAGAGTACAGTACAACAATAACAGACACATTCCCTGCCCATGATGAGCTTACAGTCTAGGGGGGGAACCAGACATTAATATAAATAAATTTCAGAGATGAACATAAGTGCTGTGAGGCTGGAAGGTAGAGTGAATGAAGGGAGCAAGTGAGGCTGAAGCAGAAAGGAGAGGGAGAAGAGGAAAGGAGGGCTTAGTCGGGGAAAGGCCTCGTAGAGGACATGTGCCTTCAATAAGGCTTTCAAGGCGGGTAGAATAATTATCTGTAGGACTGAGGAGGGAGGATGTTCCAGGCCAGAGGCAGGATGTGGGGACTGATTGAGCGCTTATGATGTGCAGAGCACTGGACTAAGCGCTTGGAAGCAGCGTGGCCCCATGGAAAGAGCACGGCCTTTGGAGTCAGAGGGCATGGGTTCAAATCTCGGCGCCGCCAATTGTCAGCTGTGTGACTTTGGGCAAGTCACTCAACTTCTCTGGGCCTCAGTTACTTCATCTGTAAAATGGGGATTAAGACTGTGAGCCGCCCCCGTGGGACAACCTGATCACCATGTAACCACCCCAGCGCTTAGAACAGTGCTTTGCACATAGTAAGAGCTTAATAAATGCCTATATATATATATATATATAGGTGAGGGGTAAGCAGCAGAATGAGCAGGCACGGCTCCCCATATCAGTGGCAGAGCCCCCAGGGGATCTCACTGCAGCTGTCCCCACTGCCCCAGTAGTGCTGGGTTAGGCAATGCAGGGAAATCTGCATTTTACAGCCCTGGGATCAGTTGGGATGTAGGTGGAAGGGTATAAAGATCAGAAGGACTTGCCACTGCAATGGGTTCTGAACCAGAACCAGAACTAGGGCTTTGTGGAACCTTAGAGTCAATGTCTTCTGTGCTCTATTTGGGGAGGGGCTGGTACTTTACATTCCCCTCTCCTCATACCCTTCCTCTAGAGTCCACATTTTTCACACAAAAGCCCAGATTAAGTTGGGGTGTACCCTACCAGCTTGTCCAGGGCCTCCACAGTCTAGCTCTGGCCCTGGGTAGTGATGAGGGGATGGGGGTAACAATAATAATCATCAATGCAACCTCGGTGGTTGACTTTTCTGAGTCATTCATGGCTAGCAGTCTCGGATGTTAAAGAACTTCTAACAAAGATTAAAATATGAGAGAGAGAGAGAGAGAGAGAGAGAGAGACAGAGAGAGTATGTGTGTGTGTGTCTGTGTGTGCACACGTGAACACACATGACCTTCAAGGAGAGGCGAATCCCAGCAGACCTCTAAATGTTTGAGGGTGGGCAGCTTAATGTGAAGGGAACTTGGAAAGAGGAGATGAGCAAGTTGGGTTTTAATGTGGAAAAAATTTAGTAAATTTAAATAATCTATTAATCAAAAATTCTGAGTCATATACAGAGACCAAAGATGTGCCTATTTTCCACTTTCTGTTTTATTCCCTTGTTATCAGAGTGCTGAAGCATTGGAATATCTCTAGGGAAATGTAAAAGTGAAAGAAAAAGATGTATCTCCATATTGATGAGAGACTTATGAGAACACATTTTCCTCAAGCACCTAAATTTCCAATTCATTCTCTGTATTTTGCCACTTCCTACTTTTTGCCGACAATTTTGGGTTTTTCATTTAACTCTAAACCACATCACAACTGCAAATTCTTAGCAGGCCCCTCTCCCTCCTGCGGAATAAAATAAAACACTCTGCAGCCAGAATAGATGGTCTGATATTATTTGGTTAATTGTCATTTTTACAGACCTTGCCGACAGGCTCTTAGAAGCTTCCACCTATCCCACCCTACCTTCCTCTGCTGGTCCCAGTTTAAGGGGCCTGGAACTGCAAATTTAAGCACTTATTCTGTGCCAAGGACTGTACTAAGTGCTGGGGTAGGTACAAGATAATCAGGTTAGACACTGTCCATCCTTATAAATGAATGTCCATTCACCAATTGTGGGTAGCACCGCAGTTGATCAATCACAGGGAAGTCTGTTTTAGACTCTGGGCATTAGGGAGTCAAAAATCTTACTGGGACAAGTAGGAGGTTCTATCCCTAGTTTGCTTCCTTTTGTTTTATGGCATTTGTTCAGTGCTCACTATGTGCCAAGCACTGTACTAAGTGGTGTGGTAAGTACAAGATAATCAGGTTGCACATAGTCCATGTCCCACATGGGGATCACAGCTTTAATCCCCATTTTACAGATGAGGGAACTGAGGACAGGGAAGTGACTTACCCAAGGTCATACAGAAGATAGAGCCAGGATTAGAATCCAGGTCTTCTGACTCCCAGGCTCCACTAGGCTAGTTAAAGTGTCTCTCCCTGGCCTTGAGTTATAATAATAATAATAATTATGGTATTTGTTAAGCACTTACTATGTGCCAAGCACTGTTCTGAGCACTAGGGTAAATACAAGATATTCGGGTTGGACACAGTCCCTGTCCCACATAGGACACAGGGCTCACAGTCTTAATCCCCATTTTACAGATGATAGAACTGAGGTACAGAGGAGGCGAGTGATTTGCCCAAGATCACAAAGCAGACAAGTGGTGGAGCCAGGATTAGAACCCATGGCCTTCTGACTCCCAGATCAGTGTTCTTTCCACTAGGCCATGCTGCTCTATTATGATTATGGTATTTATTAAGTCCTTACTCAAAGTCAAACACTGAGCTAAGTACTGGAGTAGATGAAAGACATTCAGGTCAGACTCAATTCCCTTCCCACACTGGCTCACAATCTAAGAGGTAGGAAGAAGAGATATAATAATTATCGCATTAACTGCTTACTATGCGCTAAACATTGGGGTATATACAAGGTCTTGATAGTGGACACAGAGGCTGAACATCTATTATCTCCTTATTTTACCAGTGAAGAAATGGGGGAACAGAGAGGTTAAACAGCTTGCCCATGGTCACACAGCAGGAGAGGGACAGAGCTGGGACTAAAACCTGGTTCTTTTGACTACCGGGGCCAAAACCTTTCCACTAGGCCATGCTGCTTCTCTTGTCCCACTCCCCCTCTACTCCATGGGTCTGTGCTGCTGATGGAGACTGGGGTGGAATGGGGCAGTTAGGTGCAAGGACCACTGTCCTGGTTTTACAAAATATTAAAATGTGCTTAGAAACCCAAGAGATGATTTCCCCTTCCCAAGGGAATTCGTAATAATAATTATAATAATTATGGTATTTGTTAAGTCCTTACTATAATAATAATGATGATGGTATTTGTTAAGTGCTTACTATGTGCCAGGCACTGTACTAAGCGCTGGGGTGGATACAAGCAAATCAGGTTGGACACAGTCCCTGTTCCACATGGGGATCACAGTCTCAATCCCCATTTTACAGTTGAGGTAACTGAGGCACAGAGAAGTGAATTGACTGGCCCAAGGTCGCACAGCAGACAAGAGGCAGAGCCGGGACTAGAACCCATGACTTTCTGACCCCCAGGCCTGTGCTCTATCCACTAGGCAACCCTGCTTCCCTAATAATAATAAACAAATAATAATAAATGCATGTCACCGTGATTTTTACAGCAGCAGCAGTAGGAATGGGGAGCCTGCAGTGATTTCACACACCCTCCCCTCTAGCTGGAGCCAGCTTAGTGTCCAGGAGAAATGCCCCTTTGGCTCTTCATCAGTGTGTGAAAGGGAGAGTTTGAGTTCCAGTTGATGAGACCCAGGGCTTGTGCTGCACAGCACCATGTGTGAATGGCTGGAGTGTGAATTTGTAGGAAACGGTCATCATAGAGAAGCAGCGAGGCTCAGAGGAAAGAGCCCGGGCTTGGGAGTCAGGGGTCATGGGACTTGTCAGCTGTGGGACTTTGGGAAAGTCACTTAACTTCTCTGTGCCTCAGTTCCCTCATCTGGAAAATGAGGATTAAGACTGTGAGCCCCATGTGGGACAACCTGATTACCCTGTGTCCCCCCAGCACTTAGAAGAGTGCTTGGCACATAGTAAGCGCTTAACAAATGCCATCATTATTATCAGCGTAACCCCTCTTGAGATTGTAAGCCCCTTGTGGATCAGAGACTGGATCTGAACAATGCACACCCAATCCTCCCAGCACTTGGTGAAGTGCTCACCGTAAGCTCTTCGTCATGCTACTGACAGAGAATAAGCACCCTCCAAAGACAAGAATAGGGCCTTAGCCTCTAGAACCAAGCTAAGAGATGCAGGACATAAGAGAATTTCAAACCCATCGGTTTGATCCCACTCCGGGCACGTCTTCCCACTCCTCCAACCCCTCCAGTGGTTGCCCACCCATCTCCGCACCAAGTAGAAACTCCTCTCCATAAGCTTTAAAAACACTCAGTCAGCTCTCTCCCTCCTGCCTATCTCCACTCATTTCTCAGTACAACCCAGCTAGCACACTTTGTACCCCTAACACTATCCTGCTTATAGTGCCTCAATCTCTTTCCAGCCATTTTCCCTTTGCTTGCCTGGAACTTCCTCCCTGCATTACATCCAGCAGCCCACCACCTTCCCTATCTTCAAAATCTTCCTCAAATCACATTTTCTCCAGGAAGCCTTCCCTGACTAACTTCTCATCTCCTCATTCTGTTCATCTTTCCCTTCTGCATCACCTCCGTGCTTGAGTTCATGCTCCCAAGCACTTTGATATTCACCTTACCCCCACAGCACTTATGTCCATATCCTTATATTCTGCTGCTTTCCACATCTTTAATTTATTTTACTGTCTCCCCCGTAGCCTGTAGGCTGTTTGTGTGAAAAGCCAGTGTATTCCAACTGTACTGTACTCTCCCAAGCATTAAGTACAGTGCTCAGCACACAGTAAGTGCTCAATAAACACCACTGATTAACTGATCATCTCATTCCAATAGGGACAAAAAAACCCCCACCAACCTAGGGCTGGTGGAAGATTTTATCAGCTTGTGACAAAGAACTTCAGCCTAACAAATAGTCGGCATGTATGCCTCCATCAATAATAGTTTATAAAGTGGATGGAGGCCCAGAGGTGTCAGGCTGCACCTGTTACTCTTGCCAGCTGTCTCCCAGTGCTTGCTGCTGGATACCAGGGGATCGGATAAAAGAGTCTGACTGGCTCAGCAACTAGCGCCTCACGACTACTGCAAAAACAAGCCCAGTGCATACTATGCTGGGAGCATAATATCCATTCCCTCCCCTGGCTAAAGCCAGTGGGAGTGGGAACATCTACCAGAGCCAATAGGCAGCCCCACTGGTGTCTTATGGGTGAGAGGGTAGAAAATGACTCTGACTCTATTTCTATGCATAATACCAAAAGTAGGATGCAGGTTTTACTGACTGTCTGCTCATCTTGTCACCCTTTCAGTAACCAAGTAGCAGCACACTTATTATTTTAGAATTCACTTTGGAACGCCCTGCTTTGACAAGACAATAAATGCATCAAAACTCTATTACTGTATACATGTTTATCATCCATCAAAAAGTGAGATCTTTCCGAATGCCAAGAAGCCTGGAGGGGAGAAAAGTCTTGCGACCCCAATTATAGCTAATGGCTATGGAAAAGACACATTTAAGATCAAATGGCCTCAGACAACCTTTGGTGAAAGACTACTAAAATCCTATTAGATCTGAATGCTGTTTGCTAATCCCCTGGCCCAATTTTTATTCTCTGAGTCACTACTGTCTCACAGAGCAACTTCCAGCTCTAAGAGCAATGATGACAAACACCTAATTTCATTTCTGACTTAGATGTCCTTATCTCCAGCTATTTCCTCCAACTTCTCCATAAACCAGGCTCTTCCCTGACCTGGAGGTATAAGCCCCATGGCTTAGAAGTCACACCACAGCTACCATTCCCACACACCACTAAGATCCCATCCTGCTTTGTTCCAGCATGGCAGGAAGTAGCAATATTCCCTCCAAAGGTTTAAAAACATTGGGCTTGGGGTGAATGTGGCTGTTGTGACCACTGGACTCTTAAAACAGCATCACGTCGACACAGAGAAGGGCAAAACTACAATGTTCTGCTTTCTTATTCTCATTGTTGTCCTTAACTTTTTCATTATTATTATAAATAAGCATTTAACAGTGGTATTTGCTAAGTGTTTACTTTGCACCAAGCACTGGGGTACCTACAGTCCACTTAGGTACAGTTCCTGCCTTACAAGCGTCTCGCAGTATATATTAAGTGCTTACTGTGTGTTAAATACTGTATTAAGCACTGGGAGACAATATACAGGTGGGAATTACCCCTGACCCCGTCCCTCGCAGGGCTCACAGCCTAAGGAGAAGGGAGAACAGATATTTAATAAATGAGGAAACTGTGGCACGAGAAGTGACACACCCCAAGCCCCACTGAAGGTAAGTAATAATAATAATAATAATAATGATAGCATTCATTAAGTGCTTACTATGTGCAAAGCACTGTTCTAAGTGCTGGGGAGGTTACAAGGTGATCAGGTTGTCCCACATGGGGCTCATAGTCTTAATTCCCATTTTACAGATGAGGTAACAGGCGCAGAGAAGTTAAGTGACTTGCCCAAAGTCACACAGCTGACAAGTGGCAGAGCCGGGATTTGAACCCATGACCTCTGACTCCAAAGCCCAGGCTCTTTCCACTGAGCCACGCTGCTTCTCCTAGCCATGCTGCTTTTCCTGGAGCTGGGACTAGAACCCATGCCTCTTGATTCCCAGGCCTGTGCTTTTTCCTCCATGGCCTTAAGTTGGCCTCTGCTGGCTTGCAGTGTCCTCTTGGTGCTGGCAGCCTTTCGGTTGTGGCTCTCCGGGCCCTGCCCCAGCCATGCCCTGTGTACAGCGGAGGCCGCCCTGGAAGATTTAAGCCATTGCTGATAAATCAATCATCAGTCAATCATATTTATTGAGCACTTACTGTGTGCAGTACACAGCACTGTACTAAGCACTTGGGATCATGCTCCAGACTTCCCCATCAGACAGGCACGGGCCCCCTCCAATTGTGGCTTTCAGGGCACCTGTCATCTGGAACCGCCATGCTGCCTTCCCAGGTCACCATGGCTGCAGCGGGGACTGAGGGCTCTGTCACGAGGAGTCTGAAATCTGCTCCTCTAACCACAGTACCCTACTGATCTTTCTCCTTGTCTTCATGTTTTGATTCACCTTTCCTTAGGAAACTGTCACCAGTCCCCTCCCTGCACTTATTTTTAGATTATTAGCCCCCCAGGGACAGGGATCATGTTTAATTCCCACCCGTGTATTTTTTCCCACCACTTAGGGCAGTGCCTTGTACACAGTAAAGCCCTTAATAAATCCGATTACTACTACTACATCCCATGGCAGCCTTTTATGTTGTTTCTCTGTTTATCCCATTTCCCCTTCCCCTAACATGTCTATTACCAACTCTTCCCCTCCGATTCATAGACCGTGAGCCCCTTGAGTGCCAGGGACCATATCTACTTTCATCCGTGTATTCCCTTCCCAGGCTTCGCACCAACTAATCACTTGACTGAATACTATTACTCCCTAGCTTTGGACACGCCATCAGTGTCCAACAAACACACCTCATTAGTCAGGAGTCCAGCACTGCTAAAACGAAGCTTTTGCTCTAACTCCCAATTTAGGGAATCTCATTTCCCCAGTAGAGAGATAAATTTCTTCTTTGACAAGCTGCTGTTGACAATGCAGGAGCTGCGCTCACCTCAATAGAACTGGTAACTTGGGGTTACTTACCTGTGAACACAAGATTGCTCTTTTCTCTGCCCCACTGCAGTACCACTGAGGTCCATCAGAGCCAAAAGATCAGGTGTTGAAACCAAAATGATTTCTTCATTTCTACATCGATTTTGAATTTCCTTTTAGTATGAATCATTACCTCCTCAGCACTGCTGATCCCCAATGCTGCAAAACACTTTTTTTGCTAGGAGCATCACCTTGTGGAGCTGAACCCCGGGGAAATCAAATTGCCTGTCAACAAGGTTGGCTTCCTCTGGAAAGAACATTTCTTTACCAGCTGCTCTCTCTTACACTCAGGGACACACACACGGACATACTGGTTCTCTACTTTGAAGTCCAGCTCTTCGGTGGGCAATGAAAGAAGTTTCAAAAACCATTAAATGCCACCTCTGACCCAGCAGGGAGGGCTTATTGGCTGGATATCTGCCAGACTCTTAGAGCTAGCCAACAGAGAGGCTCTCTTCACTGGTCGGTTGCCATTAATTACCTAGAAACAAACAAAAGCAGCTGGGTAGATTATAGTTCTTTCATATTCTGACTCACTTCTTCCATAGTTGCCTCTAGAGTGACTGCCATGCATTTCCGTGGTTCAAGTCTGTCTAACATCTCTTTAATTAAAATTCCTCTCCACAGGATTGACACGTGTGCCAACATGGCTGCTTGGAGTGGGAGTATAAACAGAAGGGGAGGGGGACAAATCACTAACCAAATGTTCTAAAGTAAGAGTTCTGCCTTAATGAAAAGCTTGCAGTTGACTATTTTCCAAGAGGAAATTTGTTTGTTCAAAAGGAAGACATTTTAAGAGAGGTGGATTTAGCGTCCAGTGTTACCTGCTTTTATTCTGCATGCTACAGTGTTAAACCAATGAGGATCTGGTCCATTCATAACCACAACTCATCACTTATATGGTTTTTCTTTCATCATCATCATCAATGGTATTTATTGAGTGCTTACTGTACTAAAATACTTGGAGAGTACACTACACAGAGTTAGTAGACATGTTCCCTGTCCACAACTACCTTACAATCTAGAGAGTGAAGAAGGTTACCTTTAGTATTCAGTAAACAATACAGTAACTAACATTTGTAAACTAATTAGGCCTGAGCCCACTGTATTTTCAGAGACAAGACAGAGAAATGGTAGTTGGACAGAGATTAAATCAGCGTCAGGAAATAAATTTAGGGAACATTTAGACCTGCAGATCCCCAGTGTCACCTTCCTCACTTTGAGACTTGGAAAACCACAGATAGAGGGAATAATGCATTACAGGGGGCTATAAAACTGTAGCACTGAGGCTTACTGGATGGATTGCTCGAAGATCTAAAGAAGAGAACACAGAGAATTAATTGTCTCTTTTCTTCTTTCAACTTTTATTTCTCGCCTCATGTTTTAACAGTCTCCCATGTCCCTTGCCTTTTCCCCAGGGAACCAGATGTCTTGAGATGGGCCTAGGGAACAGTAACAGTCCACTCTCCCCAGATATTTCTAGGCATAGGACTCATTGCCAGACATGTCATGCCCGAAGGTATTCAATAAACTGATGAGCCATAGTGCAGGCTGCAAATTCTGGCCTCAACTTTTTTGGCTGCTTCCTCTCTCAACCAAATGTTTTATATGATATGTCAGGCCTTCTTCATGTGACGTTTAAAGATAATTTAAAACCTCAAATCTTACATTTTCTAATTCTGAGGACAATCACTCAGTTAATGGTATTTATTGACTGCATTCTCCCAAGTGCTTAGTACAGTGCTCTGTTTACAGTAATCCATTGACTGATTGAGCATTTTCTGTGTGCAGAGCACTGTTCTAAGCACTTGGGAGACTACAATACAAGAGAGTTGGTAGACTTGGTCCCTTTTCGCCAAGAGCTGCCCTAGTGAGAAGCAGTGTGGCCAAACAGAAAGAGCACGGGCCTGGAAATCAGAGGAACTGGGTTCTAATCCCAGCTCTACCACTTGTCTACTCTGTGATCTTGAGTAAATCACAACTTTTCTGTGACTCAGTCACCTCATCTGTTAAACAGGAATTAAGCTGTGAGCCCAATGTGGGACACGGACTGTGTCCAACCTGCTTATCTTGTATCTACCCCAGCACTTAGTACAGTGCCTGGCATATAATAAGCACTTAAATACCACTAAAAGAGCTTACAGTCTAGAGGGCTTCCGAGAACAATTTTTAAAATGGAAACGAAAAATTATTTTGACGGAAAAATGATTAAAATTTACACAATACTTTAACAGCTAAATGAACTCTGATTTACATAAAAAATGTAAACACCATCCAAAATTATGCACAGTTCAATATCTGGATTAGGAGTGAAAACCTTTGGCCATAAGGACACAAACTCCATGGGGTGATGGAACAATGCTACCCTTGGCTAATTAGCTGAATTCATTCAATCGTATTTATTGAGCTCTTACTGTGTGCACAGCACTGTACTAAGTGCTTGGGAGAGCACAATACAACAATAAACAGACACATCCCCTGCCCACAACGAGGTTTCAGTCTAGCTGAAGCCGAGTGCCACTGTTTTCCACCTCCTAATATCAGTTATGGGCTGCTAGGGACAGAGGCAAATTCTGCCATTCCACCAGCAAGTGGAATTCCGCCAATCCACCTGTCACTGCTAGCATGTCTACCTAAGGGTTGGGATGGGATTACAGAAACCTGGCCAAGCACCTACTCTAGTAGTGACCTTCCCCACTTCACAGCGGTGAAGTAAAAGGCCAGAAAGGATCGCTTCCATTTCCCTAGTGGTAGCCTGACCAGAGAGGAGCCCTAACCCTGGATCCCACCAGTTCAGCCTGTGGCCCAAGACCTGTGACATGGGCTCATCCAGCTCAGATAGATGCTCCTTCTATCCATTCCAACTTTGCCTGTTCTCCACTTCTGGACTCTGACTGCCTCTCCCCACTCCCAGCTCTGGAACTCTGGCTGGATCACTGGATTAGCTGGTTGACCCTCTCTTTTCCACCATCTTATCACCTGCTCCAAAGAAGTTCTGATCCAAGAAGCTCCTGGGTGCAAAGTGAACAGCTGACATCTACCTTTGCCTTGCATTCCCTGCTCAGCGGTAGAAGACCTTGAATCACTAAAGGTTCTTGGAAATCTCATCCAGTCTACAGCCACCCAGTCAATCATTTCAAGTGAAGATAAAACAAGAATGCCATTAGGTTACCACTCTGCCCCTTTCGACAGTTATCCAGCCTAAGGGAAAGGTGGCCAGACATCTTATAGGATTATCTCAAAAATGCATTTCAGACATCTTCCCTGCCAAATCTAACTAGGTACCTGACTTGGTTGTGAAGTGATGAATCCAATGATGAAGAGATAGAAATGCTTAGAATCCGTTCCAAAACCTCCCTAGAATATTTCCCTGGTGGTTTCGCTTATTTTCTGTGTGTTGTTTTCACCTAAATCTCAGGGCTTTTTCCCCTAGAGAATAAAAAGACATAGAAGGAAAGGAATGAGAAAGACATGAACAATAAATAGTGGGGAAAAAAAATGAACACTAGAATTCAGACCCTTTTCTGGGAACAAAAAAGAAAAGAAAAAGTAGTCAAGACTTTCACTGCCTCAGATTCCACTAAACACTAAAACTTTGTTGATTTAATACCAAATATCTATAAAGTGTTCCAACTCAAGAAGAATGTGCTTCTTCAAAGACCATGTAAGGCAATATGTTTACTGACTGGAGAGATTTTTCTTCCATTTACTTGGGTTAGTAAAACATCCATCTCTCTCTCTCCCTCACACACACACACACACACAAAAAAAAAAAAAACCCATTTCAGAATAAAAGATCACACTAGCTCCACTAGTAAGAGATCAAAGAGCTACTACCTTTGGGGGAAATCAAACAAGGAACTCACTGAACAGATCCCCTTATGACTCCACTCCTAAGGAAGGAGTGTTGTGCATTGAGGTTGAGAGAGTAAGGGAAAAAAAACACAAAGTAGGACATTTTGCCTAAAAAAGTTATTAAAAAATAATTAACTAGTCAGACTCTTCCCCTAAAGGAATAATTTTTTAAAGTTATTAAATAGAAATAATTCTATGTAATGAAAGTTAACAGAGGCAAGTTGTTCAGATTATCTACACATACTACACATGACTAGACATGGACAACTTTTTAAAAAATTTTCTTATGAAAGCAATTTGTATGGCAAGACAAAACAACAAAGTACTAAATAACTGGCTTCCAGACTGCCAAAAAAAATAAATTAAGCTGGCAATTTAACAAGCGTCCTTGGTCTGACTATCTGCTGTGATCAAGAATTAGCATGCCATTTTGTTATCTAGTCAGTTGTTCACATAGAAGAATCAACACAAAATAGAAATGCCTTTAGGCAGGAAGAATTCAGTGGAAAATGAAAAAAGGTCAAGATCAGGTGACCAGATGTCCCAATTTAGATGGGAACATCCCAAAATTTCAGATCTGTCCAGGTTTCCACTTTCAGATCTTCAGGACAAATCATATCGTCCTTCTAGACTGTAAGCTCCCCCTCTAGATTGTAAACTCGTTGTGGGCAGGGAATGTGTCTACCCAGTGCTTAGAACAGTGCTTGGCACATAGTAAGCGCTTAACAAACACTATTTTGGAGAAGAAGTGTGGCTTAGTGGAAAGAGCTCGGGCTTAGGAGTCAGAGGTTGTGGGTTCTAATCCCAGCTCTGCCATTTCTCTGCTGTGTGACTTTGGGCAAGTCACAACTTCTCTGTGCCTCAGTTACCTCACCTGTAAAATGAGGATTAAGACTGTGAGCCCCACCTAGGACAATGTGATTACCCTGTATCTATACCAGCGCTTAGAACAGTGCTAGGCACATAGTAAGCACTTAACGAATACCATCATTTATTTTATTTTTTGTAACCACCTGTGGTACAATGTACTCTCCCAAGCACTTAGTATGGTGCTTTACACACAGTAAGCACTCAATAAATATGATTGATAGAGTGATTCCCCAAAACACAACGATAGCTACTGGTTGGCTTTCTCTCCTTCCCGCCTTTTTCCCTTTCTTCCTGTCTCCAATCTCTTTTTTCTCTCTCCCACTTGATTCCTCTCCCTATTCTTTTCCTTCTCTTATTTCCTCCCCCTATTCTTGTCCTCTCTTTTTCCCTTCTTTCCCTTCCCCAACCTCTCAGGCTGTTCTACTAAGACAACCAGATTTCCACTGAATTCTCCATGTCACCTACTGGTACCAGCATGAGTTGCAAACCCTTAGCCCAACTGACCCTCTGCTTCTGTTGGGCTGAATCACAGTCTGGACCACAATAACTAGAGATAACCAAGGTCCAAATGGGAAGACAATGGAGGCTGGACCCCCCCGCTCTGCCATCAACCATAATGAAACAATGTGGCTTAGTGGAAAGAGCAAAGGTCTGAGAATCAAAGGTTCTGATTCCCTGCTCCACTACTTGTCTGCTGTGTGACCTGGGTCAAGTCACTTAACTTCTCTGAGCCTCAGTTTCTTCATCTGTCAAATGGGGAGTAAATCCTGTTCCCTCCTATTTGGACTGTCAGCCCCATATGGGACAGAGACAGGTCCAACTCATCTTTTTTTATGGTATTTGTTAAGTGCTTATTACATGTCAAACACTGTTTTATGCTCTGGGGTAGATAAAGTTAATGACGTCAGGTACTGCCCGTCGCACGTTGGGCTCAGCAGGTTGAAAAAAGGGTACAGAATCCCCATTTTGCAGTTGAGGAAACTGAGGCACAGAGAATGAATCAATGGTACTGAGTGCTTACTATGTGCACAGAACTGAATTAAGTGCCCGTGAGAGTGCTAATTCAACGTAATTAGCAGGCACTTTCCCAGAAAAGTGAAGCAATTGCCCAAGGTAACCCAGTAGACAAGTGATGGAGCTGGAAATAGAAACTGTGTCCTCTGGCTCCCAGGCTCGTGCTTCATCCACTAGGCCACACTGCTTCTTGATTCTCACCTAGCACTTGGTACATAGTAAGTAAGCACTTAACAAATACCATAATAATAAGAACAATTATTATTAACCAAGCAGGATCAGTCCATGTGCGTTTAGGCATCCCCTAGGCAGCGTCCCACCTGCCTCACCAACAGTAGCATGACTTTCCAACCTCAGATGACAGGCTAATTTTCCCCCAATGGAAAAAAAAATCATTTTATTATCTAATCTAATTATTTTTTTGGAGACAAGCTTTTAAACATAAATATGGTACCGAGTTATCTTCATTCCTTATTTTGTCTCCAATAATGGGGGTGTGAAGTATTCTGGAGAAACACATTACCCAAAATGCTGATTCTGATTACTTTCCTTCTTTCCTTGCACGCAACCTATGCTGATCAATAATGCATGGAACAGCAATCTATAAATTCAGTTGTTTATACGTTATAAAATCTTCATGCACAATTTAAATTAGCAAATTAAGATGTGCTGCCTATGCTTTTCCTGGTCATTACTTATGAAATATAATATATGAATCGTGTAGTTTCATTTCTTGAAGAGAGGGCAGGAGATCCATTTAGTCACAGCCCTTTATTAGCTTTTAGTTCACATTGATCCCAGCTTTACACTTTTTGGCAGGATCAACTAGTTATTTCCGAGGAGGCAGTGCTATAAAATGGGTGTGAGGCAAGTCATATGCATGTCATGCAGAAAAATTGCAAATTGCTCCTCAGCAAGACTCATTATAGTTTAAGGTATTTTGATCTAGTCACATTTGAAACTTATCCGTAGACTAAATCACATTATGAAATGGGTAAATGTGTATAAATCTGGTGTCTCGTGACAACTAGCTCATATATGTGAATTGTTTCTGGGCATTCTATGGTTCTTTCCTTCCTACTGGCATCTGCCCCTCAACTCCTTCCTCCCTGTCCCTTCTTCATTCCTCTTTTTCTCTACCCCGATGAGACTGAAAAGCTCTCTGTGAGCAGTGAGTGGGCCTTCTCTACTTCTGCAGTATTCTCCTGGGTGCCTGGAACAGTGTTCTGTGAGCCCACTGTTGGGTAGGGACCATCTCTATATGTTGCCAACTTGTACTTCCCAAGCGCTTAGTACAGTGCTCTGCACACAGTAAGTGCTCAATAAATACGACTGAATGAATGAATGAGCAGCCCTCAGTAAACATCATGGGTTGATTGCTTGGCTCTGACCCTCTGCACCCCACAGCTAAGGCTGGCCTGCTCTCAGCTGGCTGCCCTGCCACCAATTTACCCTTGTCATGTCTTGCTGCCCACCTGGTTCAACCCCTGCCTGAGTCTATCATCCATCTCTACCTCATCCCCAACCAAATCCTGTGCTTGACACACCTAGCTCTGGTTCTCCCCTCTCCCAGCACCACAGCAATCCCTGCCTCTTCTTACCCCCACCAAAAACTCTTCAGGAAGGTTGGCCCAGCTGGCCTCAGACCACCTTTCCTTCTCCTGCCACTACTGACAGTTTCTGTGTCTACTACCCATGGCTCTCCCTTCTCTCCTTCCCCACCATCCACATACAATGGATGTGGGGACATCAAGCTCACGGATTTTAGCATAACAGCCTCAACCTGGGACATAGATTCTCAACCTGCCAAAGGAAAATCTGCCTGTTTTCAGGACAGTGTGCACAATAGCATTTCTACCTTAAGATAGAGTCTTAATGCAAATAGATAAATGTATTGACTTAATGCCTTTCATGATTTATGTCTTTCTAGTGGTCATACTTCTTAAAATGAGCTAATTGGGCTTTTCCTGTTCTTCATACCTTTTAAACTTGGGCACAATTTTCTTTGAATATATACAGGGTTTCTTTGGGTTTTATTATGAGTGGGAGGAGCACATGTATTTTTAATGAGCAAAAAACTTCTAAGCAAACTATAGGCTTCAGTACCATTATAAAGTGAACATGAAACATGTACCTATACTTTTCAATAAGTGTTTTCACAGAAGCAGCCTGGGCTGGTGGGAAGAGTACCAGCCTTGGAGTCAGAGAACCTGGGTAAAATCCAAGCTCTGCCAATTGTTGGGCAAGTCACTTATCTGCTCTGTGCTTCAGTTTTCTCAACTGTAAAATGAGGATTAAATACCTGTCCTTCCTGCTTCTTAGACTGTAAACGACAAGTAGAACAGCGACTGTGTCCAACCTGATTACCTTTGTATTCACCGAGGCACTCAGAAAAGTGCTTGACACATACTAAGCACTTAACAAATACCATAATAATAATATTATGTACATACGCACCACATGAGGATCATATCATTATCTTCCCTTTTATCTCATCACCTTCTGGTCACTAAATTACACAGATTACAGTTAAAGAACAAAATCAGCCCTTTCACTGAATTTAAGCCAACCAAATTGCAGTTTAAGGAACAAAGAAATTCGGGGAAAAAATTCTCCCACAAAAATGAAATGCTCAAAACAATAAAAAGGGACAATTTAGATAGGTATGACCTAAGGGAAAAAGCTCAGCACTGGGAGTCAGAAGACCTTGAATTTGAGTTCCAGCTTTGCTCTGGTCTACTGGGTGACCGTGGGTAAGTTGCTTAACCTTCCTGGGCCCATTTCCTCATTTGCAAAATAGGATTAGGAGGTTGTGAGCCCCATGTGGAAAAAAGGCTGTGTACAATTTCATAACCTTATACCTACGCCAGCACTTTCCAGATAGTGCTTACTAAGTGCCACAATTAATTATTAGGCAACTAGAGTTCCAGTATTCCCAGAATGATTTAACCTGGGACACAGTTCCCACTCCAACTCTCCAGATTTAGTCGATTCTGTTTTACT
The DNA here is from genome assembly GCF_015852505.1 of Tachyglossus aculeatus. Lineage (NCBI taxonomy): Eukaryota > Metazoa > Chordata > Mammalia > Monotremata > Tachyglossidae > Tachyglossus > Tachyglossus aculeatus. The sequence goes on along the minus strand of NC_052077.1, from coordinate 22,074,822 downwards.
GAACAGTTTTAAAGTCAGCCTTAGGGTATAATGGGACACCCAGGATTTTATGTGATGGCTACATGGCCATGGATTTGAGATTAAAACCTTTTGAAGGTGTAATATTTGTCCCCAATATTTCTAGTTTGCCTGGTACTCAATTTTTAAAAATGGATATTCAGTTGTTCTAGAATGCAACAGCAAGAGCTTCGCATTACAGAAAATTTGCCTTGCAGTACCTATAACTTGACTAGTGCTATGAGCGTGCCCAAAGCCATTTCTTCCAACACCAAATCATACTGAATCCAGGCAGGTGACTCTGTAGGAAAAACATGCCCTAATTTTCTTCTATGCAAAATGTATAATGAAAGCACAGATTATTGCATAACTGTGTTAGTTTTTGCTTTTATGGGAATGTCTTCCCAAGCAACAGTCACCAACACCAATCTGATTTTCCAGAGAAGGCCAAATCCTTGGTGTAGAGAATGGGTTTACTAAAATGGGGTTACCCAACTTGATTCAGGGCAGGGAATGTGTCTGTCATATCATGTTGTACTTTCCCAAGTGCTTAGTGCAGCTGGCCTCCACACAGTAAGTGCCCAATAAATGATTGACTGATCTATTGGTAGTTATTTCAAAGACCAAAAACAGCCATCCTAGTTTCGATGGGTGTTGTATGCTCTTGACCAACTAATTTGACTGACATTTCAAGTACATTTTCTGGACTTCTTCAGGGCACCTCTATGCCTTCACTGTAAATACGAAACCTCTAAATGCATTATTATTGCAAAAGAATACTATCTCTACATGCACATACATATTACAATAGCTTTTATGTACTTACTATGTGCCAAAAACTATGATAAGCACTGGGGGTAGAGACAGATAATCAGACACAGTTCCCAACCCAAGTGAAGTTCATAATCTTGAGAGACAGGGAAAATGGGCAGATTTTATTCATATTTTACAAATGAGGAAACCGAGACCCAGGGAGGTCAAGTGACTTGTCCAAGGTCCCAGAACAGGCCAGAGGCAGAGCTGGGACTAGAACCCAAACTTCCAGTCCTATGTTCTTTCCACTATGTTCTCTACTTTGTTGTATGTGTGCTTTTATCCTACAATAAATATAGAGAGATATTTACGCCGATGACATCCAGGTCAGGGCCTGCTCTGTTCATTATGGGTTGAGGAGACTCCCCCAGAAAGGCCTAAGAACATAAGAAATGTCATTATTCTGTTTCCAATGGTGGACACGGGCTGAATAAGGACAGGAGATAGTTATACCCTCCTTGACAACCATCTTCATGATTAGAGTCATTTCCTTTAGCAAACCTAACTTTTCCTCTCATAACCTCTCATAGCCCTCACATGCATGATTTCATCTGGGCCTTTCATGAGCCTCCTGCTATTTTCTGCGGTAACAATCAATCCATCAATGGCATGTATTGAGCGCTTACTGGGTGCAGAGCACTCTACTAAGTGCTTGGGAGAGCTCAGCGAAAGAGAGTGTGTAGATAGGCTCCATGCCCATAAGGATCTTACGGTCTCGAACAAATTCCAAATTCTTACATCTTACTGTTGGATCTTCCCCCTGAACCACCACACCAGGGGTACTCTACAATCTATGGGCAATATGCCTAAGAAGCAACTACTAGTTTACAGAAACCCCACTAAAATCCACCTCCACCCCCAGCCTCACTGCTGTTTTGGCATAACAGATCAGGTTGCTGCCTTCCAGATGACAAACTGCTGGGCAACTGTTTACTGCGGCTGACAGGTTTCGAGAACCTCCTGCTTGCTTCTCACATCCCTGTTAATGCAGGGAGCAGAATTCTATTCTAGGAAATGCCTTCAGGGAAAAGCGCCCCATAGCTTCATCAAGGTTATAGATATATATGTAGAGCATATATACATATTTACTTATCTCCTTTATAATTGTAGAGGATGATGTGTGATTTTCCAAGGCCTACAAGTCCCTTCTGCACTGATTACAATTAGCATAAAATTTCTCCTTCGGTGATAGGCTAAATCACTCAATGTCAGGGTCTTCTTCACTGTAACACACTGTAAGCTATTTTTGCTCAGTTCCTAGAAACAAGACTGTGCAGCAATCAGTCTTGACAGTAGAAAAAAATGGCCTAGTAGTTCTCAAACTGAAGGGAGTCTTGTTTTTTTTAACAGCATGGAGAGTAGCATATGTTGAATCCAGCATCATCAGCAATGCTTCACTATACAGTTAGCCCATACTAACCTCCCAGAGTTGTGTTTGACTTTGTTTTGGAAAACACTTGGGTGCCTCAGTGACGTACGCTATATAAATAGCTGGTGGAAAGGAATGGAATGGAAAGGAAATACAATCTTTAATATGTCTCAGGGGCACCTGTCAGACTTCTAATAATACTTGGTGGTTAGACAGCACCTTCCATCTAAGGATATCAAATCTTTGCAAACATTAGATTCAATTTTCCCTTATTCTGGAGGGTATTTAAATTCAGTAACATGGACCTGGGCTACACAGTAGATGGAAAAACTGAAGGCGGAGGTGATGTGCCTGTACTGTCAGCATCGTTCCTCCATGCAATCCAACACACTGAATCTACATCCTTTCAACATGTGGAAACACCAGGCTCTTTATTCTTAAAAACTGACTTTTCCAATTTTACAAAAAGGTAGTAGTGGCCTGCACAAGATAGGCCTAGCCTTGGGCCTAGCATAAAGTCAAACTGGTTGGGTTGAGGGACTTTGTTTCCCCTAGGACACCTTGGCAACCCCTCCCCAAGGGTTTTTGGGATGGAAGGAGTGGTAACAGCACCACACGGGAGGTATTGCCAGTCTAGAAATAAGCTAGGGCCAAACCAGAAGTATGCCCATTCTCACTGGGGTGTTTTTGCACATGAACAGTTGTCCCCTCGGCTACCCGGACCACAATTCTGAACAGGCCACTTCACATCTGTGGTTGACCCCCTCCAATCATTTATGGACTGGCTGGACTAGAATCAGATGCTGAACCTACTGCCTCAGTCTCTGTTAGGGCAAGGTGTAGACTGGCACATTTCAGACCTGTGAGTGAATCTCCTGGACAGATTTAGTGACTGTTCCCAGAATTCCAAATTCAGATTCAAATCTGGAACCTGATTTCACATCTCCCAAACCTCCAGGGCCGCACCCTGAGGTCCGTGGCTAATACCGTCACCCACCCTATCCCTACTGGAATATCACCAGATTATTTTCCCTGAGTTTGGCCACCTCGCAAAAGGCCGTCAAGACTCACAAACCTAAGTTTCGGCCATGACAAGGGCAGTGTCGGTAGAGAGGCAAGTGGGGAATGAAGCTTTAACAGCTACAGTAAGTAAACAGCTGTAATTAGTGTTTTGTTAGATTGTACTCTCCCAATCACTTAGTACAGAGTAAGCACTCAATAAATATGATTAACTGACTGACAGACTGCAGCTTCCTCCACTGCTAACTAGCCAGGGCTCTGGACTTTGCTAGCTTCAGACCTCATTGCCTATGGGAATTTCACGCTGAAAACCCTGGACTCCAAGCAGCAGGGGAGCCCACAGCTGTACTTGGCTACTGCTGCACCTATCTCTGCATCAAACATGACTGCCTGGGTGAGATCATGTTGTAGTGTGTGTCTGAGGGATGTCCTCCCCCTGGCCTGGAATGCCCTCCCTCCGCACATCCGCCAAGCTAGCTCTCTTCCTCCCTTCAAAGCCCTACTGAGAGCTCACCTCCTCCAGGAGGCCTTCCCAGACTGAGCCCCCTTTTTCCTCTCTCTCTCATCCTTGGTATATTTTCATGAACATGCACACATGCATGGATGTGAAACAAGTAACTATATTAAATGAATCCTAAATTTCTCCAACTCTCCTCTAGAAGTTCTTCTAGCCTTACCATAAGAGACATGATAGGCCTGCACAAATTCAGAAAAGTCTAAATATCCCCCCTAAGGCAACTGCAGCCACAAGAGCCCTGGACCCAAAGGCCTGGGTTATGCAGGGTGTGGCTACAACCACCCCCAACCATACCCTTCCTCTCCAGGCTCTCTTTCCCTTTAAAGATGCATATCTCCCTCCCTATTTGATCCTTCTCATCAACTGAGATGCACATATAATTCAGCCAAAGATTTTCTAGAGCTTCTTCGTTACACAATTGTGTCTCAAAAACCTAAAGTAAAATGTGAAATTGTCCCCAAAATTTCTGGATCAAATTATCTTGAACTCATGGGAGCTGAGTTCTCAGGACTGAGCTGGCACAAAACCAAGCCCAACCAGACTCCAACAGCTCTTCCCTTCTCACCACCCTGTGGGTTTTTTTATGGTATTCGTTAAGCACTTACTATGTGCCAGGCACTGTAGTAAGTACTGGTCTTTTACTTATGCTGTACTTTCTCAAGTGCTTAGTAAGGTACTGTGCACTCAGTGGGTGCGCAACAAATATCTTTATTACCACTGCCCTTGCTCACCTCCCCATTAAAGGGGTGAGGTCATAGCACCAGCGAGAAAGCAGATGAATATTCATTTCCTTCCAACAGCATTCAAGGCTGCCCCTGGGTAAAGTCTTACACAACACAGCTCCCTTTCCAGGTAAATTTAGATCCAGTTTGGGTTTGCTTTGGAACAATTCCAAATTTGAGGTGAAGAGGGGCTGTTCTACAATTAGGGAGTCCATTTGTCTATTTTATACCCGTCTGGTCTGCCCCTTGTTTGGTATTGATCTATCAGTCAATGGTATCCATTGAGTGCTTACTGTGTGCAAAGCACTGTATGTTTGGAAAAGTATAACACAGTAGAGTTGGTATTTCCTGCCCATAAGGATTTGCCAGATTGATATACTGCCAGACGCTTTATGGCTGGTATTTTTATTTTAAATGCCCAGCTTGCCTTTGTCTTGGTTCGGGCCACCAAGTCTCGTGGCTTGGAAGTGGTGATCATGGTTATAGTCCTGAAAGGGGAATGCAGCAGCTGGAGCAAAGAAGAGCTGGGGAGCTGAGATTCCCCCTGTGATATGCTCTGGGTTCTGCAGATTTTCATAAAATATTCTGTGATTTCTTAAGACCACAGGAGGCATTGTGGTTTAGTGGAAAGAGGATGGCGTCGTGGAGCTAGGAGACCGAGGTTCTTGCCCCAGCACTGCCAGTGGCCTGCTGTATGACCATGGGCATGCCCCTGAGCCAGGCTGGACCTCACTTTCATCATCTATATGGTATTTGTTGAATGTTTACTACATGTCAAACACTGTTCTAAGCACTGCAACAGACACAAGTTATATTAGGCTGGACACCACCCCTACCCCAATGGGGCTCACAATCTACATATGAGGGAGAACAGGAGAACTATTGCAAGAGAAGTTAAGTGGCTTGCCCAAGGCCACACAGCAAGCAATTGGCAGAGCTGAGATTAGAACCCAGATCCTCTGACTCCCAGCCCTGTGGTCTTTCCACTAGGCCATGTTTCTTCTCCCCTCAACTTAGACTGTGAGTCTCACATGGAACAGGGACTGTCTAAACTAATTATCTTGTACCTACCATAGCGCTCAATACCTAGCATGTGCATAATAAAAACCATAATTACAATTGTTTAGCCTGCACAACACAAAGTGTGGCTGTCAGCGGCCACTTTAGTGGCCAGGAGAAGCATGACTGTCTAGGAGCTGGAATTGGAATGGGCAACCAAGCAGGCAAGGAGTAGAGATGGAATGGACCAAACAGGGTGAAGCTGACACCTTATTTGAGACTCAAAGAAATGCTGCCCAGTTTTGTGCATTTACAACCTCAGAGGATTAAGATTTAAGAAAAAGAAGGTGCAAGGATAGAGAGAACTCACTTGGGGTAAATGATAAAATAATGATGTGCTCGCCTTGAGAAGGGATAAACTGGGAAGTATCCCAACTTCATCATATACTCCAGGTAAAGGGTACACACAGAATTTCCACACCATAACACCGTACTTCATTCATTCAGTCATATTTATTGAGCACTTATTGTGTGCAGAGCACTGTACTAAGTGCTTGGAAGTACAAGTCGGCAACATATAGAGACGGTCCCTCCCCAACAACGGGTTCACAGTCTAGAAGGGGGAGACAGACAACAAAACATGTAGACAGGTGTCAAAACCGTCAGAATAAATAGAATTATAGCTATATGCACATCATTAACAAAATAAACAGAGTAGTAAATATGTACAAGTAAAATAGAGTAATAAATCTGTGCAAATATATATAAGGGCTGTGGGGAGGGTAAGGAGTTGGGCGGGGGGATGGGGAGGAGGAGAGGAAAAAAGGGCTCAGTCTGGGAAGGCCTCCTGGAGGAGGTGAGCTCTCAGTAGGGCTTTGAAGGGAGGAAGAGAGCTAGTTTGGCAGATGTGTGGAGGAAGGACATTCCAGGACAGGGGAAGGACGTGAGCCAGGGGTCGATGGTGGAACAGGTAAGAACGAGGCACAGTGAGGAGGTTAGCGGCAGCGGAGCGGAGGGTGCGGGCTGGGCTGTAAAAGGAGTAAAGGGAGGTGAGGTAGGAGGGGGTGAGGTGATGAAGAGCCTTGAAGCTGAGAGTGAGGAGTTTTTGCTTGACCATCTGAGGTCCTACTCCATGGGGTGATTTGGATTCAGATTATCAGAGGCACATCTAACCCCACCCTTCCGAAGACAAGCATCCTGGGTGTTGTAAGGAGAAATTTTTAAATATCCCAAGAGAATTCCAATTGGCAGAATCAGTCCACAGGTCTTTTAATTGGGAAAAAATAATGATGGGTTGATTTTTCTGGTCTATTAAAAATGGGAAGATATTTTACCTTGGAAGTTTCAATCTTGCCATATGGCAGTGACTTTGAAATTTAACAAGTGCTTTCATCTTGAAGCTTCTAGAAATTTTATGGCAATCATAGTAACAAAGAAAGATCCAAAAGGCAAAATCTTTTGCACTGAGATTTCTCCTCATGCTATATATTTATTATTTATATATATTGCATGTATGCATTATTCTAAGTTGCCCTGACCTTTGGGATAAAGCGAGTTCTCGTAAATGAAGTGTGAGAACAAAGAGGACGGTTCATGCTCCATGGGCTTTAAATGGTTTCCACATCTCTGAACTTGTAAAGCAAGACTGCATTCAGACGATGGCTCAGAGTAAAGGTTGCAGATATACATCGCAGCCTGATGGTAACAGCAGTCACACCAAAAATTGATTGGTTTTATGCTCCATCTTCTCCTCCTGAGACAAACTTGGCCTTGAAAATAAATGCACTAATGCAATCTGTTCAATTCACTGACTGTGTCTGCATGGGGCAAGCGTAGGACAAATCTATTGGTAGAAATTTCATTCTTTACTTAATAGTGCCTGGAGCCAAACTCCCATTAGGAGCCAAGCACAATAGTGGGAACTGCCCCATGAGGCAGAATTAGCCTTGAAGAGTCATATCTCACTGTCCTTCCTTTCAATCTCAGTGATCAGGACATTTTCAAGTCCACCAGACTATGGGATAGTAGCCGGACAGTAGTGCAATCCTCACCCTAACCATTCACTTTTTGCTAACTGCCAGAAAGAACATGAGGAGATCCAATCCCAGACAGATTGGAGGTGGGATCTGGTATCCACCCCAGGAAAATGAAATCAGACACATCCTTTTTAAGAATGACATTTTCACTGCCCAAATAGACTTAAATGGATGTATGAATTCACCCTAGTTCACAGTCAAGTAGATTTAACTAATCAATCACTCAAAAGCCTTTACTGACTCATCTCTATCATTCAACCCTCAAATTCAATCTGTCACCAAATCCTATCAGTTCAACCTTCACAACATCGCTAAAATCCCCTTTCCTCTCCATCCAAACTGCTACCACATTAATCCAAGCATTTATCGTATTCCGCCTTGACTAGGGAGGGCATCAGCCTCCTTGCTGACCTCCCTGTCTCCCATCTTTCTCCACTCCAGACCCTACTTCACCCTGCTGCCTGGATTTTTTTTTATAAAAAAATGTTCAAGCCAGGTTTCCCCACTCCACAAGAAACTCCAGTGGCTGCCCATCCACCTCCACTTCAAACAGAAACTCCTTTATAGCACTCGATCACCTTGCCCCCTCCTAACTTGCCTCACTGATTTCCTTCTACAATCCAGCCCACATACTTTGCTCCTCTAATGCCTACCTATTCACTGTACCTCGCCACTGGCCTTCTGTCCACATCCTGCCTCTGGCCTGGAATGCCCTCACTCTTCATATCTGACAATTACTCTCCCCACCTTCAAAGCCTTATTGAAGGCACACCTCTTCCAAGAGGCCTTCCCTAACTAAGCCCTCATTTCCTCTTTTCCCACTCCCTTCTGTGTCATCCTTGTACTTGGATTTGCAACCTTTTTTCACTCCTCCTTCAGGCCCACAGCACTTATGTATCTATCCATAATTTATATTAATATCAGTGTCCCACTCTAGACCGCCAACTTGTACTTCCCAAGTGCTTAGTACAGTGCTCTGCACACAGTAAGCGCTCAATAACTATCATTGAATGAATGAATGAAAGCTTACTGTGGGCACTGAACATGTCTACCGACTCTGTTATACTGTACTCTCCCAAGCGCTTAGTACAGTGCTCTGCATACAGTAAGCACTCAATAAATATGACTCATTCATTCATTGACTGAGTGCTTACTCTGTGCCAAGCACTGTAAAGGCTTGGGAAAATCCAATAGATTTAGTAAAATAACCCCTGCTCTGGGGAGTTTACAATATAGCCAGAGGGGAGACCAATAAATTACAGGTAGGGGGAAGCTACAGAGTTTAAAAGTGTGTACCTATATGTTACTGGGGTGAGTGTTTAGGGGGTGAGCACGTAGTGCAGAGGTAATGCAGATGTGCTGAAGTGGCAGAATTGGGGAATCATGGGGAAATATAAGTTAACAGGGAAGCCTCTTGGACATGCGATTTTTTAGAAAGGTTTTGGATGGGTAGAGTAGTGGTCTGCTGAATGGAGCTTTTACCTCAAAACCAAGTTTGGCGTTTTGTTAAGTTTTGGATTGACGCTGGAGTACGATGCCCCACATTAAGCACTTATTTTGCCTTCCCCGAATTAAACCCTCTTTTCCCCTACTCCCTTGCCCTTCTGCATCATTCACACTCTTGGATCTGTACCCTTGAAGCACCTGATATTCAGCCACCTTCAGTCCCATAACACTTACGTACATACCCTTTATTTACTTTATTGTTTTCTTCCCCCTCTAGACAGTAAGCTCTTTGAGGCCAGGAAACAGTGTCTACCAACTCTGCTGTATAGTGCTCTCACAAGTTCTTAATAGAGTACTTGGCACACTGTGAGCACTCAATAAATGCCATTGCTTTATTGAGTCATTTGCAAATGCCATAAAATATAAAGCTACAAAAGAAACCCCTGCTGTCATATGGGGATCATAAAAATAGAAGCTAAAATAAGCCCCAAAATTTGGGAAATTTAAAAACGTACCTAATTTTAAAAATGAATGCAACCCTACCATAATCCCCAAATCAAACCTGAAAACACCAAGCTTTGCATGTAATCTTTCCATCTGGGCTCCCTAAAGACTAATGGGCCCAGAAAAGCATCATTTATCCCATCTAAGAACCTAATCTTCCTTTCTTGTCCTGATATATCAATCGCCCAACATGCAGAGAATTGAAACTTTTCACCAATAATCCAGTTGGAGATTCAAGAGAGAATCCAGCTGGAAAGCTGTGAGGAAGGGTCACAGAGCCTTCACTAAGGTCAGGGTCTCGGTTCAGTTAATATGGCAGAAGGGAAGCCTGAGAAATATAATTTATCAAGCAGCAACAGGAATGGGAGACAGACGGAATATGATGAGTGAATGAAAAAGAGTGACAAAGGGGAGTCAAAGGAGATACTGAGATTACAAATGTGGAACAACAATAATGGTATTTGTCAAGCGCTTACTATGTGCCAGTCACTATACTAAGAGCTGGGGTGGATACAAGCAAATTGGGTTGATCACAGTCCCTGTCCCGCATAGGGTTCACAGTCTTAATCTCCACTTTACAGATGAGGTAACTGAGACATAGAGAATCAATCAATCATATTTACTGAGCGCTTACTGTGTGCAGAGCACTGTACTAAGCGCTTGGGAAGTGCAAGTCGGAGAAGTGAATTGACTTGCCCAAGGTCACAGAGTAGACAAGTGGCAGAGCCGGGATTAGAATCCGTGAACTGGAAGACTAAAGGGTAATGGTACCATTGACATGAACGTGTTTAGTTTTAGGCCTGGAGTGTAGATACCAACTTTTCATTTTATGTGTGCAGGCAGCGGAGCAGGGAATTTAATGGGGATGAGTAAACTCTCAGGCCTTACTGGAGACTTGGGATGAGCGAGGCCCAAAGGCTCAAAAGGTGTGTGTGTTGTGGGGGGCACTGCCCCATGAAATTGGTACCCACAGGCAGGAGATGCATCACTGGATGAAATCCACCTACCAGCTCCTTTGTGGGGAACTGGCTAATTGTGGCTACTATAAAGCAACATACGAGGACATCCCCTCCCTCCCAAACTCTCTGTCTGCTCCCTTACTGAATCCCACAGAGTTAGGCAGCAAAACTTTGGGTGGCTCATGGACCTATAGCTGGACTCGAAATGGGCATATTTAGCAACTGGCAGGATCCTCCCCAAAATAAATTCTTGGAAGAGAGCTGGGCACACGGATGGAAAGAGAGCATCCACCTTATATCTGCCTATGATATGACAGTCCTCTAGGCTGTTAGCTTGCTGTGGGCTGGGAACAGGTCGATCAACTCAGTTGTATTGTACTCCCCCCCAAGAGAACCATCATGGTCAGAGAAGCAGTGCGGGTTAAATAATAATAGTAATGATGGTATTTGTTAAGCACATACCATGTGCCGAGCACTGTTCTAAGCACTGGGGTATATACAAGTAATCAGGTTGTCCTACGTGGGCCTCATAGTCTTAATCCCCATTTTACAGATGAGGTAACTGAGGCACAGAGAAGTCAAGTGACTTCCCCAAAGTCATACAGCTGATCAGTGGCGGAGTCGGGATTAGAGCCCACGACCTCTGACTCCCAAACCTGGGCTCTTTCCACTAAGCCATGCAAGGTCCCAGGAGTCAGAAGGACTTGGGTTCTAATCCCCACTCCGCCCCTGTCTGCTGTGTGACTTTGGGCAGGTCAGTTACCTTCTCTGTGCCTCAGTTACCTCATCTGTAAAATGGGGATTAAGAATATGAGCCCCATATGGGCCAAGGACTGTGTCCAATCAGATTGGCTTGTATAAACCCCAGCGCTTAGTACAGTGCCTGGCACACAGTAAGCGTTTAACAAATACCATTAAAAAAAGCACTTAGTACAGTGCTCTGAACACAGTAAGAGCTCAATAAATACCACTGATTGATAAACCAGAGTTCAGGCGGAAATTCTGCAGGTTAGGGGAGGATTTCACCATTTCTTTCAAAGCCTATAATCACTATACACACTTTTTTCCAGCAAACCTAATCCATAAACCCATTTTAACAAAGCACCAAACCTCTCTTCTATAGCAAATATTCAGGGAGAAGATAATGCCATCAAGCAATTAAACAACATAAATAGTCACAGAGTAAACTGAGGTTGTGATTTACTGACTCAAGATAAAGGCTAAACTATTTGTAAATATTGCAGAATGGCTCAGCTCTGATATCACCAAGCACAAAGACAAACTGGCCTTGTTCAAAAACACAGCATATATTTTGCCCACAAATGGGACTGATCTTCTTAACCTTCTGAACCAAGATAAATAATGGGCCCAAATGATGTGTATTCACAGATTACTCCTTCAACTATGAAACAGTGTCACAGGAAAGCTTATCCTTTGATCTAAATATTCACTCATTAAAAAGAATATGGGTAGGAAGGACTTAACAAGAGGGGGACGATAAATATTATTAGACAGAGCACAAGCCATTTTTATGGTATCTGTTAAGTGCTTACTATGTGTTGTACACTGTATTAAATACTGGGGTAGATACAAGCTAATCAGATTAGACACAGTCCGTGTCTCACATGGGGCTTACAGTGTTAATCGACATTTCACAGATGAGGTAACTGAGGCACAAAGAAGTTAAATGACTTGCCCAGCAGACAAGTGGCAGAATGGGGATTAGAACCCAGCCAGGCCCATGTGCTATCCACTAGGTCATGCTGCTTCAATCTTGCAAGAATGAGTTTTTCATGAAAGCAACATAAAAGAAAAACAATGCCACAAAATGTATGAAATTACCAAACAGCATCTCCTGAAGGCCCATATGTTACATAGCCAAAAAGCTCCTTATTCAAAATCAACATGAAGAGAAACAATGACATTTCTAAAGTACTTCTTTTTCTTCCATCTCTAAATTTCTTCAGGCTTGCACTACGCTGACTTCTTTGGTGTTACGGGTAGGAGTCAGATAATAACTCTACACTTCATCAATTCAGTAAGATGTTACTCACTGGAAAACAAAAATTCATTTCCATGTGACTTGTTCTTTTCTCAAATGTGGAAGGTAATATATTCCTTCACACAATTCTCTTAGGAGCAATGATGTTTATGTGGTACTTTCAAGATCAAGACATCAGATTTGAACTCAAATGAAGTACGGAAGCTATTGTGAACTATCAGAAAACTGGGTCAATAGATAAAAATGGAAATTCTGGATGTTTCTCTTTAATAAATTAAGTTTTCAAACCTGTTGCCTCATATAAAATAGGAGACACAATCACAGGTTGAACTTGGACAAGGTATCATTTGTCAATTTGTAATAACTTCTAAACACTTCAATATACTCTGGCTTATATGCAATTGTACTGCCACAAGGAATTTGGAATACTCTTCAAATTAAAAGGCATCATCACGTGCTGCTGCACAGACACTTTAGTAAGCATCATTATCATGAGCATATTAATGCAGGATAGTAAAACTCTGACCTTGCCCAGCAAGTCATTACTGAATGTCTATGTTCTAAAAATAGCCTGAACCAAATGGTTATAACATGACAAGGCATTCAAGACATAAATTTTTTACCAAAGGGTTAATTGTCAGTCATTTAGACTATGCCTCCTTGTAGCATAGCTTATTTATTCTGGGCAAAACACCCCCTCTTTTTCATTAATTCTTGACTTCATCAAGCCACTCAGTTCACTTGTCTCACCACAGCCACCTGCAGTATAAGCTTTCCAAATCGCTGAGCCAAAATGTATATGCGATGATGCAGATCTTCCTAAATCAGGGCTCTGCATTGAAAATCTCTAAATCAGAACTCTTCCAGTTATAATTTGTAGCAAGGATCTTTACATCCAGCTCAGGGGTGGAGGAATGACTGACTGCAAGCCACTTCTCAAACATTCATTCATTCATTCATTCAATCGTATTTATTGAGCGCTTACTGTGTGCAGAGCACTGTACAAAGCGCTTGGGAAGTACCAGTTGGCAACATATAGGGACGGTCCCTACCCAACAGTGGGCTCACAGTCAAGAAGACTGTGCGAGCCCCAGGGGGGACACAGGGACTGTGTGCAACCTGAGAGCACTGAATCTGACCTAGTGCCTAGCCCAGTGCTGGCACATAATAATAATAATAATGGCATTTATTAAGTGCTTACTATGTGCAAAGCACTGTTCTAAGCGCTGGGGTGGTTACAAGGTGATCAGATTATCCCATGGGGGGCTCACAGTCTTAACCCCCATTTTACAGATGAAGGAACTGAGGCACAGAGAAGTTAAGTGACTTGCCCAAGGTCACACAGCAGGCAATTGGCGGAACCAGGATTTGAACCCGTGACCTCTGACTCCAAAGCCTGGGCTCTTTCCACTGAGCCACGCTGCTTCTCTAAGTGCTTAATAGTAAGTGCTTAATAACGAAGCAGTGTGGCCTACTGGAAAGAACACAGACCCGGGAGTCAGAGGTCCTGGGTTCTAATCCTGGCTCTGCCATCAGTCTGCTATATGACCTTGGGCTGGTCACTTAGCTTCTCTGTGCCTGTTACCTCATTTGTAAAAATGGGGATTAAGACTGTAAACCCTATGAGGGACAGGAACTGTATCCAACTCAACAATTTTTTACCTACCCCAGTGTTTAATACAGTGCCTGACACATATTAAGTGCTTAACAAATACCATACAAAGCTATAATTAATATTAGTATTATACTAAGGAAAGGTTTCTGGGTGCGTTAGGAAGAGGGCACATGGACAAATAAAAAGTTGACCTGGAGACAAGTGACAGCAGATTCTAACAATAATCATTTGGAGTAATACTAAGAGTAATTTCCAGATCCGAAGATTGAACGTTTAAATCACATCGGGGTGAAACGTTTCTGTTTTTCTGCTCTAAAATGTTCTCCACCAGTTTTTCTCCCACAGACTCCCAGCAGTCCAAGTCACTAAACTGTTTTTTTCATTTAATAATATGTAACAAATTAAGCCTGAATCACACCCCCCCCAAATTTGAACATGATCCAGTCAACTGTATTTATTGAGTGCTTTCTGTGTGCTTGGAAGGGTATAATTTAACAATATAACAACAGACATTTTCCCTGCCCACAAAGAGCCTAGAGTCTAAAAGACATTCTAAATCCAGACCAATACTTGTTTATTCTTTGGGCACTTGGTATTCACCCCACCCTCAGTTCCAAAGCACATATGAATTTATGTAATTTATTTACTTTAACATCTGCCTCCCCTGCAGACTGTAAGATCATTGCATACAGGGAAAGTGTCTATTAATTTTGTTTTACTGTACTTTCCCAAGAGCTTAGTACAGTTCACTACATACAGTAAGCGCCCAATAAGTACCATTGATTGAATGCTTTTAACTGTTTTATCAGTTAATTTGCAACCCAGAACCTCTCAGTAGCAGAACTGACTTTGTGCCGGAGTCTATAGGCAGAGGCCCAAGACCTCCAGGGCAGTTCAGCTGGAACATGTCTAAGACTAGAGATTTCTTTACCACTCCCTGCTCACAGATCTGGAAGTAGAGCAGCTCCCCGCTCAGGGATAGGGAAGTAGAGGAATTTCCACTCCTCAAATCAAAACCTCCACCAACTCCTCCAAACTTTCAACCAGGAGGAGGAGACACTGGGAAACGGGCCAGTACTCGGCAGTATTCAGAGCAGCACAAGTTAAGCAAGTTCTGATTTAGGGGAAAAGAGGTCTTCCTACTGACTTGAATTAGAAATAGAGGGGTTGTAGGAGACTCTAGCCAGATTCTCTATATCTGGCTGGGCCTTTCTATCACCTCAAGAAGGAAGATTAGGAAATTCTTCACTGAATTCTGCTCTTTCCTTGACCTTCTTTCTCTTTCTCTTCTTCCTCCTGTTACTTTTGCCATTTCCTCCTCTTCAAGTCTGTATCTCTAACAAGTGGCTGGCTAGGACTCATCACTGGCCAAGCTGCTAAGGACGTAGTATGGAGTAGTGGAAAGAGCATGGGCCTAAACTAGAGCCACCTGGATTCTAATTCCGGCTCTGCCGCTTGTCTGCTACGTGGCCTTGGGCAAGTCACTTCATTTCTCGGAGCCTCAGTTACCTCATCTGTAAAATGAGGATTGAGACTGTGAGCCCCATGTGGGACAGGGACTGTGTCCAACCCGATTTGCTTGTATCCACCCCAGTGCTTAGTACAATGCTTGGCACATGTAAGCGCTTAACAAATACCATAATTATTTTTTGAGATGTTCCCCCTCCCCGCTCCCATGGTAGCTTCAGGAATCTCCCAGTTGGGAGATCTGAATAAAATTCCAAACACTACTTGGATGGAGATGTCCTCTAGACTGGGAAGCAGAGGAGAATGAATTTGGAATGGCTAAAGCTGCAGTACTAGGTAATATTGGGGTGAAAAATAAGTGGCATCGAAAGGCTGTGAATGGAAACCTGAATATGGAAAAAAAAATAATCAGGCTTCAAATCATAAAAACTAAGCCTGTTTGAAGCCATAAGTGTCTGCAAATCTGTGGAAAGGTTTAGATGTTACATTAACAAAAAGGTTAAGCAAGTCCCCAACAGAGTGCTTCCATCTTGACAGATCAGTGAACCCAGGCACAGAATTATACTGTGCTATATCATGTGGCTGGTGGGCAGTTTATCCATTTCTTCTGCTACTAAGTGTAAATTGCATTTTCCAGCTTATGCCTTTCTTAGACCTTTTTCACCTCTGCCCTGTGCCTTCCCCTTTATCCCATACTCCCGGGTCTACTTGTTACTTTTAGATAGGCTTGTCTCACTGCCCAACCACCACTTTTATTTCCATCACAGATCATTTTACCACCAATTGGCACCTGTCATGACCCAGTGCCCGCTGATAGCTCCATTTGTGAAGAGGGGAATTCTGCTCCAAAAATGCAGCGCATGAAGGAACCAGCCATTTTCTCTTCCTGCGATCTCTGACTTGGGAGTGAAGCAGCCCCTTTGATCAAGGACCGAGGGCCCCCAGGTCAGTTCTGGCCCTGAGGGAACTCTCTAGAGGAGGCAGCATGATCTCGTGGAAAGAGCGTGGAGCTGTGGGTCAGGACATCCATGTTCTACTCCCAGCTCTGGGACCTTGGGCAAGTCATTTAACCTCTTGTTGCCTCTGTTTATTCAACTGTTAAATGGGGATAAAATACCTGCCATCCCTTCATCTTAGACTGTGAGCACCATGTGGGACTGAATTGGATCCGATCTAATTATCTTGTTGTGCCTATCCTAGTGCAAGGCACAGTGCTTGTCACATAGTAAGTCGTTAATACCATCATTATTAAAAAAGATGTCCTCAAAGGGGATCTCAGTCATATATTTTGCTAAAGATTGGCGTAAAACCTGCACATGGGCACAGGGTAACCCACCTTACCCATAGGGACCCTTTAGGAATGTTTAAACTGTTGAAATGACTAATTTGAAGAATGATTGATTATTGATTTTGACACCTGTCTACATGTTTTGTTGTCTGCCTCCCCCTTCTAGGCTGTGAGCCCGTTGTTGGGAAAGGGACCGTCCCTATATGTTGCCAACTTGTACTTCCCCAGTGCTTAGTATGGTGCTCTACACACAGTAAGTGCTCATGAATGAATATTGAATTTTTTTTCTTTTGGACTATACAACTTAGCAAGCCCTGTGGATTCAACATTTTGTTTTGGGCAAAAAAAAATTAAAAATCTCCATTCAATAAGTTCTTCAACAGGCATGAGAGGGGTGAAAGCATTGCTTAAACCTAGAATATCAGCACTGTTTCACAGCTGGCTTTGTGATATATGCACAATGGAGGCAAATGCAGTAGTGTGGACTGGTAGACAGAGCACGGGCCTGGGACTCAGAGAGCTGAGTTCTAATCTCAGCTCTGTGACCCTGGGCAAGTTACATAACTTCTCTCTGCATCAGTTTCCCCTTTTGTAAAACTGAGATTAAGTACTATATTAATAATAATAATGGCATTTATTAAGTGTTTATGGGTAGGGACCGTCTCTATATGTTGCCAACTTGTACTTCCCAAGTGCTTAGTACAGTGCTCTGCACACAGTAAGCACTCAATAAATACGACTGAATGAATGAATGAATGGATGCAAAGCACTGTTCTAAGCACTGGGGAGGTTACAGGGTTGTCAGGCTGTCCCATGGGGGGCTCACACTCTTAATCCCCATTTTACAGATGAGGTAACTGAGGCACAGAGAAGTTAAATGGCTTGCCCAAAGTCACACAGCTGACAGTTGGTAGAGCCGGAATTTGAACTCATGACCTCTGACTCCAAAGCCCGTCCTCTTTCCACTGAGCCACGCTGCTTCTCTATATTCTCCCTCCTACTTAGAGTGTGAGCCCCATGAGGAACAGGGACAGATTATCTTGTTTCTACCCCAAAGCTTAGTACAGTGCTTGGCATGTAAGCACTTAAGCTACACCACAATTATTATTTTTATTACTATTACAAGTAGTTAAGAGGCATGTACTCCACCTAAAATGCTGTCAGACCTGAAGTGGGACCCTGAATCACTCCATAATGATTGCTTCAACAACAGGCACCACACCTGTGTGTTCCAAATATCTCTAGTCATGGCTAAACAGTCAAGAAGCTAAAATGTACACTTTACTCAATTTGGAAGGGCTGTGAATTCAATGTTACTTTCTGCTCCTTATCTCCCAACTATTTTAAGCCACGAAAACGACCTTAAGGATGAATTTGCCTTAAACACTTAAAATGCTGAAATGCAGATGGCAGCCGAATACAAAAAAAGAGAGAGAGATTCAGACTCATACTTATTACCATGATACTTTAGCTTAGAAGATAAGAGCTCCCCCTTTGGGAATAAGAAGCATTAACTTCCCTGAAAAGGAAAAAACGAAAAGTAATCCAAGTAGAAAGTCAGACGGAAAATGCCAGGAGCCTTTGCGTTCTTCTTTCTCTTTCCAAAGCTTAAAGTTCACGGGGTTAACAACGCTCCAGAAATTAGTGCTCGGTTCATTGAGCCACTGGAGAGATGAAAAGGGAATGACAATTGTGCACAACAGGGTAAACTGGGATTTTCAGAACAAAGAGTCGGGGGTTGGAGTCAGGAGCCTCCAGCAATCTTGAAACTGGGTACAGTGTCACGTCAGTGGGCAGATGAGGAGATACCTTCATGGGTTGTCCCCTGTTCTTTCGTCATTCTGGGCTTTCCCTTAAGACACAGTACAGCCGTTGGCAAATAGAAGGATGCCAGAGCAAACAACCCAGATTGCCAGAGCAAAGAATCTGTAATGTTAGAGCAAGGAAGCCAAAATGTCACCCCAAACTGGCCATGGCTGTGAGACCCGGCTGCTTCCTAGAGAGCTCCCTGCATAATTCAGAAGGTGCAGAAGAGGTTTATTTTAAGCTTCTTGATGGCAGGGATCCTATCTACCAACTCAATTTTATTATACTCTCCAAAGCACTTAGTACAGGGCTCGGAGAAACAGCCTGGCCTAGTGGAAAGAGTATAGTCCTGGAAGTCAGAGGGCCTGGATTCTAATCCCAGCTCTGCCCCTTGTCTGCTATACGAACTAGGGCAAGTCAATTTCTCTATGCCTCAGTTACCTCATCTCTAAAATGGGCATTAAGACTAAGCCCTATGTGGGACAGGAACTGTGTCCCACTCCCATTATCTCCTCTAGGCTATAAGCTCATTGGGGACAGGGAATGGATCTATCAACTCTGTTTAAATGTACTCTATCAAGTACTTCGCACAGTGCTTGGCACGCAGTAAGCACTCAGTAGTGATGATCAATTGACTGCACACAATAAATGCTCAATAAATACCATCAATTCATTGACTGGTTGAATGTGGTGAGGAAGGTGGAGGTGGTGAGGAAGTGAGAAAAATGGGAGCAGCTAAGAAAGTTAGCAGATGCATGTGCTGAGGAGCTGAAATGAGGGATAAAAGGTGCCATTTGGGGCGCACGAAAGGGTAGGCTTTGGGCTACCTCTACTCAGTCCCGTGGGCGGGGGGGGGGGGGGGTGATGGGCTAGGCGAACTCAGGGTTTACTTCAGATAATGACTTACCTCAAAAAAGGAAGCTACCTTGATTTGATAACTGCCAATCACAAGCCCACGAGAAAAAATTTCCTGACAGTAGCACTTCTGCTGCTCTGGCCCCTAATGGAAATAAAATGTTACTTTTATTAATAAAAATCAGCCCTAAAATTTTAAAATACATTTAATAAATTGCCTCCATAGAACTGAAACTGCTAAATAAAATCCAACCAATGGTATACACATACCATCATCTGGAGGTCACACAGAAAGAAATTAATACCAACCAGGTATTTGGGATTACAACGACACAATATTTTTGAAGATTTGCTGCTTATGATTCATCTTCCATTATGGATTGTGAAAGGACAAAATAGATTATATTTTTTTAAAAATCCCTGCATCCAAAAAATGGCACATTTAGAAAATGACAGTGGATAAAACGAGGAAAATAAATCATGTATGGGCCATTAACTGCAGCCTTCCTTCAACAACCACCACTCCCTGGACCAGCCCTCTAGCCCCTGCCAACTTTTCTGACGCACATTTGTGTTCTCTATCCATTTATCACCTGTTTTTATCACCCACTTCCCAACACAATTTGTTCCACTTCATGTTTCTAGTTTAAATGAGAGCGTTCTATATATCAGCAGCATGGACAATGGAATTCAGTACACACTCTGGTGTACCTTTTAGAGGCAAATGCTTCACTGCCTCTCTCAGATCTGCGTGGAACACAGAATTGCTCGCTTTATGTTGAAAGAGGAAGCAGAAAAGAACTGCATCCATCAAACCTGCAGAGGCAAAGGCATAATCTAACACCTTAAATTATTATTTACCCGGATTTACTTAGATGTCCCACTGTACTTGAGCACTGTAATTCTCCAAAGCACCACAGGTGAGGGACTGCAACTCCAGCTAGCAACAAAACAGACCTCCCATCCAAATTCCATCCCAACAATCACTCAAATCAATCAATCCTATTTATTGAGCACATACTATGTGCAGAGCACTGTAGTAAGCACTTGGGAGAGTACAATATAACAGAGTTGGGAGGCACGTTCCCTGCCCTCAAGATGTATGAATGGGGCTCAGGGATAGGAAACAAAGACATAAGAAGCAAAGACAAAGACAGAGAAGCAGCGTGGCCCAGTGGAAAGAGCACGGGCTTTGGAGTCAGAGGTCATGGGTTCAAATCCCAGCTCCGCCAACTTTGAGCTGTGTGACTTTGGGCAAGTCACTTAACTTTTCTGGGCGTCAGTTACCTCATCTGCAAAATGGGGACTAAAACTGTGAGCCCCCCATGGGACAACCTGATCATCTTGTAACCTCCCCAGTGCTTAGAACAGTGCTTTGCACATAATAAGTGCTTAACAAATATTATTATCATTATTATTATTATTATTATTATTATTATTATTATTATTATTATTATTATTATTATTAGACATCGGCTTCAGTCAAACCACCAAGCCAAAAATAACGTTGATTGTGTTGAGTTGCCCAGTTTTTTTCAGGACAAGGAATTCCATGCTTCCTGCCTCAGCACTTAGAACTGTGCTTTGCACATAGTAAGCGCTTAATAAATGCTATTATTATTATATCGCAGCACATCCCAAAAAGCTTCACTGGATGTGTTCATGCAGCCCACAAAATCTTCAAAGCCAGCATTTCTACTATTTCACCACTTCTAAAAATTACTTATTTCCCTAGCACTTTGGAAGTGTTCAAGCTAGCACCAGAGGTAATGAGTTCATCAAGAAATGCTTTCCAGCTTGTGAAGCTTGTATTCTGACTCTTTAGGCATCCTGAAAGCACAGCAAGTTTTCCACCTTGACCACTGAAAGTTCATTTCTTCAGCAAGACAGAGTCTTAAATGTGAGTTTTAGGGGACAGGAAAGAAATAGGGCCACAAATTACTGCAGAACATCCGGTTTTATAGAAAGCTACTGGCAAAATGGATGCTCCTCATATTTAATAGTTATGCAGCAAAAAACTCAAAGCCACTTTTGAGAATTTTTAAGGGATAAACTGAGGGTGTGGGGGGAGGTGTTGAAGTTATTCTTCTTTAGGGTGGATAAAGAGTAATGGGACAATCTAAGGGAAATGTAACTTCAACATCCTTGTGATTAAAACTGAAGACAGATGCCAAGGGCTTCAGTATTGGTTTTGCTGAGGATGTTTAAAACTGGTTCTGAGAAGTAGGGTGTTCTACTGGAAAGAACGCGGACCTGGGAACCAGAGAAGGTAGGTTCTAATCCTGGCTCCACCACTTGTCTGCTTTGTGGCCTTGGGCAAATCACTTAACTTCTCAGTGCTTCAGTTACCTCATCTGTAAAATGGGATTAATACTGTGAGTCCCATGTGGGACAGCGACTATGTCCAACCTGATTATCTTATATCTACCCCAGAGCTTAGTAGAATGCTTGGCACATAGTAAGCACATTACAAATGCCTTAAAAAAAATCTGTTGCAATGTATTCTCTCAAGGGCTTAATACAGTGCACTGCAAACAGTAAGTGCTCAATAAATATCATTAATTGATTGACAGATCCATCTTAAAACCTATATGCTTCATTTTTGATTAACCACATGACTAACCACAATGAAGGATTAACCAACTACTGCCTCTATGTGAAAGACTCCCAAATCTACTTGACTGATCTTGACCTCTTTCCTTCTCTGCAATCTCCCATCTCCTCCTGTCTCCAGAACACATCTCCATGGATGTGACACTGGGACTTCCAAATGTCTAAACTGAACTCATCTTCTCTCCCAAATCCTCGCCTCTAATTTTCCTACCACTGTAATAATAATAGTGACGGTATTTGTTAAGTGCTTACTATGTGCCGAGCACTGTTCTAAGCACTGGGGGAGATACAAGGTAATCAGGTTGTCCCACGTGGGGCTCACAGTCTTCATCCCCATTTGACAGATTAGATAACTGAGGCCCAGAGAAGTGAAGTGACTTGCCCAAAGTCACACAGCTGACAAGTGGTGGAGCCAGGATTCGAACCCATGACCTCTGACTCCCAAGCCCAGGCTCTTTCCATTGAGTCATGCTGCTTCCCATCATGCTTGTAGGCAACTCCATCTTCCTCCCCATCCCTCAACCCTACAACCCTGGCATTATCCTTGACTTTTCTTTCCCTTTCATATTCAGCCAGTAAGTCACCAAATTCTATCAGTTCTTCACATCTCCAGAATCTGCCCCTTCTTCCCCATCCTAATTTCCACCACTTAAATGATGATGACAATAATAATAATAATAACTGTGGCATTTGTTAAGTGCTTACTATGTGCGAGGCACTGTGCTAAGCACTAGGGTGGATACAAGCAAATCAGGTTGAACACAGTCCCTGTCATTCATTGTCTTAATATCCATTTTACAGACGAGGTAACAGGCACAGAGATGTGACTTGCTCAGGGTCACACAGCAGACATGTGGTGGAGCCAGGATTAGTATCCAGGTCCCTCTGACTCCTAGCCCATGCTATCCACTAGACCATGCTGCTTCTAACATAATTATGTAGGATTTCATGATTATAAGTACTGATGTGAGCATGCTGCTGAGAAAACTGGATGTTAATAACAGAATATCATGCAATTCCAGGCCACATCATCCTCATCTCAGATTATCAATTGCACTACAAGTCATTATTTTTGATGAGGATTCTAGAAAAGGATAAAAACCAAACCTACAGGGCCAGAACCAAAGAAAAAATCCTTAATATTACAGAAATATCTACAAATTTACTCCAAAATCTACCTCTTTCTAAATGGGTTTCCTCTCCATCTCCCTCAACCACCGAAAAGTAATGTCATGTGCTTACAGACTCACACAGCAAATGACAAACCTTTTGCCTTAACCAAATGCATTACCATGGCAACAAAGACACTACATGCACAGCTATCTACCTGCCACAACCCATTAAATTATTTAACATGCCTATACCACAGTGACACTGTGTAAATGATCACATTCATTAGCGGTGTGTCAGTTCTTAAAAAAATTGTAAATACTTGACAACTAAATTGATCACAAATGAAACCTGCACTCTTAGAAAGGAGGGAGAAAAGAACTGAATGTTCTTGGTTCCATGCTTCACTGTAGGACTTTTAGGAGTGTCTATGAGCACAGAGAATCTTCCCAGCTGTCTTAAAAATAACATTTGTCCCTTATTTACCCACTCTTGATGACCAAATAGATACTCTCAACTCCACCCTCTCTTCTCAACTCACTCACTCCCCTAGCCCTTCATCACTCTTGCACCACTAACCCACAGCCCTGGATCACCTCTACTGTCCACCTCCTTCGCTCTTATGCTCAAGCCGCTGACACTGCTGGACGAAATCTCAACACCAGGCCAAACTTGCCCACTTGAAGTTTGTCCTTTCTTGCCTTAACTCTGCCCTCTCCTCTGCCTGGCAAAATTATTTCTATTCCCTTATTGACACCCACGCCCATCACCCTCGTTAGTTGTTCTGGACATTTAACTCCATCCTCAGGCCCTCTGGCCCTCCCCCATCCCTCACTCCCAACGATCTGGCCACTACCTGACTAGGAAAATTAACACCATCAAGCCTGAACTCCCCCAAATCACCTCTCCTCCTCCTCCATCCACCCCGCCTCTTGACCCCCTCTTCTACTTTCCCATCCTTCCCAGCAGTATCTTCAGAGGAGCGCTCCTCCCTCCTCTCAAGTGCCGCCCCCTCCACATACGCATCAGACCCCATTCTAACCCAATTTATAAAATATCTCACCCCTTCCCTCCTCCCCTCAACTTCCATCTTCACATCTTCAATTGTTCACTCTCCAACAGCTTCTTCCCCTCTGCCTTCAAACATGCCCACATCTCCCCCATCCTAAAAAAACCTTCTCTTGACCCCACAGCCTCCTCCAGTTATTGTCCCATGTCCCTCCTACCCTTCCTTTCCAAACTCCTGGAGTGTCTTGGAAGTCACTTAAGATCACACAGCAGACAAGTGGCAGTCAGAATTAGAACCCAGGTCCTTTCCACTAAGCCACGTTTAATAATAATAATAGTAATAATAATGTTGGTATTTATTAAGCGCTTACTATGTGCAAAGCACTGTTCTAAGCGCTGGGGAGGATACAAGGTGATCAGGTTGTCCCACGTGGGGCTCACAGTCTTCATCCCCATTTTACAGATGAGGTAACTGAGGCCCAGAGAAGTGAAGTGACTTGCCCAAAGTCACACAGCTGGCAATGGGCGGAGTGGGATTTGAACCCATGACCTCTGACTCCAAAGCCTGGGCTCTTTTCCACTGAGCCACGCCACGCTGCTTCTCTAATGATCCAATGCTTTAAGATATTTGATCAAATGTCTAATTCTCACTTTCAATCAGCTGATTTGCATGCAAACACACATCTGTGGGTATAACAGAATGATAGATGTAAGTAAAACCCCAGAACAAAAAAATTTGCCTGTGAATATACACCCTGGAATTGAAAGAGAATCCTGCATTCCCTAGATGAGAAATAATGAAGAAATGAAAGTTTCATGGGCTTCCATGGGGTAACCTTTCTGCTACATTCTCTGGGCTGCAAGAGTCCAGGTTCAGGTGACATACACTGAAGCATTCCTAATGGGCTCAGGTAACCCAAGTGCTCTTTCTACCTGAAACGAAGCTGCTGAACCGAAAGGGTTGATTCCTCCCTGTAGACCAATTTGTCCACAGTTCTCTGCCCTAGAAAACAAGGTTAAGGACAAGCTTTTCCCAGCTGATGCTTTCACATACACTCAGCCAATGTCTAAATCTACGCAACTTTTTCCTCTTTCACCACATATGTATTTCCCCTTCATTTTCTTTACCTCTCTCCACTGCCCACATCCAGCTTTACTACACAGTGGAGTCACCTTGAGTCAGCAACACCAAACCAATACTCTTCTCATATTTATACCTTTGCCTATTTACACCTTTGCCCTAGAGACAAAATTATGTTGCCAACAGGGAACTACAACCTCTGCCAGGAAAAAGGAGGGCTAACGTAAGGTTTTCAAGGTTTATTAAAAATCCGTATTATATCTTCTTTCTCCATGTGCCAGCCAGGAGAGTCCCTCATTTTTCCAACTGGTACTCAAAAAAAACGTTCCAGACCAGACACTCTTTGCAATCCCAATTGATTTAAGACCCTGTTTAATGGGCAGTCAGAAGAAAATATAAACACACATCATTTTTATATCATTTTGAAAATAGAGCTACAAATCCTGATGAATAGACATTAGCTCCCGGAATGGGAGGAAGAAGGCAAAGATGTTAGGGGCCTCTGGCTGTCAGAAATGCTGTACAACATATTTTGACACTCCTTTCCTTCTCCTCCATCCCTCCCCAAAAGTATTAACATCAGCTGAGGTGATAATGCTGCAATTAATCAGTCAGAACTACGGGCCGGCTAGAGGCCAGTAGTATCACTGAGTGACCACCCAAGCTAGAGAATTATTTTACAAAATTCTGGTTCATTGGGTTGGAAAGGTTACACCTATTTATCCACGGGTCTGTTTAAATAGATCCTAGAGCCTGAGTTCTGTGCCTAAGCAGAGCTTATGGAACTGTTTTCATTTTAAGCAATCAGTAGCCCTAAATTCTGAAAAGGTGAGCCCAGCCTGTTTTCTTCAGGGGGGATTTCTGACGTGGCCTACCCAGTGTGAGGTCAGGAAGACTGAGGGCTTAGGCAGTAATCGGAAGATTTTGAAGTTAACATACCATGGCCAATCACACAAAGAGAACCCTCAGCCTGGTTAAATTCCCTCCCATATACAGATAACATCTGTCCCAGTTCAAGAACATAATTATTTGCTAATGGAGACGTGTATTGAAATCTGAGATGTAGCCTTTAGCTCTGGACGGAAACCATTCAGTAAACTACCTTTAAGTAATGGGAGCTGACCAAATCTGGCAGGATTTCAACTTGCAGAATACAGCATAATCTGTCCTACTTTATCAAGAGAGCTTTTCAAGTGTGTGACTGTGGATATTCTCAGCCTCCAGCCCTGGAAAAATTAAACTGGTTTATAGATGGCCTAAAGCTCAGAAGGCTATTAAACTGGTTAACATTTTTAGAAGCCCCAAATTGTTCTGGGCCAATGATCCTGCACAAGAACAGATTTACCTTCCTGGCTACTGAGTTTATTATCTGATGGCCTTGAACAACAGCCAATTTTGTTGTCGATCTACTGCATATTAAGAGAACTGAGAGCACTGTTATTGAGTTCACAATAGGGATGGACTGAGTTATATCATTTATCATTATCATTCATCCAGTCACAAGAAGAAGAAGAGTATCATCCATGTTTCCATTTGGCCTTTGCCATAAGCATATCCCCGGTGAATGCATATGCCCAGTAAACACTGAAAGAGGCTTAGGCTTACTGCATTTCGCCGTCTTCTATTATTCTGTAATTGGATATTTCCTTCCTATTATGTCTTACTTGCTGAGAAGAATCAATCAAATGTATTTATTGAGCACTTACTATGTGCAGAGCACTGTACTAAGCACTTGGGAGAGTATGATATAACAGTGTAACAGAGTTGGTAGGCATGTTCCCTGCCCACAACGAGCTTACACCTAGAGGGGGAGACAGACATTAATATAAATAAGTTACGGATATGTACATAAGAGCTGCAGAGCTGAGGGAGGGGTGAATAAAAGGAGGAATTCCAAGTGCAAGGGTTCGGCAGAAGGAAGCAAGAGAAGAGGAAATGAAGGCTTAATCAGGGAAGGCCTCTTGGAGATGTGCACCTTCAATTAGGCATTGAAGGTGGAGAGAGTAACAATACAAATGGATTAATTCTAAAAATCTTGGATGCTGTTGGTCTCAAAATTTTAAAATTTTCTAAAGAACATTTTACAAGTCTACAAACCTAATCCTCTGGTAAGGAGGCAGAATTGGGCTCCCCAGGTTGGGGAGAGCAGGTGGCAGGCAGGGAATGGGGAGATTTGCCTCTTTGTAAATCCCATGATCACTGTCAAAGGGCACTTATGTTGACAGTCTAATATATGCAGCCTAAATTGAAGGCAGTAGAAAGTTCTACAGCTGATTAAAAGCTAGAGGCTCAATATTTATCCCCTGGCTGCCTGAAAACCAGCATTCTCATCCCAGACTAGAAATCATACCCTAAACTCTTGCCTCCTCCAAAAACACTGCTCAAAACTCACCTCTTCCATGAAGCTTGTCTGGCCTAATTCCACTTGACCTGAATCATTCCAAACACATCAATTGGATATGTGTATTTCCAGGGGGTTTTGTTAGGGTTGATGATGTAACTGTATTTGGGTTTGTCTGCCTCACAGGGTAACCCCAGGAGAGGGACCATGTTTCTTTGCGTCTTTTTGTCATTCACTCTCCACAACACTTTATATAGCTCTCTGCCCACTGTGTGCATGCGACAAACATGCATTCAAAATTTGAGAGGCTATGTGAGTTCATCTATAGAAATAGATCCATGGCTAGGCCTTTCCTGAAGTGACCTGTGGCTGGGAAAGACCCAGGTCCCTTGCCATTCCCCACCAGGGTTCACCCAGGACAGCTTTCTTTCCAGCCCTTTGCAAACCCATGGGGAACAGATACTGATGGTCTGAAACCCTGAACAGAAAGCGAGAGTTTCTGACAACCAAGCATTGTCCTCATTGTATTACCTCTACTTAGACTGGGAGCCCCATGTGGGACAGGAGTTTGTCCAACCTGGGTATCTTGTATCTTCCCCAGCACTTAGTACAGTGCTTGGTACATAGTACGCACTTACCACATTTTATTATTATTATTGTTATTATTATTAATAATGATGAAGAATATTCAAGAGTTCCATCTCATCAATGGGTGGGGCTTTCTATCTTCAGAATAAAGAAATTCAAAAGGATCATTTTAGCCAGTCTACCAACTGTATTAACATTTTTAGAGTATTAAAGCTAATCAATTTCTCCTTAATCTCAGCCAAAGGTAGAACAAAACACTGTGCCAGTCCTCAGGAAACTTATACTTTAAAGCAACTGAACTAACCAGTGCATAAACACAAAGACACAGATAAACATAAGGTATAGAAACATGTAGGTGTTGTAGCACCTACTATGTACAATTTTAATATTAATGCTCTTTCTTAGTTCCAAGAAAATAGAGCTAACATACTCACTGTACCTCAATCCTATCTATCTCGCCACTGACCTCTCGCCCACATCCTGCCTCTGATCTGGAACACCCTCCCTCTTTATATCCGACATAAAATTACTCCCCACACCTTCAAAGGCTTATTGAAATCAGCACATCTTCTCCAAGAGGACTTCCCTGACTAAGCCCTCTTTCCCTTTTCTTCCACTCCCTGCTGTGTCACCCTGACTTGCTATTTTTATTCACTACCCCCCCTAAGCTTTTATGTAAATATCCATAATTTATGTATATTAATGTCTGCCCTCCAGACTATAAAATCACTGGGAAGGGAATGTGTCTATTACATTGTGACACTGTACTCTCCCAAGCTCTGCACATAGTAAGCATTCAGTACATAGGAATGATTGACTAAGCAAATGTTAAGTCTAATAACATAGAAGCATAAAATTGAACGAAGTGATAGAAACATATTTTTTACAGGGATGAAACAAGACCAAGACACAATGTAAATATGTGCTAATAATGAAAGATTTTGAATTAGATATTTTGGTAAATGCAGTACTTAATTTTCAAATTGCAATTTCTCACATCCTCTTCAAGCAAAAAGCACCTTGGGCTAACATACCAGAAATTCACCATTATTTATGCTACATAGATGTCATTATCTAAGGCTATACAGAAATGGGTTTCAGTCACTTTATACAGTTGTCAAAATATTGTAAAGGGAGGGGGAAGGGAATTGCTTCAACCAAAGTAAAATCTAGTAGCGCTACCATGAAAGAATGATGTATGAGTCTTTTGCTAAAAAAAAATCAAGATTCTTTACAAACATGATCTTGAGGCACCTCTCAACCCTACAAGGTACTGACATTAGAAGTTCCATCCCTGCTTTACAAATTCAAGAAGTAGTGTGGCCTAATGGAAAGAGTACACACAGGTTTGGTAGTCAAAGGACTTGGGTTCTAATTCCCACTCTCCCAGTTTTCGGCTCTGTGATCTTGGGCAAGTCACTTAACTTCTTTGTGCATCAATTTTCTCATCTACACCTGAGACTATGGGACGGAAACTGTGTCTGCCCTGATTACCTTGTATCTACCCCAGGGTTCAGTATGGTACTTGCCACATAGTAAGCACTTAAGTAATGCCACCATTATTACTATCATTAAGTACGAAAATTCAAACCTTCCATGGGGTCAAATGGGAGAGTCGACAGAAGGAAGAGGACTGGAAACAGAGTTTCTCAGCTTCCAGTCTACTACAGATTCTATAATCATATGGAGGGTCATCACTTTCATCTGTCAACTCAGAGAATTCTCTTGGGTTCACAGGGACCCATTTATGCCACCCAGGCGAAAAGACCTCAGCCAGTGCAGGGTTGAATCAGCCCCCAGAACCAATAGCTCCTGGACTCAAATGGGGTAGGGGAAAATGGAACTCCCACCCTGGCACTGAGAAGTAGATCCGGTCTTTAAAACCTCTCCCCGACACCCAGCCCTGACTGCCCCACTCCAGCCAGGTACATCCCAGGCCTCAAATCCCTCCTGAGGACAGCCATACCTACCTGAAAATGAATACCAGGCTGCCCGGAATTTGTCGGCATTTCATTCTGATTACTTTTCCCTTTTTTTCTGAAATGGTCACGTGTCTTAACTGCCACTCTTCCTCATTTGATCTTTGATGATTGAGCTCCATTACCTATCAGGAAAGAATTCTTCCTGACAAGCTCTAAGGATAGTGTGAATTTAATGTGCTATTTTCCCTAGGATAAACCCAAGCCTAGACAACACTGCCATCCCATGCTTCCACGGAAGCTTTTCTGACAGACACAGTATTTTCCAGTGAATGCTCCTGCAACACAATTTATCAGTGTCTGCTTAAACAAGATTGGAGGTACGAAGGCACAAACAGCACACGCACATGCACACAAACACACACACAGTCATTACCCCCTAAATGTCATAGATAATAGCAATCAATTTTTTTGCGTGTGTAGAGACCAACCACATAAATACTTAGATGATCAATGGAGCACCTGTTCCACCTTTCATTTATTTTTTAATCTTCTCGCAAGTAGCTCTCAGATTTCAGTGATATATGTAAATTTAGCCATTTTCAGAGGTGGTGAGGAATTCCCACTTTATTGAGGAAAGAATTCACGTTAACCATCAAGTTCATATCTCCCCCTCCTCAGAAACCTCAAATGCTTATCCACCCACCTCCACAACAAACAGAAACTACTTGCCATCAGCTTTGGGACACTCAGCTCTCCTCCGCCTACCTTACCTCACTGATTTCCTACTACAGCCCAGTCTGTACACTTCATTCCTACCACAACCTACTCTCTGTACCTCATTCTCATCTATCTCTCCGCCAACCCCTTACCTGTGCCCACCCACTGGCGTGGACCTCCTCCCCTTCAAATAAGACAGACCACCAATCAATTGATCAATCAATGGTAACTACTACATACTTCCTATGTGCAGAGCAGTATACTAAAGACTTGGGAGAGTACAATACAACAGAATTGGGAGACTCATTCTCTGCCCATAATGAGCTTACAGTCTATACTATCCCAAAGTCCTCCTAAAAATCACATCGCTATGAGGTCTTCCCTAACTAAGCCCTCATTTCTCCTCTTCATCCTCCCTTCTGTGTTGCCTATGCACATAGATCTGGAGCCCATAATCACTTGATAGAAACCCCACCTTCAGCCCCACAGAAATTCTGTACATATCCCTTATACTCTCCCATTTCTCCTTCTGTAATTTAATGTCCATCTCTCCCTCAGATTGCAAGCTCCTTCTGAGCAGCGATTCTGTCTACCAACCCTGTGGTATTGTACTCTCCCAAGCACTTAGTGTTATATGTGAAGTGCTTATATGTGCCAGGCACTGTACTAAGCTCTGGGATGGATACACGCAATTCGGGTTGGACAGAATCCCTGTCCCACGTGACACTCACAGTCTTAATCCCCACTTTACAGATGAGGTAACTGAGGCACAAGTTAAGGGACTTGCCCAAGGTCACACAGCATACAAGTGGCGTAGCTGGGATTAGAACCCAGGTCCTGCTGACTCCCGGGCCTGGGTTCTATTCACTAGGCTAAAGTGCTCTGAACATAGTATGCTCTCAGTAAATAAAACTGACATATGCTCTCTCAGTCCTAAAACATTAGCTTTATTTCAAGTTTCCTGCAATATTTTAACATGTTTTTACAAGTGTTCAGAAATAAATTTACTGCAGTGTGTGTGTGTGCATGTGTGTGTGTGTGTGTGTGTTTACAATTGGCCTAGTGAAAGGAGCAAGGGACAGAATCAGGAGACTCGGGTCCTGGTTCTGCCATTCGCCTGCTGTGTGACCTTGGTCAAGACACTTAACTTCTCTGTGCTGTGGTTTCCTCATCTGTAAAATGGAGATTAAAATACCTGTTTTCCCTTTCTCATACTGTGAATCCCAGTGGGATGGGGACTGGGTATTGGGTCTGATTACCTCGTATCTACCCCAGTGCACAGCACTGGATTGGATGCTTAATAAATACCACTATCATTATCATTGTGTTTATGCATGTACATACACACACACATACATACACACCCACACAAGGAAAGTGAGGAAAAGAAAAGAAAAACAAATCTTCAAAGATCTTTGTAATTTTGGGAAAACCAATTCGGAAAATTCCATTCATTTGAAATTGTAATTATGTATATGGGAAAAGAAAATCTTAAATGATCTTTTCACATTTATACATGGAGTTTTTACAGCACTTAACTGGGCAAAGAAAGGTAAGCAGTGAATACAAAATAGTAATTTTTTTTAGTTTTTTCTCTTCCAAAAATGGCCTTTGTTTGGATCCGCATTTCTATTGTAACAGCTGTTGGCATCACTAATGCCTAAATCCCAAAGGGAATGGCATTCCTTATTTTTCTCTGTAAGTTTTCAATCTCTGTACCAAAAGAGAGTTTCAGTTCCCGTGCTGAGTGATAAGCAAAAGGTAGAAATCATTTTGAACCCCTTTGAAGTAGCACTCATTCCCAAGAATCCATATACCATCATTCACTTCTTGGTGTCTGCCTAACACATCTGATAGAGAAATACATCTCCACCTACAGCGGGCAAAATCATCCCCCTGCAAAGTGGCATCCTACTGAAAGGTGACACTAATGCAAGAAGCTACTCTCAGGCCCAGCAACCCTGGGTCAGATGGTTTCAGAATTTCAGACTGGGTTTGCTTCTGTTTTTAGGTGAGAACTGTGGTTTATTTTGACTATGAAAGGGGACACACTAGATTTTAATTTGCTGTCTTTCAATTGACAAAGCTGCATTTGCTGCAAAGCTGCAAAGGAGAAACACCTCCAAATAAATAGAAATGTAAGTCTAATGTGACAGAAACTGCAGTAAACGTTCACTGGCAGTTCCTTTTCCTCTTTAAATAAAGCAGCAGCATTAAGGATACAGTGTTAGATGTTTAAAAGAATAATAAAGTAATAGCAGCTGAAAATTAAAATATTCTTAATTGTCAGACCTTTTCTGAATGCCCAGGAAATATCAACAATATTTATCCAACTTCAACAGGGGCCTAATATGCTATTAGGTGCTTGAAGTTAGTACAGTTCCCTGTACTTGGAAGGTGTTCAATATCTATTATTGTTAAGTATTCCAGAGTGAAGCAGCGTGGCCTAGTAGAAAGAGCACAGAGCTGGGAGTCAGAGGTCTGGGGTTCTAATCCCGGCTCCACCACTTGTCTGTTGTGTTACCTTGTTCAAGTCATTTAATTTCCCTGTGCCTCAGTTCCCTCAGTCATAAAATGGGGACGTAATACCTGTGTTCTCTCCTACACAGAATGTGAGCACCACGCAGAAACCTTGTATCTACCCCAGCACTTAGTACAGTGCTTGGCATATAGTAAGCACTTAAGAAATACCACAATCGTTGTTACTCAGATTTTTAAAATCTCCATAATTTCATTTTTGCTGCTTGACTCTACGAAAGAATTACATTTCAGAAGCAATAGATAGGTCACTAACTTCATGCAAAGTTGCTCTGGGAATACTCCAGGTTACATCCCTGGAAACACGCAATCACCTGCTAAAAAAAATGCTCAGCCCTTTGTTGTATATTTCCGAAGTCTAACCAAGCTACCAACCTTACTACTCTAACAAGGATTTTGAATGACTAGAAATGAGGTGGCCCCAGACAAGGAAAACCTGAGAAACCACAATCAAATCCTGAGTGTCTCCCCCCAGCTGGACTGGGTTGTGAAGCTTGCCCAGAGAGACTGTTTCACATTATGCAGTCCACTCAGACTCCAGGTAGTCTCGAAGCCCAAACAGGGTCTAGAGATATAGGGCTCGCTTAGTCTGGTGAGTCTGTAAATTGTGTGGTTCCTTATCATGAAAGTTATCAATGTCCCAAGAAGCATTTCTTTCCAATCTGCTGTCAAATTCCACTCATTTCATAGCATTACATGACAAGGGTTTGGTCTTCAATGAGGTAGCTTATACCTTGCCTTTTGCGTTCACATTTTCAAGTACCTAATTCCTTTGGTTTCAGAATTTATAATCACCCATGCCCACTGCTCCAAATATCTTCTCAATTGTCCCCAAATGTCGCTATACAGAAAGACCAGGACTTTTTCTTGAATCCATCTTGATGGGCAGACATCATTTCGTCTTTCTTCCCCCAGTGCTCAAAAACCATGTTATCACATTATACTGTATTTGACCCTCTCAGCAGACTTATCCACCTCCCTTCATATTGAATTTTGCAAGTCTCCCTTGGATGTTTATCTAAGACAGTTCTGTCATCCCAAGAATTTAATATGATTTTGCAAGCCTCTCTTCATGCTCCAAACTATTACCTGAAAACTCCCCGTGTAACACCTTTCTTTTTCTAAATATTCAAGTTTATCTTTTCCTTGTCTAATTTCTCCTCAGATCAAACATATACTTTGCTTTATATTCCCTCTGCTGCTGCTTTATTCACTGGTTGGTTTCACAGACTGCATTATTTAATGCAGTTCTCAAAAATCATGAAAATATTTATACCACGCTGTCAACAACTGTACATGCTACTTTACAGAAGCTAAATGACAGGTATAAGCATATACTTGCCTCAAAGAGGTTACCATCTACAACTAATCTCCCTTGCTAAATTCCTGAACTTTTGATAAATGTCTTGGTTACTTCTGGTTGTTTGGATGATTCCAGGAAAACAAAAACAAAAACAAAAACACTCGAGCTTTCAAGAGGGGAGGGAAATGTTAATGGCCCAAGCTAAAAGTGGTAAGCTAGCTAATACCTCAGATTGGCATAAACTCTGATAAATGAATGCAGGAGAATAAGCCCGTGTATCAAGTCACAGTGGGAACATATGGAAAAAAAAAAAAAAATATATATATATATATGACGAAACTACCAGTTAAAATGATCAGATTACAGGCTTACCTTGGGGAAAATATTGCATCATGGTGTAGTCCTGTGATTATCCACCTGGGAATTTTTCTGTGGGAGTTCATGAGCCCGGCCCACTTACGATAGGAGTCCTTCATGTCATTTAATCACGCAGTTTTTATTTTGAGAAATGTTGTAGGTTGTGGCCGGGTTGGATCAACTTTAGGTTTTGCTGGGCTGAAGCGAAGAATGAGTGCCCTCTCTCACCTTACGGATAACTCTTAGATCCCCATCTCGTTCCCTGCAGAGCCTCCCTCCCACCCCTCAAATTCCCTGGGGAGACTGTGAGGATGGGGATGAAGGGTAAAGGAAGGGAGGTGGCAACTACAAAGGAACCCCTCTAGTCTGAGCCAATGGGCCACGGGTTCTGGGACTGTAGACTGTGCAGACCGTAAGCTCGTAATGGGCAGGGAACATATCTGCTAATTCTGTGGTAGTGGACTCTCCCAAGCACTTAGTACAGTGCTCTGCACATAGTAAGTGCTCCACAGATATCATTGATTGATTGGGGCTGACCATTCAGTCAGATAACAGATAATAATAATAATGATGGCATTTATTAAGCGCTTACTATGTGCAAAGCACTGTTCTAAGCGCTAGGGTAGATACAAGGTAATCAGGTTGTCCCACGTGGGGCTCACAGTCAATTCCCATTTTACAGATGAGGGAACTCAGGCCCAGAGAAGTGAAGTGACTTGCCCAAGGTCACAAGCAGACAAGTGGCAGAGCCGGGATTAGAACCCATGACCTCTGACTCCCAAGCCCGGGCTCTTCCCACTGAGCCACGCTACTCCCCTTGGGACGAAGAGACAGCAGGCAAAAATCGGAAGAAAGAGACCTCTAATATGCAAACCCTGATGAAAATGAAAATGAGCCTATCCCCCTTGAGATCTCATCCGACCAGCCCTGCACGGTGGGAGCCTGGTGGCCAGGTCACATCAGTTTGGCCCAGTTGGACAACCTCTGGCCAGGCTCCTGCTGCCTAAGCGCTTAGTACAGTGCTCTGCACATAGTAAGCGCTCAATAAATACGATTGATGATGCCGGGTAAGCAGCAAAGGACAGCTGGGAAGAAAGTGGTCAAATGTGCATCAAAATTTCTACCTTGTTTTGGCTTTTCCTCCTGCTGGCGATTTAGGTAATTAATCTTCCCTGCTGCTGCAGGGCCCAGAGCTGCATTACACAGTTGCACACGTCTTAGCATAATATACATTTTTTATGTGAAAAAAGATATCTAAGGAATGTGGCAGAGTTGAAATTCTGCTCCCCTGGCCACAGTATCCTACTGATCTTTGTTTTCATTTTTGTATCCGTGCATATTTTTATGTTGCCTTAGTATTCTGTTTCACCTCATGTGTCTGTCGCCAGAGACCCACACTCCTGTATTTTTAGATGAGTCACCTGAAGGCTGAGAACCATATTCATTCATTCATTCGATCATATTTATTGACCGCTTACTGTGTGCTAAGTGTACTGTACTGTACTAGTACTGTATGTACAACACTGTACTTTTAAGTGCTTGGGAGATACAAGTTGGCAACATATAGAAATGGTCCCTACCCAACAATGGACTCACAGTCTAGAAGGGGGAGACAGACAACAAAACAAAACATGTGGACAGGTGTCAAGTCATCAGAATAAACAGAAATAAAGCTAGATGCACATCATTAACAAAATAAATAGAATAGTAAATATGTACAAGCAAAATAGAGTAATAAATCTGTACAAACATAATAATAATAATAATAACATTATTATTATTACCAGGTTAACTGGTAGCCATTGGAGATTTTTGAAGAGGGGAGTAACATGCCCAGAGAGTTTCTGCACAAAGGTGTTCTGGGCAGCAGCGTGAAGTATAGACTGAAGTGGAGAGAGACAGAAGGATGGGAGATCAGAGAGGAGGCTGATGCAGTATTCCAGTTGGGACAGGATGATAGATTGAATCATATCTAATTTCCAACTGTGCACTCTCTCTCAGCACAGTGAGAGCACTTAGTAAATACTATATTACTACCACTGCTACATGTCCCAGGGCCCAGGTGCAGCAGTTAAAGCAGGGAGGCCATCTTTTCCACTTTAAGAGCAGTGGCAGTAAGCAGGGGCAAGAATTTTAGGAGTGGATTAATCAATTGTCTTTATCAAGTGCTTACTGTGTACAGAACACTGCACGAAGTGCTTGCGAGAGTACAGTATTGTTGGGAAACACAATCCCTTTCCCCTTCTTGCCCCATGAAATCTCGTTCAGTGTCCGTGCCCAGAACCTGATCTTCAACTCCCCAACCCACTTTCAGCAGGTCCAGCACGGGTGATGCTTGATTTTTCATGCTCCTGCTTCTGGTTTGGCAGTCCCCCCAAAACTCCCCTGCTTCATATCCAACAGACCACCCCTCTCCCCATCTTCAAAGCCTTAAATAAAATCACATCTCCTCCAAGAGGCCTTCCCCAACTAAGCTCTCATTTCCTGTACTCCCTCTCTCTTGCACTTGAATTTGTACCTTTTATTTACCCCACCCTCAGCCCTTCAGCACTTATGTACAAGTCTGTACTTAATTTATTTATTTCTATTAATGGCTGCCTCTACACTGCAGGCTCCTCATGGGCAAGAAACAAGTCTACCAGCTCTGTTATTTTGTATTCAGCCAAGCACTGCACACAGTAAGCACTATGTAAGTAATATGATTGTAATATGATTGAGTGATCCTACTGTGATAAGCAGTGCTGCCTAAGCCCCCTTTTTCCTCTGCTCCCCCTCCCCTCCCGATTACCTTGACTCGCTCCCTTTGCTCTACCCCCCTCCCCGCCCCACAGCACTTGTATATGTATGTACATATTTATAATTCTATTTATCTATATTAATGATGTGTATATATCTATAATTCTATTTATTTATATTGATGCCTGTTTACTTGCTTTGATGCCTGTCTCCCCCCCCCATCTAGACTTCAATCGCATTTATTGAGCACTTACTGTGTGCAGAGCACTGTACTAAGGGCTTGGAAAGTACAATTCGGCAACAGATAGAGATAATCAACGGGCTCACAGTCTAGAAGGGGGAGACAGAAAACAAACCAAAACAAGTAGACAGGCATCAATAGCATGAGAATAGGCAAAAAGAATTGTAGAAAGAGGGCACTCTCTCCCTGACATTGAAAAGGACTCCATGGCAGTGCACACATTCAACTCCTTCCTCATCCACATAGGGAGTCCCTTCCCCTGCCTTTCTCCCTATGGATAACAATATGATTGAAAATAATAATAACAATGATGATAATAATAGTGTTAAGTGTTTTTTATGTGTCTAGCACTGTTCTAAGCGCTGGGGTAGATACAAAATAATCAGGTTGGTCACAGTCCCTGTCCCACATGGCGCTCATATTACAAATAGAAAGAAAAGAGATCATCATCATCATCATCATCATCATCATCAATCGTATTTATTGAGCGCTTACTGTGTGCAGAGCACTGTACTAAGCGCTTGGGAAGTACAAGTTGGCAACATACAGAGACAGTCCCTACCCAACAGTGGGCTCACAGTCTAAAAGGGGGAGATTTTTGAGGAGATATTTGTTAAGCGCTTACTATGCACTTAGGTGCATATTTTTGAGTTCTTACTACATTGTGTGTACTAGGATATTGTTCTAAGTGCTGGGGTAGATACAGGGTAATCAGGGTGTCCCACATGGGGCTCACAGTTTTAATCCCCATTTTACAGATGAAGTAACAAAGGCACAGAGAAGTGAAGTAGCTTGCCCAAGGTCACACAGCAGACAAGTGGCAGAGCTGGGAGTAGAACCCATTTCCTCTGACTCCCAAGCCCATGGTCTTGCCACTAGGCCACGTTGCTTTTCTTAGAAGCAGAAGAAGTATAAGTTAGAATGGGTATTAATGCATTTCCCATTTTACAGATGAGAAAACAGAGGTCCAGAGAAGTTAGAAGAGTAGCATGGTCTAGTGGAAAGAACACAGGATTAGGAGTCAGAGGACCTGGGTTCTAATTCACGTTCTGCTACTTGGAACAATGCCCAGCACTGAGAACTGTGCTTGACACATAGTAAGCACTTAACAAATACCATAATTATTATTATTATCTGTTGTGTGACCTT
The DNA here is from genome assembly GCF_015852505.1 of Tachyglossus aculeatus. NCBI lineage: Eukaryota > Metazoa > Chordata > Mammalia > Monotremata > Tachyglossidae > Tachyglossus > Tachyglossus aculeatus. The sequence goes on along the minus strand of NC_052077.1, from coordinate 22,035,703 downwards.
GGGTAAGTCACAACTTCTCTGTGCCTCAGTTACCTCACCTGTAAAATGGGGATTAAGATGGTGAGCTTCATGTGGGACAGGGACTGTATCCAACCCAATTATCTTTTCTCCACTCCAGGGCTTAGTACGATGCCTGGCACATAGAAAGCACTCATTAAAAAAAAGTTACATGACTTGTCTATGGTCACACAACAGGCAAGTGGCAGAGCTAGGATTAGAACCTAGGTAATAATAGTAATAATAACCGGCACATAGAAAGCACTCAAACAAATACCATTAAAAAAAGTTACATGACTTGCCTATGGTCACACAACAGGCAAGTGGCAGAGCTAGGATTAGAACCCAGGTAATAATAATAATAATATGGCATTTATTAAGCACTTACTATGTGCAAAGCACTGTTCTAAGCACTGGGGAGGTAACAAGGTGATCAGGTCCGCTGGCTCCCAAGCCCTGCAGCTTCCCACTAGGCCACCGATCTGGTCATGGCTTGAAAATGGTTACTTGTGAATGCAATGGTGGCTTCCCACTGTTTCCATATTGGTTGTGGAGTGGGGCTTGAAAATGGTTACTTGTGAATGCAATGGTGGGCTTCCCATGGTTTCCATATTGGTTGTGGAGTGGGGCTAATCCCCCAAACAGTTTCCTTTTACCATCCACTACAGGGCCCCACTACATTAGGATCCCAGAATGCCCGTAACTTTATGTCTCTTGCCACAACTTCATTTTGGACAATATTCATATATTGTACCAAGGACTGATTTTCCATGGAGCGTTATTAGAATCAAGTTCAAAGCCTTAGAATTTTTTTTTTTTTTTTTTACCATCCACACCCTAAAGAGCTTCTTTATATCCTTCTGGCCCCTCTCTAAATTGTGACAAAAAAACTGCTTGGGCACAAAAAACACCCCCCAAACTCCCATTCCCTTCCCTTTCCCGCAGTCGTTCCTGGGAAAAATCCAAAGAAGCCCCAACTCTGATGAGAAAACCCTACACTGCACAAAACATACAACTGGCAAATACTCAACCCTCCAACTTCAACAGAAACATCGCCAACTTATACATCAAAGTTCCACTAAAATGATCTCAAACTCATCCACTTCACAATTCCTATTTTCCCACTCTTCCTGTATATCCTGTGAAGATGCACATAATGAAATCCCTGAAAAACAGTGATGCATTATTTGTCCTTTGAATTCATGTATTTCTAGAGAAAACAAGTCTATGGTTAATTCTAATTTAAGGAAAAATGCCACCCTTTAAAATACATTGTTTCTACAACTTTAAATATAACATGCAAAACGCTTCTACGTATGTTCCCAGTGACTAAAGTATCACACACAGTATATATAAAATACTCTAAACTTGTATAAACACTTTTTAATACAAGTCAGCCACACAGTAAAATGAAGACAAATGTGCCCAGATCACCTGGTAGTATGAATGCAAATAAAAATCACAATTGTATTTCATGTTTATATAAGTACTCCTCACCTCAGGATTTCAGAGCATCTTTCCAACATTATTTCACAACCTCTCAATTTCCCAGCGGTCAGGCAGAAGGACTTCCCATATGTTTTCTCATGGTGTGCCTTGTGCTTCTACTGTATTTTCTCAAGTGCTTAGTACAGTACCTTGCACCCAATGGATGCTCAGTAAGTACCATTACTACTATGTGGTGGTCAACAGCAAGATAAAAAGATGTATCCAAATTCACTCCCTGATTTGGATATCAGTGGGATTAAAAGTAAACCTGGAGATAGAACCAGAATCCCTAAGTACCTAAATTATTCCTCTCCCACCCCGCCCCCTCCCACGTCAGTGTATCATACACTGCACCAGAACTATAAAGGCAGTGCCATTTGTCTTCTACACTGTGAGCCCATTGTTGGGTAGGGATTGTCTCTGTTGCTGAATTGTACTTTTCAAGCACTTAGTACAGTGCTCTGCACACAGTAAGCACTCAATAAATATGACTGAATGAGTGAAAGAATTTGTTTTAAATTGGATACCTGGCACTTGAATGTACAAAGCAGAGGAAAAAGTGAGCTATTTTGAACAGACACAAAGTTATGATATCTGGTATTTGATTGCAAGCTAGTAATATGTAACAGGAAATTCTCAATATGCACTTAACTGCTTGAACCTCTCTCATCCTTTGTGGAAATAACTGTTCCTGGAGTTTTATATTTTCAAAGAAACTGAAATCAAGGAAGAAAATATTGACTTGACCTGAAAATTTTGTATCTAATGAAACATCATCAAAAAGCAGCATACGCAAAAGCTGGAGAGTGAGGAACAGCCTCTTAAGGAAGAGCCAAAATAGTGTCAGGTACTGAAGAAAAGAATTTAATAGAGGAAGTAGCTTAGCATCATGAAAGGCATCTCAAAAAGTGAACGGAAAAGGGGGGTTATTACCTGCAATCCTGCCCTCTCATGTTAAAAGATCACCTCACCGGACTTCTGGATGGGACAGAGTGGGATGGAAGGCAGGAAGAAGGGGTGAAGTGAATGTTGCAGGCTGCCTCAGAGGAAGAGATTTCTGGAGAACTGTACTGTGTAGCTGGAAACCCCCTGAAGTCTACTTCCCAAAATTTTAGACTGGGGGAATCAATAGATATTAAATATTGTGCAAACACTGACCTCAAACTCATCCTCTTTCTCTCCCTCTCCAAGTCATTAAGGCAGGTATCTTATCTGAGGTGGGCTTCCCTCCAGATTGGGAGCAGTCCTCACAGACGACGTAACCTCTATGTAACCATAATGTGATGTGACATGGCCAAAGAATGACAATACTTGATATACATTTTGCATAGGGAACTTGATTTAAATTCAAAACAATTCCCAGGATTCCCAAAAAGTATCAGTCAGTTTTTTTCCAAATTTCCCCTAAGTGCTGGAAACTGAGTGTAAACTGAGATCTCACAGGCAGGCAGAAAACTCAGTTATTCCAATTTGGCATGTCTTCCCTTCTACCAATTATAGATACACTTCCAAATACTTGACTTCCTGGTTTACCAATAACAACTCAGTCTGGCCCTTCCCCTCCACACAAACTACATCCACAACAGGAACATTTATGACATATCTGTGTGAGGGCTCTCCTACCTGCCTCTTACGAATTACAGATTGCTTCCACAAGATTTTCGGTTAATTCAAGTACTGCTCCATGTTGCTGCTCATGTATTATGAAAAGCCATCCCTAGTTCATGAGAAACATTCCTCCCATCACACTGCCCATTACCATCTCTCCTTTCCAGCTACCCACATTTATGGGCATAATAAAGCAACAGTATGTTTCCTATCTATCTGAACCATAATCCCCTCAAGGAAAACTTCCAAAATTCCATCTCTCTTGATTTGCATACTGTAACACCCAGAATGAAATTCAAGGCAATACTGCTAGGACACAAAGTTCTCAGGCTATTTACTTGTGTATATATAATTTCTTTTAATATCTGTCTCCCCTTGTAGACTGTAAGCTCCCTGTAGGCAGGGATCACATCTACCAACTCTACAGAACTGTACTTTCTCAAACGCTCAATACGCTGCTCTAAACTGACTGAAAAATCCATTGTACTTCCTCTACAACTTTAGAAAGACCTAAATATTTCTTTTCCATTCTCCCAGGAAAAGTACCATTCTTCTTAAAAAAAACATTTCTTTTCAGATCGATAAATGCTAGATTTTGACCTCACAATTCTTCACCGCAATAGTGTTTCACATTGCTCACATAAATGGAACAACTGAAATATAAAATTGAAAATGTACACTGATTTCCATATGGCATAGATTTACTCACTCAGACCATGGCTGCATTGATTTCAGATGAGTTGCTAGCTGGCATAATTTGAACCAGAAGTATTTGTTGTGCAACAAAATTTAGGGTGTGGTATCTGTAAGAACCAGTCAATTCTGCCATGCATTATTCACCCAGTGGCTGGAACCAGGCCATTTTAGTACTTTTACTTTCATACTATGACTATCAGTTATTCTAATTTTGTATGTCTTCCCTTCTATCAATTCTAGATTTCCTTCTGGAAAGGAGAGATGGTAATGGGCAGTGTGATGGAAGGAATGTTTCTCATGAATTAGGGATGGCTTTTCATAATACATGAGCAGCAACAGGGAGCAGTACTTGAATTAACTGAAAAGCTTGTGGAAGCAATCTGTAATTCGTAAGAGGCAGGTAGGAGAGTCCTTACACAGATATGCCATAAATGTTCCTGTTGTGGACATAGTTTGTATGGAGAGGAAGGGCCAGACTGAATTGTTATTGGTAAACCAGGAAGTCAAGTATTTGGAAGTATTTGATTGAGTCCCCAGACCATTCACTGATGTCAGTGTGATTCAGTAACTCATTCAATCATATGTATTGAGCACATACTGTGTGAAAAGCACTGTACTAAAGAGTTTGGGAGAGGACAATATAAGAATAAACAGATACATTCCCTGCCCAAAACTAACTTCCAGTCTAGAGGGGGAAATCCAACTCGATGCTGCTGAGGGGGGCCACTCTACAGGAGCAGGATCAGAGGTGGGGTCAACACCCAACTCACCTAAGGGATAATAATGATGGTATTTGTTAAGCGCTCACTATGTGCAAAGCACTGTTCTAAGCGCTGGCTTTTTAATGGCATTGATTAAGCGCTTACTATGTGCAAAGCACTGTTCTAAACACTGGGGCGGTTACAAAGTGATCAGGTTGTCCCATGGGGAGCTCACAGTTTTAATCCCCATTTTACAGATGAGGTAACAGGCACAGAGAAGTGAAGTGACTTGCCCAAAGTCACACAGCTGACATGTGGTGGAGCCGGGATTTGAACCCCTGACCTCTGACTCCAAAGCCCGTGTTCTTTCCACTGAGCCATGCTGCACTGAAGAGGAGGGATTAAAAGTCATGGGATGGGGAGGATCCCCTTGGAAAAATCAACCTCTACGGTCAACAGGGGAACCCCCAACCTACCTTCCAACAGTTCCCAGCTCCCCACCAGGTTCTAAAACAAAGTGGCCTGCCAGAAACTCTATGGAGCCAACCCACATTCCTTCCCCTTCTTCCTTGTGGTGGTCCAGAAAAGCCAGTGGAAAGAGCACAGGCCTGAGAGTCGGGAGCCCTGAGTTCTAATCCCGATTCTGCCACATCCCTGCTGTGGGACTTTGGGCACTTAACTTCCCGGTGCCTCAGTTTCCTCATCTGTAAAATGGGGGAATCAAATACCTCTATATGTTGCCAACTTGTACTTCCCAAGCGCTTAGTACAGTGCTCTGCACAAAGTAAGGGCTCAATAAATACGATTGATTGATTGATTGATTGTTATCCCTTCTCCTTGGACTGAGCCCCATGTGGAACAGGGACCATGCCCGACCTGATTGTAATGTATCTAGCCCAGTGTTTAGCAGAATGCTTGACACAGAGGAAGTGCTTAAATGCCAAAATTATTAAGTGTTTAGTACAGGGTTCTGCACGCAGTAAGTCCTCAGTAAATACTATTGATTGATTGAGGTGTACACAAACACACACACATACACACCCTTCTAACACTGGTTTTAGAACAATAGTAAGAGGAGTAATAATATCACGGCATGGCATCCTGAGGCAGGGGGACAGGAGGAGATGGCATGAGCAGTGCTGGGTCGGAGGGATGAGGGGTACAAACAAGGAAGTCTTGTCTGCTGGCCTGGATGCTGAGCTGACTTTGCCCCTGTTGGGTCCTAGGGTGATGAACACTGAGACCAGGTGGTGTACTCTGCTCCCTCCAGAGTGGGCGGGGAGGCGAAGGAGGAGCAGGGCCTCTGGTTCCAGCCTTGGAGCAGCCTCATGTGTTTCCTGCCCGTCGTCGGCCCCCCTACTCGCAGCATGGAGCCCACGGACCCATCGTTCAGGTGATAGACCTCCCCTCAGGTGGCTTTGAACCAGGGGCTCCATGTGAGATTCTGAGGGAGTGACCAGCTGGGTACTGGGCAAGGGGGCTTGCCTGGACACTGTCAGACTCCGGGCCGGGCTGCGCCTGGCTGGACCATGGTTGGGTCAGCCCCATTGCCCCTTGTTTCAGTTGGCGATTGGAGCAGGCCCTGGGCAGTCAACCAAATGAGCTGCCTAGATTGTATGTCCCCCTCTCCATCCCCCCCATCTTACCTCCCTCCCTTCCCCACAGCACCTGTATATATGTTTGTACATATTTATTTATTTATTTATCTTGTACATATCTATTCTATTTATTTTATTTTGTTAGTATGTTTGGTTTTGTTCTCTGTCTCCCCCTTCTAGACTGTGAGCCCACTGTTGGGTAGGGACTGTCTCTATGTGTTGCCGACTTGTACTTCCCAAGCACTTAGTACAGTGCTCTGCACACAGTAAGTGCTCAATAAATACGATTGATTGATTGATTGGAAGACAGGGATTGTACCTACCAACTCTGTTGTTCCTCTCCCAAATACTTACAGCAGTGCTCTGCACGCAGTAACCACTCAATAAATGCTACTGATTGATATTTGATATTGATATTTATTTATTCATAATTCCCTGGCCCCCAAGGGGCTCACAATCTAAGAATGATATTCACATCAGCCCCCCGGATTTATATCCATAATCTTGTACTCTACTATTTCCCGTATCTGTAATTGGTTTTAATGTCTGTCTCCTCCTGTAGACTGAAAGCTGAAAGTTTATGGGTAGGAATTGCATCTACCAACTCTACTGTAATGTACTTTTCCAAACACTTAGTACAGTACTCTAAACACAGTAAGGGTTCAACAAATACCACTGACTGGGTGGTATTGATGACAGACACAAGCAAAGAAAGGCTAACAAAAGTGCAAAAGACAAAGAGGACGCAAACAGGAAAAGAGCAGCAGGATTTCAGGATTCTCAGGGCTCAGATTAAAGGTCACAGAAGGAGACCTTCTGGCAGTCCAAGAGTTCTCACTGGCCAAATCCTTCCCCAGGCTGAAGACGAGTTCCATGGGTGCCCTGGGATCCTCAGGGAGGGGCAGGGTTGGCCACAGGCAGACTGTATGAGCCGTTCCAACAGTCTCCCAACCAAGAAGGACCAAGTGCAGCAAATAAAGGGGAGAACAGAATCTACTCCAGGGGTCCCAGGAAGTGTGACAGGGGCAGGGCTGTGAGCTGCCAAAGAGACCCCAGTGGGTCCTCTGTAAAATCATACTGAAAGTCTGGAGAACAGTCAGCATTCTCCTGATACCAGCTCATCTGGGAGGCCTAGTGGATGAAACAGTGAACCAGCTTCTCAGCCCAGTTCTGTTAGTGACCAATTGCTTGGTGGCTTGGTAGTCAACTGCTGTGATTCAATTTTTCCAGCAATAAAACGGGTACAGTGCCACCATAAATCCAAACATTACACTCACCTCTCCCACAATGCCAAGGTTTCACTCTACATTTTGGATAGCACATTGTTGGGGAACATGAGGGTTAGCGTGTCTGTGTCTGCCTAGGATGAGATCTTGGAAGAAACAGTTCTGCTCAGCAGAGGCTAAGGAACACGTACTGCAGAAGAAGGTTACCTGAATACAGGCAGGGTTTACCAAGAACATAACCCCCACACTATCAGGGAATGATGCAAATTAACACTTTGCTTTATAGCATATTTTTATTACATACATATTTGGCAAGCTGCTCCTGTAAAACCTTTAATTAAAGAACCTATGAAGATAATTGAGATGACAGATGTGAAAACCTTAGGGTATTATTATTATTATTACTTCTATTAATGATAGCACCTCGGTTGATAAGTTGTCTGCCTGAAACACTCATCAACACCCACCGAGTTGTTTCAGTTGATTCCATCTCCGACCCCATAAAACTATTTTAGTCTAATGATTGGTTTACTTTATTGAAGCCGCAAGCCTCATATCCCACTCTCTCTCTGAAATTCTATCCTTGATCATGCATATTTCCTTTCCCCCGTCTCCACAAGGTACAGCTTCAGTAAAATTAGGAAGTTCTGGGAGATGTCTTAATCCCAGACTAAATTCAGCAATGACCAAATTTTTCTTACACAGTTGGAGCCCTGACCTTGGTCCAGGAAAAGAACACGGTTCTGGGAGCCAGGACACCTGGGCTCTAGTCCTAGTTCTGCCAGCTTTTAGCTGGTTAGCTTGGGAGAAGACCACATGCACCGTAGGATGCAGGGTGCAGGACTCCTGCCCACCAGCTCACTTTCTGCACTCCACGCCCTGTTGGAAACCAAGCTACTAGCACTATAATCAACTCCTCTGTGTAAATTCTTGGCACAGAAGTCCCAAAACAGAGGAGCATCTACTATTTCCAACTGGTGGTTCTATTGACATACTTGGACTTTAAATGTAGCTCATGAATCTTACTCAGAATGGAATTTCTCTTTATAGAAGGCCCACAAATATTCCTGCTTTTCTCTACTCAGTATTCTTTCCTGGTTTTGCAGGGATTTCTTTCTCTTTGGCACCTCCGCCGCCTTTTCCTGCTTCGAATCCTTCCCTTACCTTCCTCCTTCCATATGAAGAGGGGTCAGGATCACAACAATCAAATTTACTGAGCATTTACTGCATTCAGAGCCTTGTACTAAGCGCTTCACAATGATCTTGCTATTGCCCCATTTTGAACCCTAATCCTCCAGGCTAAGAAACGCCACTGCAAGGGATTCTGTTTCTAAAAAACAAAAGTGTGGGGCTGCCTATTGGGCCTCATTTTGTGAGTGTGTTGGGCGGGGAGGGAATAGAAGGGGAGGGGCAGGAACAGGAAGGTTGAGACTCCCAGAATCTGGTTGTTCTAAAAGAGCTGATCATAAAGTGTTTCCTTGGCCAACTCCCAGAACGCAGCAAAAAATACTGAGATTGCCAACTGAGTTCTGCCCATAGGTTAAACTCTACCACCCGCCCCTGCCCTAACAATGACCTGACCCACCCACAAACCTGAAACTAAAGTGAAGAACCACCCCACATCTCGGATTTCCTCATATGAAGGCTGTACTGAAATGTGTTCTCATTTCAACTCTCTAATTTCAAACCATAGGTTGATTGGTGTTTCATGATGTGGTTACAATGCAAGTATTAAACAATAATTGCGCTACCAGGGTATAACTAAGGGTGATGAACTAATGAATTAAAAAAGGCTGGCTCCTGAACATTTAAGAAGTACACTTGAAAACACCTCCCAGAAACTCTCCTAAAAATCTGTGGTCTCCCTAGTCAACACTGTCACTGCCCATAACTTCAGCATTATCCTTGACTCATCTCTTTCAGACTGCAGTGACTCAACCAGGACCATTTCTTTCCTTTTTTTTTTTGGAATGATATTTGTTAAGCACTTACTATGTGCCAGGTACTGTACTTACTGCTGGGGTAGAAACAAGCTTTATTAAGTTGGACACAATCCATCCATGTCCCACATAATAATAATAATAATAATGATGGCATTTATTAGGCGCTTACTATGTGCAAAGCACTGTTCTAAGCGCTGGGGAGGTTACAAGGTGATCAGGTTGTCCCACGGGGGGCTCACAGTCTTCATCCCCATTTTACAGATGAGGGAACTGAGGCACAGAGAAGTTAAGTGACTTGCCCAAAGTCACACAGCTGACAATTTGCGGAGCCGGGATTTGAACCCATGACCTCTGACTCCAAAGCCTGTGCTCTTTTCCACTGAGCCACGCTGCTTCTCTGGGGCTTGGTCTCAATCCCCATTTTCAGATGAGGTAATTGAGGCACAGAGAAGTAATTTGTCCATGGTCACACAGCAGACTAGTGACGAAGCCACTTGGAACCCAGGTCCTTCTGACTCCCAAGTCCATGGGAGCACACTAGGCTCATTTCACCCACTTATTCCATGTCACCAAATCCTGTCAATTCCACCTTCACAAGATGGCTAGAATCTGCCCTCTCCTCTCCATCCAAACAGCTATTGTGCTGATCCAAGCCCTTATCATATCCCACCTGGTCTACTGCATCAGCTTCCTCACTGCCACCTGTTTCTCCCCCCTCTGGTTCAAACATCACTCTGCTGTCCATATCATTTTTTCTAAAAAACCCACTAAGACCCACCTCCTCATTTCTCAAGAACCTCCAGTGGTTGCCCACCCACCTCAGTATCAAACAGAAACTCCTTACCATCGGCTGTAAAGCAATCTGTTCATCCACTCCTCCTGTACCTCATTAACTTCCTGCAATTCAGCCTGCACACTTTGCTCTTATAATGCTCCTCTAAGGTCAGCCTACTCTCTGTACCTCTATCTCATCTACCTCACCACCAACCCCTTGCCCAGCTCCATCTCTGACTCCCTCCCTCTGCTCTACTCCCCTCCCCGCCCTACAGCACTTCTGTATATATGTACATATTTATCACTCTATTTTATTAATCTGTATATATCTATAATTCTATTTATTTGTATTGATGCCTGTTTACTTGTATCTGTTTTATTCTGTTGTCTATCTCCCCATTTCTAGACCGTGAGCCCATTGTTGGGTAGGGATTGTCTCTGTTGCTGACATACTTTCCAAGTGCTTAGTACAGTGCTCTGCACACAGTCAGTGCTCAATAAATATGACCGAATGAATGAATCCCTGGATTGGAACTCCCTCCCCGCTCATCCCCGACGGAGTACCACTTCCCCCACTTTCAAAGTCTTAGTAAAATCACACAGTCTCCTTCTCTAAGCCGTCAGTTCCACTAACCCCTCTCCCTTCTGTGTTGCTTATGCACTTGGATCTATATTATTTGAGCCATGATATTCACCCCACCCTCAGCCCCAAAGCACTTATATACATATCCATAATTTATTTTAATTCATTCATTCATTCAATCGTATTTATTGAGTGCTTACTGTGTGCAGAGCACTGTACTAAGCTCTTGGGAAGTACAAGTCGGCAACATATAGAGACGGTCCCTACCCAACAACAGGCTCACAGCCTAGAAAGGGGTGACAGACAACAAAACATGTAAACAGGTGTCAAAATCATCAGAACAAATAGAATTAAAGCTATATGCACATCATTAACAAAATAAATAGAATAGTAAATATGTACAATTTTTACAAGCTCCTTGTGAGCCTGAAACATGTCTATCAACTCTGTTGTACTGTACTCTCCCAAATACTTAGTTCAGTGCTCTGCTTGAATAAGCACTCAATAATTACAACTGATGAATTGATTATGGTGCAAGAGGATTTGTATTACACCTTGTACTTCTCTCTGTTCTTTATGACCTTCTAAATATTTATCTTCTTGTAGTTCCGTCCCCCAAATGAATGGGATGTGCATAAAGCTTGTTGGAAATTGATCTAGCTGCACAAAAAAGGGCAACTTTCACATCCACTTTGTGATCTGTAAAAACAAATTCATTGTTTCCATTGTTACAATGTTGACCATTAGCCAAAGTCAACCCAGAACTTATGTCCAGACCAGCTCCTCCATTTCAAGTCCCTTAGTAAAGACCAATATGTAAGCCTGTTGTGGGCAGGGAATGTGTCAGTTTGTTGTTGTATCGTACTTTCCCAAGTGCTTAGTAAAGTGCTTTGCACCCAATGAGTGCTCAATGAATACAACTGAATAAATAAATGAATGAATAAACTTAGAGCTTTATTGTAATGATACTTTTAGAACAAAATAAAGTCATTGCCAAACCAAGAGGTGAATGCCAGATATCACACTGTCTGCCATTAAGTCACCATGAAAGGCCAAGAGCTGGTGGAAACAGTGGAGGACAGAGAGTCAAGTCCTGTGTTCTAGTCCCAGCTCTACCATTGGCCTGCTGAGTGACCTTTGGCAGGCCAGTTAACCACTTTGTGGCTCAGTTTCCTCAACCATAAATTAGGGACGTATCCCACTCTCCCGATCTCTTAGTGACTGTGCCTGATCTGATTAACTTGGATCAATCCTAGCACTCAGTGTAGTAATTTGGGCCACAGTAAACACATAATAAAAACCATTATCATTACTGGAACCTACCGATTGTTGGCTCTTGGTTACACTTGGATCTGTACCCTTTATTCACCCAACCCTCAGCCCCTCAGCACTTATGCACCTATCTGTAATTTATTTTAATGTCTGCCTGCCTCCCCAGCTAGACTGGAAGCTACTTGTGGGCAGGGAACAGGTCTACCAATTCTGTTATACTGTACTCTCCCAAGCGCTAAGTACAGTGCTCTGCACACAGTAAGCCCTCAATAAATATGACTGATTCAAAATAGTGGCAAGGAGGAAAAAAGAAAACCCAGGAAAACTACAAACATAGGAATGAAACCAACTATTAGAGATCTCATAACCAAAGTGTCATTTGAAAGCTACATGAGATAATAGAGAAATGTGTCTACCTCCTATTCATTTCAATTTGAGCACCTCTCTGATCCATAAAGAGGCAGCTGTACACTCCATATTCAAAACATCACTTTCTTTAGCTGCCTATATAAATGAAAAAAATTAGTAAACTTTTCTCCTGCTGAAGAAGGTCCTCCGGTACACACTCATGGGCATTCAAAGAGTTTGAACTGCAACTCTACCAGTGAAGTGAGCATGTTCATATGAGGTGCAATGTTTCAAGAATGAAGGAACTGACATCAGCAGCAAGGCTTGATGTGGCTGGCCAAAGCACTGGTTACCTAAAAAATAAGAATCGGTTTAATGTGCTCATTGAAGAGGATCACTGGGTCACAACTTATGAATTGTACTACATAGAAGGTTTTGACAAATCAGCCGCCAAATGCATCGTGCAGAAGAGTGCGACGGCCAAGAGGGCCGCAATAACTGATGTCTGGAGATAGGGCTGAGTCTCTCTCCCTGCTGCCCATGACATCCCCGGCCAATAGTTGGTGGTGGCAGAGATGTAAGGGAACTGTCAGCGACCCTGGAAGCACTGTGATTCCTTCTGGAGGCATTGAGATGAAGAGCTGGGGGAGGGTGGAGTGGTAGTGATTAGTCCCTAATGGTGTTAATTACTATTCCTGAGAGTGGGCTACTGAGAAGGAGAAACTGAAGTTGCAAAGATTTTAAAGGAATGGCCCCAAGCTCCGCAGAGTTGAACTCTGGGGCATGCAGACTCCTCTCTCCTGCTGCCCATTCCCTGTAATTTATAAGGCAGCATCCCCTCCATAATGCTCCACCAGCTACTATGCTGATAAGCTCAAGAGGTGGTGTGATTTTAGGGGTTGGCTGGCCCAGAAAGTCCTCAAGGTCCTGGTTTTAATCCCTGTGTGCCCTACCATTAATCCACCCCTAAAGGCAGAAAAAGATAGAATGAGCAGGCTCTCCTCACAGGGTTTCTGTATATATGTATATATGTTTGTACATATTTATTACTCTATTTATTTATTTATTTATTTTAGTTGTACATATCTATTCTATTTATTTTATTTTGTTAGTATGTTTGGTTTTGTTCTCTGTCTCCCCCTTTTAGACTGTGAGCCCACTGTTGGGTAGGGACTGTCTCTATATGTTGCCAATTTGTGCTTCCCAAGCGCTTAGTACAGTGCTCTGCACATAGTAAGCGCTCAATAAATACGATTGATTGGTTGATTGATTGATTTCTAACCAGCCTTCAGGCCTCTCTGCTAAACCCCTCCTTCTTTCATGGTCCTCCTCAAAGCCTCTGTTCTAAGAACAACTCCCCATTCTCTAAAGGCTCTGGATGCAAGCTTGGTCTGTGTGCTGTTACAATTTCCCAGCTGTCCACATTTAGGCCATATTCAGACGTTGTCTCATTATGTCTTTAAAATATATTTCCTGCCCTCCTGGCTCATGGTTTCCCCATTTCACTTCATCATAGGGCAGCTGCTTGGGTATCTGGTGGCCATCTATTCTCACAAGACGACAAGTGAAATAGTGACATGGCAACACTGCTTTGATGTTGGACTGGCTGCATTTCACAAGTTTGTTGTGGTTGTGACCCAATCTTGCTATTTGATATTAAGCAGGTAGGTGACCCTGACAGAACTGTTTTAGGAGTTAGATTTAGCAGTTTTGGTACATCTAGATTTTACAGCCCTACAACTGTAGTTTACCGCTGCTCTACAAATTTTCAGTCTTGTCTCAAGCTTGCTGCCATACAGGCCCTAAACTCCGTCAGTTTATTGAAGCAAGAAACATTTCTTTATCTGCCACCTGTCTCCTTCTAAAGATTCATGGGGCTTGCAATACAGATCCAGTCACAAGGTCAAAGAAAAAGATTATCTTTTCTGGAGATGGGAGATCCAAACTACATTAAAATAAAACTTTTAAAAATCCAATAGAGAACCTGACTTCAGGAGATTAAATTTCAATATAAAATGGGATGAGTCTTCATTTGATATAGTAACAAGGACTTATCTTCCCCTGTGCAAACACAGTACTAACAGTCTTTGGTACTTGTGAGCCCCATAAAACAATGGACATAGTCTTTACCCTAAAGAAGTTTACAGTCAAATATGGATATAAGCCAGCAAACATAGAATCTACATAAATTTGTACCCAGGGAATCAGTTATTTGGAGAGTGATCTCAAAGGAGGAATGGGTGAAAGGGAGCAGCATAGGCTAGTGGAAAGAGTTTGGGCCTAGGAGTCAGAAGACCAGAATTCTAATCCCAGCTCTGCCACTTAATAATAATAATAATAATAATAATAATAATAATAATAATAACAGCATCTATTCTATTTATTTTATTTTGTTAATACGTTTGGTTTTGTTCTCTGTCTCCCCCTTCTAGACTGTGAGCCCACTGTTGGGTAGGGACCGTCTCTATATGTTGCCAATTTGTACTTTCCAAGCACTTAGTACAGTGCTCTGCACACAGTAAGCGCTCAATAAATATGATTGATTGATTGATTAAGTGCTTACTGTGTGCAAAGCACTGTTGTAAGCACTGGGGAGGCTACAAGGTGATCAGGTTGTCCCACGGGGGGGGCTCACAGTCTTAATCCACATTTTACAGATGAGGTAACTGAGGCACAGAAAAGTTAAGTGACTTGCCCAAAGTCACACAGCTGACAATTGGCAGAGCCGGGATTTGAACCCATGACCTCTGACTCCAAAGCCCATGCTCTTTCCACTTAGCCACGCTGCTTCTCTACTGTGTGACCTTGGGCAAACCATTTAAGTTATCTGGGCTTCTGTTTCCACCTCTGTCAAATGGGTATTAAATTCTAGTCCCTCCTACTTGGACTGTGAGCCCCAAGTAGGACAAAGCCTGTGTCCAACGTGATTATTTCATATCTACTCCAGTGTTTGGCAGATAGTACGTGCTTAACAAGTACCACAATAATAACTACAATTTATAAAGGGTGTGGGTCACAGAATTGCTAGTTCAGATGATCCTACATGTGAGATTTTAGACAAAGATAATCTTTAGAGGTCCCTGTAAATGCTCACGAGAACGCTTATATTTGATCTCTGGGCATACCATGTTTCCTGATTCACACTGATCATATCAAGAATCAAGGTTTACCAAACTATTTCAGAAACTGCAATTGCTCAACAAATTCAAATAAATGTGAAGTTGCCAGTACAGTTTGAATAGATTGTGAGTGTTCACTCAGAGAAAACCTTAAAATCCAGGTGAGCAGGAAAAGGGAATCAATCAGTCAGTGGTATTTATTGAGAGAGTACTATGCGCAGAGCACTGTACTAAGCATTTGGGAGACTATGATACAACAGAATTGGTAGATACGTTTCCAGCCCACAGAAAAGCAGTGTGGCCTAGTGGATAGAGCACGGGCCAGAGGTTAGGAGGTCCTGGGTTCCAATCAGCTCTGCCACTTATCTGTTGGGTGACCCTGGTCAAGTCACTTAACTTCTCTGTGCCTCAGTTACCTCATCTGTAAAATGGGGATTAAGACTGTGGAGCCCAACATGGTCCGTGTCCAAAATGCTTAGCTTGTATCTACCCCCGACCTTAGTACGGTACGTGGCACATAGTAAGTGTTTAACAAATACCATAAAAAAGAGCTTACCCTCGAGAGGGAAGGAAAAGATGAGAGGACAGATGGAATCCGACAGACACCTGGGGAAGCCATGGGAGTTGGGGGTCTCCCTCTAACCTTTGCTCCTCTCTTCCCCAATAAGAAGAAATCAATCAATCAATCCATGGTATTTACTGAGTGCTTACTGTTCGATTCAGAAGTGGATGGGCAACCACTGAAGGTTTTTAAGGAGTGGGGAAATATGAACTGAACATTAGAAAAAAATTACCAACCTGGGCAGCAGAGTGAAGTAAGGATTGGAATGAGGAGAAACAGGGAGGCCAGTGAGGAGGCTGATGCAGAAGTCAAGGTGAGATATAAGAAAATGCCACTTTGATTCAGACTGGGGTATAGAAATTACGGATTACACCTCACCTTGGGCCTACCAAGGCATTTAAAATAGCCCCTGGGCTTGGCCTAACCTGGCTCTTACAGCCTCTGAAGCATCCTCGAGATTGTAAGCTTCCTGTGGGCAAGGAACGTGTCTACCAACTCTCAAACTGTACACTCGCAAGTGCTTAGTATAGTGCTCTACAAAGAGCAAACCCTCAATAAATACTATTAATATATCCAAAGATGCAAAATAAATTCCACAGGCCCCTTCTACTCCTCTCCCTCTCACCCCAGCCCTCCCCTCAACATCCTGTGATTCCCAAGAAATGAGCAGGAAATCCTGGGTGAACCCAGAGCTGGCTTGGAGCCAGAAAGGATCTTCCAAAGATGGTAATGACTGCACTTCCCAAACTTTATATGCCTCCCTTCCCCCAAACCACTCTTCACTATTGGCCAACCTGCAGACAGTTATAAAAGAAGGGTATGATCCACAGGCCAAAGTGGTTGACCAGCCTGGCCTATAAGGGCTGCAAGAAGAGGTCAAAAATGGCCTTCTGCTCTGAAGTTCTAAAAATGGTATTGCCCCTTCTCCATCTCCTACAATTTCTCCAGAAACTACCTTCAACTATATTACAAGAAATATGGATCAGGCATCACAATCTTCTGACCTCTTAAAGGGCAGGTAAATCATGGCCCTGAATATACAAGAATTGGCAAACAGTGGTTTGGCAGACACAATCAAAGGAACGTACACAATGAAGGAAAAAACCTAGACACAAATGGAATTAATGGACAAAGATTTGCACAAGAGGATAAGGGTGGAAAGGAAGTGACTGTAATACTACGGAGCACTTACTGTGCACACTGCACTAAGTGTTGGGAGAGTACAATTTAGGAAAAGTACATGGTTTATTTCATAAACTGAACACTCAAAAGAAAAAGTAACTAAAATAGAAAAACCAAGAGAGTTTTTCTATTTTCTACTTTCTAAACCAAGAAAATCCATCTGATTTTAACAGAATAGAATGTAAGCTTCTAGCAAACAGGAGCTATGACTTCTGCACTAGGCAGCATGGCCTACTGTACAAAATACAGGCCTGGGAGTTCAGAAGGACCTGGGTTCTAAACCCGGCTCCACCACGTGCCTGCTCTGTGGCCTTGGGCAAGTCACTTAACTTCTCTGTGCTTCAGTTCCCTCGTCTGTAAGACTGGGAGCCCTATGTCGGACAGGAACTGTGTTCAAACTGATTAACCTGCATTAACCCCAGAGCTTAGCTTAACAAATACTATTATTACTATTATTACTGTTGTCTCTAGTACTTGGGCAGCAGCTGCTCAAATATTAGGCTATAATATTTAGACATTTTCAGGAATACTTAAAATATTTTTATGCCACATGGCATACTGGCATGTGGCATATGGGCCATGTGGACCTCTGAGTATTATTCCCATTCAATATACAGTGTGTTAGTAATTACGTTCTGATTAGACCTCCCAACCCCATGTCCCTAGTTGATTCCTGGAAGATCAACTTCCTGCAGATATTTTTTTATAACTTGATTTTCTCCATCCACAGATATTGTTTGGCTTTTTTTTTTTCCAAAACCTCAGGTGGAAGACTCAGCACACATATTTCTTTGTATTCCAAGTTGGTTCAAAAAATAATGGCTGGATACCAGCTGAATTACATCCACATCGCATTTTCAAAATGAAAATAAATGAAATATCCACAAATAAAGCCTTGAATAGCCTTTGTTTTTAAAATGCAAGACAAAAAATGAAAGTTGAATCAGTTTTCGGGCTGACCTCTGCCCTGTACACAAATGGAATTACCCTACCCAACATCATTGAAATGCAAAGCACAGATCACAATAATACATCACTTGGAGAAATGCTGCGCTTTTATGATGAGAATTCATTTATGAGAAGCTCTTAAAACAGTTTTCGCTTTAACCTTCTCAATTTATCTTATATTTGCTACACTCCCACAGCAAACTTTTAGGTGCAATTTTAAGGCCAGGCAATGTACGTTTCAAGGGCACTGATCTATGAAACTCACAGAACAGTCTAATGAGAAGGAGGTGATTTGCTGCCAGCCGCCAAGGTCTTACACTTTCCCGACGCAACAGATTGGAAAGTATGACCAGGTGAGCAGTTTTTGAGGAGAGGGAGAAAAAAATTAAGAGTGAAGAGAAGGGGTGAAAAAAAGTCGCTTAGAAATTTTAAGCCCAACTTCTCTCGACTTCCAAAAATCAATTCATTTTTGCTACAGTTCTGGTCTACTAGTGGGATTGAAATCTTTGGCAAAATGGAGATTTGTGTGAGGTCTTTGATGTTATTTTCAGTATTTCTTCCTAGAAGGGAAGTTAAACTGAATAATACAACCAGTTTACTTAATCATTGGCCTAATGGACAGCAGCAGCAATAAAGACCTAGTTGACATCATCAGGGTGGGCCCAGAAGACAGCAAAAGATACAGTTTTTTCCTAAATGAAATCATGGCCCAAAATCAGATACCTAGTTGATAACTATCTTAACTTTTTGAACCCAAGAGCTGTTTCCTAAATCCCTTTAGCTGAACTCTTTTCAGGAGTTGCCCGGGTAATTCTATGACAACCAGAACAGGTTATGTGCTCAGAATTGTTGCTGAAGCTGAAAACCATTCCCCTGAGCAGCATCCTGTGAATGCTAATCATTTATTTGGAGAGCTACAAGTGCAAAATACACCTGAAGTCATACATGAAATTTTTAAATACAGTACACTAGGTTAATAGGTTTAGTTTTCCACAGAGAAAGAAGAAACACTGAACCCCAGCAAGACTGCCAATCTTCTGCATTTCCAGAATTCCCCAAACAAGCCCAGTTTTTGTTGTTGTTGCTTTTATTTTTTTCAGAGTGAGACACTTCCACACCACTGTGGGTCCCTTCCAGCCCTTGTCCAAAGGATCCAGTCAGCCTACAACACTGGGGCTGACCCAGCGGTTTGGTTCCATTTAAAGTTGGGCCTAGGGTTCTGGTTTGGTTCTGTTTCAGTTGGAACCAGGGACAGCCTTGTACCACTTTTTGCAAACCCAAGTCCACTCTCGCACAGACCCACATCCTCAAGCAAGATCATTTTCAACCAATCAACAATGTTTATTGGGCTCTTATTCTTGGGAAAGCACTGTATTAAGTGCTTAGGAGAGTACGTTAGTGGTAATGGACATGATCCCTGCTCACCTCACCTCATTCCCATGGTTATCATACCATCGCTGTCGCTGCTTCTACATTATCTAAAGCAGATGTCAGGAACACGTGGCTCAGGAGCTAGATATGACTTTGTGAAAAAAAAGTCTCACGGCCCGCCCAAATCTGAAGGACACCTCCTCCTTTACACCGTAAGCTCCTTCAATCGTATTTATTGAGCGCTTACTGTGTGCAGAGCACTGTACTAAGAGCTTGTGGGCAGGCATTGTATTTACCAAGTCTGATGTACTGTACTCTCCCAAGTGCTTACTACAGCGCTCTGCATCCAGTAAGCGTTCAATGAATACCATTGATTGATCAGTTTCTTGGGCAGGCCTGTTGTCTGCCCTTTCACTCCCTCAGGATGCTCAGAGAAGCCAGGGGCTGCAGGGAGGTCAGCAGTGAGGGTGAGGGGATAAAGTGGCATCACTGGGCTGGCATTCGGGGGCGGGGGGGCAAAAATCACTCCTCTCCGTCCCCACCCCTCAGGGTGCAACTGTAAAGGCTGGTCCTAGTAAACTGTTGCAGGTGCTTTGAAGGACAGGGGCTTCCTCCCTCTCTCACGCCTCCTTCCCACGACACTTTGCCTTCTCCTCCCATTTCCTACCCCAGATGGCAGCAACAGCTGTTGCTACAAAGCAACCATGTGGCATAATGACATCATCATAATGGGCTGTGTGCAGGGTGACATAATAATATCTTGTGTGACACAGGGGGCCAGACATTGTAGGGCTCTCTAAGAACCAAAGACTCAGAGTTTTCATTTTGTTTGACTTCTGCAAAGAAGAGGCTGCCAACCCCTGATGCGCACTTGATTCCACAAGGCCAAACCTTCAACGCTATTCAAATTTCAAATGAGAAGCAGCAAGACCTAATGGAAAGAGCACAAGCCTAAGAGTCAGAAGACCCAGGTTCTAACCTTGGCTCCACCACTTGTCTGCTGCATGACTTTGGATAAGTCACTTAACTTTTCTATGCCTCAGTTACCTCATCAGTAAAATGGGGATTAAGACTGTGAGCCCCAGGTGGAACACGGACTGTGTCCATCTCGACTGTCTTTAATCTACGCCAGCACTTAGTTCAGTGCCTGGAACACAGTAAGCACTTAACAAATGTCCTTAAAAAAGAATTCAGCCGTCTCACATAAACTATGTGTCTGTACTCAGGCACAAGCACCTAGCAGTTCTCTCTCAGCCACCACTGAGTCTACAAAGGAGATAGAAGGGTGGCTGAATTTTGAACCCCTGTAAAGGCAAAAGTAGCCTCTGTCTTTCATACACATTTCTTTACAAACACATTCCTCCCCTTCTCCCTATTCCATTCACCTGAATACAGAAGCTCCTGGCAAAATGTTCATTAACACCACTAACAGCACTACTATTAACGCTTACAGTATTTGATCTACATTTTTATTCCCAACCCAGCCTCCAACTCTCCAAATTTATACTAAATTCCAATACCCTCACCCTTCCCAAACTTTTCAGCAGCTTGGAATAGATATCTGGGCAAATATTTTTTTAACAGTCTGGTTAAACTAGTTATTGACAGAAGTACACTTGACTTTTCAGAAATAAAATGACTACAATATGGCTTTATGCCAAGAGAGAAGCAGAAAGAACTACTTTTGAACCAGAAAATACAAGCTGAGTTCCAAAGTGACCTCCACAATGACTTTTATTTTCGCTATGTTGTACCTCACACACCTTTGGACAAGGCACAGTCTTTAACATTAAAATCTGTGTTTTAAATTGTAAATGAAGAAAATTGAGAAAAGAAGAAAAGCAAAATTTTGTCAGAAGACCTGACATAAGAAGTGCACTTCATTGGAAAATAAGAGGCTATAAATAATGAGCAATTTCCCCAAATCCCATTATTTTGGATTCTTTCTTCAAAGTATATTTTTCTCCTTTGAAGAACAGATATAATTCAACTGTTAAGATGTTACCTTGCGTACACCAAGATTTCAACTGAGAAAGGCTATTTAACATGAATTTAGAGGGCATTTATTTTCAAGAGAACTTAAAAACAAGCTACAACTCATGCTGTGTTTTCATTTTTTATTCTGAGTGATAGCAAAAATAAATAAGCCTTCAAACAGTACTTATCGGTTCCTGAATTCCAGGAGGAAATATTTTTCCACCTTGGGACAATCAGGAATAATATTCTGACAACTCTAAACCATGTTCAGTTTAACTGTCTTAAATTTTTTAATTTTATACACACACACACACACACACACACACGGACACGGACACCTATTTGCATATACTTATGACAGTATACATATATATTTATATATATATACTTATCTATAAACACTAAATTCTACAGAATGAAGTATCCATGTTGTGACATGAAATAGGAAGCTGATTTGAAGCCAACAGCATCTATCACTCGTGATATTATTTTAGCCCACTTCCTAAGCCTGACACTCACCACCCCGTTATAACCTCGTAGCCGTTCCATTGGCATTACTTAGGAAAAAACTGACTCCAACAAATGCTATATAGTTTCAAGTTTCTGAAGCTATTGCAGTAAATCTGACACACATAAAAATGAGAGTAACTTCGTATTACCTCAACAAAGCAATTCAATGAGGAAAAACATCAAAATAGACCCCCAGCTACTTTCTTTTTCACAACAGGAAGCTGGAGATAATCTCACTGACATGAAATTCAATTGCAATCTAAGCAAATTCTTAAATTACATTCCAAAAGTAAACTTTGCAGAGTCTTGAGTTGCTTACATAAGTGCTTGCCAGATGCTGTGGAAACAAACCAGACTGGTTTTTCTTGTTGCTTCTTATGCAATCATTTTAGGTGAGTGTCACAAAGAAACGATGCAACCTATGGGTTTCCCCAGACCTACTCCTACTCTATTTTGGTAACATCCCCCACCCCAACTCCCTAAACTCCATCTTCTTCTTCCAAGAATATCAGGTTTCTCTCCAGCCTAAGTTCACTCCCACCTCCCTGCGTAACCACTTCCTAAAATCCTCCACTCCATAAAGGGACAGCCTGCCCACCTGTCTTCCATTTCCATATATGCTTTGTATCTGAATCAAGGTTCTCTCTATTGAACGGTTTCAACACTCGAGGCCAAGGTAGCCCTAAATAGCTCTCATCAAACACAGCTCTGTGTTCTCAGGTTCATGTTCACTGCTTTTAGTGTAGCAACAGTTCGGCTTTACTCTTTCTTCCCCTGTATTAAAAGTCTCTCAAACAGACCATCTTTGACACCAAAAATGGGTAAAATTTGTCTGGTTTGCTTGGTGGTGTTAGGCTAACCACCATATTCTGGTTGGGCCGATTCAACCACAGGGGAATTTGTGAGATTTACTGTTCACACTTCACAAACTACCCTGTTAACTAAAACAGCTAAATGGCAAATGGTTCTGTCTGACCCAGATCATGACAAAACACAGATAGTCAGCTATTTCTTCCCACACAGCTAACTACGATACAGTTAAATGGAAGGTAGGAAGTCATAACAGTTGGCAAGCTCAATTGTTGCAGAATAAAAGAATATCCACGTAGTGACATGAATTAAGAAGCGGAATTGAAGCCAACAGCATCCATCACTCGTGATATTTTTTAGCCCACTTCCTAACCCTGACATTCACCACCCATTATACTATCATAGCCATCCCATTGACATTACATAGGAAAAAGCTGACTCCAAGAAGTTGCACGAGCGCAGTAGAGGTGAATAAATTCACAGACAGGGCTTCTATACCATGAGTCATCACCTTGACCAGACTCAGTTTATGCCACCTATAATCAATCAATCATATTTATTGAGCGCTTACTGTGTGCAGAGCACCGTACTAAGCGCTTGGGAAGTACAAGTTGGCAACATATAGAGACAGTCTCTATCCAACAGTGGGCTCACAGTCTAGTAGGGACTATAAGGAAAGAACAGATGTTCCACTTGTCAGAAAAACCTGTCATATTGTACAGTGTGACGCATAAATGTTCCCAAAAAGGGCATAACTACAGTGGGTGGACATTCTTCCCCTCTAGACTGTAAGCTCATTGTAGGCAGGAAACATGCCTACCAACTCCATTGCACTGTACTCTTCCAAGTGCTAAATACTGTGCTCTGACAAATGCTCAATAAATACCAATGATTGATTGATTGGACACTGCAGTTACCCTAGGCACTGACCAGAAAAAGTGCATTTGTGTCACGTGGAGCGTCTATAAAAAGCTGTACGTTTCTTTTTTTCCTTACTTATTGGTATGCTTATATTAATAAGACATAAAGTTAGAATTAGGGACTGCCGCTGCATCGACAAAAGTGATGCATGTGCTAATAATGCCTCATGGCTTGCAGACTGCTCAGAAATCAGGAGCTGAGCATGCTCAAAACATCCCCTTAAACTCGAGGACAGAACACTGGTGTTCTCGGGGCCAGGGTGTGGGGAGTGAGAGGAGGATCAATGGATGACTTTAGAATGCATGAAGATCTTATATTAAATATGATAAAAACACAATCTAAATTGAATTCTGGCATCAGGCCTACATACACGTGGCTAGAGAAGCAGCGTGGCTCAGTGGAAAGAGCCCAGGCTTGGAAGTCAGAGGCTGTAGGTTCTAATCCTGGCTCCACCACATGTCTGCTGTGTGACCCTGGGCAAGTCACTTAACTTCTCTGAGCCTCAGTTACCCCATCTGTAAACTGGGGGTTAAGACTGTGAGCTCCACATGGGACAACCTGATCACCTTGTATCCCCCCTCAGCACTTAGAACAGTGCTTTGCACATAGTAAGCACTTAACAAATGCCATTATTATTATTATTATTATTATATGTAGAGGAACCAAATATGATTTCTTCATGCCTGTGTTATATTTTGTGTTGGTTCCTTATTTCAATCAATCAATCATATTTATTGAGCACTTACTGGGTGCGGAACACTATACTAAGTGCTTGGGAGAGTAGAACACAATGTAACAGACATATTCCCTGTCCATAATGAGCTTACAGTCTAGTGGGGGAGACAGACATTAATATAAATAAATTACTGATATGGGCTGGGGGGTGGGAGGTGAATAAACAGAGCAAGTCAGGATGATGCAGAAGGGAGTGGGAAAGGAAGAAATGAGGGCTTAGGGATAGCCTCTTGAAGGAGACGTGCCTTCAATGAGGTTTTGAAGGTGGGGAGAGTAATTGGTCTGGCGGATATGAAACCGGAGGGTGTTCCAGGCCAAAGGCAGGATGTGGGTGAGAGGTCAGTGGCAAAATAGACAAGATTGAGGTACAGTAAGTTGGTTGGCATTAGAGGAGCGAAGTGTACGGTAGTAGCAGGCTAGTGAAGTGAAGTAAGAGGGGGCAAGGTGTTTAATAGTACCCTGTTTAATAGGATGCTCTACAGGTTTCTGCCTGCTTCGTATAAGCTACATTAGTTTGATGTTTTCTTCCATTCCCCTGTTAAATAAGAAGTAAAAATCAAAAATATTTTGGGTCCCAGGCCGAGGTAGGCGCTGGCCTACCCATCAATCTGATGACTCCTCATGGTCAGAAAAAAAAATTAATAGTTATTCCAAGGTTGTAAAACAGATAAAAAACACTGGCTCGGGCACTTAAGGGCCACTGACCAGAGGAGTATTCCTCCTGAGCCACACCTCTGGCATATTAGAGAAGCAGTTTTGGCAGAGAAGCAGCGTGGCTAGAGAAGCAGCATGGCTCAGTGGAAAGAGCCCGGGCTTGGGAGTCAGAGGTCATGGGTTCTAATCCGGGCTCCACCACATGTCTGCTGTGTGACCTTGGGCAAGTCACTTAAACTTCTGTGAGTCTCAGTTACCTCATCTGTAAAATGGGGATAAAGACTGTGAGTCCCACATGGGACAACCTGATCATCTTGTATCCCCCCAGCACTTAGAACAGTGCTTAGTGTGTAGTAAGCGCTTAACAAATGCCATATTTATTTTATTATTATTATATTTACTCTGGGTGACCACAGTCAGACTACTCCCCCTAAACCTATCCATTCTGTATGTCCAAGGCCAGCAGATTCCCTGACATGCTATCCACGTAGCTGAGCTCCCTTCTCTCTTGTCCTGCAGTGTCCCAAGAATCATTCATTCATTCAATCGTATTTATTGAGCACTTATTGTGTGCAGAGCACTGTACTAAGCGCTTAGGAAGTACAAGTTGGCAACATATAGAGACAGTACCTACCCAACAATGGGCTCACAGTCTAGAAGGGGGAGACAGACAACAAACCAAAACATGTAGACAGGTGTCAAAATCGTCAGAACAAATAGAATTAAAGCTCTATGCACATCATTAACAACATAAAAAGAACAGTAAATATGTACTAAACGTTTTCCAGTGGCTATTAACACTGTCCAAATATTTCCTAACAGTGTTGCGGGATCAGGGAGTTTACCGTATGAGTGGCTCAGCTACTGTCCTACATAGCTATGTGATCTGGATGAGGGCAAGCAACCAGTTTTTTGTCAAATGGCCACTCCCCAGAGAAGAAAAAAGCCTTAGGACTGGGCCTTCCCAGATGAGAAGTGAACAGGGGATTATGAAGGGGGTTGCGGGCTAAGCAGTTAGTGGGAAGAAAAACTCTGATCTCTTATGGCTGAACGTTCAGAGTTCTAGGATACCTCTGCTAAATGAGTTATAACACTATAAAAGTGTCACGGGGTGTAGGTTTCTATCACTGTCCATGCACCACCAGAACTAAAGGTCACTGCTTCTCAGCTATAATATGTGGCCAGGCTGCTAGATAAGATGGGTCAAGTATGAGAAGAATAAAAGTGGAAACATGAGGGAAGCAAAGTTCTTCATCTTCGCACTATGTGCAGAAACACCTATGATGTGCACAATGTTACCAATGGCTCCTCAAATCCGATTTTCAAAAGGTTTCCTTTGGATTTCCATTAAACCTAGTTTTTCTTCCCCAAGGGCTCTTGTAAAGGACTTCTGAGTCCTAGAAGTGATATAATTGCATTTACCACGACTCAAAAAATCTGATCTTTCCAATCACCCAACAGAACCAATGCTGACTCAAGTGTCTGCAAGAGAGTCAGGACAAGGGGTCCTCATCCCAGAACAGAGGGATCCTTGGTGTTCCCAACCTGGTCCCACAGGGTGCACGGCATTCCTCCAAAATCACACTGAAGGCACTCAAGGCACTCAATTCTCAAAACTGTATTTTCCAGCCATGACAAAATTGTAACATAGAGACGACATTAGAATCACATGGAGAAGTTTGGTTTAGTCTTTAGAATGTAGCATCTGAGAATTCCAAAAGAATTCAACCCCTCATATCACCTGTTACAATGAATTGAAAGACTGCCCAGTACCATATGAGGATAGATTCTTCTTTATCTTCTTTCATTCTGGTGGTCCTGTACAGTACCTCAAAAAGAAGGAGCACTTGAATTGAACAATACTGTTAGTATTTTTACTCATGCTGTTGTTAGATTGCAAGCTCCTGTGGGCAAGGAATCTGGTTTTTTCCTCATTTTGTATTTTTCCAAGTATTTTACAGTTTGCCACACTCCAAAGGCCACTCAAATACCAATCTATTAATAGCATTTATTGAGCACCTACTATATGTAAAGCAGTAGAGTAAGCGCTTAGAAGCATAGAGTAGAATTATAATGCATTAGTATAGATGCCCTGAAGGACCTTACAATCTAGGAGGGTACACAGACATTTAAATGCTACAGATAGGAAGAAATAATAGCATATATAAAATACATAGAGTGCTACAGGGATTTGTGAGTAATTAAATGTTTACGAAGCACAGAACTAAAATGGCATTTGCAGGATATAAACTAGGGAGATTACAATACAACAAAGTTGGTAGACATGTTCCCTGCCCACAATGACCTTACAGTCTAGAGGGGGAGGCAGACATTAATATAAATAATTTATAATATATAAATAGTTATCTTCATAAGTTCTGAGGGTGGGGCAAATGTCAAAAGCCCAAAGGTCACAGCCCCAAGGGCATAGATGACACAGAAGGGAGAGGGAGCGAGGGAAAAGAGGGTTTAATTGGAGGAGGGCTCTTGGAGGAGATGTGACCTTAATTCTGGCCTCTGACAGGTCCTTGGTTAGTGTGGGGTGTTTGCTTGGAAAAGGTATTGTTTCACCTGTTATCCCAAGTTGAGAAAGTGCTCCCAGAGCTCTTGTTGAAAAGCAGTTGAGGGAAATGCCGACTCAATTTCCCTGGCTTTTCATTTGGACTCCTGAGACTTTCAGGGGGGTCTCCAGTTGAAAAACAAAATGGTTTTCTTGTTTTTGATTGCAGTTTAATGATCTTACATAGGGAGATAAATTAAGGGATCATGTATCTGTATATTCCCCATCCCCCCCGCCTTACCTCCTTCCCCTCCCCACAGCACCTGCATATTTGTATATAGGTTTGCACGTATTTATTACTCTATTTATTCATTTTATTTGTATATATTTATTCTATTTATTTTATTTTGTTAATATGTTTTGTTTTGTTGTCTGTCTCCCCCTTCTAGACTGTGAGCCCGCTGATGGGTAGGGACCGTCTCTATATATTGCCAACTTGTACTTCCCAAGCACTTAGGACACTGCTCTGCACACAGTAAGCGCTCAATAAATACAATTGAATGAATGAATAAAGTGGGGAGATTAGATTAAGTGGGTAAAACATCCTTGTTATAGGTGAGATAACTGAGGCACAAAGTGAAGTGAAGTGACTTTCCCAAAGTCACAGAGCAGGCAAGTGGCAGAACCGAGATTAGAGCCCAGGTCTAGTAGCTCCTATGCCTATGCTCTTTCCAGTAGTTCATGCTGTTTCTCTTTCTTTTTCATTTATTTTTCCATGGCCTGTAATAATAATAACAATAACAGTGGTGTTTGTTAAGCACTTACTATGTGCCAAGCAGTGAGAAGTATCATGGCCTAGTGGAAAGAGCACAGACCTGGGCATCAGAGGACCTGGATTTGAATCCCAGCTGTATGACCTTGGGCAAGAGGCTTTACTTCTCTGTACCATGCAACAGAGTGGGTAGACAAGCTCCCTGCCCACAATGAGCGTACAGTCTAGAGGGAGAGATGGAAATTAATACACATAAATTATGGATATGTACGTAAGGGCTGTGTGGCTGAAGGAGAGGTAAACAAAGGGTGCAAATCCAAGTGCAAGGAAATACAGAGGGGAGTGGGAGAAGAGGAAATGAGGGGCTAAGAGGGAAAGACCTGATTCAATACCTGTTCTCCTTCATAACAGACTATGAGTCCTGTGTGGGGCAGGGACTGTGTTTCATTGTGATGTATCTACACAACTGCTTAGTACAGTGGTTGGCATAAAAGTGCTTAACAAATACCACAGTTATTACTGTTATTATTACTAAGCATCAGTGGGATAGATTCACTATAATCAAGTCAGAAGTAAAATCGGAATTATAAATGAACATTAAGGATAAGCGCAATCAAGATTTTTACAGGACTGAATAAGGATTTTTAAAATATATTTGAGATAGTCAAATCACTTTGCTAATACTAAATAAATATGTATGTGCACATGTACATACACATTCAAGTGCATGCCATCAATCAATAGTATTTACTGAGCACTTACTGTGTGCAAAGCACTGTACTAAGCACCCGGGAGCATACAACACAACAGAGTTGGTAAGCATGTTCCCTGTTCCCTGCCCACAACAAGTGTACAGTCTAGATGCCATCATCAGACTTTATTAAATTCCTAATTTATAAAAAGCACTGTATTAGGTACTTGGGAATAAATATTAGAAGAAGAAGATATAGTCCCTGCCCTAGAGGGGTTTACAATCTAACAGGGAGACCGGCAGACACACATACTATACAAACAATAGGGAAAGGGGAAGTATAGATACAACAAAAGAAATAAATAAGTAGAATAAACTGACATGCGTGTTAAGTGTGGCTGACAGAAAATGGGGATTCACTGGAAAATTTTATACACAGATTCCTCCATGTTCCAAGGCAACACTACTAATTGTGAACTTCATGTAAGTAAAGCAATGAATGACTAACCATCTTGCTCACACCATACACGCAGGAAGAATGCCCTTTGTTGTGTTACTGCATTTGTTATTTGCACTACAAAGCACTGCTTTAAACTCTATGTCTTAATACTATGATCCTTCCCAAGTCCCTACAGAAAGTCTACTCCAACCCCACTGCTAAACATGTCAGTCTGTTAGCTAACTCCCAATAATCCAATCCATGCACCATTTACTGTGTTTGCTGTATATTTAATTACTATACCACTTCCTTCAGTAAGAACTGTCATCACAAGCTTTCGCCTTCGAAGATTAAGATTAACCCTGAATCCTCTTTAGTGGACACACTTCTTCACCAGAGAAACCGTTTTGAAATTCTGTGGCTCTAAGTCCACCACTATAATTCCACTTGATAAAATATTTGCGTTCTACATATTTCTTAGTGGGTCTCTGTGCCTTAGCTTCCTTTTCTGTAAAAATGAAAATACTATTTTCTGGTTGACTTAAGCAACATGAATTACTGAGGAAGTTGGTGGGCTGACTATCAATATTGCCTGTCAGTGTCTCCCAAGTTCAAGACAATCACAAAATCTCATGAACATATTTCAAGCATGGCTTCGTTCCCTGAAGGCTCATCTTCAGAGAACAGAGATGGGGATAACTGTCTTCAAAGTAAACTTGACCCTTCAGTTCACCTTCACTCTGCTTCTGCCAGGTGACAGTGACCTCCACTCACACTGTTCCCAAATCAAAAATATCTCAAGACAACAGATCAGACTCCCAGATAACAAGAAAATAATAACCAATAGAAAATTTTACTTTGATATATGGACTGCCAAGAGATACTTACAAAATACTTGAAGCTGAGAAAAGAGAGAGCAGTGTGGCCCAGTGGAAAGTCCCTGAGCCTCAGATTCAGCAGATCTGGGTTCTAATACCAGCTTTGCCATTTGTCTGCTGTTTGACCTAGGGCAGGTTACTTAACTTCTTTGTGCCTCAGTTTCTTCAACTATAAGAAAATGAGGATTACATACCTGTTCTCCCTCCCTCATAGAATTTGAGTCTCATGTATATTTATTGCAAACTTACTGTGTGCACAGCATGTACTAAGGTCAATGTACAAGTCAATCAATCAACCATGGGTTCAAATCCCTGCTCCATCACTTGTCAGCTGTGTGACTTTGGGCAAGTCACTTCACTTCTCTGTGCCTCAGTTACCTCATCTGTCAAATGGGGATTAAGACTGTGAGCCCCCCATGGGACAACCTGATCACCTTGTAACCACCCCAGCACTTAGAACAGTGCTTTGCACATAGTAAGTGCTTAATAAATGTCATTATTATTATTATTTGTTAAGCACTCACTGAGTGCAGACCATGTACAAGCACTTGGAGAGTACAATCAATAGTATTTACTGAATGCTTACTACGTTCAGAGTACTGTACTTAGCACTTGGGAGAGTACAATACAACAGAATTAGTGGAAAAGTTCCCAGCCCATAACAAGCTTACAGTCTACAGTCCAGTCTGAACTGTAAAAGTATTTTTTAAAAGCTGCTTTATTTTAACCCTATGGCATCCTGCATGTGTGTACTTGTCTGCGTGTGTTCAATTTTCGTTTGACTTCCTGGTGTGCCTCGGGTTTTTTCTGAACATCTCTTTAAATCAGCTTTGGGAAGTCAGATTCAGGAACTGTCGCTTTCTCTCTTTCCCTTCGACTCTACTGCTTCCTCCCATTTCCCCCCTCTGCCTCTCCCTCCTCACCCAATCTCTAGAAGGACTGCAGTAAAACTGAGACTTTTGTTAACCACAATCAAGATCAACAACTTCCCTTGAAACCACAAAGTAGACCAAACACTTCCTCCTTTAACTGAAGGGCTGCCTTACTTCGAAAGGAGTGGAGGGTGCTAGGGGGAAAAGCCAAGGAAGGAACTCTCACAAATTCCAGATTAAAAGGGGTCCAAATCCAGCAGGCCTCACAGTCATGCTTTTCATTTTCAAAATGAAAACTTCAGGGAAACAACTTGGTAAGTCCTGTTTCTGCTGTGTTAATGTTAGACTATTCTTTCCTGGGAATTTCTCTCAGCCAATCTGTCTCAGCCTAGACTATTTGTCTTTGTTTTAACTTGAATCATGGTACAGCAACCCTCCTGGAAAACGGCTGCCCTATAATCTTACCCCAGAGATTAGGACACAAATTTATCATATATTTCAATCTTACAAGAGGTTATCAGGAGGGAGACCGCCAGCGAGCACCATAGTTTTAAGTAAGTCTGATGCAGTGCCACCGTCAAAAGGAAATTTAATAATATAATACAGGAAGAAAATATAACCACACAATGTTTCAGAAAAATAGCTCCTAGTTACCTATTTACAAGCACAACCCATCATCATCACCAAAAGTATTTCCTGAGCACCTACTTTATTCAAAAGCCCACACTGGGGGCCCCAAGGATTTTTTGCATACTTAAGGTAACACCCCAGAAAAGCCCTTCTCTGTTCTTTTGATGAAAAATGCTTTGGTGACTGCTTTCATTTCAAATACCTTATGATTATTAATTCCCTGGCTCACCCCTCAATCACCTTTAAAGAACCATTTTTTTAAGCCATAGAAGAGCATCAAGGCCAGGGGTTTATGCCTACGTTTGGCTTAAATTTTGGTTCCTTCACAGCTTTAGTGATATCTGTCCCCAGAACATACTTGCGTTTGGCATAATGCCCCGCCAAAGGATTTTTCAAATGAGGATTGACAGTGAGTTTTCAGTTTAGAGGTTCTGCACTTGATAAAACCTCTTTAAGGCACTTGGTTAACCAGGGCTGTCTATTGATTTTCAAAGAGCTCAAGAATGATAGCACTGCTTCAAGAGTTTGACTTGAAATGCGCAACTCCCTGGAAAAAGCACTTACTCGTGTCAAGTGTCATCTTGTCTGTTACCACTTGAAAGCATTTCCCCCGATTAGATTTTGGATGTTTATGCCAACTGTTGGTTTTAGAAAATCGCCCTACTCATGTTTCTAGCAAGAAGATGGCCTTGGGTGCACTTCATTCATCTATTTAATAATAATGGTATTTGTTAAACGCTTACTATGTCCCAAGCAAGCACATAGTGATACATGGTCATCAGGTTGTCCCACGTGGGGCTCACAGTCTTAATCTGAGCATGGGACTTTGGAGTCAGAGGTCATGGGTTCAAATCCCAGCTCCGCCAATTGTCAGTTGTGTGACTCTGGGCAAGTCACTTAACTTCTCTGTGCCTCAGTTACCTCATCTGTAAAAATGGGGATTAAGACTGAGCCCCCCATGGGACAACCTGATCACCTTGTAACCTCCCCAGCACCTAGAACAGTGCTTTGTACAAAATAAGTTCTTAATAAATGCCATCATTTTTTTAATTCCCATTTTACAGATGAGGGAACTGAGACTTCCCAAGTGTTTAGTACAGTTCTCTGCACACAGTAAGTGCTCAATATGATTGAATGAATGAATGAGGCACAGAGAAGTGAAGTGACTTGCCCAAGGTCACACAGCTGACAAGTGGTGGAGGAGGGATTAGAACCCATGACCTATGACTCCCAAGTCCATGCTCTTGCCACTGAGCTAGAATCAAAAATAATAACTGTGGCATTTAAGTCCTCACTATGCACTAAGCACTGTGTTAAGCATCAGAGAAGATACAAAATAGAATCAGATTGGACAGGGCTCACAGTCTAAGGGGAAGGAGAAAACAGGTATTTAAACCCCATTTTAAAGATGAGGAAACTGAGGCATAGAGCTGTTAAGTGACTTGCCTAAGGTCACACAACAGGCAACAAGCAGAGCCGGCATTAGAACCCAGGTCTTCTGAGTCCCAGCATCGTGCTCTCTTCATTAATAATAATAATAATAATAGTATTTGTTAAGCACTTACTATGTGCAAAGCACTGTTCTAAGCGCTGGGGAGGTAACAAGGTGATCAGGTTGTCCCACAGGGGGCTCACAGTCTTAATCCCCATTTTACAGATGAGGTAACTGAGGCACAGAGAAATTAAGTGACTTGCCCAAAGTCACACAGCTGACAGTTGGCGGAGCCAGGATTTGAACCCATGAACTCTGACTCCAAAGCCCGTGCTCTTTCCTCTGAGCCACACTGCTTCTCATTAGCCCACAAGATCCTTCTCATTTAACAGTTCCTGGATTGTGGATTCCCATTTTTATTCCTCTAATCAAAAGATTCCCTTTATAGTATTTTTTTGAAAAGAGACTGGTGTGGGCAGGTGTTTGCCTTGGCAGAACCAGGAAATGGAGAAAAGTGGAGTGCAGTGTTAGAGCCAGCCAGTGAAGTCAGGATGTGCTGCTATAATAATAATAATAATAATAATGATGGTATTTCTTAAGCACTTACTATGTGCCAAGCACTGCTCTAAGCACTGGAATAATAATGGTATTTGTTAAGTACTTACTATGTGCCAAGCACTGTCCTAAGCCCTGGGATAGATACAAGGTAATCAAGTCCCAGATGGGGCTCATAGTCTCAATTGGGGAAGCAGCGTGGCTCAGTGGAAAAAGCACGGGCTTTGGAGTCAGAGGTCATGGGTTCAAATCCCGGCTCTGCCACATGTCTGCTGTGTGACCTTGGGCAAGTCACTTCACTTCTCTGAGCCTGTTACCTCATCTGTAAAATGGGGATTAAGACTGTGAGCCCCCCGTGGGACAACCTGATCACCTTGTACCCACCCCAGCGCTTAGAACAGTGCTTTGCACATAGTAAGCGCTTAATAAATGCCATCATTATTACTATTATTATCT
The DNA here is from genome assembly GCF_015852505.1 of Tachyglossus aculeatus. Classification (NCBI taxonomy): domain Eukaryota; kingdom Metazoa; phylum Chordata; class Mammalia; order Monotremata; family Tachyglossidae; genus Tachyglossus; species Tachyglossus aculeatus. The sequence continues at coordinate 22,001,455 of NC_052077.1, read as the reverse complement.
CCATTTTACAGATGAAGGAACTGAGGCACAGAGAAGTGTGAGGTGACTTGCCCAATGTCACACATCAGACAAGTGGAGGATCCAGGATAAGAGCCCATGCCCTCTGACTCCCAAACTGATGCTCTTTCCACTAAGCCACTCTGTTCAGTACTGCCTTCTTACTGAAGAGGCAGGAGGTGGTTGCCCTAAGGCCAGAGCAGCAGGGGCCATCACCAGAAGTTGGGGGAGGGAAGACTGGAAAGAACTGGGCTGAGAGAAAAAATAAAATGGAAACAAAAATTAGAAACAATCCATGGCACTAATAAAGTATTTCTCTAGGCTATTTAGTGGCGCTCACAACAAAAGCATCATCTTTAACACTACCAAGAATAGAGAGGACCTGTGAAAATTTTCCCAGCTTTGACCTATTCATTCATTCAATCGTATTTATTCATTCAATCATATTTATTGAGCGCTTACTGTGTGCAGAGCACTGTACTAAGCGCTTGGGAAGTACAATTCGGCGACAAAGAGAGACAATCCCTGCCCACAATGGGCTTACAGTCTAGAGGGAGAGATAGACATCAAAACAAGTAAACAGGCATCAGTAGCATCAACGCAAATAAAAAGAATTATAGATATATACACATCATTAATAAAATAAATAGAGTAATAAATATGTACAAATATACACAAGTGCTGTGGGTCTGGGAAGGGGCTAGAGCAGGGGGAGGGAGTAGGGGCAATGGGGAGGGGAGGAGGTGCAGAGGAAAAGGGGGGCTCAGTCTGGGAAGGCCTCCTGGAGAAGGTGAGCTCTCAGGAGGGCTTTGAAGGGAAGAGGAGAGCTAGTTTGGTGGATGTGAGGGGGGAGGGCATTCCAGGCCAGAGGGAGGAAGTGGGCCAGTGGTAGTCAGCGGGACAGGTGAGAACGAGGCATAGTGAGGAGGTTAGTGGCAGAGGAGCACAGTGTGTAGGCTGGGCTGTAGGAGAGAAGGGACGTGAGGTAGGAGGGGGCAAGGTGATGGAGAGCTTTGAAGCCAATAGTGAGGAATATTTGCTTCATATGAATGCTGAGGCGCAATCACTGGAGATTTTTGAGGAGGGGGATGATATTCTAAAGATATCCTAGATGATCTACTATATTAGCATAGCAGGGGTGTAGGTAAGCTATTAGAAACCCCTGTACATGCTCATAAGTTTCTAAGCAAATTTTATTTTGTAGTATGTTTGGTTTTGTCTCCCCCTTTTAGACTGTGAGCCCACTGTTGGGTAGGGACTGTCTCTATATGTTGCCAGTTTGTACTTCCCAAGCGCTTAGTACAGTGCTCTGCACACAGTAAGCGCTCAATAAATACGATTGATGATGATAAGTTTCTAAGCAATTAGCATTCAGCAGATGGGTCAAGGAAGAAACAAATCCCATCTCACCTTTCAAAAGCCCTTGTCGGCTGCCCCTTCCCCTATCATCATCGCAGCTCCTGATCTCAAAACCACAGCCTTGTGTTGTTAGACGTTTTGCAATCTAAATCATGTAAATTTCAACTGTAAGATTTCATTCTGGCCCCTTAGTCCAATAATACAACCATAAATGAACACAACTATTTTAAGGGACAAATGTTTAATGAAGTACTTGGTCTGGGATGAAAGACCTGGTCTTTTATGTGATACTCAGCGTGGCTCAATGGAAACAGCACGGGCTTTGGAGTCAGAGGTCATGGGTTCAAATCCTGGCTCTGCCAATTGTCAGCTGTGTGACTTTGGGCAAGTCACTTAACTTCTCTGGGCCTCAGTTACCCCATCTGTAAAATGGGGATTAAGACTGTGAGCCCCCTTGGGACAACGTGATCACCTTGTAACCTCCCTAGCACTTAGAACAGTGCTTTGCACATAGTAAGCACTTAATAAACGCCATTATTATTATTATTACTGGTTCAAGGCCAGTCTCTGCCAGTGCATCAAAACCATAACCATGGATGCTCCCAAATTCAGGTGCTAATGGGGGAGAGCAATCAATCAATGGTGATTTTTGGGTGCTTACTATGTGCAGAGAACTGTCCTAAGCATTTAGGAGAATACACTATAACAGAGTTTGTTTTCTTTTCTTTTAGCTTTTTTTTTTTCAAATGGTATTTGCTAAGGGCTTACTATGCGCCAGGCACTGTACTAAGCTCTGTGGTAGATACAAGCTAATCAGGTTGGACACGTCCCACATGGAGCTCACAGTCTTAATCCTCGTTTTACAGATGAGGTTACTGAAGCACAGAGAAGTTAAGTGACTTGCCCAAGGTCACACAGCAGACAAGTGGCGGAGCTGGCATTAGAACCCAGGTCCTTCTAACCTCCAGGCTCGTGATAGGCCAAAAGAGACAGGACGTGGGTGAGAGGTCGGCGGTGATATAGACAAAATTGCGGTACAGTGAGTAGGCTGGGATTAGAGGAGCAAAGTGTGCAGGCTGCGCTGTAGTAGGAGAGTAGCACAATGAGGTAGGTGGGAACAAGGTGATTGAGTAGTTTAAAGCCAACTGTACAGGGTTTCTGTTTTGATGCGGATGGGTAACCACTGGAGGTTCTTGAGGAGTGGGAAAACATGGATTGAATGCTTTTGTGGAAAAATGATCTGGGGAGCGAAGTGAAGTATGGCCTAGAGTGGGAAGAGACAGGAGGCAAGGAGGTCAGCAAGGAGGCTGATCAAGTAATCAAAGTGGGATAGGATAAGTGCTTGGATTCACATAGTAGCAGTTTGAATGGAGGGGATGTTGTGAAGGTTGAACCAACAGGATTTAGTGATAGACTGAATATGTGATAAATGAATATTGTGAGTCCCATGTGGGACATGGACTGTGTCCAAACCTGACTAGCTTGTAACTACTCCAGCACTAGTACAATTCCTGGCACTTAGTAAGCATTTAAGAAATGCCTTTAAAAAAAGTTGGTAGACATGTTCCTTACCCACAGTGAGCTCACTGTCTGGTGGAAGAGGCAGACATTAATATAAATAAATACTCTGAGCCCCAATTGGGACAGGTACTCTGTCTGACCTGATTCTCATGTATCTACCCCAGCACTTACAACACTGCTTGACACATAGTAAGTGCTTAATAAATGCCATAATTAAATAAATTATAGATATGTACCAAAGTGTTGTGGGGTGGAGGGTGGAGCGAAGTACTTCAGTGACAGGGAGTGCTCGACAGGGAAGTCAGAGATTCAACAACAATCTGCTCACTGATGCTGAGGTGTGTGATGTGCAAACAGCAATTTAAGGAAAGCATTCACTACCCACAAGGTCCCTTTCCCCCAAAGGCCCCTAGTTTCTAGGCAACTTACATCAATACTAATGTCAGTTTAAAGACATGAGGATTACTTACGAGGCTTATTTAAGACGTGCATATTTTAATAGAGTAGAAAGTTTCTCTTTAAGTGGGCCACCCAGGCCTACCCACTTTAAATCAGCACAACTAAATGAACTTTGCACATCAGGGAGTGAAAAAAATCTATGCTGTCGTTTTGCAGAAAAGCATGCACTGAAGCTGTGGGAGGAAAAAGGACTTCAAAACCCATCAAAAATAATCCATATTGTGCCAAAATCCATTCTAAATGCATTAATTAAGTGAAGCAGTCTCAGTGGCTTATTTCACCAAAAATCTTTCGGGAGCCCAAGGCAAAATAAAATACTGAACTATGAAAACTCTATCATCAATTCATTCATTCAATAGATTTTATTGAACTCTTACTGTGTGCAGAACACTGTACTAAGCGCTTGGAAAGTACAATTCAGCAACAGATAGAGACAATCCCTACCCAACAACAGGCTCACAGTCTAGAAGGAGGAGACAGACAACAAAACAAAACAAGCAGACAGGCATCAATAGCATCAAAATAAATAGAATTATAGATATATACACATCATAAATGAATTAAATGGAATAATAAATACATACAAATATATACAAGTGCTGTGGGGCTGGGAAGGGGCTAGAGCAGAAGCAGGGAGTAGGGGCGATAGGGAGGGAAGGAGGAGCAGAGGAAAAGGGGGGATCAGTCTGGGAAGACCTCCTGGAGGAGGTGAGCTCTCAGTAGGGCTTTGAAGGGAGAAAGGAGCTAGTTTTGTGGGTGTGTGGAAGGATGGCATTCCAGGCCAGAGGGAGGACGTGTGCCGGGGGTCGACGGCAGGACAGGCGAGAAGGAGGCACAGTGAGGAGGTTAGCGGCAGAGGAGCAGAGTGTGCAGGCTGGGCTGTAGAAGGAGAGAAGGGAGGTGAGGTAGGAGGGGGCAAGGTGATGGAGAGCTCTGAAGCCAATACCCAGTGCTTAGAACAGTGCTTTGCACATAGTAAGCGCTTAATAAATGCTATTATTATTAATACTGAGTTTTACCTTCATGCGAAGATTGATAGGCAACCACTGGAGATTTTTGAGGAAGGGGGTGACATGCCCAGAGCATTTCTATAGAAAGATAATCTGGGCAGCACAGTGCAGTATAGACTGAAGCCAGGAGAGACACGAGGAAGGAGATCAGAAAGGAGGCTGATGCAGTAATCCAGTCAGGATATGACGAGAGATTGTACCAACAAGGTAGCTGTTTGGATGGAGAGGAAAGGGTGGATCTTAGAGATGTTGTGAAGGTGAGACTGGCAGGTTTAGGTGACGGACTGGATATATTTCCAAAGAAAACCAGGTATTTAAACATTTTAAATAAGTCTTTTTGCTCTGTTGAGTTTCTTTACAGAAAATTTGAGTGTAAAGGAAGGGGGAAAAATACCATCCAAATAAGGGAAATCCCACTGCTGTTTAATATTTTAAAAAGTTCCTTCAACATTTAGCACAAAAAAACTTTTACAAAGCAGCTGTGATGTTTACTGACCACAATCAGTTATTTTCACAACAAAGCTCCTCTTGTCAACCTGAATGTTGGCTTTATGCTATTCATTCTTGCATTTACATTGCTTCAAAGTTAACTTGGTATCTCAAGGTAGGGATACCTACTGCCTCAACTGCATTACATTAGTTCTGCCCCATTTTAACTTCTCTCACATTTAAAGTATATTGCTACTACTGTGACATTTGTCAGGAAACATTTCCATATTTTAGGGAGTGGGACAGATAGAGCAGGAAAGGCAGAAAAAGAGGTAAGCAGAGACAGACAAATTGGGAAGAGAACAATCTTTTCTTTGTTTCCCCTAAGGTGAACAGGGAGGGAAGGGCAATAAATGAAGAATGAAGCTAAGGAAAAAGAAAGCAGCCATTCCTCTGGGGTGGTGACAGGGTGGGGATGTGATGTGGAGCTGCACAGGGTTTGGCAAGAAGGAAAAGTGAGGAGCAAGCAGAGAGCATTGGGATGGGAAGGGAAGACTGAAATTCTGCCACTGACCTAGTTGTGCAACTGGAAGCATCGCTCCTGTTTCTACTCCTGGTGTGGGTTTTTATCACTTGTTTTCTACCCCAGAAAGTCACTGGGGCATGTAAAAATCAGTTCCAGGCATTAGTTTTTTCCCCCAAATGGACTTCACCACTGAGGAATAATATTCCAGGTCCATTACGAGCTGGACTAGGCTTCCAACAGAGGGATTTACTGGAACTCCAAACTAACCAAAAAGCCTCTAGAAGTTGGGAATTTTCAGAAAGTCAGAGGAGCAACTGCTCAAGAACCATCCTTCTCATTGCCTTAAATCACAGTGTAGATGAGAGGTTGTAAATACATGAAGCTTTTATTGATACCCCATCAGAATAATCTACACCACCTATGTACTAGACTACTTTAACCAAGCGCATTCCCCACTCCCACCCCAGAAGCACTAATCTTTAAACTCTGCTGCTTCCCTTACTTGGAAGTCATTTACTGTCACTTCTACCCTGCTAGATTATAAACTCCTTAAAGGCTAAAAGAGCTGTGTGACTTGCTGTTATACCGTACTCTTCCAAGTGCTTAGTACAGTGTTCGCCACACATTAAGTGCTCAATAAATATGACTGACTGCTGGGTGACCTTGAGCAAGTCACTTCACTTCTTTGTGCCTCAGTTTCCTCAGCTATACTTTTTGGTATTTATTCAGAGCTTACTGTGTGCAGGGTACTGTACTAAGCATTTGGGAAAGTACAACAGGATTGGTTGGCACAAACCCTGCTCCCAGGGACTTTACAATCTAGAGGAGGACAGACAATAAAATAGATGAGGGATGGATAGGAGAAACGGTAGCATAGAAGGAGCTGTACATAAGTTCGACGGAGCTGAGGTGAATATCTTGAAGGGTATACAGCCATGATTAGAGCCCTCCTTCCTCTTCCCCTCCTCCCCCGCCTTACCTCCTTCCCCTCCCCACAGCACCTGGATATATGTATATATGTTTGTACGGATTTATTACTTTATTTATTGATTTATTTTATTTGTACATATTTATTCTATTTATTTTATTTTGTTAATATGTGTTGTTTTCTTCTCTGTCTCCCCCTTCTAGACTGTGAGCCCACTGTTGGGTAGGGATCGTCTCTGTATGTTGCCAACTTGTACTTCCCCAGCGCTTAGTACAGTGCTCTGCACACAGTAAGCGCTCAATACGACTGAATGAATGAATGAATGTGGGAAGGCAGATGGAGGAAATAAAGGTCTTAATCTGGGAAGGTCTTTGGAGGAGATGTGATTTTATGAGGGTTTTGAAGCTGGGGAGGGCAGTGGACTATTGGATATGAAGAGGGAGAAAGTTCAAGGCCCAACGGAGCAGTGGGCAATGGGCCAGTGGCAGGATAGGTGAGCTCGAGGTACAGAACAGGTTAGTGTTAGAGAAAATAAGTGTGTGGGTGGGGTTATAGTAGGAGACAGGCAAGATTAGGTACGTGGACGTTTGCTGATTGAGTACCTTAAAGTCAATAATAAGGGGTTTCTTGGAGGTGGATGGGCAACCATTGGAGGTTTTTGAGTAATGGGGAGATAAGGACTGAACAGTTTTTCAAAAAACTGATCCAGGCAGCACAGGTTCTGTTCTCTTGTTCTCTCTCTGGACTTAGTCCATTTTCCACATGGGGTTCATGGTCTGGGTCCAACCTGATTATTTACCCTAGTGCTTAGAACAGTGCTTGGCTCATAGTAAGCACTTGAATACCACAATTATTATTATTATTTTTAAATACTCTATTGTACTCTCCCCAGAGCTTAGTATAGTGCTCAGCCCAGGGCAAGTGCTCAATAAATACTATTGTTTGACTGATTAGACCACTTTCATTAATGATCCAATCTAATTAATGATTAGAGAAGCAGAAGATGATTATGATTAATAATTAATGATTAATTAATTAATAATGATTAGAGAAGCAGCGTGGCTCCGTGGAAAGAACCCAGGCTTTGGGTCAGAGGTCATGGGTTCAAATCCCAGTTCTGCCACTTGTCAGCTGTGTGACTTTGGGCAAGTCACTTCACTTCTCTGTGCCTCAGTTCCCGCATCTGTAAAATGGGGATGAAGACTGTGAGCCCTCCATGGGACAACCTGATCACCTTGTAACGCCCCTAGCACTTAGAACAGTGCTTTGCACACAGTAAGTGCTTAATAAATGCCATTATTATTATTATTATTATTATTATCCAAATGGTTTCTATGTTCAGGCCTGGAAGCCTAGCCTGAGAGTAAGAAACCCTGGGTTCCATTTCCTGTTCTACTCTGGGCTTCCTGAGACTTGGGGAAAAGTGTCCAAAGTCTCTGTCTTCTCACCCACTAAAAAAGGGCAAGTGCAAGGGAGGTGCACTGCCTGAATTAATTAATGACTGTAAAGTGCTTTAAGGAGAACAAAGGGGTGAGTGTGTAGAAGGCATTAAGGGAAACTGGTTAGGTGTGCATTAAAAATTCCAGCTGGGAATAAAAATTCATGCTAATGCTCTTATTGTTTTCATTACGCCCCAGAGGGTCCTATGAGAATCTTCACCTTTATCTGGCAGTGCGGGATAGTATCATGTATGGTAGGTTCTAGCCCCAGCATTATTTGGAGTTTTATTATGGGAAGAATGCTATTGTTTGTGGACATGTGTAGAATCAGCTATCACAAAACCACTCAAACGGCAACATCCATGCTCATTACCCTCATCAGCTGTTCCAGACATTTAACTCCCTCCTCAAACCCCCTGTCTCCCCACCTCCCCAATTCCTTGCCTCTAATGATCTGGCCACCTACTTTATTGAAACTATCAGGCATGACCTCCTTAAAATCTCTCCTACTCCTCTACAATCCCTCCCTCCTTCTGCCCCTTCTTTGACTCTCCAAACTTTCCCAGGAGTATCTCAAGAGATCTCCCATCTCACCTCAAAATCTACCCTGTCCATCTGGGCCTCTGACTCCAACCCTTCACATCTAATCTAAACACTTGCCCCCTCCCATCTTCCCTCCCTGAGTGCCATCTTCAACTATTCCTTCTACAATGGCTTCTTTCCCATTATTTTCAAACATACTCCTGTGTTCCCTTTCCAAAAAAACTCCCTCCCTTTAACTCAAGGCTCCCTCCAATTATCACCCCATCTCCCTCCTACTATTCCTCGCCAAACTCTTTAAACTAGTTGTCTACACTCGCTGCCTCCACTTCCCCATCTCTAATTCTCCCTTTGACCTCCTCCCAACATGGCTTCCATCCCCTTCACTCCATGGAAACTGCTCTCTCTCCAACAGCCTCTACTCTAACCTAATTCTTCTCAACCTCTCAGCTACCTTCAACACCTAGGACCACCCCTTTCTCTTGGAAACGTTATCTATCTTGGCTTCACTGACATTGCTCTCTCCTGGTCCTCCTCTAATCTCTCTGGGTGCTCATTCTCAGTCTCTTTCATGGGCTCCTCCTCTGCCCCCTAACCCCTAACTATGGGTGTTCCTCAAGGCTCAGTTCTGGGTACCCTTCTATTCAACGTCTACTCCAGCTCTCTGGAGAGCTTATTTGTCCCAGTGGCTTCAACTGCCATCTCTATGTGGATGATTTTCAAAACTACATCTCTAGTACTAACCCTTCTCTACAGTCTCGCATTTCCCTCCTGCTTTCAGGACATCTCTTTTTGGACATCCCGCCTACTCCTCAAACATGTCCAAAACAGGACTTCTTATCTTCCCACCCAAACACTGTCCTTCCCAAGACTTTCCCATCACTGTAGATAACACCACTATCCTCCCTGTCCCACAACCCTACCACCTTGTTATTTTTTCCTCACCGCATCTCTCATTCCAACCACGTATTCAATCGGTCACCAAATCCTGTCAGTGCAATTAATACGACTGAGTCTACCTTCACAATACCACTAGAACATGCCCATTACTCTCCATCCAAACTGTTACTCCGCTGAACCAGTGACTTAGCGTCTCCCACCATGACTACTGAATCAGCTTCCTTGCTGACCTCCCTAACTCATGTTTCTCTCCACTCCAGTCCAGACTTCACTCTGCTGCTCAGATCATTTTTCTAGAAAACGGTTCAGTCCATGTTTCCTCAGTCCTCAAGAACCTCCATCTACCTCCACAGTGAATGGAAACTCCTTACTATTGGTTTTAAAGCACTCAATCACCTTACCCCCTCCTATCTTACCTCGCTGCTTTCCTACTACAACCCAGCCTACTCACTTACCTTCTCTAATGCCAACCTACTCACTCTACCTCAGTCTCATCTTTCTCGCCCACCGACCCCTTGCCCACATCCTGCCTCTGGCCTAGAATTTCCTCTCCCTTCATATCTGACAGACTATCCATCTCCCCACCTTTATAGCCTTATTAAAGCACATCTTCTCCAAGAGGCCTTCCCCAGCTATTCCCTCTCCCTTCTTCACCACCCCTGCAGTTATATCTGTACCCTTTATTCACCACCACCCTCAGCCCCATGGCACTTAAGTATAGATCCATAATTTATTTTAATGTCTATCTCCCCCTCGAGACTGTAAACTCCTTTGGGGCAGGAAATATGTATACCAACTGTGGTATATTGTATTCTCCCAAGTTTTCAGTACAGTGCTCTGAAAACAGTAAGAACTCAATAAATACAATTAACTGATAGATCATCTTCACCACAAAACATATGATCACTAATGATCACTATCATTCTCTGTCATGTACTCTCTCTTTCTACACATGCACACACATACACACAATTGAGATTTATTGAACACTTAGATTCTGTGTTATTCACCTTCCCCATTAACATAGAGATCTTCCAACCCATGGTTTCCAACTACAAAATAACATATAAGAAAGCAGTCACCTATGTCTTTACTCATGTTGCTTTTTTCTTGACTGAGTACTGCTGCTACAAAAGGAACAATAATTTGCATCTCAATGTCCTAAAGTCAGAATCAATAGTTCAGACTGTAAGCTTGTTATGTGTAGGGAACGTGTCTGCTAATTCTGCTGTAGTGTACTCTCCCAAGCGCTTAGTACAGTGCTCTGAACACAGTAAGTGTTCAATAAATACAATTGATTGATTGATTAATTGTTTTTAATGGACAGAGCTCGGGCCTGGGAGTCAGAAGGACATGGGTTCTACTCCTGGTTCCACCATGTCTGCTGTGAGACTTTAGGCAAATCACTTCATTTCTCTGGGCCTCAGTTATCACATCTGTAAAACTGGGATTAAGAGTGTGAGACCCATCTGGGATAAGGACTGTGTCCATTTTGATTAGAGATGCAGCGTGGCTCAGTGAAAAGAGCCCGGGCTTTGGAGTGAGAGGTCATGGGTTCAAATCCCAGCTCTGCCAATTGTCAGCTGTGTGACTTTGGGCAAGTCACTTCACTTCTCTGTGCCTCAGTTCCCTCATCTGTAAAATGGGGATTAAGACTGTGAGCCCCCTGTGGGATAACCTGATCACCTTGTAACCTCCCCAGTGCTTAGAACAGTATTTTGCACATAGTAAGCACTTAATAAATGTCATTATTATTATTATTATTATTATTATTAACTTGTAGCTACTCCAGCACTTAAAACAATGCTTGGCATATAGTAAATGCTTAACAAATACCGTTATCATCATCATCAAGTAAAGACACATTGAGATATCACTGACCTCTAAAGTTAAAGCATTAAGGGGAACAACTTTACCAGATATTCCTCTTTCACAACTCAATGTTACCAATATGACACATCCTGACCCATGAGAACTCACAACTCTAATGGGGGAAAAATTAATTGGAATTAAAATTTCCCTCAAGAAATTACCTTTTCCAAGTCATTACATTAAAAACAATGATTCTCAATAAAAACAGAATGACCTGAGGCTCAACAGGGATATTAATTTTACTGCACAATAGTCACTAGTAGTGGTTTAAAATATATTTAGAATAATTTATTTCGACATAGCTTCCAATTCTCCTGGTTTCACAAGGCAATAGTTTTTTTTCCAATCCCAAACTTAATTACTTCATATATTTAACACTGGAAAAAGTTCATGGAGATACCATACAGTTCTTTATGGCGCTTGTAATTTTTAAAGCCCTGCACAAATAGTTACTAATAAATCATCTCTCCTTTAACACTCCCACCCTTCAGGGAGAGGGTGACTTCCTCCCTATAGGAGAAATTAACAATGAGTGAAGACTATTCCACCCTTGAAAAGCAATACCTGCAAAGGTTGCAGGGAATGAGACTACAACACTTCCCTATTCAATAACCTCTTCTCCCAGCAGAGCTGCCAGAACTCTACACTAGATAAATATTTATCATCATCATTAATCGTCTTTCTTCAGTGCTTACTGTGTGCAGAGCACTGTACTAAGCGCTTGGGAAGTACAAGTTGGGAACATATAGAGACAGTTCCTACCCAACAGTGGGCTCACAGTCTAAAAGGGGGAGACAGAGACTTTGCTCTGGTGGGTTTTTTTGTTTTAGTATTTTTATGGCATTTGTTAAGGGTTCACTATGTGCCAGGCAAAAGCTAATCAGGTTGGATGTAGTTCCTGTCCCAAATAGGACTCACAATCCTAATCCCCATTTTATGGATGAGGTAAGTGAGGCTCAGAGAAGTTAAGTGACTTGCCCAAGGTCACAGAACAGACAAGGGGTGAAGCTGGGATTAGAATCCAGAACCTTCTGTGACCTATCCACTACCTCACGTTGCTTCTCAATGGTGTTCCTTCATAATTTTAAGCATACCATCTGTGAATTCCTCAATCTCCCTACTGATTGACTATAATAATGTTTTCAGTTTTAGAATACAATTCCCTGGGGGCACAATATCTAGTTCCCAAACAGCACCATGTAGAGATAAAAGTTCAGTAAATCTTAGGTAATTATGATAATATTAAATAGAATAATAGAATATAAAATCCAGAGCATCATGAAGTCAAAGTGATTCAAAAGTTTAACTGGCACATTTCTTCAAGTTTCTTCCACCAAAGAATCTCAGTGCTCCTAAGAGTGACTGGTATGCTTCTTCCCTAGGCTGTAAACATTGTGGGCAGGGAATATGTCTACCAACTCTGTTATACTGTACTCTCCCAAGCACTTAGTACAGTGTTCTGCACTCGAGAAGCCCTCAATAAATACAGTTGATTTTAGAGCAAGGTATATGTTTGAAAAGCCTTCCTCTCTCATTCAAACCACATATTTTCAATCACCTTGCCCCTTCCTACCTTACCTCGCTGCTTCAAGTGAAGAATTTATACTCCTACTGCCTTGCCTAAACTATACACAACTCTAAAAAGAGCATGACTGCCAACAGGACTACACACTGCAGAGAAGGAAGAAGGGATGAAGTTGAAGGAAATGGTTTATCGCTGTCATGAAAAAAATAGACCTACTGCCCTGACGCCTAACAACTACCACTAAAACATCCAGAGCTTCTGAACCCCAATTCACAAACAACAGCCTGGAAGCCAGAAGGATCTGGGTTCTTATCCCAGCTCCACCACTTGTCTGCTGTGTGATCCTGAGCAAGTCACTTCACCTTTCTGTACCTCAGTTAACTCATCTGTAAAAAAAAAATGGGGATTAAGATTGCATACCCCATGTGGGACATGGACTGTGTCCAACCTGATTAGTTTGTATCTACCCCCTCGCTTAGTACAGTGCCTGGCACAAAGTTAAGCACTTAAATACCATAAAAAAAACTAACTAAACTTTCATATTATTTCCACTAAAAATGAAGAAAGAGAGTCAAGTATGGCTTGGCTTAAAAAAAAAGCTTTACTCATTGCAAGATGATTTTAAAAGTCTGCCTCCAGCCAAACCTAGATCTTATCAGCAAAAGGCAAAAACTGGTTAGCCACAGAGTATAGTTCAGAATGGCTTTTAAATCATCCAACACTTTGAAGGTGATAGTTTTTAATTAACATGAGAGCAATAAAATGGGGCAACTGCTGGCCTAGCTGCAGTAGCTGGGCCTGGGAGTGGGAAGATCCAGGTTCTATTCCTGGTTCTGCCACTTGCCGGCTATATAGCATTTGGGTAAGTCATTTAACTTCCCTATGTCTCAGTTTCCTCACATGTAAAATGGAAATTAAATACCTGGTCTTTCATGTGGGACAGGGACCTTGTCTCTCCTGATTGCCCTGTTTCTGCACCAGTGCTTTAGTACAATGCTTGGCATGTAGTAAGTGCTTGAAAACTACATCATTATTATTATCATTATACAATCTCTGAACTTGAAAAAATTATTATGAACAACTGTCAACCCAACTACCACAAGTTGTTCAAGGTGGGGTTCTAGTCAGGAAATCCAAGGGGAATAGTGAAAATATTGCATAACCTTGGCATTATCCTTGACTCATCTTTCTATTAATCAATGAGCTTTATTAAGCGCTTTGTGCAGAGCACTGTACTAAGTGCTTGAGAGAATACAATACTGTCTCATTCAAACCACATATTCTTCTATCACCTTGCCCCTTCCTACCTTACCCCGCCAGCAACATGCAGTCTCAGATGAGATGCCAAAGTTCCAGGTTGCCAGCAGATCTAAGGTTTTAATTGTTGCTGCGTTCTTCATTCATTCATTCAATCGTATTTATTGAGTGCTTACTGTTTGCAGAGAACTGTACTAATTCTTATTGTAAAATTATAATTCAAGGCCAGTATCTGATCTAGTCAATCTTTTTTTGGCTGCTATTACTTTGTATTTAATATCTATTCACAATACCCTCCTTGAGAAACCATGGCAACTCTGTAATTTGCTTCCAAGTCAAAAGCTCTGGTCCAGGCACTAAATGGAAAAAGGTAAAAGCTGGGATCCCAACCCATATTAATGATGAACACTGTGAGCAGGAAGAGGGACTGGGGAAGGAGGGAGAAAGGAAATCTCTACAACCAGAAAAATGAATACTCAGGGATATTTGAAAATAACACACAACCATTTCTGTTTTGTTCCAAATTCAGAAAAAACACATTGATTCCTTTTGGACCTCTCCATTCTTCTGTAAATCCTGCATCGCTTATCCAACCAGTTGTCTGAATTCTCCTAACCCCTTGTGAACTTCCATATTAATCCCATGACAAAGGACGGTCCATAAGGCCAGAAGAGGAAATCATCATTTTTAAAGGCTATTAATGAACCAGTAATAGTAGTACTACATTGACAAACCCAATTTTTAAATGTTTATAATGGTATAGTGGATTTGTTTCAAAGTATTCCCAAGATCCTGCCCTCAACTCTTAACTTTCATTTACGGATCTCAAAAATGTTTTCCAGTCTCTCTAACTACGTACTGAAACAGAACATGCAAGGTGACCTAAGCATTGTGCTTCCAGAAAGAAGATGAGATTTAGAGGTGTTAGTAATCCAACCCGAATCCAATAGCTTTGCAGATGCTAGTTAATTTGGCACAGAGGATGAATTTCAGCAAATTAAGGATGAGCTGAAAAACAAATAAATGGTCACACAGTTTTAAAAAAAAAAATCAATGAAATCAACAGCCAATGTTATGTATTTCTCTGGTTCTTCAGTAAATACAAGCAAGCATAGATTATCCTTGCAACTGACATTTTACCTCCGAGTTAGAAGTACAAAACATCATGCCAGGTTTGCAGCTCATCTGAAAGACTCAGTAATATGATAAATCTCCTAAATCTGTTATTATCAACTAAATATATTCCCTTCTTCTTAGCTAGTGCTTGAAATTGATCGGCTCAGTTCTGAATATTCAAACATGCTGCCAAAACTTCTGTGTGTACAGCAGTTATATGAAATGGCAAAGAATTATGCCCACAATACATTAATTCTCCATCGACTTCACATGATTTTATAACATGCCTGTATTCAGCCAATGCCTTGTAAAAGCAGCTCAAGAGATCCTAAAAGTTGACACAACTTTTTCAGACTTCCCGGATGCACCTCACACCTGACCCATTACTTCCCGTGAAACAGCAACTCCCGAACAACTATGCAGCTGTTATGACAGTTATTATATCAACATCGAGACAAATTTTTCAGAGTTCAAACACTTCATATAAAATAACAGTAATAATTGTGGTATTCGTCCCATGCTTACTAAGTGCCTGCACTGTACTAAGCGCTGAGATAGATACAAGGTAATCAGGTTGGACACAGTCCCTGTCTCACTCAGGGCTCACAGTCTTAATCGCTATTTTACAGATGAGGTAACTGAGGCACAGAGAAGTTAAGTGACTTGCCTAAGGTCACGCAGAAGACAAGTGGCAGAGCCAGGACTAGAACCCAGGT
The DNA here is from genome assembly GCF_015852505.1 of Tachyglossus aculeatus. Taxonomy (NCBI): domain Eukaryota; kingdom Metazoa; phylum Chordata; class Mammalia; order Monotremata; family Tachyglossidae; genus Tachyglossus; species Tachyglossus aculeatus. The sequence continues at coordinate 21,985,861 of NC_052077.1, read as the reverse complement.
CCTTCTGACTCCAGTGCGCAGGCTCTATCCACTGCGCCATACTGCTTCTCTATTATATGTTCTCACAGTAGAATGATGACACATCATAACTCAACTCTGAGAATCTGTATTAAAAAGACAGACTTTGAATGAGTCAATAAGTGTATAAGCTTCTTCCACTGGGATGGTCATCAGCCAAGCTCAGGTAATGAATAACCCTGATTCACGTAAGGGAATTCTACTTAGTCACTGAGATGTTTCACTGAGACTTGTACTGACAGGTGGAGAACACGGGTAATCTTATTCTGCACAAACACGGAGATGGTTTTTCTAAACTGACATTGTTGATCAAAATGAGTCACTATATTAGAGAAATTTCAAAAAATTCAAAAGTTACTTCATTCCTAAACTGTCAGGGACACCCTTTGAGACGGTAGCTATTTAAAGAGGTTGGTCCTTACATCTCTTACTTTGTTCATGGAATTAAGCCTTGCCCTATGTATTGTCAAAGAATCCATCAGGCCTCGTACGGATTCATTGAGTGAGGCTTATTTTTCAATTTAGTCACTTGTACCACAATTCAAAGAGTGATTTCTAATGCTGATTAGGAAAAAAAAGCCTACTAATCATAATTATAAATAAAAATTGAGCTCCTGCCCAGAGATGTGCTGAAATGATTCCAATTGTATGCCATGCTCTTCCCCCTCAGTGCATACATAATTTAAAATAATATATATAAAAACAACATTTTCAACAGTGAGATTCATCCTGCATGCATTTGTGAAGATATCTAAATAACTGCCTGTCCACTGTGTGCATATAAAGGTAGTTCTTGGTCATGCTCATAGAGCACGGTCCCAGAAGGACCTTAGGCAAGTCACTTCACTTCTCTGTGCTTCAATTACCTCATCTGTGAAATGGGGATTAAGACTGTGAGCCCTATGTGGGACAGGGACTGTGTCCAACCTGATAAACTTGTTTCTACCACAGTGCTTAAAATAGTGCTTGATACATAGTAAGTACTTAACAAATTCCATCATTATTATATGTTTACCATGTTACCACTGTTTTAGTAACTGCTTCCTGGAATCCTTATCTTCCCAAGGTTCTGCTGTCCTTTTCCCAATCACCATCAGATTAAAGTGGGTGGTGGCTGTTCAATCTTATTCTTGGTGCTGCGTCAAGACTGCAACAAGGAACCTGGAAGCTGGTATCAGACTCTGATTTTGATCCACTGGGATACTCTTTCAAATCAACTGGCTACAGCCTCATCATCAATCTTTGTCTGAGTCACCTGGGAGCTACTGTGTGCTGATGACCATTCCCTAAAAGCACTCATAAAAGACAACACGCAGATTATGAATCACTTCACAAAAATAAATCACAAAAATAAAGACCAAGGCTATGTATCAGTCTGCATTAATGAACACCAACACCCAGTCATCAGTAACCACTGTACTCAAGCAGCATATTCTCCAGAAGACAAAGTTGATATTCAAAGTACTCTTTAGAAAAAGAACGGACTGAATTTGGTGCCAAGAGGGCCTCAAGATTTATAACCAACGAAAGTCTACAAGGCTGAACTTAGCTGTTTCGGGGGGTTTTGGCTCCTAGACCTGGGCCTACCATAGAAGACACAGCCAGCTTCTCTAGCAGTTCCTTCAGCATCACTTATAAATAGCAAGGCAAGATCACAAAAAATCTTGGACTGTAGTTGCCCCACCAATTCTGAGGCAACGCTCATCACCACAAAGCCTCCCTGGGTAGGACATGTGAGAAGAATTAATTATAGCATGATGTCCAAGCTCTGCTATAAGAACTGAAGTGGGCTAAACCAAATTTACTAGCATAATGGTCCTACTTCTTTTTCATAATTTCTGCCATCCAAGAACAGGAGAGGGTCTAACAACAAGGTAAGTAGAAGAAAAAAATTTTTAAAAAGAAAGAGGAAAGGAGAAAAGAAGGAAAAAAGGTACGAGGACATGGAATTACAACTCCTTCTTGTCATTTATATTGCTATATTGTACTCTCCCAAGGGTGTAGTACAGTGCTCTGCACACAGTAAGTGCTCAAAAAATACAATTGACTGGTACCTACCCAGGAGTTCCCTCAACTCCGAGGCTGAATCTGAGCCTCTCTCTTCCTACCCCAGGTTACACACATCTCCACAAGCCTGTACCCACAGCTCTAGCTCGGAAACAAAACAGCCTGCTGCGGAATGTCCAATATCAACCAATGAAGCACACTCTATTTGTAAGAGACAGGGGAAAAAAAAATCAGTGCTTTCTAAAATGCCCTGCTCTAAAGCCGCGCCTTAATGAATACATGAACATGAGTTTCTTCGCCAGTTACAAAGAACTACACTTGTTTTCCCAGTTGTGCCAGATAAGAAAAGAAGTTCAAAGTATGCCATCATATGCAGCTAATACATTGTTTCCATTTATAATACAGCAATGATGGGGTAAGATTGACATTTAGTCACCAAAGAACCCTAAACTGAAGTCATAATTCAGAAATGTAATTCTCGGTAAAAATAACTGTAATAACCAAAAATGCTCTACAAAAAGTGATATGTACTTTTCCAGCATGTTCACAGCCTACTAAAATATCTTTGTATCTGCATCATGTGTTTTTAAACTATCTTTATAGGAACTACAACAAATGATAGATTATGCATAGTACAAACATGGAGGAGTAATTTGGATTTTAGTTATCTATGGAACAACAATAAATTAATCAGTTGAGAGAAACTCAAAAGAAGTAGAACAGCATGTTGTCAAACTGTTACTGGAGTGTTCTATGCTGCAGAGAACACCTGTGATAAGGAAATGACAGAGGAAAAATAAGAGAGAAATTCAAAAAAAGTAGAACAGCATGTTGTAAAACTGTTACAGGAGTCTGCTATGCTGCAGAGAACACATGTGATAAGGAAATGACAGAGGAAAAATAAGTACCCACAATATTCTACATCAAAAAACAGTTATAAAAATCTAATTACATTTGAATTCTGCAGCTTTTGCCAATTTTTGTCACAACCTAAACATTATGTCCATTCAAATTCTGTCTGAGAATTTCACCTTTTCTCCCTTTAAACAATTTATGGCTTTGAAATACATGAGAATTAAACAAAATAGCCCACAATGGTTCCAATCAGCCATTTTAAGTAGATACGCACGCAAACCGTGGCATTTGCACGGTATGTAATTTTTCTGATCGGCCTAAACGGTTCATTTGAAGTGGGTTGCTCTATTTTATGTGCCTATATCTACATATGTGCCCTAAAATCTTTGCAGAAAGGAAGCAGAGCAACCCAGGAAAATTTTCACAAAACCAAGCTACTGTGTGAGATTTTTCAGGAGTGAAATTTGGGCTTCAAAATGGAAAAATTATCGTAACATAGATCTATTATGACTGTCAATAATATACAATTTTAAAATAGTCTCCCCTTATCCATGTGGAAATTTAACCATGATCCATGAAGAGTTTATTGAGCTATTGCTGATTGGTTGGTCACTCTGCCATCATCCACTGGAATCCCTGGCCCTAAGGCTATCCCTGAGACAAAATTAGGCCACTTGGACGACACCACATCTAGACTGTAAACTTGTGGTGGGCAGAGAATGTTGTCTACAAACCCTGTTGTATTGTACTCTCCCAAGTGTTTAATACAGTGCTCTGCACACAGTAAGCACTCATCAAATATGATTGATTGATCGATTCCGGCTTTGAATTTCAAGGTGATTGGAATACCTGCGACTGCTCAAGAAATTGGCTTAAGCCAAATGGGGCTTTCAGAGACCCCTACTTTAGACCTCAGTTCTATTTTCTCTGTGTTCTTTGTCCTTCTGTCTCAATCCTCATACTTCCCATTCAGCTCTTTGCCCCTTACCAGACCTCCACCCAATTCCTCTTACATTCTTTGGAAAGAAGAACTAGACAGAGGTTCTTTATGCAGAGAACCAAGTCATTACTTCTTTAACTAAAGGCTTACTATATGTCAATTATTGAGTTAGACTCTGGGATAGATGCAAGTTAACAACAATAGTTATTATGGTATTTGTAAGCACTTATGTGTCAAGCATGGTGCTAAACCCTAGGGTAGATATAGAATATAGAATAAAGAGATCTGATCTAGTCCCTGTCTCACTGGGGCTCACAGTCTAAGGTGGAGGGAGAACAGATTTGTGACCCCCATTTTAAGTTAATCAGATGGGACCCAGTGCCTTCACCTATGGACGTTCCCAATCCCTCTCTCTCTTGTGGAGAACTCAAGACTCCACCTATGTTTCTGTTTCCATTGATTTTCTTTCCAGATCATACTAAATCTAAAAGAGCATCAATGAACTGCACTTTCCTGTGGCCTTATTGAACAGTTGCCCTGGGACTGTTCGATAGACATATTGTTGTGTTATACTCTCCCAAGCGCTTAGTACAGTGCTCGGCAAACAGTAAGCGCTCAATAAACACAACTGAATGAGGTGTTGGACCCGAGATGGCACTTCCTGTTCTGCACTTGATTATTAGGTGTGTCAAGCTGGCTTTCCTAAGAAACAGAAGCAGTGCCATTAGAGGGCCAGAACAGACCAGGCCACCCATTCCTGCATTTAGTAATACCTCCTTCTCTCATAATAATAATGATAGCATTTATTAAGTGCTTACTATGTGCAAAGCACTGTTCTAAGTGCTGGGGAGGTTGCAAGGTGATCAGGTTGTCCCACGGGGGGGCTCCCAGTCTTCATCCCCATTTGACAGATGGGGGAACTGAGGCACAGAGAAGTGAGGTGACTTGCCCAAAGTCACACAGCTGACAGTTGGCGGAGCTGAGATTTGAACCCATGACCTCTGACTCCAAAGCCCGGGCTCTTTCCAGTGAGCCACGCTTCCCTTCCCCACAGCACCTGTATATATGTATATATGTTTGTACATATTTATTACTCTATTTATTTTACTTGTACATATCTATTCTATTTATTTTATTTTGTTAGTATGTTTGGTTTTGTTCTCTGTCTTCCCCTTTTAGACTGTGAGCCCACTGTTGGGTAGGGACTGTCTCTATATGTTACCAATTTGTACTTCCCAAGCGCTTAGTACAGTGCTCTGCACATAGTAAGCGCTCAATAAATACGATTGATGATGATGATGATTTAGTTGCCGAGCAGTGCAATAATAATAATAATAATAATAATGATGGCATGTGTTAAGTGCTTACTATGTGCCAAGCACTGTTCTAAGCACTGAGATAGATAGAAAGTAATCAGGTTGTCCCACGTGGGGCTCACAGTCTTCATCCCCATTTTACAGGTGAGGGAACTGAGGCTCAGAGAAGTTAAGTGACTTGCGCCAAGTCCCACAGCAGGCATGAGGCCGAGCCGGGATTCAAACCCATGACCTCTGACTCTGAAGTCCGGGCTCTTTCCACTGAGCCATGCTGCAATAAGATGCCTGGGGGAACTCTGACCTGCTTCTAACATACCCTTAAACTGTGAGCTTCATGTGGGACAAGGGATTGTGTCCCATCTGATTATCCTAGCCTTTAGTACATTGTTTGGCACTTAATACATACAGAAAAAAACACTATAATCATACCATCACCGCCATGCACATTCTACTCTTTCCTCTCCCACTCTTATTAACCTAGCTCTGATCCCTTCCCTGAACTCCTTTACTCCTATAAGCATTAAGGGCTGCTTTCTGGAGAAGTTGTTGCTGAAATGGTCTGAATCCTGAGTAGCTTGCACACACTTTCTCATCAATATAGGCAGGGGTGAAAAGAGTGAGTTTCACAGACTGGGGGCTAAAGGAGAAATACAAAGCCCTTTAAGGGGCTCCAAGGATTGCCGATGGATGCATAACCATAATAAAATGGACCCTTGAAAGTCTCCAGGGCCCTGAGGCAACCATCCAAGCTGCCTAGTGGTAGTTACTGATCAATGTTGATGCAGAGGTAGGAAAGGGAGAGGCTTTGGAGCTAATAAGAGTAACTAAGATCATTCAATCAGTAGTATTTATTGAGTACTTACTGTGTGCAGAGCACTGTACTATGCATCTGGGTGAGTCCAAAAGAGTAAGTAAGCACAGTCCCTAAGTTTCATTTGAGTCACATCCATTTGAATTTGTTACCCAGGGGCATGCAATTTACTTTCAGACTGCTTCATCATCATCTGTAATTAGTGAGCTGATATTGAACAAGAAGCAGCATGGCCTAGTGGACATAGTATGGGCCTGGGCGTCAGAAGGACCTGGGTTCTAATCCCAGCTCTGCCACTTATAATAATAGCAATGGCATTTATTAAGAGTTTACTATGTGCAAAGCACTGTTTTAAATGCTGGGGGGGGGGGGGAGGGATACAAGGTTATCAGGTTGTCCCACGTGGGGCTCAAAGTCTTAATCCCCATTTTCCAGATGAGGTAACTGAGGCACGGAGAAGTTAAGTGACATGCCCAAAGTCACACAGCTGACAAGTGGCGGAGCCAGGATTTGAACACACGACCTCCAACTCCAAAGCCCATGCTCTTTCCACTGAGCCACGCCACTTGTCTGCTGTGGGACTTTGGGCAAATAACTTCTCTGAGCATCACATCTGTAAAATGAGGATTAAGACTGTGAGCCCTATGTGGGTCAGGGGCTGTGGCCACCTGATTAGCTTGCATCTACCCCATGCTTAGTATGGTATATGGCACATTCTAGGCGTTTAAATACCATAACTTTCTGACCCTCCTCGAAAAAAAAAAAGCTAGGAACAATATCCCTGTCATCCCTTCATTGTTCTCTAATATTTTCCTTATGTATTCACTTACCTTCTCTCTGAGCTTTATACCAGAAGTATAAAGAGAGCATAGTAGGGCCACACAGGTTGTTGGAAAGAATGAAAATAGGCCAGACACTAAGGAAGAAAGAGTGAAGGGTACAAAGACAGAGCTAAAGTCAGAGAGAGGGAGAGCAGCTATGGAACCAAGACTAACTGCAGGAGACAGTGTGAAAGCCAGCTAAGGGCTTTAAAGATTCCACAATCGCTACAAATAGTCTTGGCCCAGTAAGTCTTAAAGGATATCAAACTGAGTCAGAAAAGAGTTGGAAATCCACTATTCATTGGATTTATTGTGATAGAAGGAAGGATCACTCAGTAATGACAAACTAACACAGGATATCTTTAAATAATGACCCAGAGTCAATATGAGGAAAGAGACAGAGTGACTAGATGCAGCCAGCAACTGTGGAAACACTTACAGACTAGACATTTTAACAGTTTTTCTTGGATCTGTAGCTCGGTTATTGTTAAGGATTTGTTCTTTTCCATTTACAAAAACAAGAAGCAAATACAAACACTCCAGCAGCCACACAGTAAACAAAACAGGCAATGTGTGAAAGTATGGAGGAGACAGAATGGGTCACCCTGCTGCCAGCCATCTATTTGATTCAATATGAGTACTAAATATATAAATACACAAATCTTAAATAAATAACAACTAATTTGTAATTCAAGAAGCAAGTCAAGGCTTATAGAGGCCTTTTGTTAGATTTTCCGTAAACACTTGGCTGGTGTCTGTAATTAAACAGGTTTATCTGGGTCTATCACACAACTGTAATACAGTTCTGACCAGATTTTTAAAGAGATAATTTACCTAATGGATATCTTTTGATGCATAAAGCACTTTCCAAGTGCATACAGAACATTCCATGTATTTTCTTATGCAACCTCTGATTTTTGAAAACTAAAAACTACCCATATTTACTCATATAATTGCTTAATCTCACTTTTGAGGAGAAAACCCAAGATAATTTTTATAGCACATAATTTTAGGGAGTGATGAACAAGTCTTCGGATTTGTAGGGGGAATGTGAAGGAGCAGAAAGGTCAGAACAAGACAAAGCAAGTGAGAAGAGTTAATTCACTGAGAATGTAGAACCAGGGGAGGTGTGTGACCAGTACAGCATGGGGGAGTGAGGGGAGTTAATTCACTAAACCAGCACTTGGGAGAGTGCAATGAAGTATTCTCCAGCACTCTTATCTTCTTCCTTCTCCCCTTATTGCTAGACTTGATTCCCTGAATCTCCCCTCCCCTTTTTTGAGAGTGCAAAAATTATGCTAAGAAGTGGGGCAATTATACAAGTAAAAGCAGTAATGGGACATCGGATTTGAAAAATTATTCTAAAATGCGAATTTTTTGTGGTATTTGTTAAGCACTTCCTATGTCAAGCACTGTTCTAAGCTCTGGGATAGATATAAACTATATAAAGTCCCTGTCCCACATGGGGCTCACAGTCTAAGTATTCCATTCAATCATATTTATTGAGCGCTTACTGTGTGCACAGCACTGTACTAAGCGCTTGGGAAGTACAAGTCGGCAACATATAGAGACGGTCCCTACCCAACAGCGGGCTCACAGTCTAGAAAGTAGGAGAGAGCAGGATTTAATCCCCCATTTTACAGTTAAGGAAACTGAGGCATAAATAAATTAAGTGGCTTGCCCAAGGCCACACAGCAAGCAATTGGCAGTCAGGATTAGAACCCAGGTCCTCTGACTCTTAGGCCCCTGCTCTTTCCACTAGACCATGCTGCTTCTCTTTATAAATCAATCATATTTATTGAGCGCTTACTGTGTGCAGAGCACTGTACTAAGCGCTTGGGAAGTACAAGTTGGCAACATATAGAGACAGTCCCTACCCCAACAGTGGGCTCATTAGTGATATTCATTGAGCATTTATTATGTGCCAAGCACAATACTAAGCACTGGGGCAGATACAGTTAGGATGATCAGGCAGGACAATAGGGGCTCACAATCTAGGAGGAAGTGAAAGTAGTTATTTAATCCCCATTTTGCAGAAGAACCAGGCAGATAAGTGACATACCTAAAATCAGGCAGCAGACAAGTGGCAGTCAGGAGTAGAGCCTAGTGTGTGTTCTATCTGCTAGGCCGTGCAAATGTGGTGTTTGTTGAGTGCTAACTATGGGCCAAGCACTGAGGTAGGTGCAAAGTCATGCAGGCCTTATCCCACAGGAGACTCGGTGACTAAAGATCATTCTACTTATTCATTCATTCCGTCGTATTTATTGAGCGTTTACTGGGTGCAGAGTACTGTACTAGTATTCTTATGCTAGATTTGGAGTGACTAACTTCATATTTTCTCCCACTGAATGGAAAACTTGCCCTCTAGACTATCCTAAAAATGTTATGTCTAAACAGCCTGTAATGAAAACTCTGACAAATAGAGAAAGAATAGGTTAAACTCATACCCACAATGCTCTCTGCATTTCCGACTGATAGCTCTGAACTCCTTAATGGCATGTCCTAGAAAAAGTTCTTGGGGAAAATTAAAAATAAAATAAAACCTGTGTCCCATAAAAGTTAATTAGAAATTATTCTGATAAGTGCAGAGAATTTTTTCGCAGCTGCATCAATTACCTTCTCTTGGGAAAAAAACAGTGAATAAAATCTAGAAAGAATCTGAGTGTTTGATGAATTGATCCATAGCATCAATCATCCTTGCACCCAATGTTGAGAGAGCTTATTCATCAATCAATCAATCAATCACTGGGCGTAGAGCACTCAGCTAAGCACTTGGGAGAGTACAACATAAAGTGGAAGACATTCCCTGCCCAAAAAGACCATACAGTCTAGAGGAGTGTATAAGTATTTCAAGTTTAGTGTGCATTAGTATTTTTATTGAATATACTGGTAAAAGGCTACACTGCAGTGATGAAACGAGCCCTCCCTCCCACTTATTTAGAACAAAGCCCACATTTTCATATAAATTAGGTGGCAATTAACAGATGGGGTGAGAAATCTACAAAGCAAAATAGTATCTCACACATTCCTGCCCTGAGGAATATACAAATACACGATCCCTCAATTTATCTCCCTATGTAAGATCATTAAAGTGCAATCAAAAACAAGAAAACCATTTTGTTTTTCAACTGGAGACCCCCCTGAGAGTCTCAGGAGTCCAAATGAAAAGCCAGGGAAATTGAATCGGCATTTCCTTCAACTGCTTTTCAACAAGAGCTCTGAGAACACTTTCTCAACTTGGAATAACAGGTGAAACAATACTTTTTCCAATCAAACACCCCACACTAACCAAGGACCTGTCAGAGGCCGGAATTAAGGTCGCATCTCCAAGAGCCCTCCCCCAATTAAGCCCTCTTTTCCCTGGGCTTCCTCTCCCTTTTGTGTCATCTATGCCCTTGGGGCTGTGACCTTTGGGCATTTGATATTTGCCCCAGCCTCAGCCCCTCAGAACTTATGAACATAACTATTTATATATCATAAATTACTTATATTAATGTCTGTCTCCCCCTCTAGGCTGTAAGCTCATTATGGGCAGGGAACATGTCTACCAACTATGTTGTATTGTAATCTCCCAAGTGATTAGTTCAGTGCTCTGCACACAGTAAGCACTCAATAAATAAACCCAGTGTGGGCAGGGATTGGCTCTCTGTTGCTGAACTGTACTTTCCAAGCACTTAGTACAGGGCTCTGCACACAGTAAGTGCTCAATATATACAATTGAATGAATGAATGAATACCACTGATGATGATGACTCTAGCAAAGGGTGCATAGAGAAATGCGAGGTGTTAGTACACCCCGCCTTACCCAGCCATCAGAAACTAAAAACTACAAAGTCAGAAGCTTGAATGGATCGAGGAGCAGACAAAGCAAGTGTCCGGCTAAACTCAGTGCTTTACACATAGTGAGCGCTTAATAAATGCCATCATTATTATTATCTCCTGACGCAGTCTGAGAAACCTCTGGGGGAAAATATTGCAAGTAGGTGGTCCTCATGAATTACACTAGTGCAGTGAAAGTGTGATATGCATGTGCTAGTTTGGTCTTTCTTTTGAAGTCAACTCTTGCCAGGAGTCGAAAAAGGCAGCATTTATATCCTCTACCAATTTGGAAGCTCAAAAACAGGAAGGAATGAAACTGAACTTCCACGTGGCACTGCATGTTGCCATTTCAAAAACACACCCCTCCCAATCCTAGGCTGGCAGCCAATCTCTTTTGACAACGGTACTTAGTGAAAGGAACATATCTTAAAAATCCCATGGCATGCTTAAAAAAGGATCATACTGACCCTGACGCTAAAGCAGCATCTAACTTGTCCAGGAAACCCTTAGTGGGAGAAGTAGTAGTCGTAGTAATTGAGCATCCACTGGGTCCACTGTACTAGGTGCTTTGGGAGTTCAGAAAAATGGAGTGACATGTTCCCTGACCACAAGGAGTTTACACTGAGGAGAATGAGTTAGGTCATTGGCAGATAATGTTCTGCTGATGAGAGAGGCTTTTTGTGACAGCTAATAATAACTCAATAATGTTTACTGAACACTTTCTATAGGCAGACCACTGTACTAAGCACTTTGGGAGAGTACATTAGAGTTGGTAGACATGATCTGTGCTCTCGAGGATGTCCTCTCTACTCATATTTATTCACCCGTATTTTTTCCTATCCCCTTCTTCCCCCTCCACACCCGCCAACCTTCTCTCCCAATTCTTCCTAGCTGGGGCCCTACACTATCAGAGCAGTGAAAATGATACTTCTTGGTGGCTTAAAAATGATGATAGAAGTTTCTGGTAAAACTTCGAGATCAAGCGTTTTGTAAAGAAAAGATGTCTGTGGGATCCAAGTAGAGCTCCGACTTCGATTTAAGGGACCCTTTCATTGGTTCCGCTTTGTTCTAGATTTGATCTCTTTCAAGGACACCCTGTACTGGAACCTCGTGTGGTTAAGGGCCAGCAGGTTACCCGGGCAAAACAGGTATGGAGCATTAGGGGGAGGAAATCTTTCTTTCCGTTAATCAAAAGGATAAAGGCGATTAAGCTGGAATTGTTCTCAATGACCTATATAATTTCATCAGCACTCCTGTGGCTATTGGTCGAGGGCAGCTAGCTTCCTAATAAGATGAATTTGGTAGCACAGCAATTCCAGGCGAAGGCCAAAGAGTCGAGCCAATCACTTGGGGAAATGGAAAAATTATTTGGGGCCGATTGCTCCACGGACTTTGTTCTTGCCCCCTCCTCTTGGAGAGCCTAGTTTCCCTCCTTTCCCTGAATATCTTCTCAGGACAGATCCAGCAAGGGATGGTGACTGGATCTGTTTGGAAGAAGCTGGCCTGGAAATAGGCTTAATCATCATTCACGTTCACACAGCTCCCTGAGTTAAAAGCGAAACAGTTTCCACCTCTGGCTGAAAGCCGCAGACCTTAGCAAACCAACAGGGCAGGACAGTCACTTTACCCGCCCAACGGGAGAGTGGAACGGCCTCAGCTAACCGGGAACAAAACGTTCATTCAATTGGTAGAGAAGCGGCATGGCTTAGATAGAGCACAGTCCTGAGAGTCAGAAGGTCATGGGTTCTAATCCTGACTCCACCAATTGCCTGCTGTGTGACCTGAAGTCACTTCACTTCTCTGAGCCTCAGTTCCCTGATCTGTCAAATGAGGATTGAGACTGTGAGCTCAACCTGGGATAGGGACTGTGTCCAACCCAATTTGCTTGTCTACGCCTCAGCGCTTAGTACAGTGCCTGGCACATAGTAAGTGCTTAACAAATACAATTATTACTATGGGTAAAGGTATCTCGAGAAAGTTTGACCCTTTTCCATCAGCCCGTGCAATCAGGTCAGGGTTACAGACCCCATAAATGGCTCCTCCCTTCATGCCTGGGGCAGGGCGGTTTAATGGAAAGAGCATGGGCTTAGGAGTCAGAGGTCGTGGGTTCTAATCCTGCTCTGCCACTTATCAGCTGTGTGACTCCGGGCACGTCACTTAACTTCTCCATGCCTCAATTACCTCATAGGTAAAATGGAGATTAAGACTGTGAGCCCCACGTGGGACAACCTGATAACCTTTTATCTACCCTAACGCTTAGAACAGTGCTTGCCGCATAGTAAGTGCTTAACAAATACCATCATCACTATTATAAAAATCTCCCGGTCCTCCGACCCCAGGGGGCGGTTGGAAGGCAAGGATCGCCCCCCTCACCCCGCGTTATTCCCAGCTCCTGCCCGGTTCCTTTGTTCTTTTCCCACTTGCTGAGAAGCAGCATGGCCTAGTGGCTAGAGCACGGGCCTGGAATTCAGGATGTCATGGATTCTAATCCCGCCTCTGCCACTTGCCAGCTGTGTGACTTTGAGCAAGTCACTTAACTACTCTGATCCTCAGTTACCTCATCTGTAAAATGGGGATGAAGACTGTGAGCCCCCCGTGGGACAACCTGATCTCCTTGTAAACCCCCCCACCCCCAGTGATTAGAATAGTGTCTCCCCCTTTTAGACTGTGAGCCCACTGTTGGGTAGGGACTGTCTCTATATGTTGCCAATTTGTACTTCCCAAGCGCTTAGTACAGTGCTCTGCACATAGTAAGCGCTCAATAAATACGATTGATGATGATGATGCTTTGCACATAATAAGCACTTAATAAATGCTATTATTATTATTACCCCAGCATTTAGAACAGTGCTTGGCAAGTTTTAGACTGTGAGCCCACTGTTGGGTAGGGACTGTCTCTATATGTTGCCAACTTGTACTTCCTAAGTGCTTAGTACAGTGCTCTGCACACAGTAAGCGCTCAATAAATATGACTGATTGATTGATTAGTCAGGCTTAACAAATACCATGATGATGATGTTGTCCCTTGGCCAAGCAGGGTGAGGCGGGGCGGCTAGCACGTGGGGTTTCCGGAGCAGACAGAAGTGGGGGCCTAGCGGGCTGTGCCCGCCCCGGGAGGGAGCCCAGGTGGGCCGGGCTTGGGAGTCAGAGGTCGTGGGTTCGAATCCCGCCTCCGACACTTGTCGGCTGTGTGACTTTGGGCAACTCACTTCACTTCTCTGGGCCTCAGAGTCAAATGGGGATGAAGACTGTGAGCCCCACGTGGAACAATCTGATGACCCTGTATTCCCCCCAGCGCTTAGAACAGTGCTTGGCACATAGTAAGCTCTTAAATACCATCATCATCATTGTGCATATGGCTTTAATTCTATTTGTTCTGACGATTTTGACACCTGCCTACATAATAATAATAATAATTATGGCATTTGTTAAGCGCTTACTATGTGTCAAGCATTGTTCTAAGCGCTGGGGGGGATACAAGGTGGTGACGTCCCACGTGGGGCTCCCAGTCTTAATCCTCATTTTACAGATGAGGTAACTGAGGCTCAGAGAAGTTAAGTGACTTGCCCAGGGTCACAAAGGAGATATGTGGGGGGGCCGGGATTAGAACCCATGACCTCTGACTCCCAAGCCCGGGCTCTTTCCACTGAGCCACGCTGCTACTTATGTTTTGTTTTGTTGTCTGTCTCCCCGCCTTCTAGACTGTGAGCCCACTGTTGGGTAGGGACCGTCTCTACATGTTGCCGACTTGTACTTCCCAAGCGCTTAGTACAGTGCTCTGCACACAGTAAGCGCTCAATAAATACGATTGAATGAATGAATGAATGAGCCCGTTGTTGGGTAGGGACCGTCTCTATATGTTACCGACTTGTACTTCCCAAGCGCTTAGTACAGTGCTCTGCACACAGTAAGCGCTCAATAAATACGACTGAATGAATGAGCCCGTTGTTGGGTAGGGACCGTCTCTATATGTTACCGACTTGTACTTCCCAAGCGCTTAGTACAGTGCTCTGCACACAGTAAGCGCTCAATAAATACGACTGAATGAATGAGCCCGTTGTTGGGTAGGGACCGTCTCTATATGTTGCCGACTTGTACTTCCCAAGCGCTTAGTACAGTGCTCTGCACACAGTAAGCGCTCAATAAATACGATTGATTGAATGAATGAGCCCGTTGTTGGGTAGGGACCGTCTCTATATGTTGCCGACTTGTGTGTGTGTGTGTGTATAGATAGATAGATAGATATGTATCTACATATATACATCATCATCATCAATCGTATTTATTGAGCGCTTACTGTGTGCAGAGCACTGTACTAAGCGCTTGGGAAGTCCAAGTTGGCAACATCTAGAGACAGTCCCTACCCAACAGTGGGCTCACAGTCTAAAAGGGGGAGACAGAGAACAAAACCAAACATACTAACAAAATAAAATAAATAGAATAGATATGTACAAGTAAAATAAATAAATAGAGTACATATACATATATACACACACAAGTCGGCAACATATAGAGATATGTAGAGGTATATAGAGATATACATATATATATAATGGCATTTATTAAGCGCTTACTATGTGCAAAGCACTGTTCTAAGCGCTGGGGAGGTTACATGGTGATCAGGCCGCCCCACGGTGGGGGCTCCCGGTCTTAATCCCCATTTCACAGACGAAGTAACTGAGGCCCAGAGAAGTCGAGTGACTCGCCCCAAGTCGCACGGCTGACAATTGGCGGCGCCGGGATTTGAACCCATGCCCTCTGACTCCAAAGGCCGTGCTCCTTCCGTGGGGCCACGCTGCTCCCAAGCGCTTAGTGCAGTGCTCTGCACATAGTAAGCGCTCAATCAATCCGACGGAGTGAATGAATCATCATCGTACCTGGCTGGGCAGGGAGGGGGGCGTCCAACCAGCTGGGCCGGGTTTCGGCGGTGGCTTGGCGGGTCCCCGGGCGGAGGAGGAGGAGGAGTCCGGGTGGGCACAGAGAGGGCACAGAGGGGGCACCGACCCCCCAGCCCCTCTGCTGGGGGGGGAGGAAGGGGAGGAGGAGGAGGAGGAGGCCGTGGCCGTGTTCCGCCCCGGCTGTCCCGCCCCCGGCCCGGGGAGGCCGAGCGGGCGGAGCTCCAGTAACCTGTCCAGCCGGCTCGGAGACAGGCGGGCCGGAGTAGGTGTCTCTAGGCCTCTGCACCGCCTCCCAAACTTCCCGCCCGCTTCCCGACACCTCCCCCAACTTCCCGGCCGCTCCCGGGGTTTCCCGGCACCTCCCCACCTCGTCCCTAACTTCCCGGCCGCTCCCGCAGTTTCCCGACACCTCCCCGCCTCTCCCCTAACTTCCCAGACGCTCCCGCAACCTTCCGCCACCTCCCCGCCTCTTCCCTAAAGCTCCCGCAGCCTCCCTCCACTTCCCTATCATCCCGGCCATTCCCGCAGCCTCCTGCCACTTCCCTAACTTCCCGGCCACTCCCGCAGCCTCCCGCCTCTCCCCTAACTTCCCGGCCACTCCCCGCCTCTCCCCTAACTTCCCGGCCGCTCCCGCAGCTTCCCGCCAACTCCCCGCCTCTCCCCTAACTTCCCGGACGCTCCCGCAACCTTCCGCCACCTCCCCGCCTCTCCCCTAAGGCACCCGCAGCCTCCCGCCACTTCCCTATCATCCCGGCCATTCCCGCAGCCTCCCGCCACTTCCCTATCATCCCGGCCATTCCCGCAGCCTCCCGCCACTGCCCTATCATCCCGGCCATTCCCGCAGCCTCCCGCCACTTCCCTAACTTCCCGGCCACTCCCCGCCTCTCCCCTAACTTCCCGGACGCTCCCGCAGCTTCCCGCCAACTCTCCGCCTCTCCCCTAACTTCCCGGACGCTCCCGCAGCTTCCCGCCAACTCTCCGCCTCTCCCCTAACTTCCCGGACGCTCCCGCAACCTTCCGCCACTTCCCCGCCTCCCCCCTAACTTCCCGGACGCTCCCGCAACCTTCCACCACTTCCCCGCTGCTCCCCTAACTTCCCGGACGCTCCTGCAATTTCCCTCCTCTTCCCTAACGCTCCCGCAGCCTCCCGCCACTTCCCAAATTTCCCGGCCACTCCCGCTGCCTCCCGCCACTTCCCTAACTTCGCGGACAGTCCCGCAGCCTCCCGCCTCTTCCACAACTTCCCGGCCACTCCCGTCACCTCCCCCCCGTCACCCCTAACGCTCCCCTCCGCTCCCCTGATTTCCCGGCCGCTCCCACAGCCTCCTCGGGAAGGCGGCGTGGCTGGGGATAATAATGATAACGATGGTTCTCGTTCAGCGCTTACTGTATGTCAAACACCTGTTCTAAGCGCTGGGGTGGATGCCAGTCAAATGAGGTTGGACACAGGCCCACGTGGGGCTCACACTCTTATCCCCATTTTACAGATGAATAATAATAATAAATGATGGCATTTATTAAGTGCTTACTATGTGCAAAGTACTGTTCTAAGCGCTGGGGAGGTAACAAGGTGATCAGGTTGTCCCACGGGGGGGCTCGCAGTCTTAATCCCCATTTTACAGCTGAGGTAACAGGCACAGAGAAGCTAAGTGACTTGCCCAAAGTCAGCTGACAATTGGCGGAGCTGGGATTTGAACCCATGACCTCTGACTCCAAAGCCCAGGCTCTTTCCACTGAGCCACACTGCTTCCCACTGTACTAGTTGCTTTAACCCCACATCTGCATTTCAGAGAGCCCAACATATCCCCAGACTACTAAAGTTTTCCCCAAGAAAGCCAAGCCAAACCAATTTTTACATGCCATTGGTTGGGTTGGAAGAAATCTACCTGAAAAACCTGTTGGGTTTTTGTTTTGTTTTTAATTCATTCAAAATTGCATCCTACCAACCTACAGACCCATGACTTCATGGCAGAAGACCTGATAAAAGGTATTTACTGAGCACGGAGCACTGTGCTAGGCGCTTGGGAGAGTACAAAACAACAGATTTAGTAGATATGACCTATGACCCCAAGGAGCTTACCGTTTAAAGGACAAATCTGTAGAATGGCCTTGTAAATTACTGAAACTAAGATCTGAATTTTAAATGGCCTCAAATCCAGGCATGGTGTGTTGTCTACGAGTTATACCCTAGCAAGAAACTGGAGTCCATGAAAAAAAAATCACTGAATCTCACCTCGAAGTAACTGAGGCCCAGAGAAGTTAAGTGACTTGCCCAAGGTCGGAGCCGGGATTAGAATCCAGCATCTTCTGACTCCCAGCTTTCCAGCCAATTTATGCATGAGCTAAAAACAAAAGTTCCGGGGGGAACTAATGAAATTTAGAGGCAAGAGTGGACTTTATGGAGCAAGGGGGCCACATCTGGGCTGCAACATGTTCTTCAAGGCAGATAAAATAGGAATTCCTAGTAAGAAATGAGCAATTCATATTTGTATTCTTAATAGTAGTCCTCCGCAAACCGACAGAGGTAATACTGTTGTGGGCAGGGATTGTGTGTATTTGTTGCTGAATTGCATTTTCCAAGCGCTTAGTACAGTGCTCTGCACATAGTAAGCGCTCAGTAAATGCGATTGAATGAGGATTTAGCCGCGCTAGGGTGTGACTTTTTATGAGTGTAGGTGTGGCTTTACAGCCTAGTCTCTCTGTCACTATGATTACAAGTTTGGGCCGGTCTGACAGCTGCCTTATAACTTCTGTTCAAAGGTTTTGTCATAGAATCCCAATATGCAGGCTCTCCGCCTTCCTGCATCCTGGCCCACTCTTTAAATGAGCTCGAACTGCGTCATGCTGCTCCAGTTGGCCCCGCTGCCCACATTGGACCAAACTCTGTTGTGAATTCCTTGGCCGAAACAAAGCCTCATTATTTTCAGATCTATGCCTTAATATCTGACCTGCCCACTCACAGCACCTCACTTCTGCCAAAACAACACGGCTGCCTTGGTACCCCGCCATCCTGGTCCTCGCATGCCAGCCCAGAAGCATTGAGTTTGCCATCTTGGCTTGGAAACCTGGGAGGGGGTGGCACTTCTTTCACTTAACTTCTCTGTGCCTCAGTTCCCTCATCTGTAAAATGGGGATTAAGACTGTGATCCCTATATGGGACAACCTGATTACCTTGTATCCCCCCAGTGCTTAGAACAGTGCTTGGCACATAGTAAGCGCTTAACAAAAGCCATCATTATTATTATTATTATTCAGCACTTACTATTAGTCTGTTCTACCTTTTGCAGTAGTATGGAGCACAGTGTGGAATTATCCATTTACTGATTTTAGCCCTTGCCATTCAAGTGTGCATTGCTGAGACACCGCTGATTAAGGAGGTGGTTTAGACTGTGAGCCCACTGTTGGGTAGGGACTGTCTCTATATGTTGCCAATTTGTACTTCCCAAGCGCTTAGTACAGTACTCTGCACATAGTAAGCGCTCAATAAATACGATTGATGATGAAGGAGGGGAAAAGGGTGTCCTATTAGCCTGAGGTGTATGTGACAAATGAGAAATCAAGCAACCAATGGTTTTTATTGAGTGCTTACCTTGTTCAGAGCAATATATGAATTGCTTAAGAGAGTAAAATACAGTAATTGGTAGACATGCTCCCTGCCAACAAAGAGCTCTGTAACCCAGAGGAGGTGTTTACAGTTTAGAGGAGAGTCTACAGATTAGAGTTTTCTAGAATTAGAGATGCAAAATAATATGGATATCTACCAAGCTTAATATTGGAGTTTGGGTGTGGCACACTGGGGTTCCATTAACCTTCTCCCATTACCAGAAAAAAGAGCTCTTAGACTCCTGAAGGATTCTCCAGAGTCCCAGCCCCAGCAGGCTTTTCTCTTCTATCAATCAATCATATTTATTGAGCGCTTACTGTGTGCAGAGCACTGTACTAAGCGCTTCTAGGAGCAGTGCAAGTTACTGGTGTCTGTTCCACGAGCACCAGCAATCCCTCACCCTGAAATCAATGCCACCCTCACCTTAACTTTCCACCTTCGTATTCATACAGTGCCTCCAGAGACTGCACCTGAGTCTCAAAGACAAAGCGCCCTGCTTAGATTTTACCTAGTTTCAATATTAATGTACACATATGTGGCATTTCTTGGTCATGGTAACAACACAAAATGAAACTTTAGTTAGAATAGTCTACGGTCTATACCTAACCAATATTGTCTCTAAAAGAGTTTCTTTCACCATGTTTCTCAGAGTCAGTCAATCAATCGTATTTGTTGAGCTCTTTCTACGTGCAGAGCATTGTATTAAGCACTTGGAAGAGGTCAGTATAACAGAGTTAATAGATACTTTCCCTGTCCACAAGAGCTTACAGTTTGGAGGCCAGAAATTTATGTCTTGGGGCAGAGGGTGTCTCTCTAGGAAGTCTAAATCTGCAGTTGGCAGCATAACTGGCCATGTCCAGTGAGGCAGGGCAGCATTCTGGTTATTCCCTCTAGACTGTAAGCTCCTCGTGAGCAGGGAACACATTTACCAGCTCAGTTGTAGTGTACTCTCTCAAACACTTCGTGCAATGCCCTGCACACAGTAAGCACTCAGTGAATATGATTGATTCATTAATTGATGAATTTCTGGTCTTCTGTCACAGGGAAACCTAAGAAGGCTCAGACTCGCAGGCCAAAGCCCTAATTACTTCATTTTTATGATTCATTTTTGCCTCTTTATCCTCCAACCTAGCACACTCCCCTTAGTTCTGATTGGTCCAGGCCAATGCCAGTGTCTCTTTCTTCTGCTAATTGCCATAACCTGGGAGCGTCCTGCCTAGGTTAATGCTATTGGCTTTTAAACTCTGTTTTCCCAGGAGTATGCTGGATCCCGAGTATTGTGTCCTAAAAACCTATTTAAGGTACTTCCCTTTACTCTAATGTGGATTTCCCTGTCTCTCTGACCTGGATGTGGATCCTGTCTTATACACATTTTTCTACACCTGCTATCTCCACTTCCTTTCCTCCAGTTCTCTCCTTGGCCCCTTCCAATCTGGCTTCTGTCCCCTTCACTTCGCAGAAACTGCCCTCTCAAAGGTCACCAGTAATCCCCCCCTTGCCAAATCCAGTGGCCTCTAATCCATCCTAATCCTCCTCTCAGCTGCCTTTGACACTGCTGACCACCCCCTTCTCCTGGAAATATTATCCAATCTTGGCTTCACTGACACTGCCCTCTCCTGGTTCTCCTTCAATCTCTTTGGGTGTTCATTCTCAGCCTTTTTCAGGGGCTTCTCCTCCGTCTCTCACCCCCTAACTGTGGAAGTTCCTCAAGGCTCCGTTCTAGGGCCCCTTCTATTCTCCATCTCCATCCACTCCCTTGAAGAACCCATTCACTCCCATGGATTCAACTAACATCTCTATACAGATGCTTCCCAAACCTACATCTCCAGGTCTGATCTCTCTCCTTCTCTGCAGTTTTGTGTTTCCTTCTGCCTTGAAGTCATCTCTACTTGGATGTCCTGTTGACACCTCAAATTTAACATATCCAAAACAGAACTCCTTATCTTCCCGCTAAAATCCTGTCCTCCCTGACTTTCCCATGACCGTAAACAGAACCGGCACCCTCCCTGTCTCACAGACCTGTAATCTTGGTGTTATCCTCCACTCATCTCTCTCATTCAATCACATATTCAATCTGTCACCAAATCCTGTTGGATCAACCTTCATGACATCCCCTAAATCCTCCCTTTCTTCCCCATCTAAATTACTATCATGTTAATCCAAGCACTTATCCTATCCCGCCTTGATTACTGCATCAGCTTTCTTATTGACTTCCTGCTTCCTCTTTCCTCTCCCAACTCCAGTCCACACTTAACTCTGTTGCCTGGATCATTTTTCTACAAAAATGCTCAGTCCATGTTTCCCCACTCCTCAAAAACCTCCAGTGGTTGCCCATCCACCTCTGCATCAAACAGAAGCTCCTTACAATAGGCTTTAAAGCACTCAACCACTTTGCGCTTTCCTTCCTTGCCTGGCTGATTTCCTATTGCAACCCAGCCTGCACACTTTGCTCCTCTAATGCCAACCTACGCAGTGTACCATGCTGTTGTCTCTATCCCTCACCCACATCCTGCCTGTGGCCTGGAATGCCTTCCCTTTTCATATCTGACTGACAATCACTCTCCCGTGCTTCAAAACCTTATTAAAAGTACATCTCCTCTAAGAGGTCTTCCTTGATTAAGCCTCATTTACTCTTCTCCCACCCGCTTCCAAGTCACTCTTGCACTTGGATTTGCACCCTTTATTCGCCCCTCCCACAGCAGTCATGTACATATCTAATTTATTTATTCATCATCATCATCAATCGTATTTATTGAGCACTTACTGTGTGCAGAGCACTGTACTAAGCGCTTGGGAAGTACAAGTTGGCAACACATAGAGACAGTCCACCCAACAGTGGGCTCACAGTCTAAAAGAGGGGGGGGTCACAGTCTAAAATATTATGATTTATATTAATGTCTGCCTCCCCCTCTAGACTGTGAGCTCGTTGCAGGCAGGGACCGTGCCTAGAAACTCTGTTATAATGTACTCTCTCAAGCACTTAATACAGTGCTCTGCATACAGTAAGCCTTCAATATATATAATTGATTGATTGAATAATAAATATGTGATTTACTGCTTTCAAGAGATGTCAGAGTTTGAGTTTCCATAGTTTTGGCCCAAACTTTCTGACTTTCACACACTCCATGTATGACATTAAATTTGGGGTGTCTGCCACCTTGGATCGTTTCCCTAAACTACAAAACAAATACTGCTATACTGTAATATTAATAATGATATTTAGGGACAAAAGAAATGCCACTGTGTGGGAAAAGCCTTTCCTTTTCTGTGTATTGAATCTTCCACCTTCAAGCATCAATGGTTGCTCCTTTGTTTTGTTGATAGTTATAGAGATTTTACAAGATCCCAGAAAGGGGGTGGGGGGATAAGGGTTTCCAGCACATAATTGTCTCTTCAACCAATCCATCAATTAATCAATGATATTTATCGAGTGCCAACTATGTACAAAACATGGTACTAAGTACTCGGGGGGGTGCATCAGAAGCAAAAAATACAAAAACCACAGCCTTGAGGAGGCTTACTATCTAATGTAAACCATAATGTGCTTCCTGATATCTAACCAGACAAATGTCAGTACGACCCCATTTCCTCTAAGGAGTATACTTGAAGATAATTAACTCAGTTATTTTTCAACTTAACAAATCTCATTTTTTCCTTCTTGTAATCATTTTTTTCTGTGAATCCTCTTCAATTTCTCTAAAATCAAAACAGTGCCCAGAAATCTGAAGAGTCCAACCAACAGGGATTATTCTCTGCTCTTCCATTCTGTTTCTATTAATACCTTCCAGTATCATTTTCACTGTTTTAAAAAGGGTACTAGGTTGGTGATTCATATTCAGTTTATAGTCCACTGTGACAACCAGGCGTTAACACGTTATCTTTTCCTTTATCTCTGTAGTTTGCTTTTGTCATGCATAATTTTGTAGATGTCCCTCCTGAATTTAGTTATTAAAATACTTTCTAAAGAAAATTTATAAAGTAGTAAATAATAAGAATTGTGGCATTTGTTAAGTGCTTACTCTGTGCCAAGCACTGTATTAAGTATTTGGGAAGATGCAAGATCATCAATTTGGACACAGTCCCTGTGACTCAAAATGTAAGGGGGAGGGAGGATGGGTATTTAATCCCATTTTGCAGGTAAGGAAACTGAACTCAGAAAAGTTGCCCAGGGTCATTCAACAGGCTGGTGGCAGAGGCAGGATTAGAATTCAGGTCCCCCGATCCCCAAGCTGATGATCTTTCAATTAGACCATGTAAATTTGGGTTGTACAGAAGAAAGGATTTCCAAACAATGAGGGTTACTAATATTTTTCTCTAGAAGGCTTTACAAATAAAACATTTTCATCTGAGTGGACAGGTTTAACATACTGTTTCAAGGTGGATGGGTAAACTGCGGTACTGTGTCATAGTTTACAACATCACTAAGGTTCATTATAAAATGTGCCTCTCCTTTAAGAAGATAAATTTTTAAGTTCTTTTAAAGTGAAAATTTAAAATCCACATTTGGAAAGATTTTGATTGCAAAGGAATTATCTTTAAGACAGAACACTGATGGATAAGATACAGTAGTGAAGAACATAATGCAAAATTATCTAGTGCAAAGGAAAATATAAATGATTTTGCCCTTATAGAAAATGGAGAAAATAATTTAATAATACAAGGCTGTAAAGGTGATGCTTTTAGAACTGGTAGAAAAAAAGTAATATTCATTCAACCAAGCATATTCAATCGAATATCTAATTTATGTTTCTAAGCTTGCCATCCATCCTTCCACTACAGTTGACACTTAACTCTAGTGAAATGATCAAAGCTAAACTTTCTCCTAAAGTCACTGTCTCTGCTTTTCTCAGTCACTTATTATATCTGTCAAGGGAGGGACTGGAAATGACAGCATTTTCCTTGGAATGTCCTCTTTTGCTTTACACCATATATTGCCGATTGTTTTTCTGTTACCTCTTTTATGACTCTTGTAAGCTGCATCTCTTTTCTATATAGTTTACAAATTTCATAGAATGTTCTTTTACTCCCATCCTCCCCAGGCTACGGCATACAATATTAAACTCTTTCAGATGTCTCAGAAGCCTGCTCCAAAGTTCAAGAGCTCTCTGTGCGCCGTTACTAGTAAGTAATAATTCAGTTGGTGGTGGAAAGAAGGATCTCCACATAAAATCAGGGGCATAGCCAACTCTTCTAATATCCATGGGACTGGGATAACATGGATAAATTAAAATCCCAGAGTACTCCCAAAACACATTTTAGTCAATAATATCAGCTTTTCCCTCTCCCTGGCAAAACCTCTGGCAGTGATTTTTAGGAAAGAAGAAAAAGACTCCAGTGTATTTCTGGTCCCCTTAGTGTCCCAGCCTTTACTGCTAATGAGACGCAAATGAGCAGTGGAATAGGAAAAGCAGCATGGCCTAGTGGATAGAGCACAAGTCTGGGAGTCAGAAGGACCTGGGTTTTAATCCTGACTGTGTTACCCGTCTGTGGGGAGACGTTGGGCAAATCACTTAACTTCTCTGTGCCTCAGTTGCCTCATTAGAGAAGCAGCGTGGCTCAGTGGAAAGAGCACAGGCTTTGGAGTCAGAGGTCATGGGTTCAAATGCTGGCCCTGCCACTTAGCTGTGTGACTTTGGACAAGTCACTTAACTTCTCTGTGCCTCAGTTACCTCATCTGTAAAATGGGGATGAAGACTGTGAGCCTCACATGGGACAACCTGATCACTTTGTAACCTCCCCAGCAGTTAGAACAGTGCTTTGCACATAGTAAGTGCTTAATAAATGCTATCATTATTATTATTATCTATAAAATTTGGATTAAGACTGTGAGTTAGATGTGGGACATGGACTGTGTCTAACCTGATTAGCTTTTATCTACCCCAGCACTTAGTACAGTGTCTGGCACACAGTAAATGCTTAACAATATCATAAAAAAAACCAAAGGGCCTAGAATGAAAATCCCATATAGTACAGCAGTTAGTTTCTTCAGGTACTGGGTTCTCAGATGCTGAATTGACTCTTCAGGGTTTCAGTACTACTCCAAATACATTCTCTGTTCTTTTTTTTTGCTTTGTTTTACAAGAGGAAAATGTACCATGCAACATAACCAATTACATTGCTGTTCTGCAGTATTTGACAAAGGTTGAAGCAACACAGTGATGAAACTTACCTGTAAGCAACTGTTTAGTTTTGGAGATATAAAAGACTTTCAAATATTCAAATTTTTGAAATTCCATCTTTTTAATTAGTCTAAGGTCAGGTTAGAATGCTTCTGAAGTATACTTTTTTCTTTTTCAGCCCTTCAAGGAAGGCAAATAAACAATAACTGCCATCATCACAGGAGCTTATAACTTCTATTTATCAGGGTTGGAGTCTCTAGTTGCTCATGTCTACTGTCCCAAGTGGAGATGGTTACATGTAGTAGGAATTAATATAGAGAGAGTTTAGAGACCAGAGGGAGTCAACTCATCTGCTTTTTCAGCCTCACCAGCAGTTCCTACAAGGTCTGTTTTAAACGCACAAAGTTACAGTGCTTTGAAATAAATGATGCAGGTACCAAGACTTACATTATTCCACTATGAATTGGAACGGTACGAATATCAATAAGAACCACTAATTGATTGGAATAATGTGAGTCTCTCCATCACTGGGGGCGTACGGAAAGCAAATTGTTAAAAAGATAAAGAGAGGGACACTTTTGAGTTCCTTCATTCATTCAGTTGTATTTATTGAGTGCTTACTGTGTGCAGAGCACTATACTAAGCACTATACTTACAATGCAACAGTAAACAGACTTATTCCCTGCCCAAATGAGCTTACATTCTAGAGAAGGGGAGACAGTTATCAATACCAATAAATAAATGACAGATAAGTGCTGTGGGGATGGAATGGGGGAAGAACAAAGGGAGCAAGTCAAGGCAACCCTCCACAGGAGGTGGATGGGAATTGGAAAGATTCACTCTCCTCACTTCTACATGCATAGAGGTTTCTAGGTCAGGTCTGTCTCTAGCCAGCCAGTCAGTCAGTTGTATTTATTGAGCACTTACTGTGTGCAGAGCACTGTACTAAATGCTTGGGAGAGTACAGTATAACAATATAACCAATTCCCTGCCCACAGTGAGGTTACAGTTTAGAAGGGGTGAAAGACATTATATAAACAAATACAATTACAGATATTCCAAGATATCCAAGAGATACAATTACGGTATTCCAAGCTAGCTCTCTTCCTCCCTTCAAAGCCCTACTGAGAGCTCACCTCCTCCAGGAGGCCTTCCCAGACTGATCCCCCCTCCTCCCCCTCCCCCGCTTTACCTCCTTCTCCTCCCCACAGCACCTGTATATATGTATATATGTTTGTACGTATTTATTACTCTATTTTATTTGTACATATTTATTCTATTTATTTTATTTTGTTAATATGTTTTGTTTTGTTGTCTGTCTCCCCCTTCTAGACTGTGAGCCCGCTCACAGTCTATATGTTGCCAACTTGTACTTCCCAAGCGCTTAGTACAGTGCTCTGCACACGGTAAGCACTCAATAAATGCGATTGAATGAATGAATGTACAGAAATGCTGTGGGGCTGGGAGGGGGGATGAATAAAGGGAGCAAGTCAGAATGACCCAGAAGGGAGTGGAAGAAAAGGAAATCAGGGCTTAGTCATGAAAGGCTTCTTGGAGGAGATATGCCTTCATTAAGGTTTGGAAGGAGGAGTAATTTTCTGTCAGATATGAAGAGGGAGGGTGTTCCAGGTCAAGAGTTGACCTGATGGTAGTGTCCCAAAGGATGGTATGCCTGGGCCAAGGTGGAGTCAGAGTATCCCAGCGCTTAGAACAGTGCTTGGCACATAGTAAGTGCTTAACAAATGCCATTATTATCAGTTACACAGGAAATTTGACCAATACTCTTATTTATTCCAAAACCGGGAACTTATTTTATTAGACTTTAGAGGTTGTTGCAATGCACTTCTCATGGGTTGAAATAGATTGCATTTATTTTCATTTTTCATAGATGTAGCTAAACTGCTTAAAATAGCAAGTAACCATTTATCCTTGTGTGAAACTTCGGTATTAAAATCATGATTAAGCTATATGGAGGTTTTTAGTTTTTTACCTGGGATTTCATGAAAAAATCTGGAACAAAAAACTGCTGAATTGGGAAATTGTCAAGTGCTAATTTTATTCCATCCATTAGTCCCAGTTCTTGACTAGAGGTAGTAACTGACTGAACAAAGGACTGCAAAAAGTTTAATCCAGATTCTGACTGCTTAAGAATTAATTAATTTTACATTTTAGGGGATTCTTCCATTCCCCAAATATTTACCTACAAAAGCATCTTATCGTCCATATACTTTTCTGGACAAACCCGGCTCTGCCACATGTCTACTGTATGACCTTGGGCAAGTCACTTAACTTCTCTGAGCCTCAGTTACTTCATCTGTAAAATGGGGATTAAGACTGTGAGCCCCACGTGGGACAACTTGATCATCTTGTATCCCCCCAGCGCTTAGAACAGTGCTTTGCACATAGTAAGCGCTTAATAAATGCCATCATTATTATTATTATTATTAAGACAAAAAATAAATAATTTTTTTGATCTACTTTGCAATTGGATGCTAGGAATCTGTCCTCTTGGTAACCCTTTAGTGCATTGATTTTCAACCATCAAAGTGACCTTTTCTCTTTTGCCTTTCGTTGTTAAAAAAAATGTATTTAATCAAATGGGACAGCAAAGATCACACATCCCCAGATCTAGGTCTAGGAGACAGTTATCACTGTAATGCTAAGATCCCTGTGAGCCACCCGTGGAACAACCTGATCACCTTGTAACCTCCACAGCGCTCAGAACAGTGCATTGCACATAGTAAGCGCTTAATAAATGCCATTATTATTATTATCATAGTCTCTTTAGAATCCTTTTTTGGGCTACTACTCTGCTTCGCAGTGGCCAGTCGTAGAAATGTATTTGGCAGAAAGGAATTTCACTGGTGACTTCCAAAATGCCCCTATACGTACGTCTCACTCTTCATCCTCAGCGAGTAACCGCACGCCTCTTTATTTTCTCCTTTATCCTCTGTTACATTTAGTCCAGAAAAGTATATGGACGATAAGATGCTTTTGTAGGTCAAAATTTGGGGAATGGAAGAATCCCCTAAAATGTCAAATGAATTATTCAAGAAACATCTGAATGTAGTACGGTGTTTTGAAAATATATGGAGAAATACACGGAGATATACCCTCCAGCATAAAAACATGCAATTATTTAGCCAATTATAAATTAATTGAGCTTGATGGATTTCAATTCCCTTTGGAGTACATTTTTTTTTGGTATTGTTAACTGCTTACTGTTTGCACTAAGCACTGAGGTGGATTCAAGCTTATCTGGTTGGACATACTCACTTAAACCCATGATAAGGTATCATATTACATTTGTCATGCTGAAGGAATGATTTAGCATTTGTTCCCAACATTTGTTTATTATCGTGAACCTCATTTCATTGACCAAAGTTCCTCCCCTCTAGTCGGGAACTTTGGGAGGAGCAGTAACTAGTAGATACTGGAAGACCATTCAGTGCATCGATATACACATTGTATATTAAATATCCATGAAAGAGTAGAAAGAATAAGGTTCCTCTACAGGTGCCTCACTCCAAACTAGGAAGTAACTTTAGAAATTGTGTTCATTCTCGGGTGCCAATTTCTCATTTTGAGGGCAGAAGTGGAGCTGGAAGGGGTGGGGCTTGAGAAACCATGGGTATAAAGGGCCTTCTAGACTGTGAGCCCGTTGTTGGATAGGGACCGTCTCTATATGTTGTCAAGTTGTACTTCCCAAGCGCTTAGTACAGTGCTCTGCACACAGTAAGCGCTCGATAAATATGATTGAATGAATGAATGACTCCTCACAGAGTTCAGTAAATGTTGTTGAGCTCTGTATTATGTGCTTGTGAACGTTTGAGAGGGGTTAAGGAAATGGTCCCTACCCTCCAAGAACTTAACAATCTAATGAAGGAGAAACTAGCCAATTGTACAATAGATAAAATGGGCTCTAGACTGTAAGCCCGTTGTTGGGTAGGGACTGTCTTTATATGTTGCCAACTTGTACTTCCCAAGCGCTTAGTACAGTGTTCTGCATACAGTAAGTGCTCAATAAATACGATGGAATGAATGAATGAATGAAAGGAGTGAAGATATAATGATAAAATAATTGGCAATTAAATACATGAATGAACAGATAGATATACATGTGAATACTTGGGTGGCCCATGGGGTATTAAGAGAGGAGGAGGAAAATAGGGAAGAAAGGAGGAACAATAGGAAGAGGTGGGAAAGGGGAAGCAAAGAAATGGGGATTGAAGAGGGAGAAGGGAAAAATGTAACAACAGGATAAAGAGAATAAAATGGGAAAGAAGAGGAAGACCCATGGGTTTACAGAGCTGGTGTAGTAGCTACGGAGCCCAGGTACCCAGCTCAGTCCTGGAGCCTTATCCTGGCTGTCTGGAAAGGTTTGGGGAGGAAGCAAACGTCCAACTCACTCTCAGTGGAACCAAGGGCTAGAGGGACATCTGATCTAGCCCCAAATTTCAGTGGGGTGGAGAGAAATTCTCAGGTTCTTAGGTCATACGGAGGAGCTGTGAAGCTGACCAGCAAGGGAGCTAAAACAAAGCCAAAATTTTGGACACCTGACAACCTGAGTTGTATTTACCCCAGTGCTTGGCATATACTAAGTGCTTAACAAGTACCATTATTATTGTGACCCCTTGAGGCCAATCCCAGGGTGAGGCAATAGTCCCATGCCTCCAAGAAGCAGACACTACTGTACTCGTTCGTTTTTCGCTGACTTCAATTCACTTTAAAAATACAAAATTCTCAAGTTAATATTGGCAAGATGCTGAAATGAAATCCTCTATTTTAAAAAATTGTATTACAATTTTATTACAATGCTCCCAGCCAGGATCTTTACTTGCAGAGATTGATTGAGAATTGAAATATCTAGCGTCTTAATTGGAGAGTAAGTCCAAGCTTAAACATTGTGTATTTATTTTTCCGCTTAGTCTATTCTCTTCTTCTCCTTGTTCTTGGGTTATGAAAGACTGTAATTTAGGCAGTAATCCTAGTAGGTAAGACTACTGACTAATTCTATGTTTGTACAGGATCTAGCAGATTGTT
This sequence comes from Tachyglossus aculeatus, assembly GCF_015852505.1. Classification (NCBI taxonomy): domain Eukaryota; kingdom Metazoa; phylum Chordata; class Mammalia; order Monotremata; family Tachyglossidae; genus Tachyglossus; species Tachyglossus aculeatus. The sequence continues at coordinate 21,955,610 of NC_052077.1, read as the reverse complement.
AAAGCTCAATATATGTTTATTAAGATTACTTCCACCTGAAGGACAGGGATTGTGTCTAATTCTCACCTGTGTATTCTCTCCCAGGGTTTGGTACAGTGCCGTGTATATAGTAAGCTTAATAAATACTATTACTACTACTGCGTACTAATAGAAGCAATAAAACATTTTGTCTTCTCTCAAAGCAAGGAAACTTATTTCCTTTGCCACACAATGAAATGTGAAATCAGGAATTTACAGCTTGAGTATATGAGTGCGCAGAACCTTGTTTTGATACTGAAATTTTGTCCAGTTTGTTGAATGTAAGAAATAACATTATGAACTTTATGGTTACATCTTCAAGAGTTATTTTCTGAAATTTTTCCCTTTAGACCAAGAGTTATATATACTGTTCCTTTACAAAAATTGAGGTGAATGTAGAAATGATCAATTTAGAGCATGGAACCCCTTCACATGAGAAAAACTCAACATTTAAGTCAGGATGGTTCCATTTTAAAAACAGAAAAAGATGAATGGCCGAGGTTTTTTTCTTTTTTTCTTTAGGCATGGTAAAAAGCTGCTTGGAGGGAACTCTCTCATACTGATGTCTGTCTGCCCCTCTAGCTCATTATGGGAAGGGACCCTGTCTACTTATGCTCTTGCACTGTATTCTCCCAAGCACTTTAGAACAGTGCTCTGCACATAGTGAGGGCTCAGTAAATCATCATCATCAATCGTATTTATTGAGCGCTTACTATGTGCAGAGCACTATACTAAGCGCTTGGGAAGTACAAATTGGCAACATATAGAGACAGTCCCTACCCAACAGTGGGCTCACAGTCTAAAAGGGGGAGACAGAGAACAAAACCAAACATACTAACAAAATAAAATAAATAGAATAGATATGTACAAGTAAAATAAATAAATAAATACATAGAGTAATAAATATGTACAAACATATATACATATCTACAGGATATATACATATATACAGGATATAAATACCACTGATTGATTGCTTGGAGAAGTCAGGAAGTTAATTCCAACTAAACTTCACAGAGTAGCACAGTATCCAGATAATTGAACACATTTCAATCTGTTATTGGTATATAAAGAAAGGATAGGGTTTGGCATGAAATAGCTGACCACTGGGAGAGAAAATGTATGTTTTTGTTTCTTTTGCCTGGATAATAGACTTGGGCAATTATATCAGCAAGTAGATTCACCTAACCCAGGTCTGCAAAGTTGCTTCAAAGCTGAGTTAAGCACGATTCTCAGTGGCTAGCTTATAGTCATTCCAGGAGAAGAGCCTTTTATCCAATCAATCAATCAATCGTATTTATTGAGCGCTTACTGTGTGCAGAACACTGTACTAAGTGCTTGGGAAGTACAAGTTGGCAACATATAGAGATGGTCCCTACCCAACAGTGGGCTCGTTTCCCAGCGTGGCTCAGTGGAAAGAGCATGGGCTTGGGAGTCAGAGGTCATGGGTTCAAATCCCGGCTCCACCAACTGTCAGCTGTGTGACTTTGGACAAGTCACTTCAGTTCTCTGTGCCTCAGTTACCTCCTCTGTAAAATGGGGATTAAGACTGTTAGCCCCACCTGGGACATCCTCCCCAGCACTTAGACCAGTGCTTTGTATGTAGTAAGTGCTTAACAAATGTTATTATTATGAGAAAAAGCGTGGCTCAGTGGAAAGAGCCCGGGCTTTGGAGTCAGAGGCCATGGGTTCAAATCCCGGCTCCTCCAATTGTCATCTGTGTGACTTTGGGCAAGTTACTTCTCTGTGCCTCAGTTCCCTCATCTATAAAATGTGGATTAAGACTGTGAGCCCCACGCGGGACAACCTGATCACCTTATATCCCCACAGCACTTAGAACAGTGCTTTGCACATAGGAAGCACTTAACAAATACCATCATCGTTTTTATTATTATTATCTTGGGCAGGAACAGTAGCCTGCTGCTACTGAAGCAAATCTCTGGCTGTCCACAGCCTGGCATTCCACCGCTAAGCTGCAATGCAACTCTGTGGCTAAAGGCAGCACTGCAGCTCAACAGCATCGAATGAAAACAGGCCTTTTCTGAAATCGGTTTGGTTTTCGTCATCCATTTAGTCGTAAATTTATGTGAAACATAAATTGTAACTTGTCAAGGAACTCTACAGAATGGAATAGGAAATGTATTTTCAGGATGCAAAGCAGAACATTTTTGGGTACCGGGTAAACAATCTAAGGGCAAGTATGAGAATTACAGTATATTATCTTCACCCCATTCTTTTCCATTCCACTCCTCTCCTCTACCCCGAGAGTCTGAAAACAATGTCATCCCTGTGTTGGAATGGTGCTAGGCCACACGATGGGTTAGGGAAAAAGTGAGATAGGCAAATTAGTGAAAAGGGAGGATAAAGGGGGAACCAAAGACAGAGGGGGAAGAGAGCAGGGAGTGCCTCCTGCCAGAAAGCTAATGTGATAAGAAGACGTTTGTTCACTGAGGTGGGAATTGTCTGCTATTCATTGGTGGTTGGCACATAGTAAGCGCTGAACAAATACCATCATTATTATAAACTTATTGACAAGGCCCCTGACTCCAGGAGTGTTATGACACTGGGATCCTATCCAAAGACAACCCAGCAGATTCAGTTGCTTGTATTGATTGCCCTAGGGGATCTCGACTGCGTTTTTTGTTTTGTTTTGTTTTTTAAAGAACCAACTACAAGACACTTGGGCCAGAGCTTCCTTCCTCCTCTGGCCTGCAGTGAGAGTGTCACAGAGCAGGTCCTCTTCTGGGGGAGAAGGAAAGGGGAGCTTGCTCCTCTTTCCCACCCTGCCTGGAATTCACCATCTCCTGGCCACCCCCCTAACTCCCAACCTGCCGCCCCACCCGGCCCCCTGGTCTACCTCTGGGGAGAGCGGGGCCCTGAAGGGTGGATGAGTGGGAGTGTAACAGATTGTCGGCTCTTCCCTGCAAAGCACTCTGGCCCCTTGTCATTTTGGGGGGCTGGCCTCCAGAGTGTAGGATCCTGACTTTTAGGGAAAAGATAGAGGAGAAGGGAAGGTGGAAGGGAAGCCTCCCTTGCTGCCTCCCTCCTTTCTTCCTCTCTCCTCTCCTCTCGTATTTCTTTTTTTCTCCATTCAATTCCAATACAACCTTCCCCTCTACCCAGAGAGTCTCTCTGAAAGTAATACTAATCATAGTTATAATAGTATTTTTAAGAACTTACTACATGCCAAGCACTGTACTGAGCACTAGGGTAGATACACGACAATCAGGTTGGACACAGTCACTGTCCTTCGTGGGGCTCACCGTCTAATTAGAATAGGTAATTAATTCCCATTTTACAGATGAGGCAACTGAAGCACAGAGACTTCAAGTGATTTGCCTAAGATCACACAACAGGCAAGTGGCAGAGCTGGGATTAGAACCCACATCCCCTCCCAGGTCCTCTGACTCTGTCCACTAAGCCATGCTGCTTCCCAAAGCCAATCCTGTGTGCAGATGATGACTTACGTGTGCATTCGGTAGAGCCTTGGTAGGGCTTTTGATTCCAGGTGGCATTACCTACCTCCCCACTCACCGTCACAATTGCTGATCCACTCACACACTACTAGCCTCAGACACTAATTTGAGGAACCTGGGAACAGAAAGTTGCCTGAAGGCACCTAGAAACTTTATCTATCTGGATGGTTTAAATGGTCTCCGGTATCAAGGAAGGTAGGTAGGTAAATTGGAACACCTCTTGAGGTGACTTCCAGTTTGGGGATGTTAAGGTTTCTTTCCTCTAGTGGTCCCAACAGAGGAGACAGGTCATACCTTCCTTTCTGGGTGGGTTAGAACAGCGCTGGACACATAGTAAGTGCTTAACAAATGCCATTATTATTGTTAGTCAAATGAGGAAAACTTAATACATACAAAGCTTAGAAGGTGTCGGAGCCCTTTTTTGCCATTTGCTTTGTTGTGCTCATGTTTTTTCTAATGTTGCACCTAGCTCTTTGCAAAGATAATTAATGAGAGTATTTGTAAGGGCTTTGATTTCCCCGGAGGCAAGGTCTTGCAGGAAAGGTCTTGCATTAAGTGCTAATTAGAACAGAAGTGATAGAAGAAGTATTGCAAATTATGATTAGGTACGAAAACAATGAATAGAGGAAGTGTGATTCTTTTTCATCTGTGATCTTGTACAGTTCAGTGAATCTTTGATGCTTTTTTAATGGCATTTGTTAAGTACTTACTATGTGCCAAGCACTATACTAAGCGCTAGGGTAGATACAAGCTAATCGGGTTGGACCGAGTCCATGTCCCACCTTGGGGCTCACAGTCCTAATCTCCATTTTACAGATGAGGGAACTACGGCACAGAGAATTTAAGTGACTTGCTCAAAGTAACACGGCAGACGAGTGGCAGAGCTGGGAATAGAACACAGGTCCTCTAACTCCCAGGCCCATTCTCTATCATCTAAAACACGTGGCTTCTCAAGGCTTATTCAGTATACTTCACCATAGCAGCCATGAGGTCTATTTTCTAGTGGGCTTAAGTCACTGTCTTGCACTGCGGCACTAATGAATTGAATTGGCATTGGCAACTTTTGTCATGCGTGCCAGCCTCTAGTAGGCCAGTGTCTGGCCATATTCAATCTCCTTCAATTTAGAGTAATTCAAGGATCCCCTTGGCTGTTTTTCCTCCATCCTTTTGAAGGCCATACACTGACCATCCTAGTAGGGGCAACACCACCGGTGCACTGAGTAATGAATTAGATGGGCTGCTTATCAGAGAAGCAGCATGCTATAATGGATAGAACAGAACCCTGGGAGTCATAATCATCATCATCATAATCAATCGTATTTATTGAGCGCTTACTATGTGCAGAGCACTGTACTAAGTGCTTGGGAAGTACAAATTGGTAACATATAGAGACAGTCCCTACCCAACAGTGGGCTCACAGTCTAAAAGGGGGAGACAGAGAACAAAACCAAACATACTAACAAAATAAAATAAATAGGATAGATATGTACAAGTAAAATAAATAAATAAATAAATAAATAGAGTAATAAATATGTACAAACATATATACATATATACAGGTGCTGTGGGGAAGGGAAGGAGGTAAGATGGGGGGATGGAGAGGGGGACGAGGGGGACGAGCCATAATGTCATAGGTTCTAACCCCAGTTCCCCCACTTGTCTGCTTTGTGACCTAAGTCAAGTCACTTCACTTCTCTGTGCCTCAGTTACCTCATCTGTAAAATATGAGTCCCATGTGGGACAGGGACTGTGTCCAACACAATTTGCTTGTATCCACCCCAGTGCTTGGCACATAGTAAGCACTTAACAAATACCGTGATTCTTATTATTAGAGCTGCTGCCACCACCTCCATGCCAGGATGGTGCCCCACCCACTTTCTTTATGCTCCCCCACAAAATGGCAGCATTAAAATGTTGCCAATCCTTGTTTTAATGGTCTTGGAAGAATAAATAAACACCAGAGAGCCGAGTTTACTACCCAAGATAAATAATATGAATAAAGTGTCCATTTTTAGTTAATGAAATATCAACTGATAAGTAATATTTATTGAGTGCTTGCTGTGTACGAAGTTCTGTACTGTTTGGGAGAGTACAATAGAATTAGTGGGCATGATCTCTGCCCGCAAGGATCTTACAATCTAATAGGACAGAAAGACCCTAAAATACAGATAAGAGGAAGATGGAAAGGGGTTATATGCAGATTGTCAATGTTTAAGGACTAGGATGTGAATATAATGGGACTTCAAAAGTTGTGTTCAATATAAACACAACAATATATTTTGAGGCTTTCTCGATCCTTATAATGCTGGGAATGCTGTGGCTGAGATGGTTGTGACTCCTGGTCTCTAAGTTTCAAGAAGCCTGAACCTCTATCCACATCACCCTGTTGCTTTTGGTGTATTTATCATCATCATCATCATCACCATCATCATCATCATCATTCATTCATTCATTTGTATTTATTGAGCGCTTACTGTGTGCTGAGCACTGTACTAAGCTCTTGGAAAGTACAATTCAGCAATGAATAGAGACAATCCCTGCCCACAGCAGGTCTTTTACTGAACAATTACTGTGTGCAGAGTACTGTATTAAACTCTTGGGAGAGTACAGAAGAATTTAGAGGCAGTAGGTGTTCAAGAAATGATGATGATGATAAATACAGAAAAAGCAATAAGGCAATAATCCCTGCCTTCAGGGAGTTTACAGTCTAGTATGGGAGGCAGACAAATAAATTACAGGCTGTGGGGATAACAGAGCACATAAGACATAAATGTTATAGGGCCTGTGGCAACTTAAGTGCTCCTCCAAGAGGAAGAGATGTGATCTCAGAAGGACTTTGAAGCTGGGAAGAGCTGTCTTCTGTTAGATATAAAGGTGGAAGGAATTCCAAGCAGTGGGGAGGCCACGAACATGTGGTCAGTGGCTGAAAGACAAGCATGAGGCACAGAGAGTAGGTTAGCTTGAGAAGAAAGGCTTGGGGAAAATTCCTTCTAAGGCCATTAGAAGGAAAGTGCTTAATATACTCAGACAAATCGGTTAAGCTTTGGGAAAATCTGATTCATTTTTTGACATTTCCCAAAAGTTTGATATCTCCCATAACTCCAGGAGCTTATTACCTAGACAGATCATGTTGTTGTTTAACAATAAGGAAAATGCAGGAAGGGATGGGAACTCTCCCATGAAAGAGTCACACAGGGTGAAAAACTGATCCTGATTTTTTCCCATGAGGTGTTGTTTTTTCCTCTTTGCAGGGACTGAAGGGGATGAAAGAAGAGCCAGACAGAGTCTTATCTCTGCAGTTGTCACTGTGTTCAGTATAATGGACCCACTGGCTATTTTGCTTTCAGTTGCTGAGAAAAGGTAAAGCCAGACTGGTATCAGAGAAGCTGAACAATGTGGATTTCAAAAGATCAGTTACTTTTTAAGATAGAGTATTATGCCCAAAATTGACAATTCCTACTCATTAGAATGATTTGATCTGCATGATGAATAAAGAAGTAGTCAGTGAGGAACTTCCAACTCTTTAAGTATTCACAACTACAGTGCTGTTTCTCAAAATAAAATCTGCAAATGAAACCTCCAGAATAACTTTCTCTAACAAAGTATATTCACGTACAGAGATTGGAAAAATTGTACCATAGCTCAAAGCCATAATTTCCAACATTTTGAAAATGAGTTGTGAATTAATGAAGTTGAGTATTGTGAAAGCTGTTCACTTTTTACATCGCAGAGCTTTCCTCCCCAGGATTTGGAGCCCTAGTCTTGAAAACTGTGAGCAAACACAGACAGCCTGAGTTTACATGGGGAGAAAGAGAGAATCCCATGCACCGCCAGCACCATTTAGAGCACTGGAGTAAGGTGAAGTTAAGTGACTTGCCCAAGGTCCCACAGCAGGCAAATGATAGTATCGGAACTAGAACCTGGGTTTTCTGACTCCCATACTCTTTCCTCTAAATTTTGCTGCTTCTCAGCACCTCTGTACAGGGAATAATAATAACAATAGAGGTATTTGTTAAGCACTTGCTGTGTGTCAGTGAGGTAGAACAAGATAATCAGGTCCTACATGGGGCTCACAGTCTGAGCACGAGGGAGAGCAGATATTGAATCCCCATTTTGCAGGTGAGGGAACTGAGACACAGAGAAGTGAAGTGACTTGCCCAGATCACACAGCAGATAAATAGTGGAGCCAGCATAAGAACCCAGGTCCTCTGACTCCCAGCCCTGTGCTCTCTCCACTAGGCCATGCTGCTTTTCTAAACAGCTGATGGATACAGAAAGTGTGTAGAGGAAGGGTCCTCCTCACAGAGGCACTTACACTCTTAGCCACAGAAAATTGATAATACTAACCCTTAGCAGAATATATGCCATGGGACATACGGTGCATCTTACCTGACAGGGAAAGTTTGCCAGAATGCCAACCCCGCATCAAGCTTCAGACCAAGTCATAATTCTACAGAGTAGTGGTCATTTCCAACCTTCTCCATAGCTGTGTTACTTTCCATAAGAAGTAGCGTCTGGCTTCTTGAAGTGTTTCATCAGTAGAAATGATGAGTCTGGATCACCCTATGGAAATCTCAGCCCAAGTCAGCCCTTCAGTGCTGATATGATCCCACATCCTCAAAGGTAGGCTGGATATAGAGGAAGGTGAGTGGAAATGGAACAGAAACAATGAAGTTAAAACATTGAAGCGCAACTTTAAGCAATGTCTTATAGCTGACAAAGAAAACCCAAACTAGATTGTCCTACCTGTTCCTGTTCTTTTCTAAAAAGAACAGGAACAGGTAGGACAATTGGCTTTTTTCTAATCAGATGTGGGTTAGGTGCTTTTTGAGCAAAGGCAATGTACTAACTCTATTGAACTTTCCCAAGCATTTAGTACAATGCTCTGCATGCACAATAACCACTCAATAAATACCACTGATTAATTAACCTGGAGACTTGAGAAATTTTTGAACACTGGGGAAGCTGTGGCTGTTTGAAGCCCAGGACTGTGCCTGGAGTCGGGTAATTCATCGGGGTTGCTCCCTATGAGCATGTGAATAGATTTCACATTCCTTTATATTCTCCCTGCTTTTAGTTTTTGTTTTTTAAGTGCCCCTCTAGTCTGTGTTTTGTCTGTAAGTATCTGTCCTTCCCCACCAAGATTGGGAGCCCACAGTGGGACAGGGACTGTGTCTGAATTCACTTACTTTGTATTCATTCATTCATTCAATCATATTTACTGAGTGCTTACTGTGTGCAGAGCACTGTACTAAGCACTTGGGAAGTACAAGTTGGCAACATATAGAGATGGTCCCTACCGAGTAATGGGCTCACAGTCTAGAAGGGGGAGACAGACAACAAAACAAAACATATTAGCAAAATAAAATAAATAGAATAGTACCACTCCAGTGCTTAGAACAGGGTGCAGCACCACCATAACTTCCCTCAAGGAGCTTACAATTTAAACTGCTCCCTTCCGTGGAAACTTCTGGAGCCCTTGAGTCATGCCATCTGTATGTTGCTAGACTCAAAGGCCCCCCTGCCCCCTCCTTAGAACTGGGCTCTTTTGAGGATTTCCTCAGAATGAAATGAAGGATCAGTACTTGAGAGCAAGAGAGATGGGTATGAAGATAATCAGAACATGAATGGGGAAAAAAGGAGAGAGAACAAAACCTAAGAAAGAAAAATACAGAAGGAAGGAATAAAAGAACCAATGCCAGGAACACAGAAGAAAAACCAGGAAAAGAAAAGGAAAAAGAAAACATCCAGGAGAACAGGACCCAGGAAAAATGAAAGGGAAACAAAGGGAGAGATGAGGAAAGAGGATGAAGAGAGGTAACTTCAGATGAGCTAAAAACAGGAGGGGACAGAATGATTTAATAATAATTGTGGCATTTGTTAAGAGCTTACTATGTCCTAAGCACTGGAGTAGGTACAAAGTAACAAGCTGGACAAAATCCCTGTCCCACATAGGGCTCACAATCTTAAACCCCAGTTTACAGATGAGGGAACTGAGGCACATCTCAGAAAAGTTAAGAGAATGCCCCAAAATCACAGCAGGCCAATCAAGGGAGCCGGGATTAGAACCCAGGTCCTTCTGACCCCCAGACCCATGCCCTAGCCACTGGGCCACACTGCTTCTGAAGAGTAAGGTGGGTTTTTCCTCATTGTTATTGATCTAAGCTATTAAATCAACACTTTTGAGTTGTTTTTGTATTATTCTTAATTTGAAGTCCTACCTTCAGCAGTTCCGCCCAGCGGCTGATGTTATGAGAAATCCTGAGTCCAGTCCTGCAGTCAAAATAAGAAAGGGTGTAAGGACTGGCTGTAAGTGCTCAAGAAGGTTACTATCATGTAGTATTGGCATAACATCAATAATAATAAACAGCTCTAAATTTTCCATATCAGGAAGAGAAATCTGTACATGATTTTTAAATACTATTTCAGGATTAACATTGAGCCTTGGTCACACAGTAGTGATTATTTTCACAAAATCTGAAACACCCTCCCCCCCCCCCCCCCCCCCAACACCCAAACCAGGAAACCTTGTTGCTCTAAGAAGTCCAGCTTCATTAGGGAAGGATCAAGATGTGATTTAGCTTTTTTGTTTTGTGCCGGTAATGGCCATGAGATTTCACTGTATTTGTAGACTCTCTCTAGTCTAGCACAATTACAGCCCTTTGTAATTCATATTTTGACTGCTCTTCTATGTAAACAGAAGTACTTTGCTTTCCATCCTGTCCCATTCAGGGCTATCAACCAATGTAAACAGTTAAGTTATTTTTAATCAAAGAACATACATGGAAAGAAAAAATGGGGTTGAAGAGTTCTTGACTTGTGGAGAAAAAAAAATATTGAACAATGGCCAAATCTCTGTAAATTTAAACCAGGAAATTAAGAGCCATTTGGTCTTGGAATTTAGTTAAAAACAAACCCAGATGTCAGGATCATCTAAGAAATTCCAAACTGGTATCCACTCCTACCTAGGCTTTCCAATTGCTTGAATCTGCAGATGCTTTATACTAGACTGGTCTGTATAATGAGTAAAAAGCTTGCAATCTACAGTACTAATACTGTGAAAAGACATTACAGGCTGTTCATATCAATCAGTCGATAATTCACTGGTATTGACTGAGTACTTACTGTGTGCAGAACACTATATTCAGTGCTTGGGAAAGTATAATACAACAGAGTTGATAGACATGTTCCCTGCCCACAATGAGCTTGCAGTCTAGAGCTACAGCCTACCTAGAGTTTAATATGGTGATGTGTCCCCCACCTATTTACCTTAAGACCTAACCATGAAGCCTGCCAAGATCTCCACTTCTCTCCAGTCAGTGATTTACTCAGTACTTGCAAAAAATAGAATAGGATAAGGGCCAGCAATTGAAATGAGTTCATCTGTATGGTTAAGCAATGCCCTCCAGTGCCGTTGAGTGGTCTGTTTCTTAAACTGTGGTACCTAAAGGCCCTCCAGATAGTTCAGAGCCTGTCTGCCACATTTATTGTTCCCAGAGTCTTTTTGCTCAAGGTCACTTTTCTCTCCTCTGAAAAGGGTCCCCCTTTATTCAATCAATGGTATTTATTGAGGGCTTACTATGTGCAGAGCAGTATATCACGTGTTTAACACTTTTTGCATTTAGTACAGTCCTTTGTACTAAATACCACTGACTGAGTGCACCTGATCAGGCTAAGATAACCACTGTGCCTCATTCCTGTCTCTCCTTCTGGAGAGAATGAAGGAAACAACCTCTAATCTCACATTGGATCCCTGAACCAGGACCTTAACCCTTCCAGTGCCACCTATGCATTTAGTTATCATGGCCCCTGTAACACATGTGTATATGTCTTGTATAGCCTATTACTTTCCCGATCTGTAATCTGTTATGTGTCTTTGTCCCCCATTAGGGCATGTCTTTGAAATCTTTTGTACTTTCCCAAGTGTTTTGCACCCAGCAAGGGCTCACTAAATGCTACTGATGATGATAGGTCTCAGTCTCTTCCCTAGGTATATGCTTGTGATCCTATTTTCAGAATAGGGTTGGGCACTAAAAATGGAACCAGGATGCTGGAGTGGATACACATTAATCAGGTTGGGCACAGTTCCTGTCCCACATGAGATTCATAGTCCAAGGGGAAGGGAAAACAGGAATTGAATCACCATTTTAAAGATGAGGAAATGGTGACATAAAAGTGACTTGTCTACGATCACACAGCAGGCAACTGGCGGAGTCAGAATTAAAACCCAGATTCTCTGATTCCCAGGTCTGTGCTCTTTTCACTAGGCCAAAGTTAGAGGGGAGGAGAGAAGAAGAGGAAGAAGAGGACAGCGCTGATCGATCGGGGTTATGAGGGGATTTAGGAGACCTCTTTCCAGTAATTCCCTCATCACCTCTTTCTAGAATCACCCTCCAGGAAGCAAAAAGGGAGTGGGGGAGGGAGAGAACTAGTAGCTTGAGTTTATCCTGGTTCAGTTCCTCAGTTATTTGTTGCTTTTAACACAATTAGATCAATGACCCTTTTCCAACTGAAAACTGTTTTGGGAAGGAAGCGTACTAATCCATCAATGGCATTTACTGAGTACTGTGCTGAGCACTCTATTAAGTGCTTCTGAAAGTACATGAATTGGTAGAGGTGATCGCTGCCCACAAGGAGTTTACAGCCTAAAGGGTGAGACGGTCATTAGAATGAATTACAGATGGGGGAAATAATGGAATATAATGATATGTATGTAAGTACGATGGGGCTGGAGTGAAGTATCAAAGTGCCTAAGTAGTATCTTGCCAAGTGTATAGTTGAAGCAGAGCAGATAGGGGAAATGGGGGTTTAGTCAGGAAGGCCTCTTAGAGATGTGATTTTAGGAGGGTTTCAAAGGTGGGCAGGATGGTGGACTGTCAGATATGAAGGGGGAGGGAGTTCCAGGCCTAAAGGAGAATTTGGGCAAAAGGGTGGCAGCACGATGGACACCCAAGTCTCAAAGATGAAAGAAGAAGGGAGGATGTTTAGGATTCTTTCCCTCCCAAAGCAATTTTCAAATGGAAAAAGATCATTGATCTAATTGAGGAAAGGTGGAGGGGAAAAAAGAAAACTATAAAAAGAAGAGGAAGGTAAGAGGAGATAAAGGAATTTGTGCCCACCCCTGCTAGATTGTAAAGTCCTTGAGGGCAGGGATCATTTCTTTTAACTTTATTGTATTCTCCCAAGCACTTAGTACAGGGCTCTGTACAGTACTAGTGATTGATTGACTAAGAGTTGGAGGAGTAAGAGAGAGGAAAGGCTTAGAGAAATCAAACAAAATTTTGTTAACTTCTTTATGGGAACGTGGGAGGCTGTAGTTCACTATAACTTTACAAGTCTATGATTTACAGTCTGAGATTAAACTGCTGACACTTTCTTTTTACCTTTCACATGAGCGTGAATAAAAATGTTCTCTGTGGTCAGTGAATGACCTCTTGCTGCTATGAAGTCTAGGTATTCCATTACGTCTTGAATTCGAAAGAACAGCACGCCAGCACTGGACCAGGATCTGCAATGAAGGTTTTGTTTTTGTGTTTTTCCTAAGGAAGGAAGGAACAGTTGTGTGAACCATAATTGTAGCTTTGAGATGTTTGGCTTTTGTGCTTTACAGATTTTTTTTTTAGTAGGATGATATAGTACTTTTTTTAAAACATTATATATGTTTTGCTTCTTGCCTCTGGAGCCACTTAGTTTTTGTTTTCCTATATTTTTTGTCTTCTAGCTCACCTCACTGTGAACATTTCTTGGGATTTTCATTCCACTACTTCCAATTTAAGGATTATTTTTCTCCCTCCTCACCTCACCCCAAACTTGAGCCCTGGGCTTTTAATTCCAGGGTAGATTTTTTGTCACTGGGTTAAGAAACGTTAGTCTCATGTCACCAATTAAAACTAACAGAGAAGCATGTGATGTTTGTGATTTGGGGTGTTCCTATTTTTATGTCCTCTTTATGCGACTCATTTTTGAGTCAAAAGAGGTGGAGGGAATGGATCAGGGGCAGGTTTTCATTTTTTTCTACTCATAGTGTGGGTGCTATTTTTCTCTATCCCATGAAGACTTCATTAAACATAATTACAAGTATTTGTTCCGGTTCTACTTACTGGGGTTCTTCTTAGCATGTCTACATTTGTTGCCCAAGTCTCTAAACCTTTTCGTTTCTGAGGATTTGCCACGATGCATCATTTGGGTGGGTAGGGTGTGATTACTATGTTGATTATATTATAAGGTTGGCACACCTTTGGTTTTTCATCATAGAAATTCAAACTATTACCACCAACTACGGCCTGATTTCCCACTTTTAATACTGAGACCTCATGGTGCAGTCATCTCTTTCCCCTTTGTCATTTGGATGAATTAAACAGCATTCATAGAGTTGCACAGGACCTAGAGTTATTAAAACTAAAATTCTGCATAGCAACCAGGGTCAATTCTAAAGACTAATTGACATGATGCTACATAGTACTTGGGCAATTTGAAAGAGATTCCCTGACCAGATTAGGAGTCAGATTTTCCTTAGTTTTCAAATATAAATCCAGTCTGGAGGGCAGCCAGTAGCACTGGACTAGAATCTGCAATGAAGGTTTTGTTTTTGTTTTTTTCCTAAGGAAGGAAAGAACAGTTGTGTGAACCATAATTGTAGGGGCATGGTGGGGAGGAGGAGTGAGGGGGTGGAGGTAGGGGAGGGGTGAGGGGAAACATCAAAGTTGGTTTAAGTTCAGAAGGTTGCTTTAGCAGGAGAAGCAGCGTGGCTCAGAGGAAAGAGCACACAGGCTTGGGAGTCAGAGGTCATGGGTTCTAATCTCGGCTCCGCCACTTAGCTGTGTGATTTTGGGCAAGTCACTTAACTTCTCTGGGCCTCAGTTCCCTCATCCGGAAAATGGGGATTAAGACTGTGAGCTCCACGTGGGACAACCTGATCACCTCGGGCTCTTCCCTGGGGGCTTGGCCTTGCCATTCAGGACGGTAGCCTTTCCAGAGGGCTTGTGCCCGGGGGTGTGACCTTTCCGTAAGAGTTCTGGCCTATGCGGAGGGAGCATGTCCCAGGCACAAGGGACGTGGCCTCTCCAGATGACCTTGTAATAATAATAATAATAATAATAATTATGGCATTTGTTAAGTGCTTACTATGTGCGAAGCACTGTTTTAAGCACTGGGGGGATACAAGGTGATCAGGTTGTCCCCTGGGGGGCTCACAGTCTTAATCCCCATTTTACAGATGAGGTAACTGAGGCCCAGAGATATATATGTTTGTACATATTTATTACTCTATTTATTTATTTATTTTACTTGTACATATCTATTCTATTTATTTTATTTTGTTAGTATGTTTGGTTTTGTTCTCTGTCTCCCCCTTCTAGACTGTGAGCCCATTGTTGGGTAGGAACCGTCTCTATATGTTGCCAACTTGTACTTCCCAAGCGCTTAGTACAGTGCTCTGCACACAGTAAGCGCTCAATAAATACGATTGATTGATTGATTGATTGATTGATTGAAGTGACTTGCTCAAAGTCACAGAGCTGACAAGTGGCAGAACCGGAATTAGAACTCATGACCCCTGGCTCCCAAGCCAGTGCTCTTTCCACTGAGCCACACTACTTGTATCTAGCCCAGCACTTAGAACAGTGCTTGGCATATAGTAAGCGCTTAACAAATACCATTATTAATATTAACCCCAGCATTTAGAACAGTCCTTGGCACATAGTAAGCGCTTAACAAATACCATTAATAATAATAACAATAATGGTATTTGTTCCATTAATAATAATAATAATAATAATAATAATAATGACATTTATTTAGTGCTTACTATGTGCCAAGCAGAGATCTAAGTGCTGGAGAGGTTACAAGGTGATTCATTCATTCATTCAATCGTATTTATTCATTCATTCAATCGTATTTATTCATTCATTCAATCCTATTTATTGAACGCTTACTGTGTGCAGAGCACTGTACTATGCGCTTGGGAAGTACAAGTTGGCAACATATAGAGACGGTCCCTACCCAACCACGGGCTCACAGTCTAGCGCTTACTGTGTGCAGAGCACTGTACTAAGCGCTTGGGAAGTACAAGATCAGGTTGTCCCACTGGGGGCTCACAGTCTTAATTCCCATTTTACAGATGAGGTAACTGAGTCCCAGAGAAGTTAAGTGATTGGCCCAAAGTCACACAGCTGACAGTTGGGGGAGTCGGGATTTGAACCCATGACCTCTGACTCCAAAGCCTGTGCTCTTTCCACTGAGCCACGCTGCTTCTCTATTATTATTATTATTTTATTATTATTAGTGTCCCCGGGGGCGTGGTCTTTCCACAAGAGGCCTGTATATACGTGTTTGTATATATATATGTATATGTATATATACATATATATGTACATATATATGTATATGTGTACGTATATATGTATGTATATATATGTATATATGTTTGTACATATTTATTACTCTATTTATTTATTTATTTTACTTGTACATATCTATTCTATTTATTTTATTTTGTTAGTATGTTTGCTTTTGTTCTCTGTCTCCCCCTTTTAGACTGTGAGCCCACTGTTGGGTAGGGACTGCCTCTATATGCTGCCAACTTGTATTTCCCAAGCGCTTAGTACAGTGCTCTGCACACAGTCAGTGCTCAATAAATACGATTGATTGATTGATTGATTGGTTGGCCTATCCGGAGGGGTGAGGCCGTTCCGGGGGCGTGGCCTATAGGGGCGTGGCCTTTCCCTAGGGGGCGTGGTCAATACAGGGGCGTGGCCTTTCCATAACGGGACCGGCCTATCCGGAGGGCCGTGGCCGTTACGGGGCGGGGACGTGACCAATCCGGATGAGGTATGCTCGTTCTGGGGGCGTGTCCGTTCGGGGGCCGTGACCAATCCGGAGGGGCGCGGCCGTTCCTGGGGGCGTGGCCTAAGAACCAGCTTGGCTCAGTAGAAAGAACCCTGGTTTTGGAGTCCGAGGTCATGGGTTCAAATCCCGCTCCCCCAACTGTCAGCTGTGGGACTTTGGCCTATTTTGTTAGTATGTTTGGTTTTGTTTTCTGTCTCCCCCTTTTAGACTGCGAGCCCACTGTTGGGTAGGGACTGTCTCTATATGTTGCCAAGTTGTACTTCCCAAGCGCTTAGTACAGTGCTGTAAACGCTCAATAAATACGATTGATGATGATGAAGTAGGTCGGTGGGTGGGCGGGTGGCCCCTGGGGCCCGGCCAGGCAGCACCTGTATATATGTTTGTACATATTTACTACTCTATTTTACTTATACATATTTATTCTATTTATTTTACTTTGTTAATATGTTTTGTTGTCCGTCTCCCCCTTCTAGACTGCGAGCCCGCTGTTGGGCAGGGACCATCTCTATATGTTGCCAACTTGTACTTCCCAAGCGCTTAGTACAGCGCTCTGCACACAGTAAGCGCTCAATAAATACGATTGAATGAATGAATGAAGTCACTTAACTTCGCTGGGCCTCAGTTACCTCATCTGTAAAATGGGGATTTAGACTGTGAGCCCCCCCATGGGACAACTTGATCACCTTGTAACCTCCCCAGCGCTTAGAACAGACTGAGCTCCCTCCTTCCTCTCCCCCTCCTCCCCATTCCCCCCACACACCTCCTTCCCCTCCCCACAGCACCTGTATATATGTTTGTACAGATTTATTATTCTATTTCTTTTACTTATACACATTTACTATTCTATTTACTTTATTTTGTTAATATGTTTGGTTTTGTTCTCTGTCTCCCCCTTCTAGACTGTGAGCCTGCTGTTGGGTAGGAACTGTCTCTATACGTTGCCGACTTGTACTTCCCAAGCGCTTAGTACAGTGCTCTGCACACAGTAAGCACTCAATAAATATTATTGAATGAATGAATAAGACTGTGAGCCCCACGTGGGACAACCTGATTACCTTGTAACCGCCCCAGGGCTTAGAACAGACTGAGCCCCCTTCTTCCTCTCCCCTCAGCACCTGTATATATGTTGGTACAGATTTATTACTCTATTTATTTTACTTGTACATATTTACTATTCTATTTATTTCCTTTTGTTAATATGTTTTGTTTTGTTGTCCGTCTCCCCCTTCTAGACTGTGAGCCCGCTGTTGGGTAGGGACCGTCTCTATGTGTTGCCAACTTGGACTTCCCAAGGTCATAGTCCAGTGCTCTGCACACAGGAAGCGCTCAATAAATACGATTGAATGAATGAGTGAATGCGTTGCACATAGTAAGCGCTTAACAAATCCCCTCGTTATTATGGGTGTGGTCGTTCTTGTGGGCGAGGCCTCTCTAGGGGCGTGGCTGTGACGGTTGGGGGCAAGGGGAATCAATCAATCAATCGTATTTATTGAGCGCTTACTGTGTGCAGAGCACTGTACTAAGCGCTTGGGAAGTACAAGCTGGCAACATATAGAGACGGTCCCTACCCAACAGTGGGCTCACAGTCTAGAAGGGGGAGACAGAGAACAAAACCAAACATACTAACAAAATAAAATAAATAGAATAGATATGTACAAGTAAAATAAATAGAGTAATAAAAATGTACAAACATATATACAGGTGCTCTGGGGAAGGAAAGGAGGTAAGATGGGGGGATGGAGAGGGGGAGAGGAAGCAGCATGGCTCAGTGGAAAGAGCCCGGGCTTTGGAGTCAGAGGTCAGGGGTTCAAATCCCGGCTCCACCACTCGTCAGCTGTGTGACTTTGGGTAAATCACTTCACTGGGCCTCAGTGACCTCCTCTGTAAAATGGGGAGGAAGACTGTGAGCCCCCCTTGGGACCACCTGATCACCTTTTCATTCATTCAATCGTCTCTATATGTTGCCAACTTGTACTTCCCAAGCGCTTAGTACAGTGCTCTGCACACTGTAAGCACTCAATAAATATGATTGATTGATTGATTTGTACGGATTTATTACTCTATTTATTGATTTATTTTACTTGTACATATCTATTCTATTTATTTTATTTTGTTAATATGTTTGGTTTTGTTCTCTGTCTCCCCTATCTAGACTGTGAGCCCGCCGTTGGGTAGGGACCGTCTCTATATGTTGCCAACTTGGACTTCCCAAGCGCTTAGTACAGTGCTCTGCACACAGTAAGCGCTCAATAAATACGATTGATTGATTGATTGATTTGTACGGATTTATTACTCTATTGATTTATTTTACTTGTACATATGTATTCTATTTATTTTCTTAATACGTTTGGTTTTGTCCTCTGTCTCCCCCTTCTCGACTGTGAGTCCGCTGTTAGGTAGGGACTGTCTCTCTATGTTGCCAACTTGGACTTCCCAAGCGCTTAGCCCAGTGCTCTGCACACAGTAAGTGCTCAATAAATTTGATTGATTGATTTGTACGGATTTATTACTCTATTGATTTATTTTACTTGTACATATCTATTCTACTTATTTTATTTTGTTAATATGTTTGGTTTTGTTCTCTGTCTCCCCCTTCTAGACTGTGAGCCCGCCGTTGGGTAGGGACCGTCTCTATATGTTGCCAACTTGGACTTCCCAAGCGCTTAGCACAGTGCTCTGCATACAGTAAGTGCTCAATAAATACAATTGATTGATTGATTGATTTGTACGGATTTATGACTCTATTGATTTATTTTACTTGTACATATCTATTTCCCTTCCCCACAGCACCTGTATATATGTATATATGTTTGTACATATTTATTACTCTATTGATTTATTTTACTTGTACATATCTATTCTATTTATTTTATTTTGTTAGTATGTTTGGTTTTGTTCTCTGTCTCCCCCTTTTAGACTGTGAGCCCACTGTTGGGTAGGGACTGTCTCTATATGTTGCCAACTTGGACTTCCCAAGCGCTTAGTATAGTGCTCTGCACACAGTAAGTGCTCAATAAATACAATTGATTGATTTGTACGGATTTATGACTCTATTGATTTATTTTACTTGTACATATCTATTTCCCTTCCCCACAGCACCTGTATATATGTATATATGTTTGTACATATTTATTACTCTATTGATTTATTTTACTTGTACATATCTATTCTATTTATTTTATTTTGTTAGTATGTTTGGTTTTGTTCTCTGTCTCCCCCTTTTAGACTGTGAGCCCACTGTTGGGTAGGGACTGTCTCTATATGTTGCCAACTTGGACTTCCCAAGCGCTTAGTATAGTGCTCTGCACACAGTAAGTGCTCAATAAATACAATTGATTGATTTGTATGGATTTATGACTCTATTGATTTATTTTACTTGTACATATCTATTTCCCCTCCCCACAGCACCTGTATATATGTATATATGTTTGTACATATTTATTACTCTATTGATTTATTTTACTTGTACATATCTATTCTATTTATTTTATTTTGTTAGTATGTTTGGTTTTGTTCTCTGTCTCCCCCTTTTAGACTGTGAGCCCACTGTTGGGTAGGGACTGTCTCTATATGTTGCCAACTTGGACTTCCCAAGCGCTTAGTATAGTGCTCTGCACACAGTAAGCGCTCAATAAATACAATTGATTGATTGATTTGTACAGATTTATGACTCTATTGATTTATTTTACTTGTACATATCTATTTCCCCTCCCCACAGCACCTGTATATATGTATATATGTTTGTACATATTTATAACTCTACTGATTTATTTTACTTGTACATATCTATTCTATTTATTTTGTTTTGTTAGTATGTTTGGTTTTGTTCTCTGTCTCCCCCTTTTAGACTGTGAGCCCACTGTTGGGTAGGGACTGTCTCTATATGTTGCCAACTTGGACTTCCCAAGCGCTTAGTACAGGGCTCCACACACAGTAAGCGCTCAATAAATACGATTGATTGATTTGTATGGATTTATTACTCTACTGATTTATTTTACTAGTACATATCTATTCTATTTATTTTATTTTGTTAATATGTTTGGTTTTGTTGTCTGTCTCCCCCTTCTAGACTGTGACCCCGCTGTTGGGTATGGACTGTCTATGTTGCCAACTTGGACTTCCCAAGCGCTTAGTCCAGTGCTGTGCACACAGTAAGCGCTCAATAAATACGATTGATTGATTGATTGATCTATTCTATTGATTTTATTTTGTTAATATGTTTGGTTTTGTTCTCTGTCCCCCCCCCCTTCTAGCCTGTGAGCCCGCTGTGGGGTAGAGACCGTCTATGTTGCCAACTTGGACTTCCCAAGCGCTTAGCCCAGTGCTCTGCACACAGTAACCGCTCAATAAATATGATTGATTTGTACGGATTTATTACTCTATTTATTGATTTATTTTACTTGTACATATCTATTCTATTAATCTTATTAATATGTTTGGTTTTGTCGTCTGTCTCCCCCTTCTAGACTGTGAGCCCGCTGTTCGGTAGGGACCGTCTCTCTATGTTGCCAACTTGGACTTCCCAAGCGCTTAGCACAGTGCTCCGCACACAGTAAGCGCTCAATAAATACGATTGATTGATTGATCTATTCTATTGATTTTATTTTGTTAATATGTTTAGTTTTGTTCTCTGTCTCCCCCTTCTAGACTGTGAGCCCGCTGTTGGGTAGGGACTGTCTCTCTATGTTGCCGACTTGTACTTCCCAAGCACTCAGGACAGTGCTCCGCACACAGTAAGCGCTCAGTAAATACGATTGATTGATTTTGTACGGATTTATTATTCTATTTATTGATTTATTTTACTTGTACATATCTATTCTATTAATTTTATTAATATGTTTGGTTTTGTCGTCCGTCTCCCCCTTCTAGACTGTGAGGCCACTGTTGGGTAGGGACTGTCTCCATATGTTGCCAACTTGGACTTCCCAAGCGCTCAGGACAGTGCTCCGCACACAGTAAGCGCTCAATAAATATGATTGATTGATTTTGTACGGATTCATTATTCTATTTATTGATTTACTTGTACATATCTATTCTATTAATTTTATTAATATGTTTGGTTTTGTCGTCTGTCTCCCCCTTCTAGACTGTGAGCCCACTGTTGGGTAGGGACTGTCTCTCTATGTTGCCAACTTGGACTTCCCAAGCGCTTAGTCCAGTGCTCTGCACACAGTAAGCGCTCAATAAATACGATTGATTGATTGATCTATTCCATTGATTTTATTTTGTTAATATGTTTGGTTTTGTCGTCTGTCTCCCCCTTCTAGCCTGTGAGCCCGCTGTGGGGTAGGGACCGTCTCTCTATGCTGCCAACTTGGACTCCCCAAGCGCTTAGCCCAGTGCTCTGCACACAGTAAGCGCTCAATAAATGATTGATTTGTACGGATTTATTACTCTATTGATTTATTTTACTTGTACATATCTATTCTATTTATTTTATTAATACATTTGGTTTTGTTCTCCATATCCCCCTTTTAGACTGTGAGCCCACTGTTGGGTAGGGACTGTCTCCATATGTTGCCAACTTGGGCTTCCCAAGCGCTTAGCCCAGTGCTCCGCACACAGTAAGCGCTCAATAAATATGATTGATTGATTTTGTACGGATTTATTATTCTATTTATTGATTTATTTTACTTGTACATATCTATTCTATTAATTTTATCAATATGTTTGGTTTTGTCGTCTGTCTCCCCCTTCTAGACTGTGAGCCCGCTGTTGGGTAGGGACTGTTTCCATATGTTGCCAACTTGGACTTCCCAAGCGCTTAGCCCAGTGCTCCGCACACAGTAAGCGCTCAATAAATATGATTGATTGATTTTGTACGGATTCATTATTCTATTTATTGATTTATTTTACTTGTACATATCTATTCTATTAATTTTGTTAATATGTTTGGTTTTGTCGTCCGTCTCCCCCTTCTAGACTGTGAGCCCACTGTTGGGTAGGGACTGTCTCCATATGTTGCCAACTTGGACTTCCCAAGCGCATAGTCCAGTGCTCCGCACACAGTAAGCGCTCAATAAATATGATTGATTGATTTTGTACGGATTCATTATTCTATTTATTGATTTATTTTACTCGTACATATCTATTCTATTAATTTTATTAATATGTTTGGTTTTGTTGTCTGTCTCCCCCTTCTAGACTGTGAGCCCACTGTTGGGTAGGGACTGTCTCCATATGTTGCCAACTTGGACTTCCCAAGCGCTCAGGACAGTGCTCCGCACACAGTAAGCGCTCAATAAATATGATTGATTTTGTACGGATATATTATTCTATTTATTGATTTATTTTACTTGTACATATCTATTCTATTAATTTTATTAATATGTTTGGTTTTGTCGTCTGTCTCCCCCTTCTAGACTGTGAGCCCACTGTTGGGTAGGGACTGTCTCTCTATGTTGCCAACTTGGATTTCCCAAGCGCTCAGGACAGTGCTCCGCACACAGTAAGCGCTCAATAAATATGATTGATTGATTTTGTACGGATATATTATTCTATTTATTGATTTATTTTACTTGTACATATCTATTCTATTAATTTTGTTAATATGTTTGGTTTTGTCGTCTGTCTCCCCCTTCTAGGCTGTGAGCCCACTGTTGGGTAGGGACTGTCTCTCTATGTTGCCAACTTGGACTTCCCAAGCGCTTAGTCCAGTGCTGTGCACACAATAAGTGCTCAATAAATACGATTGATTGATTGATTGATTGATCTATTCTATTGATTTTATTTTGTTAATATGTTTGGTTTTGTCCTCTGTCTCCCCCTTCTAGCCTGTGAGCCCGCTGTTGGGTAGGGACCATCTCTCAATGCTGCCAACTTGGACTTCCCAAGCGCTTAGCCCAGTGCTCTGCACACAGTAAGTGCTCAATAAATTTGATTGATTGATTTGTACGGATTTATTACTCTATTGATTTATTTTACTTGTACATATCTATTCTATTAATTTTATTAATATGTTTGGTTTTGTTCTCCATCTCCCCCTTCTAGACTGTGAGCCCACTGTTGGGTAGGGACTGTCTCCATATGTTGCCAACTTGGGCTTCCCAAGCGCTTAGCCCAGTGCTCCGCACACAGTAAGCGCTCAATAAATATGATTGATTGATTTTGTAGGGATATATTATTCTATTTATTGATTTATTTTACTTGTACATATCTATTCTATTAATTTTGTTAATATGTTTGGTTTTGTCGTCTGTCTCCCCCTTCTAGACTGTGAGTTGGGTAGGGACTGTCTCCATATGTTGCCAACTTGGACTTCCCAAGCGCTTAGCCCAGTGCTCCGCGCACAGTGAGCGCTCAATAAATACGACTGATTGATTGATTGCCGCCCAGTGGAGTGCAAGGAGGGGTCGGAAATCGTCTCCGCCTCTTTCTCCTCCTCCTCTTTCTCCTCCTCCTGCTTCTGGCCGCCCCGCCGGCCGCAGTCGGGAGCGGTGGGTCGGTGGGCCGGTGCCTCCCCCTGCGGCCCCCTTTCCCGCCCAGCATGGGGGCACGTGGCTCCTAAGCGCTTAGCACAGTGCTCTGCACACGGTGAGCGCTCAGTAAATAGGACTGATTGATTGATTCTTCGAGCCGGTGCCCCATGGCTGAAGCCCGGAGGCTGGACGAAGAAGAGGAGGCCCCGCGCCCAGCCAGGAGTCGGCCGCACTCCTGCCACCCAGGCCCGGGTAAGACGCTCGGGCCCCGGGGCCCCGACGCCACCCCACATTTGCCTAGGAAACTTTCCCTCTGAACACCGTAAAACTGTATCATAACGCTCAGTACAGTGTCCGGTGTCCGCCATCACCCCCACCTCCCCGCCGCCACCCCAGATTTGCTTAGGAAACTTTCCCTCTGAACCCTGTAGAACTGTATTATAATAATCACGATGGCATTTATTCAGCGCTTACCATGTGCAAAGCACTGTTCTAAGCGTTTAGTACAGTGGTCCGCCGCCACCCCAGATTTGCAGGGCCCTTTTAGGAAAGTTTCCCTCTGAACACTGTAGAACTGTATCATAACGCTCAGTACAGTGTCCGGTGCCCGCCATCACCCCCAGCTCCCCAGCCGCCACCCCAGATTTGCTTAGGAAACTTTCCCTCTGAACCCCGTAGAACTGTATCATAATAATCACGATGGCATTTATTCAGCGCTTACCATGTGCAAAGCACTGTTCTAAGCGTTTAGTACAGTGTACGGTGTCCACCGCCACCCCAGAATTGCAGGTGCCTTTTAGGAAACTTTCCCTCTGAACACCGTAGAACTGTATCATAATAATCACGATGGCATTTATTCAGCGCTTACCATGTGCAAAGCACTGTTCTAAGCGTTTAGTACAGTGTACGGTGTCCACCGCCACCCCAGATTTGCAGGTGCCTTTTAGGAAAGTTTCCCTCGGAACACCGTAGAACTGTATCATAACGCTCAGTACAGTGTACGGTGTCCGCCATCACCCCCAGCTCCGCCGCCACCCCAGATTTGCTTAGGAAAGTTTCCCTCTGAACACCGTAGAACTGTATCACAACGCTCAGTACAGTGTACAGTGGCCGCCATCACCCCCAGCTCCGCCGCCACCCCAGATTTGCTTAGGAAAGTTTCCCTCTGAACACCGTAGAACTGTATCACAACGCTCAGTACAGTGTACAGTGGCCGCCATCACCCCCAGCTCCGCCGCCACCCCAGATTTGCTTAGGAAACTTTCCCTCTGAACACCGTAGAACTGTATCATAACGCTTAGTACAGTGTACGGTGTCCGCCGCCACCCCAGATTTGCTTAGGAAAGTTTCCCTCTGAACACCGTAGAACTGTATCATAACGCTCAGTACAGTGTACAGTGGCCGCCATCACCCCCAGCTCCGCCGCCACCCCAGATTTGCTTAGGAAACTTTCCCTCTGAACACCGTAGAACTGTATCATAATGCTCAGTACAGTGTATGGTGTCCTCCATCCCTCCAGATTTGCTTAGGAAAGTTTCCCTCTGAACACCGTAGAACTGTATCATAAGGCTTAGTACAGTGTACAGTGTCCACCATCACCCCCAGTTCCACCGCCACCCCACATTTGTCTAGGAAAGTTTCCCTCTGAACACCGTAGAACTGTATCATAATGCTCAGTACAGTGTCCGGTGGCCGCCATCACCCCCAGCTCCCCAGCCGCCACCCCAGATTTGCTTAGGAAACTTTCCCTCTGAGCACTGTAGAACTGTATCATAATAATCACGATGGCATTTATTCAGCGCTTACCATGTGCAAAGCACTGTTCTTAGCGTTTAGTACAGTGTACGGTGTCCACCGCCACCCCAGATTTGCAGGTGCCTTTTAGGAAAGTTTCCCTCGGAACACCGTAGAACTGTATCATAACGCTCAGTACAGTGTACGGTGTCCGCCATCACCCCCAGCTCCGCCGCCACACCAGATTTGGTTAGGAAACTTTCCCTCTGAACACCGTAGAACTGTATCACAACGCTCAGTACAGTGCACGGTGTCTGCCATCACCCCAGATTTGCTTAGGAAACTTTCCCTCTGAACACCGTAGAACTGTATCATAATAATCACGATGGCATTTATTCAGCGCTTACCATGTGCAAAGCACTGTTCTAAGCGCTTAGTACAGTGTACGGGGTCCACCGCCACCCCAGATTTGCAGGTGCCTTTTAGGAAAGTTTCCCTCGGAACACCGTAGAACTGTATCATAACGCTTAGTACAGTGTATGGTGTCCTCCATCCCCCCAGATTTGCTTAGGAAAGTTTCCCTCTGAACACCGTAGAACTGTGTCATAAGGCTTAGTACAGTGTACAGTGTCCACCATCACCCCCAGCTGCGCCGCCACCCCACATTTGCCTAGGAAACTTTCCCTCCGAACACCGTAGAACTGTATCATAACGCTCAGTACAGTGTCCGGTGTCCGCCATCACCCCCAGCTCCCCAGCCGCCACCCCAGATTTGCTTAGGAAACTTTCCCTCTGAACCCCGTAGAACTGTATCATAATAATAACGATGGCATTTATTCAGCGCTTACCATGTGCAAAGCACTGTTCTAAGCGTTTAGTACAGTGTACGGTGTCCACCGCCACCCCAGATTTGCAGGTGCCTTTTAGGAAAGTTTCCGTCTGAACACTGTAGAACTGTATCATAACGCTCAGTACAGTGTCCAGTGTCCGCCATCACCCCCAGCTCCGCCGCCACCCCAGATTTGCTTAGGAAACTTTCCCTCTGAACCCTGTAGAACTGTATCATAATAATCACGATGGCATTTATTCAGCACTTACCATGTGCAAAGCACTGTTCTAAGCGCTTAGTACAGTGTACGGGGTCCACCACCACCCCAGATTTGCAGGTGCCTTTTAGGAAACTTTTCCTCGGAACACCGTAGAACTGTCATAACGCTTAGTACAGTGTACGGTGTCCGCCGCCACCCCAGATTTGCTTAAGAAACTTTCCCTCTGAACACGGTAGAACTGTATCATAACGCTCAGTACAGTGTACGGTGTCCGCCATCACCCCCAGCTCCGCCGCCACCCCAGATTTGCTTAGGAAACTTTCCCTCTGAACACGGTAGAACTGTATCATAACTCTCAGTACAGTGTACGGTGTCCGCCATCACCCCCAGCTCCGCCGCCACCCCAGATTTGCTTAGGAAACTTTCCCTCTGAACACCGTAGAACTGTATCATAACGCTCAGTACAGTGTATGGTGTCTGCCATCACCCCAGATTTGCTTAGGAAACTTTCCCTCTGAACACTGTAGAACTGTATCATAATAATCACGATGGCATTTATTCAGCGCTTACGGTGTGCAAAGCATTGTTCTAAGCGCTTAGTACAGTGTACGGGGCCGCCGCCACCCCAGATTTGAAGGTGCCTTTTAGGAAACTTTCCCTCGGAACACCGTAGAACTGTATCATAACGCTCAGTACAGCGTACAGTGGCCGCCATCACCCCCAGTTCCGCTGCCACCCCAGGTTTGCTTAGGAAACTTTCCCTCTGAACACTGTAGAACTGTTATCATAATAATCACGATGGCATTTATTCAGCGCTTACCATGTGCAAAGCATTGTTCTAAGTGCTTAGTACAGTGTACGGGGTCTGCCGCCACCCCAGATTTGCAGGTGCCTTTTAGGAAGCTTTCCCTCGGAACAACGTAGAACTGTGTCATAACGCTTAGTACAGTGTACAGGGTCTGCCGCCACCCCAGATTTGCAGGTGCCTTTTAGGAAACTTTCCCTTGGAACAACATAGAACTGTGTCATAACGCTCAGTACAGTGTATGGTGGCCGCCATCACCCCTAGCTCCGCCTCCAGCCCAGATTTGCTTAGGAAAGTTTCCCTCGGAACACCGTAGAACTGTATCATCACGCTCAGTGCAGTGTACGGTGGCCGCCATCACCCCAGATTTGCTTAGGAAACTTTCCCTCGGAACACCGTAGAACTGTATCATAATAATCATGATGGCATTTATTCAGCGCTTACCATGTGCAAAGCACTGTTCTAAGCATTTAGTACAGTGTACGGTGTCTGCCGCCACCCCAGATTTGCAGGTGCCTTTTAGGAAACTTCCCCTCGGAACACCGTAGAACTGTATCATAATAATAATGATGGCATTTACTAAGCGTTTACCATGTGCAAAGCACTGTTCTAAGCGCTTAGTACAGTGTATGGGGTCCACCGCCACCCCAGATTTGCAGGTGCCTTTTAGGAAACTTTCCCTCAGAACACCGTAGAACTATATCATAACGCTCAGCTCAGTACAGTGTCCGGTGGCCGCCATCACTCCCGGCTCCGCCGCCACCCCAGATTTGCTTAGGAAACTTTCCCTCTGAGCACCGTAGAACTGTATCATAATAATCACGATGGCATTTATTCAGCGCTTACCATGTGCAAAGCACTGTTCTTAGCGCTTAGTACAGTGTACGGGGGCTGCCGCCACCCCAGATTTGCAGGTGCCTTTTAGGAAACTTCCCCTTGGAACACTGTAGAACTGTATCATAACGCTTAGTACAGTGTACGGGGTCCGCCGCCACCCCAGATTTGCTTAGGAAAGTTTCCCTCGGAACACCGTAGAACTGTATCGTAACGCTCAGTACTGTGTACGGTGACCGCCATCACCCCCAGCTCCACCGCCACCCCAGATTTGCTTAGGAAGCTTTCCCTCTTAACACTGTAGAACTGTATCATAATAATCATGATGGCATTTATTAAGCGCTTACCATGTGCAAAGCACTGTTCTAAGTGCTTAGTACAGTGTACGGGGTCTGCCGCCACCCCAGATTTGCAGGTGCCTTTTAGGAAACTTTCCCTTGGAACACCGTAGAACTGTGTCATAACAGTACAGTGTACGGGAGCCGCCGCCACCCCAGATTTGCAGGTGCCTTTTAGTAAACTTTCCTTCGGAACACCGTAGAACTGTATCATAATGCTCAGTACAGTGTACGGTGTCCGCCATCACCCCCAGCTCCGCCTCCAGCCCAGATTTGCTTAGGAAACTTTCCCTCTGAACACCATAGAACTGTGTCATAACGCTCAGTACAGTGTACAGTGTCTGCCATCCCCCCAGATTTGCTTAGGAAAGTTTCCCTCTGAACACCGTAGAACTGTATCATAATGCTTAGTACAGTGTACAGTGCCCACCATCACCCCCAGCTCCGCCGCCACCCCAGATTTGCTTATGAAACTTTCCCTCGGACCACCGTAGAACTGTATCATAACGCTCAGTACAGTGTACGGTGGCCACCATCACGCCCAGCTCCGCCGCCACCCCAGATTTGCTTAGGAAACTTTCCCTCTGAACACTATAGAACTGTATCATAATAATCACGATGACATTTATTCAGCGCTTACCATGTGCAAAGCACTGCTCTAAGCGCTTAGTACAGTGTACGGGGTCCGCCGCCACCCCAGATTTGCAGGTGCCTTTTAGGAAACTTTCCCTCGGAACACCGTAGAACTGTATCACAACGCTTAGTACAGTTTACGGTGTCCGCCATCACCCCCAGTTCCGCCGCCACCCCAGATTTGCTTAGGAAACTTTCCCTCTGAACACCGTAGAACTGTATCATAATAATAATGATGGCATTTATTAAGCGCTTACCATGTGCAAAGCACTGTTCTAAGCGCTTAGTACAGTGTACGGTGTCCGACGCCACCCCAGATTTACAGGTGCCTTTTAGGAAACTTTCCCTCGGAACACCGTAGAACTGTATCATAACGCTTAGTACGGTGTCCGCCTCCACCCCAGATTTGCTTAGGAAACTTTCCCTCTGAACACCGTAGAACTGTGTCCTAACGCTTAGTACAGTGTACGGAGTCCGCCGCCACCCCAGATTTGCTTAGGAATCTTTCCCTGTGAACACCGTAGAACTGTGTCATAACGCTTAGTACAGTGTATGGTGTCCGCCGCCACCCCAGATTTGCAGGTGCCTTTTAGGAAACTTTCCCTCGGAACACCGTAGAACTGTATCATAACGCTCAGTACAGTGTACGGTGTCTGCCATCACCCCCAGCTCCGCCGCCACCCCAGATTTGCTTAGGAAACTTTCCCTCTGAACACTGTAGAACTGTATCATAATAATAACGATGGCATTTATTAAGCACTTACCACGTGCAAAGCACCGTTCTAAGCGCTTAGTACAGTGTACGGTGTCCACCACCACCCCAGATTTGCAGGTGCCTTTTAGGAAACTTTCCCTCGGAATACCGTAGACCTGTATAATAACACTCAGTACAGTGTACGGTGTCTGCCATCACCCCCAGCTCCACCGCCACCCCAGATTTGCTTAGGAAAGTTTCCCTCTGAACACCGTAGAACTGTATCATAACGCTCAGTACAGTGTACGGTGGCCGCCATCACCCCAGATTTGCTTAGGAAAGTTTCCCTCTGAACACCGTAGAACTGTATCATAACGCTCAGTACAGTGTACGGTGGCCGCCATCACCCCAGATTTGCTTAGGAAAGTTTCCCTCTGAACACCGTAGAACTGTATCATAACGCTTAGTACAGTGTACAGGGTCCGCCATCACCCCCAGCTCCGCCGCCACCCCAGATTTGCTTAGGAAACTTTCCCTCTGAACACCGTAGAACTGCATCATAACACTCAGTACAGTGTATGGTGGCCGCCATCACCCCCAGCTCTGCCGCCACCCCAGATTTGCTTAGGAAACTTTCCCTCTGAACACCATAGAACTGTATCATAATGCTCAGTACAGTGTATGGTGTCCGCCATCAACCCCAGCTCCGCCGCCACCCCAGATTTGCAGGTGCCTTTTAGGAAACTTTCCCTCTTAACACCGTAGAACTGTATCATAACGCTTAGTACAGTGTATGGTGCTCTGCACGCAGTAAGCGCCCAAAAAATACGATTGAATGAATGCATTCCCCTGGCCTGGAATGCCCTCCCTCCGCACATCCACCAAGCTAGGTCTCTTCCTCCCTTCAAATCCCTACTGAGAGCTCACCTCCTCCAGGAGGCCTTCCCAGACTGAGCCCCCTCCTTCCTCTTCCCCTCCCCACAGCACATGTGCATATGTTTGTATGTATTTATTACCCTATTTGTTTTATTTGTACATATTCTATTTATTTTATTTTGTTAATATGTTTTGTTGTCTATCTCCCCCTTCTAGACTATGAGCCCGCTGTTAGGAAGGGACCGTCTCTATATGTTGCCAACTTGTACTTCCCAAGCGCCTAGTACAGGGCTCTGCATCATCATCATCAATCGTATTTATTGAGCGCTTACTGTGTGCAGAGCACTGTACTAAGCGCTTAGTACACACACAGTAAGCACACAGTACACAGTACTGCACACAGTAAGCGCTCAATAAATACGATTGAATGAATGAACGCTCTGGATCGAACGCAAACTTTACCTCTCCCCTACTCCCCCGCTCTCTCTACATCGTTTTGGTAGCTTTTATTGTTGCAATGAACGCCTTATCGCCTGGTGAGTCAGAGGCCGGGGCGATCAACCCTCGGAAATGCTTGCAGAAAGTTTGGCCAGGGCCAACGGTCAAGGTTAGTAGCCCTCCTCACCCTGGCCCCGGGACCCTCCAACGTTTCATTAGCTCCCAGCGCAACTTGGACGAGGTTTGCAAACGTTATTTTGGGAAATTGTCCCCCCCTCTTCTTTTTCAGCCCCTTCCACACCATGGCCCTGGGCTGAAGGCCTTCTCCCACGTTTGTGGTATGCGTGCTACAAACCTGCTCCTTAATACCACGTGTCCAGAAGTTTATAACTTCTTTCCCAGCGAGAGGATGTTGAACTTTTCAAGAGAGGGGATTCCCAATCCTCTTTCTCTCCCCCGCCCTTTATCGCCTTGAATGTTTTCATGAGAATCTTGTCCTCGAAGCATAGGAAGCAATCATCCCAAGGCCTCGTCAGGGCCTGCTTGAAAGCCTCCACTGGACCTGCTTCCAGGGCCTCACGCAGGTGAATCCAGATCAATCAGTCGTATTTATTCGGTGCTTACTTTCTGCAGAGCACTCAGTCGCGTTTCTTGATTGCTTACTGTGTGCAGAGCACCATAATGAGCGCTTGGGAGAGTACAATATCACAGAGTTAGGAGATGTGTTCCCTGCCCGCATTGAGTAGCTCATCCTCCATGTATTGACTCTGGATCTGAAATATGGATTGGGCATGTATTTTTGGGTAAAATAGTGCAAGATTGATTTTATAAACATGTGTGAAGAGAATGACCTGAAATGCCAGCAATTTCAATATTTATTTTTTCTCCGGGGGTGAAATAAGAATTATATGCCATAAACCCAAACCCTTCAAGTAAGGTGATAAGTAGGAGAGAGTGACAACTTAAAAGCTAGAAGGTGATAAAATTTGTTTTCAAATGCCTCTCAAGTTTGTTCACAAAAGTTGCAGAGGTGAATAGTTTTTGTGAGTAGATGTAGATCCACAGCTCTTCTCTGCCCCAGAAGTTTTGTTTTTGGTTTTTTTATTTTGGATATTTGTAATGAAGAGGAAACTCATTGATCTGTGAGTCTCATGAAGTTAGTAGTATATCAAAAAGAAAAACAAATCAGAGAAAGGCATGAGAACAAAAGAGGAATGGGGAAACAAAAAATTCCCCAAAAGAAAAAAAAAGTTAGAGAGACTGCAAGCAGGGTTACTGAACCAAGTGAAAAAGCAGTATTATCCTGTTTTCAGTTGGTGTCTACCTCCCCTGCTAAATTGTAACATCTTTGAGGACAGGATCACACTACAATAATTATAATTTGTGGTATTTGTTAAGCGCTTACTATGTGCCAGGCACTGTACTAATCACTGGGATGGATACAGGCAAATCGGGTTGGACACAGTCCCTGTCCCACATAGGGCTCAGAGCCTTAATAGAACTATGTTGTATTCTTCCAATCTATCTTCACAAGGAACTGTATCATAAATGATCTTGATTGAATGCAAGCATTGCTGTCCTCTCTTTACATTCATTCATTCAGTCGTATTTATTAAGTGCTTACTGTGTGCAGAGCACTGTACTAAGCGCTTGGGAAGTACAAGTTGGCAACATATAGAGACGGTCCCTACCCAGCAGTGGGCTCACAAGTCTTTACATCATTTTAGTAATTTATTAGTTGTATCTGTGACCCTCAGGATAATTAGAAAGTATCAATATTTATTTTAATATGTCTCTCTTTTGCAAAGGGCAGTGGGAAAAATTTAAAGAATAGGATATGAGCCCTGCCTTCAAGAAACTTATAGGCCCATGGAGGAGATAGAAAAATAAATCTGGTTGAAATGCAGCCAGGATAAAACTGGAGTCCAATTAATCAAACTAGGCTTGAGATGATCTGAGAGCGACAGGTACTTAAGAGTTAATGGATAGACATCATGCACATGCAGGAAATACATTTTTAATAGATTTAAAGCTTTGGTGGAAACTGATATAGGTTGGAATCAATCAGTCATATTTAATTGAGCGTTTTCTGTGTGCAGAACACTATACTAAGCACTTTGGTCGAGTACAGTATATCAAAGTTGGTAGAAACATTCCCTGCCCACAACAAGCTAACAGTCAAGAGGGGAAGAGGGAAGGAAAGTCGTGGGGGAAATTAATAGTGAATAAGTTTGAATAATATTGTGCTATTAAGTGCTTACAATGTGCCAAACTCAGTTCTAAGCACTGGGTAGGTACAAGATAAATGGGCCAGACACAGTCTCCGTCCCATCTGGGGCTCACAGTCTAAGCAGGAAAGCAAGCAGGTAGTTAAGCCCCCAATATATAGATGAGGAAACTGAGGCACAAGGAAGTTAGGCAACTTGCCCATGGTCACCCAGCAGGCAAGCGTCAGAGCCGGGATTAGAACCCAGGTCCTCTGAATCTCAGGCCCTTCCTCTTTCCACTAGGCCACTCTGCTTCTGAGCAGAGGAGCAGACTGAGGTGTGGAAGAAGGGGGCAGGTTATTTCTGGGGAGCCAGTAGATCAACATGGTGACAATGACAAATGACAATGGAGAGTTACTGACGGCCTTGATCTGATCAATATAAATGAGAGTGATTCTTACTGTTACAACAATCTGCAAGAAAGCCTTTTAAATAATCCAGATGGAAGGTAATTAGGCATCTGGTTGTGAAATTGGAGAGGAAGAGGGAACTGTGAAAAATGGTACTCTCGATAGTGGGGGAAGATGCGGAGGCAGAGTAAAAATATATAGCACATTTATTTTTTCTGTTGTGGAAGTGCCCCAGCAGCTCCAGAATTTCCAAGGCTGTGTCATTTTTGGTTCTTTTTGGGATTTAGAGACTTGATAATTCTGGTGCTATGGGGCATCTGAAGCTGTGTTTTACCAAGTATTCAGCCTAGTATATGATGTGCAGTAGCATATTTGTATCTCCCCCCTGCCCCCCCCAAGAAAAAGGATCCGAGTGTTATTGGGATGGGAGGTCTCGAGATTGAAAAGAACTGCAATGTTTGACATAAACTCACCTAGAATTAGTTTCTCAAACCACTGAGAACTATGCCCTTCTTTTTGCACATTGTATGCATCACATTCCTTAAAGCTTGCTTGAGCATTTGTTGTATTTGTAGTTGATTATACTTTCTTTGAGGGTGTCTGCTTAAATAAATGGTTGCCATTGTGAATCTGTTTTTGCAATTAGAATTTTAATAATTCTCTCTCCTCTCAAACTTTAACATGTACGCGCAGAAGTAGAAGACTGTGATCTGGCAGTATAAATGCTAGACGGACTAAATTAGGCATTGTTAGAAACACTTCTGGGCCTCCAGAAGAATTTTAGTGTTTAAATAGTACCTTACACAATATTTTAGAAAGGTACATAATTTATTGCTAGGCAGAGTAAAGGTAGTCTCATGAAGATTATTGGCACTGGTAACATCAGGAGTCATCTGCCCATGTCTCTCCACTCCTCAGAAGCTTCCAGTATTATGTTAGCAACTTGTACTTCCCAAGCGCTTAGTACAGTGCTCTGCACAAAGTAAGCGCTCAATAAATATGATTGATTGATTGATTCCAGTGGCTATCAGTTCATCTGTGCATCAGACTCCTGACCATTGCCTTTCAGATATGCCCTCTGTTGTGTGCCTCTTCCCTATCCACTCTCTTCTCCCACTCCACCCCAGCTTGTACTTTGTTCCACTCAAGCTGACCTCACTGTGCCCCATTCTCAACTATTCTCCCTCTGACCCTTAGCTCACACCCTTCTCTTTGCGTGAAACTCTTATCTCCTTCAAAATATGCCATACTGCAAGTCTGCAACACACAGGGACTGATGCTCTGGGTGTCTGTAGGAGGGCCCCCCGATCAGCCATCTCACATGCCCATCGCAGTTATGCCAGAGATGGGGTTAATAACTGAAGAGCATCCAACAATGCAAATTGGCTGAATGGAGGCCAGAGTTGTTTTTCAGCCACTTCTCACTCTTAAAAGTGAGCAGCTTACCTTGGCTTAGTAGACTGGAGGTACACGCAGCTTCCAGCAGATTTCATGTAAATTATTGGCTTAGTGAAAACTTGTTCCTCAAGCTCAAATTGTTCTGTTTTCAGCCCTGGCTCTCAAGTTCTCAGGCACATGAACTTTTTCAGCCACATTGCACCACTGCTTTAACAGCTTGGAAAATTTAGCAGGCTCAAGTGTAATTTCAGGAGTTACTTAGATGCTGAGAAAGTATCAGGTTCTTTGTGAAACTGGCAAATCCCTCCAGAGAAGACCTGAGGCAGATTTGTTATCTCATTTGTAGTTGAAGCTAGTAGAAGAATTAGGGGTGCTTGGGGTCACTGTTTTCAGGAGGTATTTGCAAGAATTATTTTTGTTTCTGTCGAAGTGTAATGAGTTTGATGTTGTTCCTCCGAGAGCTAAGTACACAGCAGCAACTCGGCAGGAAAGGTGTAGGGATTTCACTTGGCTAATACCCTTTAGTGTTCTAGGGATCGATTGCCACAATTTCTGTGCTATCCATATTGTCTTGGAAATGGTGTGGGATTAACAATTTGGATCTAATAGGATTTGCAGGCATCCAGCTCCCCGGAAGCTTTATTAAAAATTAAGTGGATCATGGAGTTACTCTAATCAGTCCATGGAGCAGGGCCATTGGTTCTCTGGCCTTCTACGTCGCAAACCGGCTGAATGCAGCTCTGGTCGGTGTGGGAGTCAGGAAGAGCGCTGGCCTTTGGGGAGGGACTGAATGTGCCGAGGAGCTTTCCCAGTGTAGGAGCCCTTCAAGCCAGACCTTATATTAATGTCTGTCTCCCTCTAGACTGTAAGCTCATTGTGGACAGGGAACGTATCTGCCAACTCTGTTGTATTCTCCCAAGCACTTCGTACAGTGCTCTGCACGCAGTAAATGCTTAATAAATACTGATGATGATAATGGAATTTCCCTCCCTCTCCACGTATACGAGACTACTACTATGTCCACCCTGAAAGCCTTATTAAAGTTACATCTCCTCCAAGAGGACTTCCCCAATTAAGCCCCCCACCCTTTTCAATCAATCAGTCATATTTATTGAGCGCTTACTGTGTGCAGAGCACTGTACTAAGCCCTTTTCCCCACTTTCCTCTCCTTTCTACGTTGTCTGTACCCTTGGAACTGTGCCCTTTGGGGACTTGGTATTCACCTCACCCTCAGTTCCACATCACTTATGTAAATATCTGTATTTTAGACTGTCTGTCTCTCCCCCCAGACTGTAAGCTCCCTGTGAGCAGAGAATGATTGTACCAACTCTATTGTATTGTATTTTCCCAAGCACTTAGTCCAGTGCTCTGTATACAGCAAGGGCTCAATAAATGCCATCAATTGGGAAGAACTCTGCTTGAATAGTTTTTTTTTTTTATGGTATTTGTCAAGCTCTTACTACTTGCTAGGCACTGTACTAAGTGCTGGGGAGATACGAGCTAATTAGGTTGGACACAGTCCCAGTGCCACATAATGCTCACAGTATTAATCCCCATTTTACAGATGAGGTAAATGAGGCACAGAGAAGGTAAGTGACTTGCCCAAGGTCACACAGCAGGCAAGTGGCAGATCAAGGATTAGAACTTGGGTCCTTCTGACTCCCAAGCCCCTTCTCTTAACACTAGGTCTTGCTGCTTCTTTATTCATTGCTCTTGTCTGATGGGTTACATTGGGCAAGTCGCTTAACTTCTCTGTGCCTCAGTTAACTCTTCTGTAAAATGTAGATTGAGACCGTGAACCCTATATGAGACAGGGGCTATGTCCAACCTGATTATCGTATATCTACCCCAGCACTGGTACAGAGCTTGGCACATAGGAAGTGCTTAACAAGTATCATTTAAAAAAAAAATTGCCATGGAGCTGGAAACGTTCCCAACTCTTCCCACTGATGTAATGCTTCATTACTTCTTGCAGTGACACTCAAGTCAGGTCTTGGTGAACCGTCCAGGACCTGAAAAAGGACAGTGTCGGGTGTGACCTACTAGGTGAAATTCAGTTGGGTTGTATGACGGGCAAATTTTAGAATGCATAGACTCATACTTTAATGTAATACTTAATACTTGACAGTTGGTAAAGTCACTAATGTTAGAAACTCCTTTCTGTCCCGCTCCCCTTCGTACCTTTGTCTTTTTCCCTTCCTTATAGGTATGCATCCAACATTTTTTCTGTATGGTTTTGGTAGCATTTTAAACCGTATATTCTGAATATATTTTTCAGACTTCATAAATTAGAGCATCTTGAGTGTGCTGTCAGCAATTTGAGATTTCATATTTATCATAAGTATTTCATTGGGTGGTGGACTTTACAGTAAAATTTGTTCTGTTTCACAACCCTGGAAAGAATGAAGACTTTCTAATCCAATTGGGAGCACTGTCAGCCACAAGTAGCTGGAATAAATACAAAACTGGTCCTTGGTGACACTTTTGATAATTCAGGTGCAAAGTTGGGTGACTTGGAACAAGTTGAGAAGCTGAAAACCTCCAAAGAAAAAGTCACAGTGGGATAGTGAATCAGAGACTGACAGGAAATAGGTTCTGGTGGAAAGGACCTATCTGACCTTAACTCTGAAAACCCACTGTAGGTAGTTTAGCACCATTAACTTTGATTCCTATCTTGCCCTCAGTTCTGTGAGTTGGTGGAGTGAGGGTAGAAGTGGGCAGAGGAGTCTAACCTTAGAATCTTGACCTTCTCCTTCACCTGTCTTGGATTTCACTTATTTCCATTTTTTAAAATTTCCCCTTGCCCCCTTCCCCTTTCTCCATTTATCTGAATAATAGAGTTGTACGAAATGTCCACATTGCTGCTTCACTGATCAGGATCCCATTGCATTCATCTTGTGCCTACCCCAGCTTTGGAGGGCAGGGAGAAAAAGGGTGGCATCGATTATGGAATAAGTAAGGTGGAATTTGGAAGGGATGGCAGGAAAACAAGCCCAATACTTTGTTCACTTCCCTAAACATTACTTTGACCTGTAATAAAATTGTTAATATCGTGGCATAAACACCAGACTTTGTTTTCCATGGTTCTTGATCTGTGAGTTCTAATTCCAGTGACCAAGTGTTCTTTTTTTCTAGTAGTAGCAATTCGAGGAACCATGCCCCTCTCTAGTTTGACATTTCTAAAATAATCCAATGAGCAAAGCCAAAGTTGTATTTCGAGCATCTATAGAAACAAGAAATGCCTTGGTGGAGAATTATCAACAAAGGCCTCAGTGCACCGTTGGCCTTCTTGACCCTTCATCTCAAGAAGAAAGATTCATTTTCTAAGGTGTGAGAACAGAAAAGTCATTTTGAGGCACAAATTCCTGTGTTCTTTGCCGTGGGGATTTTCATTTCAATTATTTTCTTCTCCCAGAATCTTGTTCCCTTAGCATACGACATTTACTCTCATCCTCTGTTCTCCAAGATTGTGATAATGGCAGTATTTATACCCTGTCTGGCAAGAGCCAAAGGTAGAATCGGAGAAATCTTGATCTGCTTCCTTTTGTGCTGAGTAATCACACGCAGGAAGATTTTGTGATTTTGCTCCAAGGAGCAACACCTCAAGATAAATTGGACAGTCATCTTTGTTTACTTCAGATTTCTACCAGGAAGCCAAATGCAGTGATTTTGTAGTAACTGGAAGTTTTCTACTCCTGGTACATTAGTGAAAAAGTGGCAACCTGGTTTTGAGAGACCATGAAGTGAACATGCTTTCCTTTTCACTGAAATGACCGCTTCTCAAGTTGAAGCTCTTACCTAGATTACTTTCAGCCCCTTCAGAGGTCTCCCTTCCTCCGGCCTCTCCGTTCTTCATTCATTCATTCATTCATTCAATCGTATTTATTGAGCGCTTACTGTGTGCAGAGCACTGTACTAAGCGCTTGGGAAGTACAAGTTGGCAACATATAGAGATGGTCCCTACCCAGCAATGGGCTCACAGTCTAGAATGGGGAGACAGACAACAAAACAAAACGTGTGGACAGGTGTCAAGTCATCAGAATAAATAGAAATAAAGCTAGATGCACATCATTAACAAAATAAATAGAATAGTACCAGTCAACCTACGCAAAAGCAAAGAAAAACTCCTCACTCTCAGCTTCAAGGCTCTCCATCACCTCACCCCCTCCTACCTCACCTCCCTTCTCTCCCACTACAGCCCAGCCCGCACCCTCTGCTTCTCTGCCACTAATCTCCTCACCGTGCCTCGTTCTCGCCTGTCCCGCCGTCGACCCCTGGCCCATGTCCTCCCCCTGGCCTGGAATGCCCTCCCTCTACACATCCACCAAGCTAGCTTTCTTCCTCCCTTCAAAGCCCTACTGAGAGCTCACCTCCTCTGGGAGGCCTTCCCAGATGGAGCCCCCTTTTTCCTCTCCTCCTCCCCATCCCCACTGCCGGACCTCCTTCCTTAACTATGCTCCACCTAATCTAAATGTAGATTTTCTTCCTCAACTGTAGTTCTGCTCAAATTCCTTCCCCTCCTCAAAATCCTTTAGTGGCTACCAAATTCCCTCTACATAAAACAAAATCTCTTTGCTGCTTCCTTCAAGATTCTTCACCAGCTTTCTCCTAGCTAATCTACCTTCTTCCCATCCTACTCCCTAGATCATGCTCTGTCTATTTCCCTCACTTCCAAGGGGAAGGAAGATGGAGAATCATACCGAAACAGTGTGGCCTACGGGAAAGAGCATGGGCTTGGGTGTCAGAGGACCTGGGTTCTAATTCCGGCTCTGCTAATTGCCTGCTGTGTGACCTTGAGCAAGTCATTTAACTTGCGGGTGCCTCTGTTTCCTCATCTGTAAAATGGGATTCAATACTTGTTCTCCTTCCTGTTTAGATTGTGAGCCTCATGTGAAGAGAGACTGTGTCCAACCTGATAATCTTATATCAATCAATCAATCAATCGTATTTATTGAGCGCTTACTGTGTGCAGAGCACTGTACTAAGCGCTTGGGAAGTCCAAGTTGGCAACATATAGAGACAGTCCCTACCCAACAGTGGGCTCACAGTCTAAAAGGGGGAGACAGAGAACAAAACCAAACATACTAACAAAATAAATAGAATAGATATGTGCAAGTAAAATAAATAAATCAATAAATAGAGTAATAAATATGTACAAACATATATACATATATACAGGTGCTGTGGGGAAGGGAAGGAGGTAAGATGGGGGGGGATGGATATCTACCCCAGGGCTTAGTACTTTGCTCGGCATAATGTAAGCTCTTAACAATACCACTTTATTATTGCCAGCGCACCTTTGGCCACTAGTTCTAATGTCACTGTGAGCTAAATTGACTAGCAATCAACCTGTTAAACTCACTGTGGTTAGGGACCGTGACTATTGTTCCATTGTATTCTCCCAAGTGTTTAGTACAGTGCTTTGCGCACAGTAAGCACTCAATAAATTTGATTAGGTAATTGAATGAATTCTGTAATGGTTCTCCTCCTATTTGGTGTTTGCTATGCTCTCCTTACCACTACTCTTTTCCCCCTCACTTTCTGCCTCCAGTCCCTTCCCCACCTTGTATAGGACCATAGAGCACCAAAACAAAGCCACCCTGGAAACAAGGCCTTGTATTGGGTCGTTAACCCCTCACCTTTAAAGAAAATCTGGTTATTTTGAGATTGGTTAGTAAGTATAAAGCACCCATAGGATACATCATTCTCGTTGTGCCGAAGACTAGAGAAGCAGCGTGGCTCAGTGGAAAGAACATGGGCTTTGGAGTCAGAGGTCATGGGTTCAAATCCCAGCTCCGCCACTTGTCAGCTGTGTGACTTTGGGCAAGTCACTTAACTTCACTGTGCCTCAGTTTCCTCATCTTTAAAATGGGGAGGAGGACTGTGAGCCCCCATGTGGGACGTCCTGATCATCTTGTAACCTCCCCAGCGCTTAGAACAGTGCTTTGCACGTAGTAAGCGCTTAATAAATGCCATTAAAAAAAAGACTAGACATGGCCTTGATGCAAACAGCTGACAGTCTAAAAGCAGAGACGAATGTTCTCATGATAATCGAACAATGGTATTTGTTGAGCGCTTACTATGTGCAGAGCACTGTACTAAGTGCTTGGGGCAGTACAATAGAACAGAATCTCCAAAAAAATACAGGAGTGAATTAAGGGGTGGAAGTGGAACACATAGCAGTGAAAGGATGAGGCCATAGCTGAAGCAGGGGGCTTTCAAACCGGCCTGCTAAAAGAATTGCCTTGCAAAACCCTTAGTATGAAGGGTTGATTTCATCTACATTTTCCAGAATCTACTGGGACATACTAGAAGTTTAACTTCTCTGCACATAGAGAACTCCTCCTCCACTGGGGCAGAATTTTCCTCAGAGAATTGGAGGAGGCAAGTTAAAAAATAATAGGTTTTTATGCTGTACTTATCTATCACCCCCCCCCCCCAAATTTTTAAAATTGCATTTGTTAAGCACGTACAGCGTGCCTATATGCCAGGCGCTGTACTGAGCCACAGTCCACGTTTAACATAGTGTTCACAGTCTTAATCCCCGTTGTACAGATGAGGTAACTGAGGCACAGAGAAGTGAAATGACCTGCCCAAGGTCACACAGCAGATGAGAGGCAGAGCCAGGATTAGAGCCCAGGTCCTTCTGATAGTCAGGCCCAGCCACGCTGCTTCTTTGGATCCAGCCAGAAGAAGGTACACTTGGAAATATATTTCCCTATGTCAAAGCGCTACCTTGGGTAAAAAGGAAGCCGGGAGGGGCGAATGTAGGATTATTTTAATCTATTTCATTTTTCTGCCACTTCATCCAAGCAGAGCTCTCACCTTCTCCGAGAACAGGGATCAAGTGTACAGGACAAGGCTCTGCACACAGCTGATGTTCAATAATCAATGAATCCATGGTATTTAAGTGTGCGGAGCACTGTGCTAAGCCCTTGGGAGAGTACAATAGAATTGGTAGCCATGATCCCTGCCCACCAGAAGTTTACAGTCTAATCAATGATTGATTAGATGAATAATTGAATTTTCCAGGCGCTTTCTGAAAATTTTCCACCTCCTTGAAAATTTCCACCTCTGGAGCCTCTGAGGAAATCTGCCAGTGCCCACTATCCCGCTTGAGAGAGAGCTGGTGAAAGAAGTTACTGGGGACTATAGCTTTTCAAGGTTGATACAGGTTGGGAAGAAGTCTGGGTGTTCATTCATTCATTCAGTTGCATTTATTGAGCGCTTACTGTGTGCAGAGCACTGCACTAAGCTCTTGGAAAGTATAATTCAACAGTAGAGACTATCCCTGCCCACACCAGCCCTTGCAGTCTAGAAGGGGAAGGTCGGACATCAAAACAAGTAAGCAGACATCAATATAAACAGAATTATAGATATACACATAAGTGCTGTGGGGCGGGGAGAGGGGAGAAAAGCAAAGGGAGCGAGTCGAGGTGCACGGAAGGGAGGGGGAGATGAGGAAAAGGGGGGCTTAGTCTCGGAAGGCTCCTTGGTGATTGGTGTATATGAGATGAGGAGGGAGGGCATTCCAGGCCAGAGGTAGAGAAGGGGAGAAAAGGGCAGCAAAACCTCTAGGGAAAGCACCAACCCTCCCTTTTCTGGGGGCAAGGAAGACAGAACCAAGGTCCTCGCCCCACCTTTTCCAGCTGTTGATCAACAAGGTGGAGAGACGACTTCTCCCCAGACCACAGGGCCGGAGGGGGATTTCAGGACAGTAAATCGAGGATAATTATCTTTAAGATGATTTGATCTCCCCATTTAGATGAAATCATCTTTGTTTACCTGGAATAAAAGGTGAGGACTGAAGTTTTTACTCAGTGGTTAATTTTGGACAGTGATGATTTCACAGAGTGTCAAATCTCCAGTTGCCTGGCCCCTGGACCTCATCAAGCTTAACAAATAATAATTTAGTTGCCACCTAGCCACCACCTTATACTTGAGGGCATTTGATGGTCATGGAACTTAGGTCTATTTTATTCATGAAATGTAGTGACTAAAACCACTGACTGTAATTTCATTTGAGGGCTAGAATAACTACACAAATAGGTGAAATGATGGAAAGATGGTGGTACTCATTTGACATACTCATCCTACTGTTTGAATAAAATATAGTTGGAATGACTGAGAACAGAAGCTTTTCCTCTCTTGGATCTGATTATAATACAGATAATCAATATAGCTCTCATTTTAGCTGATCATTTTTGAGAGGTTTCAGGCAGGCTTAATAGATATTCATTCTTTTATGGTATTTATGTGCTTACTATGTGTCAAGTACTGCTCTAAGTGGTGGGGTAGATACAAGTTTATCAGTTTGGACACAGTACCTGTCCCACATGGGGCTCAGAGTCTAAATTGGAGGAAGAAGGACTTAAATCCCCATTTGAGGCGCGGAGAAGTTAGCAACTTGCTCAGTGCTGCTTCTCATTCATTTGTATTCTGTGACCACAGAAAATCTCATGTTAATTAAAATACTTCAAAATGAATTTTTGAAATTATTACATTACAATTTAGAGAGTCCTCCTTTTATTCTTCGTTAGGTCCCTTGTGCCCAGGCGCTTGAGGAATAAAACCATGTGTTGATACCTTTCCCCAGATTTAAAAGCATTAACATTAACCAAATGAAATGAGGGATGTCACTTTTCAAATTTTGTATTCAAGCTATTGAAACCAGAGTTAATAAACATGAACATATGTCTTGGGGTGGTGGTGGTGGTGGTAGTAGTAGTAGTAATAATGGTATTTGTATATTTACTATTGGAATGATCTCCTTGAACGTGTCTACCACCTCTGTTGTAGTGTATTCTCCCAAATACTTATTGTTGTGCTCTGTGGAAGCAGCATAGACTAGTGGAAAGAGCATGGGCCTGGAAGTTAGAGTACCTGGGTTCTAATCCTAGTTTTGGCAATTGCTTGCTATGTGACCTTGGGGAAGTCACTTAACTTTTCTGTGTCTGTTACTTCATCTGTAAAATGGGGATTAAATATTTCATTTCCCTCCTATGTAAACTGTGAGCCTGATGCCAGGCAGAGACTGTGTCCAACCTAATAACTTGTATCTACCCCAGTGCTTAGAACATTGTTTGGCGCATAGTAGGGTCTTAACAAATATCATAAAAAGTGCTCAATAAATGCCACTGATTGATACTGAAAACAAAGCACTGACAAGCACCTGGCAAATACTCTAAAAGCCCCTGATACCTTCGTCCCTTGGATCTGTTCTCTTTGGGCATTTGATATTCACTTCACCCTCAGCCCCAGCAGACCACTTATGTATTTATATTAGTATGTATCTCCCCCTCTGAACTGTAAACTTGTGGCTAGGGAATGTGT
Organism: Tachyglossus aculeatus; assembly: GCF_015852505.1. Lineage (NCBI taxonomy): Eukaryota > Metazoa > Chordata > Mammalia > Monotremata > Tachyglossidae > Tachyglossus > Tachyglossus aculeatus. The sequence goes on along the minus strand of NC_052077.1, from coordinate 21,911,103 downwards.
CTACAGACTCCTTGGTATTTTACTTTCCCAAGTGCTTAGTTCAGTGCTGACACAGTAAGCGCTCAATAGATGCCACTGACCGATACCTTCCCTGCCTACAAGGAGCACTTCACTGGTGGGAAAGTTTATCTCGTGAGTTTTTTTTCCTCTTGCCATTCTTTGAAAATGATGCTATTGAAAAAACCTTACTCATGTGTGAGTAGCTGAAAAGGCTTATATTGGAGCAACAATTCCTTCCACCACACACAATGGAAAACATCCTTTGGTGAGCGGTAGTTTTTGTTGTCCCTGGCACTGTTTTTGACTTTGGCTCCCCAAGGTCAGTATCTTCCCAGAGCACAGGTCCAGGAGTCGCTTCTCTTCTGATTTGCTTCAAAAGTGAGTCATCTCTGAACAGTGTCCCTCAGTGTGACTAAAGTCTGTGCTCGGCTATGTCTCTACAGCGTTTGTTCTGTCCTCTCTGCTTATAGAGGCCCCGTTTTAGCTCACCACACAACAGCTGCTTGTGTTTCCTGCTGTAACCCATACTTTTAAAGTTTCCCCAGTGAAGCTGTTTAATGAGGAGAACTGCCCTGTTGCTGGTTGGGTGTGATCACATATCATCAGCCTCCCTTTGCCTCCCCGCTGGAGACCTTTTCAGACTGTCTGTCTGTGGTTTGGATACAAGTTTGGGCAGAAACACCCTGACAGGTAGGGGAAGGCAAAGGAGAGGTTTTTTTTTCCATGGCCCCGCCAGGCTTCCTTCCTCTCTTGCCACCCTCCTCACCTCTCCTTAATCCTCTGCCCAACTTATCCTGTCTCTGCAGTCTTCTGATTCCCTGTGGGTTGTTGAGGACTTGCCTTGGAACTGCTCATGGACTGACATCATTCCCGAAACTTGTTTGTGATCCTGTCTCTTGCCATTTGGTGGCTATCACATGATGTTGATTAAATTCCTCGAGAAGCCAGATGGTGCCTTCTGTTGTAAATTCAAGTTTCGTAGCCATTTAGAAGGTTGGCCGTTATTCAGCTGTGTAGACCTTTGACTTGACTTAGAGTTGATGTCTCGTAAACAAAACTGTCAGCTTTCTATAGGACTTGCTGATTTTCTTGATTGTGTTTCTTTGTCCATCTGTGCATAACTGGGCAGTGGTTCACGGAACTCAGGGATTGCCTCTAACTCTGTAGGTTGCCAGTGAAAATCTGTAGATGAGTGTTCAGGATGGCATATAACTTTGGTCTGTAAAGTGCTGAATCTGTAGAGGATTCAAATCTATTGAGCACTCACTTGGTACAGTGTGCTGTATTAGGCTCCTAAAAATTACAGAAAAAGTGACACATTTTCTGTCTACAAGGAGTATACTTTGAAATCTGCACGATTTCTTGTGTATGTTTCTAGGGAACGTTTTTCAGCCTACAGCCATGCTCTTATTTAATTGTGAGTCACATGAGGGGCAGAAATTAGATCTGAATTAATGGCTATGTATTCTTCCCAGATCCCAGTGGTTAGGACAGAGAGTACAGTGTAACAATATAACAGACCCATTCCCTGCTCACAAGGAGCTTACAGTCTAGAGGGGAAGACAGACATTAATATAAATAAATAAAATTACAGGTATGTACATATATGCTGTGGGGCTGGGAGGGGGGATGAATAAAGGGAGCAAGTCAGAGTGACATAGAAGGGAGTGGGAGAAGAGGAAAGGAGGGCTTAGGGAGGCCTCTTGGCAATGTGCCCTCAATAAGCCTTTGAAGGTGGGGAGAGTAAATATCGGATATGAAGAGGGAGGGTGTTCCAGGCTAGAGGCAGGATGTGGAGGAAAGGTCGGTGGTGAGATAGACGAGATAAAGTTACAGTGAGAAGGTTAGCGTTAGAAGAGCGAAGTGGGTGGACTGGATTGTAGTAGGAGAGTAGTGAGTTGAGGTAGGAGTGGGCAAAGTGATGGTAGGGAGTTCTTGGAGGTGGATGGGCAACCACTGGTGGTTCCTGAGGAGTGGGGAAACCTGGCCTGAATGTTTTTGTAGAAAAATGATCCGGCCAACAGAGTGAATTATGGACTGGAGTGGGGTTAGACAGGAGCCAGGCTGGTCAGCAAGGAGGCTGATACAATAATCAAGGCGGGATAGGATAAGTGCTTGTATATAGAATTATAACCAGATCTCATCCATTGGGCTTCCAGTGGTTCTCCCCCGAGGGTCATATCAAGTTACACGAAATAGCTGGAGGGCCCAATTATGTTTGCATAAAATTTTGCCTACTTGGCTAAAACACTGGTACAACTCTGCATACATTATGCAGCCCATTTTAAGTCTTATTATAGCTCCTGTTCCATTTGTCATTACCTTTATTGTTTTCTTCTCTGGTCTTTTCACTTCTCACTTTTCGCATCCAACTACAATCACCTTTAGTTTAGTGGAACTCAAATGGGGAATTGCAGAAGTATTGCGGAGATTTGTCACCAAGGTCTGTATTCAACCTGGCTCATAAAGGGTTTCCCTACTTTCTCTCAAGGAATTCAGTGAGCTCCATCCCTCTCTACCTATCACTTCTTGCCCCGTTTACCTCCATCTCCCCATAAAAGTGCAGAACGTACACATTTTCATGTTGGACTGAATGGTTGCCAGCAGAAGTACAAAACCTTGATTTTTAATTTTTTTATTTTTTAATGGTATTTTGTTAAGCTCTTACTAAGTACCAGGCCGTGCACTAAGCGCTGGGGTAGGTAGAAGCTTTTTATCAAGTTGGAGACAGTCCCTGCCCCACTTGGGGTTCAGTCTTATTCCCCATTTTACAGATGAGGTAACTGAGGCACAGAGAAGTTAAGTTACTTACCCAGGGTCACTCAGTAGACAAGTGGCAGAACCAAAGTTAGAACCCAGCTCCTTCTGACTCCCAGGTTTATGCTCTATCCATTAGGTCACAGTGCTTCCTTTGGAAGTTAGAATTCAGTGAAACACATGGGTGTGGATGTAAGAGTAACAGTGCAGTCTATAATCAATTCTTCAGAGAAGGGAATTATTTCCAAATTGTTCTGCTGCTTGAAAGTAGTTGAAAACGGTGTAAAAAATGAATCACTCGTTCTTGTCATTGGTGGCTCAGTAGCTAGCAGGCTGACATGTTAGAAAACTCTAAATCTCTGTCGTAGAGCCCTGACATTGAAATATTTTAATAAGCATTGGTCCTCATTCCCTCTGCTGCTGTCTTCTGAGTTTGATTTATGAGACCATTTAAATAAATAATGTTAACGGAAACTAATCTTATTGATTTGGGTGGCTCTGGTCGAGGTATGTAGGATTTATAAGTTTGGATTCTTGGTGTAGTATTTTGCTTGGAGTTTTTTTTTCCCCACAAATTTTTATTCTTATTCCTCAAGTGGAAGGTATGAATTTTTAAAGTGCAATTTTCTTCGCTATGTTGCAAAGTCATTAACTTTGCAGAAGAGGAGGAGGAGGGGAACAGGTCAGAATTCAATGATGGGAGACACATGCAGTGAAACTTTAATTGAATTTGTGTTTAAAGAAGCAGCATGGTCTAGTGGAAAGAATCCGAGCCTGGGAGTTAGATGACCTGCATTCTAATCCTGGCTGTGCCAAATGCCTGCTGTGACCTTGGATAAGTCATTTAATTTATCTGTGTCACAGTTTCTTCATCTATAAAATGGGAATTAAATACCTGTTCTCCCTCCTACTCAGACTGTAACCTCCTGTGGCTCAGGCACTCTCCAATCTGCTTAACTTGTATCTTTCCCAGCACTTAAAGTAGTGCTCAACACATAGTAAGCATTTAAGAAATACCACCGTAGTAATTATTATAGCTTTAGGTTTTATCATTTAGTGTTCAGCCAGTCAACTGGAAAGAGAGAGAATCTTCATTTCAGCAGTCAGATTTCCAAATGTCTAAGTTATGAATCTATTGGAGGAACCTGGGTTTATGGCAACCACAAACTGATTCGTAATTGAAAAGTAAGGAATGTCATTATTGTTTAGACCAGTGAGCCATGTAGCTCAGGATTCCACAAGTGTCCTCACGATTTTTGAAGGAACTTGGTGATGGTGACCCTCCTTACTAGGCTGAAGAGTTCCAATCTTTCAGTTTATCTTCCTGTGCGTATTTGTTGTCCTTCTCTTTACCTTCCTCAACTGTATCATGCTTTGCATGAATTGCAATCACCAAAACTACAGTATTCCAGGTGCATTCCTTAGTGGAAAAAAAACTCTATCTTTTGTTTGGTTTTAGATACCCTTCCTCACCCTTGAGAAATAGTTATCCTTTTTTTCTTGCTACCTCATACCTCTTTCTCTCATTTTCATTTAAAGCCCACTGTCAAATTGTAAAAATCCTTCTATCCCTTGTTTATGCAGAAGTTTGGCATTGGTATCTCACTGGTGCATGAGAAGTTATTTGAGAAAAGCTCTTGAGTCTCGGCAATCAGCTTCCATTTCGAAGCAGTCATTTTAAAGTAAAAATTAAGGAAAGCATTTGTATTATTTTCCAGAAGTATGAAAATGGTTTAAAAAAAGACTCATCTATGGAGATTGTATGTTATACCTAATGCAGTATAATTACATACTATAATTACTCACTCATGAGTGTTTTAAAATGAAGCCCTCAAGTGCATCTGTTGAAACTCAAAACAATTTTTCTTCTTTACATGCATTTACAACTCTTTGAAGCTAGTCCTTATAAGGAGCATGTGGAGAGGTAGCAGATGATAGACAAGTATACAATACTGACAAGGGAGCAACTCAATTTGATTTCTGTAGCTCCTGAATAACAAATGCTTAAATATAAATCTCTCCAATAGAGGCTTTTATTACGGTTACCATCTAATGTAGTTTGTCCTCTGTTGGCCATTCAGTGCTTAAAGGAATGTCATAACCAACTCATTTTCCTAACCTGGGTTTGAAGATATTTCTGGGTTGAAAAACTCTTTTTTTTTCCCCCAGAACTATACTTTTTGTTTAGTCAAATCCTCCCCCCCCCCACCTTTTTCTTATCCATGCAATTCAGTGTTCCATTTTATGTTATATGAATTTTTAAAGTTATATTGAGAAATCAAATAAAGCTATAATGTCTTCTCATGAGAAAAGTTAATCAGCAGTGTAACTAAAATGGTTCACTTGTAACGTTTTTATTCCCAATGATGACATTAAGTGCTTACTCAGCACTAAGCACTGGTGTAGATGCAAAAAACCAGATTGGAAACAATCCCTGTCCCACAGAGGGTTCACAGTCTTAGAAGGAGGAAGAAAAATACTTCATCTCACTTTACAGATGAAGAAATAAAGGCACAGAGATGTTAAATGGTTTGTTTAAGGTCATATAGTGACAAAGATAGAACCCAGATCTTGACTTCCAATTGCATGCTTTTCTATTAGGCCACAACCTAGGAAAAATGAGGACCAATTCAGAAACTGTTACCATACCAACTCAAGCTTTTATATTCACCTTGACTACTGCATCAGCCTCCTTTCTGACCTCTCTGCCTTCTGTCTCTCCCCACTCCAGTCTATACTTCCTTCTGCTGCCTGGGTCTTTTTCTTTTTTTTTTTGGCATTCATTAAATGCTTACTATGTGCAAAGCACTGTTCTAAGCTCTGGGGAGGTTACTAGGTGATCAGGTTGTCTCCCGGCGAGGCTCACAGTCTTAATCCCCATTTTACTGATTCACTGATTTACTGAGGCACAGAGAAGTTAAGTGACTTGCCCAAAGTCACACAGCTGACAATTGGTGGAGCCAGGATTTGAACCCATGACTTCTGACTCCAATGCCCGGGCTCTTTCCACTGAGCCACACTGCTTCACTGAAAAAAGAAAAAAACAACATTTGGCCCACATTCATTCATTCAATTGTATGTATTTAGCACTTAGTGTGTGCAAAGCACACATCTCCCCACTCTTCAGGTACTTCCAGTGGTTGACCATTCACCTCTGCATCAAACAGAAATTCCTTAGGTTTTAAAGCACTCAATGTTCACTCCCTCCTACCATCCCTCATTCATTTCTTACAACTTAGCCCGCATGCTTTGCTCCTCTAATGTAGCAAGCTGTGAAGCTTGCAGCTCTCTGAAACATGAACCTTTATTGGATGGGTAATAAACCTTCCTGAACCCATCCATAACAACTGCTTGCTAAATTTGAGGGCTGGTGGGGAGTCTTTCAACTAGTTAGGGCAAAAGAACTAATAACTTGATGTTTTTTCATGATCATGCTGACATTTGGTCCAGGTAATAAGAAGCAGAAAATCCTGGGCAATCCCCAGATCCAATCATATTTCCTGTGACTGGCCTGGAAATTTAGTCCCAGCATGGTCCTCCCATCTAGGGTCAGACCCAGAGGCTCTGCACTCAGTAAATACAATTGGCTGATGCTGGAAGGCGAAGAATTCATCTAAATATGGAGTTAGTGCAGAACAATTTCACAAGTTATAATACTGAAATAATTCTCCTCCTTGTTTTGCTTATATTCACATTATAGGGAAAGTGCCCTGGTCCTACCACATCCCAGAATAGGGCTTTGCCCTACACACAGTAATCAAAGATTTCAGGAAGATCTTTCAGGAAGGCAGAGAACGGACCATAAGTAGCTTTAGGTCCTGCAGCTATCAAATACCTGTTGCGTAGCGGTCTTTCCAGTATCACTCACATTCACGGGATAAAACCCCATTCTCCAAAGACTTATCTTCAAAAGGTGTTGACAGCTAGCATAGTTACCAATTTGGGCTTCTTAAACTGTGCTTTGTCTTAAAGTTTTATTCCAGTGGAAGATCAATTTACTTTGGCCAATTGCATTCTGGCTGTGATTCATTGACTGCATATCAAGAACGCTTGCTTTATTTAGATAAATGCAATAAGCAAAAATGACAATGATTGACTGTACATACCTTCTCAGAGAGGATTTCCCTTTTTCCATTAACTTTTGTGAACGTCAGTTACCTTGTACCCTTTGCCTTCGTTTCAAATAATTCATCTTTATTAGAGTAAGTTTATTACTGTTGAAAAATTGAAAGCAACTGCCCATCTATGTGACTAGGCATATTAGAGTATGATATGAAAGATTTATTCAAAAAAGAAAAATAAGTATGCCAAAAGTAATGTTACCCACAAGTCACATGAAGAGGATTTAAAGTTGTGTATGTCTTCAACTCTGCTTTTTCATCTCTGAGGGGAGCATTCAAGCTTCTGTCTCATTTATTAGCTTAATTTAGTAGTTTCCCAGTTTGATGGACCTGGTTCCTAGAACCTTAGACTGTAAGCTAGTTGTGGGCGGAGAATGTGCCTGTTTATTGTTATATGGTATTCTCCCAAACGCTTAGTATAGTGCTTTTACACACAGTAAGTGCTCAATAAATAGGATTGAATGAATGAATGAATGTATAAGCTCATTGTGGACATGGAACGTGTCTACCAACTCTGTTATACTGTACTTTCCCAAGTGCTTAGCACAGTGTTCTTTGCACAGTAATAAGCGCTCAATAAATACGATTGATAAATTCAAACTTGTTTTGGGAGGGAAACTGTACAGATTAGTCAGCCAGCACCTGGCCTCCCTGAATGGGACAGATTCAAATCAACCCATTAAGTTTGAATTTGGAGTTCTCATTTCTTCTGGGTTAAATCCCAAAAGTTGTGACCTAACCCAGTTAACTGGGTTTTACTGGATTCTATTACAGAACACCTGGAAGGGCTCTGTTCTCTGGGACATTGTTTTGGAGAGAAAGAAACTGTATTCTGATGGCTTACTTTCTCCAGTCACTCACAGTTCAGGTGAAGAATCTCAACCACACCTGAAATCTAAGCAGACACACTCCAGAGTATAACCAGCCTCCTGAAACATGGATCCTTACTGGATGGAAAAGAAACCTTACTGCACCTCATCTATGGCAACTGCCTGCTGAATGAATTTGAGGGTGGGGAATTGCTGCTGGCTGAGGAGCCCTTCAGTGAGTTAGGACGAAAGAACCAAAAAGTTAATGTTCTTCCTTGTTGTAATTTTTACACTGCTCCATGCGGTTTGGCAAATTGGAGCAGTGGAGAGGACACAGGATCACTTTGCCACTAGGTTCCAGGTGGACTGTAAACTCCAAAACCTGTCTGTCACTTCGTTGCCACAACTGGTCGAGATCCATTCATCTATACTCTGCCCTTCCCAAAGAGATTGTTGCTGTTAAAGCTTGGAAAGGATTACAACAGGATTTCTAATTTGTGGGCCATTTATTTGGTTCATAATGCAAGACTAAGGATTAAAAGTTTGGTTTAATATCCACAGTAGTTGAGAGCAATTTGAACATTATACAATCTCAAGCCAACCAGAAGCAAAAATATGATTATTGGTATAAGAAGCGTGGAGAATGTTTAATTAATTTAATCCCATGTTGTAGAAGAAATGCTAAGAAAATTACTGGCAAAAAAATGTTGCCACTTATTGTTGTAGTTTGTGAGAATTTGGATGGGCTATAAGATCTGGTCAAAACCTAGCCAGGTGTAGTGCAGTGTTGGGGCATGAAATATGGCGGCTACCAAAGCACCAGATGTCATCACACTGGGGGTTTATTAAAAATTTCCTTCAAATGGTCACTTTACCTTTTTAATTGAGCCTTTAATTCTACAATTTAAAGAAAAACATTTAGGATGAAGCCAGGCATTATTAGGAATCTAGCCTATGTTTTTTCACATGAAGGGGGATGCCACTTGAACTGAAGGTACTTCCTGTTGGTCAGTGCTTTTCTTTCCTGATTGGATACTTAGTTCTCCCTAAGAAAGTTATCATTTTTTCCCCAAAATGTGTTTACCTTGGGTTAATTTTAAACCCACTTCTTGCACTCAAGGTTGCTGAGTGGCCTATCCACATTTTAGGCAGACATCAATGTGTTATCCAATGTGTTCTAGGCTTTGAGTAGTTTTAAAATGAGAAAATATTTGCTGTCCTCAAAAAGGTGATAGATTGAATGGGAGTGACAGGCAAACAAGACACATAAAATCCCAAATAGCCTTACAAATGGATTTCAATGGGAAGGGTGTATGAAATGACATAGCTTCTTTCCAGAAGCATGGTATTTCCATACCTGAACAGCTGCCTGCAGTTCTGATCGCTGCATCTTCTAATAGAGTTGGAAAATCACAGAGAAGAGCAGCAAATATGAAGATGGAGCAGCATCTCGTGGGGTAGATTAAGACATCAGTTTGGAAAACTGAGACTGGTAAGAGATAGAAATGAAGTTTATTAAATCATGAAAGGTCTGGATATGACAAACACAGAATAGGTCACCACTTCCTGCCCTAGTGAAGCTAGAAACTGACAGGTTTTTTTGCTTTACTTTTTAGGGTATTTGCCAAGCGCTTGTGTGCCAGGCACTGTACTAAGCATTGGGGTAGATACAAGCTAATCAGGTTGGACACAGTCCATGTCCCACAAGGGGCTCCCAATCTTAATCCCCATTTTACAGATGAGGTAGCGCTGAGGCACAGAAAAGTTAAGACTTGCCCAAGGTCACACAGCAGACAAATGGTTCAAAATTTACATATTATCAGAGTTTGTTACCTGTGGGAGGTAAAGGCAAGAGGGAATGGTTGAGAGACCAGCTATATGGTGAACATGGTAGAAGTACTTGTCATGCAAAAGAAGAAAGAAAAATAGATGAAAACCTGACACATCTACCACAACATCTAAGTGTCTTTTAGAAAGGACAGGTGACCACTACACCATATGACATAGAGGGTATTTCTTCTCTCATTAGCTTATAAACAGATGCAATTCATTGCAAATATTGTGGAATTAAGCAGGTACTATGTGTCTAGGGCTCGGGTAGATACAATCAGATGCAACGTCTATCCCACATGGGGCTCACAGGCTAAAAGGGAGGGAGAACAGGTTTCATCCCTATTTTACAGATGAGGAACTTGAGGAATAAAGAAGCTAAATGACTTGCCCAAAGTAACACAAGAATAAATACATTGATGTAGGGGTCCCATAATAGCTTATTAGAGAGACTGTTAGAGTGAATATTTGGTTGGGTATACTGGGTTGGGTTAGTGGAAGAGAAAGTTAAGAATGCTAGGTGGTATAGCTTTTATTATGAGGTCAACTATTCCATGGTATCTCTAGTAAACTTCATTGCAACTGTTGGGGACAGATGGAGTTTCCCACTGTAAATGGCGAACAGGTTCGGTCCAGTCATGGAGACCCTGAAGCTGAGAACCTGTGGGAAGGAGTTGATTTTAATAATAATAATAACAATAACGGGCATTTGTTAAGCGCTTACTATGTACAAAGCACTGTTCTAAATTCTAGTAAATTGTGCAGTACCACTTGCTCATCCCTGTCAGCCGTGTTACTTTGTGACAAGCAAGTAGGTGAGCCAGGGTGTGGCACACTGCAAAGTGCATGCAAGGATTTTGCATACTGAATCACATCTGTGGCCAGACCGATCACAACATAGTGTCAACACCGTGCCGTAGTACCACAGATTGGCTGACGGTCATTGGAGAACCACTGTTCTATTCAGTTCCTCTGTTAGACATCTCTTTCTATGATTTCTGCTGAGCTTGTCCCCAATGCAAAATGCCCTTGGTGGTTCTTTGGGCAAGAACTTTCAGTGATCAATAAATAGCATTTAATGAATACCTAGTCTGTGTGGAACAGTGTACTAAGTTCTTGGGAGAGTACAATAGATTGGTAAATACGATCCATGCCCCTGAAGTCCTTATACTGTAGCTGGGAGACGGACACTAAAATAGATTAGTAGGGGGAAGCAACAGAGTTGGAAAAGATATACGTGCTCTTTCTGGCTGTTCTCCAGGTACAGTTGGATACAGTATTTGCCTGGACAGCCCATTGGTCTGATCCAGCGTGATATTGCTTATGTTCTCTCAAAGGTCAGCAGGGACATGTACAGCACATGGCTCTAAGACTGAACAGCTCCATTAGACTATTTCCCATCTTCCATTCCAACCTTTTTCCCTAGAAAAAGAACTTTGAATTAGTAACCAACCCCTTTGGTCCCTTTCATTATCGGAACAAAACTACATTTCACAGAACAAGAGAGATTTCTACAGGGCTACCCAAAGCAATTATTTTTGTAACTTTTCAATTTTGCATTGTTCTCATCTGTGACACAAAGATGTGAATTTGGAATTTCTTTTTAAAGGGCCCGAGCTCTTTCTGTGTCAACCGTGAGGATTTTCAGTAGGTTCAAAAACAGATAACCTTAGCAAAAAATGAATCAAATAGCATTTTTTTCAGGATTTCCAAGTTTAGTCAGTGACATCTCTCAACAGTTGAAATGGCACCTGCCACTGTCCTGGAGGTACCCAAATCTCTTTCCCGATCTACTGCCACTTCATTCCTGCTATTACCCTCACCTCCCCCAGCATGCCAACCCAACACTCACCCACAAACGAATCAATCGTATTTATTGAACACTTACTAGGAGCAGAGCACTGGACTAAGCATGTGGGAGAGTACAGTATAACATTTGGTAGACGTGCCCTGGAATCATGGAGCTCACAGTCTAGAGGGGGAAGCCTCCATTAAAATAATGGTTATGTACATAAGTGCTGAGGGTGGGGTGACTAAAGGTTATAAATCCAAGTGCCAGGGTCAAGCAGAAGGGTGAAGGGAGTAGGGAAAATGGGGGCTTAGTCGGAGAAGTTTGCCTTGGGAAGTGGTGTGGGGTGGGGAATAGCTGCCATCCCTGAATTAGAAATAAATGTCACTCTGGGTGGAAGTGCTGCTAAATGCTGCTGATAGGAACATTCCTTGACATAGAAATGGGGTGGGCAGAAATGACATCTTTCAGTTGGCAAGCCATTTTCCAGAATCTGATTGATATCATGCTATCTGTGTTCTGCTGGCTAAGGTGAAGGTATTTGAGATGATCATGTTATCTTTCTGGACATCTCTTTTTGTCTTTTGGTGAGAGAAGCATCCAGAAAAAAAATCGTGTTACTTGCTCAGGAAGTTTAAGCAAACAGAGCTCTTTTATTAGAGGGCCTTGTGCATTTCACTGTAGAAATCGTTTGCCAGAGCCTTGTTGTTTTGGCTTTAGTCTCTGTGAACTGGAATGATCTCTTAGTTTTCTGCATTTTGAAGGGCCATTTTTTTAGTGGGAGGACTCAATTGTATTTTGAAGTGAAATAAAGACCCAGATAATCAAGGATAGCTTCCATTCTATTAAAATTGAAGTAAATTGTTATCCCTTAATTGCCCCCAGTCAATCAGTGGTATTTACTGAGTGCCAACTTTATGTGGAGAGCATTGTACTAAACACTTGGGAGAGTACAGTAGAGTTAGTTGGTAGACATGATCCTTCTTTGGTTTCAAGAAGCTTATAGTCTAGCGAAACTGTACTCCTCCGTGACTTTCTCAAACACACACATCCTCCTGTGGCCCTACTGCAGGAGAGGGATCATGTGTACTACCTCTATTTGTACACTCCCAAGTGCTTGGTATAGTGTTCTGCACACCCAGGTGCCCAGTAAATACTGTTGATTCTCCTGTAAAGCTGGACGTTGCAGGCTTGGAAAACTTGTGCTATAGCATCAAACCGTTTGAACACAGTATATGTGCACAGTTTCCTCTGACACTGCACCATACTGTATCCAAATAGCCTTGTGTTTAAGACAAATATTTCTTAATTGCTTAAGAGAATGTATGCTGAAAACATGTAGTACAGCAGAGTTAATTCTACCATAGCGTTAGATCTCTGTCTTAAGATGATATTAGGTTTCAGCACTCAGATGCTTAAGAACTAAATTAGACACAGTCCCAATGACACCTGGAGCTCACAGTCTAAGAGTTAGGCAGAGAAAGCATCTACATACCTTTTTAAAGATGAGTAAACTGAGGCATAGCGATGTCAGGGGACTTTCTCAGGGTCATAGAGCAGGCTGGTGGCAGAGTCAGGACTAGAATCCAGGTATCCTGACTCTCAGCCCCATGTTCTTTGTATTAGGCCATGCAGCCTCCTGGATTGATAGTCAGTAAATCGGGTATATTGAGTGCTAACCGTGTGCAGAGAACTGTACTAAATACTTGGGAGAGTATACTATAATAATAAACAGTCATATTTCTTGCCCACAATGAGCTTACAGTCTAGAGGGATGAGTTTATAGCTCTCATGGGTGTGCATTTTACTGTAGTTTCAGCAGTGTAAACATTCATCTTTGGCCTTAACCATAGGGATAATGGGAACAGAGTAAAGCTTGGGAAGGGGTAGTCACAAGTAGGATAGCATCGGGACTCCAGAAGCATCTGCCGCATCATCATTTGGCAGCCCTGGAGTTGCTTGGGTTGCTGCCAGTTCCCAGTTCTTACCAGTAAGAGAAGTGACTTGCCACGTCCTTGCCACCTTCATGTTTTCCCCATGTTTTATAAGAGGCTCTTTAGCGTCAGTATCCATTTCTTCCCCATTAATTTCTACAACATTGAAACTGTAGTGAAAACATTCTTTCTTCCATTCCTGAGGAAGGCATTTTTCAGAGGAACGGGTAAATTCCTTCTACCTTGTTGGACACTGAATGGCCTAATTGACTTCAGTTAAATTAGTTAATGTTCCCAGTAGAACTAAGCTGAGATCAAGACCACCCCATTGTGGTTGGGAATCCTAAATGGAATAGGCAGGTCACAAGGTCCTTACTTTCTGGGAAGAATTTGCTAAGTGAAATTATCCTACTGGGATTGGGTATATGGTGCTTTAACTAATTTCCCCCTTGATTTCCATTTCTTTTTAAATTTTTGATCATTTGATAATAGTCGGGTTTTGCCTGGACTGTATGAGAGACCTGCAGCAAATTCAGATCCTAAGGAAGAAGTCACTGAAAGATGGTTTCCCCTTTTAGGGAAGATCTGATTTTAGTTTTATTAAGCAGTGAAAGAAACATTTTAATTTTTTTAATGATATTTAAGAACTTAGTATGTGCCAGGCACTGTACTAAGCTCTGAGATAAATGCAAGCTAATTGTGTTGGACATAGTCCATGTCCCACATGGGGCACACAGTCTTAATCTTTTTAGACTGTGAGCCCACTGCTGGGTAGGGACTGTCTCTATATGTTACCAACTTGTACTTCCCAAGTGCTTAGTACAGTGCTCTTGCACACAGTAAGCACTCAATAAATACGACTGATTGATTGATTAATCCCTATTTTACAGATGAGGTAGCTGAGGTACTGAGCAGACAAGTGGCAGAGCTGGGATTAGAAACCAGGCCTTTCTGACTCCCAAGCTCATCCATGCTCTGTCAACTAAGGCACAACTGCTTCTCCAAACATGTGTGGTTATGGCTTCTGTACATTTCCTGAGCACCTCCAGTTAATCCTTTTTGTTCTGTGAACTCCAGGATTCAACACCTTCATATATGTATAGAACTCCTATCTTTAACTTCCCGTTTACTTGTTCAAGAAGCCAAATTTGAGGGTGACCAGTCCACCCTCAGACAGCCCAAGTTCTGCAGCTCCCTAGGCGACTTATAGTAAACAAGACTTGGGGGAACTGAAGTTACAGTGTGGCTACGGCAGGGGTATGGGTGGTCTTTTAGACTGTGAGCCCACTGTTGGGTAGGGACTGTCTCTATATGTTGCCAATTTGTACTTCCCAAGCGCTTAGTACAGTGCTCTGCACATAGTAAGCGCTCAATAAATACGATTGATGATGATGACAGGGTGACTGGGAATTGGAGCCCAATCCTTTGTAGGATTAACATGGCCCCATTTCACATTCAGTTCCTCAGACTAAAATTTCTGATAGGTGAAACTTTCAATTCCTGGATAAGGGCATGATTAGTTTTTATTGACAACAGGTCTGTAGCCAAAAGTTGAGTGAATGGGGAAGGAATCAATATCAGCCAAAGAAGTTTTGGGTGGCAAGTTTATTTGTGTACAAAAAAGGGAAAAGCTGCCCAAGATAATTAGTAGACGGTAAGCCGTCGGTTGGTTGGATGAGGAAGTACAAAAACATAGTAGTGACCCGGACACCTTCCAGTTCCTCAGTTTATAGAGTCATGACAGGAAAAAGCCCTTGGGTCTTCTGACCAACTATCTATATGGATTACTCATCAACCTGATCATGTCTTGTAAAACTTGCTTTTGATCATTGGCAGTGATGAATTAGGATCTAAATAACTTGGAATGAGGGAAAACAAACACAGCTAAGAGATGGTGGCATCCTCACCAGACATTGCTTATTTAACAGTAGATGTAGATCTCAAGTGTTCATTGGGATGCTGTCCATTCCACTTGGCTTCCTGAGGAAGTAGAATGGGAGATGGGGATTGTAACTTTTGTATGGTATTTATTAAGCGCTTACTATGTTCCAGACACTGTACTAATCACTGGGGTAGATACAAGTTTATCAGGTTGCATACAGTCCATGTCCCACATGGGGCTCACAGTCTTAATCCCCATTTTACAGATGAGGTAACCAAGGGAAGAAAAGTTAAATGACTTGCCCAACGTCACACAAAGTGGTAGAGCCAGAATTAGAACCCAGGTCCTTCTGTCTCCCATGCTATATGCCCTAGGCCACATTGCTTTGCTTAATTGGGATTCAAGAACTCCAAGGTTGACTCAGAAAGCTATTAGGATTTCCAAGATTAGTCTAACTCAGAAGCCACCGAGCATCTTCTAAACTGGAACGAAGGAAAGAGCACACCGAACTATTAGACCATATGGACTATTAGACTGTGGACTACCAGGCAGCCCTCTTCTGAGCTGGACATCTTTAGTTTTCTCTCTACTCTGCCCAATTGCTGCTTGAGAGGTGAAGCATTCAGAGCAATACCTAGGTTAGCAACTAGGAATTTCAGAATTTTGTCCCCAGTTGAAAGAAGCAGGAGAAGTCATTTCACTTCTGTGCTTCAGTTACCTCATCTGTAAAATGGAGATTAACACTGTGGGCCCCATATGGGAAGGGCCTTTGTCCAAACTGACTATCCTTGTACCTGCTGTCATGCTTAGTTCAGTGCCCGGCACATAGTAAATGCTTAATAAATACCATTAAAAAAATAGAAGTGGCAGCTGCAGCACGTTTGCAGCTTCAGCATGTGCCCTAGATCTTCATATCAGGGTGCCACATTGGATTAGGTCAGCCTCATCCAGAAATCGTTCCCATATCCTGCTAGGAGTTACAGGGTAGTTGATAATGCATATTTTGAGGAAGATGTGGTAAATGTACTCTAAAAAGAAATTTTTGGAAAATTAGGAACTCTCTGGAGAATATGAATTAATATCCCCAATTTTGTGAATTGAATTAATATCTTGTTTGATGTCAGAAAATTATAATCAGTTCATTATCATTACATTTTATATTACAAGTGCTGAAATCAGGCTGACATTTCTATGTTTTCTCATAGACCCCGATTTCTGTGTGGAATTTCTGTAAAGGTTTTTCTTCATTGCTAATAGAAAAACAAGCTCTAAACTCTGCCCTGGGCTTTGTTTTCTTCACTCTTGGCTTTTGGAAATGTGTAAGATCCCCTATATTTTTCCAGAGAAAATTTTTTTTTAAATAATTGCGCAATCACAGAGGGTAGTTCTGTTCCAAACAATGCTTCTTGTGACTGCTTTTAATAAAACAGGAAATGCAGAACCCTGTTCCTGTCTTTGGCTCGTGAAAATGATTTCATTTTTTTTTAATTTCACGGAAGGGGTGCCCTGCTCAGTAATGTCTTTATTTTATCCCCTAACTGATAAAATGGAAGTCTTAGATTCTCTTTCTTATACACTGAGGGTTGGGGCATAGACACAGTATCTAGTTACATGGGAACAGGAAAATCGGAGCTTATATTTTAGATGTTACTTCTTAGAAGATGTAAGTAACAGTTCTCTTTCAAAACAATTAGAGCCATTTGGGAGAATTACAGTATTGCATATCTGTTTGTAAAGCAAAAAGCTGTAGAATGGATTAAAAAAAATGATAGTTTCCTCTTCCAACGCCGAATGAAAGGGAAAAGTGAACTGTCTTCACTTCCTGAATGACAGCATTCCAGTTGTGCAGACTGGCTGTAGTAGATCTGCCAATCAGCGGTGGGCCCTAGAGGGAAGCTCTCGGATGCTGTTGTTTACATGCTCCGTGACTCTGTTTCTCCCCTCTTGCTGGAACACTCCCGTTTGTGTTGAGCCACAGGGAAGGACCTCTGGGGATTTTGCTGTTAGCAAGCCGCATTAGCTGTAGGGCAACTGGGATCCCAGCAACAGATGACGAATGGGCTAAGTAGGAACATCTTTCATTTCATCAGAAGCCACAGGTAAGGACTGTCGCCTGGTTAAAATGATAAATCAACCAGATTTTTTGAGTGCCAACAGTAAAGGATCATGAGGCTTTTCTTCATGCACCCAAGCAATCGATTTTGAGGCTTCAGTTTTCTGACTTTTTGTGTTACTTTTGTGGCAAAGCAAGCAGGAGAGGGTTTGGTAAGGGGCTGTTGAAGAAATTTAAATGCGTGCTTTATTGCTGTGATTTAAGAATTGAGTATCCACAGAGTAGAAAACTTGGTGTATTTCTTCGGGAGAGGGTGGGAGTGCTGACATATAATCAACATTAAAAGCTGCAGTGTGACAGCAAATGCAAATGGGCAGAGAAATTGTAGCCAGAAACACATTTCCATTGTGCATTATGTAGAGTAATATATCTAAACAAGAGTCTTCTGTTGTAGCCTTTCAGAGTTTGGTTAGTCTTTCAGAGAACAGTTTCATAATCAAATGTGTGGGAATCTTTGACTGAGAAAAGACCTTTGATATTTATTAATTATGATCCCCAGAAAAGTTTTAGGTCTAGGACATGCATTTAACGGAGGCTGTCCTATTTGTTTATTTTCTTTACATTATTCTCTAGAAATCTTGAAGTAGAACCGCCATTTCTCTTAGAATCTTTTAGTTTAGTCTTTTACCATAAAGTTCTTATTTGTCAGAATGGGTCTTATTTTTTAATTCTATTGAATGTTTTAATGCAGATTTCAAGTTTCTCTATTTGGTCCTTGTATTTCAAAAGTTTCCAGTATACATTTGGTTCACTTATTAACATCAAATCTGCATGTTTTTGCATAATGAGAAAAGTGACTTTCCTCGAGCAAATAAACTTGGGAAACTTTGTATGTAGTTTCACCAAGCTACTCACTGCATAGAGTAGACTTCTATAGTCAACTGTTTCTGTAGCTTATGGTTCACTTTCTAAAACTTGCATTCACCATTTACTTTTATTAAAAAAAACATTTTTACTATAAGTGCTCCGTGTCTAAAATTTCCAGGCTAATCAGAAAATAGTAACAAACACATTCTTCAAGACTAAAGGTTGCTGGGCAGCAGAGAGTTAATGTTGGAACTGTACAGACTTAATGTCTTTGCAGATGTTGCTGTAGCAGACTATTTTTTTTCCCTTCCCATCCTTCTAGGGCGCTTTGCCAGCCATGATTCATGGAATGATTTTTTCAAGCTGAGTAATCTGTGGTTTTCCATTTTCCAAACTTTCTTCCCTTAGCTTGTCCTTTAAGTTTTAATGTGAAATTTTGAAACAGTAAAGGTTTTTAAAGAAAAGAGTAAATGAATATTCTTCCGTTTTCTTCAGTGGAGGATTTTAAACTATTAATTTCTATAAACTTACATTAAACCTCTTCATATGACAGATCGAAGTGACCAGAAAGACAAGATTTCCATAGAAGAGGGGAACCCAAGACTTTGTTTTGAAAGCTAGTGGTACAAGGAGATTGCTTTCAGAAGGTTTTTTCCCAGTGCTCTAGAGAATATTTTGTAATGTAAATGCTAATATTATGCCTCCTTTCTTCACAGATCGCAGTGAAAGAAACAAACCAGAGCACCGTTCTTCAAGGTACTAATATATTTGAAAACTCTGTAGATTTGCTGTAAAACTACATGGATTTTTTTCCGTTAAAAAATCCAAAATGTTTCATTTTGAAAGTTCAGTGTGTATATGAAATATCTTCGACCTCTTAAATCCACCCAGAGGCTTTTGTCACTCCACGTTCCTAATCCTCACCCACTTGTACAAAATATTGGTCTGAAGAACCAGTACACACATTGCACTTGAGCGTGTGCATACACATGCACGCAAGCACCATTTAATTATAGCATTTCTACACTGAGTTAGTAATTTGGGTCTTTATTTGAACTTTCTGGTGAATTTTTTTTAAATTTGCTTTACTTTTTTGGTCTTTTTTTCCCTGTTTTTCTCCAGTCCTATAACCCAGCAGCTTGTGTTTAAATATATGGGGCAAATAAAATCTGATCACATTAGGCAGGATAGGAATGTGCCAAAAAGGAGCAGGAGCAGGGTCAGAGAGAAGACGAGAGGATGAGGGGAGGAAAGGGTGATGTTAAAATCGTTTGCCATCCTGAACTGGATGTCTGCTGGCTGCTATACTACCCATCAGGAGACAGATTTAATCGATTGTATTTACTGAACACTTACTGTATACAGAACACTGTACTAAGCACTTGGGAGAGTACAATATAGCAGAGTTGGTAGACACATCTCCTGCTCTCAACGAGCTTACAATCTAGACTTCTGGAATGTTTCCAAATATTAGCATCTCAAAATACATTTAGTCTCCTTAATAGTCCCAGGGGTGGTGATTGGGAAAATAAAGTTGATGGGAACAGGAGAAAGCGAGAAGGAAGTGGGATACAGTGGAAGTGGGATAACTGAAGCACTTGTGTATGATGTCAATGGCAGAGTTTACTATTCTGTGAAATGTCAGCAAAAGGTATAATGTCTCCATAGGCTGCTGATATTGTGGGGTGCTTAGGACCTACGGTATGCATGCCTGTCTGTCCTTCTGATCCTAGGGGAGGTGAAGAGCTTCCACCCAAAGTCAGCAACAGCCCAGGCATTCCCCAAAGTCCATTTCGGTGAACCGTGGAAGGACTGTAATCTGAAGAGCTGTGGAGGTGTCCCAGGAAAAGAACATTATAATGCAATTTTCTATATATTACTGGTGTTTACCATGATAACAATGTTTTGCTTCTTCCAGAAGACCTAGGAAGGGAAACACATATCTCAAGCTTCATTCAATAGCTTTTTGGTTGTTTTTTTAATAGTATTAAGGCACTTACTCTGTACCAGGCATTGTAGTAAACACTGGGGTAGATTCAAATTAATCGAACACAATCCCGGCCCCATGTAGGGCTCACAGTCTTAATCCCCATTTTACCGATTAGGTAATAGAGGCACAGAGAAGTTAGTGACTTCCCCAAGGTCACAAAGCAGACAAGTGGCAGAGCTGGGATTAGAACGCAAGTCCATGACGCCACGGCCATCCTCTATCCACTAGACCATGCTGCTTCTCATAGTTACTATCAGAATGCTCTCTTTGCTTAAGAGGGTACTTGCAGAGGAAGTATGAGGGAGTAAAATATTCAGTTTTTACTTTCAGACCACATGGAAATAATCGCTTAGTACAGTGCTCTTTGCTCAATAAATACATTTGAATGAATGAATGAATGGAAATAATTCCCTTAGTCACCCGAGGCATTTGTGTTTTAAGACTTTCTGTGAGATAAAGAATAATCAAAAGTATTTATTGAGCACGTACTATGTGTAGAACACTGTATTAAGCACTTGGGACAGTAAAGTATGTAGACACTTTCCCTGCCCACAATGAGCTTAGAACCTAGAGGGGAAGATGGGCATTAATATAAATAAATTAAGGATATGTGTGTAAGTGCCGTGGGGCTGAGAGAGGGGTGAAAAAAGGGAACAAATCCAAGTGCAAGGATAACACAGAAGGAAGTGGGAGAAGAGGAAATGAGAGCTTTGTCAGGGACGGCCTCTTGGAAATGTACCTACAGTAAGGTTTTGAAGGTGAGGAGAGTAATTGTCTATCAGATATGAAGAGAGAAGGTGTTCCAGGCCAGTTGCACGATACGGAAGAGAAGTTGGTGGTGAGATAGATCAAGATACAATGAGTAGGTTGGCATTAGAGTGAAATGTGCAGGCAGGTTTGCAGTGGAAGAGCAGTAAGGGAGGAGGGGGCAAGGTGACTGAGTGCTTTAAAGCTGTTAGTATGTAAAGATATTGGGTGTTTAACTCTGGCACAGCTCCTGTGAAGAAAAAGGCCTATGATTTATGTTAAAAGAAATCAGTTAACAAGAAAAATAATTTTGTGCCCAGGTGACTTTAGACTCTTGGCTTTCCTTCCCCATAATAATAATAATAATGATGGCATTTATTAAGCGCTTACTATGTGCAAAGCTAAACTCAGCTGAGGCCCCTCATTCTTCCCATCCAACATTAGCTCCAGCAGCAGGGAGCAAAGCCTGATATCTGCCTCTGGAGAGTGAGGCAGTCACTTGCACAGAAAATAGAATGTGGAAGGAAGGAAGTTAAAAATTTATTTTGGGGAGATTTTTCTTCCCACTGATACCCGGGGTAAGAGACAGAGAGCCAAGACCCAGTATAATAATGATGGCATTTGTTAAGCGCTTACTATGGGCAAAGCACTGTTTTAAGTGCTGGGGGGGGGGATTCAAGGTGATCACGTCCCACGTGGGGCTCACAGTCTTAATCCCCATTTTATAGATGAGGTAACTGAGGCCCAGAGAAGTTCAGTGACTTGCTCAAGGTCACACAGCAGACATGTGGGGAAACCGGGATTAGAACACATGACCTCCGACTCCCAAGCTGTGCTCTTTCCACTGAGCCACGCTGTATGAACGTGAAACTTTTATTTTTTTTGTCAAAGAAGATCACTCTAACATTTCTTACTGAGAGATTTAAAATTTGGAATATTCCGCATTCATTTTCTCCTCCTGTCCTAAGCCTTTACTATTCTGGCTACAGGAAAGGCACTGTCTGCAGCAGACAGAATAGCTCTAGTGGCTTTATCTTAATACTTTTTGGGTATTTTGTTTAAGCTGACCAGAGGAACCGGTGTTAGTTGTGAAAAGTCTTCAAAAAAAGTCTTCACTCTTCCTGCTGCCTTCTCATCAGTTTGGGAAGAGATGGTGGGCTGAGGGTGGGATTCCGAGTTCCAGAAATTTGGAAGGCAGGGTCGCTGGATTCTGGCTAGGGTTCTCTGACAGGATATGCTTTGAGCACTGTTAGTCTGGAAATTAGTCTGTGTGGGCTGCAGATCTTCCATCTGTGAAAAGAACAATCTCATAGGATGGGTTTATTAAGTTTTTAAGAACATTTTCAATTCCCAAGAAAATTTTTTTTTCTAGTTGTTATGCAGCCTCTGGGTTTATCAATACTGCAAAAGGTATCAGTAGGTGGGGCCATAGGAAATCCCTTTGTCACAATGACCCAAAAGCGATCTTGCTCTTATATTTGTGGATTTGTAATAATGCTAAAATAATCTGCTCCATTAACATGGGGGAGCGATCACATGATCTTTATTTTCTGTAAAATTATGGGACACCTGGGTTACCATCTGTGGCCTGGTGGAAAGATCATGGGCCTGGGAGTTGAAGGACCTGCGTTCCAGACCTGCTCTGCCACTTATCTGCTGTGTGATCTTGAATAAGTCACTTAAGTTCTCTGTGACTCAGTTACCTCTGTGTCCAGCTCGATTTGCTTGTATCCACCCAGCACTTAGTACGGTGCCTGGTACATAGTAAGTGCTTAACAAATATCATCGGCATCTGCAAAATGGGAATTTAGTATGTGTTTTCCTTCCTACTTATACTGTAAGCCCCATGTGGGACCTGGTGATCTTGAACCTACCCTAGTGCTGGGCATTTAGCAAGTGCTTAAGAAGTACCACAGTTATTATTATTCCCTTTCCCAAGAAGAGATCAGAAACAGAAACCAAGGCTCAATCAATCCTGTGCATCTAGCCCCACCCATCCAAGGGTTTTGAATGTTTGCTGCTAAACATCCTTCATACTCTGTTTCTCCCTTGGTCGGGAACTTTTTTAAGTATCCCCAGACATGCTGAAAGACTCCTTAATCCCTTTGACCTATGAGAGGATTCCTTTTGTTGTTGTTACCCCTGGATGCTCTTCATTAGACTGCCATGTCCTGCTTCCTTTCTTAAGGCCTGCTAAAGAGGGCACCTTTCACTGCTAGTTGATGCATGCTGCCTGATAATTTTCAGCCATTGCTGAAAGAAAAAATGATTAGTCTAACCTGAATGTCGGTGGACTTTCTGAGGGGGGGAGGTTGGCCAGCCAGTCACTGAAAATGATGCCGGGCAAGCTGCCCAGAACCTCATCTTGTCTTATGCCATCGAGTCGTCTCTGACCTATAGTGATGCCATGGACACATCTCTCTCAGAATGCCCCACTTCCATCTGCAATCATCCTGGGAGTGTATCCGTGGAGTTTTTTTGATAAAAATACGGAAGTGATTTACCATTGCCTCCTTCCTCGCAGTAAACAAAAGGCTTTTCATAAGCCTTTTGTTGCTCTGAAGAAATACAGGTGCTTGAGATCTTATTTTATACATTTTTTGCCATCATTACACCGTGGTTTAAATAGATTAGCGAGATGCTTTTCTTCTGTCCATTAAAATGCCATGCTCTGTTGGGCTTCATTTAACTACTATAGTTCTGAAGCATTTCCCTGCCCATATGTTTTGATTACTTTGCCTCTATAAACTATAGCTTGTGTGTAATTACTTCTTGGCATTATGTTATCTGAGCTTTAAGTGAAACGTTACTGTTGCTGTAGCATGTGAAATGTTGCAAATGAGGTGAAAAATTAAAGTGTACTCAGGCTTTGGAAAAAAATGCTTAATGAGAGATGTGTAAAAATTATTATAATTTTACCTTTGCCTATGTAGGATATACATTTTATTATTTTTTTGTGGTTCCCTATTAAATGTGGCTTTATCATTTTCCCCTGTACATTGAGAATGAAAATGAGTTGCCGAAAGACACTATCCCTCGGGTACTGAAAATTGTTGTCATCTAGCCTGTCTGTGCCATGGCACTCTGGGGTTTGAGGGCTACTCTGAAGTTGTTTCTAATAAAATACTCAGTAGTACAGTCAATTCTGAAAACCATCTTTCCTCTTCTTTCTTTTCAAGTCCAGCAGGGCAGTATACCTGGTTTTTAGCATCCCTAGGAGATCGTACCTCTAAGTTATGTCTTCCCTTCATGCACTGCTCCAGACTCTTAACAGCCAGGCCGTTTTTCTTTTTCCTTTATTCTTTTCTCCTCTCCATCTAGAACAGATATCAGCAACTGTTCAAGTTGCTGTACCTTTGACCCCAGGGAGCTGACTTTGAAGGAAGTGAATTTTACAACTTTTGTGCTGCCAGATGCCTGTCCTACAGTGGTAATATAAATATTTGTTGCTATGCAGTCCTGGGCAAGGACTCCTTTAAATCACTGTTGCTGCAGACAGATGGAGGGGCAGGCGGTTTAAAGCCTTTGGGTGGTGGCTGCAGTGCCTCTGGCATATTCATAACATCCAAGCAGTTAGAACAGAGGGAGCTGTGCGGCTCTAGGACTTAGGGCTTAAGGCCCCAGACTGGCACGTGTTTAGAGACCATTTCTTACAGGTTTTGTCTCCGTTAGAGGCATAACTGAAATTTCAGCTCCTGTTTCCTTGGCAGCTCTAAAGCTCTGTTCAAAGTGTCTCTGTTGAGGCTAGGCTAGAGTTGTTTCCATGTACCGGTGCAATTCCAAGCCACCCTCTTTCTCTTATTTTCAACCAGTACATATTCTCTTGTGACAAGCTGCTGAAGCATGATTTAAACATCTCCTTATTTTTTTTTTTTCCGGTTACAAGGAAGATATGTGGCAGAGGGTGTAGATTGCCGCCCTGGAACTTCAGTAATCCACTAAAACCTTTCTATCAGCTGAATCCCAGAGTGTATAGGACTATCCACCTTCTCACTTAGGTAGTCATTCTACCCTGCCCGACTTTCTAGTTTGCCTACATTGAGGAAATGGATAATGAATTGCAATATTTCCTTCCTCTTTCCTGTTTGAACTCCTTTCATGAGAACAAACAAATAAACCCAGCTCTGTCTTTTAGGAGGCCCCCTCCCTCCTGCTGGCTGAGGAAGGGCCTTCCTGGATAATAATAATAATAATAATAATGATGGTATTTGGTAAGTGCTTACTATGTGCCAAGCACTGTTCTAAGCACTGAGGGGGAATACAAGGTAATCAGGATGTCCCGTGTGGGGCTCGCCGTTTTAAACCCCATTTTACAGATGAGGTAACTGAGGCACAGAGAAGTGAAGTGACTTGCCCAGAGTCACAGAGCTGACAAATGGCAGGGCTGGGATTAGAACCCATGACCTCTGACTCTCAAGCCCAGGCTCTTTCCTCTTTCCACTAAGCTACGCTGCTTCTCTATGACAACCCAGAGATCTCAGCTTTGTCGTGGTGAAGATGAAGCTCAAGTTACAAAGGCATTGCACAACCTTATGTCATTTCTGATCTGATTCCAAGTCTAGTTGGCTCTTCAAAGATGTAGGGTGGCTTGGCCAAAACTTTCACAATATCTGGCTACATGCCTCTCAACTTTTGGAATTAAGGATTCCAGGGTCAGCACTTGTTTTTTTCCTTTTCTTTTCCCCTCATCTCCCAGGTTCTTTGAAAAACAGGAGGAGAGATACGGCTGTTTGAACATCGCTTAGTGGAAAAAACGTCCACATTATACTCACCCTGATTCTTAGAAATCATATTGAATATAGCACAGTGGTGTGAATAAGTAGGTATTTAATCCTAGTATTGAATTGGGACAGTGAAATGACAACATTCATATTGAGACAGTTTTCAAAAATTAAAGTTAATTGTTAGATGACTGTTTAATAAGAAAATGTCAGGGAGCTGCACACCTCCCGGAAACGCCCTTTCTGTCCCCGCTTTTTCTCTTTTCTTCTTCCCTCAGCCAGAATTGAATTGTTGAGAGGGAGGTTTCCTGCTTTCTGAATAATCCCTGAGCACCACACCAGCTCCTGTTGTTTTCACCTACTGTAGGTGACCTTGCATCTTTCTCCTGAGACCCTGCTTCCACGGTTAATATTTTTCCTCTTGGTGAGTATTTCATGGTGGCACCTTAAAGAGAAGATAGGACCTGGAGTACTGAATATTATATTCAGCCCTGCCCTGCCCACATCCCCAAATGAGCCTCAGGAACAATTCTCTTTTTCTTTATCCTGCTTCTAAATACATTCCTACCTATTACCACACACCCTTTTTTCCTACCCTTCAAAGTGTTGGTGCCATTAGTATGTTGAGAACAGGACAGAACAGTACTTAGACTTTTATGTGCAAACCAAATCCCTGCTGCATAGTATGTATTGAAAAGAAGGGAATTTATCCCTTTTGTTATGAACCCCACACAAGACTCGTGCCTCAGTGAGTAATGGAGGCCTTTATTGCTTTGTCTCCCACAGACTGCAGAAAAATCCAACCTGGAGCTGCCTTTCCAGTTCTAGGGAATCTGCCACAGCTGCCCACATTGTGTCATGTTGCATTCTGTGAGGAAACCCCAGAAGTGGTGGAATATTTATGTTCTTTTAACTCTTGATAACAATAATTGTGGTATTTGTTAAATGCTTACTCTTTGGTAAGCACTCTATTAAGCACTGAAGTAGTTACAGGATAATCAAATTGGATACAGTCCCTGCCCTACATGGGCTCACAGTCTAAGTAGGAGGGAGAACAGGAATTTAGTCTCCAATTTACTGATGAGGAAACTTCAGCACAGAGAAACTAAGTGCTTTATCCATTGCTACACAGCAGGCAGGTGGCAGAGCTGGGATTAGAACCCAGATCCTCTGACTTGCATGCTCTTTCCACTAGACCACATTGGGTTTCCCCCAAGGCCCCTGACATCAGTCTCACGGCACTTCAGGATATGGTTGAGGGAAAACAGTTTCTCAGGATCTCTTAGCAATCAGTTGTCACTCAGGTCAACCAGTCACCAAACAAACTCTGCATAAAGTTTTAATTCACAGTGAAGCCAGATCAAATTACATATAATTCCACTAGAGCTCCGCCCTCTTTATCTGCTTGGTTCAGATATATATTCATTTTACTCATTTGATCATTAATTTAAAATTGTAACTAATAATTATTTGTAGTCTTTTCTGCAAGAATGACTTACAAATGTTTCTTAAGTGGCCATAGGTGGTATAACAGTAATAACTAATATCAAATGATATCTTCCCCTTCGGGACTGTGAGCCCGTTGTTGGGTAGGGACCGTCTCTATATGTTGCCAATTTGTACTTCCCAAGTGCTTAGTACAGTGCTCTGCACATAGTAAGTGCTCAGTAAATACGATTGAATGAATGAACGAATTTAATAAAGAATGGTTCCTACCATGTTGAAGAAAATGCCTGGTCCTTAGTGAGTACTCCACAGCCAGCTAGGCACCACTGTAGGTTTTTCAGTTCCCAAGAGCAGATATTAAAATACAATATTAGATCATAATGGAATAGATTACAGAGAGATTTTCATATTTGAACAGGTTTTATGTGATAGTCTGGGAAGGCCTAGGAAGGAATAAGTGATCTCTCAAGGTTCTTCTAGTTCCAGGATTATGTGACTATTACCAAATACCTGTGTTCAAATAAAACGCTGCTTAATTTGTATCCTTTTAAAAAATGGCCTTTGAAGATATATCCCCTGAATCTTATCAGTGTGCGTTTCTTCAGCCTAACCCTGCAGCAAAGACATAATCCTACATTTATGAAACAGGTTGGCATGATTTAAAATAATAGCTTACTCCCATAAAACGTTTGTGCATGTAAATTTGGTAGGAGATGAAAATTCAGAAGCTTATGAAGTCTCTAGCTGGAGTCAAAAAAAAAAGGGCTCTGAAATATTCAAAAGCACAAATTCCACATTGCCTCTATTCTGAATCATGCACGTCTAGTCACTAAAAGTAGGCTACACAGTCTTCCCTCCAGAAATGCGCCTCATACTTATTATCTACATAGCTGGATTCTGTGCTTGAAAAGGGATGAAAATGGTACTGTGGGAATTAAAGTGGATAATTGAGAAGAGCTGCCCTCACCTAGCAGTAGCTAGGGGTTCAATACAGGGACTGCCTCACCTGAACCCCAAATGTTTGCAAGATTTCCTGGCATGGAATAGCTGATCTGTTCAAAGGGGCTGCTGCTTAGCAGGTGATGAAACTAAAATAAGAAAATTGAAATAGTTGTCTGGTGTATTACATCCTTCCCCACTCGTACTACTAAGCCCAGTGGCAAGCAGGCAACTCAGCAAGAGAAGGCTACTCTAGTCCAGCCAAACCCAAGTAAATTCAGCTCTGTCTAGACCCATGAGCCTCTCCATTCGGCCCTATGGCAGTCTCTCCTGGCCAGTGCAGATCGTGCCTGGAAAGAAGTGCCTCGAAGTGGGGCAAGAGTCACCCTCAAATGAAGCTTTGTCCCAATGGCTCCACCGTGCTTCCTGAGGAGAGTTTATCATACATCTTCCAAAAGTTTCCAGGTAACTGTAACACTCCTTGAATCCTAATGTAAATGCAGAGAAATAAAGGTCTAAGGTAGTAGGGAACTAAAAATTGTCAAAGGATAAAAAATTTGCAGTAATTCTGTAGAAGTGTGCCGGGAGCCTTTTGACTCTTCCAGGGTAGCATTAGATAAAAAGAATAAAACTTCATCATTCCATTAGTAGATGGGACATTTGGTCATACATCTTTTGTTACTTGAAGATTAACAGCTCAATTTTATATTGTTGGGAAAATAGTCAATAAAGAGTAGTAGTGTGCTAGGGCCAAGAAGATTAAAAAATCATGTGTTTTCTCCATCCAAATACATGTTTTCAAAAGTATCATGAGAGTAAAATAGAAAGCAATATCATGTATTCAGAGGACTAAGAAACCCTGCCAACCGCGGCTGCCATTGTCAGCATCATCTCTGTGAACTGTTGGTATGTGGTAGATGCAGGGTATCCATTTTGCTTCTTTCTTTCTTTTAGTCAGTTATATTTATTGAGCACTTACTGTGTGCAGGGCACTGTACTAAGCCCTGGGAGAGTACAGTATAACAAATACATCCCCTCCCTACAACGAACTTACAGTCTAGTACTTTAGAGCTAACCTGGATTTTACAATGACCTCACATCATTTTCAGTTTAAATAGATTAAGCTCTGATAGTAATTGATACCGAGAACACACTTTTTTGCAAATTAAAAAGAATCAAAATTGTAGGATAATTATTAAAAATTTGGAATTTCTTGTTGTTGGGCAACCCTTTCTAACACATGCTCCCCATCTCAGCTGGAAAATCCGAAATTCCCATTTGGATACTCCAGTCCTTCCTCATCAGGCGGGGCCCTTGAGCCCCATGTGATACAGGGACTGTATCCAACTTATGTCTTCTCCAGCACTTAAAAACAGTGCTTGACACGTCGTAAGCTCATAATAAATATCATTTTTAAAGAAAATTTCAACCCTGAATTTAGTGGTTACAGCATTGCATTAAGAATCAAGATATCTAAGAGTCCCAGACTAAGAAAGTCAAACCCCAGATTTTCTGTCTATAACCTGGGGCTGCATTAATAATATTTGCCTCTTAGACACCTTCTCTGGAGGCTGTAGGATTAATAAGAGAATCTCTCTGTTGTACTTGGAAAGCCTTTTGATAAAATGACGATGCCTCAGTTCCAGTTCACAAGTTGATTCACAGCCAGTAAGATTCTCATTACATAAAAGGGTGTACTGGGGTGTGTCTTTAGGCGGCAAATGTAAGCTTTTTCTTTATGGGAAGACACTAGATACAGAAGGAATGATCAAGTGAAGTGTGAGAGCATGAACACCTGACTGCCTTTGTGTCCCAATGCCCATAAGACTAAATTGTGCCAAACCGGTTTTAAGCATGCCATTCTTTGAGAAGGAGTTGGAGAGTGAATTTTGCTTTGGTTAGTGGACAGTAACAGGGAGCTCAATCAGTAGTATTTATTGAACACTTACTATGTACAGGGCATTCTACAAGCACCAGTGTGGGAGACAGTTATTAAAGTAAATTACAAGTATGAGAAGCAACTGATATTGAAGATACACACATAAACTTTATGGGGTCAGGGTGAGTACCAAAGTGTTTAGGGAGTACAGACTCAAGTGCCTAGGTAACACAGTAGGGAGGGAAAATAGAGTGAGATGATGAGAGATTTAAAAGGGAAGGCTTCTTGGAGAAGATGGAATTTTAGTAGGGCTTTGAAGATGGGGAGAGTGATGATGTGTCGTAAATGAAGGGGAAGGCATGAGGGAGGGTTGTTGGCAAGAGACGAGCGGAAGGTAAGTGCGTTGACAGGGTTGTAATGGGAGAAGAGTGAGGCTAGGTTGGGGGACTAGCTGATTGAGTGCCATAAAGTCAACGTTGAAGAGTTTCTGCTTGATGTGAAGATGGATGGGTAGCAATTGGAGGTTTTTCAGGTGTGGATCAGCATATGGAATAAGTTGTTTAGAAAAATGGTATGGGCAGAAAAGAAGTATGAACTGGAGAGGAGAGAAGCTGGAGGCAGAGAGGTCAGCAAGGATGCTGATGCAGTAAGCGAGACAAGATGCAAGAGCCTGGACCAGAGTGGTTAGCAGTTGGGATGGAGCAGAGAGGATGGATTCTGGAATGTTGCGAAGATAGAACCAGCAGGATCTGGGGACTGACAATATGAGGGTTGAAGGAGAGCGAGGAGTTAAGGATAATGCCAAAGTTATGGGCTTGTGGGAGGTGGGGAGGATGATGGTGTTGTCGAGAGTGATGCGCCAGGGAAGAGAGTGTTTGGGTGGGAAGATGAGGTGTTCAGTTTTGACCAAGTTGAGGTGAGGGAGATTGATTCATTCATTCATTCAATCATATTTTTTGAGCGCTTACTCTGTGCAGAGCACCGTACTAAGCCCTTGGAAAGTACAATTCAATGACAGAGAGAGACAATCCCTGCCCACAATGGGCCCACAGTCTAGAAGGGAGAGATAGACATCAAAACAAGTAAACAGGCATCAATAGCATCAATGTAAATAAATAGAATTATAGATATATACACATCATTAGTATGAATAAACAATTATAAATATGTACATATATTTATAATGTATACATATTGTATACAATGTAATATTATATATATATATAATGTATATGATGTATAATGTATATAAGTGCTGTGGGGCAGTGGGGGCGATGGGGAGGGGCGGGAGAGCAGAGGAAAAGGGTGGCTTAGTCTGAGAAGGCCTCCTGGAGAAAGTGAGCTTTCAGTAGGGCTTTAAAGGAGGAAAGTGTGCTAGTTTGGTGGATTTGAGGAGGGAGGGCATTCCAGGCCAGAGGTAGGACATGGGCCAGGGATCGATGGTGGGACAGATGAGAACGAGGCTCTGTGAGAAGGTTAGCACAAGTGGAGTGGAGTGTGTGGGCTGGGCTGTAGAAGGCGAGAAGGGAGGTGAGGTAGGAAGACACAAGATGATGGAGAGCTTTGAAGCCAACAGTGAAGAGTTTTTGCTTGATATGGAAGTTGATAGGCAACCACTGGAGATTTTTGAGAAGGGGGGTGACATGCCCAGAATGTTTCTGTACAAAGATAATCCAGGCAGCAGAGTTAAGTATAGACTGAAGTGGGGAGAGACAGGAGGTCGGGAGATCAGAAAGGGTGCTGATGCTGTAAACCAGTCGGGTTATGATGAGTGATAAGCTTTGTGAGGACTCTGCCATAGAACTTTTCATCCATCTTTTTCAGGATCAGTTCCCTCTCCCTATTAAGTTGTGTCCTATTTGTGTTGCTCTGCTTGACTTGTCGTGCTCTGATACCGCGGTTTAAGAAATATTCCAAAGCTGTTCTCTGTACATCCATTTTTATCTCCATTAGATTCTGCCCCCATGTATTATCTTGTGGGAAAGCAAGAAGTTTAAGAAAATAGAGACACTGTTTCTTCTCTGCAACGCCTTCCTGACCAGCTTGGATGCTAACCATGTAGGGTCTACTTGTTCCTATGGCAAGACAGTAATCAGAAACACTCTGTGATGCATAGGGTGTCTAGGATAAAGGAGAGGAGTCTCTGTCCTGTCCCAGAGACAGCTGTCACTGACGTATTCAGGTCGTGAGACCTAAGACCTGCTGGTGGGCCTGAGAAACCCCTACTGCTCTCCTCATCTCCTGCACTTCATTTATGTCTCTCCACACTCCATATTCCGCCAGCTACTTCCCAGCAGTGGACCAATAGGGGCTGCTCCTGGTTCTCATGTTCTTTATTGTGAAATTCAGCGCTTAGAAATTCCTCAGTTCTCTGCCTTCATTTATGCCACAGCTGAACGTTTAGAAATGCTGTCAGCCTCGAGTAACAGCATCTTCAGGGAGTCGTAGTAGTGATATCATTTATTGAGTACCCACTTGTCCTAGGTTACTGGGGAAAGAAGATAACAAAATGACATGGTCTCTGTCCAAAAGGAGCTTACGCTCTAACTGGGAGAGGCAAACAAAAATATTTACAGAAGTACGTTTTCAAGAAATTCGAAGGTTGACAACCCAAATGAGTTTCCAGTAGATGGTTCCTGATAAGCCAATACATAAATAATGATGGCATTTATTAAGTGCTTACTATATGCAAAGCACTGTTCTAAGTGCTGGGGAGGTTACAAGGTGATCAGGTTGTTCCATGGTGGGGAAGGGACTCACAGTCTTAATCCCCATTTTACAGATGAGGTAACTGAGGCGCAGAGAAGTTAAGTGACTTGCCCAAAGTCACACAGCTGACAATTGGCAGAGCCGGGATTTGAACCCGTGACCTCTGACTCCAAAACCCGTGCTCTTTCCACTGAGCCACACTGCTTCTCTAAAAACTTCTGTTTAGTCACCAACTGTAATTTGATTGTCCGTGGTGGTCATCCAAGTTTTATTTCAGTGTTCCAGAACTACAACATACATCCTGTTGAAACGTGCATAGCGGAGGGAATGGGAGGACATCAGTTCTTCCTCCCCCATCCTCTTGCGCTTCCAGCATTGTGTTCAGGGATGCTACTCCCTGTTCCGATGTGGAACTCTCCCACTTATCCCTGATGGTTTTTGGCACCATTTTGGAGTGAGGATGAAGGGGCACAGGAGGTGTCCTTTCTGAACTCCGTTGATGATCCCACTGCCCATCATCATCATCATCAATCGTATTTATTGAGCGCTTACTGTGTGCAGAGCACTGTACTAACCGCTTGGGAAGTACAAATTGGCAACATATAGAGACAGTCCCTACCCAACAGTGGGCTCACAGTCTAAAAGGGGGAGACAGAGAACAAAACCAAACATACTAACAAAATAAAATAAATAGAATAGATATGTACAAGTAAAATAAATAAATAAATAAATAGAGTAATAAATATGTACAAATCCAGCATTATTATCTGGTCACCTCTTTGTGCATCCCAAGTAGCATATTGATTGCTTAGAATCAGGACTCCTCAAGCCCTATGGTGCCTTCAGTGGCTCTGGAGATCTAGGGAATTAACCCAGCCTTCCAAATACAATACCATTAGAGGACTAACCGTGGAGCTCAGCACACCAGTGAATGGTCAGAGTCCTTGAAAAACCAAATTGAATTGAGCTGGAGGATCTGCCACCTGTGTCCACACTCCATGAAGCCCAAATATCAACTCTGCTTTCTCCCGGGACCCTTACTCCATCAGCCAATTTTTGTTCCTATTGTGGAAGCCCAAATTGAGGGCTAAGAAACAACTTCATGCAGAGTTGCCGCTGAGAATGTTTTCGTGTTTAGGCCAGAGAAAAATCATCCTTTTTTCTGTTTTCATAGAAAATCATCCATAAATAGTTTTGGGAAGAACAAGCTTTGAGGAGGGAGTATTTTTTATCCCTTTTTATGATTTCTCTATAGTTAACTTTCTTTTTAAATCAATGTTACAAATTATATACTTTGAAAATAAGGTGTGGCTGAATGGTTCAGATGTGCCTCAACAGAGTTGCTTTCAATGTAGGTTTTGTGAGTGTTTGGGAGACTTTTTAAATACTTTTGTTGCCATGGATTTGGAGCCTAATCAGTCTAGCCACAGTGATCAGAAAAGAATGTGTTTCATGGTTCTTGTTGCTGGCAAATGTCTGAGCTGATAATAATTATGGTATTTATTGTCAAGTACTGTACTAAGCACTGGAGTAGATACAAGATCATGCAAATGTTAAGTTAATAGAGAGAAAAAAACATGCTGGTTCTGGGTCCTACCTCTAGTCAGGATGCACCACCGCCATCCTGGACAGGAAGGAATCTGTTCTACCAAAGATCCCTGGGAAAGAGTTTCTCAAGCCTGTCTCGTTAATTTGTCAGGATATTCTTAGGGTTAACTCCTCTGCTCCTGCAGGCATTTTGTTATATTTTGGAGCAGTTATCTGGGAGCTGTGTATTTTGAGATAACCTGGAGGAAGCAACTTTGCAAATAGCCACTTACCTAAATTGAAAGGATTCCTAAAATGTGTAGGGAAAACATGCTGATTTCATTTATTTCACATAGCTTTTGCCAATTATGGGTGATTTTGGGGGTATATATTTGCAAAGTTGGGCTATGGTAATTTTGTTTCAGTAATACGGCCAGTCTGGTTTGTAGAAGTATCTCCAAAGGGCCAGTTAGAAGTTGGGCTAAAAAACAAGTTATGTTAGTTGATGAGAGCAACATGGTGACTCTACTTTCTGACTCGCAAAGTGGGACAGAGGGAGTGGTTTCCCAGGGGGGTGGGGAGAATTTTAATCCTATTAAAATCACATTTCTTCGAGGAAGTCTTCCTTGACTAATCTCCCATTCCTCTCTCCTCCCCCCCCCCCACCCAATGAATCACCTACTTGCTTGAGTCTGTACCCCGTAAACTCTTACCCCATCTTCTATCTTCACAACACTTATGTACATATCTTTATTTCTGGTTGCTTCCCCTAACCGTAATTTATTTTAATGTAAGTCTCCCCGCTAGACAGTTGGCTTCTCAAGGGCAGGGTTCTTTTCTACTAACTCTACTGTAATTCTCCCAAGCACTTACTGTCGTGATTTGCACAGAGAAAGTGCTTGATAAATTCCATTGATTGATTGATTGGGCTAATGATCCAAGATTATTAGGGAGAAAAAGTAGGAAAGGGAGGCAGAAAGACGGAAAGGGAAAGAGGTGCAACACACGGTACTCATCTGGGGAATTTTAAATGGAGGTGCTTGAGTGAGGCAACATGGCTGTGTCTGAACCTTGGTTTTCTTCCGTCATGGAGGCAGTTCTCCCCAGGCATGGATGCTGCTCTTGGAGTTGCTGCTGGCCGCGGGGTCAGAGAAGCAGCGTGGCTCAGTGGAGAGAGCACGGGCTTTGGAGTCAGAGGTCATGGGTTCGAATCCCGGCTCCACCAGTTGTCAGCTGTGTAACTTCGGGCAAGTCACTTAACTTCTCTGTGCCTCAGTTACCTCATCTGTAAAATGGGGATTAAGACTGTGAGCACCATGTGGGAAAACCTGATCACCTTGTAACCTCCCCAGCGCTTAGAACAGTGCTTTGCACATAGTAAGCGCTTAATAAATACCATTATTATTATTATTATTATCCCCATAAAGTTCTGGCTGCGGTAGATGACACCAAACCAAGATGCCTGGGAAGCAGAGGCCTACAGGAGCAGACTGGGGCAAGGCCACTGGAAGAGACTGGTTCACTTCACCTCTCCCCTGCTTCCCACCTCCGCTGCTTCCTAGATCTTCCCATGTCCCGGCCTGGAGCAGCAGCCAATCCTGGAGCCGGGCCCTAGAACCCGCCAGCAAGTGCCGGGGTAACTGTGGGTTTTTGGGCAGCTGGAGCTCAGTGGTAATTTCCATGTCTCACCAACCTGGAAAGGCTGGTTCTGGGCCAGTCAGGTGACCATTTCCATCATGGCTAATGGCATTTTTCAGGTTGCTTTGGAAACCTCCCTCACCAGCCTGGAAAAGCCAGTTAAGCCATGTCAGTGGTTGCTACTGCTGCCACTAAAAAAGGGGAGAAGCATCCTTCACCATCAGCAACACTGGTCACTGCTACCACTGAGGCATTTAATCCAGTCCCCTTTCCCCCCAGCATAGAGTCCTGAACGGATCCCGTGTTCAGCTTCTCAGAATACAGGACAAAACTCCCCAAATCAGTATGATCCACCTATAAACTGGGATTTCTTCTCTCCTTAACATGGATCTCCCACTTTGTACCTGACTTCCACCATTTCCCTAATGTTTCAGGTCCTTGGATCCCACTCTACTCTAAGACTTCATTGTTGGAGTCTGCCAAATGATTTAATGTGAAGTATGATTTATCCAGTCACTAAAAACAATGACTGCAGCGGGTGTGTTTCTCAGGGGATAGGCAGAATGAATGCTTTATAGACTTTCTGATTTTTCATCTGGAACTTATAATATTAATGCCCATATCTTGTGTGTGAGCCTCCACCAAACGATGCAGTGAATGAATGAACTGTACCTTATTCCCAGAAAATTCAGTGAGGTTTGTTGATTTAAGGCACCCAGGAACTTGATTTTTGTGTGTTTATTGCAGTGAAAAGTCATTATAGTACTATCACAATAACTCCCTCATTCTCTATACCGTAAATCATGGTATTCTCTCAGAAAAAACAGTCATCCTCGCCAGTCCTCCAGGCTGAGAAAGCTCATTAGATCTCTGGAACTGTTGGAGTGTTTTTTTGTGTTTTATAACTGCTTACAACTATAAGAACATTTACTACTTCAGTGCTTTGATTTTCCCTTTTCCCCCCCAAAAACAGTGTGTTACATCGGACTCTACAGAACCTAATGAAGATTTTTATACATGTATTTTTAATTGCGTCCATGGCAGAATATTCTTTGACTTGTTTTTACTTTCTGCACAGTTTATAACCCACACCTGTCAGTTAACATTGGATGATAAGCATGAGCATTTAATTTTGTTTAATGCTACTGCTTTTTGTTACTCATTTCTGGGCATGAAAGCAGATTTTAGACCCAGACGTGAGTAAACGTTGAAAATGAAATCGCCTTTTCATGAAAAGGGAATAAAAGTAAGATGTTGGTTTGTTGTCCCATGAAATAATTCAGTATTTAAGAAGAACCATAGTCTTCAAAAAAATAATGATCATTTTATGGTCACTGTACTATACTAATGTTCAGAGTAAATTAAACAGACACAATCTTGGCATTTGCTGGCTTGCAAAACTGATTAATCAGTCATATTTAAATGAGCACTTTGGGCAGAGCACTGTATTAAAGTACTTGGGAGAGTACAATAGAGTTGGTAGACACATTCCCTGCCCACAAAGAGCTTACAGTCTGGGGAGGAGAGAGAGACATTAAAATAAATTATGGCTATATATATATATATATATATATATATATATATATATATACACATAAGAGCTGTGGGGTGGAGTGTGGGGGGAGTATCAAGTACTTAGAGGGTACAGATCCAAGTACATGGGCAACACGAAGGAGAGGGCTTAGTTGGGGAAGGCCTCTTGGAGATGTGATTTTAATAAGGTTTTGAAGGAGGGGAGAGTGGTGGACTGTTATATAGGAAAGGGGAGGGAGTTCCTGGCCAGAAACAGGACTTGGTCAAGGGGTTGACAGCAACATAGACAAGATTGAGGGAGTAGGTGAGTAGGTGGGGTTAGAGGAGCGAAGTTGGTAAATTGGGATGTAGTAAAGCAGTAATGTAAGGTAGGAGGGGGTGATCTGATTGAGGTGCCTTAAAGACATTTGAAAGGAATTTCTGTTTTGATGGGGAGGTTGGTGGGCAACCACTGGAGTTTCTTGAGGAGTGGGGAGATGTGGGCTGGGCAGTTTTTTAGAAAAATGATCTGGGAGCAGAGTTAAGTCTGGCCTGGAATGGGGGAGAAACAGGATACAAGGGAGGTCAGCAAGGAAGTTGATGCAGAAGTCAAGGCTGGATATGATAAGTGCTTGAATTAACGTAGAAGCAGGTTGAACGGAGAGGAGAAGGCAGATTTTTAGCAATGTTGTGAAGGTAAAAGCAACAGGATTTAGTGACAGATTGAATATGAAAGATGAGTCAAAGCAATGTGGCCTAGTGGCCAGATCGTGGACCACAGAGCCAGAAGGACCTGGTTTTTAATTCCAGGCCCACCACTTGTCTGCTGTGTGACCTTG
The DNA here is from genome assembly GCF_015852505.1 of Tachyglossus aculeatus. NCBI lineage: Eukaryota > Metazoa > Chordata > Mammalia > Monotremata > Tachyglossidae > Tachyglossus > Tachyglossus aculeatus. Next base: position 21,873,114 of record NC_052077.1, on the reverse strand, counting down.
GGAAAATCACTTCTGTGTGCCTCAGATACCTCATTGTAAAATGGAGATTAAGACTGTGAGCCCCATGTGGGACATGGACTGTGTTCAACCTGATTAACTTGTATCTAACCCCAGCACTTAGTACAGTGCGTGGCATATAGCTTGACAAATACCATAAAAAATGATAATGCCAAGGTTACAGGCTTGTGAGAGAGGGAAGATAGTGGTGTTATCTACAGTGATGGGGGAAATGGGGGAGTTACTGAAAGAAATGAGTATAATTTTTAAAATGCATCAGTGCTTACTCTGCTTAAAGGGAACCCATTTTCTTCTAATTAAATGAGACTTCATCCAAAAACTGAAAGAGGTTAGATTTTCCTAAGTGACCTAATTTGGGGTTGTAGTCAGTTTATCATAAGAAATAAATTATAAGGATCCTTAGTTAATTTAACTTTATCTGCCCCCTTTCTGAAGGGGAAAATTCCAACTTTAAGGAAAAAGTGGTCAGGAGCAACACCTGTGGAATTAGAAAAATTGACAGGTACAAGCGTAAATCACAAACCAGTGCTAAATATATATGCAGTACAAACGCTATGACAGGATAATGTAAAAGCCTGCAGTCAGCTTTGATGAGGAAACAGACTGCACTAGAGGAGGCCATAAAGGTTTTTTCCAGGGTCAGAGTTAGTATTAGACTGGATTGGTATGTATGCCTACACTGACTAGAGCATACACTCAGGTGATTTTTCCAGTTAAAATTTACCAGAGTGTGAAGGTTGACTCTGCTGTATTTCCTTTCATCTGTGCTGTTTTTCACCAGGCTTTCCTATTTCAATGTCAGTGGTATTTATTAAGCCCTTACAGTCTGCCCAGCGTTCTACTAAGCAATTGGGAGAATACAATACCACAGAATTAATGACACTTTCCCTCCCACAGGTAGCTTATTATTTCCACTAACGTTTAAGTTAAATAGCTCCTCCTGTTGGCTTCCTAATTTTAACATAAACTGGAAAAACCAGAACTCTTTGGGCAAATTTTTAACCATTCTCTCTAATTTAGGATGGCAAGTGGATTGTGGATTAAATATCCAAATCCCTTTGGCATCTCCTGTTTTTCCTCCTGCTGCTTTCAGCATCTCAACTGGAGAGTAGAAAGGAGAAGTGAAGTTAATATTTGTCATTTTTGATTCTTGGTAGCATCTCTAGTAAAATAGTAAAAAAAAAAACTAGATTAAACCTCACCAAATTTGCAACCTTTAACACATTTTCAGTGTTTCTCTTGGCTTCTCAACAGTGGGACGCCAGTTTGTTGAGAATCATTTTTTCTTTGTTCCGTTATTTTGGGATTTGAGAGGTAAAGATTTTTCTCCGTACATACACTTTCTGAGTCATTTTCCCCTCAATTATAATTCTGGCCTTACAGGTAATTGCAAAATAATCACCAATTCTTTTATTTTATTTTTTTTAACCTGCTAAAGATAAAGGAAATAGATACTAGGGGTGGAAAACAGGGATCAGAACACAATGGCACAAAGATAAACCCTTTGTTCTCCTCTCACCCTCACTTACCCCTTTAAAACCTGAGTTCAGCCTGGGAGCGAAGAACTGCACTCTGCTAACAGTTGTGGCCAATTCAACAGGACTCTACTGGAAAGGACATTTTCTATCTGTCAAGAAATTTGGATTCTGGTTTTGATCCACTGTGTGACATTGGAAGAGACACTTAACCTCTAACAATGGGAGGCCCTCAAGGCTCTTTTCTAGGTCTCCATCTGTATTTGCTCCCATGGAGAACTCATTTACTCCCACAGCTTCAACTGCCTTGTCTACATGGATAATTCCAAAATCGACCTCTCCAGCCCTGACCTTTCTCCTCTGCAGTCTCACATTTCCTCTTGCCTTTAGGATTTCTTAAATTCACTGTGCAATCAATACCTTAACATGTCCAAAAGAGAAGTCCTCATCTTTCCATCCTAACCCTGTCCTCCCCTTATCTTCCTCATTGCTGTAGATAGCACCACCGCCTTCCCTATCTCACAAGCCCATAACCTTGACATTTTCCTCAAATCATCTCTCTCAACCCACATGTTTCAGTCTGTCACTAAATTCTGTCATTTCTACCTTTGCAATATCTCTAGACTCTACTGTTTCCTTCCAGCCAAGCTGCTACCATACTAATTCAAGCACTTATAAGTTCCTACCTTGCCTACTACATCAGCCTCCTTGCTGACCTCCCTGCTTCCTGCCTCTCCCCCTTCAGACTTTTCTTAACTCTGCCTCCCAGATGATTGTTCTATAAAACCTTTCAGTCCGTATTTCTCCACTCCTCAAGAACCTCCACCTTATTAAAAATCACACCCCCTCCAAGAGGCCTTCAGTGCCTAAGCCCATTTTTTCCTTCTTCCTGCCCCTTCTGCATCACTTATACAGGGTAGTGATCTTTACCCTCTAAGCACTTGATATTCACCCCACTCTCAGCACCACAGCACTTAGTATATGTTTAAAATTTATTTTAATGTCTGCCTCTCCCTCTGGATTGCAAGCTCTTTGTGGATAGGGATCATGTCTACCAACTCTTCTGTATTGTACTCTCCCAAGGGCTTAAACGCCCTGCACACAGCACTCAAATACCATTAATTGATTATTTATTAATCTCTCTGGGTTCTGACTTCCTCTGTCACCCATCTTTTTTCTAAGAATGCAGTGATAGCAAGATGCAGCAGTTGATGGGAAAGCCCTTTGAAGTCATATTTTCCTCATGCCCCCACATTCCTAATCTCTCAGAAATCCATCGCAAGTGGGGGGAAAAAAGCTTTGTCAAAATTGTCATTTTGTATGTTTATGTTGCTTGCTTCCTTATTGCCATCGTGTTTCCTTTTCTACTTCCTTCCCCGCTGTCCTCGATCCCCCTTCCCAGCCCCACATTTCCAATGTCAGCAGAACTGGGAGCCTTTGAGGTGCTGCCATGTCCGGCCCGGAGGTGGGTAGGGTTCTATTTTAAGTCTGAAGAGTCCCTGAACTAGGTGTGCTGACTCTGGCACAGAAGCAGAGGGATGATTTCTCTTTGGAAATCACAATTTCTGGTGTTATTGCCACATTTGCGAAGATTTTAATTGTTACAGCAAGACTCAGAGGGCTACTTTATTGGAACTTTAAATAAAGGCCAACAACACTTCTGGGCCTCTAAATTCCTGGTCTGACACCAAATTACCTCTGGATTCTGGGCTTTTTCTACAGCAAGGTAGTCCCCAGCCTTCCCCCATCCTCCTGAAACCCACCCTCTCCGTGGGCATTCCCCAGATACTTTCCACGTCTGTTCATCTTTTAATCCTGGCAGTCACATTTAGTGCCTAGGTATGTATCAGTTTCTGTGCACACAGTTCTTCCAGAACATGTGTTTTCACTTCAGATCTTAGCTATAAAGCTGTTAGGAAATTCAGCAGTGTTTTTCTGACAAAGTGCATTTACCTGGATAGAAGATGATCAGTGTTGGAAGAAACATCATGTGCATGATGTTCAGCATGGGGACATCTGCTACAAAAACATTTTTGTTCATTCATTCAGTCATATTTACTGAGCGTTTACTGTGTCCAGAGCACTGTACTAAGCACTTGGGAGAGTACAATACAACAATGAACAGACGCATTCCCTGCTCCTTCAAAAACATAACCTGTGTATAGTAGGACAACTGATTTTACTCAATTCATATATTTTTCCATCCTCTTCTTGTTGTCACTGGTTCTGTCTTTTTTCTTGTTTCTAGAGAAGGTACCCGATTTTTGTGTACCTATTAAATTATTAGCTCCTCGAGAGCAAGGACCCTGTCTTATTCTTATACTTTTCTCTCCTAAGTATTTTGTTCAGTGGTACACACACCGCAGAAATTCAAAAAAACACAAATTGATGCAGATATGAATGAATGAGTGAAGGCGGGGCAGAACCTAGGTGATATCTCAGGAAAGATCGAGTCTTACCCAAGTGATATCAGAACTGGCCTAGTGTTCTTATTCTGGGGTTCACTGCCCAACACTCAAAATGTTTTTGCATCCCTATGACCTTCTTGGGCTTTTGTCCCAATAGGTTAGTTCTAATTCTGGCTCTGCCACGTGTCTGCTGTGTGACCTTGGACAAGTCACTTCACTTCTCCTTGCCTCGGTTGCCTCTTCTGTAAAATGGGGATTAAGACTGTGGGCCCCTTGTGGGGCAGGGACAATATTCAACCAGATTATCTTGTATCTAACCCAACACTCAGAATAGTGCCTGACATGTAGTAAGCGCTTAACAAAAACTATTATTACTATTATTATTATTATTTGTTTTCTCAGTTATGCAAATCCAAAAGCCTTCATTTTTATACCTCTTCCTGTTATAAAAAAAGAGCTGTGTAATCATCTGGCACTGGATTTTTTTTATTCTGAAAAAACCCAAAACTGTTCTTCAGAGGATATTGTCACTGAGGAACTTGGTTTTCTACTGCCGGAAACATATATGGCATTAGATAAAGGTGTTTTGCTTCTCTCTATATGTGAGATTTCTTTGAGCTTATCTTCACCGCCTCCTGGGGATTTAGTCTATCTTGTTGAAGAAGTTCCTCACCTTTTAAAGTGAACAGATGTTGTTCTCACATCCTTGCACGGCTCTCACCCAAGTATCAGCAATAAGGATTTGTCCGGTTTCCTGTAAATCCAATCGGTAGAAAACATCAAAAGTCTCATTCATTCTTTCTGAGAAAACCGGTGATTTAGCAGCCAAGCAGAGCTTTAATTTTGTTCATCTTCACTTGTGTCAGCAAATTCCCAGGAATATGTCATTTTCTAAACCACTGCTAAAAAATCCTGAACTCAGCTTGATCTAAGAGGAAGGTCTCTCAAAACCAGGCCTCCCCACAGGTAGGTCTCTCCCATGCCAACCTCCGTGGTCCTCGGGGCTAGTCTGTTCTGGCAGTGGCTACCACTGCTTCCACCCGGGTCTTGCTGCTGGCACTGTGTGGTTCTTGTATTCTTCACTACAGCTGAAATTGCCCCAGTTGCAGCTCCCACTGAGGTCCATAAGGGTACCGCCCTGCCATATTTGCCACCACCCCTTTCTCTCCTTCCAAGCAATCCATCGATGGAATTTATTGAGTGCTTACCATGTGCCAAGTACTGTACTAGGCACTTGGGGGAGTACAGTACAGTGTAGTTGGTAGAAATGATCCCTGCCCAAAAGGAGCTTGCAATCTAGAGAGGGGAGAAGCAGTGAGGCTTAATTGAAAGAGCACGGGCTTGGGGGTCGGAGGATGTGAGTTCTAATCCTGGCTCTGCCACTTGTCTGATGTGTGACCTTGGGCAACCCACTTCTCTGTGCCTCAATTACCTCATCTTAAAATGGGGATTAAGACTGTGAGTCCCACGTGGGGCAACCTGATTATCTTGTATCTACGCCAGTGCTTGGCACGTAGTAAGCCCTTAACAAATACCATGATTATTATTATTATCAATAAACTAATGTCTTTCCTCTTCCTGCTCCTTCTCTCTCAGTTTTGATGGAGCCTTTCAACTGTTTAGAAGCACATGCTGTAGTGGATGGAACACGGGCCTGGGAATCAGACGGTCATGAGGAGAAGCAGCGTGGCTTAATAATAATAATAATGGCATTTGTTAAGTGCTTACTATGTGCAAAGCACTGTTCTAAGCGCTGGATGGAAAGAGCATGGGTTTGGGAGTCAGAGGATGTGAGTTCTAATCCTGGCTCCGCCACTTGTCTGCTCTGTGACCTTGGGCAAGTCACTTCACTTCCTCTGTGTCTCAGTTACCTCATCTGAAAAATGGGGATTAAGAATGCGAGCCCCACATGGGACAAGGACTGTGTTCAACTCAATTTGCTTGAATTAGTACACTTAGTACAGTACCTGGCACATAGAAAGTGCTTAACAAATACCATTATTATTAGTAATAAAATTTGGGGTTGTTAATTTGCCTGGGTTCTATTGGTAATATGTTATTGTCTGTGGTTCTTGTCAGAGAAAAGAGAATAGGAATTTGAACACCCAACCTAGAAGAAGACAGTGTGGGAAAACAGAGTTTGGGAAAACATGTAGATTGTCATTGCTGTACAATTCTCAATTGATGTCCTGATTTTCATTAGGAGATACAGGGTGTGGGTGGATAGGTCAGCAGTTTGAAGAAAAGTATGGTAGTACTGCAATGTCTGCATTTGTTTTGCCTTCCTGTTCTCCCTAAAAACCATCTCAGAATCAAAATCCAACGTAGCTCTTTCTTTTGGGTTTTGCAAGTCAGACAGGGAGGATGGTTAAAGACATTTCATCTGTTGTGTGGCATGTGAATTTTGCAGGAAATAATTGATATTTGTGAATAGATTACTGTTATACTTACAGTTTTATTTTTCTGTCTCTTTTCAAGCCAAGGACGCTTGTCATCCATTAAAGCTGCCATCAAGAGAAGTAAGTCTGTTTTTCACCCTTGAATAGAATAGCAAAGTGTTACCATTAGTTTCTACAAAGTACTTGTATTTTGTGAGTAGAAGTGGCTGAACAGAGAAGCTTATATCAGTCAATCAATAGTATTTATTGAGCATTTACTATGTGCAGAGCACTGTACTAAGTGCCTATGAAGTCATTAATCATTTTTCAGACTGGATCAGTTTCTTATCCTTCATTTTAGACTTCCTTTCATTTGCTAAACCAGCTTTATATAATATTTGTAAAAAATTTTATTTGAAGTGCTGGATTATTGTAAGTTTTTTTTTTCTTTCAGCTGAATCTATTGTTTTGGCTTAGCCCTGTCTTTAGAGGGCTTATGGGTGAGGGAAATGGATGTATAACATTATATCTTTTTTTAATGTTTTGTCCTTCCCTCTTTTAGTTCTCATCCATCTGTAATACATCTCTTTAATGCCCACAATTTATTCTTGTGCGTCTAGCAACACATAAACACTGTCCTCTGTTCTTTTACATGAAAATCACCATAAATTGCAATCCCTTCTAGAATGACTGTCTACCTTTGGCATTTTATTTCTTTTTCTTCTGCTGTCTTTAATTGAAGCTTTGACATATTCTTTGTATTATTAGGTTTCAACTCTTTATTTTTTCAGAGGAGATACAATACTGTATTTGAAGGTCTTTTTGCTAAATAGGAGGCAGACAGCCCGTCATAAAGGAGTAGACTATTACTTACTCAGTGCTATTGTATTTTATGTACTGAGCATGGGAGTTTGGAAGCCACCTCCCACTTGAAGTATGCAGCATATTTTCAGTTCCACTCTTATATGGTGTTTATTATGACCCTAAGGATCTGGGAAAATGTGAGGGAGGAATTTGCTACATAAGCCTTTTCTTTCTCAGTGTTCCCAGCTGTCATTTTGAGAACATGGTCTCCATTCTTTTACCCTTCTTGTTCAGGATCCCTGAGTAGGGAGGAGATTGAGAGGATGGTCAAGGGAATTCAGATACGAGGGGATGAAAAACTCTTTGTTACCAGTTCCAGTTTTACCCAACATCACGGCCTGCAGAAAAGGAAGACGGTAGCAAGGACCTGGGTTCTAGTCCCGGCTCTGCCACCTGCCATATGGGTGACATTGGGCAAGCACTTGGCTTCTCTGTGCCTCAGTTCCCTCATCTGTGAAAATGGGGATGAAGACTGTGAGCCCCATGTGGGACGTGGACTGTGTCCATCCTGATTTACTTGTATCTACCCCAGTGCTTAGAACAGTGCCTGGCACATAGTAAGTGCTCAACAAATATCATAATAATAAAAATAAAAAAAAGTTACAGCCCCTATTCATGGAGGGAAGCCATGCTTCCTTTCTGGTCCTTCTGGAAGGCATTTCACTTGGGAGCTCCCAGGCACACACTGGCTAACCACGTTTTGCAAGTTGGGGATGGGAAGTTGCCTAGGAACCAAAATTGCTTGAATCACCCCCAGCACTTAGTACAGTACCTGGCACATAGAAAGTGCTTAACAAATACCATTATTATTAGTAATAAAATTTGGGGTTGTTAATTTGCATTGGTTCTATTGGTAATATGTTATTGTCTGTGGTTCTTGTCAGAGAAAAGAGAATAGGAGTTTGAACAGTTGAATTTGAAGTTGAATTCTGGCTACTTCTCTCCGCTCCACCCTCAAACTGCCTCAAGGACTGCAGTGACCTTTGAGGGGACCCACAGTGGTCCAGGGCCATTTTGCAGGGAATTTGCTTTTGAATCAGAAAAGTGATGACCTTGAATCATGGAGGTATCTCCAGAATTCAGACCAAACCAAGACTTTGAGGGCCATTGGAACTCTGGAATGCCTGGGAGCCCCAAGGTGGAAAATGAAATCCAAAACTACTCTGAGGGATCAGGCTTGGCCAAGGGAGAGATCCTAAACTAGACCCACCCCACTGGGAGATTTTGAACCTACTTAAATATTGCCAACTTGTACTTCCCAAGCGCTTAGTACAGTGCTCTGCACACAGTAAGCGCTCAATAAATACGATTGATGTTGATGATGATCAGATTTTTCTAAACCCTCTGCAATATTTCCTTGGAGCATTGGTAAAATGAAAATAATAGTCATGGGTTAGTTGGTAGCATGACATAGTGGATAGAGCACGGGCCTAGGATTCAAAAGGTCATGGGTTCTACTCCCATCTCTGCCACTTGTTTCATGTGTGAGAAGCAGCGTGGCTCAGTGGAAAGAGCCTGGGCTTTGGAGTCAGAGATCATGGGTTCAAATCCCAGCTCTGCCACCTGTCAGCTGTGTGACTTTGGGCAAGTCACTTCACTTCTCTGTGCCTCAGTTACCTCATCTGGAAAAATGGGGATTAAGACTGTGAGCCCCCTATGGGACAACCTGATCACCTTGTAACCTCCCCAGCGCTTAGAACAGTGCTTTGCACATAGTAAGTGCTTAATAAATGCCAGCATTATTATTATTATTATGTGTGGAGAAGCAGCGTGGCTCAGTGGAAAGAGCCCAGGCTTTGGAGTCAGTGGTTATGGGTTCAAATCCCGGCTCTGCCAATTGTCAGCTCTGTGACTTTGGGCAAGTCACTTAACTTCTCTGTGCCTCAGTTACCTCATCTGGAAAATGGGGATGAAGACTGTGAGCCCCACGTGGGACAACCTGATCATCTTGTATCCCCCCAGTGCTTAGAACAGTGCTTTGCACATAGTAAGCGCTTATCAAATACCATCATTATTATGATGTGTGACCTTGAGCAAGTCACTTCACTTCTCTTTGTCTCAGTTACCTGATCTGTAAAATGGTAATTGAGACTGTAAGCCCCATGTGGGACAGGGTATACGCCCTGCCCTGTTTGCTTATATCCACCCCAGCACTTAGTACAGTGGCTGGCACATAGTAAGCACTTAACAAATACCATAATTATTATTATTTTTATTGTACTACAAGATTTAGGGGGAAACTCCAGCCAGTCAGTGGGAAGTGCCAAGCTCATCACCATCCATCCCCAACAAAACCAGTCTTTTCTGTTGGATCATGACCTGTAGAAAGTCGATTAATCAAGGCAGGTCTAGGTAATGAAAAAAAATTAAACTGATGGAATAAAATTGGCCATCTTCCTGTCCATAGTCCCGAAATCTAATTACCTTCATATATCAAAACTTACAATTGTCTGAATCCATCCATAGTTCCAATTAGTTTATCCCATCATCTTTTTCCAATATGCACATGCTTTGGCCATATATCCCTGGTACTGTGAAGCTCCCTGGAGAGTGAGGCAAGTCACAGCATCTGTTATGGTCTTGCATTGAGACAATTCATTATAAATGACTCAGAGTCCTTCTATGAGAAGAATAGACTCTATAATGACAAACGAAAGGGAGATGAAGGAAGAATGTTACCAAAGGACCTGAAATAGGAAAAAGGCAAGAAGGGAGTTGTGGGGATGAGAAAAGCAATGGTAGTCTAAATTTGCTGTGGGGTCTGCATCTTGGGTTCAGTTACAGAGGGTGCTTGATCAGTATGGCCTCTTCCCACTTACTTCCCTATTTACTTTTGAAACTCTTGTGACCTCGGAGTTTGGTTTTCAAGTTATTGACTTTTAAAGCTGGCAGCTTCTTGGGACATTCTTGCTCCAGGGCCTAGGCCTGACCTTTTGAACAGAAGCACCAATATGCCCACACAAGCTGAATGTTTTGACTGTCTACTCAAGGCTTCCCAACTTCTTTGGGTTTGTGAGGTACTGGCTCTGACTATCGTCGTCATTTATTTCATGAGCAAGCATTCCATTTAGACTTAGAAATGCTTGCGAGTGCGCATATACGTATGGCATCTAAGATGGTAACTAATTGTGAAATTCCAGGGCCTACCTTAGGGCTTCATTAATTCATTCATTGTCATATTTATTGAATGTTTACTATGTGCAAAGCACTGTACTAAGCATTTGGGAGGGTAAAATATAACAATAAACAAACACATTCCCTGCCCATAACGAGCTTCATGTGGCAGCAGTTGAAAAAACTGTTTAAATTGTTGTTTTCAACCTGATTAGCTTGTCTTAGCTTATATCTACCTCAGTGTTTAAAACAGTGCTTGGTACATGGTAAGCGCTTAACAAATAACATCATTGTTATTATTAGTCTTCTAGACTGTGAGCCCACTGTTGGGTAGGGACCGTCTCTATATGTTGCCAAAATGTACTTCCCAAGTGCTTAGTACAGTGATCTGCACACAGTAAGCGCTCAATAAATACGATTGAATGAATGAATGAATGAATTATTATTACTGTTATTTAAGTGAAATGAAAGCATTGTAAATTTCAGTCTAGAGGAGGAAATCATAAGGTCCTTGTGGGCAGGGAACATGTCGACCAACTCTGTTATATTGTACTCTCCCAAGTGCTTAGTACAGTGCTCTGCACACAGTAAGCGCTCAAGAAACATCATTGATTGATTGAAAGGATGTCTTGGTGCAAATACCTTCATACTTTTTGAGTCACTTAGCTCATAAACATATGACCCCAAGGATGCTTTTGAACTGAAATTACAAAAACAATAAATTAGACTTGGCTTTAACCTCAAAACAAATTTTAACATTTCAAGGACTTTCAATTGGTTCATGAACATAACCTCTGTTAAATATATTTAACAAATAGTCCCTATTAAGAAAGCATTCTAGACTAATTTACCAAACCAGTTCAACTCCTAGTAAACCATAGTTGGAATCACATAGCAGTCCTCTAGGTAGACCAAAAATTCTCAGTTCCCTCAATCGATCATTGGTATTTATTGAAAGTTACTGTGTGCAGAACACTGTACTATGCGCTTGGGAAAGCGCAATACAGTAGTGTCGGTAGGTCTGATTCCTGCCCCCTAGGAGCTTCCCATCTAGAGGTGGTCTCATTGCCGAGTCCAGGAGCCCAGTGTCAGAGTAAGTTTAGTCCGGACTCAGCCAGGAGAGGAAGGAGGCAGGGTCTTGTTTCCAGGGGAAGCTGCTAAAGATGCGTGGACTGTCCCAGGACTGCCCGGCAGGCCGATGAGTCCCACGCTTGCGGATTTGGCCGGCCTAAGCTAAACTGTGTCTGGTTTGACATCCCCTTTCCCTGTGCCCTTCCCAGTCACCCTCTTTTTTATGCTATTTGTTAAGTGCTGACTATGTCCCAGGCACTTTCCTAAGTACTGGGGTAGATACACGGTAATCAGGTTGGACCCAGTTCATGGCCCATGTGGGGCTCACATTACTTAATCCCCACATTACAGATGAGGGAACTGAGGTGCAGAGAAGTGAAGTGACTTGCCCAAGGTCATACAGCAGGCAGGTGGCGGAGCCAGGATTAGAACCCAGGTCCTTCTGACGCCCCAGCCTGTGCTCTATCCACTAAACCACACTGCTTCTCTTTTTGGGTGGCGCAGTGGCTAAGGCACAACCATATGGGGTAGCCTTTTACTGCTCTGGGAACTACAAATTTCCAGAACAGACACAATCCACACCCCCAGCAGTGCCAGGTTCTAGCTCACTTTCATTCAATTCAGTCATATATACTGAATGCTTACTGTGTGTAGAGCACTGTACTAAGCGCTTGGGAGAGTACAATACAGCAATAAACAGTCACATTCCTGCCCACAGTGGGCTTACACTCGCTGCTGATTCGGCGCTGACCTAGAAGCTGTGATTCTGGGCCCCATGTGGGCCTAACAGAAGCCAGAAATGGGGAGGCAGCCTCACTTAGTACAGTGCTTGGCACATAGTAAACACTTAACAATAATTGTCATTATTATCATTAGTTCAGACAAGAGCTGTTCACACTTGCTGACATGTAGTGGTGGGTCTCTGCGTGCATAGGTACCCTGTTGTGCTGCTGGCATTGCTCACCGTCCATGGAAATGGCTGATGATGATGAGTAGGCAGTGGTATGGGGCTTTCACCTCAGGGTGCGGGGATGGGTTTATGGAACAGGGTTTGTATCTGCCTGCAAGTATCCCTGTCACCTTTTGGCTCAGCCCAAGTCGAACTGTCCCACAATTGGCTGACTGCACAAGCGTCTATCTCATGTAGGTTTTGTGCACTTGGGTTTATGTCAATATTCTGAGTTTGGCAGGTATTTACCTGTTCCTCAGTCATCAGTGAAAACAAGGGTAACTAGTAGGCTGTCCCCATGAGCCTATACGATGTTTTGTAATCAACAGAACCGTGAAGCAGGAGCAGACAGTATTTGAGAGTAGTTGACACTGTTATCTTCCCTCCCAAACCCTGTCCTCTCCCTGACTTTCCCATCACTGTAGACGGCACTACCATCCTACCTGTCTCACAAGCCCACAACCTTGGTGTCATCCTTGACTCCAGTCTCTCATTCACCCCACACATCCAATCTGTCACCAAAACCTGCCGGTCTCACCTCCATAACACCGCCAAGAACCGCCCTTTCCTCTCCATCCAAACCGCTACCTTGCTGGTTCAATCTCTCGTCCTATCCCAACTGGATTACTGCATCAGCCTCCTTTCTGATCTCCTATCCTCCTTTCTCTCCCCACTTCAGCCTGTACTTCACTTTGCTGCCCGGGTTATCTTTGTACAGAAACGCTCTGGGCATGTCACTCCCCTCCTCAAAAATCTCCAGTAGTTGCCTATCAAACTTCGAATCAAGCAAAAACTCCTCACTCTCGGCTTCAAAGCTGTCCATCACCTCGCCCCTTCCTACCTCACCTCCCTTCTCTCCTTCTCCAGCCCAGCCCTCACCCTCCGCTCCTCTGCCGCTAACCTCCTCACTGTGCCTCATTCTCGCCTGTCCCACCATCGACCCCTGGCCCATGTCCTACCTCTGGCCTGGAATTTGTACTTCCCAAGCGCTTAGTACAGTGCTCTGCACACAATAAGCACTCAATAAATATGATTGATGATGATGATGGAATGCCCTCCCTCCACACATCCGCCAAACTAGCTCTCTTCCTCCCTTCAAAGCCCTACTGAGAGCTCACCTCCTCCAGGAGGCCTTCCCAGACTGAGCCCCCCTTTTTTCCTCTGCTCCTCCTCCTCCCCTCCTCCTCACTCCCCTCCCTCCCTCTAACCTACCCACTTCCCTCCCCATAGCACTTGTGTATATTTGTACATATTTATTACTCTATTTTACTAATGATGTGTATATCGCTATAATTCTATTTATTCTGATGGTATTGACACCTACTTGTTTTGTTTTGCTGTCTGTCTCCCCTTTCTAGACTGTGAGCCCGTTGTTGGGTAGGGACCGACTATATGTTGCCAATTTGTACATCCGAAGTGCTTAGTACAGTGCTCTGCACACAGTAAGCACTCAATAAATACGATTGAATGAATATTAATTTTGATGTACGCACAAATATAATATTGCTGAATTTCAGGCATGCTTTTGATAGTCCCCTGGAGCCACCTGCTTCTTTAGTTTTCTTTCTGGATGAAAGCACGTGTGACTTAATCAGCCAAGTCCCTAATTCAGTCTTGAGTAGGGAAGCCTGTTTCACTCTCTTCTTTTTTCTGCCTTTCCTTTTCTATAACCCCTTCTGTTTTTCCTTTAGCACTCATGAATAGTGCACAGCAAAAATGCCCCGTGGAAGAGGTATGTTTGTGACAATAACCGATGTCCTCTTAATTAAAGTGCATTTCTGATGCCAGTCAGCTCTGTGGTGATGTGATTGTGGCACACTGGGATCGGCTTTTTATTAATTATTAATAAAATGTGTGTTTTGTGAATCCTGTTTGTGATTCAAAGATCATCCTGGGCGTACTGTACGTTTTTTTCAAACCAAATTAATCCAGAGTCAGTCTCGCTGCTGCTATGTCAAACAAAAAAAAAAGCAACCCAGCTAACCCATGTTACGTTTTAATAATTTAAAAAAACCATTAAAAATCCCAAAGCCTATGTGACTCTTTTTGCTGAGGTTGCATTAATGGATAGATTGGATTTCCACATCAAAATTGATAAAATCATTAGTTCACCTTCCTTTATGGGAAATAAATTCTATTTATTTTATTTTGTTAGTATGTTTGGTTTTGTCTCCCCCTTTTAGACTGTGAGCCCACTGTTGGGTAGGAACTGTCTCTATATGTTGCCAATTTGTACTTCCCAAGCGCTTAGTACAGTGCTCTGCACACAGTATGCGCTCAATAAATACGATTGATGATGATGATGATTTGAGATTTAGGGAAAAAAGAAAATGGCTAGCAACTTAAATTTTGAAAATTGAATGTCAAAATATGAGCAGTTAATACATTTTTATAAGATTTTTTGGAACACTTTTCTGCTATATTCAGTAATTTATCCTATAAACTTACATGATTCCGTTAAATATTTTCTGGATTTTGATTTCTAGACTGTGAGCCCGTTGTTGGGTAGGGATTGTCTCTATCTGTGGCCGAATTGTACTTTCCAAGCGCTTAGTACAGTGCTGTCCACACAGTAAGTGCCCAACAAATACGATTGAATGAATTAATTTTTCTTTTATAAAAAGCAGACATTTTTAAGGTTGTAAATTTTGGAAAAAAAACAGGTAAAAGAAAATCAATCATAGCTTGACCCCTCTGTTCTGGGAAAAAAACAACAGCAACAGAAAGGCACAGTGAATTAGACTGGGAGTTGTTTTTTTCCTTGTAATGTCATCCTTTTGTTACTTAGTCATTGCTGTAAATGCAACGCCCGTGCAGTTTGTTGATAAGATGTCTTTTTCTCCCCATTTCCTCAGTGCAAGTTTTTTTTTGAGCCACAAAGCACAATGATTAGTTTTCGAGTTTTTTCTATTCAAGAATCTAAAAGTATTAAGGTAATTTTCTGTGCCCATCACCTAAAATTATTTTCAGTTACCCCGAAAGAAATTGATCTTCAAATTTTATTTTATCAATTCTTAAGATTAAGTTAATTATTTTCAGCTTTTCAAGTAAGTCACTGTTTATCAAATATGTGATTTTGTTGACTTAAATTATTTTTCTTCCCCAATAGCTTCTCGAACTTCTCACAGCGAACAGCATCGGGACAGGAGGTAAAGTTATTTGGTTATTACAAAATCCTATACCTTGATAGCAACCGATATTCAAACTTGCCTTCTCTTAACAAGTTAGATATCCTTTGCTGTTTCCGGGGTGGCGTGGCTTGCAATTTCCATAATTCTTAATCTCTCTGAGCTGCCAGTCACATTTTTATTCGATTATTGATATATCAGCCTCAGTTGTTAAAACAGTAACCACCATGAATAGGACCTGAAATAATTGCACAGGAATGTAGGAGGGAGGATGGGAAAAGGAGGCGGAACTTTGACTCAGCTTTGAAGGACACAAGGATTTATGTTCTTGTTTTTGCCCCTCAGGCAGCTCAGCCGATCACGAGCTTTAAGGCTACATAAAAGTTCAAAGAGATTTTCTGTCAGTTCTCTTACCGTGTAATGTTGGTGGTCAGTTGTCCCACTGCATGTGTTTTCACTATGCGTGTTGGCCAGAGAGAACTCATTAGGGAATGATCTTTCAGCAACAATCATCTAGAGTGATGGGATGTCAGAAGAAACGGTTTTGTGCCTTTGTGTCACGTGGATCAGATTTACGTGCCACGACATGATTTGCCTTAACCTATTTCAAGCAAGTAACCTCATGTGTCATCAATGTGTAACATTTGACCAGTTTTCCCGATGAGGAAACTGAGGCCCAGAGAAGTTAAGTGCCTTATCCCAGCCCCGTGGCACTTATGGAAATATCCTTATTCTCTACCATCTCCCTTGCCTGTAATTTATTTTGTATCTCTCCCTGTAGTTCCTCATGAGCAGGATTCATGTGTATCAACTTTGTTGTAGTGTACTTTCCCAAGCAGGTAGTGCAGTGCTCTGCACAATAAATGATGAAAAAATACAAAGATTGATTGATATGCAAGTCTACACAAAGCAAGCCAGTGATAGGACTGGACTACAACCTAGATTTCCTGTCTCTTAGGCCCAGGGCCATTCCATTAGGCCATTTTGCCTCCACCTTCTTTAAACTGCACAAGGTGCCTTTAGACTGTTAGCTCACTGTGGGCAGGGAATGTGTCTGCCAACTCTGTTATAACATACTCAGCACTCTACACATCCCCCCGCATCTTACCTCCTTCCCTTCCCCACAGCATCTGTATATATGTATATATGTTTGTACATATTTATTACTCTATTTATTTTACTTGTACATATCTATTCTATTTATTTTATTTTGTTAGTATGTTTGGTTTTGTTCTCTGTCACCCCCTTTTAGACTGTGAGCCCACTGTTGGGTAGGGACTGTCTCTATATGTTGCCAATTTGTACTTCCCAAGCGCTTAGTACAGTGCTCTGCACACAGTAGGCGCTCAATAAATACGATTGATGATGATGATGATATTTACTATTCTATTTATTTTGTTAATGATATGCATCTAGCTTTATTTCTATTTATTCTGGTGACTTGACACCTGTCCACATGTTTTGTTTTGTTGTCTGTCTCTCCCTTCTAGACTGTGAGCCCGTTGTTGGGTAGGGACCGTCCCTAGATTTTGCCAACTTGTACTTCCCAAGCGCTTAGTACAGTGCTCTGCATACAGTAAGCAGTCAATAAATACAATTGAATGAACGAATGAATCAGTGGTAAGCGCTCAATAAATACAGTTGATTGGCAAGATGGTGTGTTGGCACTAAGGAGCTGAGAATTTTGTCAGCTGCTTCTGCAAAACGAGAGAGGCATTCCTGTACTGAGAGAATGGGTGGCACAGTTGCCACCCCAATAGGTAACCCACTGCTGTCACTGCTGTTTGGTGACAATAATAATAATAGTAATGATTATTGTGGTATTTAAGTGCTTACTATGTGCCAGGCACTGTATTAAGCACTGGGGTGGATATAAGCAAACCGGGTTGGACACAGTCCCTGTCCCACATGTGGCTAACAGTCTTAATCCCCATTTTACAGCTGAGGGAACTGAGGCATAGGGAAGTGAAGCAACTTGCCTAAGGTGTCTGCCTTCGTCCTGCTGGCCACCTGGCTGTAGGGGCCGGGGCAAGAGTATGTTTTGTTTCAACTCTGTAAAAGTTTCCCTTTTTGCCGTACAGGCGCCCAGAGATCACAATTGTGGCAGCTGAGCCCCTCAGACCAACTTCGTGGTTTCCAGGGGCCTCACCAGCATTAGGATTTCCATCCTCTCCCTCCCCAGGCGCCTGGAGACCAAACGAAGCGGTTCCTGCTGAGGTGAGCCAGCATTAAATCAGTGGTCCCAATTTTATCTGAAAGATAAAGTTCAAGGACAGGAGTCCTGCCTTGAACTACTTCCTTGGAACTGGGCCCTCTGTGTTCTCTGGAAGTGACTTATTCTGAAACTCATTGCCTAAAAGCACGTAGTGCCTCTGAGATGAGTGTGTCTGCATTTGGAAGTACCAATATTTGTTTCTGAATCGTTGATTTTATAGCTTCCACCATCTTATGAGCAAGTAATAAAAGAAATCAACCAGGTTCAAGTCAATACCACAAATAACAATGCTGCCGCCACTCCAAGAAATACCATTACATCTGCAACTCAGACTGACTTTCCAGAGGAAATAATCAGCCGCTTGCCAGGAAGTGATGAAAACAATCAGCCTGCTCCCTGTGTACCTGACATAATTCGGGGTAAGCAATCCATACATAGGTGCTTGCTGGGAAGTTGCTTTGAAAAAATAAGTCCACGTATGGAATGCTAAAGGTGTTATGGGAGCAACCAGGTGCATTAAATTTTGTAGGTGAAAAATGAATTGGGGAATTTGGGTAATTTTTGTTTAAAGACAGTTTAGGTGGTGGAAGATAAAGTCCTCTTTCTAACGGGGAAGCTGAGCAAGATTTGTTTCTTCAGTGACTCTGGAATTGTAGTTTGTTAAAGCAATCCAAACTTAACGGTTAAATGACAGCTATGTAAGAAAATCTTTCTTGTCTGTTGAAAGTTGGTATTTGTTAAAAATGATGACTTTCCACCTATTTTTTAAAATTGTTTTCTTTACTGTAGTGCACGCTTCCCTCAAACCACCTCGGCCTCCTTCGCCACAGCTAACTGCCAATCTTTTGGAAAGTGTGGCTCCTTTGATTGTCTTTGATATTTCTGAAGAACAGAATTGCCACGAAAATCCCAGTGCCGGGAGATGTCCAGTGCCAAGACCAAGATCAAAAAGCAATCTCAGACCAGTAGCTAGAGACATTCAGACTAAAGCTCACGACCATCAGGAAGTCGGCCAAACGAGAACAAACCAGGAGTCTTCTCCTAGTCAATCCCTAGCCCCATTAGACAGTAGTTTATTGGACAGCCAAGTGGCGATGAACAGTATGAACACAGAAAGAAACCAAAATAGTATTGTTTCAAGGATTAAAGCATTTGAGTCTCAAACAAATGCCGAAACCTCAGGACTACCCAGGAGACCAGAAATTGCTCCCCGGACATATCCCGCCAGGCCTGCTGTTCCTGCAGGAAAACCAGCCCTAGCTCCCAAACCGGGAGCTAACCGAGCTTCTGAAGAGTGGAACATCTGGGCAGAAAACAAGCCGAGGAATGCCCCCAAGGAAGGGCCCTCTGCCCACTCCCAGCCCCCAGAAACAGGAAGCAGCCCAATAGCCAAACCCGAAGTGCCAAAGAAACCAAAGCCCAGCCTCATCAAAAGCACAAGTAATGATTGTCCGGAGACTCCCGACGGGGAGAAAAAACCTCCAACTCCCGCACCGAGACCTCTGCTCCCCAAGAAATTAGTTTCCGTAGAAACCCCCAGTGTGCCACCAGCGGCCTTGAAACCTGTCACTGCTGCCCCCAGACTCTCTGTAGCTGCGCAGGCCAAAGCCTTCAGGGCATTAGAAGAGGCACCTGCAGCCATTCTCCCGCCTCCTCCTGTACAGAGCAGACCTGTTGGGGAAAGAGACCTGATCAGCTTCGACGATGATGTTTTGCCAGCTGCTTCGTTTAACCTAGCAGGAGAAGCTCTCAGTTCAGAAGCTGCTCTGGGTAAGTGAAATGCCGAGGTGGGGTGGGGTGAAGGAGTATCTTCCAGACCAGTTTTGCAGTTGCAGTATTGTTTTCTAGAGCATGAGGACTGTGAGAGTGGGCAAGCACACGCTCTCTCTCTCTCGCTCTCTCTCTCACTTGAGGTGCCACTCCTAAAGTAAAATCCTTATTCTCATCACTTGTCCTAGAAGAAAATTTGTGTTCACTCTCAGGATCTTGGGATTTACTATCTGGCTCCTCTCGAGTCACAGTTAGGCTTTGTTTTTATGAGGCACAATGAGCCCATCTCTTTTCTGATAGTGCCCATGGCAACATAAAATGCGTGCATTCCAATTATATTTGGTTACATACCTGATGTGTACAAATGCACTTTTCTTGCAACTCCTTTTGAAAAGTGAAGAATGAAGAATTGTAAGTAAAGGCTTGGAGTTAGAGAATCGAGTGCCCTCACATTTATGAGATGAGAAAAGAGGGTATGTTTCTTCTAAATTCCATCCATGGGTGGGATGGTGATGATCTCGAGAGTGTTCTAATGTATTTTGCTACTGTGGTCTAAGACAGGATGGGCATGTATAATTAGGTATAAAATGGATCGTCTTCTTTTTACTGTTGTTCACTTCTTGGTTGCTCTGGTGAGTTTTCCAGGTGTTATGAAGGTAGAACCGACTGAGTGAATATGTGCTTTGAATGAGAGAGATGCCAAGAATAATGTCAAGAATACGAGCTTGGGAAACAGGGAAGATAGTGGTGTTGTCTGCAGTGATGGGAAAGACAAAGGGAGGACAGAGTTGGAAAGATGTGGAATTCTGTTTTGGACATATTAAGGAAATGTCAGTGAGTTATCCAAGTGGAGGTATCCTGAAGGCAGAAGGAAAGGCAAGACTGCAGAAAAGGACAGAAGACAGGATTGGAGAGAGAGTTTTGGGAATCATCTACATAGAGTTGGTAGTTGAAGCCATGGAAGCAAATGAGTTCTCCAAGGGAGTGGGTGTAGATGGAGAATAGAAGGGGACCCTGAAACTAAGCATGGCTTATGCAATTCCTTTCCTTTTTGTTGCAGAGTTGCTGCCACTGTTGTGATTACTGTTATATGTCATTTGTTGTGGTCCTAAGCTGTATAGTTCAAGGAAATAATTTAAAGTGACAGGAAGACATTTTTGATTTTCTTAGAATCCAAATTTCTGAACTTAGAATGTAGAAGCAGCATGGCGTATTGGAAAGGTCATGGGTTCTAATCCCAGCTCTGCCACTTGTCTGTTGTGTGATCTTGGGCAAGTCACATAACTTTTCTGGGCCTCAGTTACCTCATCTTTAAAATGGGTATACAGTTCTAATCCCTCCTACTTCAGCTGTGAGGCCCATGTTGGGAAGGGATTGTGTCCAACCTGATGATCTTGTAAAAAAAAAAAAACAAACTTATGGTTAATGATTTTAGATAGCTCTCTCATCTGTAAAATGGGGATTGGAACTGTGGGACAGGGACTGTGTCCACCTGATTTGCTTGTGTCCACTCCAGTGCTTAGAACAGTGCCTGGCACATAGTAAATGCTTAACAAATTCCATAATTATTGTTATTGTTAGTAATAGTCAGCTGTGGCAGTTATTAGCTCAGTATTGTCCAAATTGGTGGGTTTCCACAGCTCCTGTGAAACACTTGAATTGCCAGAGCAGTCTCTGAATGGAGATGGGAGGGTTCCTGCCCCATCCTATCTTTATTCAGGTTTTTGGGCCCTTAATTATCCTTCAGGCCAACAAAACTCTGTTGGTCCAGCAACAAGTGAAACTCCTAATGTTAGTACATCACTGTAGAAGTCTTTTCCCAGAGTGTTTGTGGTACTGGTTTTTTTCAGCGTTTTTCAGGGTTGAGAAACCTAGTTCATTTATCAACAGAAGGAAGGATATCTGAGTAGGGGGAGGCAGCTATTTTGTAACTTCAAAGTATGGCTGAAGTGATCCTGAAAAGGAAGCACGTGACTGATCCTACTGATAATTAATCAGTAATAATGAGATGTAATATGTAATAAGAGATGTAATATGGGGAAAACATAGTGAATATAAAATGTTATTTAATGACATTTGTTAAGTGCTTACAGTGTTTCGGGCACTATACTAAGCGCTGGGGTAGAT
Organism: Tachyglossus aculeatus; assembly: GCF_015852505.1. Lineage (NCBI taxonomy): Eukaryota > Metazoa > Chordata > Mammalia > Monotremata > Tachyglossidae > Tachyglossus > Tachyglossus aculeatus. The sequence continues at coordinate 21,851,597 of NC_052077.1, read as the reverse complement.
ACAAGCTAATTAGGCTGGACACAGTCCCTGTCCCACATAGAGCTCATGATCTTCATTCCCATTTTACAGATGAGGTAACTGAGCCATAGTGACTTGAGCATCTTGACCAAGGTCCTACAGCAGACAAGTGATGGACCCAAGATTAGAACCCAGGTCCTTCTGACGCCCAGGCCTGTGTTCTGTTCCCTTAGACCATGCTGCTTAAATACTGTGCATTTATATAGATAACTATTGTTATTAAAAATTGATCAGTCTAATTTGTGAAGCCCTTGTTAATAAAATGATATTAAATGAATAAGGAAATGTCGGTGAGTTGTCCAAGTGGAGATGTCCTGGAGGCAGAAGGAAATGCAAAACTGCAGAAAAGGAGAGAGAACAGGACTGGAGAGAGAGATTTGGGAATCATCTACATAGAGATGGTAGTTGAAGCCTTGGAAGCAAATGAGTTCTCCAAGGGAGTGGGTGTAGATGGAGAATAGAAGGGGACCCTGAAACAAAGCATGGATTATGCTATTTCTTTCCTTTTTGTTGCAGAGTTGCTGCCGCTGTTGTGATTACTGTTACATGTCATTTGTTATGGTCCTAAGCTGTATAGTGCAGAAAAGGGAAAAATTTTGAAAGGGTGGAGTTCTCTCATAGTTGTCTAAGTCCAACAGGGAAAAAGGATAACTTTATCTTCCTACTGGTACAATTATCCTTCCCAAAAGCTTACAAAGGGCTTCACAGTGTTTCAACATGACCTCCTGTCTCTCCTCACTTCGGTCCTTACTTCACTCTGCTTCCTGGATCACTTTTCTAAAAAAAAAAAGATAGTTCATTCATTCATTCAATCATATTAATTGAGCGCTTACTATGTGCAGAGCACTGTACTAAGCGCTTGAGAAGTACAAGTTGGCAACATATAGAGACGGTCCCTACCCAACAACAGGTTCACAGTCTAGAAGGGGGAGACAGACAACAAAACAAAACATGTGGACAGGTGTCAAGTCATCAGGACAAAGAGAATTAAAGCTAAATGCACATCATTAACAAAATAAATAGAATAGTAAATATGTACAAGTAAAATAAATAGAGTAATAAATCTGTATAAACATATATACAGGTGCTGTGGGGAGGGGAGGGAGGTAGGGCGGGGGGTGGGGAGGAAGAGAGGAAAAGGGGGGCTCAGGCTGGGAAGGCCTCTTGGAGAAGGTGAGCTCTCATGTCTCCCTAGTTCAGTGCTAGGGAAAACAACCCCTGTTCGTATTTGAAAATGGATTATAAAAAATAACAGTACACATTGTTTCAGTCTTATCAGTAATATTGTTTAAGGATTTTTCACTCATCATCATCAATGGTATTTATTTAGTGCTTACTGTGTGCAGAGCACTGTACTGAGCACTTGAGAAAGTACAGTGTAAGAGTTGGTAAACATATTCCCTTTTTTGATAGAGAAGCAGCCTGGCTCAGTTCAAAGAACCCGGGCTTTGGACTCGGAGGTCATGGGTTCAAATTCTGGCTCCGCCACTTGTCAGCTGTGTGACTCTGGGCAAGTCACTTAACTTCTCTGGGCCTCAGCTACCTCATCTGTAAAATGGGGATTAAGACTGTGAGCCCCCCCGTGGGACAACCTGATCACCTTGTAACCTCCACAGCGCTTAGAACAGTGCTTTGCACATAGTAAGTGCTTAATAAATGTCATTATTATTATTCCCTGACCACAATGACCTAATACTCTTGCAGATGTGGGTAGGAACAAAGCAACAAACAGGAGACTTTAACACAAGGAGACCTCCACTAAGCCACGCTGAGAAGTAGCATGGCCTAATGGAAAGGGCATCGGCCTGGGAATCAGAGGACCTGGGTTCTAATCCTAGCTCTGCCACTTGTCAGCTGTGTTACCTTGAGTAAGCCACTTCTCTGTGCTTCAGTTCCCTCATTTGTAAAATAAAGATTCAGTACCTGTTCTCCCTTTTTTCTTAGTCTGTGAGTCCCATGTGGGACCTGATTATCTCATAACTACTCCAATGCTTAGTACAGTATGCTTAGCACGTAGTAAGTGCTTAACAAATACCACAATTAACTCATCAGAAGTCATCTGCCCTATTTCATGCTTGCTCTCCAGCCAGACTACACCGTTGTCTTTTCAGCTTTGGCACAACCGGAGGTAAATTCCTCCTTAGTTCACAACTAAACGAACGTTTTAGTTGGTGTGTTAACTTGTTCAGGGCATAGTAAGTGCGGGGCCTCAAGAATCTGGAAAACTATGATTTCAGAAGCCCTTGTGAAACGTCAGGTGAAGCAGTATGGGTAACCGCTTCTGGAAAGCAAATCAGCAGGACCTGTTGATAATGGGTTCGCATATAGACAGTTTATTAATGTGGAAACATTGGCTCCGTTCAATAGTCTCCTGGGTAAATGAGCAGTCCTAATTAAGAATGCTCTGAGAAGCAAAGGGGCCTAGAGCACAGGCTTGGAAGTCACTTGTCTGCTGGGTGACCTTAGGTAAGTCACTTAGCTTCTCCATGCCTCAATTATCTCATCTGAAAATGGGGATTAAGACTGTGAGCTCTATGTGAGACTTGGGATGGGTCCAAGCTTGAATCTACCCCAGCACTTAGTGCCCAACATAGTAAGAATTTAACAAATGCCATTAAACAAACAAAAAAAAGGCTATCCAATAGTTGTCTCACTGCCTCACCCAAACCCAGCTGGTAGACTGTCTTTGTGCATACACAATGCACAGTGCAGAAGGAACGGGTTACCTTCTCACTCCCGGATGAAATGCCAGGGAATTTGCCAGCTTCTATTCTGGGATCCTGAATGAAGTGTTCAGGCAGAATAACTCACTTGAGAGAATAGCAAGGAAGGATATGGTTTATAAGCACACCCTATCTTCATTTCCTCCCTGCGCACCACCCTAGCTTAAATTAATCAGGACATTTTAACAGAAGAATGGTCAAAAAATTGTTACCTTATTAGTCATAGAAAAAGAAGGATCAGAAAACAGATGCTGTGGAAATGTAGTAAAGATTAGAAAGTGATTTAAGTGATTTAAAACATAAAACAGGCAGCTTAATATTTGTTTCATTTCTTGCAAAGAATGACTTCCAGGTTAGTGTAACATTGCTAAGGGATGCTAGCAGTTCAGCTTCGCACCTTACAGATCAAACCCAGTACTTGTTACACGTTCATAAAAAAAAAGCATCTGCAGTCACACCTTCTTAAAAAAAAAGAAAAAGAAAAAAGCATCTGCAGTCAGCCCCATTACCCTGAACAGCCTGGTAGTTTAGCAGACAATTTCTGCCATTAACAGAACTCAGGGGACAGAAATTACATGAACAAGCCAGGAGGGTTGAACTAATTATGAAATGACAAGACTAGCTAGGTAATGGGCAAAACCCGACTTTATCGTGAGTGCTTTGCTTAGCTTAGTAATGAAGACCAGCTAGAAGTAGGTGTAAAGAAGTCTGCTGTCAGAGATTAGACCATGGCAACAACTGCTGAATCATTCCACTGGTGTAAAATAGAGGGATGTGAGTTGGAGAAGCAGATCAGATAATCCCCTCAAAAATATTTTGCCTTTCTAAATGCTTTGTGGTATTCTTGTGAGAGGCCTCAACAGAAAATCTTGGGTTAGGAATAATTATAGATAAGACTTTCTATTGAAAAATGATATTTCAGCGTTCCTTTCCCTCTGCTCCATTCTGACTACTTGACAGCAGGAATTGCAGAAGCTCATGTGATCAGGAAGCCTTCCATAATTGAAATTGTAAATGCAGTAATTCACTGTATTTATCTCTGAAGAAAGCCCCATTCTACCTTCTTTCCATTAGCAGGAGTTTAGAAGCATTGAAAAGAAGCAAAGATGAACCTGATATGAAATTGCTTCATTTTTTTTAAGCCGATGTCATTCAAATATTTTCTACCAGAAACTAGTTCTAGACAAACTCAAATAGATCTGCATTATTTTCTGTCAAAATTAAAAACATTAAGGAGAGCTGGCCCATAGTTTATTGTCTTAAAAAAATTGCTTATTAGTGCATGTATATTTTTTGCTTTTGGTTGAAAAACGTGTGCCACTCCCTTTTCTCCCCCCCACTTTTTTTTAAGAGGGAAAGGAATTGCAAAGCATGTACAAGGTGGACCATACATATATGCTTCACCTCTTATGTTTACCAGATAATTCATTTTATATTATTTATTTGCCCAGCAATTCTAGAAATGCCATGAAATGCAGCAGAACTTGCTACATGCTTTTCATGTTACTTGCATAATCGAGTTGGAATTGGAAACTATTTTCACTAAAAGTGTAAAACAAACTTTATACAGTACAGCAGGGGAGATCAAAAGTACCATTACAACATGAAAAGTAGCCACTGTTGTTACTTTCTAAGAAATTAATGAAGTTCCTCCTCTCTGAAACTGTATTTCTAGCATAGACTGCAGTCTAGGGTGCCATTTAAGTAAGGAAACTGATGTGGAAATCACTTTTCTCGGTGAGGACGGCTGGGAGAGGAAATTAAACAAGCCAAGAGACCTGCAGTGATGCAATACTCAAGATTCTTTTGCCTGAACGAAATGCAACAAAAAAACTATTAAATAGGCCTGTTTCGGAGAGATATGTTGTATAATAATTATTCATGGTTTAAGTGAAAATTATTAAAGACTAACAAATGACTGACCAGGAACAATGAGTTTATAAATAAAACTGAACTGTAGTGTAGAAAACACTATAAGGAGCTGCAAGTCTACCCAACTTTGATTTAAATTATCCGTAGGATTTTGCAAAATGGTTATAATAAAATTTAGCATAGTAGGACAGAGTTGCTATTCTCATTCATTTTACACATTTTAAATGGTTTTCCAGATGAGTAGATTTTTAGAATTTCAGGGCTGTTTGAAAGCTGCTCAATTTTATCAGTTTTTGTCCTGCAGATCTACAGAATTGGTAAGCAGTAGGAGAGGGCCACCCTGTCAGCTGAGCACCTTTCCCTACTGCTACCAGGATATTATTGGTGGTATTTGTTAAGTGCCTACTATTTGTCAAGCACTGTTCTAAGTGTTAGAGTAGATACAAGATCAGGTTGGATGCAATCCCTGCCCCACATGGGGCTCACAGTCCTAATCCCCATTTTACAGATGAGGTAACTGAGGTACAGGGAAGTAAGTGACTTGCCCAGGGTCACGTAGCAGATAAGTGGTAGAGCTGGGATTAGAACCCACATCCTTCTGACTCCCAAGCCCGAGCTAAACCATGCTAAACCCGTGCATGACTCATCCACTAAACTACGCTGCTTCCCAGGATGCTCAGTCATGTTAGTACGGTGCTAAGCGCTTAGTACAGTGCTCTGCACATAGTAAGCGCTCAGTAAATACGATTGATGATGATGTGAGCGGATGGGGTTGGGTGTGTGCTTAAATTATGTGTTAGGGTCTTCCACCTCTCCCCTTTGTCCCCCTTCTTGTCTCTGTCTCCTTTCACCCCTCCCCACTCCCATCAAGGAGAGCTCTGTAATATTGCCTCCAGCTGCCACAGTTCCTGATCCCCTTCCTCTGTTCTTTGGCCGACCAGGAGGATCATGGCAGGGCGGCTGAGAGGCTGCTAAGTATATTCATTTATTCAATCGTATTTATTGAGCGCTTACTGTGTTCAGAGCACTGTACTAAGCGCTTGGGAAGTACAAGTTGGCAACATATAAAGATGGTCCCTACTACAAACTTCTAGAACTACAATGCCAAGCAGCCTCAGAGATGATCACATACATACATGCAGTGGAGCCCCCCCCCGTAGAATTGTAAATTTTAAACTTGTCATGCAATGAGAACATCGTCACATACCTAGGAAAAAAAAGCAATCTTCTCCATGTGAATTTTTGACTTCTCTATGGCCTCCCTTAGTAGGAACCAAAACTAATCATCTCTGTTGTTGATGCAGTGATGAAGGCTGTTGCTGCTGTTGTCTTATCCTGCGCTCCAGCTCTTGGTTCCCGTTTGTCCTGTCCAGTGGCTTCATAGAAGACCAAAGGCTGCAGGATGACTTACCGCTACTGTACGGGCTAGGGAATTGAGATGAGAGTTTTTTACCCATCCGTCAGCCCTTCACATAGTTTGGAGGAAAGACAATATCCGTCATACTCAAAAGGAAAGACAGTAAGGGGAAAAAATACCATGGTGGGACATCATGAAATTCTGAATTTGATTTTTCTGTTAGACAACAAGATCCCAGGCCTGACAGGAGCACAACTTCCTCCCCACAGCAGCTGTTGTAACATAAGTGCTTAGTACAGTGCTGTGCACGCAGTAAGCGCTCAATAAATACGATTGATGATTTGCCAGTGATGGGAAAGGGGTGGTTGGTGGGGGAGCGGCAGCTATGGCATAAAGTCTCCTCATTCAAAACCTATAACAGTTCAGGGAGTTGTAGCTTCCTTTGGTCTATGCAGTGCCTGCCTACCTGCTCCCAAGACATCCTGAAGAGATTTCTTGCAGAAAAATATTTCTCTGCTTAAATTACACCTGGGGTAAAAAGGAAGCTAGTGTGAGTTAATGTAGGGATTATTTTAAGCTAAACCCTTTTCCCAACCATTTCTACAAGGAAAACCCTCAGGTGTGTAATTTTGGGAAAGCAGATCATTAAACTTGGTCCTGTCACTTTTGAACTTCAGTAGTTTTAAATATTACCATGTAAAACCCTCAACTTTAGTATTCCGTTTGGTCCTTTCCAAATTGTGGTAAGCTTAAATCCTGACTTCGGTCCTTGTCCTATATAGAAATCTGTTTCAACCATGGTTGCTGGGAGTTTCACAGACCTCAACCCTGAATTCCTAGCTGGAACTTTTAGAGACAATTTCCCTGGATCTCCCTAAATATAGAATAGCCAATATTTGTCCTTGTTTGGGGGTATAGAGGTAAGCGGCCCCCATTTCAATCTCATGAGACAAGAACTTCCAGTCTAGTAGTTTCTCCTTGGAATATGTTTACAGTTTAGGGACAAAATGTCAGTAGGTAATTTTGCCTCTTAGGAATTAAATTTGTTAAGTATGTGTTTTGTACAGCACTTTACTAATGTGTTACCTATAAAATTCCAAATGTGACCCATTATTTTGCCTATTTAGATAGTAGACTGTAAGCTCGTTGCTGGCAGGGAATGTGTCTGTTGTTGTATTGTACTCTTTCAAGTGCTTAGTACAGTACTAAGCACACGCTTAGGATGACACGCAAATTCGTGAAGCGTTCCATATTTTTCCTTCAGGACATCTCCATCTGGATGTCTGCCTGCCATCTAAAACTCAATATGTCCAAGACTGAACTCCTTATCTTCCTTCCCAAACCCCGCCCTCTCCCTGACTTTCCCATCACTGTAAACGGCACTACCATCCTTCCCATCTCACAAGCCCGCAACCTTGGTGTCATCCTCGACTCTGCTCTCTCGTTCACCCCTCACATCCAATCCGTCACCAAAACCTGCTGGTCTCGCCTCCGCAACATCGCCAAGATCTGCCCTTTCCTCTCCATCCAAACTGCTACCCTGCTGGTTCAGTCTCTCATCCTATCCTGACAGGATTACTGCATCAGCCTCCTTTCTGATCTCCAATCCTCCTGTCTCTCCCCACTTCAATCTATACTTCACGCTGCTATCCGATCATCTTTGTGCAGAAACGCTCTGGGCATGTTACTCCCCTCCTCAAAAATCTCCAATGGCTACCAGTCAACCTACGCATCAGGCAAAAACTCCCCACTCTTGGCTTCAAGGCTGTCCATCACCTCGCCCCCTCCTACCTCACTTCCCTTCTCTCCTTCTCCAGCCCAGCCCGCACCCTCCGCTCTTCTGCTGCTAATCTCCTCACCGTGCCTCGTTCTCGCCTGTCCCGCCGTCAACTCCCGGCCCACGTCATCCCCCTGGCCCAGAATGCCCTCCCTCTGCCCATCCGCCAAGCTAGCTCTCTTCCTCCCTTCAAGGCCCTACTGAGAGCTCACCTCCTCCAGGAGGTCTTCCCAGACTGAGCCCCCTCTTTCCTCTCCCCCTCCCCCTCCCCCCACCCTACCTCCTTCTCCTCCCCGCAGCACCTGTATATATGTTTGTACAGATTTATTACTCTATTCATTTTACTTGTACATATTTACTATTCTGTTTATTTTGTTAATGATGTACAACTAGCTTTACTTCTATTTATTCTGATGACTTGACACCTGTCCACATGTTTTGTTTTGTTGTCTGCCTCCCCCTTCTAGACTGTGAGCCCGTTGTTGGGTAGGGACCGTCTCTATATGTTGCCAACTTGTACTTCCCAAGCGCTTAGTCCAGTGCTCTGCACACAGTAAGCGCTCGGTAAATGCGAGTGAATGAATGAATGAATACTCTGCACACAGTAAGAGCTCAATAAATACGACTGAATAAACTGGGCTGATCCCCATCCCGCTGTTTCGGTACAGTCTGGTTTTTCTCTAGCAGTTGATTGGAACTTTGCTGAAATATTAGCTGGTTTACATCTTCCCCAACTTCTTTTTTTCTCATCCTTTAAAAATAAACAGGTATGTTGATTGGTCTTACTCAATTCTGCAGCTTGATTTCAGACTAATTTTTTTTTTTAATTTGAGCCAGCTCAGAAAACAAGGACACATTTAACTAGTCTTAATGAATTGATAAATCATTTGAAATAGAGGGAGCCCCAAACTGCATCTTCTAAGTGCAAGTGTAAATATTTCTAATAATGTACTCTTTCTTCTACTAGCACTTTCCTATTCAGGAATGTTTGGCTTGGTAGAATTTTCAGTTACATTTTTACAATATGCTGGGAAGTATTGGAATATTTTATTCAGTGAGAATATCTTCCTTCCATGCAGAATTATGTTTCTACTTTCACGAATGGTTAATTTTCAGAGGGGCACTTGTAAGGTGACTGACTTGTCCTCAGAGTAGGGTGGTCATTAGTTTGGTTTTCAGTTGGCATGTCCCCAGTTTGGTACTTAAGTGATATAATAATAATAATAATTGTGTTTTAAGAACTTATGTGCCAAGCATTGCACTGTACTGAGTGCTGGGGTAGAACAGTATAAATAGGTCAGATCCAGACCCTGCCCCACATGGAGCTTATAGTCTAAGGATATGTCTGGAAGCTTTTCTCTGCCATGACTCCTGCTGCCAAGTTTTGTTTTGTTTTTTGTTTTTTAGTGGTATTTGTTAAGCACTTACTATGTGTCAAGCTCTGGGGTAAGCACTGTTCTAAGCTCTGGGGTAGATGATCATATTTACTGAGTGCATACTGTGTGCAGAGCACTGTACTAAGCACTTGGGAGAGTACAGTATAACAGACATATTCCCTGTCCCCAACAGCTTACAGTCTAGAAGGGGAGACAGACAATATAAATAATTTACGGATATGTACATAAGTGACGTGGGGCAGGGTGGAGGGTGACAAATAAAGGGAGCAAATCAGAGTAACGCAGAAGGGAGTGGTAGAAAAGAAAATGAGGACTTGGGGTAGGCCTCTTGGAGGAGATGTGCCTTCAATAAGGCTTTGAAGGTGGGGAGAGGAAAAGGGAGGGCGTTCCAGGTCCGTGGTATGATGTGGGCAAGAGGTCGGTGTTAGAAGTTAATTAGGTTGGACACCGTCCCTGTCCGCATGGAGCTCACAATCTAAGTAGGAGGGTCACAGTCTAGGTAGTTCCATGACTTGGATGTGGTTTCTGAGTTCACACAGTTCTGGGAGGGGAACTCAATGGCTCTGAAGCAATTGTGGGTGGGGGCACACATAGGGATCAGGGGCTCCCAGAGAAATGCTCCAGTTTCGGGCTGATTCTAGTCAAATCAGGCAGACTGCCACAAAATGGGGGTTATATGGCATCATCATGTCTATGGGGATGGCAGGTTCCTCTCGAGTTCCATTTTTCACAGGTGCTTCCACTGGCCACCCAACCTTAGAAATATCTTGGGCATGATTCAAGTTAACACATTTCCTCTCCCCGTAGAGGCACACAGTTTTGTGAATTATTTACAAAGTATTGAGTTGTTTCTTTTCATGAACTCTGGCTTGTTTTTTTGTCCATGCAAACTGAAATTTTGTTTATCCCTGAATAGCTTTCCCTGGGGCAAGAAAAATATGACTCTTTAATTATGAATGAGGTTCTTGTTTGAAGCTTGTCTTAACTAAAACATGAAAAATAAATTGTGTTTTTCATTAGATCCCTTTCAGCTCCCTACAAAAACAGAGCCTACGAAGGAACCAGCAGTCCAAGCAGTCCCAACACGGAAGCCCACTGTGATTCGAATCCCAGCCAAACCAGCAAAATGTAAGTGTTCCCCCATCTTCAATGCCTCCTTTCCCTTCTAAAGTTCACAGAGAAAGTTGCATCAAGGAGCAATAGCACATTTTCTCCTGCTAATTATACCAACACTTAATCATATTAAAAAAATTTTTTTGGAAAACCATACGCATTTTCAAAAGCTTAACTGTTTATGGGACAAAAATAGAGCCAGCTGGCATGGCTGATTATCTAACTTGTGATCAGTTGTTTCTTTTCCTGTTTTTTTTTTTTGTCAGTCATTAATCAATCTATCAATTGTATTTATGGAATACTATGTGCAGAGCACTTTACCAAGTGCTTGGGAGAGTATACATGATAACAGAGGTGGTAGACATGTTACCCATCACAAGCTTACAATCTTTAACACTGCCAAGTGGTGAGGGGCAGGCAGTGAAACTACTGAAGAAAATGGGTTTGGTGTTTTCAGTCATTGTTATTGAACACTTACTGCAAGCTAAGCACTGTACTAAGTCCTTGGAACAGAACAACAGACTCATGTTCTCTGCCTTCAAGGAGCCCGCAGTTCAATGAGGAAGGCAAAAATGATTTTCAAATAGTGAAAGCAGGATAAAGAATAAGGAAATGTCAGGCAAGTATATCAGGATTAAATAGCTGAATAAAAAATGTATGTACAATTACAAATGTAAAAAAGAAATTAAAAACATATATAAATGTATGAGTTCTAAAGCTAGACATGAAAAAAAAATGTGCTGTGTTGGGTTGATGTGACTGTGTTGCTGTGAATTAATCAAGGAAAACTCCTTGGAGGATTTTGGAGAGAGGGAGAGCTATGGTCTGGTGGATCTGGGGAGAAGAAAGTTCAGGGTTGGAGAAACAATGTGATAAGAGGTCAAAAATGGGAGAATTGAGAGCAAAGTAGAGTAATAAGATTAGCGTGCGGATAGCGGGTGACCAATACTATTATAGATCTTTTATTAGATTTGCACTGATAATTAAGAACAGCTGTATTTATAGAATTCCTGAAATACTGTGAGATTACAAATTATAAAGTTCACCAACATTAAAGTCCACATTTTGATCATATTTTGCAGCAGCACATCTTTCCTTAATTGTTTTCATCTTGACTCTGCTTCTGTTTGTATTTTAGTGAAGTGGTGAGGTGGCTATGATATTCTTATTAAACAGGGGGATTTCCAAAAGAACTGGAGAAACCCAGAGTGGATACCATTGATATTCGCCCCATCCTCAGCACCACAATACTTATTTACTTATCTATAAATTATATATTGTAAATTATTCATATATTTTCCCCCTCTTTAGACTGGTATGGTCATTTTGGACAGGGAACTTGTCTACCAACTCTGTTGTATTGTACTCTCCCCAGCTCTTAGAACAGTGCTTTGCACACAGTAAGCGCTCAATAATTACCATTGTTGATTATAATGATGTTGATACCTTCCCTTTTTGTCACGAGCAGTATTTAAGTGCCTCCTTTTTGCAAACTTCTGTAGAAAAGAAATTAAAGGACCCGAGAATAAAATAAAATAGAAGAATAAAATGGGAATATAGAGAGTGGGAAATAAGAAAAGAAGGGAGTCGGGGAGGAGAGAAAAACAGAGAGACTGGTTGGTAGAAAAGAAAAAGGGAAAGGAGAGACAATGGGAGAGATAAAGAAAAAAGTGTGAAAGAGCTAGTGAATTCAAGGCAATTGAAAATAAGAGTGAGAGAAATGGTAGAGGGAAGAATTAGAATATTTGTAAATCAATCATTAGTATTTATAGAACACTTAGTATGTGCAGAACACTTTAATAAGTGCCTGATGACATGATCCCTGATCACCAGGAGGTTACAGTATCCATGAGGAAACAGACATTTAAGTGAAAACTCTGATGAACTGGCACGTGTTCAGAGGAGAGTGACAAAGTGAGACATTTTCATTTTTGTTTGTTATTCTCAGCATGCAAACCCTCTAGCTTTATGTGCCCTCCTTTCCCTACTGCCAGAAGCTTTGGAAAATGAAACTACACACAAGTATAGGAGGCTAAACAAGAATCTAAGTATTTAGCTCTTATATTCCATAGACTCCCTACCTATATTTGCCGGAGTAGAATAGAGTCCTAAGAGCTAAGCTTGTACTATCCCTGACCCTTTTTGTGCCAGACCGGACTAATTCAGTTGAACTGTTCACTAGACAGATTTGTCTGTCCTCTTCATTACTCGTTGGAATGTTCCCCCAGAGTTTGGGTTGAAGAGGTGGTCTCAGGGGCTTATATGTCATGTAAGAAATACTGGAGAAAGGTAGGCTGCAGGGACTGCATATTCGTATTAAACCAGAAATACCTACATGTGTGTAAATACTCAGGGGTGAAAGTAAAAAAAAAAAAAAAAAAAAAAAAAAAAAAAAAAGGATTATCCTCCAGGTTGAGAGGCGGACACTGCAGGGCTGGGTGGCGGGAGCAGGTGGGGAAATCAATCAATCAATCATATTTATTGAGCACTTACTGTGTGCAGAGCACTGTACTAAGCGCTTGGGAAGTACAAGTTGGCAACATATAGAGACGGTCCCTACCCAACAGTGGGCTCACAGTCTAGAAGGGGGAGACAGAGAACAAAGCCAAACATATTAACAAAATAAAATAAATAGAATAAATATGTACAAGTAAAATAAATAAATAGAGTAATAAATACGTGCAAACGTATATACATATATACAGGTGTTGTGGGGAAGGGAAGGAGGTAAGGCGGGGGGCGATGGAGAGGGGGAGGAGGGGGAGAAGAAGGAGGGGGCTCAGTCTGGGAAGGCCTCCTGGAGGAGGTGAGCTCTCAGTAGGGCCTTGAAGGAAGGAAGAGAGCTAGCTTGGCGGATGTGGGGAGGGAGGGCATTCCAGGCCAGGGGGATGACGTGGGCTGGGGGTCGACGGCAGGACAGGCGAGAGCGAGGCACAATGAGGAGGTTAGCGGCCAAGGAGCGGAGGGTGCAGGCTGGGCTGTAGAAGGAGAGAAGGGAGGAGAGGTAGGAGGGGGCGAGGGGATGGACAGCCTTGAAGCCGAGGGTGAGGAGTTTCTGCCTGATGTGTAGGTTGATTGGTAGTCACTGGAGATTTGGTAGCCACTGGGAAAGACAGGGAAGAGGTGGCGAGAGGCTGAAACGTTTCAAGCTGCGGCAGTGCGCAAACCAGTGTTGTGCAGTGGGGTGGTCTGGCTCACCCTGCAACCTGCTGAGGATGATGGAAACCCCACAGAACCTCAGGTCAGCCTGGGGAGTGCATCCTGCCAGTTAAAACAACTGAAATGATAGGAACGCAGGCTAGCTTTTCCACCCACCCCATCCCAAAGCAGCTATATGCTGCTGGTGGGCTGACGCCACCGAGCCTGCTATAACCTGGCTCCGCAGTGCACCAGGGCCCTATGGAGGGAGGCTCCCTAAAAGTTTTACCCTGCCTGGAACACGCTCATCGGTATTACTGATTAGGGTCTTCCATATAATTTTGGTTTGCACCCACACCTCTGCCCTGTGTTGGACAACGTAATTCATGATTTAGTTCTCCGGCTGTCTTGGGTTGCATGAAAGAGAGGTTGATATATGATTTTAGACTCCAGTATTGTTCAAAGGGTGCCGTTATTTGGGATCTTGGAAAATCCTACATTCGACACACATAGAACATTGAGGTCGTTTTTGTACTTAGATGTAAAACCCTTGTTTCTTGTTTTTGAACCAGATTTTTGAATTGTGGTGTTCTGAACCCATTTCCCGGGTGATATAGAGAAGCAGCGTGGCTCGGTGGAAAAGAGCCCGGGCTTCGGAGTCCGAGGTCATGGGTTCAAATCCCGGCCCCACCAATTGTTAGCTGTGTGACTTTGGGCAAGTCACTTCACTTCTCTGGGCCTCAGTACCCTCATCTGTAAAATGGGGATGAAGACTGTGAGCCCCCTTGGGACAACCTGATCACTTTGTAACCTCCCCAGCGCTTAGAACGGTGCTTTGCACATAGTAAGCACTTAATAAATGCCATCATCATTATTATTATTATTATATAGAATCGATCAATTAGTTACTGCAGAGATGTGCTTTTCAAATGCCAAGCTTTCTTGCACTCTTCTTCTAGAAGGATTTGTGCATATGTTAAATAATCAGTTAATGGTATTAATTCAGTGCCTACTATATGCACAGCACTATAAGTACTTGGGAGAGTACCTGGGGCTGCAGGATGGCCAAGTGGAAAGAGCACAGGTCTTAGGAATCAGGATTCCTGGTTCTAGTCCAGGCTCCACCACTTGACTGCTGTGTGACCCTGGGCAAATCGCTTACCTTCTTTGTGCCTCAGTTTCCTCAATTTTAAAATGAGGATAAAATTCCTCTTCTCCCTTGCCTTTAGCCTGTGCTTCCTTGTGGGATAGGGATTGTATTGGTTCTGTTTATTTTGTATCTAACCCAAGACGTAACACATAGTACGTGTTTAATAAACCCCATCATTATTGTTAGAAGATCCAATCCCTACCCTCCAGGGGCTTACAGTGTAGGTGGGGAGACAGGCCCCAAATAGAGGTAGGAAGAAAAAGAGAATGGGAAAATGAATATGTGGATGAATAAGTGCTTAAGTGCAAGACTCTGCACATCTGTACAGGTACAAAAATGGGTGGTTGAGGCAGATACATCCACTCAGATAACAAAAATGAGCGGTCGTTTAACTTCACATTCCGAAGGCACTCTCACCTAGTTTCCACTGTACTGGAGAAATAATGAACTTGCCCAGATTCCCCTCTGCTGGCCACACTTACTCCTTTTTTCTTAGGCAACAAAATGGAGTATTTGCATTTGAACTCACTCTCAGGGTGGAACACAATGGTCTTATTAACCCAGAACAGAAGGAGAGCGTTCTCATCCCTGGGACAGATGCCACTGGGTCATGGATGTTTGTCCCATTTGTTAACCACTTCATCCCCACTATCATTGCCATCCTGCCGGCAAGGAGACGGAACCATTACAGTCCCCAGGTCTTTGGCTGGGGGTTGGAGGGATTTGCATGCGAATATTTGGTGCTCTTCTGAAAGTCTGCCTTGATTCACTAAGGCCAGTGGCAGCATTTCTGAATGATTTAAAAACACGTAAGAGCTGGTTTTTCAGGCAAGCCAGAGACAATTAGGTCACCGTTTCTTCAAAAAAGTTTTTACCAAAAAAAACTGATAGTGAAGCAGGGTTAAGGTTGTAAAAGAAATATGAGAGTCAGGAACCTCATGAGGACCCTGAGGGAGGGCTGAGGGAATTTAAGCCGCATCATGGGGAGAGAGGGTCAGCACCCTTTGTTTGATGTAATAGACTAGAACTCATGGCATCCTGTTGTGAATTCATTCAGTCGTATTTATTGAGCGCTTACTGTGTGCAGAGCACTGTACTGAGCGCTTGAATAAGAAGACAGTCGAACAGTGAAGCAACATGTGTACATTAGCATGCTGTAAACACAGATATTTCCTCGTCAACATGTTTGCGAATAAGCTTAAAGACCTGGGATTGGATTGATTGATTTTTTCCACCCCCAGCACTTCATGAAGATCTACATAGTCCACCACCTCTCCCAGCAGAAAAGCCTATTGGAAATACTTCTGTTACAGCAGCTGGAAAATCCAGTAATGCTGAGAAAACAAGAAACTTGGTAAGTGATAGTGTGGATTAAGTAGAAAGATAAGAAGGAAAAGTTTATTGTTCAAATTTGGACCTTGACTACCTTGATATGCTATAAAGTCCACGTCACTTTAAGAAACATATTTCAAGGGGCATACTGAATTCCTACCCTCACAATGTTATTTTCCTTCAAAATATGAATTCCTAATCCTACTCCCCTTTCCTTTGTCTTTGCAACCCCATTTCTGCCAGGGATTTCCACAGACAGTAAGCATCTAATCTACTTCTGAGCTACACCTTCTCAACACCAGAACTAACAGAGCTTTCTCCATCTCTTTTCTCTTCAAAATTTAAAAATCCCTGACTAATACGACCACAAGTAGGAACTCCTCTCCATCCTGCGGAAAGGCCCGCTGTCTGTGTCACAATGTGGAGCCAGGGAAGAACAGGACCCAGAAACTTTTAAATCCAGACTGTGTCTCTAAGTGTGTGCAATGTGCAGTCTTGCAGGACTGCGTACATTAATTATAACACATCTTAACTCTAGTACCTACAAAATAACAAATGGGAATTCTCTGGGAAGCAACATGACCTAGTAGAAAGAGCACAGACCTTGGAGTCAGAGAACTTGGGTTCTAATCCCACCTTGCCAGGTGTCTGACCTTGGGCTGGTCCGTAACTTTTCGGGACCTCAGTTCCTTCATCTGCAAAATAGGAATTCTGTATCTCTTTTCCCTCCTATTTGGAATGTGAGCCCCATATGGGACCCACTTATCTTGTATGTATCCCAGCGCTTAGTACAGAGTTTGGCACATAGTAAGCACTTAACTAATACCATTATTATTATTTGTAATTATTATTATTACTGTGGTCATTGTAGCTTGTTTTCTGTATAAGAGGCTTCACTGCCTTGTCAAAGAAATACATCAAAATTGTCCACAGGGTCGGACCACCTTGCCAAGCATTTGGTCTGGAGAATTAAGTTGTACTGTCTGAGCTTTGTTGAAAGTAGAAGCGACCAGCACTTTTGGATAGCCTTAACCTCACATGGTCACTCAGGATGCCATCATACCCTGGAGGGTCAAACACTGGCCTCAGATTTTGGGAATTTGCTCAGTCTGCTGGGTGGAAGTACTGCAATCCTGCCTGTCCGCTGTCTAAGTTTTGTGACATACAACAGGATTAGAACACCAAGTTCAGGGCTCTGCACCCTTTGGGTGATGATTAAATATTTGACAGCCTGAATTCCTAACCGTGCAGAGGCTGACAACGTATGAGGGTTGAATGCTCCAGGGAGTGACCATGGGCTATCTTTTCCCTACAACTTGAACCATTTTCCCCAATGTGGGAAAGGATGGAAAACTTTTTTCCATAGCAAAAATAAGTAATTAGTAAGTGAATAGATGTGACCATAAGAAATTGAGCTAACTTTGTAAGTATGAGATTCAGGGAGCCAAACACAATGTTGAATTCACGTCATGAGCAGGGTTTGAACTATTTCATACACTTTAATTCCACCACAAAATTTAACTAACCTGCTTCTTCGGTCCAAACCTGTGAATGGCCATGATTCTTTGTCAGAGAAGAAGGAAAAGAATGAGACTTTTGTTTCCAATTTCACCCTCCTTCTCCCTTTATTGAAAAATAATGAGAATCCTAATGAAAGTTCTCCACTGATTCAGAGTCCCTTGTAGCTGATTGGCTTCAAATTAATTAACCAACTCCTGAAGGCTTATTCCCAAACTTTCCCATTCTCATTTCCCATTAGCCATATCTTTGGATTAACAGTACAAAAGGAACATATAAAACCCTATCTAGAGAGCTAGGGAAAAGCACTTGATTTGGATTCGACCCATTTTGATCCAACAATATTAAATCATTGTGCTTTTACCTTATTATGAATATACACTTAGGGACTGCTATCGTATTTTCAACATACATCGTAGTCCTGGGTTAAAACGGTCTAAAATGAGAACAGTGGTACGCCTGCAGTTGAGTATTTAAATCTTTGTTTTGCAATATAGATTTTAAGTCTGTGTCTGCTGGATCCTGGGATATACTTCTCTGGGATAGTGGCTTGGAGAGTGGAGAAAAGTCAGTTTTAAAATGAGCTCAACGTTCCCCACTTATGTACCTACCTATCCCTTTTTCCCTTCTCCTATATGTAAGTTATTTTAGTGTCTGTACTCCCTGCTAGACTGTAAACTCCTTGAGAGCAGGGATCATGCCTTCTAATCTAACTGTAATCATCTGAGCCTTCAGTACAATAATCTGCACACAGTGGAGGTTCAGTAAGTACTCTGGCTCCCTTACCAGCGTGTCTTTTCTGATTTTAAACTCTCACTTTGTAGGATCATCTTCCACATTTCAGATATATCTCCTTCTGTGAATCTAGTTAAGAGGACTGACCAAAAGTCATCTCTTACAGCACATTACTGTTCTAAATTAGTCATTGGCAACTGATGTATGGTCTCTTCCTAAGATGCATTCTCTTTAACTCTTAGGAACCGGAAGGCACGAGTCAGCCAGGAAACTCTTGGAAAGCACCGATGCTGCCCCCACGGTGAGGACACCATGGATGAATGATTAACTTGAGAGATCACGAAGAATTTGAAAATGATTGCGAGGAGACAGTGATAGATCAAATTGACAAAGTGCATCTATGTCTGTAGCCCTCAAATAATTTAACAGTAAAGTGCATTTCAGAGCAGGGAATTAGGATCACCGACCTTCTTTCTGTTCTCTGAATCTTGCATGCCCTCCTCAGATTCCAGAGCTACTGCTCCCTTAGAGTTCACCAAAATTAGGGATTAATGGCAACTCATGTCATGATGAATGAGCAATTTTCTTCTTCCTTATATAGGTTTTGACCGATTTTTATGGAAAATCCTTAGTTTCCGGAACTGTCTGGTTTTAAGGCACTCTTTTCCACACTATACCCCAGCTCGCACCCTTCATTCCCCTCAAGCTAATCTACTCACTGCACCTTGTTCTTGTCTTTCCTGCTGCATACCTCTTGCTCACACCCTCCCCTCTGGAAACTCCGTCCCCTTTCATAACTGACAGACCACAGCTTTCCCCATCTTTAAATCATTCCTGAGATCACATCTCTAACAGGCCTTTCCAAGTAAATGCTAGGCTCCCCATTTTTTTAATACCGAAATGCCTACCTTCTACACCACATCCCCATAGCACTTGTGTACATCTTTTATATATTCTACTACTTTCTCCTGTTGGTAATTCCCCTTGATGAGGAGGTTTTCAGTAAATACTGTTGATGGACTGATTATGTTTGGGACCTAATGTGACCTTGGAGAGCTCATGATAGGAAATGCTTGTTTGTCTTGAATTAATGAATCCCTAGTGCAAGATAAGGAGGGCTTGTAACATCGCAACATGTTTTAAATATTACAGTATATAACGCTGTAATCGTCTGCACAAAAGTGGCATACCCGGCGTTTTTCTGTGGAGTGCATTTCTCTTGTGGAAACTTGATTTCTTGTGCAGGGAGAAATGTTGCTTTGTGGCAGAAATCTAGCTCTCAAGGCCTGACTGCAGCCTTGTCATTTGTCCTTGTCATTAGAAGCAGCATTGCGTAATAGAGCATGGGCCCGAGAGTCAGAAGGTCACGGGTTCTAATCCAGCTCTGCCACTTGTCTGCTGTGTGACCTTGGGCAAGTCACTTCTCTGTGCCTCAGTTACCTCATCTGTAAAATGGGGATTGAGACTGGGAGCCCCACATGGAACAAGGGACTGTGTCCAACCTGATTTGCTTGTATCCACCCCAGTGCTTAGTATGGTGCCCAGCACATAGGAAGCGCTTAACAAATACAATCATTATCATTAGTAGTATTATTATTACTTGTGCTAATGTTTTAGACCTGCAGATGGAAAAGTTGCCCCTGCACGTCCTCCTCTCCCAAAGGGGGCCCCTGGAAGGCCACCTCCCCCCAAGCTCTCTGCATTCAAGATGTCTTCGCAGAAGGAGGCTTTTCCCCGATCCTCATCTGACATGGATCTTCAGAAAAAAACAAGTACCTCAGCTCTGGGACTCAAAAGGACAAAGAGCCAAGTCTTAAAAGATCAAGAACCAGTGCTCCCCCCTCGACCTAAACCAGGTCATCCCTTATACAGGAAATATGTGGTGAGTTGTGGACATGGGCTCTGTGTGTGTGTGTGTGTCTCTTTCTCTTCCTCTCCTCTCTCTGTTCTCTCCTATCTCTCTTTCGCTCTCTCTCTTTCTCTCAAGAACACATTTAATAGGATTAAAGAGATTTGCTTTAACATTTCGATACGGCACCTTAATTTTTAGGACCAGAAAATGCGCTTCTTGAGAGCATTTTCTGCAGGGTGTTTTATAGAGTAATTGGGGAGATAACGATAGAAGTAAAAGACACTACCCTTCTCCCTGTACTTGCAGCATCTGTAATGAGAGAGCCAAGCAGAAATAAATTGCCAGTTGTAGGCTAGGTGAAATAATTATAGCAGATACACTCATGATATAAAAACGAAAGAAAGTGAGTCAGGAAAGTAATAATAAATGAACAGCAGAATGCTGAGGTGGCTCATGGGGTCGCATGACCAGGAAGGGCTTGGCTCTTGGTGGAAGATTTTTTTTTTTAAGAAGGGGCCATGGTTTAGCTGAAAAGTGAGTTCTGTTTAGGGGGAACGAGGTGAGGTAAATGACAGAGAGACAAGGATGAGAAATTCTGAGGGTATGAACTTCTGAAATAGGAAAGATGGTGATGGACCAGTAGAGGATTGCCATATTACTTCTTGATTACAGTAAGTATGCGGTGGCTGAAACTTTTGACCTAAGCCACGGCTTAGAATTTAAGGGAAATAGAGGAAGAAGTGAGCAGAGTGGAGTGGGATAGTCAGTTCACCATCAGCTTTCCCATTGTGATAGAAGCACAGTGGCTTATTGTTGCTACTTACCTCTAAGCAAATAAATTCAGAGTGAAGTTGAAAACTGAGTTTCCAGCATGAGCATGCCAGTTGCATTTTCTTGTTAAGAACTATAAAGAGAACTGACCATTTTTCATTCGTCAACTTCACAAATCCAATTTTAAGATTTCATTTAATTTCATAAGCTTTCCTCAATTTTGTATTCAAAATTATTATCAGGATAAATAACACAGAGTGATTCATCTGCTCAGCCTGTCACCTGAAGCAAGTCACGTCGCCTTCAGTTAACTTCGTGTCAGTAGGTTACTCTGCACTTTTCAGAGTAGAGTAATGTGGTGGCATAATCACTATGTTTGTATTATTAAAGTATATTTTCCAGGCCACTTAAGAGTTGATGCTTTGTGTTGTGGGAAAGCTGACTCAGACCTATACTATACACATATACTATTAAGAGCTGTATATCACTCAATTATTCATAGGTTATGGCCTTCCCACTATGTTTAAGACTCCCAGGTGGTTCCTGGGGCTCTGCAAGTGGCTATAGAACTGTTTTCCTCCTTTTCTCTGAACACCACCATCCTTCTGGACTTCTTGGGTGCATGCATTTGTGCAGTTTACATGTAGCCAACCTAGAACCAGATTAATAATAATAATAATGGCATTTATTAAGTGCTTATGTGCAAAGCACTGTTCTAAGTGCTGGGGAGGTTAACAAGGTGATGAGGTTGTCATCATCATCATCATCAATCGTATTTATTGAGTGCTTACTATGTGCAGAGCACTGTACTAAGCGCTTGGGAAGTACAAATTGGCAACACATAGAGACAGTCCCTACCCAACAGTGGGCTCACAGTCTAAAAGGGGGAGACAGAGAACAAAACCAAACATACCAACAAAATAAAATAAATAGAATAGATATGTACAAATAAAATAAATAGAGTAATAAATATGTACAAACATATATACATATATACAGGTGCTGTGGGGAAGGGAAGGAGGTGAGATGGGGGATGGAGAGGGGGGCGAGGGGGAGAGGAAGGAAGGGGCTCAGTCTGGGAAGGCCTCCTGGAGGAGGTGAGCTCTCAGCAGGGCCTTGAAGGGAGGAAGAGAGCTAGCTTGGCGGATGGGCAGAGGGAGGGCATTCCAGGCCCGGGGGATGACGTGGGCCGGGGGGCTCACAGTCTTCATCCCCATTTTCCAGATGAGGTAACTGAGGCACAGAGAAGTTAAGTGACTTGTCCGAAGTCACACAGCTGACAGTTGGCGGAGCCGGGATTTGAACCCTTGACCTCCGACTCCAAAGCCCGGCTAATTTCCACTGAGCCACGCTGCTTCTCAAGTTAATGCAGATTAATCTAGGGGCTAGAGCCCTGGGTAGAGTGAGGGGGGGGGGCCTAACCTCCACCCCTCCTCCAGAGTCAAACCCCCACCATCCCAGCCGGTGATCATGCCCCTTCTGACCAACGTGGCTGCCACTTGGGACGTTATAAAGGTGGCTCCTGAAACCAACCATTCCAAGGTGGCCACTACATCAGAGGGGGAAGGTCAGCTCCAGAACCGTCCTGCAGTTTCTGCCACCCGATCCCACGTCCTGTTTCCTCTGAGGCTGCATGCGGGTGGTGATCATTTTAAATTTCTCTGGTCTGCGAAGAAGAGAGTAGTTGATGGAGCAGTGGTTGTGAGGGGCTTTGCACTAGGAGCTCAGCTCTGACCCGCAGACACCCCCATCTTCCCTGCAAAGTACACTCCCAGTATTGAGGCAGCCAAGGCCAAGGGACGAGAGACAAATGAGAACTTACCTGAAAGTCACTTCTTGAGAGTGTTTCTGGACATCTTTTGCCCTATGGGCTGCTGATTTGTAGGACAACCTCTCAAGTGTGTTCACGCTCTCCCTTGATGTTGTGTTTAGAAGATGAGAGTTTATTCGTTCAGTGTTCCAATAGTTGATTTTTTAAGAGAGAGTGGTCAGTTAGTGAGTTTTCTTATCCTGTGTAGGGCGTTTTGTATGCCTCTCTACCAAGTCAAGGCTGTTTTTTGAAGCTGGAGTTTACAGAACTTGTGGTCCAGGCTCAATCTTGGCAGTTCAGTAGTTCGTAGTTGTAGAAAAAAATGTACCTAATGGGAACAGCATGGGGCTGGCAGTCGCAGGACCTGAGTTCAATACTTGTTCTCTGTCCTAGCTAGTCACTGAGCTCCATTTTAGACTGTGAGCCCCATGTGGGACAGATACTCTGTCATATCTGATTAACTCAAATCTACTCCAGTGCTTAGAACAGTGCTTGACACACAGCAAGCATTTAATGAATACAATAATGATAATAATAATAAATACCACAGCACCTTCCAGAAGTGAGTTTCAGGCCATTACCCAGTTGGCTTGCTTGACTTGTGGTTGGGATCCCAGTTGTCCCCTTCCTGACGGGATGAAGGTGTAGAGGAGTGCAGCGAGCTAAACCCTGCGCCTGATGTGTAACCTTGGGAACGTCTTTGTACTTCTTTGTGTCTCAGTTTCTTCATCTGTAAAATGGATATTCAATGCCAGTCCTGCTTCTTACCTAGACTGTGAGCCCCATGCGGGACAGTGACTGTGCCTGACCAGACGGATTATCTTGGCACAGTGCATGGCATGTAATAAGAGCTTAACAAACACCACATTTATTATTATTACTCAGTTTTGCCTTGATCCACTCCAGAGATGGGGCCCCCTGAGTCAAACCCAGCCTATCAATCAGGCAATCGCCAGTATTTATTGAGGGTTTACAGTTTGACAAGCACTCCACCGAGTTCTTGGGAGAGTACAATACAAAGTATGAAGTAGAGCCCATGCAGAACACTGCTTTAGCCTTCTGCATCTGAGAAACTTGACATCTAGTCACTGTTGGCATTTATGGCAGGCCTCAGCAATGCAAATGGTGGGATTATGGAATTTAAAGACATAAAAGAGTCCCTGCATTGGCATTGCTTCTATTCATTCTCCTTTGAGAGAATGCATCATACATCACAAACGGTTTGGCTCCTCCAGGAGAGGTTCTGTGATCCGGAATAATCCTTTTATTGGTTTATGTTCAAGCTGCCTGTGCCCCATGGAATTGCCAGTGAAGACATCCTGTCACCAAGCCCTGGAGAACTGCCTTGCAAGGTAAAGTCACGCTCTTCTTTTAGCAGCTGCTGTAAAAAAAAAAAAGTCACCAGCCTCCATCGTCGTTATTCCACATTATTAAAAGCTTTAGGCTCTAAAGATTACATTTTGAAAAAGTAATAATCTTTTATTAAACATAATTGCTTTAGAGCGTGTTGTTGTTCCTCGCAGCGAGGGGAGGTTCTGGTGCTGCTGGAACAGGCTGAAAATAATTACTTAGAATGCCAAAAGGGAGAGGAAACTGGCCGAGTTCACCTGTCTCATATGAAGATCATCACCCCACTTGAACATCTCGAGAACAGACCAAAGGTAAGAAATTAATTTTGTACAACAGTTTACAGCTCACCTGACAGCCCATTTTTCTAGAACTATTAATTACTTCATACTTTCAGTGTTTACCAGGACGTTGATATTATCAGAAACTTGAATTAAAAGGAGCATTTTATTCCATTTTAAGAATAAATAACTCCTAGACTTGGAACTACTATGCTAATTCATTTGGTTGAAATAGTGACTATGGTTGGTGTTGTGCCTGTTGACATAAAGCAACAAAGAAGTCCAGTCATTAATTTTCACATGAAAATTACTTTTTGAAATAATGTGAATGTAGTTAGGAAGGTGCCAGCAATTCTGCAAGGGAGCAGAACCGGTATAGAAAATAGAAAATGTACTTTTTGGTTTTAAATAATGTAGAACTTTGCACAACCCTAATCTCACTAAAATGAGATGTCATAATTCAAGTTCAAAGTCCAGTTTGGTATAACAGTCAGACCTCCCAAAGGACAGATAAGATGACAAGTGCCATTCATTGAACACCGTGGGTGTCATTGTTGCCACTATACAGCTATATTTTAGAAATTATACAGGTGTGTCATAAAAATCTTTGTGTATGTCAATTGGAAATATACATGTGTGTTTAGATTACTTTGCCCATCTGTTAATGTAGCAAATATGCAACAAGTAAACATAATTTGCCCATGAATTTGAATTTCCATTCACTTAATTTTCAGGGGTTTGAGGTAGAATGAAGCATTGATCATCATCATCAATCGTATTTATTGAGCGCTTACTATGTGCAGAGCACTGTACTAAGCGCTTGGGAAGTACAAATTGGCAACATATAGAGTCCCTACCCAACAGTGGGCTCACAGTCTAAAAGGGGGAGACAGAGAACAAGACCAAACATACTAACAAAATAAAATAAATAGAATAGATATGTACAAATAAAATAAATAAATAAATAAATAGAGTAATAAATATGTACAAACATATATACATATATACAGGTGCTGTGGGAAAGGGAAGGAGGTAAGATGTGGGGGATGGAGAGGGGGACGAGGGGTAGAGGAAGGAAGGGGCTCAGTCTCAGTCTTGATATTTTCCAAGATGAGTTTTTCCAGAGCCTTGGGTGTACAGTCATAAACTAGTTGGTTTTGTGATACAGAGGGAGAAATCATTTTATACCTTGGCACAGTTTTCTGTGTTTTGGTATAACATTTTTCAATTGAAACATCTGTTCTCCTCCCAGAACACAAAAGTGCAGTACAGTAATGGGAAGCATGTTGCCCAAAGTTTTCTTCTGTGAGAAAAATTGAACAGGAAAAAACAGCAAAGAAAAATATCTGTTTACATCAGCCTCAGGTCGCCTTTCAAATGTTTCTACCCTAAAATTCACCTTGTCTTGGACTCACAGATTCTTGATTATTTTTCAAGGTGCAGATTTGTCTGGAGACAGCCTTCTGGTAGCGATGGGGTTGATGTGTCTTATTTGGAAAGAGCGTTCCGGTTGACTGCTGAGCAGTGCGATGATAAAGTTGGCCCCAGATTTAAAAACGATCCTTAAAATCTAAAATTTCTCAAAGGATCTCCTGAGCCTGCCGCCACCCCCCTTTTTTTTTCTTTCTCCCTCTTATTTTCCCATAGCTGTTAATCTGTCTTCTCTGTTGTATTTTTCTCATTCTTTTTTTGTAGTAGTCAGAACAGAAGCAAAGAGCAGCTCAATTCTAGGTATCAGGAGGTGACAGTCATGCAAACGGGAAGGGTGATGGTGAGTGTGACTGACTGCACGTAACTGAGCGAGTGCCCAAGGCAAAGGCAAAAAGAACGCAGATCTTGTTTCGGCTTTTTCTCCTGAAATAAGAATAATAATAGTAATAATAATAATGGCATTTCTTAAGCACTTACTATGTGCCAAGCACTGTTCTAAGCACTGGGGGAGATACAAGGTAATCAGGTTGTCCCACCTTGGGCTCACAGTCTTAATCCCCATTTTACAGATGAGGTAACCGAGGCTCAGAGAAGTTAAGTGACTTGCCCAAGGTCACACAGCAGACATGTGGCGGATGGGATTAGAACCCGTGACCTCTGACTCCCAAGCCTGTGCTCTTTCCACCGCGCCATGCTGCTTCTCTTAGGGTGGTCATTATTGGACACAAGGAATTTTGTCCTTGGACTAACAGACTCTTCAATCAATCAGTCGTATTTATTGAGCACTTACTGTGTGCAGAGCACTGTACTAAGCTGTACAGACCCTTTTGTTGTCACTAAGGCCACCTGGCTTCCCGTGACTCCTAGGGCCAGCCTCAGGCCCAGGCGAACCCCGGGCACCAGCCACTGAGCCACAACTCCATCTCCTAGCACTCGCAAAGGAGGAATGAGGGGGGAAAGGGTAAGGGAAACAGTGTGACGTTGGCTGCCAAGTTGGAGTGTAATTGGTTAGGTTACTATTTGCAGATGGACTTGTTTTTTGGGCTTCAAGTGGCACTTGGTTTAAGAGCATTTACCTATGAGTCAGATGGTGGCATATCCTGGTTGAGGAAAGTTGGGTAACATGTGGCAGCTCACTAGTAAAGAATGCAGATTTTGTTTATTTAGCTCAGGCCTTAACACAGGGTGTGGTGTTCAGGTGAGGCAGATAGTGGCCTTCGGGAAGATAGGAAAAGCACTGAGATGATTTGTTCTTCCCTCTTCCTGGGCCTGCCTCTTAGTACCTTTGAACTGAGCACACTCAAATTCCACTTCTTAAAGAGCTGGGCGTAGGACCCCAGTCACCAGAGCTAGTTTAATGCCTCGGTTGCCAGGGTGAATTGTGTGCTCCCCAAGAGTGAGGGGACTGCGGCATTGTACAGCCCAGGCTGAAATAACAAAGTCAGGGTCAAGTGTGAGAGAAAGATTCTGCCCATAAGCGTGGCCAGAGTGATGCCTGACTTGCAAAGTGGAGCCCTGACCCCAAGGAAACAACCTCTCCACAGCTGAGCAAGGGCCCGACCATCAAACGCAGGGTCAGAATTGCTCGACGGCCCTGGCTAGACACAGATTTTTTCATGGGTTGGCCCTTCCAGAGAGAGAGAATGACCAAATAAAAATATCAAAGTACAGATATTTCTTGGGATTAATGAATACCTAACATTTAGAAGACTAAATGATTTGGTGTTAATAATGAATAATAATAATAATGATGATGGCATTTGTTAAGCACTTGTTATGTGCAAAGCACTGTTCTAAGCACTGGTGGGGGGGAATACAAGGGGATCAGCTTGTCCCACGTGGGGCTCACAGTCTTAATCCTCATTTTACAGATGAGGTAACTGAGGCTCAGAGAAGTTAAGTGACTTGCCCAAGGTCACACAGCAGACGTGTGGCAGAGGGGATTAGAACCCATGACCTCCGACTCCCAAGCCCGTGCTCTGTCCACTGAGCCACGCTGTTTCTCTTAGGGTGGTGTCATTATTGAACACAAGGAATTTTATCCTCGGACTAACAGGCTCTTCCAAACCCTTAAACTGTACAGACCCTTTTGTTGTCACTAAGGCCACCTGGCTTCCCGTGACTCCTAGGGCCAGCCTCAGGCCTAATAATAATAATAATAATAATAATGGTATTTATTAAGCACTTACTATGTGCAAAGCACTGTTCTAAGCCCTGGGGAGGTTACAAGGTGATCAGGTTGTCCCTCGTGGGGCTCACAGATTTAATCCCCATTTTCCAGATGAGGTAACTGAGGCCCAGAGAAGTTAAGTGACTTGCCCAAAGTCACACAGCTGACAATTGGCGGAGCCGGGATTTGAACCCATGATGTCTGACTCCAAAGCCCGTGCTCTTTCCTACTGAGCCACGCTGCTTCTTGCCTAGGCGAACCCGGGCACCAGCCAGTGTCCCCTTCACCTTCCCTACCACTGTTTATATAACCCAGGGCTGTCTAGGATTTGCATTTGGGTTTCTTTGTCTTTGGAACCCTGCATCTTTATTCATTTCTTTTTCCTTCAGCCTCTTATCTCTCCCTATGAGGCCTTGCACCTCCTTCTCCCGCTCCATCCTCCTCACCATTTTCCTAAAGAGAGTTCCCTAATTCTTCATCATCTGCTGGATTGCCCGTTCTCTGGGATGCTTGAGCCCATGATTGTGAGCTATCTAGGGCTACAGTGTGGAGTTGTTCAGATCCTGCTGCTCGAAATCACTCGGAATCTAAGTTGAGCTGGGGTCTCCTTGGATTCACCTGACCTCACCCTTTATTCACCCCTCCCTCAGTCTACAGCACTTACATACATACCCGCGATTTATTATTTATATCTATGTCTCTGTTCTA
This sequence comes from Tachyglossus aculeatus, assembly GCF_015852505.1. Classification (NCBI taxonomy): domain Eukaryota; kingdom Metazoa; phylum Chordata; class Mammalia; order Monotremata; family Tachyglossidae; genus Tachyglossus; species Tachyglossus aculeatus. The sequence goes on along the minus strand of NC_052077.1, from coordinate 21,823,097 downwards.
GACTGTGAGCCCACTGTTGGGTAGGGACTGTCTCTATATGTTGCCAACTTGTGCTTCCCAAGTGCTTAGTACAGTGCTCTGCACACAGTAAGTGCTCAATAAATACGATTGATTGATTGATTGGTTCCCCCTAGACTGTAAGCTCGCTGTGGACAGGGAACATACCTACCAACTCTGTTATCTTGTACTCTCCCAAGGCCTTGGCACAGTGTTCTGCACACAGTAAGCATTCAGTAAACATGAGTGATTGATTGATCTCTCAGTACTTCTGCCCCCAGGGAAGGAGTCAGGAGCGCATAACAGCTGCAATCAGTCAATCAGTGGTATTTATTGAGCACTTACCATGGGCAGAACACTGTACTAAGCACTTGGGAGAGTACAATACGAAGGAGCTTAGAGTCTGGAAGGGGACACAGACATTAATATAAATAAATTACGGATAAATACATTATGAGAAGCAGTGAGGCTTAGTGGAAAGAGCCTGGGCTTTGGAGTCAGAGGTCATAGGTTCTAATCCCAGCTCCTCCACTTATCAGCTATGTGACTCTGGGCAAGTCACTTAACTTCTCCGTGCCTCAGTTACCTCATCTGTTAAATGGGGATTAAGACTGTGAGCCCCACGTGGGACAACCTGATTACCTGGTATCCCCCCCAGCGCTTAGAACAGTGCTTGGCACATAGTAAGCGCTTAACAAATGCTGTCATTATTATTATTATTATAAGTGGGGGGGGGGGGCTGATGGTGGGATGAATATCACGTATTTTAAGCAGCAATACAGAGGTGGTTATGAGTGCTCCTTCATCTGGCCATGTTTACGTAACAGGGGCGAAGCCAGAGTCCCAGACAGGCATCATCTCTGTGGTGCCCCTCGCCTGGCAAATATCCCTGTGATCCCAGTGGATGGAGAGCCCACAGCTCTCCGATACATTGGACCATGTGGCTTCTCAGCAGAATACCAGCAGCAGCACAGTCCAGGGGTGAGGCGACTAACCCAGATCTCAGAAGACCCGGACAAGACGAATGCTCCTGCACCTTTGGCCCAGTTTGATCCTTTGCGTGGGGACAAAAAGTTTATTCTAGTGAATTTCCAGGGACCTTAAAAAAGGCAGCTTTATCTGATACCTCATGTGACTGCACTGCAGCTTCTTCAAAGAACCTCTGAATGGCCCTGATTACTTAGTTCTGAATAAGAAAAAGAGGAGGTGAAGATGGAGGTGAACTGGGACAGCTGCTACCCTTTTCGACATTCTGAGTAGTGGCTTTGTAAAAAGAACCCAGTTCTACAGAGTAAAATTATTAGACTCAAGAAAACCCAAAACACGTAGAGGAAATCAGTGTAAAAAGCTCAGTATAGGGGAGGAAGACTTAACGTTTTGTATGTAAGAGGACCTGATCTAAATAGCTGATAAGTAGTGTTTGCTTAAAATTAGATCTTATGAAATAACCAAAATGGAATTACAGTTCATGCTCAATTATCCTTGCCAATGGAGGGAGTACTGCAATAGGTGACAGAAAGCAGCAGCTGACACACCGACATTTCCCTGTTCCTGCTGATCCTGACCCTTTCCCACCTCAGTGTTCCTCTGAGGGCAGTGGCAGGTGCCTCTAGACCATAAGCTCATTCTGGGCAGGAAACATGTCTACTAACTCTGTTATATTGTACTTAGTACAGTTGTACAAGGGCTTAGTACAGTGCACTGCACACAGTAAGTGCTCAATAAATACAGTTGATTGAAAGGTGCCGGGTACTGGCCCTGGCTCTGGCTGGGTGGCTTTGGGGATGGCAGTTGGCATGCCCGCTGGCAGGGAAACAGGGAACATCCCCAAACTGAGCAACAGCAGGAGCTGGTCACTAGAGTTAACACCTCAGAGCCGAACTTGGGACCAACCCAGTCGTGGTGAAGTAGAAGAATGGAGAATAAGTCCCGGATTCATAGAGGCAATAAGCAGTGCAGCACATGCATAAACTGGCGTGAACTGGAATAAAATTCAATCTACTATAGACTGAACAAACTCATCTTGTTTCTCTCCTGACCATCTAGTTCTTTTTCCCTGTACCACCATAAAATCAATACCATAAGCTTGTTGTGGGCAGGGAGTGTGTCTGTTTATTGTACCGTATTCTCTCAAGTGCTTACTACAGTGCTCTGCACACAGCGCTCAGTAAGTACGATTGAGTGAATTTGTGAGATTCGTTACATTCTGCTTGCATGCATAGCAGGGATCCTAACTAGGGTCTGCCTAAACGAGAGGAGATCCAAACTCATTCCTATCATCTCTCTTAAAGGTCAGGTTAAGGAATGGCTGAACCTTACGTGTTATGAGCCTCTGTTTAGGAAGCCATGTTCCTTGTCAGCTGGATAACTATTTCCTGTTGTCTTGCAGCTGTGATGTAATTGTCTGTCAGGAGAACCATAAGAAAAAAAAGCTCTCAGACTGAATAATACATCCAGCATCCCCAGTATTAACTTCATCCCTAATTCTGAATTTTTTTCAAGGATGCAAAGAGCATTCCGAAGGTTACTGAAAACAGTGCTCCTCATGCTCTAGTCCTGCATGATTTTCCAGCAGGTAAGGATATCAAGCAAAATAGGATGAACCATTATCACCCAAGAGATGTGACTTTTACAAGATGAATGTCTCAATTAACGAGCCCATCTGTGCTCTGCCTTTTTTCTGACAGGGAATATAGCATCCCTGGAAAAGACCGACCTAAGAAATTGAGGCCAGGTGTCCTGACTCACAAGTCCTGTAGTTCTTAGAATGGAGCAACACCTTCCATTTAGCCAAAGCCACCTTGTTTTGGAAAAGTTCTAGCTTACTGTTTGGGCTTTGAAAATACCCTGATGTAGAGCATGTGGTAGTGTACTCTTGGGGCAGAGCTAAGTTCACCTGGTTCAAAACCTTGGTGCATTTTCCCAGCAGTGAATCTGCTATCGGTGGGCCCCATCTCCGTTCTACATGATGGGATCCTCTCTGAGGCGATGGGTGGGCGTCTCCAGGTGTTTGGGAAAATACTCTATATCTTTCTGGTTGTGTTTCATACATGATGGGAGGAGATTGCCCACCTATTGTGAGTATATTAATTATTTTGGGCCTCTCAAGCAGCATAGAATACCCTGAAGTAATTTACTAAATGTGATCTCAGAGATAGGAAACATTAACCCACCTGCAACAAGTTGTCAGTTGTCTCCCTTTCCTGCTCACAGCAAGCTCAAAGGCAAATTTAAGTGTTTAAATATTTCCCTGAAATTTCATTTAGTAAAGAATTTTATGACTCCCTATATATCTTAGTGATTCCCAGACACTGCAGCCGAGGACTATTTCTGCTTAGTTTTCCATGAATCACCTCAGGCTGGGGAGAAGGAAGGAAGGAAGTTGTCAGAGCCTTATTCACTCCGGGAGCTGATGAAAAACAAGATGACAGAGGAGGGGATAGAAGGGCAGGTTGTTCTCCATCCACTTCCCCAAGCATGCCATTTTCATAATTAGTGGCAGCAGCCCCTTCTAAAAATAGCATCAAAAGTGACCTGCACAGAGAAGTTTGAGAGACCAGAAGCCAAGGGAGTGTTCACTCCTGGATGTTATTTTTTTCAGAAGTCAAAGTTGAGTGCCTGTCAGGCCCCAGGAGTGTCTTGAAGAGTGTGAATATCATTAACATTGGGGTAACACAGTGGGAAAGGATGCTGTTACTTAGTGTGACAGATTTGGACTTACTGCAGGTTAAGAGCTTTACCTAAAGAGCTGGATTCCTAGCCTCCTCCTAGTAGCATTTTTAAAACAAGGCCTTATGAACACATGGAACCCATTCCGTGTCAGCAAGAGGGCCCAGCCTAGCACAGGCAGACACTTAAAGAGTAGTGGTACAGTATCTGTTCCATTTCCCCGAGATTCTTTGAACCCCTCAGAGCAAATTGGCTACCAGGGACCGTTGATCCTCTGAATTGTGCTGGTGCGGTTTTTGTAGAGGTCGGCAAGGACCAAGTGGTGGGTTCCCCTTGTGGAATTGCAGCCCTAGTGACCTTCCTCACCCCAGCTCCCACTTCTCCCACTCTTCACTCATTCCCAGATTCCTCCCTGACCCCCTCAAAGTCTAGGAACTATCCACATCCACTATCCACTATCCCTACTATCCACAATCTGGAGCTCATGGCCCAGAGCTCCTTGGTCCCACCATGAAACTAATGTGCTTCTGGGAAGAAGAAGTCTGTTTTTCAGCCGGGTTAAAAGGCATTCTGTTAATCAAAGTTTAATCAGTTTTCAAAGTCCGTCGCACTTGGTGCTAGTGTGGACTAGGCTAAATGTAATTTTGTGGCCTTCCTTTGAGTATATTTACAACTTGGATAATTTGCTGCATGTGATTATAATTCTGTTTTACAGAGCAAGCTGATGATTTGAACCTCAGCTCTGGAGAGACAGTTTATCTTCTGGAAAAAATAGATAGTGATTGGTACAGAGGGAAATGTAGAAACCAGACCGGTATATTTCCTGCCAACTATGTCAAAGTAATTGTAAGTGGACCATTTCTATTTTAATTGGTCACATAGTCAGTCAGGAATGGAAGCGGATTTCACTTGGCATGCTGTGAAATGTTTAGTTTCAGGGGGTGAACAAAAGACAGGGAGTCAGGATGGCTGGATTCTACTTCCAGCTGTGTCCCTGACATGTTTTGTGCCCATGGACAAGTCGAGTAGTTCAAGTCTTCTCCATTCACTAATTGTATAATTGCTGTACTGAAGGGTGATGGACTTAGTGTTTACAGTGCAGTTGGAAATTTTAATGGAAAACTTTGTGTCAGGTTCTGCTGAAAACAAGTGATTCCTTAGACAATCATCAGATGCTTTGGGAGTTGCATTCATTCCTCTAAACTGTAAGCTCGTTGTAGACAAGGAATGTTTCTGTTTATTGTTACATCGTACTCTCCCAAGTGCTTAGTACAGTGCTCTGCACACGGTAAACACTCAAATATGATTGAATGAATTCATTCTTTGAAGAATTTAATAAGTGATTATTCCTGCAGATAAATGAGTAGTTATTCTAGAAGGACTGAGGTTTTCCTCAGTCTTTTATTTTTCTTTCTAGGTTCTGTGTGAGGGATTTTGTTTTGCTTTTTCTTTCCAAACAAATCTTGGTATGATGCAATAAATTATTAAAATGGGTAGGAACCTGTCACTGCTGCTAGATGTTGTTGGTCTTTTCCTGATAACTTTGAATATGAATAGGCAAGATTCATTATGTGTAACACAAGCATTGTATGTCTTAACAGAGTCTAAATTGAACAAGAAGTCATGACCAGATGTATATTGTTTAGCCATTAGTGGTAAACCTAATTGTGCTGTGATGTGTAAAGGTCAAGTGGAACTGCGTAAAGATTCCCAAAATAGAAGGAGGGATTCATCATCATCTAACTTACTGATATTGGAAAGCATGACTAAAATTAGCATTTTCTGGCTTTTGAAAATGTCAGGTATTACAGAAAAGTAGATTGCCAATTTTGACTAAGTAAATGGGGTTTAGAGTGTTCTGGATTATTAGAAGGGTAATTAATGAAATTTGGTCTCTAATGAATGCTATAGGATTGTGTGGAAATTTTCTGTTAACATTGAACCTATTGCTTCAGTTTTACTCCATAGCAACACTTTCACCCTGCCCAATTTTGCCATACTGTTGTAGTTGGGCGCAAATTGAAGTTAATCACTTAAAAGAAAAACAGAGCACAAGATAACGTTATTGGCTTGAATTGATTGTCAAAGATGCCATTAATATGACTTTAGGTCTCAGAGAGCAAGTTTAGTTGTAATCTCATAAAGACCATTTCCTTGTGGAATCATTGCGCTTGATTCGACTTTCTGAAGGGTAAGCCCAGCTTGGAGTGTTTTTAGAGGGCAAAATTATTGTAAGCAAATGGAAATCATTAAGAGAAGCAGCGTGACTTAGTGGAAAGGGCACGGGCTTGGGAATCAGAGGTCGTGGGTTCTAATCCCAGCTCCGCCGCTTGTCAGCTGGGTGACTTTGGGCAATTCATTTCACTTCCCTTTGCCTCAGTTCCCTCATCTGTAAAATGGGATTAAGACTGTGAGCCCCATGTGGGACCACCTGATTACCTTGTATCAACCCCAGTTCTTAGAACAGTGCTTGGCACATAGTAAGCACTTAACAAATGCCATAATAATAATTATTATTATTAAATCACTATGTTCTACTTCACTTTTGCCCCATAAACTATGGGACAAGTGAATTCAGTCCAGTAACTTGTATAATTAACTCAGTACTTTAATACTCGGAGAAGGAGAGAGGAAAACACTTTGGAGAATTGATGGGGAAAGGACAAGTCCTAGGGAGTTTTGCAGAACACGAAGGAATGTTTCCGGGCCAGTGAGGGAAACATTGATGAGACATCACCCTGCCACTACCCTCCGTGAGTCAATTCTGATCTCAACAATCTCTTTCAAGGCTGGACTTAATCTATACACCCAGGAATTGATTTGGCAGAGTGTGAAACTGCATTCTGCATTTTGTGAAGCATACTCTAATTGCAGGGCAGGCATAGCTCAAAAAACAACTGAGTTATGTTCTTTGTTAGGGTCATTATGTTGTGAAGGTTTATTGTCCTCAAACATGTTTTAGAAGTTTCAGTCCAGAACCTCTGGAACTATAACATGGAATTGCCCTGTGCTATATAGTGTCGCTAAACTATTATTTGGTCTTTATTAGAGTTATCAGAGTGTAGCATCACAGTATTAAAAATGAGTAGTGTTAGAATTAGTAACTCTATGATAGTAGTAGTAGTGGTAGATAATATGATTCAGTCTTTGCAGGAGAATCTTGTTCTGCAGTCTCCTGCAAAGACTGTCACATCTTTCAGTGACTCACTGGACTGTTGAAGTTTGAGGAAGTCCTCATTGGGCAATCATTCTTCCATCAATCAATCAATCAATCATATTTATTGAGCGCTTACTGTGTGCAGAGCACTGTACTAAGCGCTTGGGATGTACAAGCTGGCAACATATAGAGACAGTCCCTACCCAACAGTGGGCTCACAGTCTAGAAGGGGGAGACAGAGAACAAAACCAAACATACTAACAAAGTAAAATAAATAGAATAGATAGGTACAAGTAAAATAAATAAATAGAGTAATAAATATGTACAAACATATATACAGGTGCTGTGGGTAAGGGAAGGAGGTAAGATGTGGGGGATGGAGAGGGGATCGAGGGGGAGAGGAAGGAAGGGTCTCAGTCTGGGAAGGCCTCCTGGAGGAGATGAGCTCTCAGTAGGTCCTTGAAGGGAGGAAGAGAGCTAGCTTGGCGGATGGGCGGAGGGAGGGCATTCCAGGACCAGGGGAGGACGTGGGCCGGGGTCGACAGAAGGGCTGAGTAGGTGCGAATGAGGCTGTCGTTAATGTAACTTGGTGATAACAAGGGCCTTTTTCCCGCGGTGGGGGGCGGGGAGGGGGAGAGTCAGTCAGGACCGGACCCGGAAGGGGGGTTGGGGGGCACTATTAGGAAGGTCGCTTAAGTGTGTGTCTGTGGGGGGGTGTGTGGAAGCAGGGGGCGTCTATGGCAGTGCTCTGAGGAGAGGATCCCTCGGGGAGCAGCGAGGGCCACGAGGTGTGATGGCGGGCGGGCCTCTCGGGAACGGAGGATCCCATCCTCCAAATGGGGAGCAGTTAACTTGAAGACATCCATCTCATTTCTTTCTAAATCCATTTTCCTACTCAGTTCAACAACTTCTCTGGTTATCCGCTCAGGTATTCATCACACTCTAAAATCTGACTCTAGACTGTAAGTTCATTGTGGACAGGGAACATGTCTACCGACTCCTTCTTGCCAAATCCAACAGCTTCTACTCTATCCTAATCCTCCTCAATCTCTCAGCTGCCTTCAACACTGTGGATCACCCCCTTCTCCTCAACACGCTATCCAACCTTGGCTTCACAGACTCCGTCCTCTCCTGGTTTTCCTCTTATCTCTCCAGCCGTTCATTCTCAGTCTCCTTTGCGGGCTCCTCCTCCCCCTCCCATCCCCTTACTGTAGGGGTTCCTCAAGGGTCAGTACTTCGTCCCCTTCTGTTCTCTATCTACACTCACTCCCTTGGTGAACTCATTCGCTCCCATGGCTTCAACTATCATCTCTACGCTGATGACACCCAAATCTACATCTCTGCCCCTGCTCCCTCTCCCTCCCTGCAGGCTCATATCTCTTCCTGCTTTCAGGACACATCTCCATCTGGATGTCTGCCTGCCATCTAAAACTCAGTATGTCCAGGACTGAACTACTTATCTTCCCTCCCAAACCCTGTCCTCTCCCTGACTTTCTCGTCACTGTAGACGGCACTGCCATCCTTCCCGTCTCACAAGCCCACAACGTTGGTGTCATCCTTGACTCTGCTCTCTCGTTCACCCCACATATCCAATCTGGCAGGTCACCAAAACCTGCCAGTCTCACCTCCACAACATTGCCAAGATCCGCCCTTTGCATCCAAACTGCTACCTTGCTGGTTCAATCTCTCATCCTATCCCGACTGGACTACTGCATCAGCCTCCTATCTGATCAACCATCCTCCTGTCTCTCCCCACTTCAGTCTATACTTCACTCTGCTTCCCAGATTATCTTTGTGCAGAAACGCTCTGGACGGGTTACTCCCCTCCTCAAAAATCTCCGGTGGCTGCCTGTCAACCTACAAATCAAGCAAAAACTCCTCACCCTGGGCTTCAAGGCTGTCCATCACCTCGCCTCCTCCTACCTCACCTCCCTTCTCTCCTTTTACAGCAGCAGCCTGCACCCTCCGCTCCTCTGCCGCTAACCTCCTCACTGTACCTCGTTCTCGCCTGTCCCGCCATCGACCCCCGGCCCACGTCCTTCCCCTGGCCTGGAACGGCCTCCCTCCACACATCTGCTAGCTCTCTTCCTCCCTTCAAAGCCCTACTGAGAGCTCACTTCCTCCAGGAGGCCTTCCCAGATTGAACCCCCAGTTTCCTCTCCTCCTCCCCATCCCCCCACCCTACCTCCTTCCCTTCCCCACAGCACTTGTATATATTTGTACAGATTTATTACTCTATTCTACTTGTACATATTTACTATTCTACTTATTTTGTCAGTAATGTGCATATAGCTTTAATTATATTTGTTCTGATGATTTTGACACCTGTCTACATGTTTTGTTTCGTTGTCTGTCCCCCCCTTCTAGACTGTGAGCCTGTTGTTGTGTAGGGACCGTCTCTATATGTTGCCAACTGGTACTTCCCAAGCTCTTAGTACAGTGCCCTGCACACAGTAAGCACTCAATAAATACGATTGAATGAATGAACTCAGTTATATTGTACTCCCCCAAGAGCTTACGTACAGTGATCTGCACACAGTAAATTGTCAATTGACACAAACCGGGGAGTGTTTCCTCCAAGAGCTGTTCATTGTTGTTTGCCTATTCTCAGTCCAGGTCGGGAGGAGTCATTCATTCAGTCGATTGTATTTATTGAGCATTTACTGTGTGCAGAGCATTGTACTAAGCCCTTAGTAGAGATTCACTCACCTGTAGCTTGAGACTGGAATTTTGGGTCCAGTTGAATAACACAGGCCCTAAGACTACCTGGGGTGCTTTCATCATGGGGCAGATGTAACCTTGGGGAAAGGCGTGAAACAAAACATATTCCCCTGGGGTGGTTGGAATTGGGGGTATGACTGTACTTAACCGTCAACTGTTGAATGTAGTGAAAGCTCAATCTGAAAATGTAAGAATTGTTTCCTTGATCTTGTCTTAATCTAGATTGATGTTCCAGAAGGAGGTGATGGGAAAAAAGGATCAGCTTCTTCCCACCATCTTAAGTGAGTTGGAAATGTTGGTACTTGGTTCTTTTTGGTTTTTAATTCTGATGATGAGCTTTCAAAAGGCCCGGGCTATCTTCCCACCCCTATCCCTCCGAATCATGAACGGATTATTATAAAGTCTTTATCGGGAATAGAACTTGGAGAAGAAAGCGGACCAAAAATTGCCTAGAGCTCCGTTTATGTCTGGGGGATGTTCTCTGGATTTATATGTCCTTTCGTGCCTTGGCTTAACTCCTATATGATTTGAAATACTGCTGTAAGGCAACTTTAGATACCAGTTAAATGATCAAATTAATTGAATTCAGGGTCTGTTGAAGATTGTAAATCTGTCTCTGAATAGGTCAGGTGTTGGGGAAATGTTTCTTCTTTTACTCTTCTCCAAAGATTTCAGAAAATAACTACAAAGGATGGTGAAAATAGGAAAAATTATTTTCCATGTCCAGAATGTATGAGAACTTGCCCATGTTTTCTTTCCTTCATGAGTGTTTCTTTTAAAGGCAGCATTTTCAGTGGCAGTGGGTTGAATTTTAATTGTTTCACTGGTTGGCCTTATAAATCTGACTAATTATGGATTTGTTTGGAGCCATCAATCAATCAATCATATTTATTGAGCACTTACTGTGTGCAGAGCACTGTACTAAGCGCTTGGGAAGTACAAGTTGGCAACATATAGAGACAGTCCCTATCCAACAGTGGGCTCACAGTCTAAAAGGGGGAGACAGAGAACAAAACCAAACATACTAACAAAATAAAATAAATAGAATAGATATGTACAAGTAGAATAAATAGAGTAATAAATATGTACAAACATATATACATATATACAGCCATGTCCAGCCTGATTCTCTGCTTCAGACAGTTGCTGCCTTCCAGCATTTTTGCTAGGAAAATCTTCTCTCTAAAGTCATAGTCTTTCAGCTGGATGGTAATGGAACAAAGTTATAGCTACTTCAGAAGGAAAAATATAATTTTTTTGGCTTTTGCTCATTGTTTTTTGAGCAAGGATTTTACAGATCATGGGGCCAAATGAGATTTTATTCTTGTGACAGTATCATTTGTGACAATAGCATTGTGATGGTAATGCAGTGTGGCCTAGTGGATAGAAAACAGGCCTGGGAGTCAGAAGGTCCTGGGTTCTAATCCCAGCTCTGCCACTTGTCTGCCGTGTAACCTTGGGCAAGTCACTTCTCTGTGCCTCAGCTACCTCACTTGTAAAATAGGGATTGAGACTGTGAGCCCTCAATAGAACAGGTACTGTGTCCAACCTGATTACCTTGTATCTACCCCAGTGCTTAGAACAGTGCTTAGCACATTGTAAGCTATTGTTATAGCTATTGTTATAGCACATAGTAAGCTATTTGTTAAGCAAATACCATTATTATTATTATTTAGGGGAAGGAAGCACTGAAAGAAGCGTTGTAAGAAATGCAAACCCGAGGGTGAGCTAGTATTGTAAGCTGTTGTCTTTTTTTATTAATTTATCTGAATTTTAGAGGTGCTGCTGGTGATAGTATTGTTTCTTGTTCTGGGTTTCCCACTCCCAGCAGAATGTATTCGAGAGAGAGCACTTTTGCTGCACCCTTCTCTGACCCGTGGCACAGAGCCATCAAAGGGCATAGTAAATGGGTGGGTGGGAGAATTAAATAATGAGAAATGAATGTACAGTTAGTTCTTTTATATTGCTGGGTTTGGCCTTGATGAATAAGAAAAATTATGTTACCATGTGCATGTCTGGACCAATGCTTTGTGCATGCCCTTAGCTCTTTCTTCCAGCATTGGATCATGTTCCTCACAGATATACATATAGTGAAAATACACATTCTGAAAGAATTTAGAGTGTGTCTAGCACAAGACAAAGGAAAGCATACAGATGAGCCGAGTACCTAATATATATGTGGAATTTTGCATTGCAGCTCAGCTCTGCCATGGACTTATTGGGTCATTGAATACATCACTTAACCTTTCTGAGTGACTGTGACCTCATCTGCACAGTATGGATAAGACTACTGACCTATTTCAATATAAGGCTTCATGAATTAATGGTTTTAAGGCATTTTGAAAACTAAACATTAATCCTTGTGAAATGCTATCATGTGTTGTTGTATGAATGCTAAACATATGTTGACACCCAAACTATTGTTTCCTTTGTTTAGAGGCCCAAGATGTGTGGCTCGGTTTGAATATATCGGAGACCAGAAAGATGAGTTAACCTTCTCAGAAGGTGAAACTATCCTCCTGAAGGAATATGTCAATGAAGAATGGGCCAAAGGAGTGCTGAAAGGCAAAACTGGGATTTTTCCTCTTAACTTTGTGGAAATCATTGAGGATCTCCCTGAATATGGGGCAAATGCTCCAAGTGAGTAACCCAAATATCTTTTTTTTAATTGTACTGTATAGTCCTGTTTATAATCCAGATGATAGTATTTGTGAAGATGAAAAAAACCTTTAATTTATGTGAACAGAAAAAGGAGGGAAGGGAGTCTGAAGGAGAGAAACCTTGTTTATTTGGAGATCTCTTTATTGACTAGTGATACCCTATGTGTTTTATATTTCAATAAAGATCTCAGTCCATAAAAAAGCCAAGCCAGAGAATCATCTTGTATGTAAACTGTTGCTTTACTTTATGTAGGTGTAACATCATCACAGAAAAATAAGAAAGAGACTTCATCCATTTCACAGGTATGTGGCATAAATTAGATAACTAGCTGAAATTCACAGACTGGTCAGGGAAAGACAAGATACTGGCTGCATACGTGAATCAATCAATCAGTGGTATTTATTGAGTATTAACTCTGCAGGGTACTGCTTGGGTGGGTACAGTAAAATCGATTTGGTAGACATGCTCCGTGCCCACAAAAAGTCTGCAGTCCCACTTTGCTGTTTTCTTTCTCTCTAGTTGTTTTTCCATTTGTTTTCTTTCCTTCCACTCTGAGCCATTCTCCCATCTTGAGTTACCTTGCTCACCTTCTCCCTTCCTCCCACCATTCATTCATTCATTCAGTCGTATTTATTGAGCACTTACTGTGTGCAGAGCACTGTACTAAGCGCTCCCCACCCACTCTCCAGTCCAACATTCTTGAGAGATTGCTATACACCATTCCCCGTTTTGGATACACAGTTTGCTTCACATGGTTCTTGTTTGAGGCTACACGTTTTTAGTTAACCACCTCCTCCTCCACTCATTCCCACTTCCCAGTTGTGTTATTTATTTTGACATCTGAATGTCTGGATTTAAGAAATCTTTTTTCCTGAATTTAGAATATGGGTTGTTGGGTTACTTCATTAATAATTCTATTGTGAAGCAAAATGCTCAGCTCTTTGATAGCTTGTGTTTATACTGTGGGTTTTGGTTAGATAGTGGTGTAAATATGAGGGAACATTCTTCCAACCATGGGCTTATACCTGGCTAGAGCGCAATGCAGTGTCAGAGGAAACAGTTGTGTATGCATAGACATGGTGCCAGCTAAGGACCGCAGATTTTCCTTCATGTGGGGCTTCTCAAAAATATAACTCCCATATTATAGAACTGACTGTAACTGCTTTATTGATATTTTATAAGCTATTTGGAAGCCAGAATTTGCTGCCATTTCCTTCTTTCAGCTTTCTCACCATCAACAACAGCAGCATTTATTGAGCACCCAGCTGTGTGCAGAACACCGTACCAGGCATTTGCAAACATTAACTAGACGTAAAAGACGTGGCCCCTGAGCTTAAAGATCTTATAAACGAATAGAAATAATTTTCGAACTATTCCTCGCTCCAACTAGCCCATCTCCACTGCATTGATAGTGTTTTATTCCGTAATTGAATTCCCTCTTTTACCTTGGTTCTGCCAAACCACATCCTTTCACTTCTTCAGAGCCTTCAAAAGGCATACCCTTGCCAATTTCCCACATTCCTGATGGTGCCACCATCACCACTCCTATTAGCCTTGTAGCTACCTGTTTATGACGTATTGCTTATATAATAGGCAAAGAGTAAATAAATACCTGGCCAGCTCTGTCATAATGCCTGTTTTGACTAGGCGTTTTGGATAGAATGTGTTAGCAGAATTAAGAATCATTTTTCCAGCATGTGCAAATTTGGATTGATTATGACATGGTGGATTGTTTGCTTACCTGCAGCACGGAACACTGGGTGCGTGCTGAAATGCAAGTTTTCCACAATATGGGGTTCTTTAAGGATGCAGCCACTCTCACATCCCCCTCTAGAAGAGTACTCAGTGTATTTGGTATTTGTAGCCACTTATTTCCCCACTGGATTGACAGTTCTTTCAGGGCAGGGACCACCTCTTTTACTTCTAGTGTATGTTCCCCAGGGCCACACGAGGTAGATGCTTAATAAATGCTGTTGACTTTTTTTGTTGGTGGTGTTTCTGATGGTGATGTACCAGCTCTCAGCTCCAGCACTTCCTGGTCTGCAGCCTAAGCTTTCCTAGATCCTAGATGTGCAGCAGTAATGAAGCGTGGGTAGTCATCATTTGTCTAATTATGTTTTGGAAGGTGGAACTTCCTGACAGAGGTTTTGTCTTTGTAAGCTTTCCACTGGAAAGGAGACTGTATCGTCCACTACTTCACCCAACTAGCTGATACTGCAGTGCCGGATGGAGAAGTGATGAGCTGCTTAATGAATGCTGGAGTTTTATGAAAGCTGTATTTCCTTTGTGATTATTGAAACTGTGACCTAATGAAATCCTAAAGTAGCCAGTTGGTCTTTGGGATAGAGTGTGAGGCTGGAAGCTAGGAAACTATCTGATTCTGACTTTTACTTTTAGGTTAAGAACAGTTTCACCGGAAATTAGACAGTCAGATTTCCACATTTTAAGCTTTCAGATAAAATAAACATTGTGGTCTTTGTTCTGCTTCTACCTGTCTAAAGCATGACAAACAATTGAGGGTAAAAAATTCAAAGTTTAAGTATGAGGCCCTCCCTTTAAATTGGGACAGCTTAAAAATGACAGTGAGTTGTACAGTCCCACGCATCTTTTGTAGATAATAATAATAACAATAATAATGGCATTTATTAAGCACTTACTATGTGCAAAGCACTGTTCTAAGCGCTGGGGAGGTTACAAGGTAATCAGGCTCACAGTCTTAATCCCCATTTTCCAGATGAGGTACCTGAGGCCCAGATAAGTTAAGTGACTTGCCCAAAGTCACACAGCTGACAATTGGCAGAGCCGGGATTTGAACCCATGACCTCTGACTCCAAAACCCGTGCTCTTTCCACTGAGCCATGCTGCTTCTGAAGTTGTTTTAAGGCTCTGTCTCTTTGTACATTTGAAAGCTGCAGAGTATTAGGCCTTTCAAAAATGTCTTTTAGCCCCACTTAGTTTTCCCCTAACCAATTTGTTGTGTAGAATCCAGCTTTCAATCAAACTTCACATCGCCTGTTCTCCATATTAACTCTTCTCTGGTTTCTTTGACAGGACAGTAGACATTCTGGGGAATGGTGTGAGGCACTTCATGATTTTATAGCAGAATCCAGTGAAGATTTATCTTTTAAGAAGGGAGATAATATCCTGATCATCAAGCATCTGAACTCAGAGTGGTTCAAGGGCAGATTGAATAACAGAGAAGGGATCTTCCCTGCAGTTTTTGTTCGATCCCGTTCAGGTATGAGATTGTCATGTTCAGGACATTCATTCCATTGTAATGGTTAACTAGGCATAAACTTCAAAAAATGAATGTTCTTTTCCCATGAGAGGGATTCTGAAATCTTAAATGTAGGTATTTCTGTTTCCCATGATTTTATTAAGTTTTTTGACAAGTTATTTCCCACTATTTTTGAAATAATTGATGCATTATGAATTATTAGTTTAAAATGAATAAAACCAGAATATTTCTCAGAAGAAAAAGTATATTTGAAATACCTTCATTCGATAATGCCGTTCTAAACTCCATCTATTTTATGCATGCTCTTCCCCAGCCGCAGTGAATGAGTATTTGAAGATGAATCTGATGCATTCAGCAAAGACTAGCTAGGGTTGATTGTGACTGTCTCGGAAAATGTGGATTTCATTTCAGTCTACCTTTTTCTGACTCGGTGTCGGTCAGGTCCCACCGCTGGAGCAGTGCCTCTCGCCACGGCCGGACAGAAGAAAGAAAAAGCCAGAGCCTTGTATGACTTCCATGGGGAAAATGACGACGAGCTCTCCTTCAAGGTCAGCAGAGCCAGTGGTTACCCTTTGTTTTATTTAAAAAGTTCTCAAAAGGGAAATGCCTTCGAGGCGTGAGGAGGTGAAGGGAGGGAAAATAGAGATGATTCCCAAGAGAGACTTGTATTCTGCTGGTGGGTTGGGGATGCTAGATTGGTGGAGGGCAGAAGTTGATACTGGTCCCGGGAGGCATCCTGGCAAGTAGTAATCAATGGGGCAGATTCTCAGGTTCATCCAGGCCCACAATTGGGTTTGCGTAGAAATTGCTGCTCTCAGGGGTGCCATTGAGAACATACTGGTTTAAGGTATTTTGGAAAGTGGGCTTGGTTTTTGTTTTTTTTTTTTCCAGATGGATCCAATGTTTGGGAGCACAGCGGGGAAATAGAGTATGAGAAATCCAGAAGAGATTGTTAAGAGGCAAAGGGAGGAACATGAGGCTTATTTAAATGCCAACTCAGGAGAAGTGGTATTGTAGGTGATTGCCGTGCCTCACAGTCAATTTGTAAATTTGTTTCCAAAAATTGAGACTAAAGCATTTTTAGACTGTGAGCCCACTGTTGGGTAGGGACTGTCTCTATATGCTGCCAACTTGTACTTCCCAAGCACTTAGTACAGTGCTCTGCACACAGTAAGCGCTCAATAAATACGATTGATGATGATGATGATTTTTAAAATGCAAGGTTTTGCTTTATTAACAAACGTTCTGTTTCTTCAAAAATGACACAAGGTGCCCTTTCTTAATATGTGAAGTGACATTTTGAGAGCACAGGATGAGGAATCCTAAATCTCCAGAATTAAAATACTGGATTAGATTTCAGCGTCATCTGCAGAATATTCAAAGGGGAAGAAACGGTTAATGCTACATCCTTTTTTGGGAAATGGTGGTTTAATTTTCCAGATAGGGAGATTACACCATGTACAGTGCCGTGCACACAGCGGGCATTTTACTATTATTGA
This sequence comes from Tachyglossus aculeatus, assembly GCF_015852505.1. Lineage (NCBI taxonomy): Eukaryota > Metazoa > Chordata > Mammalia > Monotremata > Tachyglossidae > Tachyglossus > Tachyglossus aculeatus. The sequence goes on along the minus strand of NC_052077.1, from coordinate 21,806,155 downwards.
CTAACTGTAGATGTTAATTGAATTGAATGTTTGTGATGGCATGTAGAATTTGTGCCAGCACTAATACTAATAAGAATACATACCAAACTCCCTTGGGGTGAGTGCTAATTCCTCTATAAAAATGCAGATCCACTTCTCATACACAAAAAAGACAAAGAAAGATATTTGAGTGAAACATTAAAGTGTATTATGTAAGGGAACTGAAGCATCTGGAGAGAACCAGTACTTGGGAACTTGGGGAAATTGGGACAGGAGAGCAAATGAAAATCAGCTCTGGGACTTTTGGCCGTATCCGTCTTCATCCAGCTCCCCGTGCTTTGCTCCTCTCTCCAATCCTTCCCCCGGCTCCTAAAATACCTCCCCAGAAGATTAAAGTAGAGCCAGAAACATGCCCACCTGGTTTTTGCAGCAGAATTAAGTTCAGTGAAAGAGAACCACCTAGCTATTGAGAGTCAGTAGAAATCTTAAAGAGGTGAAGAGGGAAGAAAAGATCAGAAATCCTCATTCGGCCTGTCAAAGGAGAACACCCAGCAAGTAGAATCAGTAAGAATGATGAACCCCAAACCACTGAGATTAGGAGGTGGTAAGATCCCTAAGGCTAGGGTCCAGTGTCTCCTGTTCGATGTATGTTCAATGCATTCCCTTTGACTGACTAAAATTGGGGTAATGAAGTTCGAGAATTAGTTGGGAGCAGCTGGAGACCTTCAAAACAGAACTAATGGGTATTTAGGGGAAGCAAAAGTTGGTCAAAGTTATCGGAAAAAGAGTAATAAAGTAAAATATATGAAATGGCCTTTAAATCAAACCTCAGCAACAACTACCTTTAAAGAGGACTTTGATGTATTAAAAAAAGCAAAGGGAAAAGTGTAAGGAAAAATATCTGGTCAGAGAATGAGTGGAAGTGGTATGTGAGATGCTACTCAGTGCGAAAGAGATGAAGAAAAGGATAGGATCTTGGGAGAAGTTAAAGGTGAATAATATTAAGTAAAAATTAGCTTTGTTTTATCATTGTCTTTGAGTAAATGAAGTCAGATGTGTTCCATAAAGAAGAAATTAGCCATGCTTTCTCCAAATAGCCCTGCTCACCTTGGTTACACATGACAAGAAGCAGCGTGGCTCAGTGGAAAGAGTCCGGGCTTTGGAGTCAGAGGTCATGGGTTTGAATCCCAGCTCCACCACATGTCTGCTGTGTGACCTTGGGCAAGTCACTTTACTTCTCTGAGCCTCAGTTACCTCATCTGTAAAATGGGGACTAAGACTGTGAGCCCCACGTGGGGCAACCTGATCACCTTGTATCCTCCCCAGCCCTTAGAACAGTGCTTTGCACATAGTAACTGCTTAACAAATGCCATTATTATTATCATTATTATTATTATGACAAGAGCTAATAACCTTTCTCAATGCATTTCCTCTTGCAGGCCGGTGACACAATAACAGAGCTGGAATCTGTAGATGAAGAATGGATGAGTGGAGAATTAGCGGGAAAATCTGGCATATTTCCCAAGAACTACGTTCAGGTCCTACCAGCATCCTAAGCAGAGATATTGCTTGTGCTATGGAAACATATTACTCAAATAGCACATAGGCGCACTATGTCCTTTTAGCACAAGAACTGCTGCCTTTGGTATCACTTGAACTACTATTCTGACGATCAGATACATGTTTTTGCACTATTTTTTTTTTACTGAAAGAAAAATGCACATATTGTACATGGTACCTTAGAATTTCCTGAAAGCAGTAAAAAGGTTTAGTTTTCTTTTTTTAAAAAAAAATTCTTTTTGATGCCCTTAGAAGCCCCCTGGCATCCCAGATGCTCCAAAAGAAGACATCAAGTGGACTTGGCGTAATGGATAACAGTTCCTAACAACGAAAGTGAATTGTGGTAGAGTGGAGAACCCTTTGGGAGTCCAAAACTGCATTTGCACATATGGGATTTTGATACAGTAGTACCTTTAAGAGAGCATAGAGAAGAGGATTCATCTTATGTTGCTGCCATTCCATTTTTAATTTTCATTATACCAGAAGGCATTTAAACTTTACATGAGTTCGGTTAACCCAAAGTGCAGTATGGTAGGGCCATTGTGGAAGAAGCGATAATCCCTTCAAGACTTTGGGAAACTGCTTGTCAAATTTCTTAATTTACCCTCAGGCACTGGGAGAATTGGGCCCATTGCGACTTAGTGTTTGGTAAGAGAAACCGCATTGCTTATATTCAAATGGAATTATTTCTGCTTGAGTGCTTATCCATATACTAAAGACAAGTCACCATTAGAAAGGGATGATTGCTGAAAAAGTGCAACATTCCTTTACCATGGTGTGAAGAACTCAAAGAAGCTAAATGATGTTCTCTGGTTTTATGATTTAGGACTTTACGTTCTTGATTAAAACCCATAAGTGATCCGTTTTGAAAGGAAAGGATATTTTTAGTCTTTCAGTCAGGTAGCTCGTGAACCCTTCACAGCCACCTCTGAAACATGTCCTGCTAATAATGCTAACCCTCCTGGCTGCCACACTACTTTTTCCCCTCAATGTATGCTTTTTATTAATGGATATATTACATAGCATATTTCCAGAGTCTGAGATCATTCCTCTGACAATTATGGCATCACAGCAAAATCCATTTATTTCGCATAGTAGTGTGTAAGCTGTGGTTTGTTATCAAAATGCATTAAAAATCATACAATACAATACAAAAGTCCTACAGTAAAGAATAAGTATCAGGTCAGAAACAGGGAAACAGTCCCAACAGCTAATGTCTTCACAGAGCTGGCAGGATAAATCAGCCTTGTATGTCCTCTTTGAGGACTGGTAAGTTTTTTGTACCTGTCTGCCCAACCTCACCTAACCTACTCAGCTGATACTGCACAAATAGCAGACCTGGAGTTTTTCATTTACTTTCCTCTGAATTGATGTGTTTCACATGGCACTTGGACAAGTGATTTCTTGCAAAACTGAATAAATGAATAAGTCTATTGTACTTGGGACACTTAAACCAAATGAAATGAATTCCATCTTCCAAATAGATTGGCAGAATAAACATCTCCTGACAGATGAAACTGGCTATATATTTTTCTTTGGCCAAAAGTTTTTAAACAACTCAATTCAAGTAAAATTGCTAGCTTATTTAATCAGAAATCTATTTTTTTTAATCAGTTTGTTCTCAGTATGATGCCTTGTCATGCCCCAGTGTTTTTTTTGTTGTTGTTTTTGTGAAGAAGGTAGAAGTCTGAAAGGGAAAGAGGAGAGATTGTGGGCCTGCTAAACCTCCCTTCTGACCTCTTTCTAAATTAAACTGTGGCCCAAGTTCCTCTCTTCTGCACTTGTCCTATTCTAGGGCATGAACAGGGACACCTGAAACATTATTTGAAAATTCCAGTCCCAGATTCTCACCAGATTATGGAGAACTCAGCAAACCTATTCTCTCTGGGCTCTCAGTTGTTCCCTGGGACTACGTCAGATGCTTGGATGCTTGCCTTCACCCCTTCAGTACTTTTAATGCATTATAAAATTAGGATGCCATATATGCTAATTTGGGAAATAAAGGCACTAAGACCTTTGCTGGAAAGGTCCCCATCCTGATTTTTTTTCTCCAGTTGGGAAATGTATAACTTACAAGGGTTTATAGGAGCCAGAGGGATTAAAAGGGCATAATTGAAGAATTTGTGTTAGCCACTGAACGTTTCCTAGGTTTATTCAGGGGAGTATTCTAGGACTGCAGCCACATAAAGCCCTCTCATACTAACGTCAGGAGAGAAGGGAATATGGGAACACAGGGCACCACAACACTGTGACATTAGGATGTCATAAAACTCCAAGTCAGTTTTGAAAAATGGTCTGTCACCTTGCATATCAAATGTATTCCGAGCTGCCCTGCTGTGCCTCCCTATGCTGCTAGATGGGAGAAATGCAATAATTGTGAAGATTGTAGGCTAGCATACTGAGCCGAAACCCCATTTCGCAAGCCTCCAGATAAAATATGGATTCTTTGAATTTTTACAGTCTTCTGTCCATGTCGCTCACAGATATGTTGTGAGGCGAGGAGGAGCTAAGGGGTTATACTCTCCTCATTTTACCCTGAAAATAATGCCATTCTTCAGCTTTAGACTTGTCCAGTCTCCATAGATCAGGTGGTTTGCCTGTCTGAAGCCGAAATGCCACTTGAGATTCGTAATAGGTGCCAACTTGCTGTCCGCCATCAAAACCCAAGTGAAAGAATATCCACATTGCCATTTGGGGTCAAAAATCAGTTTAGAGGTGAGGGTGGTTGCTGGCTGCTGTTCGGGCAAAATGTAAGAAGAAGGCTGACTCTTGACTTGTGCTGGATTTTTTTGCTGAGAGCTCTGAAATCATTCAGTCCAGGAGGAGCAAGGAACAATGGGTTCAGTGAGGGAAGGCAAGCCTTCAGCAGAATCCCACTTTTCATCAAATATGGTGAAGCAGTTTGCGGTTGAGGGGAGAGGAGGACAGGAGAACCACAACTGCAAACTCCAGTGGCTGAGGCTAGCAACAATGGTAAATCTTTCTAACGGTTTGTAAATGAAACCTTTCAGTGTCACAAGGGCAGTGTACTCTTTCTTTCCCCTGTTCTAGGCAGTTGTTTGAAGAGTGTGACTGTTAGAAACAATTTGAAATTATTTCCATAAGACATGGTTGTTATATACATATATATATATATATACATATACATGCATGTATATACATAACTATATATAGATATAATTTCTTTTTTTGAATCTCAAGAGCAAATAATTGTTTTGAGAAAATTGGAAGCCGCTACAAAATGCACAAGATTTTACTTTCATTTTGCCCCCTGGAAAAACTTGATGCTGCTTGTTATCCTATGGAGGGAATCACAGGTTTTGAGCAGTTTCTTCATTTGAACTCTTTGGAAAACTCATGCTACTTAAGTTTCGAAGAACAAAAACTCAACCTTCCAGTATAGTTAATCAGTCAATCAATTGTATTAATGGAGTGCTTACTATGTGCAGAGCATTGTACTGAGCACCTGGGAGAATACAGTTTAACAGATTTGGTAGACATGTTCCCTGCCACAAGGAGTTTACAGTCTAGAGGGGGACACAGACGTTAAAATAAATTACAGATATGGATATAAGTGCAGTGGGGCTGAGGGTGAGGGGGAATGAAGGGTGGAAATCCAAATGCAAGGTTGTTGCAGAAGAGAGGGAGTAGGGGAAATGAGGCTTAGTCGGGGAAGGACTTTTAGAGGAGATATGATTTTTTAAATAAAGTTAGCTGTCCAAAGGTTTATCTAGAATGTGCAGGAAATAAAAATATAATTCCTTCAAAGAGGTGCTGTCTCAAAAGCAGATCAATACTATGATGGTAACTAGGAGTTAAAAGACACGGGTTCTAGTTCCAGTCCTGCCCCTTTCCTGCTGTGTGACCTTGGGCAAGTCATTTACTCTGTGCCTCAGTTTCCTCATTTATAAAATGAATATAGTGATCCCTGCCTCTTCAAACCTCACAGGGATAAATGAGGTAATGAATAAATGCAATGATTGATGTGAAAGCCTTTTGGAAAAAAATAAATAGCACAATACAACCGTTATTGTGTTCAGTTTTCACTTCAACAGTTTGGTTAAAAATGTTTTGAGTAAACAGTGCAGAATGTACAGACCAAATTACAAATGTTTTTACCTGTTTCAGTTCATCCGCTGCCAGATGAACAGATGCCACAGTAATTATTTCATTCCTTTAAGAGTTGCTATTTTGAATTAGCTAATCACTATGGAATTAACTCCTGTTCAGTGTCACATTCTGCAGAAGCAGCGTGGCTCAGTGGAAAGAGCCCGGGCTATGGAGTGAGAGGTCATTGGTTCAAATCCCGGCTCCGCCACTTGTCAGCTGTGTCACTTAACTTCTCTGTGCCTCAGTTCCCTCATCTGTAAAATGGGGATTAAGACTGTGAGCCCCATGTGGGACAACCTGATCACCTTGTAAATGCTCCAGCGCTTAAAACAGTGCTTTGCATATAGTAAGTGCTTAATAAATGCCATTATTATTATTATTATTATTATTATTTTCAGTATCCAAACTGAGAAGAAAAATCCCAAAAGCTGCTAATTTAGATCTCTGGTGCCATCTAAAGGCCTTCCACAAAATGGTAATTTCCCTTGATTGGTTGAAATGTGGCGATGTGTGTATTCCTGTGCCCTTCAAAAATAAAACTAGTCTGTTTATTGGTGTCACAGCCCAGCCATGGACACAGACGGGCTCCAGCTTCCCAGTTAAGAGCCGTAGATATGTGAACTGGATTTTGGTCTCTGGTCTGCTGCAGTGTAAACAGAGATCAATCAATCAGTTGCATTCATTGAGCCCTTACTGGGTGCAGAGCACTGTACTAAGTTCTTGGGAGAATCAAATATAACGTGGTAGACCTGTTCCTTTTCCACAACGAGCTAGCCATGGACACAAGACGGGCTCCAGCTTCCCAGTAAAGAGCCATAGATACGTGAATTGGATTTTGGTCTCTGGTCAGCTGCAGTGTAAACAGAGATCAATCAATCAGTTGCATTCATTGAGCCCTTACTGGGTGCAGAGCACTGTACTAAGTTCTTGGGAGAATCCAATATAACGTGGTAGACCTGTTCCTTTTCCACAACGAGCCAGCCATGGACACAGACGGGCTCCAGCTTCCCAGTGAAGAGCCGTGGATATGTGAATTGGATTTTGGTCTCTGGTCTGCTGCAGTGTAAACAGAGATCAATCAATCAGTTGCATTCATTGAGCCCTTACTGGGTGCAGAGCACTGTACTAAGTTCTTGGGAGAATCCAATATAAAGTGGTAGACCTGTTCCTTTTCCACAACGAGCCAGCCATGGACACAGACGGGCTCCAGCTTCCCAGTGAAGAGCCATAGATATGTGAATTGGATTTTGGTCTCTGGTCAGCTGCAGTGTAAACAGAGATCAATCAGTTGCATTCATTGAGCCCTTATTGTGTGCAGAGCACTGTACTAAGTTCTTGGGAGAATCCAATATAACGTGGTAGACCTGTTCCTTTTCCACAACGAGCCAGCCATGGACACAGACGGGCTCCAGCTTCCCAGTAAAGAGCCATAGATATGTGAATTGGATTTTGGTCTCTGGTCTGCTGCAGTGTAAACAGAGATCAATCAATCAGTTGCATTCATTGAGCCCTTACTGTGTGCAGAGCACTGTACTAAGTTCTTGGGAGAATCCAATATAACGTGGTAGACCTGTTCCTTTTCCACAATGAGCCAGCCATGTACACAGACGGGCTCCAGCTTCCCAGTAAAGAGCCATAGATATGTGAATTGGATTTTGGTCTCTGGTCTGCTGCAGTGTAAACAGAGATCAATCAATCAGTTGCATTCATTGAGCCCTTACTGTGTGCAGAGCACTGTACTAAGTTCTTGGGAGAATCCAATATAACGTGGTAGACCTGTTCCTTTTCCACAATGAGCCAGCCATGTACACAGACGGGCTCCAGCTTCCCAGTGAAGAGCCATGGATATGTGAATTGGATTTTGGTCTCTGGTCAGCTGCAGTGTAAACAGAGATCAATCAATCAGTTGCATTCATTGAGCCCTTACTGGGTGCAGAGCACTGTACTAAGTTCTTGGGAGAATCAAATATAACGTGACCTGTTCCTTTTCCACAACGAGCCAGCCATGTACACAGACGGGCTCCAGCTTCCCAGTAAAGAGCCATAGATATGTGAATTGGATTTTGGTCTCTGGTCAGCTGCAGTGTAAACAGAGATCAATCAATCAGGTGCATTCATTGAGCTCTTACTGGGTGCAGAGCACTGTACTAAGTTCTTGGGAGAATCGAATATAATATGGTAGGCCTGTTCCTTTTCCACAACGAGCCAGCCATGTACACAGACAGGCGCCAGCTTCCCAGTAAAGAGCCGTGGATATGTGAATTGGATTTTGGTCTCTGGTCAGCTGCAGTGTAAACAGAGATCAATCAATCAGTTGCATTCATTGAGCCCTTACTGGGTGCAGAGCACTGTACTAAGTTCTTGGGAGAATCCAATATAACGTGGTAGACCTGTTCCTTTTCCACAACGAGCTTAAGGGATGTTTTAACCTGCACCTTGCCTCATTCCAGGTGACCATTTAACCCGAAAAATATCGCTTTTAAACAAATTCAAAGCTAAATTCCCAGTTTTCGACTTCACTCTGAGTAAATCCTGTCTGCCCAGTGCTGTCTGTTCCTTGGCCTCCTGACCCATTAGGTATCTCTGTCCTAGACAGCTGGGTGTCTCCCCTTGCCTCAGAACTCCTCAGTTCTGGAAGCCAAATTAATTCACATTGTCCCCCAATGACAACCCAGAGCTTCTGCCACAAACATTCTCCTCCCTACCCCAATTTCCCAGCCTGCCTGTTGCATTCAGTCTGTGGGCCCCACCTGCACAGGGACCAGAAATCCCACTTTAATAATCAATCACATTTTTTGAGTGCTTACCGCATGCAGAGCACTGAACTGAGCGCTTGGGAGAGTACAGAAGAACAGAGCTGGTAGACACATTCCCTGCCCATCATGATCTATACATGTTGCCAACTTGTACTTCCCAAGCGCTTAGTACAGTGCTCTGCACACAGCAAGCGCTCAATAAATACGATTGATGATGATGATGATCTTGAGCATTCCATCCCATTCTCTGAATTTTTCACCTGTGAATGCTTGCCTGCACCCTGGCAGTGGCTTCCCAACCCGTTTTAGGATTCGAGAGCTTATTCCAATCCAGAGTGAGTTGGTGTCCAGCTACTCCAAAGTCAGCCTTTGACCTTCCCATCTCTATCTGGAGTCCAAGTTATTCCTCTCTATCTGGAAGCAGGCTTCTGAATTGACTGGGGAAAAATGTTACCATTTCCCAGTCTCGGTTTTCCTGCTAGTAGGTTATTTTCCTACTTTCCTAGAGAAGCAGCGTGGCTCAGCGGAAAGAGCCTGGGCTGTGGTGTCAGAAGTCGTGGGTTCAAATGCCGGCTCTGCCAATTGTCAGCTGTGTGACTTTGGGCAAGTCACTTCACTTCTCTGTGCCTCAGTTACCTCATCTGTAAAATGGGGATTAAGGCTGTGAGCCCCCCGTGGGACAACCTGATCACCTTGTAACATTCCCAGTGCTTAGAACAGTGCTTTGGACATAGTAAGCGCTTAATAAATGCCATCGTTATTATTATTATTATTATTTCCCAGCTTGATCCATGTTCTCCCAGCCTTTGGTTAAACGGATGCCTGTCATTGGGGGGGGGGGGGGGGGGGGGGGGGCGGGGGTGTGTGTGTGTGTGTGTGTGTGTGTGTGTGTGTGTGTGTGTGTTTGAAAATTATGGCTCTTCTGGTGATGTTGGGTTTGTAGTGAAAAACTGGGAACACTTGTGGATTTCACCCTACCAGCAGTGGTGGTAGGCTGCAGTGTGTCGCTGCTGCAGTTTTGTCAGGAGCAATTTGAAGAGGCAGAGTGAGTGGGAGAAGATTAAACACTTCTCTGTGAGTCAGAGGAAGCGGGATCCGGGCTGCCACAGCCACCGCTGTGTTGCCGCCTTCTCCTCGATTACAGCCCCGTCCTGGCCGCCATCGTGCCTTGGACCAAGAAGCGTTCATGTCTGGTCAGGAGGAAACAGCACTCCACCACCCCTACGGCAGCCTGAGCCCAGGAGGCCAAGGCGCAGGGCAGGAGGAAAAGGTGGTGGTGGTGGTGGTTGGGCCGCTGAGCTGAGGAACAGGACCAGCCAAAGAGCGGCATCAGCATCTACCTCCTCACCTCCCTCCAGCCCTCCCCGAGCCGAGTCCCCAGCTGCCCTTAGCGCGGCCCCGGCAGCGACTGCCCGTGTGCTGAGTCTGTCATGAGTCCGGCCATCTGCTCCTGCGTGAGCAGTGTAACCCTCTTCCACCCCACCACCCCACAGGAATCGTGTCCCACTGTTTGGGCTGCGGCTCTTGGCCGTCTTATTGTTTTGGTTTGTGGCTCCTTGGGTCGTGAGGCTTGGCCTATAGACACACTAACCTCTTGGCTGGACTCCATGCTCTCTCTGCTCTTCTAGGCCTGCTTTCTCTCTCCCATTCAAGGGCAACTCCTCTACTGGGTTCCTAGCTCAGCAAGGATAGGGCATTCTGCCTTTCTGGAGGACTTGCCTGAGGAAGCTGCGTGGCCTAGTGGAGAGGAGCGTGGGCCTGGGGGTTGAAGAACCTGGGTTCTAATCCTGGATCCCCCGTATGACCTTGGGTAAGTCACTTGGCTTCTCTGCTCCTTAACTTCCTCATCTGTAAAATGAGGCTCCAGTATCCGTTCTCCTTCCTACTTAAACTGTGAGCCCTGTGTAAGACATTAATTCCAGTGCTTAGAAGAGTGCTTGGCACAAAAAGGCTTAACAAATACCACAATTATCGTCATTATTAGTTCGCCTTCGTGGCAGAGCCCTGGTTTTTTTCCTTTCAGCTCCACAGCACACCTGGAGTAGCTTTCCCGCTGCCCCTCCCTCGAAGGCCCTGGGAATGAGCTCTGCCTCTCCCACTCTCTCTGGCAACTGCTGGCCCTTCATCTGGACCCACCCCTAAACTGTTTCTTGACTCACCGTCGTCCATCTGGGCCATCTGTCTCAGGTGCAGTTTTCTCAATATTTCCCAACTATTTAATCACATCTTATCGCTGGCTCCAGGCCGCTCACCAGCTCTAATATTCATCATGCCGCATTGCTGAACCTTGAGGTCACCAGCTCCTGGCCTGTCTTCCACGGCTCTTTCCACATCCAGCGGGTCCAAGCCTCCCATATCTCAACCGACACTGGCTGTCACGCTGGCTAACCCTGTCTCTGCCCTCCACTGCAGTCACACGGTCTCCAGAATCTCCCTCTCCCTAGTTACCTTTCTGGATTATACTTCCCGAGCGCTTAGTACAGTGCCCTGCACACAGTAAGTGCTCAATAAATACGATTGAATGAATGAATGAATTATAACTCTAGACTCTGATCCCAAATGCTGTTTCCTACTTGTTAGTGCCTTCTAGGCTCCCTGTTGTTCATGGAGGAAGTAGTTAGACTTGCCCTCTTCACTCCTAAAACTGCTGTTTTTTACCCATTTCTGACATCTCATTTGCCAGGGGCCACTCAAATATCCAATCATTGGTGGGCGGGGGAAGGTCTGCTTTATCTGAGCGGAGCATTTAATGTAAAAGGGCCGAGCTAGAGATAGCATAGGCAGGAATGCCTTATTAAAGCATACTGCTGCAGCACAAGATTACCTCTCCCCCAAGTTAAAAACATTACAACAACTAACATGAGGTCAGTGGAGGATCCTCTGTGTGCCTGTGGTCACTCTAAGTCACACTTCAGTCTCTTCACCAGGTCTCCTCCCGTGGGTTTTCTACCCTCCTGGATATCTACCACAGATATGTTGCCAACTTGTACTGCCCAAGCGCTTAGTACAGTGCTCTGCACACAGTAAGCGCTCAATAAATGCGATTGAATGAATGCCTTATTAAAGCATACTGCTGCAGCACAAGATTACCTCTCCCACCAAGTCAAAAACATTACAACACCTAACATGAGGTCAGTGGAGGATCCTCTGTGTGCCCGTGGTCACTTTAAATCACACTTCAGTCTCTTCACCAAGTCTCCTCCTGTGGCTTTTCTATCCTCCTGGGTATCTACCACAGATATGTTGCCAACTTGTACTTCCCAAGTGCTTAGTACAGTGCTCTGCACACAGTAAGCGCTCAATAAATATGATTGATTGAATGAATGAATGAATACCAAAGCTCCCCACTTGCTCCCGATTATCCGATTTCTCCCTGCTTCATGATTCCGTAATTACTGACAGAAGTTTCAGTTCAAACGTCATGTGTCCTATCTGGGATACTGAAGAATTAAGGGAGAAATTTAAAGCCAAGTGTGTGCTTGCTTCCAAAATTTTGTTTTAGATTGTTTACGTTACAGACTTGGCTGCTCTTGGGAAATTCAAATATGGCCTCTGATTTTTTCACCTATAATTGAATGGTTTTCCAAAGAAGTCAAGTGTTAAAAGATTTTGAAAATCAGCCACAACAGGAAGAATATCTCCAGGATTACCCTGAATGACTGAAATCTGTTCTGTTTCCATTGAAATGCACCACAACATTTTTGCTACTTTGTAAATCCATTGACTGTTGCCAGCATGGTGGAAACAGTGTGAATTAGTTAACGTTAGTCAATACATTTCCATTCTGTTACCTATTGTTCACACATTTTGGACTTTTTTAGTGATTCTAATGATATTGAAAATATTGGCTGCCCCTGCAAGAACAAGTAATCTGATAACATGTTTTATTAAAGATCATGATATCAGTTTCACAGTTTAGAAAGGAGCATCACCGTTGTGTTCCACATCCATTATTAACAATAGAGAAGTTGGGCCTCAGTCAAAACTCTCTCTTCATTGCTCAGGAACTTTGGAAGACATTGGATGTAAGTCTTTCTCAAGCCTCACGTTATTTGTCACAGAATACTGTGAGACAAAGAAACCTATAATAATGATTTATGTAGTATTCTGTTCTATGACCGTGTTTAGTTGTGGGAAACGTCCCTACAATATGGTCTGTTTTATTAAAACAAAATGAACCAACCCCTTATCATTGACTGTACCTTTCAGTCAATGGTCTTGTGCAGTCTTGCATGTTAAAAAATCACCCACCTATATGGCTAGCCACATGATTCCTTCTGCTTCATCCTATTAGAAACCAATCAGGTGAATTCAGCACTTACTGTGTGCAGAGCACTGCACTAAACACTCGGGAGAGCACAGTATGATAGGATTAGTAGACATGATTTTTGGCCTGAAGGAGCAGAAATGGTTCATCCAGCAAGCAGAAGTGTGTGCAGTGGAGACTAAAAAATGTGCTCAGCTCTATCCTTACAGGTACTGGGTGGAAGAGACTTTTAATTACATGCAGACCCAAAGACATCCCAAAGTCAGCAGCACCAACTTCCAATATGTAGTATCTGAGAGATTAAAGAGACAATAGGCCTGATCCAGAAAAAGAAAATGAACAGATGATTAGCTTTCTGCAAGTTTTTTTGTCCACTGTTAGTCCATTCACTTCCTTCTTGTAGAATCCGGGTCAGTGTTTTAAATGTTTAAAGTTGTGATGGAAAGGGATACCAAAATGTCATTTAAAGGGTATTTACGCAGATGGCAGTATGCTATAATTCTGTGAAAGGAGAAAAAGGCCCAGGGAGATAGAGTAAAGGTATAGCGGTTAAGTAGAGACAAGTGCCTGGTTCTCCAGGGGCCACCTTCATCGAGATTTGATACTTGGTCTACCCATAAGTGGTGGTCAGGGTTCTTTTGCCAGAATTCTTACTTGTTTTTCATTTTATCCTGGTACGATTTGGCTAAGGATCCCTAAGGATTTCTCTTTAATTTAGAGTTTGCAGTTTTTTCACTAGCGCTTAATCAATCAATCAATCAATCAATCAATCAATTGTATTTTGAGCGCTTACTGTGTGCAGAGCACTGTACTAGGTGCTTGGGAAGTACAAGTTGGCAACATATAGATACAGTCCCTACCCAACAGTGGGCTCACAGTCTTCTGCACACAGTAAGTGCTTCATAAATACTATTACTGCTTCTACGAAGCACCATTTCAAAAAGAACCTGGTCCACAGTGAGTTCTTTTACTTCTTCCTATAAACCTCTACTGTTTCCTTTTCCCCGGAACTGTGTGATTTCCCCCCTTCCCCTTCAAGGCGCATATGGGGAGAGTTGTGTGGCAATGAATCCGTGATGGGGAGAGTTCAGGGGGTTTCTTCTGGTATCACTCTGCTCTTGGACAACTAGCAGAATGAAATGACCTACAACGTGGACATTTCCTAGCAAACCAAAGTCTGGCAGCCAGGAAATTCTTTCCCCAAAGCCTAGACCTGCAGGCAGTACTCAGCAAGGAGCTGCCAGTAGCACAACCTCCCCTCAGCAGCTGCATATCTTCCCTCCCGTGTACAGTCATCCTCACACTCCCTGGCATTATTGCTAAAATTAGAGATGTTGGAAAGCTGTAATTATGGCCAAGAAAAATAAATTCCCAGAAAAGACCATGTTTAACAAGCCCAGTTCTTGAAATTCCTGTCCAAATTTTCCCCAACCTATGTTTTCTTAAACTTCTAGGCCACTTTCAGGAGAGCGGTAACTTATTCACACTATTAGGGCAGTGTTTAGTACATCATAGAAGTGTGCGCAGTGCTTGCTGCAGTGGAGGACTAAGCAGTCCTCTGGGGGCCTCAAACAGTTAGGTACGTTAGAAGAAGCAGTAACTACTTTTAAGGGAGGGATTCAAAACACAAGGAAAATTGGGCTCCGTGCCACAAACTCCAATCTACGGGGCTGCCAAATGAGAGGGCCGCAGCAGGCTGCCCGGAGTCCCAGCAGGAACGGGCAGCCTGTTCCCAGCTCGTTTCTAGGAAGTATCAATAAATACGATTGATGATGATGGTGATGATGAAGGGAGAGGTGGCGAAAGAACTGGGGAGCAGAGGACCCAGAGAGGAGGAGAAGGGCAAACAAGACGGAATGGGAAAAGGTGGTTCTGGGAGGGACAGAGAGGGGAGAGAGAATAATAATAGTGGTATTTGTTAAAATGATGGTATTTGTTAAGTGCTTACTATGTGTCAAGCCCTGTTCTAAGCGCTGGGATATATATGTACATATGTATATATGTTTGTACATATTTATTACTCTATTTATTTATTTTACTTGTACATGTCTATTCTATTTATTTTATTTTGCTAGTATGTTTGGTTTTGTTCTCTGTCTCCCCCTTTTAGACTGTGAGCCCACTGTTGGGTAGGGACTGTCTCTATATATTGCCAACTTGGACTTCCCAAGCTCTTAGTCCTGTGCTCTGCACACAGTAAGCGCTCAATAAATACGATCGATGATGATGATGGGGTACATACAGAAACAGAGAAGAAGCAGTATGGCTCAGTGGAAAGAGCACGGGCATTGGAGTCAGAGCTCACGGGTTCAAATCCCCGCTCTGCCAAATAGCTGTGTGACTTTGGGCAAGTCACTTAACTTCTCTGTGCCTCAGTCACCTCATCTGTAAAATGGGGATTAAAACTGTGAGCCCCCCTGTGGGACAACCTGATCACTTTGTAACCTCCTCAGTTCTTAGAACAGTGCTTTGCACATAGTAAGTGCTTAACAAATATCATTATTATTATTATTACTATTACAGGCTGATCAGGTTGGACACAGTCCCTGTTCCACACGGGGCTCACAGTCAATCTCCATTTTACAGATGAGGTAACTGAGGACCAGACAAGTGAAGTGACTTGCCCAAGGTCTCCCAGTAGACAAGTGGCAGAGCTGGGATTAGAACCCAGTCTTTCTGACCTCCAGGCCCATACTCTATCCACTAGGCACACTGCTACTTCAGAAAAAAATCCTTTATGCCACTTCACACGTTCACCTCCCATCCTTACCAATTCCAACTCCTCATTCCTGCTGTTCCATCCCTCTGCTCCACTGGGCCACTGGCAGTGCTTAGGAATACCAGGCATTAAGGCACATGGGACAGCACATGTGTTAGGTCAAGCAAGCAGGGTGACCTCACATGTGCCATTTTGTGGACTTTCACTCTGTTTGCCTGAACCTAGAGCATTTCTCCAGGGGTATCCTGACCTCCTTACCTGCTCCAGGGCCTCTCTGTCTTCTTCCCTGGCCTGTGTGAATACGAATGCCGGGTCTGAGCTGTGGAACTTGGCGGCAGAAGCTGAGGAGGAGGGGGGCCAGGCATTGAAAGTAAAAATACCAGACATAAAGACGTCCAGCGCTCAGTCTCCATAAGTCAGCCGCCAAGTGAACTGAAAATCAAACTGTCTGGAAATAAAAACAGACAACTGGCTACATACAACTAGCTGTCCGGTCCTTGGCCTGGTGGCAAGAGCATGAGCTTGGGAGTTAGAGGACGTGGGTTCTAATCCGGGCTCTGCCACTGCTCTGCTGTGTGACCTTGGCCAAGTCACTTAACTTCTCTATGCCTCCGTTACCTCAATTGTAAAATGGGGATTAAGACTGCGAATCCCATGTGGGACAACCTGATTACCTTGTATTCACTCCAGCACTTAGAACAGTGCTTGGCACATAGTAAGCGTTTAAATACCATAATTGCTATTATCGTTAACAAGAGGTGGAAGGATGGAGGAGAAGAAGGAAAAAGAAAAAGGAAAGAACTTGATAAGAGGAAGAATCCCAGTGTTGCACCAATTCAAAAAAAAAAAACAGCAGAATGAATGGAAAACGGTTGTTTGGTTCTCCCCGTTTGCCAGAACTGGAGCTGGAGTGGCACAGACCAAGGGAAAGCAGCCTTGTTTTTTAGAGCTGGTTCCACTAGTGAGTACAAGCACCATTCTCCCTTCCCCATCACTCTCATCACTTCCTAAGGGTTCCTTCACCTCTGACCGCAAATGTGCTAATGTCTCTCTTACACTTACAAAAAGAAAATTCTACATCTCACTTCACCCTCCAGTTTTTTTCCCCATGCCCCTCCCGGTTCCCTACTCCTCCAATGAGTCTTATACACCAGCTGTCTCCACTTACTCTCCTCCAACTGATATTACTCTACGATCTGGTTTACAGTCCGTTCACGACACTGAGAACTCAGTCTCCAAGGTCAGCAATGACTTCTTCCTTGCCAAATCTAATGGACTCTATTCTATTTTAATCCTTTTTGATCACTCCATCCTAATCCTCCTCTACCTTCCAACCCACCTTTGACACTATGGAACACTCCCTTTTCTTGGAAATGCCATCAAATCTTGGCTTTACTGACATAAATGTCGCTTCGTTCTTCTCTTATCTCTGCACATCTCCCCACTCTACAGAAGCCTTCCATGGATAACCGTACCTCCCTGCATCAAGAAGAAACCCCTGACTATCGGCTTCACTCCATTATCTATCTCCCTCTTACTTATCCACTCTGTTTTCCCACTTCACCCAAGCTCCTAACCTCTGTTCCTCTCAAGTTATCTTATTCACTAAGCCTCTTTCTCATGTCTCCCATCCCCAACTCCTAGGCCACACACCCTTCCTCTATCAAATCCCCCAGCCCACATCTCTCCCCATCTCCAAACTCTTCTGATATTACATATCCTTCAGGAGCCTTTCCTGATTAATTTTTCTTCTTAGATCCCCGGTTTTAAGACCATTTTTCCCCAGCTTCCGCTCCCTTCCACTTCATCTGTCTGTGACCTTTGGGCATTGACTATTTGTCCCACCCTCAACCCCACAGCTCTTATGTACATATCTTTAAATTATTTATGTATATTAATGTCTCTCTCCCCCCTAGACTGTAAACTGGTTGTGTGCCTGCCAACTCTGTTGCACTGTAATCTCCTAAGCGCTTAGTACAGTGCTCTGCACATAGTAAGTGCTCAATAAATACTATTGATGATGAAGGTAATATCCTCCCTAACATCAACCAACACTTCTGTGCTGACGTGGCTTAGTGGCAAGAGCACGGGCTTGGGAGTCAGAGGACGTGGGTTCTAATCCCAGCTCCACCACTTGTCTGTTGTGTGACCTTGGGCAAGTCACGTAACTTCTCTGTGCCTCAGTTGCCTCATCTGTAAAATGGGGATAAAGACTGTGAGACCCACGTGGGACAACTCAATTACTCTGTATCTACTCCAGCACTTAGAACAGTGCTTGGCACATAGTAAGTGCTTAACAAATACCATAATTATTATTTTTACTAAGCAATTATACACTCACACCCACTTCAATGTGTATTCATATCCTACCTTTCTATTTAAGCATTTACTCATCCATATATCCATTTTTCTTTACCTATAACTGCTTCTGGGTCAGTTGTCCCAGCTAGTTTGTAAACTCCTGCAAGAAAGGGATTGTGCATTCCATCTCCCAAGTGCTTAGTAGAGAAGATGCCCAATCCATCAGTGTTATTTACTGTGTGCAGAGCATTGTATTAAGTGCTTGGGATCCCTGACCACAAGGAGCTTACAATCCAGTGGGGAATACAGATAATAACTGACAGATATGGAAAGCAACAGAGTTTAAGGAAATGTACGTAAGCGTAAGGGGGTGGGGGTGGGGGTGATGAATATGGATGCAAGTGCAAAGGCGATGCAGAAGGTGTGGGAGACAATAGGGTGGGAAGATGAGAGTTAGGGAAGGCTTCCCCGAAGGAGACTGATTTTAGTAGTGCTTTAAAGAGTGGTGGTCTGTCAGATGTCTGCTTTGTGACCTTGGGCAAGTGATTGGGCATTCCTGGACTGGAATTCCCTCCCTTCACACATCGGCCAAGCTAGCTGTCTTCCTCCCTTCAAAGCCCTACTGAGAGCTCACCTCCTCCAAGAAGCCTTCCACAGACTGAGCCCCCTTTTTCTCCTCCTCCCCACTCCCCCACCATACCTCCTTCCCCTCCCCACAGCACCTGTATATGTTTGTACAGATTTATTACTCTATTTTACTTGTACATATTTACTATTCTATTTATTTTGTTAATGATGTGCATAGAGAAGCAGCGTGGCTCAGTGGAAAGAGCCGGGGCTTTGGAGTCAGAGGTCATGGGTTTGAATCCCAGCTCTGCCAATTGTCAGCTGTGTGACTTTGGGCAAGTCACTTAACTTCTCTGTGCCTCAGTTCCCTCATCTGTAAAATGGGGATTAAGATTGTGAGCCCCCTGTGGGACAACCTGATCACCTTGTAACCTCCCCAGTGCTTAGAACAGTGCTTTGCACATAGTAAGCACTTAATAAATCCCATCTAGCTTTATTTCTATTTCTTCTGACAACTTGACACCTGTCAACATGTTTTGATTTGTTGTCTGTCTCCCCCTTCTAGACTGTGAGCCCGTTGTTGGATAGGGACCGTCTCTATATGTTGCCTATTTGTACTTCCCAAGCGCTTAGTACAGTGCTTTGCACACAGTAAGTGCTCAATAAATACAATTGAATGGATGAATGAATGATTTGACCTCCCTGGGCCTCAGTTACCTCAACTGTAAAATGTAAAACTGTAAATTGAGACTGTGAGCTCCATGTTGGACAGAGACTGTGTCCAACCTAATCTGCTTGTATCTCACCCAGTGCTTAGTACAGTACTTGGCACATAGAAAGTGCTTAACGAATGCCATAACTATTGTTACTATTATTATTATGATATGAAGGGGGAGAGAGTTCCAGGCAAGAGGAAGGGTGTGAGCAAGGGTTCCTTGGCAAGAGATAAAAACCGAGGCACAGATTACCTCCAGGCTCTAAGTGAGAATGTGGTGCACCATTTTAAAACCAGATTCGTCTCCAGATTCGTCTCCGGGAGCTGGGCCTGTGGGGAGGGAAAGTGCCCATGTTCCTCAGAGGTGTCAGTGGTAGAGTTATCTGATTTGGCCAATATATGGCAGCCAAAAACCCTCTTAACAATCAATCAATCAATCAATCGTATTTATTGAGCGCTTACTATGTGCAGAGCACTGTACTAAGCGCTTGGGAAGTACAAATTGGCAACACATAGAGACAGTCCCTACCCAACAGTGGGCTCACAGTCTAAAAGGGGGAGACAGAGAACAGAACCAAACATACCAACAAAATAAAATAAATAGGATAGAAATGTACAAGTAAAATAAATAAATAAATAAATAAATAGAGTAATAAATATGTAATTAACAGGAATCGTTTTTACTGATCGGGCCTGAAGGGACCCGAAGCCACTTCTTTAGCTCACTTATTAAATGCTCACGATGAGAACTGAGTTGTCATCATACATTGGCCCTCTGAATTTATTTAATGCTTCCAATGAGAACTGAGTTGTCATCATACACTGGCCCTCTCTGTGGTTCTTTTTCTCCAAACATAGCCACCAGTGGTGATTTCTCTTAGTTTACAGGTAACCTATCATAACTTCAGTTTTTTTTCAAATGGAAGTCATTCAGATAACACAAAATCCCCCAAAATGTGTATTTCTCAAGAGGCAGCACTGAGAGATGGCCTGTTCTGTGCTGGCATATGGGTTTTGTGGTCTAACTTAGAAAAATGCGTCTGAAGAATCCCAATTGAATGTGTAAACATTAACTAGCACCAGCCTCTGATTCACCTGTGCTGCCTTTCCCATCCCGAGGCCCGAGGATAGTGTCCCCTACATAGAAGCCGATTGGGACCTAGTGTTACTGTTGAGGAAATGGGAGGGTTGGACGGGGCTGAATGCTTCTTCTGAATGAATTACACTGAATGCTTCTTCTGTTCGTTGAGATCTCCCTCGGTAATCAAAAACAGTACAAATAAAATGACTTTCCCCTATAGGGTTCATAATGCCATACTGATTTTTATCTTAAAGTAAAACTTCCCAAGGTGGTGGGGGAGGTGGAAAACCTGTGTAGTCTTCTGTCTTGAAGACCCTGGGAGGTGATTTTATTGCTTTATTTGTATGCCTCCTTTCCTCTAATTCAACAAAGCATATTCGTATTCCAAAAGGACAGTGCTGAGTCTGACAACAGCAGTCTTGATATTAATCCAGTCTATCGTGTCGCTTCTCTAATTTTCTTTTTCCCCCAGAGTGAAATAAGCTCATGGGAGGAGATAATGAGGTCAGCCCCATCTAGCTTACTTTTTTTTTCTTAAGGTACATAAGACACTGAAGGGATTTCATCATTTTCAGCTTTGCGGAGTGAGAAGAGAGAAAAGAAGCGAAAGCTCTTTACATTGTTTTGATGGTTTTGTGGGAGGCAGTCGGGAGAAGAGGGGTATTTTCCTGAGCGCTTAGTACAGTGCTCTGCACACAGTATGAGCTCAATAAATACGATTGAACAAATGAATGATCCCAAATTGCTAATGATCTCGGGTGGGGGCGGCAGGGGTCTTTTCATCCCCACTGGGAAACTCTCAGTTGTAAGACCTGCCAACTGTGTTGTATTCTCCCAAGCCCTTCGTATGGTGCTCTGTATATAGTAAGCACTCAGTAAATACCAATGATTGATTCAGCGGTGTATAAATCTTGTCAGGGATCTGGGGTGAGCAAGGCCGAGCCCAGAAAGCCTGATGAGCAAGAGCTCACAGCTCACAGCCCAGGACCATCACCCACGAAGAGCGGGCACCTCCGGTAGGAAGTTGTTTTTTTGTTTTTTTGTTTTTTTTTAATGGCATTTATTAAGCGCTTACTACATGCAAAGCACTGTTCTAAGCGCTGGGGAGGATACAAGGTGATCAGGTTGGCCCACGGGGGGCTCACAGTCTTAATCCCCATTTTCCAGATGAGGTAACTGAGGCCCAGAGAAGTTAAGTGACTTGCCCAAAGTCACACAGCTGGCAATTGGTGGAGCTGGAATTTGAACCCATGACCTCTGACTCCAAAGCCTCTTTCCACTGAGCCACGCTGCTTCTCAGGAGAATTACAATTTGCTGAGTATTGGGAGCTTGTCCTTGCAAATTTCACCGCCACTACTGCTGTCGATCGGTTGTAATTATACTTGGTGAGACTGGCATTTTCAGTTGACTTGTTTTCTCCACTTTCTGATGACATGAAAGTTCATTAAATGTGGAGATTTGGGTGGCTATTGGGAAGTTTTCATGTTTACTTTTTAGTAATTTGCATATCTTTAAATCGGTTCATTCATTCAATCATATTCATTGAGCGCTTACTGTATGCAGAGCACTGTACTAAGCGCTTGGGAAGTACAAGTCGGCAACATATAGAGACGGTCCCTACCCAGAGCTGGAGGTTATCTGTATGGCAGAACTATGACAGAACTGTCTCTCTTTCTTAACCTCTGGAAACTTACCCAAGTGTTACTAATAAGACAGGTAATTTTAGTGTTAGCAGTTGAATCCTACCTGCAAATTCCAGCACACTGAAATCCTCACTCTCTTGTTTGAAGTCCTTAATCTTGCTTCCCCCCTCCTGAAAAGGGTAAATATTTGTTTGTAAGGTCCTCGTGAAGCATGAAGGAAGGAATATTTGGACATTCTGAAGTATTCAGTCACATCAGCGGTGACTTTCCACCCTACCTCTTTTTATTCATGTCCAAATAGAGACACTTCACAATTTTAGGGCTTGGTTGCTAGTAGATTGAAGGCATAGTACCCCTAACTGGATGAGGAAGAGCTGCAGGCTGTGTGGTGAGTGTAATCTTAGCTTCCTCAATTGAGTGAATGTTTTGGCTCTTTGCAGGAGTAGCTTTCAGTGATATTGGAGGTGTTGATTTTAATCTAAAAAGCCCTTTTCAGTTACCTTAGAGACAGCCTCTTTCCAAAGGCATTCTCACAACAGCGGAGAAACTCTTGAGAACATAAGAACTTTAAAGAAATTTGAGACAGGCATTTTCCATAGAGGGCCCTCGGGTTTGTTTTGGAGTGGAGAAGGGAAGAGGGTTAGTTAAACTGAATGGGGAAGAGTGTTAAATCCAGCTGTGAGGGGGAGGGGGTTGGGGTGAGAGGGCAGAAATAGCAATTTACTCCTTCCCTGCTAAGCAGCGTGGCCTAGTATAAAGAGTACAGGCGTGGGAGTCAGAGGATCTGGGTTCTAATTCCAGCTCTACCACTTATCTGCTGTGTGACCTTGGGCAAATCACTTAACTTTTCTGGGCCTCAGTTACTTCATTTGTACAATGGGGATTAATCAATCAATCAATCAATCGTATTTATTGAGCGCTTACTATGTGCAGAGCACTGTACTAAGCGCTTGGGAAGTACAAATTGGCATCACATAGAGACAGTCCCTACCCAACAGTGGGCTCACAGTCTAAAAGGGGGAGACAGAGAACAGAACCAAACATACCAACAAAATAAAATAAGTAGGATAGAAATGTACAAGTAAAATAAATAAATAAATAAATAATTAGAGTAATAAATATGTACAACCATATATACATATATACAGGTGCTGTGGGGAAGGGAAGGAGGAAGACGGGGGGGATGGAGAGGGGGACGAGGGGGAGAGGAAAGAAGGGGCTCAGTCTGGGAAGGCCTCCTGGAGGAGGTGAGCTCTCAGCAGGGCCTTGAAGGGAGGAAGAGAGCTAGCTTGGCGGATGGGCAGAGGGAGGGCATTCCAGGCCCGGGGGATGACGTGGGCCGGGGGTCGATGGCGGGACAGGCGAGAGCGAGGCACGGTGAGGAGATTAGTGGTGGAGGAGCGGAGGGTGCGGGCTGGGCAGTAGAAGGAGAGAAGGGAGGTGAGGTAGGAGGGGGCGAGGTGATGGACAGCCTTGAAGCCCAGGGTGAGGAGTTTCTGCCTGGTGCGCAAACTGATTAAAACTGTGAGCCCCATGTGGGACAGAGACTGTGTCCAACCCGATTATCTTGTATCTACCCCAGTGCTTAGTACAGTGCCTGGCACATAGCAAGTGCTTAGCAAATTACCATTAGAAAAAATCTAGAGAGTCACGTGAGGCTTTTCAGCAGAAGGCATTCCATGCTGCTCTTTATTAATATTCTGATTTTTACTAGGGTACATTCTGTACCCTCCCACTCCTTCCCATACTACTAATCTCTGCCCCTGCTCAGACAACTTGTTGAGCTAAGGAAGACGGTGGGCAGAACCTTACACAATGACTCCCCTTTACTCCCCACTGGCTCAGTTCACTTCCTGGTTGGTCCAAGAAGGCCTCATTCACCTTCATAGGGTGAGTCAGAGCCAGGTATACAGGAAAGTTGAGCCATTCGCTGTACCCCAGATACCATGATAACCATACCCAGTGGCTATTGTGATGAATGTCACTTTAACAAATCTGAAAAGTAAACTCCTTATTAATCAACCGCTTTTGGAGGGAGGGGATGGATCTCTCTCTTAGTCTACCTTATTCTTCACATTTCCATTTCTGGCACTCTCCATTTGGGCTTTCGAGCATGACGTTACAGATCGGTTGGATGGCTGGGAACAGTACTAGGAGGTTTTTGTGTGCGTTCCACCTGCATTCAGTGGCAGGTGACTCCGTGTTCCATTTTTACAAATAAGAGTAATAAATACGTACAAACATATATACATATATACAGGTGCTGTGGGGAGGGGAAGGTGGTAAGGCGGGGGGATGGGGAGGGGAAAGAGGGGCAGAGGAAGGAAGGGGCTCAGTCTGGGAAGGCCTCCTGGAGAAGGTGAGCTCTCAGTAGGGCTTTGAAGGGAGGAAGAGAGCTAGTTTGGCGGATGTGTGGAGGGAGGGCATTTCAGGCCAGGGGGAGGACAAGGGCTGGGGGTCGACGGCGGGACAGGCGAGACTATATCTTCTAGACTGTGAGCCCACTGTTGGGTAGGGACTGTCTCTATATGTTGCCAACTTGTACTTCCCAAGCGCTTATGATTGAAATAATGAACGTATTTATTACTCTATTTTATTTGTCCATATTTATTCTATTTATTTTATTTTGTTAATATGTTTGGTTGTCCGTCTCCCCCTTCTAGACTGTGAGCCCGCTGTTGGGTAGGGACCGTCTCTGTATGTTGCCAACCTGTACTTCCCAAGCGCTTAGTCCAGTGCTCTGCACACAGTAAGCGCTCAGTAAATACGATTGAATGAATGAACGTATTTATTACTCTGTACATATCTATTCTATTCATTTTATTTTGTTAGTATGTTTGGTTTTGTTGTCCGTCTCCCCCTTCTAGACTGTGAGCCCGCTGTTGGGTAGGGACCGTCTCTAGATGTTGCCAACTTGGACTTCCCAAGCGCTTAGTCCAGTGCTCTGCACACGGGAAGCGCTCAATAAATACGATTGAATGGATGAACGTTTTTATTACTCTATTTATTTTACTTGTATATATTTATTCTATTTATTTTATTTTGTTAATATGTTTGGTTTTGTTGTCCGTCTCCCCCTTCTAGACTATGTGAGCCCACTGTTGGGTAGGGACCGTCTCTAGATGTTGCCAACTTGGGCTTCCCAAGCACTTAGTACAGTGCTCTGCACGCGGGAAGCGCTCAATAAATGCGATTGAATGAATGAACGTATTTATTACTTTGTCCGTATTTATTCTATTTATTTTATTTTGTTAATATGTTTGGTTTTGTTGTCCGTCTCCCCCTCCTAGACTGTGAGCCCACTGTTGGGTAGGGACCGTCTCTAGATGTTGCCAACTGGGACTTCCCAAGCGCTTAGTACAGTACTCTGCACACGGGAAGCGCTCAATAAATACGATTGAATGGATGAACGTTTTTATTACTCTATTTATTTTACTTGTATATATTTATTCTATTTATTTTATTTTGTTAATATGTTTGGTTTTGTTGTCCGTCTCCCCCTTCTAGACTGTGTGAGCCCACTGTTGGGTAGGGACCGTCTCTAGATGTTGCCAACTGGGACTTCCCAAGCGCTTAGTACAGTGCTCTGCACGCGGGAAGCGCTCAATAAATCATCATCATCATCATCATCAATCGTATTTATTGAGCGCTTACTATGTGCAGAGCACTGTACTAAGCGCTTGGGAAGTCCCAGTTGGCAACATCTAGAGACAGTCCCTACCCAACAGTGGGCTCACAGTCTAGAAGGGGGAGACAGAGAACAAAACCAAACATATCATCATCATCAATCGTATTTATTGAGCGCTTACTATGTGCAGAGCACTGTACTAAGCGCTTGGGAAGTACAAATTGGCAACATAGAGAGACAGTCCCTACCCAACAGTGGGCTCACAGTCTAAAAGGGGGAGACAGAGAACAAAACCAAACATATCATCATCATCATCATCAATCGTATTTATCGAGCGCTTACTATGTGCAGAGCACTGTACTAAGCGCTTGGGAAGTACAAATTGGCAACATAGAGAGACAGTCCCTACCCAACAGTGGGCTCACAGTCTAAAAGGGGGAGACAGAGAACAAAACCAAACACATACTAACAAAATAAAATAAATAGAATAGATATGTACAAATAAAATAGAGTACTAAATCTGTACAAACATATATCCATATATACAGGTGCTGTGGGGAAGGGAAGGAGGTAAGATGGGGGGGGATGGAGAGGGGGACGAGGGGGAGAGGAAGGAAGGGGCCCAGTCTGGGAAGGAATGAATGAATGAATGAATGAAGGGCCCTGGTGACGCGCATCTTGGCAACGGCCCCCTGGAGCCCTCCAGATTGACTCGGGTGGGGACCAATAGGAGGCAAGGATCCGGCGCCGCCGTCTCGCGTCAGCCAATGAGCGCAGAGAGGGCGGGACAATCAGCATCAACAGTATTTATTGAGCGCTTACTGGGTGCAGAGCACTGGACTAAGCGCTTGGGAAGGACAAGTTGGCAACATATAGACACAATCCCTACCCAATCAGTGCGGGGGGGTGCTGTATTAACACCTCCCTCCCTCCCCCAGGATGGGGCGGTGCTTTCGCTCGCCCTCACTACCCTTCCCAGCCCAACCAACCGGTGCCTCCTCCCTCCTTCTTAAACGCTCCCAACTCATTCAGTAATAATAATAATAGCATTTATTAAGCGCTTACCATGTGCAAAGCACTGATCTAAGCATGGGGAGGTTACAAGGTGAACAGGTTGTCCCACATGGGGCTCACAGTCTTCATCCCCATTTTCCAGATGAGGGAACTGAGGCCTAGACTGAGCCCCTTCCTTCCTCTCCCCCTCGTCCCCCTCTCCATCCCCCCCATCTTACCTCCTTCCCTTCCCCACAGCACCTGTATATATGTATATATGTTTGTACATATTTATTACTCTATTTTACTTGTACCTATTTATTCTATTTATTTTATTTTGTTAATATGTTTGGTTTTGTTGTCTGTCTCCCCCTTCTAGACTAGAAGACTTCCCCTCCTCCTTCCCCTCCCCACAGCACATGTATATATGTTTGTACATATTTATTACTCTATTTATTTTACTTGTACATATTTATTCTATTTATTTTATTTTGTTAATCTGTTCGGTTTTGTTGTCTGTCTCCCCCTTCTAGACTAGAAGGCTTCCCCTCCTCCTTCCCTTCCCCACAGCACCTGTATATATGTATATATGTTTGTACATATTTATTACTCTATTTTACTTGTACATATTTATTCTATTTATTTTATTTTGTTCATATGTTTGGTTTTGTTGTCTGTCTCCCCCTTCTAGACTAGAAGACTTCCCCTCCTCCTTCCCCTCCCCACAGCACATGTATATGTTTGTACATATTTATTACTCTGTTTTACTTGTACATATTTATTCTATTTATTTTATTTTGTTAAAATGTTTTGTTTTGTTGTCTGTCTCCCCCTTCTAGACGACTTCCCCTCCCCACAGCACATGTATATATGTTTGTACATATTTATTACTCTATTTTACTTGTACATATGTATTCTATTTAGTTTATTTTGTTAATATGTTTTGTTGTCTGGCTCCCCCTTCTAGACTGTGAGCCCGCTGTTGGGTAGGGACCGTCTCTGTATGTTGCCAACTTGGACTTCCCAAGCGCTTAGTACAGTGCTCCGCACACAGTAAGTGCTCAATAAAGACGATTGAATGAAAATGGATGAATGTGTTGCCAATTTGTACTTCCCAAGTGCTTAGTACAGTGCTCTGCACATAGTAAGCGCTCAATAAATACGATTGATTGATTGATTGATTATGGGCCGTGGGGGCTGAGGAGGAGGAGGACAATGTGGCGCCGCGATTTGGAGTTGGCCCTTACACCCTCTGTCCCTCGGCCCGACTGCTGCAGAAACTGGGGAGCCGGGCCTGCGCCCAACCCGAACCGAAAGCCCCCTGGTTTATCGGAGAAGGATAAAATAGCTTCCTCACCTCATCATCATCATCATCATCAATCGTATTTATTGAGCGCTTACTATGTGCAGAGCACTGTACTAAGCGCTTGGGAAGTACAAATTGGCAACACATAGAGACAGTCCCTACCCAACAGTGGGCTCACAGTCTAAAAGGGGGAGACAGAGAACAAAACCAAACATACCAACAAAATAAAATAAATAGGATAGATATGTACAAGTAAATAAATAAATAGAGTAATAAATATGTACAACCATAATAAATATGGTTATTTTGCTCCATCACCTTGCTCCATCACCTCTAGTTTCAGGCACCGATAATAAACACCTATCATTATGTGCCACCAGCCGGCCTAGGTGGAGGATAATCGCTTGGACACGCACCCTGATCCACCTGGGGCTCTAAATCTGAGGGAGGAGAGCATTATTTTATCCCCATTTTACAAATGAGGACGTTGAGGCATAATGAGGTTAAATGACCCACCCAAGGTCACAGCCATCAGATGGTTGAAATAATAATAATGGTATTTGTTAGGCGCTTACTATGCGCCAAGCACTGTTCTAAGTGCTGGGGAGGTTACGGGGTGATCAGGTTGTCCCACGGTGGGGGGACTCGCAGTTTTAATCCCCATTTTACAGATGAGGTAACCGAGGCACAGAGAAGTGAAGTGACCTGCCCAAAGTCACACAGCTGAGATTTGAACCCATGACCTGTGACTCCAAATCCCGTGCTCTTTCCCCTGAGCCACGCTGCTAGAACAGAGGTTTCCCCATTCCTGGGCTTTTTCACCAAGCCATTCTGTTAGCCATATATTCAGCATAAACAGAGTCTCATATCTAAAGGGTATAGCAATAAATCATATTTTTAATGCTTATGTGCAGAGCACTAAGTGCTTGGGGGAGTACAACAGTTATTTTGTTGCAGTTACTGAGTGCTTACTATGTGCAGGGCACTGTACTAAGCATTTGGAAAGTACAATTCAGCAACAAGCAGAGATAATCCCTGCTCACAGTCTAGAAGGGGGGAGACTTCATATTTATGTACATATTTATTACTCTATTTTCCTTGTACATATCTATTCTATTTATTTCATTTTGTTGATATGTTTGGTTCTTTTAGACTGTGAGCCCACTGTTGGGTAGGTACTGTCTCTATATGTTGCCAACTTGTACTTCCCAAACGCTTAGTACAGTGCTCTGCACACAGTAAGCGCTCAATAAATACGATTGATTGATTGATTTGTTCTCTGTCTCCCCCTTCTAGACTGTGAGCCCACTGTTGGGTAGGGACTGACTCTATATGTTGCCAACTTGTACTTCCCAAGCGCTTAGTACAGTGCTCTGCACACAGTAAGCGCTCAATAAATACGATTGATTGATTGATTGAGACAGGCGTCAAAACAAGTAAACAGGCCGCAATAGCATCAATCTAAATAGAATTATAGATACATATATACACAGCGAAAGAAGTAAACAGGTGTTAAACAGAATTATAGATATGTACATATATACACATGTGCTGTGGGGAAGGGGGTAGAGCAAAGGGAGCGAATCAGGGCGATGGGGAGGGGGAGCTGAGGGAAAGGGGGGCTTGGGCCGGGAAGGCTTCCTGGAGGAGGTGAGCTTTCAGTAGGGCTTTGAAGGGGGGAAGTGTGATTGGCGGGTGTGAGGAGGGAGGGCATTCAATCAATCAATCAATCAATCAATCAAGCATTCCAGGCCAGAGGTAGGATGTGGACGAGGAGTCGATGGCAAGGCAGGCGAGAACGTGGCATGGTGAGAAGGTTAGCGGCAGAAAAGCAGCATGGGTCAATGGAAAGAGCACGGGCTTTGGAGTCAGAGGTCATGGGTTCAAATCCCAACTCTGCCAACTGTCAGCTGTGTGACTTTGGGCAAGTCACAACTTCTCTGTGCTCAGTTACCTCATCTGTAAAACGGGGGTGAAGACTGCAAGCCCCCCGTGGGACAACCTGATCACCTTGTAACCTCCCCAGCGCTTAGAACAGTGGTTTGCACGTAGTAAGTGCTTAATAAATGCCATCATCATTATTATTAGAGGAGTGGAGTGTGCAGGCTGGGATGTAGAACAGAGTTGGTAGAGGTGTTTCCTGCCTACAGTGAGCTGACAGTCTAGAGGGGGAGACCGACAATGTAAATAGATAAATAGAGCTTCAAGTAGGGTAATAAGATCAAAACTTAGAGTTTACTCAAACCCTATTACAACGCGGATGAATTGTGTTTATAGTGAGGCTCGTAGCTCTGAGCAGGCCCTTTTCGGTTTCTTCTCATCTATTCGCGAAGCCTAGTATTATTTCTTCAGATATCATAACACTGCCCAGATATCCTCTTTGTCCTTATGTTGTTTGCTTGAGTGTTTTTTTTTAACAAAGGCATTCTAGTATCAGTGTTTATAAAATAAAAGTTACCGAAAGCCATAGAAAAGAGCATTGGTGTCAGGCAAAGTATGTCGGTTTATTTCATGTTGTTGGTGCTGTGGAGTGAAATAGGAATGATGGTATCTGTTAAGTGCCCCCCATGTGCGAGGTACTGTACTAAGCGCTGGGGTGGTTACAAGCAAATCAGGTTGGACACAGTCCCCGTCCCATGAGAAGCGGCGTGGCTCAGTGGAAAGAGCCCGGGCTTTGGAGTCAGAGGTCATGGGTTCAAATCCTGGTTCCGCCAATTGCCAGCTGTGTGACTTTGGGCAAGTCACTTCACTTCTCTGTGCCTCAGTTCCCTCATCTGTAAAATAGGGATTAAGACTGTGAGCCCCCCCATGGGACAACCTGATCGCCCTGTAAACCTCCCCAGTGCTTAGAACAGTGCTTTGCATATAGTAAGCGCTTAATAAATGCCATTATTATTATTATTATTATTATTATTATTATTATTATTATTATGTGGGGCTCACAGTCTCAATCCCCATTTTAAAGATGAGGTAACTGAGGCCCCGGGAAGTGAAGTGACTTCCTTAAGGTCACACAAGCAGACAATTACCTTCTTACTCCTAGGCTTGTGCTCTATCCATTATGCCATGCTGCTTCTCTAGGAAGGCAATAGGAACCCAGGTAAACCCTGATAGATATATATCCTTGGGTTTTTAGATGGAGCTCAAAATTTCAATAGGCCATTTACCAAAAGAGCAATGGAACTGAACACTAGTGAGAAATTATCTGGCAAAATGATGGGGTGGAGGCTGTTAGAAGGTTTCATTTTACTTATTGTGCTGGTGTAGATTTAGGAATGTTAACATCTTGTTCCCATGGAGTTGAAAATGTAATTTTAATTGTTTCTACATAGACTATTAACTACCAAAGATCTTGGGGAAAATACTTGAACAGATTTTTACCCTTTTTTTAACAGAGAAATATATTACTAATTACACTATTATTAGTATTATGCCCATAAATTTTAAAAAAAGTTAACATGTGGTTCCTCATAGCCATCTGTAATTTGTAAAGACACCACCCTGTTAACCTGACTAATCAACTCCATTCTCCTTTCAATGCTGGTTAGTCAAATTTAATGACTAAGCACCGATTTTCCTTTTGATTAAGTCTGCTGTAAAACAGGCTCTTGGGTTCTGCTTTTTGTGCATTTACACATGTAAAAATAAAGTCATAAGGCGCTACGGTTAGGCTCCATTTTATAGTATGTGAAATTTCATTTCCTGATCATGAAAATCTCATGATTTCTTTTGAATGAAATTCTGTTATTTTCCTCACGGTAATGAAATTTCTATAGGCTCTTCAGTGATGTTTTAATGAAATATGTGTAATTAGTGTGTATATTTTAGAACACTGAATAGTTTCCATTAAAATCAATATTTGTAGCATTGAACTCTTGGTTGGGGTTTGGTGGGCAAACATTTTCTGAAAACACAATAGATTTTGGAGGGCCAAAAATGCAATTTTAACTCCTTCTTGGGTTCCTGAAATTCAAGCTCTGAATTAATGGCAGAATTCTAACCGGTGACTAGTGATAGATAGTAATTAAGCTCCCATCCACGTAATGAGAAAGTAAGCTCTTTAAAAAATAATGCTTTGTGCTTCCACTTAGCAAAAACCTGTCACTACTTATTTTGATTGGATTCCTCGTTGCTATTAGTGATTCTTGGGAAGGAATGTGAGCACACATATTTTACAGCACATTCAGTTCCCAAATGAAAAGAACAACTGAACACACTGAAATGTGGTCATTTTATAGTAGGCAGGATTAATGTAGCCAAATCGCAAACAAATGAGCAGCATTTGAAACATTGGAAGAGAAAATGTCAAGGATTACCTAGAGATGATTCGAAAACAATTTTTTAGATATCTAAGTCATCCTTGCTGCTGGAATAGGGTATGTCTCCAGGTAGGGAGACTGATTCTGTAATTGATTTAATATATAATAGTGAAATAACTATAACAGTTATTGGATCAATGTCATTGCCAAGTACAGCAAAAATGTTCTGTCCTTGCAAACTGGACCCCAGACTTTCAAAGCTAAAGAGGAAAATAGATCTACACCGGTTTTACAGTGGGCTGAAAACTCAACACATTTCCATTAGGGAGGTATTGTAAGATTTTAAAAAAGTAACAATTCCAGAGAAGCAGCGTGCCTTAGTGGCAAGGGCCCGGGCTGGGGACTCAGAGGTCGTGGGTTCTAATCCCGGCTCCGCCGCTTGTCAGCTCTGTGACCTTAGGCAAGTCACTTAATTTCTCTGTGCCTCAGTTCCCTCATCTGTAAAATGGGGATTAACACTGTGAGTCCCACGTGGGCCAACCTGATTACCTTGTGTCTCCCCCAGTGCCTAGAACAGTGCTTGGCACATAGCGCTTAACAAATACCAGCATTATTGTTATGTCACTTTATGCTGTCACCTTATTTGGCAGGGAAGGCTGGTATCTCTCTCCTAAGGAGTCTTCTCGACACTTTCCCGAGCTTCCACCCGGCAACCTGGGACCTGTCCGCTCACAAACGTGAGGTAAGGATGGCCTATTGGATCTTTGAAGGATCATTCTCGAGAACTTTCGTTCTCGCCTGTCCCGCCATCGACCCCCGGCCCACGTCATCCCCCGGGCCTGGAATGCCCTCCCTCTGCCCATCCGCCGAGCTAGCTCTCTTCCTCCCTTCAAGGCCCTATTGAGAGCTCACCTCCTCCAGGAGGCCTTCCCAGACTGAGCCCCTTCCTTCCTCTCCCCCTCGTCCCCCTCTCCATCCCCCCATCTTACCTCCTTCCCTACCCCACAACTCCTGTATCTATGTATATATGTTTGTACATATTTATTACTCTATTTATTTATTTATTTTACTTGTACATATCTATTCTATTTATTTTATTTTGTTAGTATGTTTGGTTTTGTTCTCTGTCTCCCCTTTTAGACTGTGAGCCCACTGTTGGGTAGGGACTGTCTCTATATATTGCCAATTTGTACTTCCCAAGAGCTTAGTACAGTGCTCTGCACATAGTAAGCGCTCAATAAATACGATTGATGATGATCACCAAGGCATCTTCACTGGGCCTCAGGCTTTACCCCAGACGGTTAATCTTCCAGGTCTCTGTCTGGCCGGAGGACCCCCATGAGGTGGCTGATGTTCTGGTGAGCCTTCACTGCAACCCCAGTCTTCATCCTTCCTCTCCCCCTCGTCCCCCTCTCCATCCCCCCATCTTACCTCCTTCCCTTCCCCACAGCACCTGTATATATGTATATATGTTTGTACATATTTATTACTCTATTTATTTATTTTACTTGTACATATCTATTCTATTTATTTTATTTCGTTAGTATGTTTGGTTTTGTTCTCTGTCTCCCGCTTTTAGACTGTGAGCCCACTGTTGGGTAGGGACTGTCTCTCTATGTTGCCAACTTGGACTTCCCAAATGCTTAGTACAGTGCTCTGCACACAGTAAGCGCTCAATAAATACGATTGATTGATTCATCCTCCATAATGCCAACAGGTCTCCCTCGGGCAGTATTGGTTGGGGTCAGTGATGCAAGGCCTTACGTCCAGGTGGTGCGGATTCAGGATGACAGGTGCAGAGACTCTGAAGGCAGCATGTAGGCAGAGAAGCAGCGTGGCTCGGTGGAAAGAGCCCGGGCTTGGGAGTCAGAGGTCATGGGTTCTAATCCCAGCTCCGCCGCTTGTCAGCTGTGTGACTTTGGGCAAGTCACTTCACTTCTCTGTGCCTGTTACCTCATCTGCAAAATGGGGATTAAGATTGTGAGCCCTAATGGGACAACCTGATCACCTTGTATCCTCCCCAGCGCTTAGGACAGTGCTTTCCACATAGTAAGTGCTTAAATACCAAAATTATCGTTATTATTATTAAGAGTGACTCTGAGTGCTGCGGTTGCCATCCTACCATTACTGACACTCAGAGGTCCCCACTCTCCACCTTCCGCCACCACCACCAGTGTGAGAACAAGTAAAGCCTATGCCAGGGAACAGGCTTGGGAGTCAGAGGATGTGGGTTCTAATCCCGGCTCTGCCACTTGTCTGCTGTGTGACCTTGGGCAAGCCACATAACTTCTCTGTGCCTCAGTTAGTTCTGTAAAAGGGGTACTAAGTCTGTGAGCCTTACATGGGACAACCTGATTACCTTGTATCTACCCCAGTGCTTGGCACATAGTAAGAGCTTAACAAATACCGTTATTATTATGATTATCTCTTCCAAAGAGCCTTCTAGCGTGTCCCAAGTCCCTTGAGGTGACTTTCTTTTCCTCCCTCTGTAGAATTGTTTCCACTACCTTCTCCCCAGCTTCTCCAACTCACATTCTTTGTTCCTAGTAATAGCTTGGAAAATAGACAACGGAGAAGTGAAATGGCCTCCTGCCCACAAGGAGCTTAAGAAGAGGAGAAAGATGTAAAATGGGGATTGACACTGTGAGCCCCATGTAGGACACGGACCGTGTCCAACCTGATTAACTTGTATCTACCCCAGAGCTTACAGCAGTGCTTGGCACATAGTAAGTGCTTAATAAGTACTATTATTATTATTGTTATTGTTATTATCAGTCCCAAAACCACTCTTAGAACTTGAGTATTTATTCCTCTCCCCATCACTCATGTACATGTACACATTTTAATTTGAAAATCTATCTGTATATTCAGTTATTTGTTTAACTGTTTCACCCTGATATTTTTGTACCGCTTCCTGCTGTATCCTTGTTTTTCTTCCTCTTTTCAACATCCCTATTATTTTTGTCTGTCCGCTCCGTAAAATTGTAAGCTCATTGAAAGATGAGAATTTGTGTTATCCTATGGCTATATGCGCCCTGGTGTCTACCACTCAATTTGCTTAGTATAGAGCTTGGCACTCAATAGTAGCCCAGTACATTCCATTGATTGATTTTTGTCATCCTTTTTTATTTTATGGCATTTTCTGCCAGGCACTGTACATAGTGCAGGGGTAGATGCAAGCTAATTAGGTTGGACACAGTCCATGTCCCACATGGGAATTACAAGTTTTATCCCCATTGCACAGATAAGGTAACTGAGGCACAAAGAAGTTGTGACTACCCAAGGTCACACAGCGGACAAGTGGCAGAACTGGCATTAGAACCTAGGTCCGTCTGTCTTTCAGGCCTGTGTTGTATAATAAAATAATAATAATGGTATTTGTTAAGCGCTTACTATGTGCAAAGCACTGTTCTATTAGGCCTTGCTGCTTCTCCTGTTCAGGAGATACCACCCTCTGAGCAAGCCACCCACTTCACCTTGTTTGGCCCCTGAATCAAGTTTTATGGTCTCACTATGTTGTCTAAAGGCCTTAGTAAGAAGATGGAATACAAATCAATGGATGTGTTTAAAATCCAGGTCAGACAACTTTCTAGCTGGCAGCAAAATAACATCTGCAATATGCGTGATATACCGTACATCATCAGGGAAATAGCAAAATCCTGAAGAAAAAAATTAGATGGGAAAGGGAAGAGGATAGAAAGGGAGTATTGACTACATCTCCATATATCTAAAATGTTTGATAGGATTAGAAAAGGATAACTAGGAACTAAAGTGGAATTTAATGTGAGTTGGAGTTTAGGATTTTAATCAAACTTCAACCCATTTTATAGGTGTACTAATAAATACAAGTTGAAAGCCAGGACTAAGAAACTGTATGAGACCATGATGAAATTCTACTGGAACATTTTTTAAAGACAACAACAAAAAATGCGTGTACCCAAAGGCATTGCACTACAATTAAAATCCTATACCCAGGAAGGGATACGCCATAATCCTGCCAACAAGAAAGCAACCAGAAAATAAACAGCTAAACTGGTTGCATAGAGATTAATGCTGTAAAACTGTTCATTCCTTCCTAAATTATACTTTAAAATGTATATAAATAGAAGTGTCTAGTTTGGAGGAACAATTGTGAACGTGTTCTTCTGAAATAAAAGTTGCAGAAAAACAAAGATTTTGCTTTTGCAATTTTATTATGACAGTCTTCTATTTTAAAATCCTCTGATAGGGAAGATGCATATTAAAAATAAAGCCTCTAAATGTATAAATATTTGTGTAATTGACATTCCTATTAGAGGGAAGATGAATAGTTTCAGTTAAAATTAGTTTTTAGAAGTAGTTGATGTCCATAGATGGAGGATCCAATCTGATTATCTTTCCTATTCCAGTATTTAGCACAATGCTTGGCCCATAGTAAGCACTTAATAAATACCATTAGTAGTAATAATTTAGGTGCCACTAACATCTAGCAGTAAATAATCACCTGAGTTGCTTCCTTTAGATTGGGGGTATGATCTATGTTTTATCTTTGTTATTAAAATAGCCTATTTCAACATAACATAGTGAAAAAAGCATGGGAATGAGCATCAGGAGACACTGGTTCTAATTCCAGCTGGGCCACTAGCCTGCTGTATTACCCTTGACAAGTCATTTGACCTCTCTGTGCCTCAGTTTTCTCATCTTTACAATGGGAATTAGATCCTGCTCTCCCTCTCTCTTAGACTGTGAGCCCCGTGTGAGACAAGAAATGTCTGATGTAATTATCTTTATATACCCCAGTGCTTAGTGCAGTGCTTAGCACATAGTAAGCACTTCATTCATTCATTCATTCAATCGTATTTATTGAGTGCTTACTGCGTGCAGAGCACTGTACTAAGCGCTTCGGAAGTACAAGGTGGCAACATATAGAGACTGTCCCTACCCAACAACGGGCTCACAGTCTAGAAGGGGGAGGCAGACAACAAAACAAAACATGTGGACAGGAGTCAAGTCGTCAGAACAAATAGAATTAAAGCTAAATGCACATCATTAACAAAATAAATAGAATAGTAAATGCATACAGGTAAAATAAACAGAGTAATAAATCTGTAAAAACATATATACAGATGCTGTGGGGAGGGGAAAGAGGTAGGGTGGAGGGGATGAGGAAGGGAAGAGGAAGGAGGGGGCTCAGTCTGGGAAGGCCTCCTGGAGGAGGTGAGCTCTCAGTAGGGATGGATGTGCGAAGGGAGGGCATTCCAGGCCAGGGGAAGGATGTGGTCTGGAGGTTGACGGCGGGACAGGCAAGAACGAAGTACAGTGAGGAGGTTAGCGGCAGAGGAGCGGAGGGTGCGGGTTGGACAGGAGAAGGAGAGAAGGGAGGTGAGGTAGGAGGGGGCGAGGTGATGGACAGCCTTGAAGCCCAGGGTGAGGAGTTTTTGCTTGATGCGTAGGTGGACTGGTAGCCACTGGAGATTTTTGAGGAGGGGAGTAACATGCCCAGAGCGTTTCTGCACAAAGATGATCCAGGCAGCGCGTGAAGTATTGACTGAAGTGGGGAGAGACAGGAGGATGGGAGATCAGAGAGGAGGCTGATGCAGTAATCCAGTCGGGATAGGATGAGAGATTGAACCAGCAAGGTAGCGGTTTGGATGGAGAGGAAAGGAAGGATCTTGGCGATGTTGCGGAGGTGAGACCGGCAGGTTTTGGTGACGGATTGGATGTGAGGGGTGAACGAGAGAGTGGAGTCGAAGATGACGCCAAGGTTGCAGGCTTGTGAGATGGGAAGGATGGTAGTGCTGTCTACAGTGACGGGAAAGTCAGGGAGAGGGCAGGGTTTGAGAGGGAAGATAAAGGAGTTCAGTCTTGGACATATTGAGTTTGAGATGGCGGGCAAACATCCAGATGGAGATGTCCTGAAGGCAGGAGGGAGACACGAGCCTGAAGGGAGGGAGAGAGAGCAGGGGCAGAGATGTAGATTTGGGTGTCATCAGCGTAGAGATGATATTTGAAGCCGTGGGAGCGAATGAGGTCACCAAGGGACTGAGTGTAGATAGAGAACAGTGAGGCCAGCCAGACAAATGTCACTGGTCGAAGACAGTTAGTGACACTTCCCTTACCCCAGTGCCCCCATCATCCTCTTCAGTGAGTGTATTTTGATGGAGAAAGAAACAACTAGATTTTTCATTTGTAACATTAATTGGAATTTTGAAGAGTGTTGAATATGGCAACCCTAAGTATTAGAAAACGTAGATATTTGCCCAAAGCGGTGTGTCTTGAAGCAGGAAATTTAAAATTTTCACAAATGTGTGCATACACAAATGCTAGTGGAATTAGGTGGGTTTTGGGTTTTTTTTCTTTTACTCCACTTCCTCACATTGGGCCCCAGCAGTAAATCTTAGTTTAAAAATAAAACCAAACACAGCAAAAGACCACAAGGTTTAGCTTCGAATCTAAAATTCTGAAAGATTATCAAGAGTTATTTAAAGGAGTCACAACTGCTTCACTAAGGAAAAGTGGAAAATAAAACAAAAAACAAAATGGGATTTGTTGCATCTTGGCTTTACTTGGTGATCTTAATCAGAGTTTGGGATGTTCACCCTTTTTGTTACAGTATTTGCTCCTTCTGCTAAAAGATCATCAGACTCTTTACTATGGCATACTGCCTTTCAAGCACAATATGTGAGTTTTGGAGAAAAAGTCCCCCCTTTCTTCGTGTACATTATTTCAGAAAAATGGGAGTCTAATTTAGTCTGAACATTCCTAAGTGTTGGGGAGGAGAAGTATTAAAATTAATATAGTGGAACTTTGAAATTAAAATTAAGAGCTGAAATGCAACTGTATTTTAAAAGTATATTTCTACAATTTGGATTTTTTTACTGTTCCAAATTGGACCCTCCCACCTTTAGACCGAATAAGGCTTTCCTATAACACATGAGCCTTTTTGTTGGCTTTACAGAAGTTGCATTTTAGCACGTGAAAAAAAAAATAATCTGAGTCATCAATTGCATGAAAACCTGTAATTTTATAAAACGAAAGTAGTTAATTTCACAGAGCTGTAATTTTGTGTTCAGTAAGGAACACTGACTAGAACCGCATTCTGAGGCTTTAAACACCATTATAATGATAACTTTCTCTACAGATACAGCACAGAACTATTAAAACTGGATTTTCTTAACAGACCTAGTTCTGCTTTACCATTTAGAAAACAGGGGAAGGAACTGAAGGTGGAGAGAGATAATTATATTTTGTTTTGTTTTATAGCTTTATTTCTGAAAAATGGTTTGTTAGTAATGTCTGATCACCCATAGGAGACAGGATTTGAGTCATAATTTGGGGCCAACATTTGTAAGCGTTCTGAACCCCCTAATTCATTTTGACAACCAGTCTTACGAACCGAAGGAGTGGCTTATGTTAAACATTAGAAAGAATATTTTTACTGTTGTGAGACCCTGGATTGTATTATCTGGAAACGTCATAAAGTGAGTGTTGTAAAGGGTTTTAAGTTGCTAGGCTGAGCTGATATGGGATGCCCACAGGGAAAATAGGTAGGACACTTGCTGGATTCCACTGTTCTTAAATCCTGTATTTACTTATATTAATGTCTGTCTCCCCCTCTAGACTGTAAGCTTGTTGTGGGCAGAGATCGTGTCCACTAACTATATTTTACTCTACTCTCCCAAGGGTTTAGTACAGTGCACTACACACATAGTAAGCACCTAGGAGATCAGATTGATTGACTGTATTTCTACCCCTAGACGTCTATGCTACTGCTTCTAGGGTGTGAACAGTAGTCGGGCAAGGCAGAGGGGAGCAACTTGGAACTTGTCCTTTCGAAGGGCTAGAACCATGCCTTTTTAGTACTTCATATGTTTCCAAAATGCACACAGTAGGCACTTAATAAATGTCATTCTTGTTGATGTTTATTGGTCAAGAGATGCCATCAACACCATCATAATACAATAATAGCGGCCCAGATCCTGGATTGTAAGCTTCTTTAGGGTAAGAATTCTGTCTTCTAAAGCTATTGTAATCTCCCAGGCATTTAGTATACCTAGTAGATGTTCAATAAATACGAACGATTGATTAAATTCTCAAACTTCAGGCAGACTTTGCTGTGAAAACCAGATTGGCATGACATGACATCTGTCACGAATGCTACCATGGTTTCCTCTAGTGATTTTTAAATAGGCAGCTTTTGTGGCAGAAGGTATGGGCTATCTAAGGTGGGAATTGTGACTGCTTAACCATAATTAGGTAGATAGCCGTGTGGAAAATAGTTCTACTATAGTTGTGAGAGAAAATCAGGAAAGGAAGACAGGAGAATGGATGTCAAAGAGAGCCACCATCACACTGTTTCTCAGTCGCCCTTTGTCCGCCGAGATCAGGAGTCACAAAATCAGAGGCAGAACCCCGAAAAGCTGGATGAGCCATCGGTCTGACCTAATATATGCTATTACTTAGATTCTATTTTTATGTGCATTAAAGAGTGGTTTCAATACTGTAATACTTTAGAGTGAGCGGGCAAGGTTATAGGCTCCTTCACGATAACCCAGTATCACATTAATCCTCTTGGGTTTTTTTGTGTATCGTTTACGATTTTTTGTGATGTTATTGTTTCCTCTTTCCTTACGTGTCTGTCACCAACCCTTTTTCTCCAACTAATTTCCATATTCCAAAGTCCTTGGGGGTCAGGGACTATGTTCAGTTCTCAAGGTGCTTTTTTCCCCCAGAACTTAGTACAGTGCTTTGTGCACAGTAGGCATTTAATTAATACCTACTGTAGCTCTTTTCTTTGGAGAAGTTGTCACGTAATTGCTTTCGGTCTCTGAAAGGAACCCGAGATAATCCAGGAAGCGAGTGTCAGTAGGTCAGGACCTTAACAAGGTCAAGAACATTAATTTATGGGTGGTCAGTGGGGCAGACATGACCCCTTAAGAGGGCCTCTTAACCTAAGCTATATAAGGAGCAGGCAAGCCACACTTTGTTTTCTGGTTCACCAAGGAGCTCTAGTCAAATGTGTTGTTTGTATAATTCATTCCTCTACTCTTGCATGAGTGTATATGTGACATATGGTCAGACTGAGCTTTTGCTGCTAGTTAGGGGTAATTATATAGTAATTGTGCACTAGTTGTCCACACCTCTAATAACAGTCCTAAATTCAGTTTGCAGTAGGGAGTTGGTGACTCCTAATAAGAGCTAAATTGTCAAGTGTGAAAGGAGGGAATTTAGCCATTTTCCCCTGTTTGTTACAGCCCTCTGATGGTTCATTCGTTGTCGTATTTATTGAGCATTTACTATGTGCAGAGCATTGTACTAGGCAAAATGCAGTCTTGACCTGAGACAGAAGGATGGATGAGATGACCCCACATGTCTGTGTCTTTTTCTTTTTTTGTTCTTTGTTTTTTTTTTATGGTATTTAAGTGCTTAATATGTGCAAGGCACTGTACTAAACGCTTGGGAGATACAATCTAATTAGGTTGGACACAGCCTATGTCCCGGTGGGGCTCACAGTCTTAATCTTCATTTTACAGATGAGATAACCGAGGCAGAGAGAAGTGAAGTGATTTGCTCAAGTCACACAGCAGACACATAGAAAATCTGGGATTAGAACCCAGGTCTTTCTGATTCCCAGGTCTGTGTTCTATCCACTAGGCCTTGCTGGTTCTAATTAGTCTTTTAATGAGTCTTCCAATTAGTAGGGTGTCAGGTGACAGGTAACAAGCCTGTTAACTTGTCGTCACTCTATCCCCCAGGGGTTGAGAAGGTAGGGCTGGAAGGTAGAAAGGGAAGCTGTGGCTCATCTATCTTCTCTACAAGCCAAGTAGGCCCATTGCCGCTGGTGTTACAATTGGCCATCCTCTGGGAGTATCTGTCTCTGAGTGCCAATATCTTCACTGGGAGCCCCGAGTCTGCAGCCCAACAAAATGGACAGCATAAGGCAGGGCAAGGTAGGTGTAGTATGCTGCATACCAACATGGCATCTTGTTTAAAATGGGCCCTGGTAAATATGCTAATTGGCAGGTGGAGAAATGAAATCTCTGCTATAATAATCTTAATAATTGTGGTGCTTAAGGTGCTTACTGTGTGCCAGGCACCACACTGAGTGCTGGAGCAGATACAGTATAATCCAGTCAGACAAGAATGACAAACCTCATGATCTTACAGAAAGCCCAGTATTTGCTTTATTTCAGAGCACCTCATGTGCTTGGTTAATGCACGCTGAGCCTCAGGCTAATAGTTGTTCGTCAGTTAGGTTCCTTCTGGTAGCTGATTACTAACAGTAACCTCAGTGGTTCTTTCCCACTCTAGTCCCACCATTCGGGCTGTATGCCAAATCTTTCAAACAAGTCTTCAGGCCTGGCTCAAGGGTTTGGGTTGGGGAGATCCATGTTATATCATCGGACAAATTTCTGTTTGTACAACAGCATATCCGTTGGCAGTTTTGTAGTCCCTTAATGAACAGACGGGACACATCATGTAGAGATGCTCTTTAGGCCAGAGTAAAATGCCAAGGTAAATTCAAGGGTTTTGTGGAGACTGCATTGACTCAAACATGCCACAAATTCTCATTCTGAACTGTTCATTTTTGAGACAGTGGGGAGCACTGGGAAGAAGTGTGACCTAGTGGAAAGACTACGGGACTGGGAGTCGGAGGACCTGAGTTCTAATCCCAGATCTGCCACTTATCTCTTGTGTGACCTTGGACAAGTAGAATGAAAGGCAGAGGAGGAGCCAGCAAATAAAACTGAGAAGGAGCAGTTAAGAGAGGTAGGAGGAGAGCCAGGGTAGAATTGTATTAGCAAAGCCACATCCTGAAACTGTTCTGAGATGGGAGTCATCCAAGATGTCAAAATAGAGAAAGAGAAAAGAGAGAGAGAGAATGAGAGAAATGACAGAGAGCGAGAGAGAGCGAGAGAGATCAGGATGATATATATATGTATATATATATATATGTATATATATACATATATATGTATATATATATATACACACACATACCACTGGATTTGGCTTCAAGGAAGTCATCAGTGACCTTGGAGAAAGCAGTCTTGGTGGAATGAAAGTGTTGAGAGCCAGATTGCAGGGGGTCAAGAAGAGAGTTAATAGAGAGGAAATGAAGACAGTGTGTGTATATGAGTCATTCCTGGAGTTTAGTGAGGAATGGGAAAAGAGAGATGGGGATATTACTGGAAAAGACTGCTGGATTGACAGGACGATTTTTCTGAAGGGGGAGACTTCATTCATTCAATCGTATTTATTGAGCGTTTACTGTGTGCAGAGCACTGTACTAAGTGCTTGGGAAGAGACTTGAGCATGTTGGGAGATAGAAGGGAAGGAGCCACCTGTGAGAGAGAGGTTGAAAACAGCAATGAGGGAGGGGAATGGAATGGAAGCCAATTTTTAAAGAGTGGATAAGGTCAGAGACACAGG
This sequence comes from Tachyglossus aculeatus, assembly GCF_015852505.1. Classification (NCBI taxonomy): domain Eukaryota; kingdom Metazoa; phylum Chordata; class Mammalia; order Monotremata; family Tachyglossidae; genus Tachyglossus; species Tachyglossus aculeatus. The sequence goes on along the minus strand of NC_052077.1, from coordinate 21,762,858 downwards.
TAGAGGGGATGAATTTTAAAAGTAGGCAAGGAACCTTTTCATCAAGAACCAGCTGAGAAATAGGAGAAAGACAAGAAAATGGCTTTAAAGTGGTGGAGGAGTTATGGGAAAGTCAAGCCTGATTCAACTCTACCAATAATGTAGGTGATGAGATCATCAGAAGTCAAGGAGGGAGGGCCGAGGAGGAACTGGGGACTCCAGGAGAGAACTGAAGAGTTGAAGAAACTGATGGACGTCGTAGGCCTGGATGTCGATGAGGGAGAATAGTAGAGTTGTTCATCAGAAAACAGATGAATTGTTTCAGGACAGAAAAAATTCGTAACAGCAGAAGTCAGCTCAGTGCCTCCCTTCTAGTCGCATCGGCGCAGGGACAGAGGAAATGAACTCTGGGAGTGAGTCAGGAATGGGGGGCTAGCGAGGGGGTGATGAAGCGGTGGGGGGACGAGAGAGTTGAGATTGGTGAAGAGGGAAGAATTGAGGGTGTGCTCTTTCGCATCTAGGCATGGAAAGGTTGGCAAAAAGTCCAAAAGGGGTGATATGAGAGGCATAGTGAGTCCAGAGGTGGAGGTCTCAGTGGGGGGATGTGGACCAGATTAGAGAGACAGGGGTTGTAGATGAGGTGATGGGCTAAAGGATTGCTATCGGAAAGCAGAGTTGGTAAGATGGGAGATGAAGCATTATTTCTAGATAATTAGCTGAAGCATATGTCCATGCTTGATATATTATAAATTATTTATATTAATATCTGTCTCCCCTTCTAGACTGTAAGCCTATGATGATCAGGGAACACATCCACTAATTCTGCAGTACTGTGATCTCCCAAGTGCTCTGCACATAGTAAATAAATACCATTGATTGAATGGTGAGTGAGTGGTTGAGGTAGGTTGAAGCAAGAGGTCAGTGTTAGTCTAGCAGTCCTATTTTGCTTCTTCTTACTGAAGAACTGTGCCCCAAATGGGAGGTTTCCTAATTGAATTGTTCCAATGCAGTTTAAGGCTTCATGATTAATAGTTTAAGAAAATGAAAACCTTTGGCCCCATCTAAGGTGAACACCAGGAATGCAGAGTCGAGGCCCAGCCCAAACTAAGAATGTCTGAAAGAGGTTTGGAAATATTGCCGTGAAGTGAGGTTGTGCATGCATGCTTAGTGCTGTGCGTTATTTATTTATGATATTTTTAAATGCTTACTATGTGCTAGGCACTGAGGTAGATATGAGAATCAGGTGGGTCACAGTCCATGTCTCACATGGTGTTCACAGTTTTAATCCCCATTTTACAGATGAGGTAACTGAGGCACAGAGAAGTTAAGTGACTTACCCAAGGACACACAACAGACAAGCTGTGGAGCTGGGATTAGAAAGCAGGTTCTAATTAGAATGCATCAGGCAAAAACTCCTTACTCTCGGCTTCAAGGCTGTCCATCACCTCGCCCCCTCCTACCTCACCTCCCTTCTCTCCTTCTGCAGCCCAGCCCGCACCCTCTGCTCCTCGGCCGCTAACCTCCTCACTGTGCCTCGCTCTCGCCTGTCCCGATGTCGACCCCCGGCCAACGTCCTCCCCCTGGCCTGGAATGCCCTCCCTCCGCACATCCGCCAAGCTAGCTCTCTTCCTCCCTTCAAAGCCCTACTGAGAGCTCACCTCCTCCAGGAGGCCTTCCCAGACTGAGCCCCCTGCTTCCTCTCCCCCTCCTCCCCTTCCCCATCCCCCCAGCCTTACCTCCTTCACCTCCCCACAGCACCTATATATATGTATATATGTTTGTACATATTTATTACTCTATTTATTTTACTTGCACATATTTATTCTATTTATTTTATTTTTTGTTAATATGTTTTGTTTTGTTGTCTGTCTCCCCCTTCTAGACTGTGAACCCGCTGTTGGGTAGGGACCGTCTCTATATGTTGTCAACTTGTACTTCCCAAGCGCTTAGTACAGTGCTCTGCACACAGTAAGCGCTCAATAAATACAATTGAATGAATGAATGAAAGGTTCTTCTGACTCTCAGGACCATGCGCTATCCACTAGGCCACACTGCTTCTAGAAGAGTTATTTAAACTCTTAGCATTGCACTTACGTCGTCGTAACTGGGATAGGGCATTTGATACCAACGATTTCTTGTTAGATCAAAACTGGGGGACTCTGCTGAATCTCAAAAATAAGAACCACAATCACCCACCCTGTATTTAGGATTATTAAAGGAATATGTGGAATTAAGAACCCATCTAGGATCCAATTGAAAGTTCTCTGAGACCCCACAACACTTAAGTATGTTTAAATCTTTAAATTATACGTTATTTATATTAATGTCTGTATCCCCCTCTAGACTGTAAACTCAATATAATAATAATAATAATAATGGCATTTATTAAGCACTTACTATGTGCAAAGCACTGTTCTAAGCACTGGGGAGGTTACAAGGTGAACAGGTTGTCCCACAGGGGGCTCACAGTCTTCATCCCCATTTTCCAGATGAGGTAACTGAGGCCCAGAGAAGTTAAGTGACTTGCCCAAAGTCACACAGCTGACAAGTGGCGGAACCAGGATTTGAACCCCTGACCTCTGACTCCAAAGTCCGTGCTCTTTCCACTGAGCCACGCTCCTTCTCTAGGCAGCTCAATCTGGGCAGGGAATGTATCTGCTAACTCTGTTGTAGTGCACTCTCCCAATCACTTAGCACAGTGCTCTGCACATAGTAAGCACTCAAATACCCTGACTTTCCCATCTCTGTTGACGGCACTACCATCCTTCTCGTCTCACAAGCCGGCAACCTTGGTGTCATCCTCGACTCCGCTCTCTCATTCACTCCTCACATCCAAGCCGTCACCAAAACCTGCCGGTCTCAGCTCCGCAACATTGCCAAGATCCGCCCTTTCCTCTCCATCCAAACCGCTACCCTGCTCATTCAAGCTCTCATCCTATCCCGTCTGGACTACTGCACTAGCCTTCTCTCTGATCTCCCTTCCTCGTGTCTCTCTCCACTTCAATCCATACTTCATGCTGCTGCCCGGATTATCTTTGTCCAGAAACGCTCTGGACATATCACTCCCCTCCTCAAAAACCTCCAATGGCTACCGATCAATCTGCGCATCAGGCAGAGACTCCTCACCCTGGGCTTCAAGGCTGTCCATCACCTCGCCCCCTCCTACCTCACCTCCCTTCTCTCCTTCTACTGCCCAGCCCGCACCCTCCGCTCCTCCACCACTAATCTCCTCACTGTACCTCGCTCTCGCCTGTCCCGCCATCGACCCCCGGCCCACGTCATCCCCCGGGCCTGGAATGCCCTCCCTCTGCCCATCCGCCAAGCTAGCTCTCTTCCTCCCTTCAAGGCCCTGCTGAGAGCTCACCTCCTCCAGGAGGCCTTCCCAGACTGAGCCCCTTCTTTCCTCTCCCCCTCGTCCCCCTCTCCACCCCCCCGTCTTACCTCCTTCCCTTCCCCACAGCACCTGTATATATGTATATATGGTTGTACATATTTATTACTCTATTTATTTATTTATTTTACTTGTATATTTCTATCCTACTTATTTTATTTTGTTGGTATGTTTGGTTCTCTTCTCTGTCTCCCACTTTTAGACTGTGAGCCCACTGTTGGGTAGGGACTGTCTCTATGTGATGCCAATTTGTACTTCCCAAGCGCTTAGTACAGTGCTCTGCACATAGTAAGCGCTCAATAAATACGATTGATTGATTGATTGATTGATACCATTGATGATGATGATGATGACTGAACCAGACTCAGAAACCAGACAAAAAAAGTCCGAATTTAGTCAAAAATGGACATGGGAAAGATTGCAAAAGAATGCTAAAGACAAGGTTTGTTAGGTGGTATTTATAGGTACTGAAATTAGACAGGGTCCAGTTGAAGATCTGATTAACAAACCATGTAGTTATATCATGTGCTGTCTGAGAGGTTTGCTTGGGGAACAGCTGAGAAATAGGGGCTAGACTAAACGAACAGACCGAACCAAATTAATCCGCACTTCCTTCCTTTTTAGCCTAGGAATAGCCTAGGAATAGTGGGGGTGAATTTAGGACGGCAAGATACATTATCACATGCAGACCTTTCTGGCTGGATGTCAGGGAGAGGAGGCAGCGATGCATCACAGCCAGTGGTCAGCTCCTACTGAGTCACTTCCCTTTGCTCCGCTCCAAAGTGGGGGGGGTTTTCACCCTACTGGATGAGAATCCAGTCTCCCTCTCAGAATATGCCAAATGAACCCCCCCATTCCCTCCTCCCCGCCTTCCGGGGTGATGGGTTGTGTCCTGTGACCCAAGTGTGTCCTGCTTTCAGAGGCTCTGTGTGTAGCAAGAGTAATAATAATAATATTTAACGAGGGCTTGCTATGCGTCATTTTCCAGCGCTTGGTACAGTGCCTGGCACTTAGTAAGTGCTTAACAGATACCATAATTATTATTCGGGGTAAATACAAGATAATAAGATTGGATACAGTCTTTTACAAAGTTCTCAGTCTGAGAGGGAGAATGGGGATTTTAACCCCATTTTGCAGATGAGGAAACTAAGGCCCAGAAAAGTTGAGTGATTTGCCCAAGGTCATAAATCTAGCAGATCATGGAGCTGGCACTAGAACCCAGATCACCTGACTCGCAGACCTATGTGCTTTTCACTAGGCCACAAAATTTTGCTACCACTCAAGCAAGTACAATGACAGGGGGCTACAGCACAATGTTATTTATGAACAAATATTCCTCACAATTACTCTATCAAATAACTTTGCTGTTATTAAGTGCCAGAGGTTTAACTTTAAATGGATAATCAGGATTATTACTTTGTTATTAATTTCAAACCCTGTTCTCAGTCCATCTTTCAATCATCTGTGTCCTATACTAAAATAATGACTGTGTTATTTGTTGAGTAATCAATCAATCATATTTATTGAGTGCTTACTGTGTGCAGAGCACTGTGCTTGGGAAGTACAAGTTGGCAACATATAGAGACGGTCCCTACCCAACAGTGGGCTCACAGTCTAGAAGGGGGAAACAGAGAACAAAACCAAACATATTAACAAAATAAAATAAATAGAATAGATATGTACAAGTAAAATAAATAAAGTAATAAATATGTACAAACATATATACATCTATATAGGTGCTGTGGGGAAGGGAAGGAGGTAAGGTGGGGGAGGAGGGGGAGAGGAAGGAGAGGGCTCAGTCTGGGAATACCAAGCACTGTTGGAAATTCTGGGGTAGATACAAGGTAATCAGGTTGAACACAGTCCCTGGCCCACATGGGGCTCACAGTCTATGGAGGAGGGAGCTCAGGTAATGAATCCCCATTTTACAGGTGAGGAAACTGAGGCACAGAGCAGTTAGGTGACTTGCCCAAGGTCACACAGCTGGCAAACGGCAGAGCTAGGATTAGGGCCTCCAACTCCCAGGCTCATGGTGTTTTCACTAGGCTATGGCTGCTCCCAATTAATAAATTACTAATGGGGAAATGGAGATGTACAAAAGTACTGCAGGGGTGAATATCAAGTGCTTCCTTAAGGCATAAAGATCCAAGAGCCTAGGCGACCAGGGGAAATGCGGGCTTAGGGTAGGCCTTTTGGAAGAGATGTGATATTAGTCATCGATCGTATTTATTGAGCGCTTACTATGTGCAGAGCACTGTACTAATAGGACTCCGAAGGTGGGAGAGAGGTGGTCTGTTGGATAGGAAGGGGGAGGGAGTTTCAGGCCAGCGGGAGGATGTGAGCTGGATAAGGCAAAAGGGAGAAGCCTGTAAAAGCGTTGTCAGAAAGGTTTAATTCCTGACGCTTGTCCTGGAGAGGGGTTTCTGGAGCCATGGAGGCAGGTATTGTGGCTACTAACAGCGTGGCTCAGTGGAAAGAGCCCGCGCTTGGAAGTCAGAGGTCGTGGGTTCTAATCCCAGCTACACCACGTCTGCTACGTGACCTTGGGCAAGTCTCTGTATGTAATTGTAAGGGCCAGAAGCTGCCAGAAGAGGCACTTCTCTGAGCCTCAGTTCCCTCATCTGTAAAATGGGGATGAAGACTGCGAGCCCCACATGGGACAACCTGATCACCTTGTATCCTCCCACCCCCCGCGCTTAGAACAGTGCTTCGCACTTAGTAAGCACTTAACAAATGCTATTATTATTATTATTATTATTATTATTATTATTATTATTCCTAACACTGTTGTGTTCTCCCAGGCACTTAATACAGAACTCTGCACATAGTAAGTATTAAATAAATACTGATTGATGAATGCCAATTCTCTCAACAGAGTCCATTCTGGCTCTGGCTTTGCAGATCAAGGTCTCTCTTGATTGGGAAAGCAAGATGAGACTTGACACCGTTATAATGTGAGGATTGTGTTCTTAAAGAACTTCATGCTAAGTAAAAATTGCATTATAGTGTTCTGGACTTGATCAACACTGCAAGCATGTGACAAACCGTTTCTTTGCAAACTGGCTTGTATTATAGCCAGACGGACCTGTTGTGTTGGGGAAAGAAAATTCCGTAATTCTATAGCTTTTATTCATTCATTCAATCGTATTTACTGAGCGCTTACTGTGTGCAAAGCACTGTACTAAGCGTTTGGGTGAGTACAATATGACAATAAACAGACACATTCCCTGCCCACAAGGAGATTACAGCTTTGTAGCACAGTCACATAATTAACACCTGCACTTTGGCAGAACTGACTGTGTCTGAATAATTTAGGTAAAACATCTTTTGCTTGAATTAACCAGCAAACATTTTATTTCCTATTGAAATTGCATTTGAATTTGCCTAAAGTCTTCCGTTTTCTTTCCTGAAAAACTTGTCCTTCATTCATTCATTCATTCATTCATTCAGTTATATTTATTGAGCGCTTACTGTGTGCAGAGCACTGTACTAAGCACTTGGGAAGTACAAGTTGACAACATATAGAGATGGTTCCCTACCCAACAACGGGCTCACAGTCTAGAAGGGGGAGTCATGTGATGGATTAATCACATTTGATCATTCCCCATGAGATTTGTTTTCTCAGCCTCTAGATACTGGGGAGAGTCAAGCCTGTCCAAGCTACTGACAGAGAGGTCCATGGCTACCAATCTGTACAGCACATGTGTTTGATATGTGTGGGGCAGCATGTTTTATTAATACACTATCGTAACAGCTCAATCAATGCAGTGTTGACGTTCCAAATATGTTTCAGATCAAGCATGTGTTAATAAGAAGTATGTTCTTCAATGACTCCTTGCTTAATATACTCAAATCTAGGCCCAGAATACAGGTTTTTATATCATGGGTCATCTCATGTAGAACCCAATCGACTAATTCACCTCATAGGCACACTGCTAGTGAGCTATGCATTGTTAACACACTACATATGCGCAGAACAAAAACAGCTGGAAATGCCTGTAAGCTAAAAGTAGTACACCAGCTTTATCAAATATACTGACATTTTCAATAAGATACACGTCTTTCAAATCAGACGTGGTATTTGAATTTAGAAAGATGACTGCTGACACTAAAGCGTTTAAGTGGAGCAGTTTTTGTGAGTAAAATATGGTGAGTCCTTACAGGCTTTCCTTTTTAACTTTTAGGATGCTGACTGAATTTTATGTGAGAATGGGTAGGTATGGGGATGACATATTTGGTAAGTTACGGACACCATACTGTCTTTTAAAACAATTGTAAGGGCCAGAAGCTGTGAAGAATGTGTTAGAACAAATACCGAACACTCATAGACACCCTTGAAGTTTTGGTTTACTTATATAAGTCTCAGCGACTAGCAAATATTACACTTTTGCTGTTTTTAAACAGTGAAAACTGCCACTATCCTATATTGAGCCCGTCTTCCAGACTGTGAACCCGTTGTTGGGTAGGCACCGTCTCTATATGTTGGCAACTTATACTTTCCAAGCGCTTAGTACAATGCTGTGCACACAGTAAGCGCCCAATAAATACGATTGAATGAATGAATGAATATTCCAACTAGTCTGAATTAGAACCTGAAGACCAAGATTATCACCAGGCTTCGGCTTCAAGAAACCTTGTGGTAGCCTCAACAGGTGCATTCTTCCCTTGTAGGCAATATTTAATCAGTTCCATGGCGAAATGCCAGGTGGTGGGGAGAGAATGCCACAGGGGATGGCTTTGAAATAAAACAGAGACTTCATTTAACCATTGTCTGAAAGACTGAAATCCCAAAGGATGGGGTGTGCATATCAGTATGTTGGCTAGATTCCAGCTCGTGCAACTACACTCTACCAACATTTCCACCGCGATCACCAGGGCAATTTGCTCATTGTTTCTTGCTCTCTTGTCACTTTGTAGTCTTTCCTGATGCAGTTATATTTTTTTATGATATTTAAGTGCTTACCATGTGCCAGGCACTGTGCTAGGTAAGCGCTGGGGCAGATACAGTGATTTCCAGCCAGTTCCAGCTAACTACCTGCACCCATTCCTGCACAGTCTTCTAGACTGCGAGCCCGTTGTTGGGTAGGGACTGTCTGTATATGCTGCCGAACTGTACTTTCCAAGTGCTTAGGACAGTGCTCTGCACGCAGTAAGTGCTCAATAAATACGATGGAATGAATGAACTCATTAACACTCCAATTCTGGGAATGCCTCAGTGGAATTCAAATATTGATACTTGAGGTGTTTTGATAAGATTATCCAAGTTTAACATCCATTCCTATAAAACATAAATACTGAGGACAGTTGCATTTAATTTTCTTCTAGTTTTCTGGAAAGCTCTTAGTTGGGCTTATAAGGACAGTACCAAATCAATCAATCAATCAATCGTATTTATTGAGCGCTTACTGTGTGCAGAGCACTGTACTAAGCACTTGGGAAGTACAAGTTGGCAACATATAGAGACAGTCCCTACGCAACAGTGGGCTCATGAAGAGCTTTCTAACTTACTACTAAAATACTCTAGCAGTTCAAGGTGTGTATACTCCACTTCAGGTCCATGAAAGTCAGCACCATAGATCAGTCCATCACAGGATTCAGGGCTTGCCTAGATTTCTGGGTTCATATGGAGCAGGGTGTGAGACTGGAGCAGGAGGAATAACGAATTAATGAAGATGAAACTGAGGCTCAGAGGAGGAAAATGACTCACCCAAGGTCACAAAGCGGACAAGTGGTGGAGCCGGGATGAGAATCCAGTCCTTTCTGATATCCAGGCCTGGCCTCTGGGCCACACTGCTCTTCTCAGTGTGCGAATCCCCTAGCCCCAGAGATCCAGAGAGTTGAATTTTGGAGTCGGAGAGAGGGTGTCTACAGGGAGAGCTCTTCATGTGCCTCCCCTCTGGAGGTCTTTGAGGGGGAGGAAGGGTGGGGAGGGAATTTCCCCCGGCAAAGGAGGTACTGGGCCTATTTACTTGTTTTGATGTCTGTCTCCACCCTTCTAGACTGTAAGCCCCGTATGGGCAGGGATTGCCTCTCTTTATTGCTGAATTGCACTTTCCGATGCTCTGCACACAGTAAGCACTCAATAAATACGGTTAAATGAATGAATAATGGTATTTATTGAGTGCTTATCGTATGGTAAATAGTACTGATTGAGCACCCAGTGATGTGCCAGCTTTCCAAGTTTATAAATCCCAGGAAGCCTAACTAAACTGCTGCAGCTGGTATCAATCCTGTGCCACTCTTACCTCTCTAACTCCCACAGAGTTCTTTAACCTTTTCCAGCTGAGCTTCTTCCTTCCTAGTCCAACTCTTCCCCAATTAACTCTCAACACCTTAAATCATATTAATCCATCGGTCACCTCTAGCATATATATGTATTGATTTACACCCTTCCTCAGAATTTACATGAGTTTTTAAATCAAATGTACAGTCAATTACTTATTGTGATTAAACTACTTGTATTTTCATGTTTGACTCCTCCATTAGAATGCAAGCTACTTGTGGGCAAGGAATATATTTTGCAGCTGTTGCATTTTCCCCAAAAGCCCTGAATATACAATGCATTGCACTCAAGTGCTCAAAAAAAATCTTGTCTTCCACTTCCTTGTAGTGTCTGGTGGAAGTGTAGTCACTCTAGCCCTTTCTGATCCAGTCAGCTTCAATTTAACAAATTTCGGCAGATGAGCAGGAACAAGATCTAGTGGAAAGAGCGCAGGACTGGGATTCAGAGGACCTGGGTCTTAATCCTAACTTGGCCACTTATCTGCTGTGTGTCCTTGGGGAAGTCACCTAACCTCTCTGTGCCTGTTTTCTCATCTGTAAAATGGGGATTAAAGCAATGAACTCTATGTGGAACATGGAATGTGTCCAACCTGATTATCTTGTATCTAACCCAGCACTTAGTATAGTGCCTGGCACATAGTAAGTCGTTAACAATTACTATAAAAATTATAATACAAGTATAAGTAAGACTGAATTATGGATAATAGCATTACCTCCCTAAGATTGTTTTTTTAAGTGTCACAACAGACCAATCAGACTCCTTTGAGGGAGAGTTAGAGAAGCAAGAGAATGCATTTCTGGTGCAAGTTCTCGATTTTAATCATCAGATCTCAAACCCAAAAGAGTTGGTTTCTTCTTGTGCAGGAATCCTCTTTATAAAGCTCTTTCATGATAGTGATATTTCCTTTTATTGCTACCTTTTTCCTAATAATAATTGTGGTGTTTGTTAAGGACTTTCTGTATATTGAGCATTGTACTAAATGCTGAGTTAGATACAAGTTAATCAGGTTGGACACCATCCGCGTCTCATATAAGGGCTGGCAGCCAAAGTGGGAAGGAGAACAGGTGTGAATCCTCTTTATAAGGCTCTTTCATGATAGTGACATTTCCTTTTATTGCTACCTTTTTCCTAATAATAATTGTGGCATTTGTTAAAGACTTACTGTATATTGAGCATTGTACTAAATGCTGAGTTAGATACAAGTTAATCAGGTTGGACACCATCCGTGTGTCATATAAGGGCTGGCAGCCAAAGTGGGAAGGAGAACAGGTGTGAATCCTCTTTATGAAGCTCTTTCATGATAGTGATATTTCCTTTTATTGTTACCTTTTTCCTAATAATAATTGTGGCGTTTGTTAAGGACTTACTATATATTGAGCATTGTACTAAATGCTGGGTTAGATACAAGTTAATCAGGTTGGACACCATCCATGTGTCATATAAGGGCTGGCAGCCAAAGTGGGAAGGAGAACAGGTGTGAATCCTCTTTATAAAGCTCTTTCATGATAGTGATATTTCCTTTTATTGCTACCTTTCTCCTAATAATAATTGTGGCATTTGTTAAGGACTTACTATATATTGAGCATTGTACTAAATGCTGAGTTAGATACAAGTTGGTTGTACGGTTGGACACCATCCGTGTCTCATATAAGGGCTGGCAGCCAAAGTGGGAAGGAGAACAGGTGTTTAGTTTCTGTTTTACAGGCATGGAAGCTAAAGACCTAGAGAACCAGTCAGTGATGGTACTTGAGCTCTTTCTGTGTGCACAACTCTGTACTAAGTGCTTGGAAAAGTTCAGTACAATAGAGTTGGTAGATGTGGTCCCTGCCCACGAGGAGTTTATGTCTTAAAAGGAGTTGAGTTAAAATTGCTCAGCCCAAAGTCACAAAGCTGGCAAGTGCAGGTCTGTGATCTTTCCACTGGCTCTCGATCTTTTAAATAGTTTGAATGACTTTAAATATTTCAGCATTAGTTCTCCAGCATATTACCACAATGTGGATTTTTGCTGGATAGGATGTGAAACACTTTTAAAATTGAGTATTTGCCTATATACACCACCTAGGTAAGTTTTATTCATTCATATGCATATGATTATTGTGGCTGTTTTATACTTTGGTCATTTTTTTGGGGAATTTAACCCACTTTGTATTTCCTGTGGAAAGCTGTACTTTGGGAAACAATTTTGCTTCCCATGGAACCGTTCAAGACTGTTGGTCTGGGTAAAGCTAAACTGGTTTAAGCACTTAATACAGTGTTCTGCACACAGCAAGCACTTAATAAATACGATCGAATGAATGGTTTATGAGAACAGTGGGAAACATTGCCAATTGCAAACAGAACAGTTGGATACGAAAGCCACTTCCCGTTACACTTCACTGAAAACGGTGTCATCTTTGGACTCAAAGTCCAGGCGTATAAACAAGGCCTCCCTCATTTTTTTAGATGAAGACTTCCTTCGAGGGCAGACTTTAAAACTCACTCGGATGCACCATTTAAGACGGAAAAAGGGGAATTCAAGTGGAAGGAAAATAGCAGATCTTGGGATTTCTCCTCCACTTTTCCCACAGGTCCCTGACTCTTGGGACAGATGGATATTTTTGTTAATCAATCAATCAATCGTATTTATTGAGTGCTTACTGTGTGCTTAATCAATCAATCAATCAATTGTATTTATTGAGCGCTTACTGTGTGCAGAGCACTGCACTAAGCGCTTGGGAAGTACAAGTTTGCAGCAGCAGTGGACTTGTGGGGGGCATAGGGAAGGTGTCTTTATGCTCCCTACCAGTCGGCTGGAAGTCATGGAGTTGGGACTGAGGGTGCACAGCCATTCACTCTGATCCCACAGCCCTGCTCTTTTTCAAACGTCAAGTCGGAAGGAGCTGAATTCAAATTCCGACTCCTGCTGTGTGACCCTGGGCAAATCACTTGACTTCTCTGTTTATCTCTTCGTGAGCCCCCCGTGGAGCTGGAACTGTGTCCAACCTGATTAGCTTGAATCTAGCCCAGCGCTTATGGTAGATTGAGGAGCAGCATGGCCTAGTGGAAAGAGTCTTTGGAGTCAGAGGTCATGGGTTTGAATCCCGGCTCCACCATATGTCTGCTGTGTGACCTTGGGCAAGTCACTTAACTTCTCGGAGCCTCAGTTACCTCATCTGTAAAACGGGGATGAAGACTGTGAGCCCCACGTGGGACAACCTGATCACCTTGTATCCCCCCAAGCGCTTAGAACAGTGCTCTATGAGGCACCTGTATATATGTTTGTACATATTTATTACTCCATTCATTTATTTAACTTGTACATATCTATCCTATTTATCTTATTTTGTTAATATGTTTGGTTTTGTTCTCTATTTATCTTATTTTGTTCTCTGTCTCTGCCTTCTAGACTGTGAGCCCACTGTTGGGTAGGGACCGTCTCTGTGTGTTTTGCCGACTTGGACTTCCCAAGCGCTTAGTACAGCGCTCTGCACACAGTAAGCGCTCAATAAATCCGATTGATTGATAGTAAGCGCTTACTGGATACACCTGGATACACCTGCGCACGCGCGCGCCTGCCCGCCCACCCCGCGTGCCCCACAAGCGCTTAATAAATGCCGTCATTATTATTATTGATTCATCCTTTGGGCTGAAGTACCTGTATATATGTATATATGTTTGTACATATTTATTACTCTATGAGGCACCTGTATATATATTTTTGTACATATTTATTACTTTAACTTGTACATATCTATTCTATCTTATTTTGTTAATATGTTTGGTTTTGTTCTCTGTCTCCCCCTTCTAGACTGTGAGCCCGCTGTTGGGTAGGGACCGTCTCTATGTGTTGCCGACTTGGACTTCCCAAGCGCTTAGCACAGCGCTCTGCACACAGTAAGCGCTCAGTAAATACGACTGATTGATAGTAAGCGCTTAATAAATGCCGTCATTATTATCATTTATTAATGCTTCGGGCTGAGGCACCTGTATTTATGTATATATGTTTGTGCATATTTATTACTCTGAGGCACCTGCATATATGTTTGTACATATTTATTACTCTGAGGCACCTGTATATATATTTTTGTACATATTTATTACTTTAACTTGTACATATCTATTCTATCTTATTTTGTTAATATGTTTGGTGGTGTTGTCTGTCTCCCCCTTCTAGACTGTGAGCCCACTGTTGGGTAGGGCCCGTCTCTATGTGTTGCCGACTTGGACTTCCCAAGCGCTTAGTACAGCGCTCTGCACACAGTAAGCGCTCAATAAATACGACTGATTGATAGTAAGCGCTTAATAAATGCCGTCATTATTATTATTTATTAATCCTTCGGGCTGAGGCACCTGTATTTATGTATATATGTTTGTGCATATTTATTACTCTGAGGCACCTGTATATATGTTTGTACATATTTATTACTCTATTAGGCACCTGTATATGTATTTGTACATATTTATTACTCTAGCTTGTACATATCTATTCCATCTTATTTTGTTAATATGTTTTGCTTTGTTGTCTGTCTCCCCCTTCTAGACTGTGAGCCCACTGTTGGGTAGGGCCCGTCTCTATGTGTTGCCGACCTGGACTTCCCAAGCGCTTAGTACAGCGCTCTGCACACAGTAAGCGCTCAATAAATACGACTGATTGATAGTAAGCGCTTAATAAATGCCGTCATTATTATTATTTATTAATCCTTCGGGCTGAGGCACCTGTATTTATGTATATATGTTTGTGCATATTTATTACTCTGAGGCACCTGTATATATGTTTGTACATATTTATTACTCTGAGGCACCTGTATATGTATTTGTACATATTTATTACTCTATTTAGCTTGTACATATCTATTCCATCTTATTTTGTTAATATGTTTGGTTTTGTTCTCTGTCTCCCCCTTCTAGACTATGAGCCCGCTGTTGGGTAGGGACCGTCTCTATGTGTTGCCGACTTGGACTTCCCAGGCGCTTAGTACAGCGCTCTGCACACAGTATGCGCTCAATAAATACGATTGATTGATAGTAAGCGCTTAATAAATGTTGTCATTATTATTATTTATTAATCCTTCGGGCTGAGGCACCTGTATATATGTTTGTACATATTTGTTAGTCTATTCATTTATTTATTTTACTTGTACATATCTATTCTATTTATCTTATTTTGTTAATATGTTTGGTTTTGTTCTCCGTCTCCCCCTTCTAGACTGTGAGCCTGCTGTTGGGTAGGGACTGTCCCTATGTGTTGCCAACTTGTACTTCCCAAGCGCTTAGTACAGCGCTCTGCACACAGTAAGTGCTCAATAAATATGATTGATTGGTAGTAAGCGGTTAATAAATGCCATCATTATTATTATTTATTAATCCTTCGGGCTGAAGCACCTGTATATATGTATATATGTTTGTGCATATTTATTACTCGGAGGCACCTGCATATGTTTGTACATATTTATATGTATATACTCTACTCTACTTATTTAACTTGTACATATCTATTCTATTTATCTTATTTTGTTAATACGTTTGGTTTTGCTCTCTATTTATCTTATTTTGTTAGTATGCTTTGTTTTGTGGTCTGTCTCCCCCTTCTAGACTGTGAGCCCACTGTTGGGCAGAGCCCGTCTCTATGTGTGGCCGACTTGGACTTCCCAAGCGCTTAGTACAGCGCTCTGCACACAGTAAGCGCTCAGTAAATACGACTGATTGATAGTAAGCGCTTAATAAATGCCGTCATTATTATTATTTATTCATCCTTCGAGCTGAGGCGACTGAGGCAGCGGCCGCCCGGTGCGCGCGCAGCCGGGTTTGCGCATGCGTGATGGGGGAACGGCGCCCGTGGGAGGGCCGGGGACACACCTGGATACACCTGCGCGCGCGCGCGCCCTCCCCTCGTGCCCCACAAGCGCTTACTAAATGCCGTCATTATTATTATTTATTCAGCCTTCGGGCTGAAGTACCTGCATATGTTTGTGCATATTTATTACTCTGAGGCACCTGTATATATGTTTGTACATATTTATTACTCTATTAGGCACCTGTATATGTATTTGTACATATTTATTACTCTAGCTTGTACATATCTATTCTATTTTATTTTGTTAATATGTTTGGTTTTGTTCTCTGTCTCCCCCTTCTAGACTGTGAGCCCACTGTTGGGCAGAGCCCGTCTCTATGTGTGGCCGACTTGGACTTCCCGAGCGCTTAGTACAGCGCTCTGCACACAGTAAGCGCTCAGTAAATACGACTGATTGATAGTAAGTGCTTACTAAATGCCGTCATTATTATTATTTATTCATCCTTCGAGCTGAGGCGACTGAGGTAGCTGCCGCCCGGTGCGCGCGCAGCCGGGTTTGCGCATGCGTGATGGGGGAACGGCGCCAGCGCGAGGGCCGGGGACACACCTGGATACACCTGCGCGCGCGCCCCACAAGCGCTTACTAAATGCCGTCATTAGTATTATTTATTCATCCTTCGGGCTGAAGTACCTGCATATATGTTTGTGCATATTTATTACTCTATGAGGCATCTGTATATATATATTTGTACATATTTATTACTCTATTTATTTTACTTGTACATATCTATTCTATTTATCTTATTTTGTTAATATGTTTGGTGGTGTTGTCTGTCTCCCCCTTCTAGACTGTGAGCCCACTGTTGGGTAGGGCCCGTCTCTATGTGTTGCCGACTTGGACTTCCCAAGCGCTTAGTACAGCGCTCTGCACACAGTAAGCGCTCAATAAATACGACTGATTGATAGTAAGCGCTTAATAAATGCCGTCATTATTATTATTTATTAATCCTTCGGGCTGAGGCACCTGTATTTATGTATATATGTTTGTGCATATTTATTACTCTGAGGCACCTGTATATATGTTTGTACATATTTATTACTCTGTTAGGCACCTGTGTATGTATTTGTACATATTTATTACTCTAGCTTGTACATATCTATTCCATCTTATTTTGTTAATATGTTTTGCTTTGTTGTCTGTCTCCCCCTTCTAGACTGTGAGCCCACTGTTGGGTAGGGCCCGTCTCTATGTGTTGCCGACTTGGACTTCCCAAGCGCTTAGTACAGCGCTCTGCACACAGTAAGCGCTCAATAAATACGATTGATAGTAAGCGCTTAATAAATGCCGTCATTATTATTATTTATTAATCCTTCGGGCTGAGGCACCTGTATTTATGAATATATGTTTGTGCATATTTATTACTCTGAGGCACCTGTATATATGTTTGTACATATTTATTACTCTATGAGGCACCTGTATATGTATTTGTACATATTTATTACTCTATTTAGCTTGTACATATCTATTCCATCTTATTTTGTTAATATGTTTGGTTTTGTTCTCTGTCTCCCCCTTCTAGACTGTGAGCCCGCTGTTGGGTAGGGACCGTCTCTATGTGTTGCCGACTTGGACTTCCCAGGCGCTCTGCACACAGTATGCGCTCAATAAATACGATTGATTGATAGTAAGCGCTTAATAAATGCTGTCATTATTATTATTTATTAATCCTTCGGGCTGAGGCACCTGCATATATGTTTGTACATATTTGTTAGTCTATTCATTTATTTATTTTACTTGTACATATCTATTCTATTTATCTTATTTTGTTAATATGTTTAGTTTTGTTGTCTGTCTCCCCCTTCTAGACTGTGAGCCCACTGTTGGGTAGGGACCATCTCTATATGTTGCCAACTTGTACTTCCCAAGCGCTTAGTACAGCGCTCTGCACACAGTAAGCGCTCAGTAAATACGACTGATTGATAGTAAGCGCTTAATAAATGCCGTCATTATTATTATTTATTCATCCTTCGAGCTGAGGCGACTGAGGCAGCGGCCGCCCGGTGCGCGCGCAGCCAGGTTTGCGCATGCGTGATGGGGGAACGGCGCCCGTGGGAGGGCCGGGGACACACCTGGATACACCTGCGCGCGCGCGCGCCCTCCCCTCGTGCCCCACAAGCGCTTACTAAATGCCGTCATTATTATTATTTATTCAGCCTTCGGGCTGAAGTACCTGCATATATGTTTGTGCATATTTATTACTCTATGAGGCACCTGTATATATGTTTGTACATATTTACTACTCTATTAGGCACCTGTATATGTATTTGTACATATCTATTCCATCTTATTTTGTTAATATGTTTGGTTTTGTTGTCTGTCTCCCCCTTCTAGACTGTGAGCCCACTGTTGGGTAGGGCCCGTCTCTATGTGTTGCCGACTTGGACTTCCCAAGCGCTTAGTACAGCGCTCTGCACACAGTAAGCGTTCAAATACGATTGATTGATAGTAAGTGGTTAATAAATGCCATCATTACTATTATTTATTAATCCTTCGGGCTGAAGCACCTGTATATATGTATATATGTTTGTGCATATTTATTACTCTGACGCACCTGTATATATGTTTGTACATATTTATTACTCTGAGGCACCTGTGTATGTATTTGTACATATTTATTACTCTATGTAGCTTGTACATATCTATTCCATCTTATTTTGTTAATATGTTTGGTTTTGTTCTCTGTCTCCCCCTTCTAGACTGTGAGCCCGCTGTTGGGTAGGGACCGTCTCTATATGTTGCCGACTTGGACTTCCCAAGCGCCTAGTACAGCGCTCTGCACACAGTAAGCGCTCAATAAATACGATTGATTGATAGTAAGTGCTTAATAAATTCTGTCATTATTATTATTTATTCATCCTTCGGCCTGTATTTATATATATATGTGTTTGTGCATATTTATTACTCTGAGGCACCTGTATATATATTTGCACATATTTATTACTCTATTTTACTTGTACATATCTATTCTATTTATCTTATTTTGTTAATATGTTTGGTTTTGTTCTCTATTTGTCTTATTTTCTTAATGTTTTGTTATGTTCTGTCTCCCCCTTCTAGACTGTGAGCCCACTATTGGGTAGGGACCATCTTTATGTGTTGCCGACTTGGACTTCCCAAGCGCTTAGTACAGCGCTCTGCACACAGTAAGCGCTCAATAAATACGATTGATTGATAGTAAGCAGTTAATAAATGCCGTCATTATTATTATTTACTCGAGGCTGAGGCCGCCCGGTGCGCGCGCAGCCGGGCTTGCGCATGCGGGCTGGGGGAGCGGCGCCGGGGACACACCTGGAGACACCTGCGCGCGCGCGTGCCCGCCCGCCCCGCGTGCCCCACAAGCGCTTACTAAATGCCGTCATTATTATTATTATTTATTCATCCTTCGGGCCGAGGCGGTGCGCGCGCAGCCGGGCTTGCGCATGCGGGGTGGGGGAGCGGCGCCGGGGACACACCTGCACACACCTGCGCGCGCGCGCCCCGCGTGCCCCACAAGCGCTTACTAAATGCCGTCATAATTATTATTATTTATTCATCCTTCGGGCTGAGGCGGTGCGCGCGCAGGCAGACACACCTGGATACACCTGCGCGCGCGCCCGCCCCGCGTGCCCCACAAATGCTTACTAAATGCCGTTATTATTATTTATTCATCCTTCGGGCTGAGGCGGTGCGCGCGCCCGCCCCGCGTGCCCCACAAGAGCTTACTAAATGCCGTCATTAGTATTATTTATTCATCCTTCGGGCCGAGGCGGTGCGCGCGCAGCCGGGCTTGCGCATGCGGGGTGGGGGAGCGGCGCCGGGGACACACCTGGGTACACCTGCGCGCCCCGCGTGCCCCACAAGCGCTTACTAAATGCCGTCATTATTATTATTTATTCATCCTTCGGGCTGAGGTGGTGCGCGCGCAGGCAGACACACCTGTTTACACCTGCGCGCGCGCCCGCCCCATATACCCCACAAATGCTAAATGCCGTTATTATTATTTATTCATCCTTCGGGGTGAGGCGGTGCACGCGCAGGCGGACACACCTGGCTACACCGGCAGGCGCGCGCCCGCCCCGCGTGCCCCACAAGCGCTTACTAAATGCCGTCATTATTATTATTATTTATTCATCCTTCGGGCCGAGGCAGTGTGCGCGCAGCCAGGCTTGCGCATGCGGGCTGGGGGGAGCGGCGCCGGGGACACACCTGGGTACACCTGCGCGCCCCGTGTGCCCCACAAGCGCTTACTAAATGCCGTCATTATTATTATTTATTCATCCTTCGGGCTGAGGCGGTGCGCGCGCAGGCAGACACACCTGGATACACCTGCGCGCGCGCGCGCCCGCCCGCCCCGCGTGCCCCCAAATGCTTACTAAATGCCGTCACTATTATTATTTATTCATCCCTCGGGCTGAGGCGGTGCGCGCGCCGGCGGACACACCTGGCTACACCTGCGCGCGCCCGCTCGCCCCGCGTGCCGCACAAGCGCTTAATAAATGCCGTCATTATTATTATTATTTATTCATCCTTCGGGCCGAGGCGGTGCGCGTGCAGCCGGGCTTGCGCATGCGGGCTGGGGGGAGCAGCGCCGGAGCGAGGGTCGGGGACACACCTGGATACACCTGCGCGCGCGCGCCCGCCCCGCGTGCCCCACAAGCGCTTACTAAATGCCGTCATTATTATTATTTATTCATCTTTCGGGCTGAGGCGGTGCGCGCGCAGCCGGGCTTGCGCATGCGGGGTGGGGGAGCGGCGCCGGGGACACACCTGGGTACACCTGCGCGCCCCGCGTGCCCCACAAGCGCTTACTAAATGCCGTCATTATTATTATTTATTCCTCCTTCGGGGTGAGGCGGGCGCGCGCAGGCGGACACACCTGGATACACCTGCGCGCGCCCGCTCGCCCCGCGTGCCGCACAAGCGCTTAATAAATGTCGTCATTATTTTTATTATTTATTCATCCTTCGGGCCGAGGCGGTGCGCGCGCAGCCGGGCTTGCGCATGCGGGGTGGGGGAGCGGCGCCGGGGACACACCTGGAGACACCTGCACGCGCGCCAGCCCCTTGTGCCCCACAAGCGCTTACTAAATGCCGTCATTATTATTATTTATTCATCCTTCGGGCTGAGGCAGTGCGCGCGCAGGCAGACACACCTGGATACACCTGCGCGCGCGCCCGCCCCATATACCCCACAAATGCTTACTAAATGCCGTTATTATTTATTCATCCTTCGGGGTGAGGCGGTGCGCGCGCAGGCGGACACACCTGGCTACACCTGCGCGCGCGCGCCCGCCCCGCGTGCCCCACAAGCGCTTACTAAATGCCGTCATTATTATTATTATTTATTCATCCTTCGGGCCGAGGCGGGGCGCGCGCAGCCGGGCTTGCGCATGCGGGGTGGGGGAGCTGCGCCGGGGACACACCTGGATACACCTGCACGCGCGCGTGCCCGCCCCGCGTGCCTTACAAACGCTTAATAAATGCCGTCATTATTATTATTTATTCATCCTTCGGGGTGAGGCGGTGCGCGCGCAGGCGGACACACCTGGATACACCTGCGCGCGCGCCCGCCCCGCGTGCCCCACAAGCGCTTACTAAATGCCGTCATTATTATTTATTCATCCTTCGGGCTGAGGCGGTGCGCGCGCAGGCGGACACACCTGGCTACACCTGCGCGCGCGCGCCCGCCCCGGGTGCCCCACAAGCGCTTACTAAATGCCGTTATTATTATTATTTATTCATCCTTCGGGCCGAGGCGGTGCGCGCGCAGCCGGGCTTGCGCATGCGGGGTGGGGGAGCGGCGCCAGGGACACACCTGGAGACACCTGCACGCGCGCGCGCCCGCCCCGCGTGCCCTACAAACGCTTACTAAATGCCGTCATTATTATTATTTATTCATCCTTCGGCCTGAGGCGGTGCGCGCGCAGGCAGACACGCCTGGATACACCTGCGCGCGCGCGCGCGCCCGCCCCGCGTGCCCCCAAATGCTTACTAAATGCCGTCACTATTATTATTTATTCATCCTTCGGGGTGAGGCGGTGCGCGCGCAGGCGGACACACCTGGCTACACCTGCGCGCGCGCGCCCGCCCCGGGTGCCCCACAAGCGCTTACTAAATGCCGTCATTATTATTATTATTTATTCATCCTTCGGGCCGAGGCGGTGCGCGCGCAGCCGGGCTTGCGCATACGGGCTGGGGGGGAGAGGCGCCGGGGACACACCTGGATACACCTGCGCGCGCCCCGCGTGCCTCACAAGCGCTTACTAAATGCCGTTATTATTATTATTTATTCATCCTTCGGGCTGAGGCGGTGCGCGCGCAGGCGGACACACCTGGATACACCTGCGCGCGCCCGCCCGCCCCGCGTGCCGCACAAGCGCTTACTAAATGCCGTCATTATTATTATTTATTCATCCTTCGGGCTGAGGCGGTGCGCGCGCAGGCAGACACACCTGGATACACCTGCGCGCGCGCGCGCGCCCGCCCACCCGCCCCGCGTGCCCTACAAACGCTTAATAAATGCCGTCATTATTATTATTTATTCATCCTTCGGGCTGAGGCGGTGCGCGCGCAGGCAGACACACCTGGATACACCTGCTCGCGCGCGCGCGCCCGCCCCGCGTGCCCCCAAATGCTTACTAAATGCCGTCACTATTATTATTTATTCATCCTTCGGGCTGAGGCGGTGCGCGCGCAGGCGGACACACCTGGATGCACCTGCGCGCGCCCGCCCGCCCCGCGTGCCCCACAATTGCTTAATAAATGCCGTCATTATTATTATTTATTCATCCTTCGGGCTGAGGCGGTGCGCGCGCAGGCGGACACACCTGGATGCACCTGCGCGCGCCCGCCCGCCCCGCTTGCCCCACAAGCGCTTACTAAATGCCGTCATTATTATTATTTATTCATCCTTCGGGCTGAGGCGGTGCGCGCGCAGGCGGACACACCTGGATACACCTGCGCGCGCGCCCGCCCGGCATGCCCCACAAATACTACATGCCGTCATTATTATTATTTATTCATCCTTCGGGCTGAGGCGGTGCGCGCGCAGGAGGACACACCTGGATACACCTGCGCGCGTGCCCGCCCCGCGTGCCCCACAAGCGCTTAATAAATGCCGTCATTATTATTATTCATCCTTAGGGCCGAGGCGGTGCGCGCGCAGCCGGGCTTGCGCATGCGGGGTCGGGGAGCGGCGCCGGGGACACACCTGCATACACCTGTGCGCGCGCGCGCGCCCCGCGTGCCCCACAAGCGCTTAATAAATGCTGTCATTATTATTATTTATTCATCCTTCGGGCTGAGGCGGTGCGCGCGCAGGCGGACACACCTGGATACACCTGCGCGCGCGCCCGCCCGGCATGCCCCACAAATACCACATGCCGTCATTATTATTATTTATTCATCCTTCGGGGTGAGGCGGTGCGCGCGCAGGCGGACACACCTGGATACACCTGCGCGCGCGCCCCGCGTGCCCCACAAGCGCTTACTAAATGCCGTCATTATTATTATTATTTATTCATCCTTCGGGCCGAGGCGGTGCGCGCGCAGCCGGGCTTGCGCATGCGGGGTGGGGGAGAGGCGCCGGGGACACACCTGGGTACACCTGCGCGCGCGCGCGCCCCACAAGCGCTTACGAAATGCCGTCATTATTATTATTTATTCATCCTTCGGGCTGAGGCGGTGCGCGCGCAGGCGGACACACCTGGCTACACCTGCGCGCGCGCGCCCGCCCTGCGTGCCCCACAAGCGTTTACTAAATGCCGTCATTATTATTATTATTTATTCATCCTTCGGGCCGAGGCGGTGCGCGCGCAGCCGGGCTTGCGCATGCGGGGTGGGGGAGCGGCGCCGGGGACACACCTGGATACACCTGCGCCCGCGCACGCGCCCCGCGTGCCCCACAAGCGCTTACTAAATGCCGTCATTATTATTTATTCATCCTTAGGGCCGAGGCGGTGCGCGCGCAGCCGGGCTTGCGCATGCGGGGTCGGGGAGCGGCGCCGGGGACACACCTGCATACACCTGTGCGCGCGCGCGCGCCCCGCGTGCCCCACAAGCGCTTAATAAATGCTGTCATTATTATTATTTATTCATCCTTCGGGCTGAGGCGGTGCGCGCGCAGGCGGACACACCTGGATGCACCTGCGCGCGCGCGCCCGCCCCGCGTGCCCCACAAGCGCTTAATAAATGCCGTCATTATTATTATTTATTCATCCTTCGGGCTGAGGCGGTGCGCGCGCAGGAGGACACACCTGGATACACCCGCCCCGCGTGCCCCACAAGCGCTTACTAAATGCCGTCATTAGTATTATTTATTCATCCTTCGGGCCGAGGCGGTGCGCGCGCAGCCGGGCTTGCGCATGCGGGCTGGGGGGGGAGCGGCGCCGGGGACACACCTGGAGACACCTGCGCGCGCGCGCGCGCGCCCGCGTGCGGCCGCCATTTCCCCCGCCCCCCCCCTCCCAGCGCCCCGCCCCGAGCCCGCGCAGGCGCAGTCCGCGCTCCGGCGGCGCTGTCATGGCGGCCGGGAGCGGCCTCGGGAGAGAAGGGGGGCTTCGGCTCGCGCGGCGGCGTCGTCGTCGTCGTCTGTGAGGGCTGAGGTGAGGTGAGGGGGAGCCGGGCCGCCGCGAGCCGGACGACCTTAGCGGCTCACACCAGGTGAGGTGACCTTCCCTCTATCAATCAATCAATCAATCGATCGATCGATCGTATTTATTGAGCGCCTACCGTGTGCAGAGCACTGTACTAAGCGCCTGGGAAGCGCGGGCCTCGGGGGAGCCGCGGCTTCCCCTCAGAGCGGGGCCTCCGGCCGAGCGCGCCTCGCTGCACCTGCGGGAGGGGAAGGGCTGCTAATCAATCAATCAATCAATCAATCAATCATCAATCGTATTTATTGAGCGCTTACGGTGTGCACAGCACCGGACTAAGCGCTTGGGAAGGACGAGTTGGCAACCGTCCCTGCCCAGCAGTGGGCTCACACAGGCTAGAAGGGGGTGACAGACAACAAAACCAAACATATTAACAAAATAAAATAAATGGAATAGATATGGACAAGTAAAATAGAGTAATCAATCAATCAGTCGTATTTATTGAGCGCTTACTGTGTGCACAGCACTGGACTAAGCGCTTGGGAAGGACGAGTTGGCAACGGTTCCTACCCAGCAGTGGGCTCACACAGTCTAGAAGGGGGACAACGAAACCAAACATATTAACAAAATAAAATAGATATGTACAAGTAAAATAGAGTAATCAATCAATCGTATTTATTGAGAGCTTACTGTGTGCACAGCACTGGACTAAGCGCTTGGGAAGGACGAGTTGGTAACGGTCCCTACCCAGCAGTGGGCTCACACAGTCTTGAAGGGGGAGACGGACAACAAAAACAAACATATTAACAAAATAAAATAGAGTAGATATGTACAAGTAAAATAGAGTAATCAATCAATCAATCAATCGTATTTATTGAGCGCTTACGGTGTGCAGAGCACTGTACTAAGCGCTTGGGAAGGACGAGTTGGCCACGGTCCCTACCCAACAGTGGGCTCACACAGTCTAGAAGGGGGAGACGGAGAATAAAACCAAACATATTAACAAAATAGAGTAGATATGTACAAGTAAAATAAATAGAGTAATCAATCAATCGTATTTATTGAGCGCTTACTGTGTGCACAGCACTGGACTAAGCGCTTGGGAAGGACAAGTTGGCAGCGGTCCCTACCCAGCAGTGGGCTCACACAGGCTAGAAGGGGGACAACGAAACCAAACATATTAACAAAATAAAATAGATATGTACAAGTAAAATAGAGTAATCAATCGTATTTATTGAGAGCTTAGTGTGTGCACAGCACTGGACTAAGCGCTTGGGAAGGACGAGTTGGTAACGGTCCCTACCCAGCAGTGGGCTCACACAGTCTTGAAGGGGGAGACGGACAACAAAAACAAACATATTAACAAAATAAAATAGAGTAGATATGTACAAGTAAAGTAGAGTAATCAATCAATCAATCAGTCGTATTTATTGAGCGCTTACGGTGTGCACAGCACTGTACTAAGCGCTTAGGAAGGACAAGTTGGCAACGGTCCCTACCCAACAGTGGGCTCACACAGGCCAGAAGGGGGACAACGAAACCAAACATATTAACAAAATAAAATAGAATAGGTATGTACAAGTAAAATAGAGTCATCAATCAATCGTATTTATTGAGAGCTTACTGTGTGCACAGCACTGGACTAAGCGCTTGGGAAGGACAAGTTGGCAACGGTCCCTACCCAGCAGTGGGCTCACACAGGCTAGGAGGGGGAGACGGACAACAAAACCAAATATGTTAACAAAATAAAATAGATATGTACAAGTAAAATAGAGTAATCAATCAATCGTATTTATTGAGAGCTTACTGTGTGCACAGCACTGGACTAAGCGCTTGGGAAGGACAAGTTGGCAACGGTCCCTACCCAGCAGCGGGCTCACACAGTCTAGAAGGGGGACAACAAAACCAAACATATTAACAAAATAAAATGAATAGAATAGATATGTACAAGGAAAATAGAGTAATCAATTGTATTTAGTGAGCGCTTACTATGTGCAGAGCACTGTACTAAGCGCTTGGGAAGTACGAATTGGCAACATATAGAGACAGTCCCTACCCAACAGTGGGCTCACAGTCTAAAAGGGGGAGACAGACAACAAAACCAAACATACCAACAAAATAAAATAAGTAGGATAGATATGTACAAGTAAAATAAATAGAGTAATAAATATGTACAACCATATATACGTATATACAGGTGCTTTGGGGAAGGGAAGGAGGTAAGATGGGGGGGATGGAGAGGGGGACGAGGGGGAGAGGAAGGAAGGGGCGCAGTCTGGGAAGGCCTCCTGGAGGAGGTGAGCTCTCAGCAGGGCCTTGAAGGGAGGAAGAGAGCTAGCTTGGCGGAGGGGCAGAGGGATTGGGGGCATTCCAGGCCCGGGGGATGACGTGGGCCGGGGGTCGATGGCGGGACAGGCAAGAACGAGGTACGGTGAGGAGATTAGCGGCGGAGAATAAAATAGAGTAGATATGTACTAGTAAAATAGAGTAATCAATCAATCAATCGTATTTATTGAGCGCTTACTGTGTGCACAGCACTGGACTAAGCGCTTGGGAAGGACAAGTTGGCAACGGTCCCTACCCAGCAGTGGGCTCACACAGTCTAGAAGGGGGAGACAGAGAATAAAACCAAACATGTTAACAAAATAGAGTAGATGTGTACAAGTAAAATAGAGTAATCAATCAATCGTATTTATTGAGCACCTACTGTGTGCACAGCACTGGACTAAGCGCTTGGGAAGGACACGTTGGCAACGGTCCGTACCCAACAGTGGGCTCACACAGTCTAGAAGGGGGAGACGGACAACAAAACCACACATATTAACAAAATAAAATGAATAGAATAGATATGTACAAGGAAAATAGAGTAATCAATCATATTTATTGAGCGCTTACTGTGTGCAAAGCACTGGACTAAGCGCTTGGGAAGGACAAGTTGGCAACGGTCCCTACCCAGCAGTGGGCTCACACAGTCTAGAAGGGGGACAACGAAACCAAACATATTAACAAAATAAAATAGATACGTACAGGTAAAATAAATAGAGTAATCAATCGTATTTATTGAGAGCTTAGTGTGTGCACAGCACTGGACTAAGCGCTTGGGAAGGACGAGTTGGTAACGGTCCCTACCCAGCAGTGGGCTCACACAGTCTAGAAGGGGGAGACAGAGAACAAAACCAAACATTAACAAAATAAAATAAATAGAATAGATATGTACAAGCAAAATAAATAGAGTAATCAATCAATCAATCGTATTTATTGAGCGCTTACTGTGTGCACAGCACTGTACTAAGCGCTTGGGAAGGACGAGTTGGCAACGGTCCCTACCCAGCAGTGGGCGCACACAGGCTAGAAGGGGGACAAGTTGGCAACGGTCCCTGCCCAGCAGTGGGCTCACACAGTCTAGAAGGGGGAGACAGAGAATAAAACCAAACATATTAACAAAATAGAGTAGATATGTACAAGTAAAATAAATAGAGTAATCAATCAATCGTATTTATTGAGCACTTACTGTGTGCACAGCACTGGACTAAGCGCTTGGGAAGGACAAGTTGGCAACGGCCCCTACCCAGCAGTGGGCTCACACAGTCTAGAAGGGGGACAACAAAACCAAACATACTAACAAAATAAAATAGATATGTACAAGTAAAATAAATAGAGTAATCAATCAGTCGTATTTATTGAGAGCTTACTATGTGCACAGCACTGGACTAAGCGCTTGGGAAGGACGAGTTGGCAACGGCCCCTGCCCAGCAGTGGGCTCACACAGGCTAGAAGGGGGTGACAGAGAACAAAACCAAACATATTAACAAAATAAAATAAATAGAATAGGTATGTACAAGTAAAATAGAGTAATCAATCAATCGTATTTATTGAGCGCTTACTGTGTGCACAGCACTGTACTAAGCGCTTGGGAAGGACAAGTTGGCAACGGTCCCTACCCAGCAGTGGGCTCACACAGGCTAGAAGGGGGACAACGAAACCAAACATATTAACAAAATAAAATAGATGTGTACAAGTAAAATAAATAGAGTAATCAATCAATCGTATTTATTGAGCGCTTACTGTGTGCACAGCACTGGACTAAGCGCTTGGGAAGGACAAGTTGGCAACGGTCCCTACCCAACAGTGGGCTCACACAGTCTAGGAGGGGGAGACAGACAACAAAACCAAACATATTAACAAAATAAAATCAATAGATATGTACAAGTAAAATAAATAGAGTAATAAATCTGTACAAACATATATGCAGGTGCTGTGGGGAGGGGAAGGAGGTAGGACGGGGGGGATGGAGAGGGGGAGAGGAAGGAGGGGGCTCAGTCTCAGTCAGTCTGGGTCGAGCGGCGGACGGAGAGCCAGGCCTTTCAATCAATCAATCAATCGTATTTATTGAGCGCTTACTGTGTGCACAGCACTGGACTAAGCGCTTGGGAAGGACAAGTTGGCAACGGTCCCTACCCAACAGTGGGCTCACAGTCTAGAAGGGGGAGACAGAGAACAAAACGAAACATACTAACAAAATAAAATAAATAGAATAGATATGTACAAGTAAAATAGAGTAATCAATCAATCAATCAATCAGTCGTATTTATTGAGCGCTTACTGTGTGCACAGCACTGTACTAAGCACTTGGCAAGTACAAGTTGGCAATGGTCCCTACCCAACAGTGGGCTCACAGTCTAGAAGGGGGAGACAGACAACAAAACCAAACATATTAACAAAATAAAATAAATAGAATAGTTATGTATAAGTAAAATAGAGTAATAAATCTGTACAAACATATATACAGGTGCTGTGGGGAAGGGAAGGAGGGAAGACGAGGGCATAGAGAGGGGGACGAAGGGGAGAGGAAGGAGGGGGCTCAGTCAGTCAGTCTGGGTCGAGCGGCGGACGGAAAGCCAGGCCTTTCAATCAATCAATCAATCAGTCGTATTTATTGAGCGCTTACTGTGTGCAGAGCATTGTACTAAGCGCTTGGGAAGTACAAGTTGGCAACATATACAGTCCCTACCCAACAGTGGGCTCACCCCCCCCCCAAAAAAAAAAAAACCAGAGCCGTTTGCCGGCCTTTCTCCAGCCCCCAAGTGGGTTGGCTGGTGACCGATACTCATCCAGAGAAGCAGCGTGGCTCAGTGGAAAGAGCCCGGGCTTGGGAGTCAGAGGTCATGGGTTCAAATCCCGGCCCCGCCGCTTGTCAGCTGTGTGACTTTGGGCAAGTCACTTCACTTCTCCGGGCCCCAGTTACCTCCTCTGGAAAATGGGGATGCAGACTGTGAGCCCCCCTGTGGGACAACCCCATCACCTTGTAACCTCCCCATTGAGCCCACTGTTGGGTAGGGGCCGTCTCTATGTGTTGCCAACTTGTACTTCCCAAGCGCTTAGTACAGTGCTCTGCGCACAGTAAGCGCTCAATAAATACGATTAAATGAATGAATGCCTAGAACAGTGCTTTGCACGTAGCAAGCGCTTAATAAATGACATCATTTCATTCATTCATTCAGTTGTATTTATTAAGCACTTACTGTGTGCAGAGCACTGTACTAAGTGCTTGGGAAGTACAGGTTGGCAACGTATAGAGACGGTCCTTACCCAACAGTGGGCTCACAGTCTAGAAGGGGGAGACAGATGACAATCAATCAATCAATCATATTTATTGAGTGCTTACTGTGGGCAGAGCACTGTACTAAGCGCTTGGGAAGTACAAGTTGGCAACATATAGAGACAGTCCCTACCCAACAGTGGGCTCACAGTCTAGAAGGGGACAAAACAAAACATAGTAACAAAATAAAATAAATAGAATAGTAAATATGTACAAGGACATCTGAGTAGGATGTCCTGAAGGCAGGAGGAAATGTGTGACTGCAGAGAAGGGGCTCCGTGCCCCCCACCACGTGCCTCGCTGTTAACTTGGGTGAACTACAGAGCAATTCTAGCCCCTCAAACGATGTTTTCACTTTCTTACAGGATTTAGTGCTGCTGCTCAGAAGGCTCGGGGAGGAAGACTGGGGACGAATCTCTTCCTCTGGAGGAGGAGGGCACCCCCCGAGCTTGGACTTGTTGGCAGGTGGGCGCCGCGGAAGGGGCCTGCCTTTTTTTGAGCGCCCGCCGTCTCTCCGGCCAGTGACTGCTGCTGCCTCGGGACCAAGGGGGATTTGAAGTGAGCTAGCCATGGCTACCGAAGAGAAGCAGGTCCCTCCACCACCACCAACGGGTGACGGTGACGGGGG
This sequence comes from Tachyglossus aculeatus, assembly GCF_015852505.1. Taxonomy (NCBI): domain Eukaryota; kingdom Metazoa; phylum Chordata; class Mammalia; order Monotremata; family Tachyglossidae; genus Tachyglossus; species Tachyglossus aculeatus. Next base: position 21,732,575 of record NC_052077.1, on the reverse strand, counting down.
AGGCGGCGGGCAAGGAGATGGAGCGGCCGGCGAAGCCGGGCCGTTGCCCCTGAACCCGGGAGTCCCCATCCGGGGCATCAGGATGAAGTTTGCTGTCCTGGCAGGGCTGGTGGAAGTCGGAGAGGTCACCAACCGGGATATTGTAGAGACCGTCTTCAACCTGGTGAGTAATAATAATGATAATGATGATGATGGCATTTGTTAATAATAATAATAATGGCATTTGTTAAGCGCTTACTATGTGCCAAGCACTGTTCTAAGCGCTGGGGGGATACAAGGTGATCAGGTTGTTCCATGTGGCGCTCACAGTCTGTCAGCCCGCTGTTGGGTAGGGACCGTCTCTGTATGTTGCCAACTTGTACTTTCCAAGCGCCCAGTACAGTGCTCTGCAAACAGTAAGCGCTCAATAAATACGATTGAATGAATGCTTTGCACACAGAAAGTACTCAATACCATTGACTGACTGATTGATAGTAAGGGTCACTGTTTGTTGTGAGTACGAAATGTGTCCCTTTGTTGTTGCACTTCCAATAATAATAATAATAATGGCATTTGTTAAGCGCTTACTACGTGCCAAGCACTGTTCTGAGCACCGGGGAGGATGCAAGGTGATCAGGTTGCCCCACGTGGGGCTCACAGTCTTCATCCCCTTTTCACAGATGAGGTCACTGAGGCACAGAGAAGTGAAGTGACTGGCCCAGAGTCACACAGCTGACAAGTGTGCTTAGTACAGTGCACCCAATAAGCACTCAATAAATACAACTGAATGAATCAAAGTGGCGGAGCTGGGATTAGAACCCATGACCTGAGCCCCTTCCTTCCTCTCCCCCTCGTCCCCCTCTCCATCCCCCCATCTTACCTCCTTCCCTTCCCCACAGCACTGTATATATATATATATGTTTGTACATGTTTATTACTCTATTTATTTTACTTGTACATACCTTTACATACATATTTATTTATTTATTTTACTTGTACATATCTTTTAGACTGTGAGCCCACTGTTGGGTAGGGACTGTCTCTATATGTTGCCAATTTGTACTTCCCAAGCGCTTAGTACAGTGCTCTGCACATAGTAAGCGTTCAATAGATACGATTGATGATGATGATGATATCTATTCTATTTATTTTATTTTGTTAGTATGTTTGGTTTTGTTCTCTGTCTCCCCCTTTTAGACTGTGAACCCACTGTTGGGTAGGGACTGTCTCTATATGTTGCCAACTTGTACTCCCCAAGCGCTTAGTACAGTGCTCCGCACACAGTAAGCGCTCAATAAATACGATTGATTGATTGATTGACCTCCGACTCCCAAGCCCGGGCTCTTTCCATTGAACCACGCTGCGTCTCTAGCAGAGCCCACGTGTCTTTGCGGGGCACGGGGGGAGATGGAAGTTAGTAAAATTTTACCAGCGAGAAGAAGCCAGCGAGAGCGTGCTTTGATCGAAGTGCCGGCTCGGGTGGATTTGTGGCCATTGAAATGTTCAACCGCGTAGTTCGAGACGTTCGGAAACTAGGTTGGCCAGAGAAGAGCCAATTCTCGTGCTCTTTCATGGCCATAGAAGTCAAAAAGAAATATGGGCCGATGATGTCCATTTTCTCAAGTTTTGTGCAAGTGGACGTCACACTGAGTGAGTTTTGTGCAAGTGGACATCGCATTTGGGAGGCAGTTGCTTTTATCTCGATTAGACAAATCAGCGTATCCCATGTTATTCAGTACCTCCCTAATTGTTGGCAACTACTTAAGAAGCAATCAAGGATATGTATTGAACACTTACTGGGTGCAGAGGACTGTTGGCAAGTGAGCGAGTACAGTCGAGTTGGTAGATAGGATCCCTTCCTTCTAGGAGTTCAAGGAAGTACCACAGTGTTTCGGGAATTTTTTTTCCCCCTGAGAAGGTGATTTTTTCCGGTTGGGCTAATTTGAATGAAAATCGGAATTTGTGCACCTCTTAGTATTTGTCATCTTTTCTGGAAGCTGTCATCTTTGGTCTTACCAATTATACTGTGACCAGTTAAACATTTTAGTTTAGCAGGTTTTTTTACTAGAATTTATTAAACTACAAAATAATCAAAGTAACAGAAACTAAATTTGGGCTCAGGCTGATTTCTGTACCTGCCCATTTCAATGAAAACCGTATCTCTCTCCTCTGAGCTTTCTGTAAGTAAAATTATGACCACTTCTCAGTTATGTAATTGAGTGGTTTGGTTTGACCGGGACTGAGTAAACTTCATTTTGTACAGTGAAGTTATGATTGTCTTCTCATATGTGAGGTTATTACATTTTAAAGATGAATTTGTGATTACATTCAGTGAGGTGATTCACTTGGAAAATTAAGCGGTTATAACAAATGGCTGTGTAGCATATACATATGCACCTAGCAGCAGTTCGACTTTTTACATTTTATTATATGTATGTATAAATTCACATGTGGAAGGTAGGATTTTTTTTTTTCTGTAGGTGCAAGAGACACTATTTCAGTCCATTTCTGGAGGCCAGAAGGTACTAACCAAACTCGAGGAGGGATGTGTTCACTTAATGCAAATATGTAGCATGACTAATTTTTTCTTCCTTTCTGGTTTACTCCCACCTTTTCTAGAAAGGAGAGAAAATGATACAATGCTGGGAGGGCTATTCTTAAATTTGGACCATCCAGTTATAATTTGTGACGTGGAAAAAGGACAAAAGCAAAATTTACCTCCATGTAATGAAGAAAAAAAATACGAAGCAGTAATCACAAAATATAGCACCTGCCTTTCCTTACTACCCTCAGGTTAAGCTTATTTCTTGCTAGGTGGCTGCCAAGAGAGGTGCACAGGGAGTGACACTGTGTCTGGGCACTTTTATGTTGGTATGCAGCGCATTCTCAATTTGGAGTCGTCTGTGAAACTCGCTTGTTCCTGGGCAAGGCTGTGTAAACTTTGTTCAACAGGATATTCCTCTCTTTCAGGTTTGTCTTGAGGCGGAACTTAAAAGGAAAAAAAAAAGCATTAGGCCTCCTTGGGACAAACAGTTAACTGGTGCTCCCCTTTGGTTTAGAGTAGGATTAACAATTTTATCCTCTCAACTTTCCAAGCAGTCTCCCTAACTACTAGGTCCCAAACAGAATTTTGTTTGTGGGGTCTGTAATGGTTTCATGGCTCTCTAAACCACCATCCCTCTGATTGGATTGCCACTCGTTTATCAACTTCAGTTATCTAGAATTTGTTGTGGCGTATTATTCAAGGGACTTTATCGAGCACCTATAAGTGCTACTCACTGTACAAAGCAGTACTTCCCTCTGAACTGTAAACTCGTTGTGAGCAGGGAATGTGCCATATTGCTTTATTGTACTCTCCCAAGCACTTAGTACAGTGTTCTGCACTCAGTAAGCTGAATAAATACTACTGACCGTTAAGCACTTGAGTGTACAGCTGATCAAAGACGTGCTCCCAAGGAGTTGACAGTTTGGTGCATGAATAACAAAACATTAGACACTTACTAGTAAAATGAAAATTCGGTAGTTATAGAAAGTACTCTGGCAGATTATCTAGTCACCTTTTCATGGGTTAATAGAAGGAATTTGGGGTTTATTTGATCTGTTCGTGACAGTGGCCTAAAGTTTCAGTCTTCCTGGTGCCTAGGGTTGGACTGGGGGGGAGGGGGATGGAAGAAGGGGGTGAGGGGGAGGAGAGGACAGTATTGTTTTACTTTTCCTCTTGGCCTTAATTGGCTTCAATGTGTTTTCCCTAACCATTCTCCCTGGTCCAGGCAAATTCTGGTGGATTTATATTATGAGGACAGTAAAAGAGAAAGGCATGGCTTCTCCATTGCATTCTTTTATTTTCAGGCAGGATTATACTTCTTCCCAGATAATTCAATTTTTTAAGTATTTAAGTAGGATTCCATACTTTGCTGATACATCCAGTCACTCACAACACTTAAGCAATGATTCCTAATTTGTTTAAGTCACTGTTTTCAGTAGAAGTGAAGGGTTTCACTTGAATCCATTATTCTACAGTGACCTGAAGAGTTTCAAAGTAAAATTCTAGGTTCCTTGGGCAATAGTGAAATTGCCTATTTCAGCAACTAGTTTTTTTTAAAAATGATATTTAAGCACTTACTGTGTGCCAGGCACCATAGTAAAACACCGGAATAGATACAAGCTAATCAGGTTCATCACAGTCCGTGTTCCACGTGGAGCTCACGGTCTTAACCCCCATTTTACAGAGGAGGTAACTGAGGCACAGAGAAGTGAAGTGACTTGCTCAAGGTCACACAGCAGACAAATTGTGGAGCCGGGATTAGAATCCAGGTCCTTCTGACTCCCAAGACCGTGCTCGATGTACCAGGCTACACTGCTTCTCTAAACTGTTAAACTTAGAACTGGTAGTTTAAGTAGGCATCTTTTGCTTGTTTTTGTTTAGTGCCGTTCAGTTAACCAGTGGAGTTTGTTGAGAGGTCCATAAGGTACTACCATGTATGAGGCAGTGGGAGGAGTTACAAGGAAGTTCAAGACATAATTCCTTTGAAGAATTTGTAATCAACAGGGAGACAAAGCAAGCACAAATATAAACATAAACCTTTAAAGCTATACTAAAATAAACATGGACTTACAGTTCTGAAGTAGTTATAGAGTTACCGGAGGCAGTTTTAATCTGGGCAGGTGACGTTAGGAGGTGGATTTTTTCGAAAAGCATTTGAAGGTGACAAGGGGTTTGGTTTGTGTAAAGAAGGGTGAAGAACATTCCAGTTTGGAGGAGTGGAATGTGTAATGGCATGGAGACATTGTGTACTCTGTAGAGGTAGTCAAATAGAACTTTTATTTTCAGAAAGTTTAAGAGGAGTATTTCATAATAACGAGTTCTGGTCAGCTCTTACTGTGGATTAAGGTTGAAACAATTCTTGCCCCCCCCATGGGGCTCACAATCTAAGGAGAGCACATTTTAGAGGTGATGAAACAGGTGCCCAGAGAAGTTAAATGACATGCCCCAGGTCACACAGCAGGCAAGTAACAGGGCCCAAATTAGCATCCTGGTGTCCTGACTCCCAGTCCTGAGCTCTGTCAGCTAGTCCGTGCTGCATCTCCCTAGGCCAAGCTGGTTTCGCAAATAATAGTGAAGAAAATGTGGATCGTTATATTCTCTCCTATCACTTAGTACAGTGCTCTGCACATGGTATGTGCTCAATAAATACTACTACTACTCTACCAGTTGGCTTATGTTAATTGAGAATGTTTTTACAACTTCAAATTGGGCTCCAACATTAAGATACCTTTGGAAACAGAGTGCAGAACTAAGTTTATACGTATCGGAACTCAGTTTGTATGTAGTGGAGAGAAGTTACCTAAATTACCTGTCAAAAACAGAACTCCTTATCTTCCCACCCAAACCCTATCCTTCCCTTGACTTTCCCATTATGGTAGGCAGCACCAGCGTCCTTCCTGTCTCGCAAGCCTACAACCTTGGCATTTTCCTTGACGCCTCTCTCTCATTCAACCCCCATATTCACGCTATCACTGAATTCCGTCCGTTCAACATTCACAACATTGCTAAAATCCGCCTTTCCTTCTCCATCCTGCCTTGATTACTGTATCAGCCTTCTAGCTGACCCCCCTGCCTTCTGTCTGTCCCCACACCAATCCATATTTCCACCCTGCTGCCCAGATCATTTTTCTACAAAAACGTTCAGTCCATGTTTCCCCACTTCTCAAGAACCACCAGTGGTTGCTCATCCATCTCTGCATCAATAGAAACTCCTTACTGTTGCCTTTAAAGCACTCAGTCACCTGTCCCCTCCTACCTACTTCGCTACCCTCCTACTACAACCCAGCAGACACACATCGCTCCTGTAATGACAACTTCCTCATTGTACCGCGGTCTCTCACTGTCAACCTCTTGCCCACATCCTGCCTCTGTCCTGGAACGTCCCCCCTCTTCATATCCAACAGACAATTACTCTCCCCCACTTCAAAGTCGTATTGAAGGCACATCTTCTCCAAGAGACCTTCCCTGACTAAGCCCTCTTTTCCTTTTCTTCCATTCTCTTCTGCGCTGCCTGGACTTGCTCCTTTTATTCATCCCCCCTCCCAGTCGCACAGCACTTATGTACATTATCTGCAATTTATTTACATTAATGTCTGTCCCCCCCCCAGACTATAAGTTTGTTGTGGACAGGGAATGTCTCTTATAATAATAATAATGGCGTTTATTAAGTGCTTACTATGTGCACAGCACTGTTCTAAGCGCTCCCAAGTGCTTACTAAAGTGCTATGCACACAGGAAGCCCTCAATAAATGCAATTGATTACATGTGGCATGTGAATGGAAATAAGCCCTTGACCTGGCAAGTGCATTTCTCAGAAGAGACACACCTCGGTATTAATGCAGCAAAGATGCTACTAGAGAAGATAATGCCATTGGAAGATCTTTATGTAACAAAGTCAAGGTCAATTTACAGAAGAAGGAGAGCAGGTTTTTCCAACATCCAGTACACCCTCAAGAGAGGGACATACCCAGCCATTTTGCTGGTAGGGGTCGGCTACCACTACTCAGACTGGTTTCTGAATCACTTCCAATAATCACTGCTGTTGTTTCTGGGTTTAAGTTGTTGCTTCATAGTCTTCAGAACAGATCCCCATGCCTGGAAGTGTGTTTCTATCTCTGGTAAATTGGCCCAGCTGCCTTTGAGTGATGATAACAGTAATAATAGTATATGTTAAGCACTGTTCTAAGCGCTGGGGTAGATGCAAGCTAATTAGGTTGGACATTAGTCCCTGTCCCATATGAGGGTCACAGTCTTAATCCCCATTTTACCGATTAGGTAACTGAGGCCTAGAGAACTGAAATGACTTGTGCAAGGTCACACAGCAGACAAGTGGCGGAGCCAGGATCAGAACCCACATCCTTCCGATTCCCAGGCCTGTGCTCAATCCACTAGACCATACTGCTTCTCATGATGCCGATAGAATAATGCTTAAGTATGGGTCCAAAAGTAAAAATAGAATATCTGCCAAAATGTCAGGTTGTTTTTAAGGAATATAATTTTGCACACCAGGAGAGTTTGTGCATTAGGTCCCACATCGTCCCCTCGTTCTGTTAAGTATCTTCGTACTCATGCTGCAGGTTGAAATCTTGTGATATCTGGGGTGACTCTGAGGATCATCTTCACATTTTTCTTTGGGGTAATTGGATTGTGTTTTTTTTTTTAAATCTGTTAAGCGCTTACTATGTGTTTCACATTGCTGTAATCGCTGGGGTAGGTGCAAATGAATTTGGTTGGTCTCAATCCCTGTCTCTCATGGGGCTCACAGTCTAAGGAGAACAAGAGGGTGGTGCTTTTAGATGTTTGTTCTTAATTGGCTTCAGAAAGAGGCTATCAACGGGCTTTCTCAGTTTATGACGGGTATAGGTGGGGCTGCACAATACAGTTACTGCACTCTGCTTTCTTGAGAAGATGCTTTGCTTTAGTGACTTAATTATTGAAAATCTCTGCCGCTATATAGTATAATTTCTGGGGCAGGTTTATTCTGGAAAGAATAGGTTGTGACTTCAATTAGGGATTGGGAAAAATGCCAGACTATCTCCTGTCCTGATTCAGTTTTCAGCTCTTAAGGAAAAGAGAGTATAGCAAGGGATTGGCTTTTTTTTCCAGGTTGCAGTATATTTTCTTTTTATAGTCTGTCATTTGTAAGCACTTTGTGCGAGTGAACTGTACAGGCAAAAGAACTGAACAAGTCACATTGAAAGGTACAAGGATTTTGAATCAGGCAAGGGCCTGGACCATAAGGGACTCACAATCTAAAAGGTTTGGCAATGACAAGACATTTTAGGAAATAAATAACTGGGCAAATTTGGGTTAAAAAAACCCAACAACAACCCTCCTACAGCACTTTAGGAACAACAGGAACTTAGTAGTACATTGCCACGGGATGCCTTGCTATTCAAGTATAGACTGTCCTTGATTTAGACAGTCCACAACTACCTTTTCTAGTGTGTTCTGATGTATGTTACACTACAGACCTCTGATCTGGCTCATTTTTTTATGGCAATTACTAAGCACTTACTATGTGCCAGGCAAGGTACCAAGTGCTGGGTAGATACAAGTTAATCAGGTTGGACGCGGTCCCTGTCACACACGGGGCTCTCAGTCTTAGTAAGAGGGAGTAGGATCTAATCCCCATTTTGGAGATAACTTTTTTGTGCATCAGTTACCTTAAGTGAATTGCCCGAGGTCACATAGCAGACAAGTGGCAGAGCCAGGATTAAAACCCAAGTCCTCTGAATTTCAGGCCCTTTCACTTTCCATTAGACCACACTCCTTCCCATTTCTCTGCCAAGTGAGTTATTCTGGGATAGGTAAGTCAATTTAATACTTTATTTGGAGGCCAGTATTCGGGTACTTTTCAGAAAATGGAGTTGAGGACTGTAAGCATCTTATGGGTGGGGAACCTGTTTACCATATATCTATCAATCAGTGGTATGTATTGAGTGCTTACTAATTGCATAGCAGTGTATTAATCAATCAGTCATATTTATTGAGCGCTTACTGTGTGCAGAGCACTGTACTAAGGGCTTGGGAAGTACAAGTCGGCAACACATAGAGACAGTCCCTACCCAACAGCAGGCTCACAGTCTAGAAGGGGGAGACAGAGACAGAGAACAAAACCAAACATACTAACAAAATAAAATAAAATAAATAGAATAGATATGTACAAGTAAGCAGCATAGCTTAGCAGAAAGAGCACTTGCTTGGGAGTCAGAGGTTGTGGGTTCTAATCCCGGTTCTGCCACATGTCTGCTATGGGACTTTGGGCAAGTCGCTTAGCTTCTCTGGGCCTCAGTTCCCTCATCTGTAAAATGGGGACTAAGACTGTGAGCCCCACGTGGGACAACCTGATGACCTTGTATGCCCCCCAGTGCTTAGAACAGTGCTTGGCACATAGTAAGCGCTTAACAAATGCCATCATCATTAAGCACTTGGGAGAGTGTAATACAGCAGAATTAGCAGAAATATGCCCTGTCCATAACAAGCTTACAGTCTAGAGGGAGAGAGAGATAATATGAATAAATAATTTATAATATATAATTTCAAGATATGTACATAAGTGCTTTGGAGTTGAGGGGGTGGTGGAGTGAATGTCACATGTCCGAAGGTCACAGATCCAAGTAAAATAGGGCTTTACTGGGAAAGGCCTTCTGGAGGAGATGTGACCTTAAAAATGCCTTGAAGGTACAGAGCGTGTTGGTCTGACATTTGTAGAGGGGGAGCGGGTTCCAGAGTAGGGAGAGGATGTGGGAGAGGGGTTGGTGGCTAGATAGGTGAGAATGGGACACAGTGGGAAAGCTGGCACTAGAGAAGTGAAATGTGTTGGCTTGGCTGTAGTAGGACATGAGTTAGTTGAGGTGGGATGGGAGAGCTCATTGGCGTGCTTAAAGCCGATGGGAAGGAGTTTCTGTTTGATGTGGAGGTGGATGGGCAACCACTGGAGGTTCTTGGAGTGTGGAGTCATGGGCATGGGAAGGATTTTTTTTAGGATAGAGGATGTTTGAAAGCAGTGGGGAAGAAACTGTTAGAAAATGAATAGTTGAAAATGGCGGTCAAGGAGCAAGTGAGTGTTTCAGAAAGGTATGAAGGGATTCATTCATTCAGTGAATTGAGTGCTTACGTGTGCAAAGCACTGTACTAAGCGCTTGATAGCGTTAGAAGCACAGGTGAAGGGGGTAGATTTAGAGAGGAGACAAAGGATTTCATCTTGAATTACTGCAGGGAATATAGGGAGAATCGAAGAGGGTGGAGTAGGAGGAGGCAGCGATTGGAGAAGAGCCGGGAGGTTTTTAGGGAGGTCAAGTAGACGAAGTATGTGACCATCTCAGTTGCATTCTTCCAAGTGCTTAATGCGGTGCTCTGCATACCGTAAGCACTCAGCAAATACCACTGATTGATTGAGGTAGCACTTTTCACTTAAGATTCAGCTAACAGTTGAGAGATGGGGTTTCCTTGTTTCACTTTCCAAACATGCTGTCTTGTCTTTTTTAATTAAAAAAAATTGCCAGTCTGCTCATTCTTCAGATCAGCCCTGCAGTAGCATACCAGAGTGCATGTTTGATTGTAACAGGTTTCAAGTGTGGAGGCGGTGTTAAAGAAAATGGGCTCTGGTAGCTCTTAGAGCGGTGACGTAGATAACGTAGGGTTGTGGATGGAAAGGAAGTCTCCCTTTTTCTCACACCCACTTTACTCCTTTGGCTTTTTTTTTTGACTGAAGGTAGACCCTGTCTTCGACATGAAAGAAGTGTAAGCAAGAGTAAATTATCTGCACTTGATTTCTCAGTTTTAAAATTGTTGAGATCTATTTCCAGTGAGGGTTTTTTTTTTTGTGTGGGGGTGGGGAGAGGGAGACGCTGATATTTTGTACTGTGACATTGTTTTGCTAAGGCGAACTCTTGAGAGTTCAGGTTGGCATTCATTAAGGCAAGTGTTCACCACAGAATCTAGTCAGTATACCTTTCAAGGGGACCAGAACAGATCTGTCCACTTCAAACTCCTCCGAGCTCCACAGCTCACCTGTTTTTAAGCTTTAAAACCAGCTTTAGCATACAGTAAGTTAAACTTTCTCAAGTAACATTTCAGAACGAATGTCAAAACTGAACTACCCTTAGTCTCGGAATGTTTCTCAAATAGTAGGGCAGAATCCATTTATGGGTGTCAGAACTAATAATTCTACTTGGCGTTGGGTTTCTAGAATTTCAGTAAATCAGACCTTTATATAAATGTCTAAGGAATTGTATGAACTTCGGGAATATGAGTTGATATTAATGTTGGTACAGATGCAGGAGTCAGGAGACGTGAGTGCATTGTTGAAACTTTTAGGATCTTGGATAATCTACTTATTTGATGCCACAGTTTTCCCATATGTAAAATGAGAATAGTAACACTTGCCCCTCCTATGTTTTCAGGAAAAACTGAATGTTTCAGAAGCAAAAAAAAAAAAAAAATAGCAAAGGTACAGGGTGGTCTTATAACACAGAGACCATGTCCTTGAAGAGCCCAAAGCGGTGGGACAATCATATCTTAAAAACTATTGATTCAGTGGAATCCCATTAATGAATTTGGGGCAGGGTTGTCAACTGCTGAGTATTATTTTTAGAAACAGAATGAGTAAAACTAGTTGAATCTAATTGTTTTTGCTGATAGATCAGGAGCAGTAGAGAATATTCATTCAGTTGTATTGAGCGAGCGCTTACCTTGTGCAGAGCAGAGTAGACAATAGGCATTATAGGATAATGGGGGATAGAGGGGGTAATGGCTGTTTATTTGGGAGCAGCCGACAGATGCTGGACATACTCGATTGGTAAACAAACTCTGCTGGACATGCCAGGCTGGGAGAACGCTGCTGCCAGGGCCTGAGTTCGAACCGTTCATCTTTTCCAGTGCTGCTGCTGCACTTGCGGAGGGAAGCAGCTGGAGTAGAGACCAATCTATCACCGGCAACAGTAGTCATAGGGGTAATATTAATCGGCGTGGCCAGGTGGAAAGAGCAGAGGACTTGTGTTCTAATCCTGGCTCCGCCACTTGTATGCTTTGTGACTGTGGTCAAATCACTTAAATTCAGTGTGCCTCAGTTACCTCATCTGTAAAATGGAGATCACAGCTGAGCCCCACATCGGACGTGGACTGTCAAACCTGATTAGCTTGTATCCACTGCTTAGTGTAGTGCCTGGCACATAATACTTAAGTGCAATTTAAAGAAAATTAATTGTGCGCCTTCTTAATGCAATGCACTATACTAAGCCCTTGTGAAGTATAAAACAAATAATTTTTTAATGGAATTTTAGCGCGTACTATGTCCGAAGTACTGTACCGAGTACTGGGGAAGATACAAAATAATCAGGTTGGACACAGTCCCTGTCCCACAAGGGGCTTACAGTCTTAATTCCCATTATACAGATGAAGTAATAGAAGCACAGAGAAGTTGTGACGGCCCAAGGTCATCCAGCAGACAAGTGCTGGAGCCAGGATTAGAACTCAGGTCTTTCTGACCCCCAGGTTCATGCTCTAGTACAGTGCTCTGCACACAGTAAGTGCTTAATGAATATGATTGAATGAATGAATGCTCTCTCCACTAGCTCAGGTGCTTCCCTGACCACAGGAGCTTACATTCCAACTCTGTTTAAAAATAGAGTAAATGTCTTTGAATGTACAGTTGAATAAACACATATAAAATGCTGAAGGGTTGTAAGATAGTTAAATGGTAGAGATGGCTGAGTTTATAAAACTTGGAGTTAATCTGGGAAGGCTTGTTGGAGGTGGGATTTTAGGAGGGCTTTGAATGTGGGGAGAGATTGTAAAATGGATAAAGGAGGGGAGAGAGAGAGTGTGTGTGTGTGTGTGTGTGTGTTTGTGTGTTCTGGCAGAGATCAGGTCATTGGAAGGGAAGAGGGGCTGGTGCAACCCTCTCCAGTCCATGGCAGAGGGGCAGGTGCAGGAGCCTCCAGCAGGGAACAGGTGGGAAAAGTTTCCCAGGAGAAGTGGAATCCTTCAGACTGGGAAATCAGCTTGAGACCTGATGCTCTTGTAAACCCCCCTACTACTTAGTGTGGTGTTTGGCACATAGTAAGTGCCTAACAAATAACATTACTATTATTATTATTATTATTATTATTATTATTATTATTATTAGACCTGAGGAGGAAGAAAGGGGGAGTTCTTAATGCAGGCCTTGGCTCGCACTAGGTTTCAAGGGTCACCCAGTCCCTTTTTGCCCTTGGCACTGAGGCAAACATTGTCCTGTTTGCTTGCATAGGAGATTGATCATTTGTAGACAATTTCTTGAGCACTCCTGTGCTGAGCACTGTTCTAAGCACTTAGGAGAATACAATAGTTGGGCATAGTCCCTGTCGTCAAGGATCTTACAGTCTAGTGGGGAAGACAGGTTTAAAATGAATTACAGTTAGGGAAGACACCTGAGGACAAGGCTACGTGTGTAAGTGAGGTAGCCAGTGGGGTGAGTACCCGACTGCTTAGGGCGGTATGGACTCAAGTGTATAGGTGAGGGAGGCAATTAGAGCTGGGGGAGAGAGATTCCCATGAGGAGATATGATTTTAGTAGGGATTTGAAGATGGAGAGACCAGCGGTCTGTCAGAGGCACCTCTGAAGCAAAGGCATTTGTGTTTGGAGAGTGTGGGGCTGTGGGTGGAGGATGTGCATTTGCAGAAGGTTGCTTTGCCTGCAGAGAAGCCTCTGGGTAGAGTGTGTGTGCCGGACAGAGTACTTGTACTTCCAAGAGAATTAGAAATAGACTGAGGAAAAGATGGAGAGAGCAGGGGAAGAAAGGGAAGCCAGAGTAACCATACGGATAAGGGCTCCATCCATCCAGGTACCCTCCTCTTTAAATGAGGAGCTGGTGGTGAATTGGCTGGGCAGCAGTGATGCCTCCTGCCACTGATGTAGTGACCTCCCAGATTGATAGGCATTCCAGTGTTTTTACAGGTAGGGTCAATTTTACCTTCTTTTTACAGATGGCTGCTGATTCAGTCATAGCTCCTTGGCATTTTGAGCCTTGAGGAATTTGTATCCTTGCAATGTCCACTAGTAGCAGAATGCTTGCCACCCATTGCTAGCTAACTATACCAAGTCTTCTAAAGTAGCAAAAATCCAATGTACTGTACGGTTTAGTGAGGGGGAAGTAAAGGCTGGAAGCATGGCAGAATCTTCCCCAGGCTGATGATACGTGTAAACCTGTTTCTTCCTACACCAAATTTGTTACCGTCAACTTTTGGATTGTATGAACAGATAGATTCATGTTGTAGCGAGAACATGTTCTAATTATTCCATAGTGTTATATCCGAATCTTGAAATGAAAGCAGTGTGGAGTAGCAAGAACCGGGTGTTTAATGTGGCATTGGAAAAAATAAAGTGAAGGGTGTTTTTAAATAATCATGTATGGTTTAAGAATAACATTTGTCAATTTTCCTTCCTACTAACCAAGAAGAAAAAGTAATTGGGTTGACTACTGCAGCCAACTTGATTTTCAGGGACTGGTCTTGAGTTACCTATGTCTTTCTATTCATCATCGTCACTAAATTTTTTGTGCTTCTGATCATCAGTGTCATTAGAGGGTAGAAAAAGTACTTGTGCGGAAGAAAAGGGAGAAGAGATAAAATGAATAGCTTCCTTAATAAAATGTTTGGGGGAGAAGATTGAGCTTATTGTGAAACTAGCCCCTTTAAAAGTTTGCTCTAGTTGAACAGGTCTTTTTAAACACCACAGTTCTCCTGCCCCTTCTTGTGCTGTATTCAGTGTTTTTTAGGGTGACTCATATGCTCTTCTCCAGATAGAGAATCTGCGAGGATTTTAGGCAGATTGTGAGATTTTCCCAGAAACTACTTGGGCAAATTTGTTTTTCTCATGATACAGTACTACTTGTGTGTATACTGATGTATAATGTGCATCACAACACTTAGCACCTCCTGTTTTTCTATTTTTATATAACTTATTATGTATACCTAATTTTCTTTTAACATGGCAAATTGCATTATTGGAAAAAACCCATTAAGGAAAACTTTCCCCCTTATACACACCTGTTCTGATGCCACGTGCAGCTTTTTGTTTTGACCACGCAGTCTTCTGATTCCAAAACAAGCTCCCATCAGGTGAATGTTCCCTAATAGCGTTGTAACCAAAATGAATAATGTAGGCAATGGCAGAACTGTGTGTTGTTATATACAGCCAAGTCCATGGTTTAGTTTTTCTGATATTGCCCAGTATCCATCCCATCCCTGTAATGACCCTGGCCACAACTGTTAAAATAAATTTGGTTGGGATTGTGAGGCTTGATGTTTGCTCTCCAAATCAGCTCTGAGATTAACCACATAAAAGATATGAGATCACTATCCTTTGCTAGAAAAAAAGGTGTGGCCTAGATGGGATTTAGCTTGAAAATGTTAAACGTTTTAACACTTGGAAAGGAATTTCTTATTTATATTAATATTGTCGTATGATTGGTGCATTTATAGGGTAGTGTAGGGAATAGTTTCAGGACCTCTATATAGAGTTCACTGATCTTTCAAAACCATTGAGTACCACCAACAGATCTAAGTTGTCCTTGTAAATTTATCAAGATCCTCAGATTCCTTCACGGTGATATGACTATTGGAATTGGCGAGGCCTTGTCTGAGTAAAGTGGGGTTGTGTATTAGATCCAGTTGTGTGCAAGTGATTCTACGTAGCCATACTGGAAGCTGATGTCAGAATGAGATTCTTATCCTCTGGGAAGCTCAACATGCTGTCAAGAGCATCAAAAGATCTTGAATCACTTGCATAAAAGCTCTAATTTGTGAATGACTGTTCACAAAGCCCACATATGTCCTGCAATAGGATGCATTGTGACACAGTTTCCTGAGAGCACACGTTGTCAGGAGAGAGAGAGAGAGAGGGTAATGAGAACCTTGAGGTCATGGTGCCATTTTGTTTCTACCTAGTTTTTGCTTTCTTCCCACCTACATTCCCAGAAAGCAGTGGATGCAGGTCTGTTTCAGGGACTCATTGTGGCAGAAGGAAAGCTAACAATGGTGGTTCATTCGTTCAGTCGTATTTATTGAGTGCTTACTGTGTGCAGAGCACTGTACTAAGTGCTTGGAAAGTACAGTTCAGCGACAGATCGAGACAATCCCTACCCAACAATGGGCTCACAGTCTTTGATTTAGGTGGATGATAGACATGAAACCAGGGCTCCTTTTCTGGGGGAAGGGAGTAAAGTGGAATCTGCTGGCAGGTTTCCAGGTGAGGTCCTGATTAGAGTAGGAGGGAGATAGCACATGGACACAACAAAATGCTCTTCTACCGATTCCAGTTTCAGCGAGGCTGCATAGAATCGGAAATCTAGGGCTGATGTGGAATTCATCTGATAGCTGCTCTCTTCGGAGAAACTCAGTTTAGCGGATGTGATTTTAACCCGAAGAATTTGGAACCCAGTGATAGTGACAGCTGCACTATCTTTTCTTGGCAGAGGCTTTATAGAATTACTTATCCCTGGCTAGTAGGTGATTTCCAAGAGATGACAATTTTACAGATTGCTCTCCTACTGAGCTAGGAAAAGGAGAAAATGTCTACCTCCTGAAGGAAACAGTTGAAAATACATATAAGGATGAAGAGTAAGCAGAGGCTGCTCAAACTTCCCCTTGTTTCTGGGGAGGGGAAAAAAAAAATCTTTGGAAATTTCCATCCATCTCTAGGTTAAAGAGCAAGAGAGGCATGGTGGGAAGATCATCTAATCGCTGACACCCCATGGGGCTAGAGAGCAGGGAAGCCAGCTGCAAACATGCTCATTAGATTCAAAAATTGACTTGCCTCAGGCAAAAACATGTGAAGCCTTGTTCTATATGCAGATTTTCATGTTTTCCAATTTCACCTGAAAGGGTGTTCCCCATTCTGCACACACAGACTATCCTTTTAATTGGCACATCCAGCTGGAAGTAAACATACTAATTAACTAGCCATCCTAGATATCAGCAACTCACCAGAATACAGTGGGCTGGAAAGCTTTAAAGTCACTTCACCACTTCCTCTTCCCTCGTCCTGGATGAATATCCCCCTTTTAAACTGCCAGTGTCATTAAAGTTAAAAAGAGGGTAAAGCTGCTGCTACTTCCGCTCTAGGGGTGGATAATACAAGTGTTCCACGAGGGAAACACTTAACTTGGATTTCAGATTTGGGAGGAGAATGAGCCAAATCTCCAAGGGACGGCTTGGTTACACAAGCATAGATAGTAATGCGGTAAGTAATACTCACAATACGATCGGTTTTCCACGTACTTAAACCTTTAAGGCAAACTCGTGTTGCAGTATTTACTGTCTGACACTGTGTGCATGTGCACAACCATTTCTTTTCAACACTGCACCAGGCTGTCTGTATCCAGCCCAACATGCATGTCAGAAAAGCCTTCCCTAATTCTGTTGCTGTCTGCTATACAGACTGCAGAGTGAAAACACACATTATGGCACAAGTGGCTCCACTTCTTTTCAGAGTTTATTTTCTACTCAGGTGTTGAGGAGTTTGTCTGAGACCTTTCCCTGAATCTTTCCTTCTTGTGGGATAATGAATACATATGTATATATAGCACCAAACAATCCAATCACTAACTCCAGACACTACTTCCCTACTTTTTCAGAATGGTTCCTTTGATTGTCAGCCATCAGCTTCCTTTACAGTGTGTAACAGGCTTTAGGGAAATGTTAATACACTTAATAAAAAAGTATGTCTCCACATTGCCATCTTGTCACATAACCAGAGTTCATCAAATGAGGTATTTTTAAATGGGTCCACAGAAGACGAATCTTGACAAAATTGAGAGCACAGTGGGTTACAATGTAGAACAGAGACATAGAATAAAAGGAGTATTTTTCTAAAAAAGCTAACCTCCATATAACTTCCAGTTAGTCCTTGACGGTTTTCATTCAGAATTCCTCCCGAGAGACTTTCCCATAGCACATAACTCCCTATAGTGAAAGAGAAACTGTACAGGCTTTGTCACTGTCATTTTCCTTCACGAGCTGGATAATTAGAAATATCCTACCTCATAAGTCTGCAGCAACTATCAAGTTCGCAGAAAGTTGTGTGCCAGTCTGAAGGGAAGTGAAGTTCCAAGTAACTCAGTAGCATTAGCCTAAGAAAGGGGTTCAGGGATGGAAGTAAAACATCCCTTAATGGAATGGCCAGGCATTCACAGTCACTGTTGCCATCACTTTTGGGTCGGGGTGAGGCATTTGAAACTACCTCTGCCAGGGTTTCAGTGTTTGGGCGTTGTGTGCGGGCTGCCGGCAAGAACAGTTCTGCTTTGCCTCGCAGCTCTGTGGTGATGATGGGAATCTCAGAGGTCCCCAGACTGGAAACCACATCCTACTGACCGAAAGAATGGGAAAATGTCCTAGCTTTTCTCCCATCCTCAACTTGGAGTTCCCTCCACATCTCTCACCACCCACCCAGGGCCAGAGCTGGGTATTACCGAAGAGGAAAATAGCGTCTGCTCTGAGGTACTGTCATTTAAACAGGAACCGTCACAGTGGCACTTAATGTTTTGCCATTGAGATGCTTCGGTAGGTTCATGATTAATTGCATCTCCTCTTCTAATTGTGACATTGGACCTGATAATCTTATATCTGCCCCTGTGCTTAGTACAGTGCCAGGCACATAGTAAATGCTCAGCCTATACTGCAGTTATTATTAATTATTATGAAATGTCCCTTGTTTTACATCTGCCAGCATATAAAAACCGGTTTATAGTTTGACTACGAAAGACCAAGTTCTGATAAATCCCCGGAATTTTTCCTTAGGTGTAACTTGCGAAAGGTTTCTTAGGGTCTGGTGGAAAACTTGGTTGGCAAAAATAATTCAGCCATGTAGTAGTAAGTAGGGATTACCAATTAATCCACTTGTAAATGTAGTAAAAAAATTAAGCTGTGTGTAAGGCCAGTTTAGTCAAATGGGATTTTAATAAATTGCAGAAGTAAAATAACCTTTCGAGAGACACCCAGTTATGAAAGCACTCGATTTCTACAAACCTATAATGGGCTAACGTAAAGTAATTGCACTGCAGTTCTGTCAGGTGTGCACCCCAAAAACCTGTGGAAGCTATCTCATTGTGAACTAGGAAAGAAGTAGCATGCAGGATAAGGAACTTAATTAGTTGAGGAGATACAATTTTGGATATTTTCCCTCGTGACATTTTAAAAAATGGTATTCAAGTGTTTACTGTTGCTAAGTACTGTTTAGATGCAAGTTTATCAGGTTGGACACAGTCCTTTTCCCACTTGGGACTCACAGTTTAAGTTGGAGGGAGGAGGATTTAATCCTCATTTTACAGATGAGTTAAGGGAGGCACAGGGAAGTGAAGTGACTTAGAGCAGGCACGTGGCGGAGCCGGGTGTAGAACCCAAGACCTCTGACTCTCATCTCAGGCTTATACTCTTTCCACTGGACCATTCTGCCTATCTAATGCTCTCAGATCTTATCAGAAATCTGAGATGAGTGGGTCTAGAAGTCCAGTTCAAAAAAACTGGAAGCCTTTGTACTGTTTCCCGCCTCCACCAAGCTTTTTGAATTGAGGAGAAAGGCATGGAGAGGTTATGTGACTTGCCCACAGTCTCACACATGACTGGAATCATCATCATCATCATCATCAATCGTATTTATTGAGCGCTTACTATGTGCAGAGCACTGTACTAAGCGCTTGGGAAGTACAAATTGGCAACTTATAGAGACAGTCCCTACCCAACAGTGGGCTCACAGTCTAAAAGGGGGAGACAGAGAACAAAACCAAACATACTAACAAAATAAAATAAACAGAATAGATAAGTCGCAGGAATCTGCGACTCCTGATTCCATGCTCTTCTCATTAGGCCACAGTGCCTCTTAAAAGTTCAACAGCCTAGCTTCTGACTGACCTCACTGTAGATTACAGATTTAACAGTTGTTTAACTAAACAATACTGAAATGAAAGACTTATTCCAGAGGAAAAGGTCATCATAAAAATGGAATAAGCCATACAGCTAGCATACTTTAAAGGTGCTCTGCTTTTACACCTAATGATAACTAGCCAGAGAAGCGATTCCATAAGCCCACCTTCCCACAAAATAACCACAGCTACAACTCACAGTGTAATGGTCGTTAAGAAGGACTTTCACAGTAACCCACACTTAAAACAGATGATGTTGTGGTGGCGTTGGCCCAAGGCTACCAGTTCTCAAAATTGTGTCTTGTACTAACTCTAATCGTGGTTGGGTCTCTTAGGAGTTGAGGGATGCAAGGGGTCTGATTCCTCAAAGAGAAGTGGCTGATGGATATTCCAGAGATGAGCAGACAGACCAGACTTTGCATCCTTCCATCAGTCCAGCTACACAGTCCACGCCCTTTAGCACTAACTTAATAACAGCTCCAGGAGGCCTTCCCAGACTAAGTCCCCCCATCCTCTCCCCCACCCCCTCCCCATCCTCCCCCGCCTTACCTCCTTCCCCTCCCCACAGCACCTGTATATATGTATATATGTTTGTACATATTTATTACTCTATTTTACTTGTACATATTTATTCTATTTATTTTATTTTGTTAATATGTTTTGTTGTCTGTCTCCCCCTTCTAGACTGTGAGCCCGCTGTTGGGTAGGGACCGTCTCTATATGTTGCCAACTTGTACTTCCCAAGTGCTTAGTACAGTGCTCTGCACACAGTAAGCACTCAATAAATACGATTGAATGAGTGAATGAATGAATGAATAATAAGGACTCGATTTTTCTCGTTGTGCCATTTCCTCTTGACTTTTACACTGCATTTCCTACTATTACAAAACAAGGGAGCATCCTTCAAAGTTCTCCCCCTCTAGACAGAAAGCTTGTGGTGGCCAGGGAACGTGTCTGCCAACTCTGTTGTAGTGTACTCTCCCAAGAGTTTAGGACAGTGCTCTGCGCACAGTAAGCATTCAGTAAATGTCATTGGATATAAGGTTTGGTTACAACACACTTCATCATGTGCCATCACAGACTCAGATCTAAGAAATGATGTATTACCCCATATGTAGTGTCCATGAAGTCCCTGCTTTGCACTTTGGTAGAGCACTACTACCTGTAGGTGCACCCAAGACCGAAGAAGCAATTTGGAGTTTTTCACCACTTGTTTGCCAAGTAACATTGTTCCAGACTACATTTTTTTCTGGTGCTAACTTAATAAATCTATTCATGCAAAGATTAATTTCTCCTCCTGGTCTGAAGCTTTCAAAATGATACAAAATACTAAATGAGCCAGTATGTGCATGTGTGTGTGTTATATATATAAATATAGCTTCTTAAAGTGTAACTACCTTAAAATGGATAGTAATAGCTCTGTTGGAGCACTGAAGCTTTCAAGAAGTCTATCTGTAAGTTATAATAATAATGGCATTTATTAAGCCCTTACTATGTGCCAAGCACTGTTCTAAGCACTGGGGAGAAGACTTAGGACCATCACTAAGGATGGTTCACTTGTAACCATCCCTGCAGATGAAAATTAGTGTTCAAAAGAAATATTCATTAAAACTTCAGGCTCAGGGAAGGAAAGTGGTAGGGCATGTGGGGTTAAATTAATGCTGAAATTATTTTGCATTTGAGATAGATTTAGGACAGCATGAAAATGAAAAATATTCCTGTTTAAATTATGTGGAGGTGTACACCTTAAAATACATATAACTTTAAAGAGTTTATAATTAAACTAGCCTTGTGGTACAAAAAGAAATAGCCTGGTGAACTATGGTAGGTTGTAAAGTATTAGCTAATAATATCCATTTGCTTTCCCCATGAGAGTGTAAACTTATGGGTAGGAATTTCTCACTTCTTTGTTTTGTACTTTCCAAGAGCTTAATACTGTACATTATACCGTCAGGGCAACATTTTGTTTCTCTGTCACGTGCAGAACCTATCAAAATCTTTCCCTTTAAATGTTTTCCTTAAACAATAATGATATTAAAAGCGTATGTTCATTTTAAATCAGATTAACCAGCCATTTTTCTCAATTATAGCTGGAAGCCAAATTTACAATTTGGCAAAGCACTGTGAAAGAAAGGAAATTTCAAACATGATTTGACATACTGTATATGGAGGGTTAGAATGCAGAATGTGATTGTGGGTGTTGGGATTTGGGGAACTGGATTGTGAGGGAAAGAATTTTAATGTTAACTTTAGAGTGTAAGATCTTCAATTGCTTTCAAGTGTTTAGGGAAGTGCTTTGCACACAGGTACTCCAATATTAATCGATACTTTTAGAATAAGGGAAATTTATTTATATTGAATCAAATTTCTATTACGCATTAATTTAGAGTTCATACCATTGAAAGAGGATAATTCTTTGCTTCTATAACAAATTCCATTCTCACAAACTTTAAAATTGCAATAGTACACTTTATTCTTTTTACAGAAATTCAGTTCAGTAGTAGTTGAATTTTTCAAATTAAGACTGATTTTTCTAGCACACTAAAATTAGATTGATGGAATCTCTTGTCAGGAAGGACAGCTGAGTGAGCCTCTTTCCTGCACAGAGGAATCGATTATAGTGCTAGTGGCTTGCATAGGGCCACTCACATACTCTCATGCCCTCCGGTGATGTTTCTGCTGAGACATGGCACGAGTGAATGAGCATATAGGCAGGGAAGTAGCAAATTGTGTTGTGCATGTGTGGTTTTCACCCACACCAATCAATCAATCGTATTTATTGAGCGCTTACTGTGTGCAGAGCACTGTACCAAGCGCTTGGGAAGTACAAGGTCATCATCATCAATCGTATTTATTGAGCGCTTACTGTGTGCAGAGCACTGTATTAAGCGCTTGGGAAGTACTTATTACTCTATTTTACTTGTACATATTTATTCTATTTATTTTATTTGGTTTCTATGTTTTGTTTCGTTGTCTGTCTCCCGCTTCTAGACTGTGAGCCCACTGTTGGGTAGGGACCGTCTCTAAATGTTGCTAACTTGTACTTCCCAAGCGCTTAGTACAGTGCTCTGCACACGGTAAGCGCTCAATAAATATGAATGAATGAATGAATGCCTCTTTTGCCAGTTTTATGAAATTCTTTTCTCCGAGGAAATTCTCTTCTTTCACCTCTCCCTCAGCCCCAGGGCACCTTTACGTCCATTGCCGCAATGTATTTTTAGGGACTGTCTCTCTATGTTGCCATCTTGTACTTCCCAAGCGCTTAGTACAGTGCTCTGCACACAGTAAGCAGCAGCTCCGGGTAGAACTAGTGTTGGAATCCAGGTCTTCTGATTCTCAGAGCTATGCTTTTTCCACAAGACCAACAACAGGTCTCAAAACTAGATTTTCCTCTTATACAGCAGTGTTTGGAGCTGAGTCAAGAGCTTCTGGCCTGGATTCTAGGCTTGAATTTCATCATTTGCCATTTCCTTCCCCGTACAACTTTTTAACCCAAAGGCTGTCCTTAGTAGTTGTGTTTATAAAGCAATCCTTACCATTTATGTACTTTTATGCACATATATATACGCTGTCATTTGTCTGTTTACTGATCTTTCCATAGTTCTGTCTCTTCCAGTTGTAGCTGCATTCTCTCTCCTCACACAGCTTGTTAGAGATCTGTGTCTGTGTTTCCCCCTTTAAATAGTAAACTCAATCAATCGTATTTATTGAGCGTTTACTGTGTGCAGAGCACTGTACTAAGCGCTTGGGAAGTACAAGTTGGCAACATATAGAGACAGTCCCTACCCAACAGTGGGCTCACAGTCTAAACTCCTTAAGGGAAGGGATTATCCTTCACTTTTATTGTACTCTTCCCAACTGCCTAGTCACGGTGCTCTGTTGATCCATCAATCATATTTATTGAGTGTTTACTGTGTGCACAGCATAGTACTAAGTGCTTGGGAGAGTCAGTGAAGCAGAGTTGGTAGGTACGTTCCCTGCCCACATTGAGCTTACTGTCTAGAGGGATGGTGGCAGGAAAAAGAGATGAGAATGAGGCTTGATGGTATGGTACATTGAATTGAGTTTTCACTCCTCTCTCTGGGGTGGAAGGCAGAGAAGATTCAACTACACCAAAGGGTGGAATTGTAATGATGGAATTAACCAAGATTGATTGAGAAGGTAGGAAACTACAAGGTTTAGATGAAGAGAAAAACCATATCTTTTCAGAAGTTAATGCTCTGTGGTCTTTTAAGGAATATACATTTTCAGCACAAATACCTATTTTGAAGATGTCACATACTAATTGCTCACTGTAATAGCCTTCCAATTAACTTTTTACTTGATTTGTATGTTAGAAAAATTGCTGCTGCAATATTTAGTAACATGAGTTTAGAGTAATTTCCAAGGCATGCTTTATAATTTAAAATTTTTCTTGACAATCAACCAGTGCTTACTGTATGCAGTGCACTCTACTAAGTGCTTGGGAGAGCACAATAAAATTTATATTGACATCATGTATACCTTTGCTGCATTTTTATGTTTGGTTCAGGAATCAATCAGTTGTATTTATTGAGCACTTACTGTGTGCAGAGTGTTCAAGAAGTGTAATTAAACCAAAAAGTATGCTTTTAATTTATGGGCCCTTTAAATAATAATCTCCCCCTTTTAGACTGTGAGCCCACTGTTGGGTAGGGACTGTCTCTGTATGTTGCCAATTTGTACTTCCCAAGTGCTTAGTACAGTGCTCTGCACATAGTAAGCGCTCAATAAATACGATTGATCATGATGATAATAATATAATTGTTACTATGACACTTGTTAGATCTTACTGTGTGTCAGGCACAGTTCCAAGTGCCTGGGTAGATACAAATTAATGAGGTTGGAAACAGTCCCTCTCCCACTTGGGGTTCACACCCTAAATCCACATTTTTACAGATGAGAGAACTGAGGCCCAGAGAAGTAAAGTGACTTGCCCAAGGTCACACGGGAGACATGTAGCAGAGCCAGGATTGGAACCCAGTCCTTCTGACTCCCAGGTCACTTAAAAAAAAAAAGGGTATTTAAGCACTCACTATGTGCCAAGCACTGTTGTAAACACTGGAGTAGATACAGGGTTGTCATGTTGTCCCATGTGGGGCTACCAGTGTTAATCCCCGTTTTCCAGTTGAGGTAACTGAGGCCCAGAAAAGTGAAGTGACCTGCGCAAGGTCACACAGCAGAGAAGTGGTGGATCCAGGTTGGATTAGAACCCATGACCTTCTGACTCTCTGTCCCGTGTTCTGTCACTACGCTATGCTGCTTCTCTTTTTGATTCAAAGCGTGAACATTGACTTTTGGTCTGATTTAAATCTTTTGCTTGAGATAGAAAACTGGAAGCAGAGCCCATCTACTGGGTTCCCAACTGCCTCCAGCCTACCAAGTTTTGCTTCCCAAACCTCTGGGACTGGAGACTGCGTATTTGAAGAGGCGATTGACGAGATAAGGAGTTGGGATGTGGGAGCGGTCTAATGGGACAGAGATGGGACTGTCCCGGGGCAACTCACAGGGCAGAGTTGGAGCCTGGTGATGTGCATTAGGATGTTTCTGTCGCTGGCGAGGATGGAGCGCCACATTGAACTGAGGAGTATTGGAATCGAGGGTGAGGAATTAATACGATACCAGTGGTTTTTCTTGGCATCACACTCATCCCTGCCGGTTGTGTTTTTGTTTGGTGTACAGTGTACAGCTAGAGAGAAGGTGAGCAGAGGCGCAATACATTCCCAAGTACACACTGATGATTACTATTTTGTAAAAGATCCATATGAAGCTGAAGTTCAGCGGAATGTCGATAATAATAATAATAATAATGGCATTTATTAAGCACTTACTATGTGCAAAGCACTGTTATAAGCGCTGGGGAGGTTACAAGGTGATCAGGTTGTCCCACGGGGGGCTCACAGTCTTCATCCCCAAATGATGTTCTGCTGTAGTGCCAAGACCCAGCAGGCGGTTACCTTAGTAACCGCTACATTTTAGTCAGCTGTTTTCCAGATTTGCTGGTGGGCCTGTCCAGCTCGTGGAAGACTCTAGGTGGTCCTTTGGTTAGAAATCCAAATCAGTGATTACACTGTCATCTGGCATTCCTTTACTTACAAAACCAGGACTTCTGATTTCCAAGTAAGCAGCCCGACCTAATGGAAAGGACTTGGGAGTCAGAGGACCTGGCTTCTATTCCTGGCTCCTCCACTCGTCTGCTGTGTGACTGTGGGGAAGTCATTTAAATTCTTCTGTCCTTGGGTCCTAATCTGTAAAATGGGGATTCGATACCTTTCTCCTTCCTCCTTAGATCGGGAACCCAGTGTGGGACAAGGGACTGTGTCCAACCTGACTGTCATATCTACTTGGTCCAGTTCTTCGTACATAGTGCTTCATTATTATTATTATTGTCATCATCACTAATATTTATTATTATTTTCCCTGCCTCAGCAGGTGAACAAGTTATAGTTTACCAGGAAATGGCCCTTAATAATAATTATATCACATCTTAACCACAATTATACACCTATCAGGAACAAATAAAAGACAATACAGTAATCGTCGTATTTCTCATGGATGGAACTGGGATGAGATGAGACAAGCTTCAAAGCTTACTATTTCTTAAGTGAGTTTTGACACAATCTGTTGTTTTGACATTAATATGCAGAACCAAGTAAAACAGAACCTCACCTGCAAGTAGTATCATCATTTAAAAATTAATTTGTAAAGATAATTTTGATTTTCTTTTTTGCCAGGCATCTAGCAAATTGACACTCTAGTTCTGTAGAAACTCCTTCCCTAAGGAACTGTTATTTAGCTGGTCATGTTATAGTTTATTTCATCGACTAATTTTGAAATCCGATAGGTGCATTTTTGATATCTGATTGCCGTTTGCTGATGGGAGACTAGATGGTATGCATGACTGTGATTGATATCGGGCAATATTCATTATGTCCTGAAGCATTAAGATGGGTGTTTTTTTTTTTTTTTTTTTTTTTAGTAATCCCTACTCCAAGTACATCTGCTCTTACTGTGGAATGAGCTGTTCATGTTAATTGCTTCAAGTTTCAAATCCTAAGATATTCCTTGATTTGATTTAGTTAGACCCCCTTCATTTGCATAGGCCCCTTCCTTGGCATAGACCCTTCACAGAGTTTTTGGGGGCATTTTTAAAAGTGATTCAGAAAAGATAGGATTAGAATTATGCCAAATGGTAATTGTTTATAGAGCCAGGGTCTCTGTCAGACAGGGCAAGAGCTAGGAACTTGGAAGAGAGAAAGGGAAGGGATCATCCCTACTTTCTGAGTTTACCAATTTCCCCAAACAACTGTGCACAGTATTTTTTCCTGGCAGAGAACTGAGTGGCATGGGGAAAGAGAAAGGGGAAGACATATGTCTGAGGAGAGGCTCAACTTTGAGGATTCCCAGATCATTGCAAGCGATCTGTGGGTTGTGTGTGTCCCCCCCAAGGTATGAAGTTGAACTGTACTGATTCCATAATTGTCAGTTTAATAGATGATCCTCGTAACTATCTGCAGCTTTGATTGCATCCTGATGCCTATATACCACTTTCCTAGTAGGTCCAGCTAGAAAAGGAAATTGCTCATTTGACTGAGAAATGCCAGACTGTAGGAACTACAGTTTATTCAGCCAGTGGAAAATTACTCAGTTTCACCAGTGTATTTGTGACTGAGCAGTATTTTGCTTTATAAAGAGAAAAGGAGGTTTCAGGGCTTTTCTTGCCTTCCTTCTTGTATTGTATTTGGCTACAAAGAGAAGATAGTGTTGACCAAAGAAGGAAAGAAAAGCTGTTAACATAGCTGTTTCATATTTGCACGTATGCATCACTCTATTTTATTAATGATATATTAATAAATATGTTTATTTATAATTATTAGTCTTATTAATTATTATAATTTATCTATAATTCTATTTATTTTGATGGTATTGAGACCTGTCTGCTTGTTTTGTTTTGTTGTCTGTCTCCCCCTTCTAGACTGTGAGCCTGTTGTTGGATAGGGACCGTCTCTATATGTTGTGAACTTGTACTTCCCAAGCGCTTAGTACAGTGCTCTGCACACAGTAAAGCGCTCAATAAATACGATTGAATGAATGAATATTTCTTTCGGCTGACTGAATCGTGAAGAAAATAAGTTATAAGGAAGTGAATTTAAGCCCACTCCAAAATTTTTTCAAGACTTAACTAGCACCCCTGAAAGTTAAATATTTGCAGGGCTGGAAATAATGGGGAATGGTTCAGTATGCTGCACCTGGCAGATGATAAGCACTTAGTACAGTGCTCTGCACACAGTAAGTGCTTAATAAATACGATTGATTGATTGATTGATAAATGCTGGCCCCAGCAATTCAGTGTTGAGATATCTTTGCTTCTTAGATGTCGTCTGCTACTTTGGTATAATTCCTTCCTCTGACTTCTTTAATTCCTGCTCTTTGTCATCTCTCCTTTTCCCCTCTCTCTCATCCTTTTCCTCTATGGACAAGGCCCAGGAATTTACTAGAGTGAGCGAGAGAAAAAGAAGAATGAGGATCCCTGACACAATAGTAGTAGGAAATGTGACTTGCGAATTCTGACTGGCATCTTATAATAGCAAAAGTTCCTCTGCAAATCATTCTATTGGACCATAATTGTACATGAATGCACTTGAGCTTTTTCAAAACTTCTGGTAGTATTTATTTTACTTGTACATATTTACTACTCTATTAATGATGTGCATATAGCTATAATTCTATTTATTCTGATGGTTTTGACACCTGTCTACATGTTTTGTTGTCTGTATCCCCCTTCTAGACTGTGATCCCGTTGTTGGGTAGGGAACGTCTCTACATGTTGCCGAATTGTACTTCCCAAGCACTTAGTACAGTTCTCTGCACACAGTAAATGCTCAATTAATACGATTGATTGAATGAATGAATAATTACTTTGGTTGAAATTCATTCATTCATTCAGTCCTTCTTAGTGCTTACAGTGTGGAGAGCATTGTACTAAGTGCTTGGGAAAGTACAATACAACAGTAAACAGACACATTCATTCGTTCATTCAGTCGTATTTATTGAGTGCTTACTGTGGGCAGAGCACTGTACTAAGCGCTTGGAAAGTACAATTTGGCAACAGAGACAATCCCTACCCAACAACAGGCTCACATTCCCTACCCACAATGAGCTTACAGTTTAGAGAGAGTAGTTTCCTATATCACCTGTAAAATTCCTAAAGTACTGCTTATATCCATCCATCCCTTAATTTGGGGCACATCAGAATCATACCAGTCCTTTTGTTTTTGTCCTCCCAACTTCATGAATCTGCTTTTAAAAACAGAGTTGGAAAACAAAATTTGAACTCCACAGTTTGCTAGCTCTCTTCAGATATCAAGCCATAGAAGGAGTGTCTTCCTTTTTGTATATATTTTGATAGGCTTAGTTTTTCAGACCTAATCAAATATGTAACTGTGTTTCATTTCTATATCTAGGTCATGGTCACTTAAAGGGATGGGAATGTTTGGCAAGTTGTTGAAAGTTTGTATATATGCATGAATATAGCCTTTCTTCATCCATCCTTTCTTTTCCCCCTCTTTAACTTTCAACCTCCTTTCTTGTCTCACCCACTCTTTTATATTTGGGAATCCAATTTTGGGTACAGATGGAGCCTTTCTGCTTATTTCTTAAGATACTACTGGTGACTTATTTGAACCCAAAAGGGCAGCTTGTGTAAAGCAGATCTTTTGACTCTAGGCCCACTGAGAACTTCATCTCAGTTCACCCTTTGTACCTATCACTTTGAAAGTAGGTCTTCCCTAAATTCCTATTTAGGTGGAAGGGCTGGCCTACAAAAGTTAAGGGTTTTGGTGACAGCAGCACAAAGAGCTTTTTGATTTTTGCAGTTCTGCTAATCCATGTGAAGTTTGGGGTTTATGTAGCCTATTTTTGATTATTTGGTGATTTACTTTTGACTCTCCTCTCTTCCAGAATGTCATTATCAATTGCCTAAAGGACCTTTATCAGTATTTTGTGACTGAATATTTTTATCCTACTGACTTGACTACATTATTTTTGTATATTTTTAATGCTTTTTAAATTAGTAGTTGTTAAGGACTTACTCTGTGTCATTTACTATACGTCAAACACCGTTGCAAGTGCTGGGGTTAGGTACAAGTTAATTAGGTTAGACACAGTCCCCATTCCAAATGTTATCCGTAGGAGGGATAACAGGTATTGAATCCTCATTTTACAGTTGAGGAAACTGAGGCACAGAGAAGCTAAGTGACTTGTCCAGGTAACACAGCAAGCAGTTGGCAAAGCTAGGATTAGGACCCAGGTCCTTCTGACTCCTAGGGCCGTGCTTGCTCTACTAGGCCATGCTCCTTCTTAGTGTTACTTAAAGAGCCTGATGTCAAAGCTCATTTTATTTAATTAAAGCTTACATCTGAATATTTGCCAAAGAAATATGCCTCTTAATGAAACAATTGTCTATTGAATGTCGAAGAACTGCTGTTGCTAGGGATGGTTTCAAGTTCGTCAGTCACTGGCATGTACTGATTGCTTGCTGTGTTCAGAGCATTGTGTTAAGAAGTTCTTGGGTGAGGACAGTAGAATAAGTAGACATTATTATCCCTGCTCTCAAGGAGCTAACAATCCAGCTAGGAAGCAATCAAGTATAAAATATGACTGTAGGTTTTAAGATAAAGTAGAAGAAGAGAGAGAAAACATTTCTACATGAAGAAGGAAGCAGCGAGGCTCAATGGAAAGAGCACGGGCTTTGTAGTCAGAGGTCATGGGTTCAAATCCCAGCTCTGCCAGAAGTCAGCTGTGTGACTGGGCAAGTCACTTAACTTATCTGTGCTTCAGTTACCTCATCTGTAAAATGGGGATTAAGACTGTAAGCCCCCTTTGGGACAACTTGATCATCTTGAAACCTCCCCGTTGCTTAGAACAGTGCTTTGCACATAGTAAGTGCTTAATAAATGCTATTATTATTATTATTATTAAGGAAGTGTAAACTTGTATCTACCCTAGTGCTTAGAATGGTGCTTGACACAGTAAGCGCTTAAACCGTACCACTGAAAAATAAGTTAGTCATTTTTATTAAACTGGAGTACTCTACTAAGTGCCTTCTCCCACTTTTACCTTTCCTTCTTAAAAACTCTGTCTATAGTCTTCAAATTAATATTATAATTTGTCAAATTTGAAAGCAAATACTTATTCTTATATTTCCCCTCACACCAGATGGAAATTTCAATTTGGCCATCCAATTTCCCTCACCCCTTGCCATGTCACCCCATGTTTGTGTGGTTGTTGGGGTGGGAGGTGGGGGTAGGGTGGTAGAGACTCCATTCAAGTTTTCTTACATTTGCTCTTACCAGTTATATCTTTACCTTTCCTTTTACTTCTACTCTATGTGTATAGTGGATGTGAACTTATATTCCCCCATTAGATTGTAAACCCCCTGAGGACAAGGTCTAAATCTTTGACTTTTCCTCATACTTTCACAATTGCTAATATAGTGGTGTGCACACAGTAGGCACTCTGACAATGGTTGAAAATGTAGAGTCTTATTTAAATCTCTTAAAGGATAACTCCTGACTGAAATTTTTAGAAAATGTGTTGGCATTACTGAACCGGTGAGGCATAAATGTGTTGTGGAGGACCCTTTTAGATGATCACCTCAGTCTAAAATTAATTTACAAATTAGCAGTTGGTGCAGCCTGGAAGGTAGGTTTATTGGCACCTAGTTTTCTTCCTTATCTAGGCTTGTCTTTACTCAACTAGGCAGTATTTTATGGAAAACACTAGTTGACATTAAAAAGCCCGGACAGAGTTTTCCAGTAGTTTAAAACTTTGAGACCGTGTTTAACACATTTTAGAGAAGGCACTGGATTAATTTAATAGCTGCAGTGGCCTCACACCAAGATTTTTTAAATGATCCACTCAGCTAACATGGGATTCCTCTAATTCCCTGACTTGCTATTCCCCAAAATGTTTTTTGATTGCAGAAGAGATCGTGTGCAGTTTAATGGCTAGGCAGTACTCAGGGAGATTGTACAATGCAACCTGGTTTTTAACATGTTCACTTGGGATACTTCACCCCAGTGAAGGCATCGTTAATTTTGTTATGTCAAAAACTCTTACTCCCAACCCAGAGAGAACAGTTCTCTCAGCTCTCGTATAGTATGGTGTTGGCATCCTTGCAAAACCCTGCATTAATGAAAATTCGCATTGTAGTTCTCAGGCGTCTGTAACGAGGCACATGCAGATATGGGCAAAGGTACATGCACAGTTTCCTCTGATGCAATGGTGTGTTGTATACAAACACGCGGTAGACTGTTCACCTCTAGACTATAGGCTCGTTGTGGACAGGGAATGTTTCTCCCAACTCTGTTGCACTGTACTTTTCCAAGCATTTAGTACAGTGCTGTACACACAGTAAGTGCTCAGTAAATACAATTGATTGGCTGATTGAAGCTCGTGTAGTTGGACAAAAGCCCCCAAATTCCCAAAAAATGGTTGAACCAAAAAGCATAGCGAAAACTCAGGTTATGCTAGAACTCAATGTGTACTTTCCTAAATATCTGCCATCTTCCTGGAGAAAAGAGAAAAGTAATGGCAGCTACCACAGTCTCAACCACCAGTTGTTGCTCTCTTCTTCCATCCCCATGTTCCTCTTCCTGCTGTGCATGTCCTTAATCTAGGTTGGAGAGGCAAATCCTGATGAGTGTGAGTATTTACCCTCTAGACTGTAAATTCCTTGTGAGCAGGGAGTGTGTCCACCAATTCTGATATATTGTACTCCCCAAGCACTTTGTACAATGCTCTGCACACAGTAAACACTCAGTAAATACTATTGATTGCCACTTAGAGAGGTCATAACAAAATGCTGCTAGTGGGGTCTTCCCTTTTTTCTTTTAAATGCCATTAGTGATAACCACAGAGTGGAGGCTTGTTTTTTTGTGGGGTGAGGCAAGTGAGGATGGGAGGCTGAAAAGATATGTCCTCCTTGATGATTAATAATAACTGTAGTATTTTTAAAGCGCTTATGTGTCAAGACCGCACTAAGCTCTGGGACAGATACAAGGCAATTGAGTTAGTACAGTTCCCATTCCTCAGGGGACTCAGAATCTAAATAGGAAGGAAAATATATTTAATCCTCATTTTACAGATGAGTTAACTGAGTCACAGAGAAGTAAAATGACTTGCGCGAGGTCACACAGCAGGCAGCTGATTAGGCCCTCTGACTCCCAGGTGTGTGCTCTTTTCGCTCGGCCACATTGCTTCAGTAGCAATGGTCTA
Organism: Tachyglossus aculeatus; assembly: GCF_015852505.1. Taxonomy (NCBI): domain Eukaryota; kingdom Metazoa; phylum Chordata; class Mammalia; order Monotremata; family Tachyglossidae; genus Tachyglossus; species Tachyglossus aculeatus. The sequence goes on along the minus strand of NC_052077.1, from coordinate 21,699,851 downwards.
AGCACTCAATAAATACCATTGATTTCAGAGTGACAAGAGAACAATGAAATCTGAAAAAAAGGGTGGAGGAAATTAATTTCCGTTGAGGAGGAACTAGTGAATTAAAGAGCAGTCTGAGTGCAGTTAGCAAGGAACAGAGCCTTCAGCAGTGAAAGTAGCTTTACCTATGTGAAGTGTGACCAAGGGGACAGTAGGAAACTAGACTAGAGGATTCCCACTTCGGTAAAATATCATGCTCTACCAATAGCAAATTTCTAGCCTCTTGAGTACCATTATAATAGGGTTGTACATAACTCTTTTTAATGCAGCTCGTTAAGACCGTAAGGAGTCAGTTTTCAGTGACTTTCTACAGTCTAAACAGGAAGAATGGGAGGATTTTTAGCTTGGCTTTTATCATCTGTTTCGCTATTGTCTGCCAGTGGAGACATTGACTGTCTTACCAATGAGTGTTGAGATATACTGGGAGCTCCCACTAGTGCTGCCTCTTGTTTGGAAATTACCATTAGGGGGATTCCCAGATCTATATCTCCAGCCCTGACTTCTCTTTCTCTACATTCGTGTACTTCCTCTTGCCTTCAAGACAACTCTACTTGGATGTCTCATTGACAGTTCAAGCTTAACATGTCTGTCTAAAAGAGCTCCTCATCTTTCCAACCCCAGCCCTGTCCCCCTGCCGACTTTCCCATCACTGGAGACAACACTACCATTCTCCCTGTTTCACAAGCCCTACATCTTAGCATTATCCCCAACTCATTTCTCATTCAACCAAAATATTGAATATGTCAACAAATCCTGTTGGTTGTGCCTTCACAACATCACTTAAATCCATTTTCTCCTCTCCATCCAAAGTGCTCCTAATGCTGATCCAATATTCTTTCCCACCTCGATACTGCACCGGCCTCCTTGCTGATCTTCCCGCCTTCTGTCTCTCCCCACTCCAAAAGTTTATAAAAAAAGCATTAAGTCCATGTTTCACCACTCCTCCAGAACCTCCAGTGGTTGCCCATCCACCTCGGCATCAAACAGAAACTGCTGACCAGTGGCTTTAAAGCACTCAATCACTTTGCCCCCTCCTGTCTTATCTCGCTGATTTTGTACTACAACCCAGCCTGCTTATTTTGCTCGTCTTATGTCAACCTACTCACCCCACCTTCATCTTCTCTATCTCGCCACCGACCCCTTTCTCACGTCCTCCGTCTGGCCTGGAACTCCCTCCCCTTTCACATTCGACAGATCATCACTCTCCCTACCTTCAGAGCCTTATTAAAAGTCCATCTCCCTCCAAGAGCCCTTCCCTGACTAAGCCCTCATTTTCCGTACTCTCTTTTCTGCAACACCCTGCCATTTGGATTTTACCCTTTAAGCACTTGATATTCACCTCCCACACAGTCCTACAACACTTATGTACATATCTGTAATTTATTTTACTGTCCGTCTCCCCCATCTACACTGTAAGCAACTTATAAACAGAGGACACGTGTACTACCTATGTTGTATTGTACCCCCACAAACACTTAGTACAGAGTTCTGCACAAGGTAAATGCTCAGTAAATACCATTGACTGGGATTTACTGTATATTTGCCTATATTATAACACAGGGGCTGGTAGCCCATGGTTCTTCTTGATATCAAGTGTGGATCTTGAACATAGTTGTGATCGACCCCATTCATTCAGTATCATCATCATCATCAATCGTATTTATTGAGTGCTTACTATGTGCAGAGCACTGTACTAAGCGCTTGGGAAGTACAAATTGGCAACACATAGAGACAGTCCCTACCCAACAGTGGGCTCACAGTCTAAAAGTATCATGAGGGCAAAGCCATTAGATTCATCCTTGCACCCCTTTGAACCCTTCAACCTGCCGTCCTGTCAGTAGTATTTATTGAGCACTGTGTGCAAAACAGTGTACACTTGGGAGAGTAGAGTACGGCGGAGTTGTAGACATGATTCCTCTCCTCACGGAGCTGACAGTCTAGCGACCTGTAAGCTTGATGCTTGCTCTTTTCCCCTTGGCCCCAAACCATAAGAAAATGGTTTCTTAAATCTAGTATTAACTTTAAAGTTGTCCTCATTTTGTAATTTCAATGCCGCAGGGAAGAAAACAGTGTTAATATACATCTAACTTATATGATTGGCTCTTTGCCAACTGCTCAAAGGTTTCAGTTCGCGTGGCTCTTTTATGTGCAAAAGGATTGCCACCTCCTGTTACGGGAACTGCGTCTTTGAACTTCAGACTCAGTAGTCCATCAGTGATATCATTCATAACCACTCACTCGTGGGGGTGTCTATTGATTAAAAACTACTAAGATTAGTTTTAAGCCATTAAGATGGGTCAAAAAATGAATCAGTTAAAAAATTGTTTTATTTTAAGTGGCTCTGGGATAGTCTTGTTCCTGATGTGTTAGGCTAAATGTGATGTGCCACATTATTTGAGAGATCGGTATGAAAACGTGCCAGTGATTGGGGGTTCTGTCAGAAACATTTGACAGTCTTTGAACAGATGCCATAACTGACATTCAAAAGAAATGAAAAATATTCTTCCCTCAATTCTTCTCCTTTCTGCCTTTTTTTAACTGACATGTTCCATTTAGCTTATCTTTTTAATTTTAACTTTTGAAATGTCTGTTTCATGAATCTAGTTCCTAGTTTTTCTGGAGCCCTGTCAACAGCATCTGGGGCACCAAATGCAAAATAATTAATGTGAAATAATGGATCTCTAGATCATTTTGACTTATAACATTTTTTGTCAAGATTTTTGTGTTTACACCAGGCATCTCTTTTGAGAACCTGTGTCAATCTTTTCCTATCCCGGGAAGAAATGTACATTTTTTTTAAAAAAAAAAAAGATTTGCTAATGTGGATCTGTCTTCTGTCTCTCTCACTAAGAGAGCGCTTTTAAGGAATTGTTTTCTGAGCGATTAAACCCCTGCCCTCCTAAACAGGCATTTTAAACTTTCAGGCCACATACTGCTTACTTAAGGGTAGCTTGTAGGAGGACAGAGATATGCAGTAGGAGCACTTATTCCCCACTTCTGTCAGCGGCTCCCTTCCGTGCTCCAGGTTTGGGTTGAAGGGGCTACTGCTGCCACAGCCACTACTGTTCTCCAATCAATCAATCAGTCGTATTTATTGAGTGCTTACTGGGTGCAGAGCACTGTACTAAGCGCTTGGGAAGTACAAGTTGGCAACATATAGAGACAGTCCCTACCCAACAGTGGGCTCACAGTCGAGAAGTCTCCAGAGGTCTGAGTTTCCAGGGTGGGCTACTCATGGGGGATTCAGGGGTAGCAGTGGAAACAGCAGCCTCAGCCCCTCTCAGTGTATGGCAAGGGGATGGATGCATTGTTTGGCAGGGGTGGGAGAGGGTTAATTGGCTATGGTTTTTCCTTGTCTGGCAATTGGAGGGCGGGGGAGAGAGAATGAGAATGAGCGAATATAAATATGAATATATATGTGTGTGTCTCAAAGTCATCTTGACTGGTTGTGTCTGCTGTTGTGGGCAGGGATTGTCTCTGTTGCCAAATTGTACTTTCCAAGCGCTTAGTACGGTGCTCCGCACACAGTAAGCACACAATAAATGCAGTTGAATGAATGAATGAATGAATGAATGGTCTTTTCTTTCCTGCCTTCTCCTCCATCTTTCACCACGATCTCTGTCCTTTTTGAAGCCCCCACCCATTAGCAGAATGTCTGCAAGAACATAATCAAGGTAGTTTCGTTCACCAATTCAATTATTTTTTCGTATGTAATAACGCATTAGTCTGCTAATCATTCAAGAGATAGCGTTGTTAGCAAACTGTAGTTTTTTAAAAATGAAGTCCAAGGATTAGCGTAGGATCACACAATCCATCTCATGCACAGACTTGAGTTTAACATGCAAGCTCCACATAAACTGGTAAAACGATTTTTGTTCAGGGGTTTTAAATCTGGTTTTTGGAGATTTGCATAATGCTGCCATTTGCGTAGAGTGCTGAGATCCAGAACCCAAGCAGTGATTATTTTACTTTTGATCTTTTATCTCTGTACTCTAGTGCCTGCTACTGTTTTCTTTTCTTCCCCTCGATGTCACAATCCCCTCTGAATCCAGTTTTCCAAGTACTGCAGACTTAGCTTCCTGTTTTCTGGAGCTGTCTTGTAACCGTCTCCTGCTAAGGTTTGAGGTTTTTGTGCTTTTTGTGGTTGGCGCAGCAGTAACAACAGCCCATTATGTGAACGCACGGATAATTGGTAACTCTGGTAGGTGGTGTTGGAGGTACTGCTCTAGAAGTTGAATGTGGCCTATGTACTAAGCCTGGATCTCTCAGCCACAGAGAACCATGAATAGTTGTGGTATTTAAGCATTTATTATGTGCCAAACACTGTACTAAGCCCTGGAGTAGGTACAGACTAACCATTCATTCATTCATTCAGTCATATTTGTTGAGTGCTTACTGTGTGCAGAGCACTGTACTAAGTGCTTGGGAAGTACAAGTTGGCAACATATAGAGACGGTCCCTACCCAACAACCGGCTCACAGTCTAGAAGGGGGAGACAGACAAAACAAAATATATTAACAAAATGAAATAAATAGAATAGTAAATATATACAAGTAAAATAGAGTAATAAATCTGTACAAACATATTTACAGGTGCTGTGGGGATGGGAAGGAGGTAGGGCGGGGGGGATGGGGAGGGGACAGGTCAGACATAATTCCTGTACCCCACATGCTCACAGTTTAGGTATTAAATCTCCATTTTACAGTTGAGGAAGCAGAGGCAGAGAAGTTGACTTGCCCAAAGTAACTCAGCAGGCAAGTGACAGAGCCGAGATTGGAACCTAGGCCCTCTGACTACTGGGCCTATGCTTTTTCCACAGGCCATCCTCCTTTTCTGTAGATTTGCACTGTGTCTCTTCATCTTTATCTGATACTTGATATATACTGGCACATTTTTTACCACCCTCAGGGACTTGCTGTCAGTGGGGAGAGGGTTAGAGGAAATGGAGGCTCTTGTGATCGCCCCCCATTACCTGTCTTTTTATAGGGTTATTCCTGATGGCTCCTGGGCTCTAGGAATGATTAGAATAGCTCTGAAAGTTACTTCATTTATTAATGTGTGTGCCTGTATTCACACAGAATCGTGATCCTGGAAGATTTTTTTCCTCCAATGTCAACTTGCCCATTGATCTGCCTCTAGCTACAAATAATCCTAAAGTCATATTTCTTTGTTTCAGAAGAATTTGACTGAATTTACAATTCAGTTTTTTGGGTTTTTTTAGAAAAAGCTAACAAGGTTAGTTAAGGGTTTTTTTCCCTTATTTGGTGATCTAAGGGTTAGGTAGAGAACAGCTTGGCCATTGCCATTATTATTATACCAGCGCTTAGAACAGTGCTTTGCACATAATAAGTGCTTAATAAATGCCGTTATTATTATATGTCACTCTTCTCTCTTCCAGGTGACAAAGGTGCTTTTTACCTTTCCTAATGAACTCTTTCTTCAACTTCATTCATTTGCTTGTTTTCTTTAAACATACTGTAATTGTATGAGAGTTACAGAGCAGCAGCATGGTCGAGTGGATGTCATAGGCCTGGATTCTAATCCTAGCTCTGCTACTTCTCTGCTGTGTGACCTTAGGCAAGTCACTTCTCTCAGAGAAGCAGCGTGGCTCAGTGGAAAGAGCCCAGGCTTGGGAGTCAGAGGTCATGGGTTCTAATCCTAGCTCCGTCACTTGTCAGCTGGGTGACTTTGGGCAAGTCACTTAACTTCTCTGGGCCTCAGCTACAACATCTGTAAAATAGGGATTAAGACTGTGAGCCCCATGTTGGACAAGCTGATTACCTTGTATCCCCCCAGTGCTTAGAACAGTGCTTGGCACGTAGTTAGCGCTTAACAAAAGCCATCATTATTATTATTCTCTGTGCCTGTTGCCTCACCTGTAGCATGGGACTCAAGACTGTGAGTCCCATGTGAGACATGGACTTTGTGCAACCTGATTAGCTTGTATCTATCCTAGCGCTTAGTACAATGCCTGGCACATGGTAAGCACTTAATAAATGCCATAAAAAAGAGAGCCAAGTACAGTGCTGTAATTTGGGTCTGACCCCTGATGAGGATAATGAGAAAACATTGAGTTCTGCCAATAAGTATTTTCCCTGCACTCTGAATAGAAAGTTAAGGAATTGGGAAACATTTTTCCGATTAACGTGGGCCTGTTTAGATTCAGTGATCTGTGGTGTCAGAAAAAATGGTTTGTGCATGTGCATTCAAAAAAGCTAAGTATTATAGCATGAGTTTTAATGCTGGCTCTTGCACAAATATCACGCTTTGGGGGAATAATTTCTCTCTGTTCCTACATTGACATGTTTCTAGATGTCATTTTATTTTTTTTTTTAAATTAATGTAAATAATTAGTGCCTTTGCTGCACCCCTCTGGATAGTCCACAGGTCACGAGGTGCGCTGTTGTGATTTGATGCTATGTTAGCTACATTTGTGATTACCACAATTCTGTGGTTCCCCATTCCTGATACGAGGTTTAGGTCTTTCAAGCTGAAGGGCACTAACTCTCTAATTTGACAGCAATTGTGGTATTGAAGTGTTTATTTGCTAAGCTCTGGAGTAGATAAAGAATAATCAGATCCGATTCAGTCCTTGTTCCACATTGGACTCAGTCTGAAGGGAGAGGGAGATCATAGAGGAAACTGAGGCACAGAGCAGTTAAGTCACTGGTCTGAAGTGAGCATCAGGCAAGCGGTGGAACTGGAACTTAAGAACCTATGACTCCTGGTTCCCAGGCCTGTTGTTTAGACACCTAGGACATGCTGGTTGTCAGCAGTGGGGATGCCTCACCTGCAGATGAGTGAAGAGCTGTAGTTAGGAAATCCCAGACCCCTAATTGTTATTTCTTGGGCTGTTCATTTTTTTCATCTGTAATGATGATAATAATGGTGGTATTTGTTAAGTGCTTAACTTTGTGCCGGGCACTATACTAAGGGCAAGGATGGCTACAAGCAAATAGAGTTGGGTACAGTCCCTGTCCCATGTGGAGCTCACAGTTTCAATCCTCATTTTTACAGGTGAGGTAACTGAAGTACAGAGAAGTGAAATGACTTGCCCGAGGTCACACAGCAGACAAGAGCTTACTTTATGCCAACACTTAAGTGTTCAGTGGTGGGGTAGTTCTAAGATAATCAGATGGAACACAGTGCTTGTCCTGCATGGGACTCTCAGAGTGAAAGGGAGTGAGACCGGGTATTTTTTTCCTTGTCTTACAGATGTGGAAACTGAGGCACACTGTGAGGCACTACCTTGCCTCTGGAAGGAGAATGGGCCCGGGAGTCAGACCTGAGTTCCAGTCCTGGTGCTATGACTTGTCTGCTCTCTGTCCTTGGGCATATCTTTTAATTCCTCTGCCTCAGCTACCTCACCTGTAAAATGGGGATAAAATACCTGTTCTCTCTCCCACCCAGACCCCTAATTGTTATTTCTTAGGCTGTTCATTTTTTTCATCTGTAATGATGATAATAATGGTGGTATTTGTTAAGCGCTTAACTTTGTGCCGGGCACTGTACTAAGGGCAGGGATGGCTACAAGCAAATAGAGTTGGATACAGTCCCTGTCCCATGTGGAGCTCGCAGTCTCAATCCCCATTTTTACAGGTGAGGTAACTGAAGTACAGAGAAGTGAAATGACTTGCCCGAGGTCACACAGCAGACAAGAGCTTACTTTATGCCAACACTTAAATGTTCAGTTGTGGGGTAGTTTTAAGATAATCAGATGGAACACAGTGCTTGTCCTGCATGGGACTCTCAGAGTGAAAAGGAGTGAGACCAGGTATTTTTTTCCTTGTCTTACAGATGTGGAAACTGAGGCACACTGTGAGGCACTACATTGCCTCTGGAAGGAGAATGGGCCCGGGAGTCAGACCTGAGTTCCAGTCCTGGTGCTGTGACTTGTCTGCTCTCTGTCCTTGGGCATATCTTTTAATTCCTCTGCCTCAGCTACCTCACCTGTAAAATGGGGATAAAATACCTGTTCTGTCTCCCACCCAGACCCCTAATTGTTATTTCTTAGGCTGTTCATTTTTTTCATCTGTAATAATGATAATAATGGTGGTATTTGTTAAGCGCTTAACTTTGTGCCGGGCACTGTACTAAGGGCAGGGATGGCTACAAGCAAATAGAGTTGGATATGGTCCCTGTCCCATGTGGAGCTCACAGTCTCAATCCCCATTTTTACAGGTGAGGTAACTGAAGTACAGAGACGTGAAATGACTTGCCCGAGGTCACACAGCAGACAAGAGCTTACTTTATGCCAACACTTAAGTGTTCAACGGTAGGGTATTTCTAAGATAATCAGATGGAACACAGTGCTTGTCCTGCATGGGACTCTCAGAGTGAAAGGGAGTGAGACCAGGTATTTTTTTCCTTGTCTTACAGATGTGGAAACTGAGGCACACTGTGAGGCACTACATTGCCTCTGGAAGGAGAATGGGCCCGGGAGTCAGACCTGAGTTCTAGTCCTGGTGCTACGACTTGTCTGCTCTCTGTCCTTGGGCATATCTTTTAATTCCTCTGCCTCAGCTACCTCACCTATAAAATGGGGATAAAATACCTGTTCTCTCTCCCGCTCACACTGTGAGCCCTGTGTGAGATGGGATCTGTGTGTGATTTGATTATCTTTTACCCAGCATAGCATTTGGTGCTTATTAATTTCTTAATACACATCATCAGTATTATTGTGCAGTTTTATCTTTATCTTTAGAGGTGTAGGAGGAAAATGTTTCTTCTTAAATGAGAATTTTTTTTCTTTCTTCTACCCTCCTCCCCCCTAGATAGTTTTCCAGTTCTTTCTATCAGGCTACTAGTCCCATAACAGATGGCTTGTAGTTCGGGTTACAAATAGAGAAGCTGACCTGAGGTGCTTTTGTGGGTATAGCTATTGGATGACATTTCAGGGAGAGAATAACTGTTGTTGGGTATCAGATACTCAAATGGATTGGCTGCCTTTTAAAATTTGTATTTTCAGTGTGAAGCAAATTAAACATCCAGCTCATCTTACATATTTCATAATAGGAAACTGATTTTTAAAAATAAAGCCAGGGAAGTGATGCATCATCCTACCTTTTTTGATCGAAAAATGTTAGTATGTAGGGCAAAAAGATAAAATACATCTTTTAGTATTTCTAAACTTTGCTAAAAACAAAGTAAGACCTACTAGATTCGAAGGGGCTAATTTTTTTGATGTACGTGCGTTTTGGTTTGAAACATTTACATCACTCAACACGTGCCCATGCCTTCTCTTTTATATCGATTCAGTTTTATAACTGCACTCTGTTGAATTACAAATATTTCTAAATGTGTCATTTTTAAATGGAATCTTAATTTTCAGTTTTAAAGCTGTGTTTTGTTTATGTTTGGTATTTGTGAAGATGTTGATCGAATACAACGATTCCTTCGAACATTTGTTACCTCAAATGGCCATGAGATGGTGCTCATAGTTTCATTCTTTAAAAATCGTATCAGTGGAAGCACTTTATAGTTAATCCGTGTGGTATATATTGAGTAATTAACTTATAGCCTCATATTATCTGAGCAGTAAAAATATGTTTGCTAGTAAGCTGAAAACCAGACTCTCAAATGCCCAAAGAGTTTTGGATTGTATTGTATTGCTGATTTTGGTTTATCAGTTTGGCAAGTGAGAAAGATGACATTCTGAAGACCTCTAATGAATGACAGTGTCCAATTTTCTTACTCATGCATATTATGTTAAGCCTTAAAGGTAATTTTATTTTCATTCTGTATGACACCCTGTATTTTCTAAGCTACAGTTTTCTTTGTAAACATGATTCTGCTACTGATAGAATTAAAAAATATACCTTTCCTGTACAGTGGTTTTTTTTTTTACTGTAACTTTATACAAATGTAAATCTTTATATGGTTTTAATTGTAGGTATAGAAACAGAAACAAGTGTCACAGGAAGAATGGAAAAACAGTGAAAAGAAACAATGAAAAGTTTTACACTTTTATGCTAAAGACAAAGTAGAATTTTGCAGCATTCCTTTTGTGGTTAAGGAGGTATTATCCTTTTCCTTCATTTGAGGAATTCATCATCATCATCATCAATCGTATTTATTGAGCGCTTACTGTGTGCAGAGCACTGTACTAAGCGCTTGGGAAGTACAAGTTGGCAACATATAGAGACAGTCCCTACCCAACAGCGGGCTCACAGTCTAAAAGGGGGAGACAGAGAACAAAACCAAACATAGTAACAAAATAAAATAAATAGAATAGATATGTACAAGTAAAATAAATAAATAAATAAATAGAGTAATAAATATGTACAAGCGTATATACATATATTCAAAATTAGAGAGCACAGATCATGCCTACAAATTCTTTGAATTCTCCAAAGCCCATAGGGGTACTCAGTAAAATACTATAGGGACTGTCTCTATATGTTGCCAATTTGTACTTCCCAAGCACTTAGTACAGTGCTCTGCACACAGTAAGCGCTCAATAAATACGATTGATTGATTGATAAGAGCATGGATCTGGGCGTCAGATTTTGTGTTCTAATCCTGGATCTGCCACTTGTCTGCTGTGTGACTTTGAGTGGGTCACTTCCCTGTGTCTCAGTTTCTTCAAATTTCACAGTTAAGGTGTGATTTAAATGTACATCTTGAGTCCTGCGGTTCGGTTCTCCTTGTGCTTCTTTAAATGTAATTCCTTGCCTGATCACTTGGAAGCACAGCAAATAGTGTGATGTTAAATAAGAAATACAGTGTCGATCCCATGAGGATATCATGTGTTAGCTGTTAATTGTTATTTGTGTATATTAAAAGCACTCTTTTCTTTCTTCTCTCTCCTTCCATTCTCTTGTCTGATGTCATGGTTGCTTGCTACAAAAAACTCCTGCTGCTCTCACTCTGTGGTCACCATTTGGCACTGTCAGTGTTCTTCCTTCACACTACTCAATCAGTGGTATTTACTGAGCACTTACTGTGTTCAGAACACTGTACTAAGCGCTTGGGAGATAAGTATAGCAGAATTGGTAGATGGTTCCCTGCTCACAAGGAGCTTACTGTCTAGAGGGGGAGACACACATTAAATTAAAATTAAGGATAGGTGCTTAAGTGCCTTGAGGCTGAGGGGTGAATAAAGTGTATAGATCCAAGTGCAAGGGCATCACAGAAGGGCTATGTATATATGTTTGTACATATTTATTACTCCATTTATTTTACTTGTGCATATCTATTCTATTTATTTTATTTTGTTAGTATGTTTGGTTTTGTTCTCTGTCTCCCCCTTTTAGACTGTGAGCCCACTGCTGGGTCTCTATATGTTGCCAACTTGTACTTCCCAAGCACTTAGTACAGTGCTGTGCACACAGTAAGCACTCAATAAATACGATTGATTGATTGATAGGGGGAATGAGGGCTTAGTTAGGAAAGGTCTTTTGGAGGAGATGCAATTTGCACATAGTAAGCGCTCAATAAATACGATTGAATGAGTAAGGCTTTCAAAGTGGGGAGATTGGTGTTCTGTTGGATATGAGGCAGGGGAGGAAGTCCCAGGCCAGAGGCAGGACGTGAACGAAGGGTTGGTAGTGAGATAGATAAGATGGAGGTGCAAGGAAGAGGTTGGTATTAGTTTTGAAGGATTTCCCGTCCCCTTTAGATGAGGTAGACACCCTTTCCAGGTGGGTGGAAGGTAGAGAAGTGGTGTGGCCTAATTATTCAATTGTATTGAGCACTTACTATGTGCAGAGCACTGTACTAAGTGCATAGTGGAAAGAGCACAGGCCTGGAAGCTAAAGGACCTGGGTTCCAATCCCAGCCCCACCATTTGCTTGCTGTGTGGCCATGGGCAAGGCATTTAACTTCTCTGTGCTTGTTCCCTCTTTTGTAAAATGTGGATTCAGTACCTGTTCTCTCTTTCCTTTTATTGTGAACCCCAGATGGGCCAGGGACTGTGTCCAACTTAATATTTTATCTACCCCTCTGCTTACTTTTAGTACAGTGCTTGGCACTTAGTAAGCACTTAACAGATACCAGAATTATTATTATTATTACTATTATTATTATTACTTGTGTTCAAAATGAATCTCATTCTCCTTAAGGTATAACAGAAGGAAGTCATTTTCAAACACTTTTTGTGGGGTCAAACTGGGTTTGCTTTAGATTTTAATTTTGTTCTGTCCTAAATAATAATACATTTAGAGAAGCAGCGTGGCTCAGTGGAAAGAGCATGGGCTTTGGAGTCAGAGGTCATGCGTTCAAATCCCAGCTCCGCCAATTGTCTGCTGGGTGACTTTGGGGAAGTCATTTAACTTTTCTGTGCCTGTTACCTCATCTGTAAAATGGGGATTAATACTGTGAGCCCCACGTGGGACAACCTGATCACCTTGTAACCTCTGCAGTGCTTAGAACAGTGCTTTGCACATAGTACACGCTTAACAAATACCATTATTATTATTATTATTACAAAGGAGGAGAGGTCTAGAACCCTGGTTTGGGAAATTCATGAATTTCGATTTCTATACCTGATCTAACTTTAAAATCTGTGATTTTAGTGGAGGCATTTTAACCTCAAACCATTACTGTGTTCATCTGTTCCAAGGGCTGTTGAGTTGAACGCCTTGAATGATTAGAGAATTCTGTGGAAGCAGGCGATTGTAATGTAAATCCTAGGGATACTTTGTACATTGTAGAAAGTTGAAGCCAGCCTCTGTATTTTAGGATATAAAAAGCGAAAACTCATGGTAAGGATGGGAAAAATGGGGTAAATTGACTCTAGTATCTCTAGTGTTGCTGTTTTTTTGCATTTTATTATAGTTACATTTAGAGTAATATAACTTGAACAGACTTTCTACTGGCTGTCACCTGATGACGGATTTCTGATTTTTAAAATATGTCACTACCATAAATCACTAGTTTGCTAAGATTGCACTAGCAAGCTATTAAAGAACATGGCAGTATTTACTGTAGATAAATGCAAATTTAAAAAGGTTCTCTGTATCATAGTTTAAATGATTTATTAGCTTTCAGTGCACACATATGAATCTGATGTGATGTAATGGATTTAGGAAATTTCATTTCTCGTGTGTGGGTTCAAATTTACATATTATTATACCATAACCAAGCATTGGATCTTGTTCACTGGAGTATATGCTTAAACTCTACTTGGTATTAAAATCTACTGAAATGTTTTCTATTATATGGCAAGCTTAATTTTTAGAGGCAGAGGAAGAGATTGACTATTCAGACATTCACTTTTTTGAGGTGTTGGATTGGAAGAAACTATAAATATGAATTCTCATGCACTTCTGAATTTGGTGGTCTTTATGTTTTTCTGGGTTATTTCCTAATAGACTGAATCTTCCATATTTTGTAATTTGTACCAATTCCTGGCAGTTAGCAGACCTAACTGTTTCTTTGTGCAGAAACGCTCTGGGCATGTTACTCCCCTCCTCAAAAATCTCCAGTGGCTACCAGTCAATCTGCGCATCAGGGAAAAACTCCTCACCCTCGGCTTCAAGGCTGTCCATCCCCTGGCCCCCTCCTACCTCACCTCCCTTCTTTCCTTCTCCAGCCCAGCCCGCACCCTCCACTCCTCTGCCGCCGCTCACCTCCTCACCGGGCCTCGTTCTCGCCTGTCCCGCCGTCGACCCCCGGCCCACGTCCTCCCCCTGGCCTGGAATGCCCTCCCTCCCAACATCCGCCAAGCTAGCTCTCTTCCTCCCTTTAAAGCCCTACTGAGAGCTCACCTCCTCCGGGAGGCCTTCCCAGACTGAGCCCCCTCCTTCCTCTCCCTCCCCATCCCCCGCCTTACCTCCTTCCCATCCCCACAGCACCTATATATATGTTTGTACATATTTATTACTCTATTTTACTTGTACATACTTATTCTATTTATTTTATTTTGTTAATATATTTTGTTTTGTTGTCTGTCTCCCCCTTCTCGACCGTGAGCCCGCTGTTGGGTAGGGACCGTCTCTATGTGTTGCCAGCTTGTACTTCCCAAGCACTTAGTACAGTGCTCTGCACACAGTAAGCGCTCAATAAATACCATTGAATGAATGAATGAATGAACCTACCTTAGAATGTTGGTCACAGGAGTCACAAATGTGAACCTGAAGTTTGACTAGCCTTGTAGTATGTTACACAGCTTTGTGGGTACTAAAATGGACTTTAATGACTTGCTGTCCTAGGTGATGACTAACTCTGCCGCCTTGCTGGTCTCCCTGCTGTCGTACAAATCAATTGTCTGGATCTCCCTGCTGTCGTACAAATCGATTGTCTGGATTGTCTCTCTAGAATCCATTTAGGTTGTTCCTCGTTGAACAACTCTTGTAGCTATCCACCAGCTGCCGCCTCCTAACCTTTCATTCTCCTATCCCATTGCACCCCCCCCCCCCCCCCCCCCCCGCCAGCCCCCAGCTCGTGCAGCTCTTCACACCTCCATAGGCGTTCTCCCAACTGGACTTTGCTCTTTGCCCTCCCGCCACCTGCCCCTTCCCCTGCATCGAACTCTCCTCTTAAAGTGGTCCAAAGCCATATCTTCCTCCCCTTAAAAATACCCGATTTACTCCAGCTAAGCCCAATCCCCCGTTACGTTATCCAAGCCTCTGAGCCGAGCCTTTCAGCCACCCAGAGTACACATGTATGTAGGTTGTGAGCCCCATGAGGAACAGGGGCTGTGTCTTGTAGCTACCGCAGCGCTTAGTACAGTGCTTGGCACATAGCCTTTAACAAGCACCACAATTATTATTATTCGTTTTCTATATTCCATTTATTCATGTGTTCATTTTTCGGTTTACTTTTAGTAGTAAACTAATGTAACTTATGTGCAGAACACTGTCCTAAGCACTGGGAAAAATGATGCAAGTGAGAATTAGACCTGGAACCTTAAGGGGCTCACAGTCCGTTGTTACCAGTTTTATTAAGTGTGTGTGTGTGTGTGTGTGTGTGTGTGTGCATACATATGTAACAAATACTATTATTATTATTATGGTATAGATATGTATATGTATTTGTGTCTGTCTTTTTCTTTACATTGTGAACCTCTCAAGGTCAAGGACCATGTCTTCTATTTTTATGCTCTCAAGTGCCTAGTACAGTACTGTGCGCACAGCGGGTGCCCAGTAAACATTGAAGATCTTGTTAAATCAATCAATCAGTCAATCATATTTATTGAGCGCTTACTATGTGCAGAGCACTGTACTAAGCGCTTGGGAAGTACAAATTGGCAACATATAGAGACAGTCCCTATCCAACATTGGGCTCACAGTCTAAAAGGGGGAAGATAGCTTGCCAGTAATTACCTGAGCTCCTCTAGTTCTAAGTGAACCAGCATATTTTAAAAAGAGCTAACGAGTCTTTGTATTACTATTAACATTAACATCCACTATGTATGTTGTCCCAGGATGTTTTAATTATTAATAATAATATTAATAATGGTATTTGTTAAAGCATTTACTCTGAGCCAGGCACTGTACTAAGCTCTGGGGTGGATGCAAGATCATCGGATTACAGTCTCTGCCCCACATGGGGCTCACAGTTTTAATCCCCATTTTCCAGATGGGGGAACTGAGGCTCAGAGAAGTGAAGTGATTTGCCCAGGGTCACACAACAGACAAGCGCCAGAGCTGGGATTAGAACCTATGACCTTTTGAGACTAAGGCCCTTGCTGTATCCACTATGCCATACTGCTTCTCCTGATTGAACTAGGGTGCTGCATAAAAATTCGAGACTTTTGAGCCCTGAGAACGCTCCCTAGCATACAGGGTACCCTTCTCTCCTCATTTCCAAGCACTTCCAAGCAGAGAAGCAGCATGGCTCGGTGGAAAGAGCCCCGGCTTTGGAGTCAGAGGTCACGGATTCAAATCCCGGCTCTTCCAATTGTCGGCTGTGTGACTTTGGGCAAATCACTTAACTTCTCTGTTCCTGTTACCTCATCTGCAAAAGGGGGATTAAGACTGTGAGCCCCCCGTGGGGCAACCTGATCACCTTGTATCCCCCCAGTGCTTAGAACAGTGCTTTGCACATAGTAAGTGCTTAACAAATACCATCATTGTTATTATTATTCTACCCCCAAAAAGGAGATATAGTCGCTTACTGGCATGTGTTCCCTCCCAATATCACCCCCTCCTGTTGCCTAAGATGTTTGTATATCTCTGCTAGCGTCTTTTTAAAAAGGTGAGTATTCTAGTAAGTTTTAGGTTTAAGGATGTAAAAGCCAAAATATGGACTTTCTCAACCAAGAAAAACAACATTTTAGTCTTTCTCTTTACCTTCTGCCCTCAAGTGCTATGCTAGTTATCACAAGATCTTCATTAGTTGACACCTAATTGTGGGCCTTGTTCCCAAGGAGAGAATTTAGTGTCAGTCAATCAATCAATCATATTTATTGAGCGCTTACTGTGTGCAGAGCACTGTACTAAGCGCTTGGGAAGTACAAGTTGGCAACATATAGAGATAGTCCCTACCCAACAGTGGGCTCCTTAGCTCATAAAACTGAAAGTACGATGGAAAAATCTAATTTTCAGAATAAGCACCTCGAATAACTGTGCCAGTGAGGTTAGTGCAAATGTGAAATAATTTTGAATTTAATAATAAATGAAGTTCAGTAATCAAATTACCCAGATCTCTAATTTTGAATGTATCTAATTTTGAATTTTTAATCCAACTATTTAGCAAGAAAATGATCTCTTGTTTTCTTTTTACAAGGAGTTGCATTTCATTTTTTAAAGCAGTCTAAATTTTGCAAAGCCTTGAGTGAGGTTGCAGATGTGTCGTTTTGCATTGCTTCCACAGTGGGTGAAGGGAGCAGATGCATTGTATTGAAGGTATAGTTGAAGGCAGTGTAATGATCATGTAGACCGTTTCCCTATGGAGGGTCTTTTTTCTCAACAGAAAATATCCCCGTCTTTGTTGTTCGTCAGATTGCAAGACTACGGCCATAGCTCTCTGTTGGAGAGTGATGCCGTCAGCCAGCAAATGAGAGTAGAAAGCAGAAACTCACAATGCAGTTTAGTGTTTTACTGACCTGATTTTGCCAAAAGACTCTTGGAATTCAGTGATAATGCTAGACGTCCAGTTATTGATGCTATCCTTCAGGATGTAGCTAGCCATTATCGTGATGGTATTGTTTGTGCAGTCAGTTGGAGACTGGAACTTCATCCTCTTTGGTTACTAAAATTGTTTACTTCAGTTTGTTTTATAGTGCCCCTTTTCAGAAAGCAATCCTATAGCATAAAGTCCGAGACAGCACAACTTTGAAATTTTAGTACAATACCAACATTCCCATGAGTGTCAAGTTTCAGAGTTTAGGAAAATCAAATGGGCCACTTTAACCCAAGAACTGAGAAACGTTATGTATCCTTTTGGAATGGATGAAGAGAAGCCAGCAAAAGGGATGAAGGAATGAGTTTGTACTGAAGAAAAACAGTATTTTCCAGGTCCACGCAATTCATTTTTAGGTGGGTGTTGCATTAGGAGAATAGTAGCGGTGGCAACTTTTGACTGATCCTCCTGTAGATCGAAGTGCTCTTTGGATGCTTCTGCCTGGTGTCCAGGAGAGGGGAAATCCACTATACAAACTGTGCTTTTGTGCTTGTTCTTCAGTAGCAGGAACTGCTGATCATAATTGTATGGTCTTTTAAATTAAGCCCAAATGCAACTTCTGCAAGCAGGGCAGGCCTGTAGATTGTATTTTGATAATGAAAGTTTAAATGAACGTATTGAGAGGGAGCATATTTAAAATTCACATTTGGATGAAGTACCAAACAATGTTATTGATGATTTTTTTTACCTCCTTTTGCAAAAGGGAATGTTCTTAAACTTGCCTCCTGACTATATGAATTTCAGTAAAACTTGCCCTTATGAAATTTTCTTGGCTGAATTGATGATGAATAATCAACTAGCAGTTGCTGGCAAACCCAGAGATGCTTGTGTTTATTTGAAGGGAAACTTGCTTCTCTAAAGCAAGGAATTTCTACGTCAGGTCCTCGAAAATGCAGGTCTGATATCTTGGTTGTCACTTGATTTGGACCTCATCTGCAGACTAGACTGTACCTTCTTGATCAAATAGGAAGATGGTATAGACTAATGGAAATGCTTGGGTTAGGTTGGATATGGATACATTAGTGCTAAGGGGGTCTGTTGAGTTGCTGCAACTAGGAATTTGGGGAAATAGAGGAGTCTTTTGGGGGCAGCTGGAATTTTAGAATGGGGAGAGGTGTGATTTGGCAGATTTGAAGCGGGGGAAATCTGGGATAGAGATTGGTGTTGAGCAGGGAATCAGAGGTGGGAGAGTCAAGAGTGTGATATGGTTGGTGAGTTTGGGACGAACAAAATGTAATAATAATAATAATAATGGTATTTGTTAAGCGCTTACTATGTGCAAAGCAGTGTTCTAAGCACTGGGGAGGTTACAGTGTGATCAGGTTGTCCCACAGGGGGCTCACAGTTTTAATCCCCATTTTCCAGATGAGGTAACTGAGGCCCAGAGAAGTGAAGTGACTTGCCCAAAGTCACACAGCTGACAGTTGGCGGAGCCGGGATTTGAACCCATGACCTCTGACTCCAAAGCCCGGGCTCCTTCCACTAAGCCACACTGCTACAGCTGGAATGTAGTTGGTAAGATTGAGAAAGCTCCTGAAGAGGCTTGAAGCCAGTGGGTCAAGGGTTTTTGCTTTATCCAATGCCAGGCACTGTGCTAAATGCCGAGGTAGATAAAAGATAGGTTGGATACAGTCCCTGTCCCACGGAGGGCTCACGGTCTCAATCCCCATTTTACAGAGGAGGTAAATGAGGAACAGAGAAGGGAAGTGACTTGCCCAAGGTCACACAGCAGACCAGTGGCTGAGCTGGGATTAGAACCCAGGTCCTTCTGACTTCCAGGCCTGTGCTCTGTCAACTAGGCCACGCTGCTTCTCAGTGATGTTTTCGAAGAATGATTTGGTAGCCGAAAGTAGTCTCAGTGTGATTAGAACCCATGACCTCCGACTCCCAAACCCGGGCTCCTTCCACTGAGCCACGCTGCTTCTCCTACCTCATTATGGGTCTTGAAATTCTTTGGCGCCAACCATATGCTTGTCAACATGTACAAGGATTAATGTAACTGGATAATTGTCGCCTCCTGTAGCCCCCCTTTTCCTGTAACCAGGTACAAGTTAGTACAGATTTATTACTCTATTTTACTTGTACATATTTACTATTCTATTTATTTTGTTAACCATGTGAATTTAGCTTTGTACTGACGACTTGACACCTGTCCACATGTTTTCTTTTGTTGTCTGTCTCCCCCTTCTAGACTTTGAGCCCATTGTTGGGTAGGAACCGTCTCTATATGTTGCCAACTTGTACTTCCCAAGCGCTTAGTACAGTGCTCTGCACACAGTAAGCGCTCAATAAATACGATTGAATGAATGAATGAAAGTAGTTTTTGAACACTTGTTCTATGCAGAGCACTGCACTAAGCATTTGGGAGACTACTAGAGAGTTAGTAGAGCTCAAAATCCAGCAGGGGAGACAGACACTTAAAATTTTGGTAAGGGGGAAGCAATAAAGATAATTCATAAGTGCAACAGGGGTCCAGTACCCAAATGCTGGCAGTACTCGGGGTAAACAGAGATGGACTATGAGAGATAATTAGGTAAGACTTCCTGGAGGAGCTGTGATTTTGGAAAGGCCTTGAGTTGGGGAGAGCAGTCCCCTGCCAGATGTGAAGGGGAAGACAAGGAGGTGGGGTGTGAGCAGGAGGCTGGCCATGTGGAGCGGTGAGAACGAAGCCCGGTGGGTAGGTTGGCCGGAGAAGAACGAGGCAAGTGAGCAGGGCTCTAGTTCAGTTCAATTCAGTCATATTTATTATGATTAGTGTGAGAACGGTGAAGGTAAAAGTGGAGGGAAGAGAGCTGATTCATCATCAGCTCTCATTCATCAGGAGGCCTTCCCAGACTGAGCCCCTTCCTTCCTCTCCCCCTCGTCCCCCTCTCCATCCCCCCCATCTTACCTCCTTCCCTTCCCCACAGCACCTGTATATATGTATATATGTTTGTACATATTTATTACTCTATTTATTTATTTATTTATTTATTTATTTATTTATTTATTTATTTTACTTGTACATATCTATTCTATTTTATTTTGTTAGTATGTTTGGTTTTGTTCTCTGTCTCCCCCTTCTAGACTGTGAGCCCGCTGTTGGGTAGGGACTGTCTCTATATGTTGCCAACTTGGACTTCCCAAGCGCTTAGTACAGTGCTCTGCACACAGTAAGCGCTCAATAAATACGATTGATTGATCATCAATGGTATTTACTGAGCGTTTACTGTGTGCAGGGCACTGTACTAAGTGCTTGATAGATTACAGTGTAACAGAGCCGGCAGGCACGATCCCCGCTCACAACGAGCTTGCAGTGTAGAAATTGAATGCCATAAAGCCAAGGATCAGGAGTTAATGCTTGATGGGAGAGTTTGTTGTCAGGGAGCTTAGTGAGGTGGCTGTCTGCATGTCTTGTTTTGTTTTGTTTTGTTGTCTTTCTCCCCATTCTAGACTGTGAGCCCGTTGTTGGGTAGGGACCGTCTCTATATGTTGCCAACTTGTACTTCCCAAGCACTTAGTACAGTGTTCTGCACACAGTAAGCACTCAATAAGTGCGATTGAATGAATGATAAAGTAATCTGGCTGGTAGCTTGCCAGTTTGAACTTCCCCAGGAAGTTCAGAGGAGCTCTATCTGTCCTGCTATTTTAGGGCCATTTCATGCCAGAGTAACCTCTGGTCACCTGGGTTCTTGGGAGCAATTTTAGTTAACCCTAGCACTTATATTTAGGAAATATGCAATAATAATAGCAATGATGATGTTTAAGTGCCTCTACTACTACTACTGCTACTAATGATAGCTTTTATTAAGTGCTTACTATGTGCAAAGCACTGTTCTAAGCGCTGGGGAGGTTGCAAGCTGATCAGGTTGTCCCACGGAGGGCTCAAAGTCTTAATCCCCATTTTACAGATGAGGTAACTGAGGCCCAGAGAAGTGAATTGACTTGCCCAAAGTCTCACAGCTGACAATTGGCGGAGCTGGGATTTGAACCCATGACCTCTGACTCCAAACCCCTGCTCTTTTCCACTGAGCCACGCACTGTGCTAAGCCTGGGATTGCTACAAAATATTAAATCAGACATAGTTCCTGCCCCATACAGAGTTTAACAAACACCCCAATTATTATCATCACCATCATTGTTGTCCTTATTATTAATATTTGATTGCGTGTTTTTTCCACATGTCAAGTGGTGCTACAACTGCTCTACTTAAATGGGAAACTTTTGCCTTCTCCCGTTGGTTTGAGGAGCTCAAAATAGGAGAAGGTGAAGTCTGGGCTGCCATTGTGTGAACTCGTTTAACTCAAGGCCCAAAGGCTAAACCTGGGTCAAAGAAAGGTGTTCAGTAAAAAGGAGAAGTGGTAACAGCAGGTATGATGATGACCTAATTGTATACTGTTAGGGAGATAGCCTGCTACTATTCATTTCCTGAAGTTGGGAAATGGATGAGCTAGGTGATTGAGAGACTTAATTTTCTGTGGGTGTTAAAGAGATAACTGGTGACAATTCTGCAGACTTTAAAATCAAGGCCAGTAGACTATGAAGGATATTTAAATAGAGGACATTTCTTTAAAATATTAGTATTCTATGCTTGAAGGGTAGTTGGAGTTAGAATACTAAATATAGATTTATGTAGACATCTATCCACCAGGGTTGCCCACTTTTCATTTTGAGACTGTTGGTGAATTTGGGAGCCGGGTAGCGGAAAGGAGAAGGTTGGGAAAGGGCTGAAAAACAAAAGAGGAGGAGGGAAAGAGGTCCTAGAAATAACTGTTGGAGTTCCAAGGGAGTGAAATTTGCTGCACTGACAGGTAGCTGTTATTCCTTGGGGCTTCTGGCTTGGGGGTTTAAGAACAAGCAAAACAAAGTTTACGTGTTTTGTCCTCTGCAGTATGATGCTGGAAGCACTTAAGTTAGCTGTTAGGTTTAAGTAAGAGTGGCAAGACTAAAAAATATTTTTTGTCAATGGAAAGGGTAATAGCTGCCCAATGTTGGGACTTCTGAGATAAAGCTTATACGTTTTCTACTGTGACTTTAGTAGGAGTCCGTTATAATACTCTGACGATCTTTAAATGATTCTCTGTGAGCCTGCCTTCTAGACTGTGAGCCCGTTGTTGGGTAGGGGCCGTCTCTATACGTTGCCAACTTGTACTTCTCAAGTACAGTGCTCTTCACACAGTAAGCACTCAATAAATACAATTGAATGAGTTCTGTCTGGGATTTTGCAAGTTTTAAAAACTTTGGGATGAAGAAAAATAGTATTAGAATCTGAATAAAAAAAATTCCCTCCAAACCCAAAAATTTTGATTATATCACCAGAGAAGCTTAGATATCAGGAAGAGGCCCACATTTGCTTTTATTATAGCATTTATTAGAATTAATTTGGAATAGGCTGTTGCTCAGAAAGACTGTTTGGGATGTGCAAATCATCTCCTGAGGTTCAGTGTTGTATATTTTAGTATTTTAAAATAGCAATCTTCTGTTTAATTTGTGTTTGGAATTGTCTGTACTCGTTTCCCACACAGGAGATTGGAGGGTTGGGATGTTCCTGCCCAACCCCAGGTGAGGGGAGCGATTCTGGAGATTTACAGGAACAAACTGGGGTCACCATAGAGTAGAACCCCATTCTGTTATTTTGGCCCCTACATCCATTGGCCCATGAGGCTTTTTTCAGAGCCTCGGCCAAAGAGATAAAGGAAAAGGAGATTGTCCAGTCCCTTCTGGCATTTGCTTTGACCCAAATAGGAACTCTAATCAATCAGTAATTATTGAATGCTTATTCTGTGGAGAATCTTGTACCCAGAAGAATACAGTAGGGCTAGTAGACGTGATCTCTCTACCTTGAAGGAATTTAAACCATAACGGGGGAGCTTACATTTCAGGTAATCAGTGGAGCAAAAAGGTAAGTGTATATGTTCAACATGGGTGTGTGAGTTCCCTGATGCCGAAGGAAAGGCAGTAGGGAAAAATAGAGAGGGTGGAAGAGATTAGAAAGGGGGAGAACTGGGTGAATGGGGGAAATAGGCAACTAGAGAGATGAGAGTGATTCATTTGCTTTGAGAGGAGCACAGCATGCAAGCTGGAGTGTAGTGGGAGAGGAGAGAGGATAAACAGGAGGAAGAGAACTGATTGCCTTAAAACCAGTTGCCTTAAAGCCTCTGTTCGATGTGGAGTAGAATGGCCAGTTAAGTGTTTTTGAGGAAAATGTGCACTGCCTAGAGATCTGCATTCTTAACAGTCCTCATGGGAAACTCCCGTCTCATATCTTGTTACCTCTTATTTAGAGCTGGCCTCTATAGGGTTTCCAATTTAAAGAGGAGCTATCAGAGTTTAAAAATAAGAGGATTGTCAGCAGGGATAATTTAGCTGGCTCACCATGTATATTGTCCAATGAAATCAAGATAAAACTTGAGGGGGCGGGAAGCCTATCTTCAGACTTGCTGTTTTCATTTGGAGGGCAGACTGTGGAGGGATATAATATTTCATCATCATCATCAATCGTATTTATTGAGCGCTTACTGCGTGCAGAGCACTGTACTAAGCGCTTGGGAAGTACAAATTGGCAACATATAGAGACAGTCCCTACCCAACAGTGGGCTCACAGTCTAAAAGGGGGAGACAGAGAACAAAACCAAACATACTAACAAAATAAAATAAATAGAATAGATATGTACAAGTAAAATAAATAAATAGAGTAATAAATATGTACGAACATATATACATATATACAGGTGCTTTGGGGAAGGGAAGGAGGTAAGATGGGGGGATGGAGAGGGGGACGAGGGGGAGAGGAAGGAAGGGGCTCAGTCTGGGAAGGCCTCCTGGAGGAGGTGAGCTCTCAGTAGGGCCTTGATAATATTTGTAATTATCTCCTCACTCAAAAAAATACAGTTATACTTAGTGAATGGCTCCATCTTGATAAGCTTTGTGAATATGCCTTTGACAAGGAACATAACTATGCCATATGTTAAAGAGCTAATATAAAATTTGCAAAGATGGATTTGAATTCTTTGAATATCATGCTTTAAAAATCACTGTTGTGTGCTTGCATGTTACCCTGTACCTTATGGAAAGAAAACATTATGCCACCCTGTACGTGGCTATAAAGATTGTTTATGAAGTTCAGGCTAAGACCTAAAATACGTTGAATCGGAGAGTTTTGAAAAATGTATTGTGGAGCATCGCAAACCAAATCATGGTGCAGTGCAGGGAAAGACTATACATCAGTTTCCAGGCTACATTATTCAAAAAAATACAACCATAAAAAAGGTAATAAGATTACATTTTCACATTTCATGGCTAGTAAGGCGCATTAGGCTGCTCAGATATTCATAACTTACGGTGACATTTGGGAAGATTACATTTTGCTCTGCACAGCCATTACTGTATCACAGATAATAACAAGCCAATGCTTGGACCTGGATTATGATCCCTGTCATTGGAAACAAATTTGTGTTTTGAAGGTTGATCCATTCAAATAACTATTAGAAAGGGTTAACCTGACATACTGTAGACTTTGTGCGGGCTTTTAGGTATGCATATATATAGTAGATCAAACATGTTGAGCGTTTGTATGTACCAATTCCTCCATCAATTTTTTTTCTTGAAAGGTATATTTTAAAATACTTTCAGCAATGGGGAAATATTCAGAATAGTCTCAGTTGCCTGGATGCTGTTTTAGAAATTTAAATTTAATTTGAAAGCCGATGAAATATTTGTTTTTGTCAATTAGTTTGGAAAATTAATTTCGTCGCTTCTTGGATGAGTGGCTACTGATGGTAGCGCATGTAACCCAAAATGAAGGATTAGTGATGGCAACAGTTAAGGTGAAGGTGAGGTCTCAAGTGTAAGTAGACTGCTGCGAGTGTTTGAGTTTTGGAATGATAGATGTGTAGAACAAAATTTTTAGAAATCCTGTACATTTCTCCGAGTTCTTCTTGGATTTAAGCCATTCAGCACGTACTTGAATGCTCACAGTTTTGCATGGTGCTGTGTTTGTTCTGTCCTTGTTGTAGCAGAGAGGACTAGCTAGGAAGGAGCTGCTTCAGCAAGTCCAGTATGATGGTATTTGTTAAGCGCTTACTACGTGCCAAGCACTGTTCTAAGCATGGGGTTAGATACAAGGTAATCGGGTTGTCCCACGTGGGGCTCATGGTCTTAATCCCCATTTTACAGATGAGGTAACTGAGGCACCGAGAAGTTAAGCCACTTGCCCAAAGTCACACAGCTGACAGGTCGTGGAGCCGGGATTAGAACCCACGACGTTTGACTCCCAAGCCCGGGGTTCTTTCCACTAAGCCACGGTGCTTCTCTAATGCTCATTATGTGCCAAGCACTGTACTAAGGGCCGGGGTAAATATAAGATCGATCAATCAATCAATCAATCGTATTTATTGAGTGCTTACTATGTGCAGAGCACTGTACTAAGCGCTTGGGAAGTACAAATTGGCAACACATAGAGACAGTCCCTACCCAGCAGTGGGCTCACAGTCTAAAATGTGAGCTGGATGCACAGCTCAGGCTGGATGCAGTCCTTGTACCACATGGCGTTTAATCACTGTTTTGCAGATGAGGAAACTGAGGCACAGCGAAGCTGTGACTTGTGACTTGCCCAAAATCACATAGCAGACAAGTGCCAACTTGTACTTCCCAAGCGCTTAGTACAGTGCTCTGCACACAGTAAGCGCTCAATAAATACGATTGATTGATTGATTGGTGGAACAAAGATTAAGAACCTGGTCCTGACTCCCACTCATTTGGTGGGGAGGGTCCAGAACATCATCTCTGGTGGAAAGGCCCTGAGAAGATGCTTGTCCTTTCAGATTTTACCGACTTCCAGGTTTGCTTTCTTCTATTTCCTTCCAATTCAATTAAAAAAGAAAGGTTCTTTATGAAGTGGAAACATGAAATACTCATTTCAGATTTTACCACAAACGTCTTTTTTTTTTCTCTCAACAGAAAAGTAGAAATGTTTCTGTGGTTTGAGAGATCATTTCGGGAAGGTTTATAGCTTGCCCACCTTCCCAAAACGATCACACAAACCACAGAAACATTTCTGTTCTCCTGCTGAGCAAAACAAGAAAGACGTTTGTGGCAAAACCCGAGATGAGTATTTCATGTTTCCACTTCATAAAGAGCCCGTCTTTTTTAAATTGAAATGGAAGCAGGTACAAGAAAGCAAACCTGGAAGTCAGTAAAACCTAAAGCAATCAATCAATCAATCGTATTTATTGAGCGCTTACTGTGTGCAGAGCACTGTACTAAGCGCTTGGGAAGTACAAATTGGCAACATATAGAGACAGTCCCTACCCAACAGTGGGCTCACAGTCTAGAAGGGGGAGACAGAGAACAAAACCAAACATACTAACAAAATAAAATAAATAGAATAGATATAAAAAGATAAGCGTCTTCTATGGGGCCTTTCTACAGATGATGCTCTGGACCCTTTTGTCTCCCTCCTCGTCAGAGGACCAGGGTTCTAATCTTTGCCCCATCACTTGTGTGTACGTGCACATGTATTACCCCCCCCCCACCCCCCCAGCAACCCTTAAACTGCTTAGTGAAAATATTCCAATATGTTTTAAATATCCAAAATGTTAGTTCTGTACAAAATAATAGTAATAGTTTGGATATTTTATTGTGATTTAATACCAATGCGTGGTTGTTTAATAGAGGTTAAATCTTAATTAGATTCTGTTTTACATGTTCAGTTGCATTTAGGCTTTTTAGTCAAAGAACTCTAAGCAACCATAAAAGGTTTTAAAAAAATTTGCATGTTGTATATTTTAATGCCTTTTGTAGATATAGTAGCTAATTAGAACTTTGTGCGTTTTCTTAGTACTTCTAAGTGCTTCTCTTTGATGATTAACGGAGATTTCTAAGAAGACTAAGTCTTCCTTGACTCGATTCACCTCCCACGTTCAACCCACATATTCAGTCGCCAAAGTTGGTTCTACTTTGTCAGTGTCTCTAGATTCTTTTTTCCTTTTCCTTTGCATTACCTGTGCACTTGTGTTCATACCTCCCAAGCACTTTGATATCCAACTCACCCCCATGCTCAGAGCACTAATGTGCATTTTCTTAAGCTCTGATGCTTCCCCTGCCTGTAATTTATTTTAATAACTTTCTCTCATTAGATTGTAAGCTCCTGGTGAGCAGGGGTTGCATGTACCAACTCTATTGCATTCTGTCATGTGTTCTGAGACACAGTAAGTGCTTAATAAATATCAGTGACATCGAGAGATTTTAGGCTTGCAGAACGAATTTGAACTAACTTCCATTGGAATTATGTTGAGAATTTGATTAACTTCAATTTTATGATTTTTCTTTTGAACACGAAGGCTAAATTCTTTACAGAAGTCATAAATATCATTCTAATCTATAATTTTGCAATTCAAAAACGACTTGCCTTCAGAATTTTCTAACAAAGAAGAGGTATTATTTTTATAAAGTTCTGTTGGGGGGGGTTGGAGTGTTATCACCTCAGTATTAAATATGATATTCTTATTACATAAGCTGTCTAAAATTTTGTAAAATAACAAGTCTTATTTGTAAAAAGGTTAAAAGAATAAAAGTGATTAGCTAACCCTTTCATATTGGCAAGCCAAATGTATGAGTGTGCCTACTGATTTCCCATTTAGAGAATTGCATAAAATGATTCAATAGGCAGACATAGAATGGTTGTGCTAGAAAGCTTTGAAAGTGTTTATATTCAGAATTAAGGTCAACTCTCTCTCAATTGATTATTCATGGAAGCCAAGAATAACATGGACAGAAATCTACAACTAAACCCCACACTTTATTTTAGTCATTAGATTCAACTGTATTCTGCACCTGCAGAGCTGTGAACAAATAGCGAAATGAAATGCCTCTTATTTTACTGATGAAATTACTCACGAGCACTAAAACAGACAGAAGCAGCTTTCTTGGTTAAGTCCACAGTAGGTAAACCTGAGTAATGGAGAGCTGACTGTATGTTTTCCTAGTGATCTTCCAGGAATCAGTCAATCTTATTGAGCACTTTCTGTGCAGAGCACTGTACTGAGTGCTTGGGAGAGTACAGTATAATACATCTGGCACATTTCCTGCCAAAAACGAGTTTAAAGTCTAGAGGGGGAGACTGACATTAATATAAATACATCAATTATAGATATGTACCTAAGTGCTCCCCCTCTCACGGTTGCACCTGGTGAGTTTCCAGTACCCTACCAGTCTCGACTATGGGAGGGAAAGTCAAGCAGAGGCCTACCCATTCCATTTCTAGCTTGGGCAGTGGCTAACGAGTGGAAGGCAGTCTGCCCTAAGTCAAAACCCACCTGTGCAAGGCAGCAGCAGCATGGGAGAGAGTCAAGGGTGTATATTCAAGTGGCAGTGGTAAGCCATTCCGTATTTTTACCAAGAAAACACTATAGATTCACTACCAAAATGATTGCAGATGGAGTAGGGGCATTCCGGGAGAGATGTGTTCGTGGCATGGCTATGGGTCGGAGACGACTCGACAGCATAAGACAAGACAAAACCCAAGTTCTGTGGGGATGGGAGGGGGGATGAATAAAGGGAGCAAGTCAAGGGATTCGAACCCTTGACCACTGACTCCAAAGCCCGGGCTCTTTCCACTGAGCCACGCTGCTAGAGGGGGAATTCAGAACGTGGGCTGCATCTTAACCTCAATCAATCACATGTACTGAGCACTTACCGTGTGCAGTGCACTGTACTAAGCTCTTGGGAGAGTCCAAGAGAAAAATGAACGGACACATTCCCCGCGCACAACAGGCTTACAATTTAGAGGGGGAATTCAGAGTGTGGTCTACGTCTTGACCGCAGTCAGTGTGCAGAGCGCTCAACGCACGCCCCTGGTCATCTGGTCTTCCTTCTAGACTGTGAGCCCACTGTTGGGTAGGGACCGTCTCTATATGTTGCCGATTTGTACTTCCCAAGCGCTTAGTACAGTGCTCTGCACACGGTAAGCGCTCAATAAATATGATTGAATGAATGAATGAAAGTCAGGATGATGCAGAAAGCCCTGGTCATCTGGTCTTCCTTCTAGACTGTGAGCCCACTGTTGGGTAGGGACCGTCTCTATATGTTGCCGATTTGTACTTCCCAAGCGCTTAGTACAGTGCTCTGCACACAGTAAGCGCTCAATAAATACGATTGACTGAATGAATGAAAGTCAGGATGATGCAGAAAGGAGTGGAAGAAAAGAAAAGGGCTTAGTCAAGGAATGCTGCTCAAAGGAGACGTGTCTTCAGTAAGGCTTTGGGGATGTGCGGGGAGGGGGAGTAATTGTCGGCGAGAGGCTATTTTTTTTTGATGGCATTTATTAAGCGCTTACTATGTGCAAAGCACTGTTCTAAGCACTATTTGCAGAAATAGCACAAGGAAGATCAAAAGACAGTGAATACTTGCACATTTAGTTCCTGAACATAGGAAATTTAAAGTCTCCAGTTTGAAAATAAATGTATTTTCTATGTTAAGCCGCATGTGAATTCTGACCTTCCCTTACTTGAAGAAGGAAAAAGTAATAGTCACAATTTTTTCAACTTCTGTAAACGCTTCTTTTGAATGTCTGCTTCTTGACTTTAAAGGAGTGTGTTTAAGTTGTAGTGATCAACGCATCCTTTGCTAAAGATGTTTCTATTGGGTGGGAAGGAGAGGGACGCATATGGTCAGTTGTTTTCCAAGATGGTCATTGAGCAACATAAGTGTTCACACTTGCACTTTTCTTTATATTTTTCAAAGCTGGTTGGTGGGCAGTTTGATCTGGAAATGAACTTCATCATACAAGAAGGTGAGAGTATTACCTGCATGGTGGATCTGTTGGACAAATGTGACATCACTTGCCAAGCGGAGGTCTGGAGCATGTTTGCCGCCATCCTGAAGAAGAGCATAAGAAATCTCCAAGTCTGCACCGAAGTGGGTCTTGTGGAACAAGTCCTCCGGAGAATTGAAAAAGCTGATAACATGATTGCAGGTTTGATTTTTTCCTAGTAGTAGAGCACATTTTCCAATATCATTTAGGCTTATTTGAATTCACTGTTCGAGTGTCCAGAGCTGTAAGGTACATAGTAACGCTATTTTTACCCAAAAATTCATTTGTGAAATGACTTTAAAATGACCCTTTTTTCTCTCCTCAGATCTCTTAGTTGACATGCTGGGAGTCCTGGCTAGCTATAATTTGACTGTTCGAGAATTAAAGCTATTTTTCAGCAAACTTCAAGGGGAAAGAGGACAATGGGTAAGCAACTTCAGTTTATGTTTGCTGTTTGATTTTGGAAAGTTTGGAAAGCAGATGTCCTTGTGTATAATAATTGTTGTATTTGTTAAGCGGCTACTGTGTGTCAGGCACCGTACCAAGCGCTGGGCTGGGTACAAGCAAGTGGGGTTGGACTTAGTTCCTGTCCCACATGGGACTCACAGTCTCAATCCCCATTTTACAGATGAAGTAACTGAGGCACAGAGAAATGACTTGCCCCAGGCCACACAGTAGACGGATAAGTGGCAGAGCCGGGATGAGAACCTGTGACCTTGTGATTCCCAGGCCTGTGCTCCAACCGTTACACTATGATGATTCACCTTTCCTTCTCACCCATCTTCATTTTTCCCTCCTTATATTTGGTTTTCAGGACATGTCAAAGAGAGTCAAGGCTGCAAGTTTTTATTTGGCATTGGTTAAATCTGTTGGTTTTGGTTTCTTTTAATTACACATTCTACTATTCATTTACCA
The DNA here is from genome assembly GCF_015852505.1 of Tachyglossus aculeatus. NCBI lineage: Eukaryota > Metazoa > Chordata > Mammalia > Monotremata > Tachyglossidae > Tachyglossus > Tachyglossus aculeatus. The sequence continues at coordinate 21,669,040 of NC_052077.1, read as the reverse complement.
CTCACCCAATTTACCACTCACCCACCCCTGCTCCCTGCCCTAATTGGTCCCTCCATTTTCAGTTCATTCTTGTAATCTGGTTTTACTTCTACTATCTTCTTATTCTCCAGTTAAATGACAGGGATATTATGGGGTACATTTGCCACCTCTTCATCCTGATTTGAATAATCTGGCCTGAGAGCAGTCATTGTGTCAGACTAACTCCTTGTTGTCAGGGAATGTGTCCACTGATTGTGTTGCGTTGCACTCTCCTAAGTGCCAGGTTCAGTGGTCTGCTCTCCATATGTGTGTGTTTATTGTTGTATTGTACTCTCCCAAGTGCTTAGTACAGTGCCCCGCACTCAGTAAGCACTCTTTTTTTATCATCGATTGGGGATTAAGACTGTGAGCCCCAAGTGGGGCAACTTGATCACCTTGTATCCCCCCCCAGCTCTTAGAACAGTGCTCTGCACATAGTAAGCGCTTAACAAATGCCATCATTATTATTTATTATTATTAAGTTAAGTTTCTCCAGTTTCTACTAGTGCCAGCTCCCCAGAGTTCATGTTTCACAAGACTTATGTTTATCAAATTGGTGATTGGAGCAGTTTCATGTCACAAATGGTTCTAGCTGTTGCTGATCTGTTTCTGCTGGGCTCTCTGGAGTTCTTGCCTTTCAAGAAGCCCAGCCATAATCAGTTTAGCCGTGTTAGGAGCAACTACTGCTGCCGTTACCATAGTTCTAAAATACTTGGAGAGAAGCCCAGGAGTACTTGAATCCCTAGTTAAAACCTCTGCTCTGCAGGACTAAATTATAAAAATATATGTCTATATTTTTATCCTAAAATATTCTTCTCTGAAAATTTCTGTGACAAGTTTTAACTGGCTATCTAGGAGAGTATTGCTAAATGTTCAGTTGATGGTGAATTGAATGTAGAATTATTCTACAGTTAACAGTTTTATAGCAAAAATTGGGATGAGCCCCATGAAATAATAATGATAATTATGGTACTTGTTAAACGCTTACTGTGTGCCACCCACTGTTCTAAGCACTGGGGTAGATACGAGTTAGTCAAGTTGGACACAGTCCCTGTCCCCCATAGGGCTCACACTCTTAATCCCCATTTTACAGATGAGGTAACTGAGGCCCAGAGAAGTGAAGTGACTTGCCCAAGAACACACAGCAGACATGAGACGGAGCCAGGATTAGAACTCATGACCTTCTGCTTCCTAGGCCCGTGCTCTTACTAAGCCATGCTGCTTTTCCATAACAAATATTAAGTTACTGTCTGTGAAAGAACCATCTTCCTGCCATTCTTGTCCTTTGGGACAGCGTTCTTCACATTGGACTGTTCTCGTCGTGGATCTCGAGTCAAAAGCTGTATTAATGAGGTTTTAGTGTATAAAGAAGTCAAAATAATGGAGAGAGAAATATGATTACATTCTCCATCCCACTCATTTATAATCCTTAAAACAGTTTTAACAGCCATTTTCAGTGTGCCGTTTTTCAAATAAAGTTTTTGTAGCTACGGGATAATTTGTAATAGCAACTGAAATAAATGGTCAAGTAATTTCACTTGCAATTATCTCCTCTGGTACATAGATGCTCTGAAAGTGAGCTTTTGTTTCAGTTGGTGTTGAATTGATAGCCCAACCGCTGTTCCTGTTTCAGCCAGCTCCCCAGCTGTTGGTTGAGTATTTTGATCAAATTCAAGCACAAAGTTTGAAGAAAGGGTTGAAATTCTTTAAAGAATGGATTTAATCCCTTTGGGGCTTTAAAAAAGGAAGGGAACAAAAGGTGGCTCTGTCACTAATTACATTTGATTGACTGAGAATGTTAACTATTCCATGGCACAGTTTACTTTTATCCTTGAAGCCGTATAGAGTCTGTTACAAAATGTTATTCCATGGAGCAGTGTAATAGAGATATTGGAAGCCACACTTCTCTATTTTTAAAAGCATTACTTCTCCTTGTACTGCAATGTAATTATAAAACAACTTTCAATTCATGTTGAACACAATTTACCGTTTATTTTAATAGCCTCCACATGCTGGCAAATTGCTGTCTGTCTTGAAACACATGCCCCAGAAATATGGTCCTGATGCCTTCTTCAACTTTCCAGGGAAGAGTGCTGCAGTAAGTAACCCTTGATTATGCAAACAATATTTTGACTGTCCTTTTAAAAAGCACATCCAAATTATCTTTTAGGTGAATGCTAATTGTCAAAAATAGGTGCTGATGCTCTTAGCATCAGTGATTAACTCTAGGATTCCACCTCATCTGTCTCCGTGACTGTCCATCTCCCTGAACTTGGGAACAACCTCCCGTTAGTGTAGGTGCTTGGAGAAAGCTAGAAAAATTTTCTTAGGGCCGGGCCACCAAGGAAGAATGAAAGGAGGAGTTTTGAGAAGTCAGACAGCAAAGGTGGAAATTTCAAAATGAAACTTTTAAATCCATTTACTACCTGTCTCTAGATCAGAGTACCTATGTCTTCTGGGTCTAGGAGTCTGCTGACTTGGCTCCTATTTCATCATCGACTTTTTATTTAAATGATATTTCTCAGGCACTTACTGTTTGCCAGGTACTTTAGTAAGCACTGGGGGGGATACAAGCTAATCAGGTTGGACACAGTCCATGTCCCACATGGCGCACACTATCTTAATCACCATTTTACAGGTGAGGCGCAGAAAAGTGAATCGACTTGCTTTAGGTAACACAGCAAACAAATGGTGGACCCGGGATTAGAACCCACGTCCTTCTGACTCCTGGGCTCTCTTCCTCCCTTCAAGGCCCTGCTGAGAGCTCACCTCCTCCAGGAGGCCTTCCCAGACTGAGCCCCTTCCTTCCTCTCCCCCTCGTCCCCCTCTCCATCCCCCACATCTTACCTCCTTCCCTTCCCCACAGCACCTGTATATATGTATATATGTTTGTACATATTTATTACTTTATTTATTTTACTTGTACATATCTATTCTAATTATTTTATTTTGTTAGTATGGTTTTGTTCTCTGTCTCCCCCTTTTAGACGGTGAGCCCACTGTTGGGTAGGGACTGTCTCTATATGTTGCCAATTTGTACTTCCCAAGCGCTTAGTACAGTGCTCTGCACATAGTAAGCGCTCAATAAATACGATTGATGATGATGATGATGCTCTGCCCACTAGACCACCCCCGTCCTCCTTAGTTTGTTCCCATTCTGTTATTAGCCACTACATGAAATAACTGCTTAGATGCTACTTAGCATTGGTTTACTCCCTGTATGAAAGATCTCTTCTTGGGTTGACATTGAAAGGCTGTAGTTTGAAGAGAATTCAGGTAAGTGGCCCAATTTACCCTGCGGTTATAACCAGTTCTTCCACAACTCAGTGGCCATTTTCTAAGTCAATCTTTTGCTCAGTATCATTCCAATTCCTTCTGACTCTTTTAGTACAAGAGATTGTTTCACTCTGCTCTCTTGCTCAGAGCAATTCCTCGGGCCCTTTGAGCTACCAAATTTCAATTTGGAAAGGTAGCAGAAACCTGACTCAATTTTACTTCAGCTTCATCTCCCTTGTGGTTTCCTTCTAGCTAATTGGCTCTCTTTTTCAGTTTCCCACGCAGCATGCACACACAAAAACATTATTCAAATCAGCTATTAAATAAGAGCGGGAGTTTTCGGTTGCGATCTGATGTGGCCATATCCCCTTGGAGAATCAGGATTACTGTTTGTGATCTCTTTGAGGGCAGGTAACATGCCTTGATTCTGCTATACTAACCTAAATGGTTGGTATAGTGCTTAGCACACGAGTGCTCATAAAGTGATTGATAAAGTGGTTTTGCCGGCTATGCCAGATTACTACTGGACTAGGTAGAAAAGATTTCTTTCAATTAATAAGGGCACCCTAGAATTGGATAGTAAAGCTATTTAAGAGAAGCGAGAAGCTGATTTCTTAATGGCATCTTAGTCCATCTTAGTCCAACCCTGTGTACGTAACACTCAACAGAAAACTAGCTAGCAGTCCAAGATCTGGCTGATCAATCAATCAATTGTATTTGTTGAGCACTTATTGTGTGCAGAGCACTGTACTAAGCGCTTGGGAAGTACAAGTTGGCAACATATAGAGACAGTCCCTACCCAACAGTGGGCCCACCTTACTGAGAGAGTCAATGGTGACAAACCCTGCTTGGAAGATTGAGGCCTGCCTTTTCATAACACCCTTAAAGCCACCTAATTTCCTTCCATTAGAGGAATAGTGTAATGCAGTGTGCAATGTTATCGCTTACTGTCCGTTAAATGTGGCTGCCCCACTTAACTTGAAGCTTATTATTTTTAGGCTATTGCATTACCTCCTATAGCCAAATGGCCATACCAGAATGGATTTACATTTCACACCTGGCTAAGAATGGATCCCATAAATAACATCAATGTGGATAAAGACAAACCATACTTATATTGGTATGTATTTGTGTTTGCTTCCTTAATACCCACGTGTGCATTTGTATATTATTTGCCTTAGAAATGCAGTGGCATGCTCTATTCCAGTTGAAAACTGTCTCTTCCCTTTGCAGTTTCAGAACAAACAAAGGACTGGGCTATTCCGCTCATTTCGTTGGTGGCTGTTTGATTGTAACATCAATAAAGTCAAAAGGAAAAGGATTCCAGCATTGTGTAAAATTTGATTTCAAGCCACAGAAGGTATGTAGAAATAGAAATTATTTTATCAGGTGTCCTTAATCTGACTTGCTGTGTGGATTGTGTCCAGTGTCATCACTGATAGCATACTGTCATCATTTTTTTTAAAAGAATAATTGCTAGCATAAGATTAGGGAATAGTGCTTATTCCATGTGACTTGCCCTTTCTGAACCATTCATTTAATTATGCTGGAACAATTTTCCCTATAAACAACTCCCACCTGAATTTTTAGTCTTTTTTACAGCTGGGAAGAAAGCTTGTATTTAATTCTGGAATTTATCGTTTGGTTTCTAAATTCTGAGGTTGCTTGATGAAAGTAAACTCAATGTTTATAACGAAGACTGCCAAATGACTGTTCTTTTGCTAACAGTGTAGCATGTATTGTAGATTACACGTAGGTCCTCAGTCATACATGTGTACATGATTAAGATCTTTCTGTCAGTAGAATCCATCATTCCAACCCAGTTAAATAGCCAAATAATACATTATTTTTAAAGCTTGTTGGGCGTGTGAAGCATGTGATTCTACTTATAGAGCATACTCATGTCTCATTGGGTGTTTTGTATTTCTTAAATTTTAAATGCATTTCTGTAAATTTTTGAAACATTTGCCACCCGAATGATTGCACCTGTTTTGGGTTTATATAAAGCCAATTCAGTAGATAATTTTAGCAAAATTTTGTTAGAGAAAAGTATAACTCATAATATTTTTGTGTAGATATTAACCACACAACTTTATTTTTGCTAAGGATTAGCTCTGTAATATTTTATACTTCGGCTGGGAATAGGGTTCTGTTTCTAAAACTCTGCATTGTGAAGACATGTAAATGCCCAACTTTCTAATTTTTAGAAGTAGTGAAGAGAACCCACTGCTTTAAGAATCAGGATCCCAGGTTTTTAGTAATAATTGAATCCAAGGACTTTCAATGTGCAGAATACTGTGCTAAGTAGTGAGGAGGCAGGAACTGGTGAGAATTAGACACGGTTCCCAGCCTTCAAGAGAATCTCAATCTAAGAATTAAGCAGGGATAGGAAATTGGTGACAGGTACGTAGGGAAAGATAAAAGAATAGAAATGCAGAAGCAGCATGAGAAGGCAGGGACAAAGATAACTAGATGGAGAATTTTGTGACTAGAGGAGCAAAGCAGTAGTCGCCTCGTGAATCAGAGTCCAGCAGTCAGGAGTCACAGGTACAGCCACACTAGTCCCAGTTCTGCCTTCAGCCGGCTAATGTGGGTGAAAATGACACACGGACTAGACTGGAAGCTCATTGGAGGCATATATTATACTCTCCCAAATGCTTAGTACAGTGCTGTGCACATCGTAAGTGCTCAATAAATTTGACCAAATGACCGAATGAATGGCAGTGCACTGCCCTCCTTCCTGCCTCCTCTCTCACTGCCCTTTATACCCCTTCGAGAACATTCCTGGCAGAGGTGAGAGGGTGAGTGGAGCTTCATCATCATCATCAATCGTATTTATTGAGCGCTTACTGTGTGCAGAGCACTGTACTAAGCGCTTGGGAAGTCCAAGTTGGCAACATATACAGTCCCTACCCAACAGTGGGCTCACAGTCTAAAAGGGGGAAGCTTCACAAACCTTGAGCACTGTCAGTCGTATTTATTGAGCACTCACTGTACCGTAATAATAATAAAATAAGGATAGTCATTGCCTTAATTGAATTTTCTTATCGAACACCCAGATTTCAATCATCTAACGTTTTTGTGGCAGAATGCTTTCCTGTGGGGAATTGGTTCTGTTTGAAACATAATAAACACAGTCTATGAATAAATGGTACCTGAATGGTATTGTCTCTGGAATTGTAGACTATGAAGAGGTTCTCTTACACCTTTCCTGGCAGGGTACAGAACTGTACTAAGCGCTTGGGAGAGTACAGTGTAAAGAATAGAACAGAAACCTTTTCTGCCCAAATGAGCGGACAGTCTAGAGGGAAGGACGGACATTAATATAAATAGATAAAGGACAGATATGTACGTAAGTGCAGTGGGGCTGGGGGGCAGGGATGAATAAAGGGAGCGAGTCAGGGCAATGCAGAAGGGTGTTGAAGAAAAGGAAAAGAGGAAGGCCTCTTGGAGGAGACATACCTTCAAAAAGGCTTTGAAGCTGGGGAGAGTAATTGCCTTAAGATCAATCAATCAATCAATCAGTCGTATTGAGCGCTTACTGTGTGCAGAGCACTGTACTAAGCGCTTGGGAAGTACAAGTTGGCAACATATAGAGACAGTCCCTACCCAGCAGTGGGCTCACAGTCTAAAAGGGAGAGACAGAGAACAAAACCAAACATACTAACACAATAAAATAAATAGAATAGATATGTACAAGTAAAATAAATAAATAGAGTAATAAATATGTACAATAATATGCGTACAATACAATAATAATATGTAGGATATGAGGAGGGAGGACGTTCCATTTCAAAGGCAAGACGTGGATGAGAGGGCAGCGGTGAAACAGTTGAGACTGATGTGCAACAAGTTCTTCAGTGCGCGGTCTCAGGCTTGAAGCCTCAGGACTGTGGCTCAGCACTTGTTCCCTTATTGGGGGCTCCAGGTGGGACTGAACATTAAATCCTTGACGTTACGATTTATTTGCGATTTTTCTGCCTTTTCAGTGGTACATGGTTACAATAGTGCACATTTATAACCGTTGGAAAAACAGTGAGCTCCGGTGTTATGTGAACGGAGAACTGGCATCCTATGGAGAGATAACGTGGTTTGTCAATACTAGTGACGTAAGTGTTGGTTTTAAAAATACAAAAACATCACTTTCAATGAATTTCAGGTTAGGGCGTGTGTTTTCAAACAGTGACACACACCCCCGTTTAGTGAAAAGGGTAAGTTAAAGCTTGCACTAGGATTTTCGGACTGTAGTACCAGTTACTTTGTTTTTTAACTTACTGGAAATGGTTGACATCACTTTTGATATGGAGTCACGGAAGGTAATAAAATAAGGATAGTCATTGCCTTAATTGAATTTTCTTATCGAACACCGAGATTTCAATCATCTAACGTTTTTGTGTCAGAATGCTTTCCTGTGGGGAATTGGTTATGTTTGAAACATAATAAACACAGTATATGAATAAATGGTACCTGAATGGTATTGTCTCTGGAATTATAGACGATGAAGAGGTTCTCTTACACCTTTCCTGGCAGGGTTAAATGGGAAAGTCATATTTTATTTTTATGGTATTTGCTACTATGTGCCAGGCACTAGTCTAAGCTCTGGGGTAGATACAAGCTAATTAGGTTGGAGTCAGTCCATGTCCCACATGGGGCTCACGGTCTCAATCCCCACTTTACAGATGAGGGAACAGAGAAGTTAAGTGACTTCCAAGGTCACACAGCACATAGGCAGACTGTCCTTCTGACTCTTAGGTCCGTTCACTAGGCCAGGCCCGTGAACTTTGGTGTGCGGCTTTCCAGTGTTTTGACACACGTATTTGAGCCCTTTAATGTTTGAGGACCCCTGCTCATGACTGGACGTAGGTGGACACAGAGCGCTATATGTTTCCAGCGATTTGATGATGATGACGTTGCCAACTTGTACTTCCCAAGCGCTTAGTACAGTGCTCTGCACACAGTAAACGCTCAATAAATACGACTGATGATGATGGCATTTATTAGATTTCCCATCACTCTGCTATGGCTGTGCTGTGCTATTGCCGACGGCAGCCACCTATTTAGCAGTGTTTTGTTCCACGGTCTTTCTTGATGCCCATTCAGTCATTTCACATTAGGGAGGATTGGGCCAACTCTTGACTGGAAAAACAACTCAAGCATATATCCCGTCAAGGGTGTGACTCCCTAAACTAAAAGTAATTTTCAAGTAGTCCACTCAGAGTGTTCCTTCTTGAGTACTGAAGAGAGAGGTGGGCTAATCGGCATTGCCCCCTGCATGCCTGAGCAGTTTTATTTAAGAACAGTCCTATCACTTCAGATAGGCCCTAAGCTGTAAGCAGCGTGGCTCAGTGGGAAGAGCCCGGGCTTTGGAGTCAGAGGTCATGGGTTCGAATCCCAGCTCCGCCACTTGTCAGCTGTGTGACTCTGGGCAAGTCGCTTCACTTCTCTGGGCCTCTGTTCCCTCATCTGTAAAATGGGGATGAAGACTGTGAGCCCCACATGGGACAACCTGATTACCTTGTAACCTCCCCAGCGCTTTGCACATAGTAAGTGCTTAATAAATGCCATTATTATTATTATCTAAGGTTCTGATGGCTATGAAATTAGGGACTTGTATTCATCACTCAAGAAGTTATATAGACCTTTAGCACATTAACCTTAGTAACTTTTGAGAACGACATTCAACCCCCAAACCCATCTTAGGTAACTAAAGCATTCTGAGAAGGTGGCAGCCACACTTAAACAGTTTTCAGTAATACTGAGGATTGTGTCTATGCCATACGTGTTCCAAAGGTAGTTTTTCTTCCCTATTTTATCCAGACCCACCCTTCCTTAATCATAATAATTATGGTAATTGTTAAACACTTAATATGTGTCAAGTGCTGTTCTAAGCACTGGAATAGATACAAGTAAATCATCATCATCAATCGTATTTATTGAGCGCTTACTATGTGCAGAGCACTGTACTAAGCGCTTGGGAAGTACAAATTGGCGACATATAAATTAAATTTATATAATAAATTTAATAAATTTATAAAGTAAATAATAATAATAATAATGATGGCATTTGTGAAGCACTTACTATATGCCAAGCACTGTTCTAAATTCTGGGGTAGATACAAGGTAACCAGGTTGTCCCATGTGGGGCTCACAGTATTAATCCCCATTTTACAGATGAGGTAACTGAGCACAGAGAAGTTCAAGTGACTTACCCAAAGTCACAGAGCTGCCAAGTGGAAGAGCCGGGATTAGAACCCACAACGTCTGACTCACAAACCTGTGCTCTTTTCACTAAGCCATGCTTCAGGTCACACACTGTGCCTGTTGCACATGGGGCTCACAATCTAGAAGGGAGAACAGGACTTGAATACAGTTGAGAAAATGGAGGCACAGCCCAAGGTCACACAGCAGGCAAAGAGTAGAGCCGGAATCTGAGCTCAGGACCTCAGACTCGCAGGCCCATTCTTCCTTTTCCCTTCCACGGTGAAAGCCCACTAATAAAGCCAGGGTGGTATACAACTTAATACTCTACTTTCATATTAGTCATTTTCTCATTATCGTTACGTTCTCATTTTCCGTAAAACTGAGGATGAAGGAAAGGAGGTGATAAAATATGAATTCATTATTGAAAGAATAAGTTTTCAGCACATCTGAATTTTTTTTTTCCTTGAAATGTCTTGTGCTTGTGGCACCGGACTTTCTTATATTGAGCACCTTGTTCTCTTGTGTTGCAGAGGTTAGGATTTCACAGAATCCTGCATTAAGGAAAACTCTTAGCGTTACCTACGCTCCACATTTGCACACAAACATTTCTTCAATTTTAGCTTCAGATAGTATCCAGAGAGACGTGCCTTGTTAGAAGAACCTTTAGTTCTTTCATTGTGCTCTAGCTGAAATGGAAGGAAAACAAGGCTTTTGGTAAAACTGAACGTCTCTGTCTCCGTCAATTAAGTTGAATGACTTCCCTATAGTTTGCATAATAAAAGCTTGGCCAAGTTGGGAAAATATGTGTACAAAACAAGATGAGTGATATGACAAACTACTGGTAAAGTCTACCTTAGCTGCTCTGTGAGGTTTTGTTTCCCTTTTCTTTCCCCAAGTGCTGAGAACAGTTAGTTCTCTGTATATTAGACATTCCATACAAGTGTTTATACCTATATCCAGTTGATTATGAGGATGATAATAACACTGTACTAAGCACTGGGAAAGATAATTAGAACAGTGCTTTGCACATAGTAAGCGCTCAATAAATGCCATCATTATTATAATTATATTGGATGCAGCCCCTAGGTCGTATGGGGCTCAAAGTCTAGGTAGGAGAGAGAGCGTGTATTAACTCCCCATTTTACTAATGATTGTTGCTATAATTGTTATAATTTATTATTCATTCCCCTCAGACTTTTGACAAGTGTTTCCTGGGCTCATCAGAAACAGCAGATTCCAATAGAGTGTTCTGTGGACAGATGACTGCCGTCTACCTTTTTAGTGAAGCACTCAATGCTGCTCAGATATTTGCCATCTATCAGCTGGGACTGGGCTATAAGGTAAAGTGTTATTTTGTAAAAAAAAAAAAAAAAAATGCAAGCAAAGATAGCATATTTTGAATTTTATAAGTAGTAGGTCAATATTCAAGACCTTGAAGTAGATCAGGCCCTTTCAGAAGCTGTGGTTTTCCAAAAGGGAGCAATGGCCAAGCCAGCTCATCATGGATATTGTCCTTTTGGGTTCCTTTGAACAAACTAGCACTGTAATATTTTGGGGTTTACTGTTGGAGAGAGGTGGACACCTGCTTATTCCCCGAGTCCTTTGGCAGAAGGGCTTTTGTTTCAAGGAGGGCATCTCCACCAAGCCGTACACCTTTTTGTGTCACTCTGTGTTCCCCTCCAACCTGCTCTGCGCCTGTGTCTTCCCACTGACTTCTCCGACCCTTTGTGTGTTTGTATGTATGGCACAGCTTCCGCCCCTAGCCTTAGTGGTTTTATGCCTCTCATTTTTTTCCTCACCCGTTTTCCTGGTGCCCCACTGTAAATTCACCCAACCGCACCCAAAATGAAAAGTTAGCAGAGAACTCAGTCCACCTTCAACGCTATTAGAAATGGGGCTTTACTCTTTGGAGAGTTTTGGGAAGGTTGGCAATCCTAGGAAGAAGAAATTAAAACCCTGCCAGGGCTTGTGGGTAGCAAATGCCAAACTCTTAGGGATAATTTTAATATGCTAAAAATGACAGGGAACGGATTTTCTCTCAAACAGTGGTCGAGCTAGCCACACTCACATCTGGGGATAATATCTGACTGTCCAAAGTGTCATTTTAAATCCCGTCAGAGCAGCACATATATTTTCACCATGTTCTTGAATGTCCTCTTTTGCACTTCCCCTTCCCAGCTCTTATACCTCCCATCTTCTTCCCTCACCAATTTCCCCCGTTTCTCCTCCTGCTCCTTTTTCTTTCTTTCTCTTTCTCCCACCTCTCACTTTCTAGCATCTCCCTCCCCATCATTATCTCTCTCCCCTTCATCTCTACTCTCCATCCCCATAAAAATTGATGAATCCACCTGTCCTTTGTATTTCCTTTTATTTCAGGGCTATACAGACTCTGAACAGATGGGATTAATATTCCTTGGTTCTTTCAGTTGTTGGGTATAGCAGGTTCCACAAATTCTAGGCCAGCAATAACATGCAAACTTATTTTTGATAGAGGTGGTATGCTGCCTGAATATGCCTTCTGAAAGGGATCCACTTCACACTGAATCTCTGATTTTCAACCAAATTGATTTTCCATACAATTGTGTCAGTAAAGCCTTAATTGTAACTTTCAGTAGGCTGCAGTGAATCATCTGAATAATGTTATTAGGGAACTGGATTTGCAACCCTTGAGGGAACATTTTTTCCTGTTGTTAAATTCATTCAATCATCTTTAACTAGCGCTTACTCTGTGCAAAGCACTGCCTTGAGCATAAAATATCAACTCTATCCTTGACGGCTATTTTAAAATTCATATTTATTATTGATTTCATCCTTTTTTCTTAGGTTATCCTAATCGCTCTCCTTTATTTACTATTTAGGGTACATTTAAGTTCAAGGCAGAAAGTGATCTCTTTCTTGCTGAACATCACAAGCTTTTGTTGTATGATGGCAAACTCTCCAATGCCATTGCATTCACATACAATCCACGGGCTACAGATGCACAGCTCTGCCTCGAATCATCTCCCAAGGATAACCCTTCTATTTTTGTTCATTCACCCCATGCTCTCATGCTCCAGGTAGTATGGTCTTTCATTATTATTTTTAGAGGGGAACTTTGGTGTAGTGTTGGTGGCTCTTTTGGTAACAGTTTGCGTGATCAATATATGTGACATGGCATCGTTAAGTATTCCTGCCATTTTAAATAGACTGCATTTTTAATGGACTGTGGGAAAGTATTGCAATTTGATTTCACTCATTTTGTGTATCTATTCTGCTTTATCAGGATGTGAAGGCAATTTTAACCCATTCCATTCAAAGTGCTATGCATTCGATCGGAGGGGTGCAGGTGCTTTTTCCCCTTTTTGCACAGCTGGATTTCAGGCAATATTCATCTGACCAAATTGATACAACGGTGTGGTGAGTATAAATATGGGCTCTTCTTTGGTTTATCTTAGAATTAATGTGGTTTTGCTCTCATTTGGTTAGAAACAACTCACTGTCCCTGGATTCTTAAGTGGAAAAGAGGTGATAGGTAGTCATTACAGAAGCATCGTGGTGAAATATTTTTTGGGGAAAAAAGAGTCAAATGTTGTAGGAGTACTTCCACCACTTGTTCAGGCTGCCTTGGTGGAGGAAGGCAGAGGGAGTTAAGAGACCATGGTGAGTACAAAGGGCATGACAGCCGAGGGAGTGGTGAGAGAGAAAGACAGGTGGAGTCATGCAAGAGGGACAATGAGTGGGTTTGTTTGGATTAAGAGCCCACTGTTGGGTCGGGACTGTATCTATATGTTGCCAATTTGTACTTCCCAAGTGCTTAGTACAGTGCTCTGCACATAGTAAGCGCTCAATAAATACGATTGATGATGATTATCAAAGGGTGGAGGGAGAGCGAATGCAAGGGAGAAGCAAAAAGAATGGGGGGGAGGGAATACAGCCATTTCAGTCTATTGACACTTTATTTTCTATTTCTATGATTATTTACCCAGTCATAAGCATGGGCAAGTCACTTCACTTCTCTGTGCCTCAGTTCCCTCATCTTTTAAATGGGGATTAAGACTGTGAGCCCCACGTGGGACAACCTGATCGCCTTGTATCCCCCCAGCGCTTAGAACAGTGCTTTGCACACAGTAAGCGCTTAACAAACACCGTCATCTTCATCATAAGCAGCATGAAGCAGCGTGGCTCAGTGGTAAAGAGAATGGGCATTGGAGTCAGAGATCATGGGTTCAAATCCCGGCTCCGCCAATTGTCAGCTGTGTGACTTTGGGCAAGTCACTTAACTTCTCTGGGCCTCAGTTACCTCATCTGTCAAATGGGGATTAAGACTGTGAGCCCCACGTGGGACAACCTGATCACCTTGTAACCTCCCCAGTGCTTTGCACATAGTAAGCGCTTAGTAAATGCCATTATTATTATTATAAGGTCAAAGGTGTATGCCGCTGCCCACTCTCCAATTATTTTACATAAAACACTGTCCCAGTTACCTTGGTTAGATTTTGTGCAGCGGTAGCATACGTATATCTGTAAGAGAATTTAGAAAACAGGCACCATTTCAGTGAAATTGACTTCTGACAAATTTTCCGGTATGATGTGAATATGATTAGAGTAGCAGCGTGGCTTAGTGGGAAGAGCACGTGTTTGGGAGTCAGAGGATGTAGGTTTTAATCCCAGTTCCGCCACTTGTCTGCTGTGTGACCTTGAGGAAGCCACTGAACTTCTTCTGTGCCTCAGTTCCCTCATTTGCAAAATGGGGATTAAGGCTGAGAGCCCCACGTGGGCAACCTGATTACCTTGTATCTACCCCAGCACTTAGAACAGTGCTTGGCACATAGTAGGCACTTAACAAATACCGTAATTATTATTATGTGAAAACACAAGCTCAAAATATAAGTACTGCAGACCATTTTGAATGGTATCTGAACCATTAAATAGAGAGGCAGCGTGGCTCAGTGTAAAAAGCCCGGGCTTTGGAGTCAGAGGTCGTGGGTTCGAATCCCCACTCTGGCCACATGTCTGCTGTGTGACCTTGGGCAAGTCACTTCACTTCTCGGAGCCTCACTTACCTCATCTGGAAAATGGGGATGATGACTGTGAGCCCCACGCGGGACAACCCGATCACCTTGTATCCCCCCCAGCGCTTAGAACAGTGCTTTGCACATAGTAAGCGCTTAACAAATGCCATTATGATGATGATTAAATAATTACATAACATTTCCTTTGAAATGTAGGAGCTATTTGACTGGGAGGTGATATGGCTGGCTATTGTAAATTTATTTTTCACTTCTTTTCCAGTTCTACCCTATTGGCTTTTATTATGGAGTTGTTGAAGAACTCCATTGCTATGCAAGAACAGATGCTTTCCTGTAAGGGCTTCCTTGTGATTGGGTATAGTCTGGAAAAGGTAAACGCAGATTACTTCCAAATTTGAATTCTTTGTATCCCAGTTTGATTTATTGATGAATGAATAACAACCATAATATTTATGTGGCTTTACTTAATTCCATTTAATTTTTACAGCAGTTGAGTTAGAGCTAAGAAGCGTTGCGGCTTAGTGGAAAGAGCCCGGGCCTGGGGGTCAGAGGACCTGGGTTCTAATGCCTGCTGTGTGACCCTGGGCAAGTCACTTGTTTGTGCCCCGGTTTCCTCATCTCTAATGTGGGGATTCAATACCTGTTCTCCCTCACACTTAGATTGTGAACCTTGGTTAGAGCAGGGACTGCATCCGACCCGAATACTGTATATCTACCTCAGTGCTTCATTCATTTGGTGCATTATAAGCGCTTAACAAATAGTATTCCATTATTAGAGCAGTCACCATTTGTCTCGGACAGCCCGTGCCAATATTGGGATTATTGCTTTAGAGAGTCTCAATGTTGCTTCTTGCCCAGAGCCCCATTTTGCTTCTAATTTGGGGGACATTTTTTTTAATGCAAAGGCTCTTTAGAGCTCAGAAAAAAACCCGTCATTCCTGAGGTTGCTAAATCTTAAGGTTAAATCAAGTGACTTTAAGATCCCTTGCTTATTCTTTGCAGTCTTCCAAATCCCATGTCACCAGAGCAGTACTTGAACTTTGCCTTGCATTTTCAAAGTACCTGAGCAACCTGCATAACGGAGTGCCCTTACTCAAGCAACTCTGTGATCACATTCTCCTCAACCCTGCAATATGGATTCACACCCCAGCAAAGGTAAGGCTTTGTGTGTCTTGTTCTCAGGATAATATCCCTAAAGGAGGGGTATGTGCTAAGAAAGAATAGGGATTTCTTTTATACACAGTTCCATCGAATGGATATGGCATGATGTTTTTTTTTAAAGAGTAGGTGCCCACTGGGGAGGTGATACCATTATCTCTACACTCCCAGCTTTTCTGGTGGGAAAGATAGCATAGCCAGCCCCAACTCTCCCTTGGATTAAAAAAGGAATTAGAGGAGGAGTCAGGATGGCGTTGCATCCTTTTGCTCCCTGCTAGCTGGGACTCAAGTCCTCGTGGCTGCCACATGGGGAGGCGTCCTCATTGCTCCATCTGGGGCTGGGAATTCTGTGGCCCGAGCTGGAGGTGGATCACGGGCTGGGGTTTCTCTCTCCACTTCAATCCATACTTCATGCTGCTGCCCGGATTATTTTTGTCCAGAAACGCTCTGGGCATATCACTCCCCTCCTCAGAAATCTCCAGTGGCTACCAATCAATCTGCGCATCAGGCAGAAACTCCTCACCCTGGGCTTCAAGGCTGTCCATCACCTCGCCCCCTCCTACCTCACCTCCCTTCTCTCCTTCTACAGCCCAGCCCGCACCCTCCGCTCCTCCGCCGCTAATCTCCTCACCGTGCCTCGTTCTCACCTGTCCCGCCGTCGACCCCCGGCCCACGTCATCCCCCGGGCCTGGAATGGCCTCCCTCTGCCCATCCGCCAAGCTAGCTCTCTTCCTCCCTTCAAGTCCCTATTGAGAGCTCACCTCCTCCAGGAGGCCTTCCCAGACTGAGCCCCTTCCTTCCTCTCCCCCTCGTCCCCCTCTCTATCCCCACCTTCTTACCTCCTTCCCTTCCCCACAGCACCTGTATATATGTATATATGTTTGTACGTATTTATTACTCTATTTTACTTGTACATATCTATTCTATTTATTTTATTTTGTTAGTATGTTTGGTTTTGTTCTCTGTCTCCCCCTTTTAGACTGTGAGCCCACTGTTGGGTAGGGACTGTCTCTATATGTTGCCAATTTGTACTTCCCAAGCGCTTAGTACAGTGCTCTGGACATAGTAAACGCTCAATAAATACGATTGATGATGATGAGGGGGTTCTTGCAGCACAAAGCGGGATTAGGACGCCTGCTGAAACAGGGACCGGGCCAGGTTAGAGTTGTCATGGTGCTGAGGAGAGGCTGGGGTGTCAAACAGCCTTAAGCAGCAGGGCTTGTCTGAGGGGGTGGCGATCAGGCTCGGGCGAAGCAAGAGGGCAAGGACCAGCAGGCCGCTGGCATTTATTCCGGGTATCCAGTGAAGTTTAAAGTGAGGAGGAATTCCCCCCCTGGCACCTTTTACTTCCTCTCCCTTCCCCTTCTTTCTCTCCTCCCCCTCTTTTCCTCCCTCTCCCCTCTGTCCTTCCCCTCTGCCTCCAACTCCTCTGCCCCCTTTGTTTCCTCCTCCTCTACTCAAAGTGAAAAGTTGGTGCCACTGTTTGCGATATCTTTGTGTGTGGCTGTTGATATGGGAGTTTATTCGGTCGAAATGAAATGGCAGATAGCTTTTATTCAATGAAAAAACTAAAATTCCGATTTGGAGGACATTGAAAGTAAAGTTCAGTTTAATAATAGACACCTCAGCAGTCTGAAACATGGGAAATTGTAAGCTTGTTGAGGGGCAGGGAATCATCATCATCATCAATCGTATTTATTGAGCGCTTACTGTGTGCAGAGCACTGTACTAAGCGCTTGGGAAGTACAATTTGGCAACATATAGAGACAGTCCCTACCCAATAGTGGGCTCACAGTCTAAAAGGGGGAGAATTACATAGGGAATGTGTCTACCAACTCTGTATCATCCTCTCCAAAGCACTTAGTCCAGTGCTCTGCGCATAGTAAGCCTTCAGTAAAAACCATTGATTGCTTGATTCCACTAAACACCCTGATGTTTGCCAGAAACAAAATATAATTCTTACAAACACCTGGACTACTACAAAAAATATCAGACAATACACTTCTTTAGCTTGCTGGGCTTTTCTTATATGGTAATGTGAAGGGGACTGAAGGAAGGTCACTGGGAGAACTGTAATAACTTTGAACTTTTTGACTCGTATGTAAACCGCAAACCATAGCTTTACATTTATATTTTGCATTTAATTCCTCTATGATGATCTGAATGTAGTGTTGAAAGTTCATAGGGGGGTTAGTTGGAGTTTTTTTGGTTGCGCTAAATAGATAAGTAGGAAAATATAATAAGGTATATACACAGGAATATTTTGCATTTCGGGTAAACATTATCCCAAGTCACAAATCCACATGTAGAAAGATTAGTACTCATAGGTTATAGAATCAGCCAGTAATGTTAAATCACCAGACGTGTTCTATACCTGTCCGGCAGCTGAAGTATAGAAGTGCTGTTTTCCTCTGCTAGTATTTAAGCTAGAACTACACAGCCTGGTTGTGTCGGCACATCCAGCTAAACGTAGCCCAGTAATTCCACGTTTTTAGCCAATCCGAGGATACAGTGTGTCTTGTCTCTAGTTCACCTTTCAAAGCGAGGGAGGGAAAAACATCTCTGCTCTGATTGCCATTTGGAAGCAATCAAATTAGGCAGCTGGAGGTCTTAACTTCTTTTTTTTCCTCCCACCTCAAATGTAACCTTTTTCTTTGTGTGACCTTTAGTTTTTTTTTATTACATTTGTAAATGGAGTCTTTTTTTTTTTAGCATTTGTAGAGGTGATACTTGGCTATTGATTTACATACTCTAAGCTCCCGTTTCCTCCTATATGCAAGTTATTCTTGTTTCTGTCTCATCTGTTAGAGCCTAAGGTCCTTGATGTCTGAAGTGCCTAGTATGGTTCCTGCACAGTATGCCCACAGAGACTAATGGTTGTACGATTAACGAACATGTGAGGCAGTTTTCCCCTTATAATGCAGCCCAAGTGATGTTTTTCACGTTGATGAGAGTCGTTAGGGGAGTTGTTGCCATTACCAGTGAACTCCATTTAGAGGTACAGTACGGTATAATGTTAGGCTGCATCTTTTTTCTTCTGTCTGCCTTAGTTGGGGGTGAGGGGGAAAGAGATTCAACTTTTGTCCAACTAAAGAAAGCATCTTAGAGAATAATAATAATAATGATAGCATTCATTAAGCACTTACTATGTGCAAAGCACTGTTCTCAGCGCTGGGGAGTTTACAAGGTGATCAGGTTGTCCCACTGGGGGCTCACAGTCTTAATCCCCATTTTACAGATGAGGGAACTGAGGCGCAGAGAAGTTAAGTGACTTGCCCAAAGTCACACAGCTGACAGTTAGAAGCACCGTGGCTCAGTGGAAAGAGCCCAGGCTTGGGAGTCAGAGGTCGCGGGTTCTAATCCCGGCCGCCACCTGTCAGCTGTGTGACCCTGGGCAAGTCACTTAACTTTTCTGGGCCTCAGTTACCTCATCTGTTAAATGGGGATTAAGACTGTGAGACCCAGGTGGGATAACCTGAATACCTTGTATGATAACCTGAAAGCAGCGTGGCTCAGTGGAAAGAGCACGGGCTTGGGAGCCAGAGCTCATGGGTTCGAATCCCGGCTCCGCCACATGTCTGCTGTGTGATCTTGGGCAAGTCACATAACTTCTCTGGGCCTCAGTTACCTCATCTGTAAAATGGGGATTAAGACTGTGAGCCCCACGTGGGACAACTTGATCACCCTGTATCCTCCCCAGCGCTTAGAACAGTGCTTTGCACATAGTAAGCGCTTAACAAATTCCAATTATTATTATTATTATTATTATTATTATTATTACCCCAGGGTTTAGCACAGTGCTTGGCACATAGTAAGCGCTTAACAAATACCAACATTATTATTTTCTCCAGTTTAGTACTAAGCTCTTAATAAAGTGCCCGGCACATGGTAAGCATTCAATAAATACCATTGATTCAGGAATGAAATTTTATATTATTATTCATATTAATGTCTGTCTCCCTCTCTAGACCAAAAGCTCGTTATGGCTAGGGAATGTCTGCTAATTCTGTTCTATTGTACTCTCCCAAGCGCTTTGTGCAGTGCTCTGCACATAGTAAGTGCTCAGTAGATACAGTTGCGTGATGGTAATTCTCAAAGCAATTTTTGTTGTCATGGCTAAGGTTTTATAGTGTCATTTTTATGTCATGTCCCTTTTTATGTCCAAGCGCTTAGTACAGTGCTCTGCACATAGTAAGCGCTCAATAAATACGATTGATGATTTTTATGTCATGAAAAGTTCTCTCCATTGTTTTCAAAAGTAAAAGCATTGTGAAACTTTTCCCAAGCATCTGGTACAGTAATCTGGTCTGGAATTCCTAGTTTTACAGATTCATTTGTTGTTGTTTTTTTTTTAAAATAAAAAACAAAAAAAAATAGAATTGATTACCAAACTCCGCAAGAGGCCCCAAATGTTGACAGGTAAGGGGGAAAAGATATGCTCAGATTCACATTCTGATTTTCATTAAAATAAGCTGTTTTTATTTGGGTGCTACAGGTCCAGATGACCCTCTACACATACCTGTCCACGGAGTTTGTTGGTACAGCCAACATATATAATGCAATTCGGCGGGTTGGGACTGTGCTTCTGGTAATGCATACCCTAAAGTACTACTACTGGACAGTGAATCCCCAGGATCGCAGTGGAATCATTCCGAAAGGCTTGGGTATGTTATTTTTTTTTTTGGTCTCTCGTCATCGAATGGAGGTTGATAAAAGTTCTCCCCTAACTGAAAGCATTTCTTCTTATGCTGTGAACAGAATATTGCGGGTTGTGGAATGTTGACCTCATTTTTAGGGACTGCTTTACTGAAGTACTTGTAATAATTTATTGAGTTTATGGAACAATTAAGTGGACTGGCAAAAACCTTCCTAATGAATCGTGATATTTTAACTGGCCAACTTTGTACTGGGACAGAATATTGCCTGGTTGAAATTGGGAGAGGATTGCTGAATTGTGGACACCTGAGTCACACATTTACTGTCAGTGAAAAAGGACAATTGGATTAGTCACTTTCCTCCTCCTGGTTCTTGCCAAAGTGCATAAATGAGCCCCTTCCTTCCTCTCCCCCTCGTCCCCCTCTCCATCCCCCCGATCTTACCTCCTTCTCTTCCCCACAGCACCTGTATATATGTATATATGTTTGTACATATTTATTACTCTATTTATTTTTTTATTTATTTATTTTACTTGTACATATCTATTCATTTTATTTTGTTAGTATGTTTGGTTTTGTTCTCTGTCTCCCCCTTTTAGACTGTGAGCCCAATGTTGGGTAAGGACTGTCTCTATATGTTGCCAATTTGTACTTCCCAAGCACTTAGTACAGTGCTCTGCACATAGCAGTCAATAAATATGATTGATTGATTGATTGATAAATCAACTTTTGTTCACAAGAGCCCTCCCATTTTTCCTAGGGAATAGCAAGTAATGAGTGCTCTCCCTTCCCACCTAACCAATATAAAACACATTCTAAGGATGGTCTAAAAGGTTTCTGTCACATGTTCACATCAAGTCGAGGAACCATTTGGATTACTTGTATATATTTAGTATTCTATTTATTTTGTTAATGATGTGCATTTAGCTTTAATTCTGTTTGTTCTGACGACTTGACACCTGTCCACATGTTTTGGTTTGTTGTCTGTCTCCCCCTTCTAGACTGTGAGCCCATTGTTGGGTAGGGACGGTCTCTATATGTTGCCATCTTGTACTTCCCAAGCACTTAGGACAGTGCTCTGCACACAGTAAGCGCTCAATAAATACGATTGAATGAATGAATGATAAGCATGAGACATCCTCAAAGTAGCAGACATGGTGAGCCTTCTCAGCGTGTTCTTGAAAGGGATTATGGAAGCAGAGCTGCCTCAAATTTGTGGTTTCTACAGATTTATTTGGGCCATTTCAAGGTCATGGTTCTGCCACTTGCAGGTGGCCTAATGACAGACTAGCTTAATGAAGTGATAGGTTGCGAAGGAGAAGATGAGCGAAAGATGCCCCATTAGGGAGCTTAAAAAATAAACAGATTTTTAGTGTCTTAGTAGAGATTAATTTGGTCAAGAAATCTGAATTCCTTTAATGGGAAACATTTGTGACTGTGGGGAAGGGCGTCAAAACATCATCAATCGTATTTATCAATCGTATTCAATCAAACAAGAAGACAGTGCATTGTGGCCCCTTGTAGATGACCTCGGATGGTGAGAAGTCATCTCTGACATTAATTTACGCCCCAGTGTCAGAGTCTAAAAGAGAAAAAAGTTTTTTGTATGATATATTGATATGCTGTTATTGCACATACTTGGGGCTAAAGCTTTCAGATTTACCTAATTGTTCCCTTATAAACCATGTACAATTTTAAATATAGCTGTCTTAATGAACACTAATGTTATTTATCACTTTAGTAGATACAGGATAAATTAGCATCCTTATATTAATCTTAAAACTATTTAAGCTATCGTAAACTATTTTAGAAGTCAGATAATTTCAGGGACCTTGCCTGGCCTCCTAATTTTCACCTGTGATTTTTCCACCTGGAAAAATGATATTGCAGTTAATTGGATGTGAAGTTGAGTGCTTGGTCTTCAGACGCATGAAAGGAAAGTTGCCCTTTGAAAAACTAAGCTACATTTGTTCATTTTAAATGAAGAGAAAATACGTTAACCATGAGACTATTAGAATCAGACAGTTTACCAGTCTTTGAAATGCTAAATTTTTTTTCCCCTTCCTTTCTAAGATGGGCCACGACCTGATCAGAAGGAAACATTTTCCCTCCGAGCATTCTTATTGATTTTCATTAAACAGTTAGTGATGAAGGTAAGAAGTCTATGTTTTGGGGGATTCTGTTTTTTGTGTTTTTCAGTTAGTTATTGAACTTAGCAGTTGCAGCCTTTCAAGCAATTTCCAGGTGCTTTAAATCATTTATTTCTTTAACAGTAAACTACATTTACTTCAATTGATATTTGAAACCACTCGTCTTTGTTACTGGGAGAATGGTGGTTAGAGAGTGGAGCACTTGATTGCTACCTAAGTTCCATTGTTTAATATAAGCTACTTGGATAATTTTATTTTTGCACCTCTGTTTCATTCCTCTCGTCACTGTTCATGTTTTCCAAGCTTAGTTATGTACCAAAGCAGAATCTTTTGAACTCTGTTGGATTTAATTTTCACTCTTTGCCTTTAAGGCAGTTGCCCAGTTCTCCAGAGCTGTGTCTGTTTCATTTCCTCCTTTAAAATGTTTTCTGGTACTTCATATAAAGAACAAAAGATAATTGTGTTCCATTTTTGAAGGATTCTGGTGTAAAAGAAGATGAACTACAGGCTATTCTCAATTACCTACTCACTATTCATGAGGTAATATTTACATTTTCCTTCGGTTATTTTACACTTTTTATAGCTGTGCTCACTTTGGTAAATTCTTATTTTTTTGTCAAGAGGTAAAAATCTTCACCAGTAGTTCGAACCCCGTTTTTGTTTAAACTGTTGAATAACTACTTAGCACTTAGAACAATAGTAAGCGCTTAACAAATACCAACATTATTATTATTATTATTGTTTCTAAGGTGTAAGTACTGTTTGCAAAGCCTTTTTATGCCTAAAAGTATCCTCCATTACCACAAGATGGCTCTGCAGTGAAAAGGAAAAAGTGGAAAAATCCCAAACCTGACTGCTAAATTGGATATACTTTCATTATTTAAAGCACCACTTCTGTTAGGATTTTAGTTAAGCAAGTACATCAGCACCTCTTCCTATGCTTCATTAGGGACTATTGCTTAAAAGAGAAGGTGAAAGTAAAAAAAAAAAAAAAAATTAAAATTTTTTATTGATTGCTATTTTTAAGCTCTACATCTTAAATAAGACAACCCATTCACAATAGTCCTGAACATTTGGGGATTTCTGTCCATAAGGAGCTTGTAAATTCAATTAGGGTTCTTACCATGATCTGCATCTTTGCATTTTAACACCAGAAGAACCCACTTATGCCGGATGTAAACATCAAAGACAAAGGAAATAAGAACACAAATCTAATAGAATGAATCTCTGTAAAGATGTAGTAAATGAATAAACTTTGGAAATTAAATTAATTTCATGTAAAGCAATGAGGTTCGCTTTTTCATTTGGGTTTACATACCTATATTTCCGTCCCATTCTCTTTCATCATGACACAGAGTGTCTGTAACATTGAAGCAATTCATTCTTTCTCCATTTATGAATGGCAGCTAATGATAGCAAAGTAGTAATGACCAAATTTTCTTAATTGTTCTGCATAAAAGAAAAGGGAACTGGTTTAGTGGTTAATTGTAATCCCATAGAGAGGTTTAATTTCTTCAACAGTTAGAGTCCTCCTATTCCCATCCTTATCTGCTGAGCTCTTCCACAAGTAGAAAGTTCTAAATTCCCTTTTTTTTCCTTTACCCAGTGTTTAGTACTGTGGATAATATTTTCTGTATAACATTAAAAAGCTACTGATTGAATTACTCATTATTTAGGGACTTCGATAAAATTTCAAAATCATATCTGTCCCAGTAGGGCTAGGCTGGCATCATTTTGATAAATAATCCAGATTAGCAGTCCAGTTTTTCTTTCTTGGGGGAAGTAATTTACCCAAATTTACACAAAGAATGATATATGTGTCTAAATATTAGAAGTGCAGAAGTATCAGAAGTCATGGAGTACCATATAAAATGGAAATCTATTAAGTTTCTCTTTAAAGGGGTCCAAATAAGAGTAAAGGCATTTTGAATGAAACACTGACTGGGATTTATGGTATATATACATGGTATTTTGCTAGAGATACAAGATAATCTAATTTTAATCATTCACATATATATACTGTCAATTCAAATGACTGCCTTTTTAAAAATCTAGGATGACAATCTAATAGATGTCCTCCAGCTTCTTGTTGCACTAATGGCTGAACATCCCAGTTCTATGATCCCTGCTTTTGACCAGAGGAATGGGTTAAGGTAAGAATTTTTCAGGGACTGTAAAGGGGCAGTTATATTCTAAAGTTTGTTGAAATTAAGCAAAATCATTTCTTTCAGTATTTTTGGGACTCATGTTGCCTTGGTAAGTGCTGTGAATCTAGTGTGTGAATTTTAAATTGTTTGGACTTAATATTGTACATGAAATCCTGATCTAATTCCTTATTTATGTGATCATGGAAGTTTTTGTTTCCTCGAACTGTATTGCTAAAGCATCTTTGTTCTTCATAAATTCCACTGATTCATCTAGCCCTTTGATACTACCCGTAGTAGTAATAGTATTTATAAAGACCTACTGTGTGTCAAGCACCGTATTAAATGCTGGGGAAAAATACATGGGTGAGAATTAGACACGGTCCCTGTCCCCTAAGGGGCTCACAATAAATCACTCGTACTTATTGAGCAGGTATTATGTGCGGAGTACTGTACTAAACATTCGGGAGAGTACCATATAACAATATAACAGGGTTGGTAGACACATTCCCTGCCCACAACAAGCTTAGAATCTAAGTATGAAGGAGGAAAAGAGACTTGTGCCAGGCTTATAATGAAGGATTTGAGCAATCAGAATACAAAAACAGCTTGCAAGACGAGGGGCTGAGCAGTTTACAGAATTTAAATGAAAAAAGTGTAGTAATAGCAGCAGAAGTAGCAATGTTACTTGAATGCCACAGTGCTAAGCATTCTTTTAAGCACTCGAGAAACAACCCAAGCTCAAGACATACTCTCGGCTCACAAGGAATTTATGCTCTACTATTCTCCATCTTTTATCCTGCTCTTGATTAAGGAAATGAGGAGGACCCTAAAAGCAAAGACAACTTTTAAGACATTTGGGAGTCTGGCCGTTGTGGCTCCTAGACCCCCAAAAACCCCACCTGAGCCGGGAGGAGCAAAAGTCAACTGCAAAATTCCTTTGCTCCTGCTGTACCCTCCATCCATGTTTTTTGATGTTGCTATTCTGCTCCTCTTTGCTTTTATGTGTCCACCAAGCCCCACCTTCTCATGCATATTCAATAATTCATTGCAGTATTCTGATTCCATTGTTTGTAAATACTTTAATGTTCGCCTCTCCCTTTCGAACATAAACTCCTTGTGGGAAGGCAGTGAGTTTTGTGGCTCTGTTATACTTACCAAGATCTCAGTACAGTGCACTGTGATCAGTGTTGGCTCAAATGCCACTGCTTTAGAGAATTTCAGCCTGCACCTCGTAGATGTTCTTGGCTGAAACCCTCAATGAGATTGTCTTACGTTTTTGCCAAGAGAATCTATAAAATCGAAGCAAAATGCAGTCTTTGCCCCTTCCAGAATTAATGTTTAACTAAAACATAAAAATGTTGCTACCCAACGAAGCTTCCCTTCTTTCTGCCTTCAGTTCCACGTGGGCTTTTGTCAGTTGCCGTTTCCAGGCCTCAGCCTGACTGGGGATTTTTACTCCCTCCAGCTTTTCATCAGGTGAAAATTTCTGACTATTTTCCGTTTTTCCCAAAAACCTCTTCATGTCATCGGCTGGATCCTGGCTTTTGGAGATTTCTGTCTTTGTATGGTCCTCGTTTAAATCGGGTCATAAGCATCCTCAGTTGAGGAAGTTCCCTAATGTTTTGGGTTTTGCTGGTTAGTCTCAGGAACATTCTGGGCACTTGTGAAATACCAGGAACTTTCCTGGCTGGTACTTGGTAGCTCATTTCTTTCTCTAGCAACAGTTATTAGCTGTGGATTTTTCTGATTGTCCTTATTATAGAAAAATAATCTGATAAAAATTGGTCATAAAAATATTACATTAAAATCCTACATAGCAGAACTGTCCTGTTTTAATGACTTCTCTGGTAGTATCCCATTGCTTTTTTTCTAGTTTCATTTCTGTTTTTTGAGCTCATACTGAACCATTACATATTCTTGCTTCCTTTATGAAACTTTAATAATTAAAGCTATATTTGACAATTTTTTATTTTTACAAGCATGAATTTTCTCCTGAACCTTACCTCTGAAGTGACCAACACTGACTTCTGTTTTAGGAATGGGACTACCTTCTCCTCTGAAAAGGGGAGGGGGAAAAATAACCCCTCTATTTTAAAAATCGCAGTGCAGAAAGCACTTACATATCTCTGCTCAAAGTATATCACATTATTTTTTGGAAATTTTGAATTACAGCATTTCTGGGAGGTAGAAATGCTAGTGTTGCACAATCTTTTGTTGTTAAAATCAGATTTTGAATGATTAGGTGACTTACCTGAGTTTGCGTAGTGAGGTTGATGCTAAAATTAGGATATGAAATAGGAACGAAGTCTTTAGAAATGTAATTTATTTCACTTTCCTATTCTGTTTCATGACTTCTTTTGTTTCTCATGCAAATGGATTCTGTCTGCATTTGGTCCTGTGTCTTAGGGATTTTAGGGAGCAGAGGCAGGTCTAAATGCCATATTTCCCCCGGGGTAACAATTGCAGTTTTCTCATTTTTTCCTTACTGAGTTGGAAGGCAGTCATGAAATCAGGTGATGCAGGTTCTCTGTGTTGTCGGAGCACCTGCCCATCTCTAGCCATACTGAATTCACCATTCCCCAGCTGGATGGCAAAGCTAAAAAATAAGTACTGGAGTTGTGAGGAAAGCAAGATGAGCAGAGGTTAAATGCTGTTTGTGTCTGCATACCATCTCATTCCTCAGCTGATACAAATGGCTCAAAATACATCTGAAAAAATAGTGCTAAAGGTGCAAAAATACTGGTCCCAAACAGGCAGAGAGTACAGTCCTTGCCGTCAAGGAGCTTGCGATCTAAATACACAATCAGCTACAGAGATGAATTCAGAGATGTAGCCAAGTGCTGATCAAAAGGGAAGGAAAAATTTGAATGATGGGTTGGGAGCAGGTGGGATTTGTCTGCAAAGATTGACTGGAGAAGATGAGTATCAAATGAGCTTCGGGGGTTTCAAGGTTTCTCTCCTCCCATATCGCATACTTCCTACTCATGTATCACTCCCTCCTCTCCTTTCATACAGGCCCCCTTTCTGCACACATACCCACACTGTCTTCACGTCTAATAAAATGGATATTTCTCTGGGAGCACTTGGAAGTATCCCCAAGGGGTTGAGGGACCCCCGATCGATGACCTCTGGCTTAGTGGATAGAGACTAGAATAGGAATGATGAGGTTTGGGTACCATCCCCTACCACTGACCGGTATGACTCTTGGGTAGGTGGCTAGATGTCCCAGATTCATCAGAGTGATCCCCATTTGACAGCTATTTTACCGTCCTTTTAGACTGTGAGCCCACTGTTGGGTAGGGACTGTCTCTATGTGTTGCCAACTTGTACCTCCCAAGCGCTTAGTACAGTGCTCTGCATCATCATCAATCGTATTTATTGAGCGCTTACTATGTGCAGAGCACTGTACTAAGCGCTTGGGAAGTACAAATTGGCAACATATAGAGACAGTCCCTACCCAACAGTGGGCTCACAGTCTAAAAGGGGGAGACAGAGAACAAAACCAAACATACTAACAAAATAAAATAAATAGAATAGATATGTACAAGTAAAATGAATAGAGTAATAAATATGTACAAACATATATCCATATATACAGGTGTTGTGGGGAAGGGAAGGAGGTAAGATGGGGATGGAGAGGGGGACGAGGGGGAGAGGAAGGAAGGGGCTCAGTCTGGGAAGGCCTCCTGGAGGAGGTGAGCTCTCAGTAGGGCCTTGAAGGGAGAAAGAGAGCTTACTTACTGCACACAGTAAGTGCTCAATAAATATGCTTGATTGATTGATCCAAATTGTCCACTAGGATCCCACTCGAAGCTGAGGTGGCAGCAGCTTGTGGTTGTGGCAGGGAGGAGCAGTAGAGCGATAGTGTTGGTTGCAACGGCAATAGCAGAAGTGGGGAAACCACTGTCACAATACACCCTTTCCTATTGCATCTTCAGGACACCATGTTCTCTGGTGACCTTGACTTATGAAATCATTTTGGCTGCAGTGTGGTGGAAATGTAGGTCCCCCGAATAAGGACAGCAGCAGGGAAGCCATTCAGTTGTAAACTCCTTGGCGTTGGGCATCTGTCCCTTGCTTTGTTGTGGCCATTCCCCCAGGTGCTAAGTACAATGCTTAGCACTTAGGAGTCACTTGATAAATACCACTGATTAACTGGAGTCTGCACTGTGATCACTGGCTTTCTGTTGGCCGATACCATCCAAGTACTAGCACTGGGTGTCACGATTCAGGCCGCAGCTGCATTGATTCTTGCTCTTGTGGCCCAAGCCACAGGTAATAATAATAATAATGGCATTTGTTAAGCGCTTACTATGTGCAAAGCACTGTTCTAAGTGCTGGGGAGGTTACAAGGTGATCAGGTTGTCCCACAGGGGGCTCACAGTCTTAATCCCCATTTTACGGATGAGGTAACTGAGGCCCAGAGAAGTTAAGTGACTTGCCCAAGGTCACACAGCAGACACGTGGCGGAGTCGGGATAAAAAATGGCATTCAGTATGGGACCGGGCACATGTGAGTTCTTATAAATGCCATACGAAAGGCTCAGAAAAGGGAGCACTTCAAATTCACAATTGATGTTTTTATTCTTTTTATTTTATTTTATTCTTTTTATTCTTTTCAAAGGACTGTATGTGAAATCTCAAAAATTCATTCAGTTGTATTTATTTATTTATTTATTTTACTTGTACATTTCTATCCTATTTATTTTATTTTGTTGGTATGTTTGGTTCTGTTCTCTGTTTCCCCCTTTTAGACTGTGAGCCCACTGTTGGGTATGGACTGTCTCTATGTGTTGCCAATTTGTACTTCCCAAGCGCTTAGTACAGTGCTCTGCACATAGTAAGCGCTCAATAAATACGATTGATTGATTGATTGAGTGCTTACTGTGAGCAGAGCCCTGAACTAAGCGCTTAGTTCTAGGTATCATGTTGTGCAGGTGCCTTAGAAATTTAAGAAATTTGCTAGCATTGTTTTCTAATAGCATCTTCCTAGATGTGCATAAATTATAACAATGGACTGCCTTTCAAAATCACTCCCCAGTTGGTTCATATTGTCTGAAACTTAATTTATTCACTTTAAGCACCACAGGCAGGCTTCATTATAATCATCAGTCTCTAATAACACAGTTTCAGTTCCGTCTGTTGCACTGAGGAGCACAGTGCTGAGTGCTTGAGCGCGTACAGCGGAAGCAGAAGACTAGTTCATGACGTAGAGGATCTTACAATCAAATTAATTGATGTAGAAATGAAGTTATTGTCAAAACCAGTTACATTTAGCAGTTTTAGGGTAAGTCCATTAACATTAAGCAACATGAGACGCTAGAGAACTTAGAGTGGATACAGCATGGGCCTGTGTGCCAGAAGGATCTGGGTTCTAATCCCATGTATGTCACTTAAATGCTTTGTCACTTAACTCTTCTGTTCCTCAGTTACCTCCTCTGTAAAATGAAGATTAAGACTGTAAGCCCCATGTGGGACATGGACTTTGTCCAATCTGATTAGCTTGTATCTACCCCACCACCTAGTATAGTGCATGGCACATAATAAGCTCTTAACAAATGCCATTGGAAAAAAAAGTATTCCTCTGAATTTAGCAAATGTAAATTGATATTCTAGATTCTGCTCGTCAAGCAGTAAAAAGTACCTATTGTACTCAGCTCAATAATTTGATCTACGTTGTGAGGTGGTATAGTGGATCGAGACATGCGAATCATCAGAAGCTATAATTACTGATAGTAAAATATTTAAAAATGCTAGGCAGTGCCTACTGCTGTCTGTGCCTCAGTATTTGCTAGGTAGATCACTACAAATGTCCAGTTTTTCATGAAATCAGATCAAAACAATCCCCCGGTTTGGTAGGGATTGAGGGGGGAAAACCCTCCAGCATATTTTGTGCTTTTAGACTGTGAGCCCACTGTTGGGTAGGGACTGTCTCTATATGTTGCCAATTTGTACTTCCCAAGCTCTTAGTACAGTGCTCTGCACACAGTAAGCGCTCAATAAATACGATTGATGATGATGATTTTGTGACCTTCCAAATAAACATTTGGCCAGGCTTTCTATTTTCTTTTAAATTTACTCCATTCGGAAACTGGGTTTTTCACTAAGTCGGTGGATGATTAAATGAATAAAAGAAGTGTTAGCTATGGGGTTTGTTATCCACGGTTTCAGTTCTGCTCAGGCTCAAAATCACCAGCTTGGTCTGGCTCAAATTGCATCCTCAGACCGTGGTAACCAGATATGTGATGGGTTTGGGTCTGGCTCCATCCCCGAGGCAAGAGCGTTTACTCACGCACAATTGTATTTGTGGGTTCCTGGAATAAACCAAGTGAAAAGTTGCTTATTGCAAAAGAGCCTTTGGCTGCCCTTCCTCTTCCCCAGTCATACCATAATGCTTAGAACAGTGCTTGGCACATAGTAAGCGCTTAAGAAATGCCATCGTTATTATTATTCTTACCTTTGTGGAGCTTATGCACGCTTTAAATAGGCACACCTTGTGAGAGTGATTTTTGAATCCACGTTAGACCAAATCATATTGAATGCTTTGCCTTCCCTAATCCAGTCCTGAAGCTGGGCCCCATGGTCCCTCCTGAGCTCGTGTTCATTTTTCCAGGAATTAAAGCACATTAGTAATTTCTCACTTCTAATTTTTACTTCTTTACCAGCAACCATTTCAGAAGCTTCTGCTTCTTGCAGCAAAAGATGTAAACTCCTTGCGATCGGGTCAACCAGTTTCATTGTACTCTCCCAGGGACATAGCACAGTGTTCAATAAGTGCTCAATAAATACAGTTCATTGGTTCAATCTTCGTATTTTTGGGGGGGTTCCCCAAAGATGGAGGAAAATTTTAGAAAACCATTGCTAAACTTTTTACTTGGAGTGGTTCACTCAGATTAGCATACTAGTGCATGTCTTAGTTTGTGTCCTCCAGTGGAAAGGTAGAGGAAAAGAGCACTCAGTTTATTATTACCAAAACATTTGTTGCCTCTATTTGTTTTGAGAGCTTGTGTGTTTCCCACACATTGTCTTTTCAGAGGTATTTATACATTATTACACATGTTTTACTTCTGATAGAGATTTCTCTGTATTAGTTCAAGTAAGTAAAATCCTCAGTGGAGTCTGGTACGACCCGGGAGTCTCTCAGCTGAAAGTATGAAGTATGTTTTATATTATAAGAATTTATGTGTTAGAACCCTAAAATTCCCTTATAGTAGTGCATGAAGTTTGAAACCCAGTTTTTCAGATTTAAGGAGTGTATTAATTGCTACTTCAAGGTTCAGTCCTGGGCCTCCTTCTGTATCCCATCTAAACCCACTTCCTTGGTAAATTCATTCAGTGCCGTGGCTTCAGCTACCATTTCTAAGTGGATGATCCTCCGATTGACCTCTTCAGTCAATCCATTTCCAGCCCTCACCTCTTTCCTTGACTCATATTTCCTCCTGCCTTGAGGATAACTCTGTTTGGAGGTCCCGCTGACACCTCAAACAGAACTACTTATCTTTCTACCTGAACCCTATCTTCTCCGTTACTTTCCTGTCACTGTGGACAGTACCACCGATCTTCCTTTCTCACAAGCCTTGGCATTGTCCTTGGTTCGTCTCTTTCATTCAACCCACACTTTCAATCTGTTAATGTATCCTGATGGATCTAGCCTCACAGCATCTTTAGAACCCATCCTTTCCTCTCCATCCAAACTGGTACCACACTGATCCAACACTTATCACATCTCATCTTGACTACTGTGTCAACCTCCTCACTGATCTCTGCTGCAACCCAACCCACAAACTCCGCTCCTCTACCACCAATCTATTCCTATATACCTCAGTCTCGTCTGTCTCTCCCCTTGCCCATGTTCTTCCTGTGGCCTGCAACTCCTTCTCCCTTCTTATCTGACAGTTCACCACTTTCCCCACTTTCAGGACCCTCTTAAAATCACATTTCCTCTGAGGCCTTCCCAGATTAAGCCCTTTGTTCTCCTATCCGCCCTCCCCTCTGTCTCAAAAAAAGAACTTGGCTGTGTTCCCCTTAAGCACACTGATCCTCTCCCCAGCCCATCGATACTTATGTAAATACCCTTATACTCCATTTCCCCTATGCCTAATCTATTTTAATGTCTCTCTCCCCCCATGTAGAGTGTAAGCTCCTTGCCTCTACCAACTGTCTCAAGGCATACAGTAAGCACTTAATAAATACCATTAGTTGCCTGATAGAGAGTGGACCTCTATGGAAGTTATTAAAAAAAAACTTTTGATTTGAAATTTTCCACTTTAGGGAAAGCAACTACTGGCAAATTTAAGTTGTGACATGACATTAACAGATTTGAGGCATGTGAAACTTTTAGGCACTTAAACAGCGGCGCTGTCAGTTTCTTCCTAAAAGTCATCTAGGTAACTTTGATGGGAGATTTTCTTTTACTTGGTCATTGTTTTATGTAAATCCCAATATTTTGCAGCTCAGGTCAATTTGTTGTTTTTCTCATTCAGAGTTATCTACAAACTCCTGGCATCGAAAAGTGAAGGGATTAGAGTGCAAGCCCTCAAAGCACTGGGATATTTTTTAAAACATCTGGCACCAAAGTGAGTATTGGATCAGAATTCAGCTTTCTAATCAGGCTTTTTGTGAACTTTATACGTACAGGTTATTTCAGTTTGTGCTCAGTTTTTCTGTCATTTTTTACTCTGATTTTTATATTAAAACTTGCTGCATTTAATTCATTGCTTTGTGAAGGCCTTTGTAAATCTGTACTATAACATTGTGACTTCAGAACTAGAATAGGATGGCAGCTCATCCACCATATATTAAAATTCTTGCAATAAGATTTGAAGGGATGATGTGCATTGCAATGTTGCCATGCTATCAGTATGTGTGGTTTGATAATTTAGTCCTTTATTTTAGCCACAAAATTTATTAACAGTATTAAAATGGATATTTAAATAATTTGGATGGCTATTTAAAAAAATTTTATTCTGCTTTTCTGAAACAGTCTCTACCACAGTAGTTTTCCTTGAGAGGTTTTTTCAAGGCCTAAGGCTAATTTTAATCATCACTGATTAACTCTGGTATGCTTTTATAACAGTCTTCTAAGACAATATTTGCCTATTGTATTTTTTGTTATTTTGTCTCTGCCTACTTAATGCTTAGTAATATTATTTTTTTCTTTTCACTTCAAATCAGACTTATCTAAAATAACGTGGGTGACGATTTTAGTGTCGTACCTTTTCTTAAGTACTCAGAAGCAACACATGTTGATTTATTAAGGGGAACCATTTTCAAGTGTTTCTCAAGCCTCTGTGTCTGTGAACATTAGGTTGCTTTGGTGGAAAGTAGGGGAATTTTGTGTCATGGAAAAGTTTTATGTTTCTGATTCTGTTTAGGTGTCAACATACAGTAAAATTGTTTAGAGATGATTTCTTTGTGCCTTTACTTGTAGGAGAAAAGCTGAAGTGATGCTTGGGCATGGTTTGTTCTCACTGCTAGCTGAAAGGCTGATGCTTCAAACAAGTTTAATCAGCATGACCACATATAATGTCCTCTTTGAGGTACTAATGTAGTTAGACTCCGGTCTTCTAGGTTTTTTTTCTTTTTAGACGACCCAGTTAGAAATTGCCAGCAAATTTGATCTGATAAGATTCTAGATAATGTAATCAATCGTATTTAATATATAAGATCATATAAGGTATATGATATATATATATAAGATAATATAAGATCATACAGGCTTGTAATGACCAATGACCAATTTTTGAAATTAATATAAGAGAAATTTACTCAAGCTTGTGGGTAATATGTAACTCAGCAAATTTGATCTGATAAGATTCTAGATAATGTAGTCAATTGTATTTAATATATAAGATCATATAAGCTATATAAGATATATATAAGATAATATAAGATAATATAAAATCATACAGGCTTGTAATGACCAATGACCAATTTTTGAAATTAATATAAGAGAAATTTACTCAAGCTTGTGGGTAATATGTAACTCACTTTACATAGATAATAGATAAACTATAATGAACTATACAATTGGCATATCAAGTACATTTTCATTCTACATTGTGATTTTTTTCAATTTTGATTTAACAAAAGCATGTACGATAGTTACATCTGTTTTTTAGAATCCAAATATCCTGTCCTACCCAGTAATTGAAAGAATGTTAAATGTTGATGCCTTATGATGAACCAGTGAAACTTAAGGTCAAATGGTCTTTGTGGAAAAAAAAAATCCACCATTAAACTAATATCTAAGTGTACTCTTCTACTTTGTAGATTCTAATTGAACAGATTTGCACTCAGGTGATACATAAGCAGCACCCCGATCCAGAGTCATCAGTGAAGATCCAGAATCCTCGTGAGTATTTATCCACTCACACTCTTGAACCCCCTCTTCCCTCACTTGCCACCAACAGTGCATCACAGTTAAGTATTTCAGCAGGAGGAGCGGGATTTTGGGGTCAGTAATCGGAAAGTTTACTTAACTAACTGTACAGTTATTTTGTGTTAAATCTTGTGTGAGTTGAATCTGGGCTTAGAAGGCTGCTGAGGAATTATATGCTTAGGATCTTGATTTAAAACATGGCCCGAGTTCCAACATTTTTCTGATGGCCTGATTTACTGATGTCAGAATACGTGACCTGACTTACAGAAGTGACTTCACCCTAAAGTATCATCTTTGTAAGAATATTGATAAGAAAATTTTTCTTGCTTCCATTTCCTGATTTAATATCATTCTTCCGAACTTTAATAATGACCAGATCTCACACCTTTTATTTTAGACTGCAGTAAGATGATTTTATAATCATGGAATTGTACTGAACTTTTAATAAGTTCTAGTGCTCATTGTAAAGTCTCCTCTTGCCACTAATACTGTTTTATCTCAATTTTCAAGGAGAGGTGGTATTTTTTGTGGGTCAGTGAAACAGTAAATATCCTCAATTACTGGTGACAGTATTACATTTTTTATAAATCTAGGGCCCTGAAGTATATGTGGGATTTGGTTTTAAGGAAGAGGAATAATGACTAGAACCTAGAGAGAGAATATTGATATTACCTTCCTCATAGACTGCTGTAAAGGTGTGAGAAGGGAAATGTAAATGCCCTGTAGGAAGAAGTTGGGAGGTCGCATTGAGCTAGTGGATTTTTGGAATTGTTTTGTCCTTCTGAGAGAAAAGAACAAATCATACAGTATTACTAATTCAATTTCTAGTACTACTGTGACATAAGCAAAATAAAGTGATTTCTCTAATTGGAATTTAACTCAGAGTGCAATCATTGGTGTATTGCTACCTCAGCTTCAGTTTGGACGTTTTCGAAACTAAATTCAGAAACACAGAACACACACACGAGATTTCACAGTAGCACAACTGTGCTATCTTTTGGTGGGGGCAAGATAGGTTTCAGATTTCCACTGGGATTTTGTCTCAGCTTTGCTTTTCTAAATTTCAAGGGAGCCATGACATGTTTTAAAAGTCGTAATGATAATGAAAAGGGTGTGTGTGTCGGGGGGTTGGATATGTTGAGGGTAGTTAGAAAACACTGAGTTTGCTTGTTTTCTTGATTGCTTGAATTTTGATATGGGGTAATTCACTCTGGTTTTCATATTTATTTTATAACATGATTAATCAGTTAGGATGTTTTAAAATTCCAAGGAGGTACTTTTGAAAAGAGATCCTTTAAATAGCTATGTTTATTTTAGACTGCTTACTTTGATGCATGGCAGAGGAAGAGTAATCATCAGATTTTTACCATCATTTAGTTTAAATGTGTCCTGAATAGCCTGCCGTTTAAATTTCAAATCTTTTCCTTGTAGTGTGTATGATAGGTCTTTGAAAATAAATTGGTTGATTTCTTTTCTCTCCTCAGTACAGATGGTTTCTAATGGAAATGTTGCCATTCCCAATGTAAACATACAGTACATTAAGTTTTAAGGTTATTCTTTCTTTAACGTGAAGACAGTAGAACCTCAATAATAAAACAGCACTCCTTTTTTATTATTGTGTTGGTATTTACTTATTTATAAAT
This sequence comes from Tachyglossus aculeatus, assembly GCF_015852505.1. Classification (NCBI taxonomy): domain Eukaryota; kingdom Metazoa; phylum Chordata; class Mammalia; order Monotremata; family Tachyglossidae; genus Tachyglossus; species Tachyglossus aculeatus. The sequence goes on along the minus strand of NC_052077.1, from coordinate 21,632,403 downwards.
TGTCTTGCAGAGGTTCTAAAAGTCGTTGCGACCCTGCTTCGGAATTCTCCCCAGTGCCCAGAGAGCATGGAGGTTCGAAGGACCTTTCTTTCGGACATGATTAAACTTTTTAATAACAGCAGAGAAAACAGGAGGTAAGCTGAATTACAAAGCACCGAGCCATGTGTATTTCAGTATCTTTCAGTGAGCTAAAAATCTGGCAAGAAAGATTGGTCCGTTAGTCATGTTTTCTTTTAAGGTACATGTTAATGATTTCCCCTATTGTTAAACGAGTGTAGTGACCATTGAGTACCTTAATAGTTTTGGGTGAATTGATGATAAGGATTGCCGTTTATAATTTTCCCCATTTTTAATATTTTTGATTGCTTTTCCCTTCTGGGACTCTAATTCAGCGCACTTGTGCATTTCTCAGGAGCTTGCTGCAGTGCTCTGTGTGGCAGGAGTGGATGCTCTCTCTCTGCTATTTTAACCCCAAGAATTCAGAGGAACAGAAGATAACAGAAATGGTGTATGCCATTTTCCGCATTCTCCTTTACCATGCGGTCAAATATGAATGGGGCGGCTGGCGCGTGTGGGTGGATACTCTGTCAATCACACATTCAAAGGTGAGTTTTCATTTTAGGATGTGCCTTAGCATGTAAATACCTGAAATTGAAGAAAGTGTTAGCCTGGGAAAGAGAGGCTAGGAGTGAAAAATACGTTTGAAGAGAAACGTGTGTGTGTGAGAGAGAGAAAATGTGTATAAGTGTAATGATTTGTATAGCAAAGTAAAGAAATTATTTGAAAGCAGAATTAATGCAGGTGTAATGTATGATTAGTTTTTGGGTTGTGGAAAAAACTGTTTTTTGTTGTTGTTGTATTACATAAAGGGAGTTTGTATTGCAATGGAAAGAGACAGCGTGGGGTGCAGGTATTATCAGCCCGTTCCTCCCAGACTGAGCCCCTTCCTTCCACTCCCCCTCGCCCCCCTCTCCACCCCCCCATCTTACCTCCTCCCCTTCCCCACAGCACCTGTATATATGTATATATGTTTGTACATATTTATTACTCTATTTATTGATTTTACTTGTACATATCTATTCTATTTATTTTATTTTGTTAGCATGTTTGGTTTTGTTCTCTGTCTCCCCTTCTAGACTGTGAGCCCACTGTTGGGTAGGGACTGTCTCTATATATTGCCAATTTGTACTTCCCAAGCGCTTAGGACAGTGCTTTGCACATAGTAAGCGCTCAATAAATACGATTGATGATGATGATGATGATCAGCTCATTGGACTTTATACTGGAATTTCTAGGATTTTACGGCAGCGTGATTCCTTTGGACACAAGGTGGCACACCATGTCTACTCAAGGAAGAGAAAGCCATTTAGTAACGACGGAAGGAAGTTGAATAGCTTGAAAGTCGAGGTTGACGTTCCCTCCTTTATTTTTTATATATAATGGGAGAGAAAGAATTGTAATCCGGGAATTGTGGCAGAAATTGAGGCAATAGAGGGTTTACTCTTGACTGGATAAGAAAGACTTAAGAGGCTACTTCACTGTAAATCCTTCGTCTGAATTTTTGTTCTCCGCTCCTGTCTTTTTCTTGAAGTGTGTGGAGGAAAAGTTTAAACCAGCAACACACCCTACGAAATGAAGGAGAGGAAAGTGGGATAACAATCGGTCAATCGTATTTATTGAGCGCTTACTGTGTGCAGAGCACTGTACTAAGCGCTTGGGAAGTACAGGTTGGCAACATCATCATCATCATCAATCGTATTTATTGAGCGCTTACTGTGTGCAGAGCACTGTACTAAGCGCTTGGGAAGTACAGGTTGGCAACATCATCATCATCATCAATCGTATTTATTGAGCGCTTACTGTGTGCAGAGCACTGTACTAAGCGCTTGGGAAGTACACGTTGGTAACATATAGCAGCGTGGCTCAGTGGAAAGAGCACGGGCTTTGGAGTCAGAGGTCGTGGGTTCAAATCCCGGCTCCGCCAATTGTCAGCTGTGTGACTTTGGGCAAGTCACTTAACTTCTCTGCGCCTCAGTTCCCTCATCTGTAAAATGGGGATTAAAACCGTGAGCCCCCATGGGACAACCTGATAACTTTATAACCCCCCCATCATCATCATCAATCGTATTTAGTGAGCGCTTACTGTGTGCAGAGCACCGTACTAAGCGCTTGGGAAGTACAAATTGGCAACATATAGAGACAGTCCCTTCCCAACAGTGGGCTCACAGTCTAAAAGGGGAAGACAGAGAACAAAACCAAACATACTAACAAAATAAAATAAATAGAATAAATAGAACATCAAATGCTTTAAGGATTACAAGAAAAGTTACTTGCTTAGCGCTTAGAACAGTGCTTTGCACATAGTAAGCGCTTAATAAATGCCATTATTATTATTATTATTATATAGAGACAGTCCCTACCCAACAGTGGGCTCACAGTCTAGAAGATAACCCATCCGTGGTGTTCTGTTTGAGGTTTTACCAAAGACATTTCAGATATCTTTTGGCCCCTCATCACCTTGCATGAGAGGCAGGTTGTTGAAAGAGGCATACACTCTATTTATCGTCACGTTCCCTAGTAGGGGTGGGGCAGGAAGGATGAAGGAAAGGCAGAAAAAAGGAGAGAAGCATTCTTTCTTCCGTCTGTAAGCACTTCTGTGCAACCCCCTGAGCCACGTGTGTATTTTGTTCCTGTAGACGTCCAAAGTGATATGTCCAGGAGTGAGAGAGCACCACAGCATCGCTCTTAACTATTCGTCTGCCCCAAGCGATGGCTGTGGACTGCAGAAGTGATCATAATTATCTCCTTCCTTGCATCAGCCTTTGCTGTGACCGCATTCTTCTCGGAGTGCTTCGGCATTTTGTTTTCATCCAGATGGAAGGAAATAAGAGGGAAGGAGAGTAGGGACACAGGGCAGCTTGTTTCAGGGACGAATGTTGCAGAATATTTATATTTTGAGTTTGGATTTGGATTTGGTAGAAGGCCTGCATGCAAGCCCTCCTGGGTTTATGAGTCGGCTGGTAGCTCAAAAGTCACTTTAAAAAATCCAGTGAAATTTTATAAATGTAAAACAGATTTTTTATTGGAAATGAGGAAAACAAGTTGTTTTCTCTTGGAGATAGAATGATGGGAGGCACTGAATTCAAGATCCCATACAGAGATTAATGGTTATTAAATAAGTTTAAAAGCCCAAGTAGCTTTTAAATTCTCTATGTAAGAACTAAAAATTGGCTCATTGGATTTATATTTTACTCCTATGATGGAAGATACTAAACAAATCCTTAGAGTTTAAAAGGAAAAATAAATTGTTCTGAAATGGAGGGAGCTCATTTTGGGTAAATAATTTGTTTTGGGGGTTTTTGAAAAGTTGGTAAATCTAGCGTATCAGTCCTACGTAAAACAGAGGGACTGAGGTTATAAATACTTGCATATTCATTTAGGCAATCTCTCTCTCTTTTTTATTGAAATACTTTTTAATAGGATAAATAAGATACATTTTCCATTTGGCCTAAGGAGAAATAACTTTTAAAGGGTGTGAAGTTATTCCGGTTTGATGGCATACTAAGTGAGACCTCGTTTGGGTTAGCTCTGTTTGGGGAGAAATATAATACCCAAACTTAGCTGATATTAACATAAAACAATGGCATTTACAATTAGCTGGGTATTTTGATTGTTAGAAATAGATTGCTCTTATTCGAAGATTTTGTAGGAGAGTGCTTGAGAATTTACTAGACATAGTGCAAGAGGGCATCAGTATTAAGATTAACAATTTGTAAAATGTTACGGTGCCGTAGAAAAATCAGGAGATGAGTGTTTTGTGTGAGGAAACAAACCATTTTAGATTTCTTTTAGTACTCCTATATGTAATTGTCCTGGATTGATGCTTATTTTTCCCTTTTGCAGCCATTTTGTATCCAAATATCAGAAATTTATAACACTGTTCCTTTATAAAGAACTAGCGGGTAAAAGAACTAGTGTTGCAGAATTGGATAGCTTTTGCAGAGCTACTCATCAAGACACATGCAGCTGCTATAAAAAGCCAAAGAAACTCAATTGCAATTTTATTGTCCAGTTTGATAGATTTCCTGCCACCTTTGTAGCAGGGAAGCTGTTTGTCACTGTAACCCTCTCCTCCAACAGCTGCACTACGCTTCATAAGCAGGGACGGCTTTCTAGCATAATTGCACCACACTGGTTACTTTGGTCTCGGGCTTCTTCAGAACTGTGTTACTTTGCCCTTTTTACCTATTGTCTTGACGATTTTCATCATTTGTTTTGTGTTCGGATTGAGTTGTAATGTGCAACTACGAATCCTTGTTTTCATTAATTTCAAAAAATGTTTACTTAGTTTCCCTATATTTGTCCTCTGAGGTTTTTTTGGATCCACATCTGTCCCTCAGAGTACACCGATCTAATATGAAAATATGCAGTAGCTTTTTTAAAATGCCAAGAGATAAAGGGAGACAAGCAAGAAGGGAGGGCAAGTAAAGCAATGTTCGTGCTACCCCATGTTCGACTCCCGTCTTACAATTAGGACAGTCTGGATCTTTGGTTAAAAATAGGAAAGAAGTGAAAAATGACCGAAAAAGGGACCAGGTTTCATTTTTTTTTTAAAATCATTAATGTTAAAGGAAAATCATGAATTAAACAGAATATTATACAGGATAAAACTGTTTTGAAAGAAATGCAGTTATTCAAGGTGTTCAATTATTTCAGATTCTCTGCCATACTTTGACATGATGTTAATCATTACATGTATAAAGCAATTTTTAAATGGCAAATTTCAGTCTCATCGGCAAGAAAGAAATGTAGGTAGGAAATTGTGACTATCTAAATATGTTGTGATGCCTATTTTTGGAGCCTTGTATCTAAATATTTTAAGTAGGCAGAGAGTGCCCATTATTATTTTACATTAAAAATAGTGACATGGCACAAAATAATTGCTCAAAGAAAAGTTAAGCCTATCCAGAGCAGGGCACATGTCTGCTAATTCTGTTGTACCCTCCCAAGCGCTTAGTACAGTGATCTGCATATAGTAAGCGCAAAATAAATATGATTGATTTATTGATCACGATCATATTTAGAGGTATACAGCATTCCCATTAAGTTTCATTACATTTTCCCCCTAAGAGAGTTTTCTTGTTTCTTTTTATTAAAAAACCTCAAACCTCACATCATTTATATTTTTAAACTGGGTTTTAAAGAAATAATTAGTTGGTCATGCTGTTGGTTAAGCGTTTCTTCTTGGGCATTAAGAGGAGGAATTTACTGTTTTAGAAGGAACAAAAATAAGCAGAGGACATGCTGACATAACATCCAGCTGACCTAACTGACCATATGCCTAGTTCTGACAGCTTTTTATGTAGGTAAACAGATTGGTAGTTAAGTATATCGAGTTACGAATACCAGTGATACTCCATTTTAGAAACCCAAGATCATCCGCCAAACCAAGCTCATTTCAAAATTTAGCATATATTCATTTAGATTTGGCAGTGCATTGCGAAACACCTCAATCTGGGAAGTTCTTATTGATTGGAGTTTTACTCTTGCAGTTTGAGGGGGCTGAGGGCAGGATTTGCCTAATTGGGTATTTACCTGGATTTTTTTTAACACCTCCATCATCTTTGTTTCTAGAATTAGGCATTGAAATTAGGAAAAATTGAGATTTATGCCCAGAATAAGGAAATGAATAGTATTTAAAGTAGCTAAAAGTCTTATGTGGGCAGAGAGCACATAGACCTATCAACTCTGTTGTACTCTTCCAAGCCCGTAGTACAGTGCTGTGTACAGCGTAAATACTCAAATGCCATTGATTCATTATGTCTACTCATATTCCAAACTCATCCAGTTTTCTTGGTCCAGTATCACTGAAAAAGTTCTAACAACAAAACTCTGCATCTGTACGATTATTTACAACACGGTAACTGAAACTTAGGAAGAAAATTGGTGGATTTTTTTTGAGGAAAATAGGCTTCTGTTTACACTGATTGAAGACATTTTCTTTTAGATCGTTAAGATAATGTGTTTATCATGTGCTTCGAGTGCTGTGTCCTGTACTTTAAATACTTGAAAAGGTGCCATGGAAGCACAAGCAACGTTTCCTTCTCCAAAGGACCTGACACTTTAGAAGGGCATACAGACATGAAGCATTTGCAAACTGTTACTATTAATAAATTGCAAATCCAAACTACTGTATGTATACTCTGCTATACAACCGCAATAAGTAAAATCTGGAGGTCTATCCAGCACTAATTGCGGGTGTAGCCCAGGATCCAAAAGCCCTAACCCAACACGGTGTCCAGTTGCTGCCAGAAAATCAAGGCCTCGCCTCCCTTTTTGCTGTTCCTTTCCTGATCTGAGCACTTGCCCACCTCCTCCGGATTATTGATTCCTACCCTTCGTAGCCTGTTTACCCTCAACCCCCCTCTTTTAAAAAAAAATAAATAGATCTGGTCACTCTGCAAGGGCCTTATTCAAGCAGTGCTGATAAAATTCCCTCCCTCCTAGCACCTAATGGTTAAATCCCAGTAACCTCAGGATGAGCGCTCAATAAATACGATTGATTGAGTGGGATTGATTGATTGAGTCTTTTAGACTGTGAGCCCAATGTTGGGTAGGGACTGTCTCTATATGTTGCCAATTTGTACTTCCCAAGCGCTTAGTACAGTGCTCTGCACACAGTAAGCGCTCAATAAATATGATTGATTGATTGGGAAAGGGCAGAAAGGAGGTGTGCAGGGTTGTCAGCAGCTGCATTAGGGGATTAGAGCCTCCCTGGGTCCCGTAGCAGGGGCTGAGCGGAGACCAAGGGAATGGCTGCAAAGTTTGTGACGTCCAGATGCAGGGAGATGAAGAACAGTACCAGAGGGTAGCCAGGCAGCGGGGTCAAATGGAGCTGCCTCCCCATCCTTAGGGACAATCAATCAATCAATCAATCAATCGTATTTATTGAGCGCTTACTATGTGCAGAGCACTGTACTAAGCGCTTGGGAAGTACAAATTGGCAACACATAGAGACAGTCCCTAACCCAGCAGTGGGCTCACAGTCTAAAAGGGGGAGACAGAGAACAAAACCAAACATACCAACAAAATAAAATAAATAGGATAGAAATGTACAAGTAAAATAAATAAATAGAGTAATAAATATGTACAACCCAACAAGGCAGTGGGACCGGGATGCAAACACCTGTGGGGAGAGGGGATGTGGCGGGAAGTGGTGGCATTCCTGTCTCCTGCTGGCAGTGGTCGTGGTGCCTGGTTGGAGCGGGGGCCCCCATCCTTCCACCAGTTTACAAGAAAATAAATATGCCGGGGTGAGAGGAACAGGAGAAACCATGGCGGAGGGGATATGTGATTGGAGTGTCGATTCAAAAACGTCCCTGAGAATGGTAGAGGGAAGGAACAACGGAAGGGGGTGAGTGGCAGAGATCTTTAGTTTAACATTTAGTGACCTGAAGGGCCCAGTCGTGTCCTGTTTAGTTTGGGAACAAGTGGCATTTAAATCCATTGGGAAATGTATGTCACAGTACAGTGGTGCACAATCAATCAATCGATCAATCGTATTTACTGAGCGCTTACTGTGTTCAGAGCACTGTACTAAATGGCAACATATAGAGACAGTCCCTACCCAACAGTGGGCTCACAGTCTAGAAGGGGGAGACAGAGAACAAAACTAAACATACTAACAAAATAAAATGAATAGATATGTACAAGTGAATAGATATGTAGAAGTAAAATAAATAAGTAAATAGAGTAATAATAAATAGAGTAATAGTAAATAAATAGAGTAATATATAAATAAATAGAGTAATAATGCATCTGCACTTTTGAGGACTGTCTTATGGAACTATCCAGGGGTTTGTCTTTATGTGGAAAGGTAAAGAAGGGTACAGATAAATGCATCTGTGCCAGAGGTGGCCGTTTGTTTAACTTGAGTTTGGGTGCTGGTAAGTACAAGGAGAGGGCTAATGGGAAGAGGTGGAATTTTAGGAGGATTTTGAAGACGGAGAGACTTAAAATTTGGAAGATTTGGGGAGCTTGAGATCTCCAGTCTTTATGGGGATGGGACTTTTAGACTGTGAGCCCACTATTGGGTAGGGACTGTCTCTATATGTTGCCACCTTGTACTTCCCAAGCGCTTAGTACAGTGCTCTGCACACAGTAAGCACTCAATAAATACGATTGATGGTGATGGTGATGACTAGAAGCAGCATATGTAGAAATGGTCAAAATGAGATGTTTTGAAGTGGGGTAGTTCTAAGAGCAAAACATTAATGAAAAGGCATTTATTATTTTTTTTCCTTTGACCTCCTGCAGAAATATATGGAAAAGCTGAAGGGTGGGGTATATCAAAAAACTTTTTAGAACACATCAATAAAGGAATAATGACTAGTATCCACTGGTTGAGAAAGAGAAACTAGGAAGAAAATGAAAAATTGGATTATATAGTATGATAAAATAATTCTGCCTTCAGTATGGTGAATCAGTCGATCAGTTGTATTTATTCATCATCAATCGTATTTATTGAGCGCTTACTATGTGCAGAGCACTGTACTAAGCGCTTGGGAAATACAAATTGGCAACACACAATTTATTGAGTGCTTTCTGTGCTCCGGCCACTGTACTGAGCACTTGGGGGAGTATAAACAATAATATAACAGATACGTTCTCTTACAGTCTAGATGGGTAGACAGACATTAATATAAATAAATCAGTTATGGAGATATACTCAAGTGCTGTGGGACTGGGGCGACTCGAAAGGGAGTGGGGAAGAGGAAATGAAGGCTTAGTCAGGGAAGGCCTCTTGGAGGAGACGTGCCTTCAATAAGGCTTTGAAGGTGGGGAGAGTAATTGTGTGTTGGATATGAAAAGGGAGCTCAGTACAGTACTTAGCGCTTAGTACAGTGCTCTGCACACAGTAAGCGCTCAATAAATACGATTGATTGAAAAGGGAGGGCATTCCAGGCCAGAGGCAGGATATGGGCAAGAGTTGGGTGGCAAAATAGGGGAGATCGAGGTACGGTGAATAGCTTGGCATTAGAACAGCGTGGCTTAGTGGCTCGAATCCCGGATCCATCACTAGTTTGCTGTGTAACCTTGGATAAGTCACTTCAGTTCCCTGAGCCTCCGTGACCTCATCTGTAAAATGGGGATTAAGCGTCGTGAGCCCTGTGTGGGACAGGGGCTGTGTTCAACCTGATTAACTTGTTTCTACCCCAGCGCTTAGAAGAATGCTTGGCATATAGTAAGCGCTTAACAAGCACCATGGTGATTGTGATTATTAGGAACAAAGTCTGCCCACTGGGTTGTAGTAGGAGAGTAGTGAGGTGAGCTGGCAAGGTGATTGATTGCTTTCAAGATGAAGTCTTATGGTCTTATGGTCACAGTCTTTTAGACTGTGAGCCCACTGTTGGGTAGGGACTGTCTCTATATGTTGCCAACTGGTCCTTCCCAAGCGCTTAGTACAGTGCTCTGCACACAGTAAGTGCTCAATAAATACGATTGATTGAAGGTAAGGAATTTCTGTTTGATGTGGAGGTGGCTGGGCAACCACAAGAGGTTGTTGAGTAGTGGGGAAACACGTCCTGTGTATATGTATATATGTTTGTACACATTTATTTCTCTATTTATTTATTTATTTATTTATTTTACTTGTACATATCTATTCTATTTATTTTATCTTCTTGGTATGTTTGGTTTTGCTCTCTGTCTCCCCCTTTTAGACTGTGAGCCCACTCTTGGGTAGGGACTGTCTCTATATGTTGCCAACTTGTACTTCCCAAGTGCTTAGTACAGTGCTCTGCACACAGTAAGCGCTCAATAAATACGATTGATGATGATGTCCTGAATGTTTTTGTAGAGATCCATGAGATGGTCAAAATATTTTTCCTCGACCTTACGTTTCCCCAAGGTGAGAAGCAGCGTGGCTTAGCGGAAAGAGCACCGGCTTAGAGGTCGCAAGTTCTAATTCCGGCTCCTCCATTTGTCAGCTGTGTGACTTTGGGCAAGTCACTTCTCTATGCCTCAGTTACCTCATCTGTAAAATGGGGATTAAGACTGTGTGGGACAACCTGATTACCTTGTATCTACCCCAGTACTTAGAACAGTGCTTGGCACACAGTAAGTGCTTAACAAATACCGTAATTATTATTATTAATTATTTCATTCATAGGTAGCAGGGAATCCTCTCATCTTTATTACCTTGTCATGTTTTCTGCAACATGCCAATAGGTTAACTTGAATCATAAGAATCTTAATCATGAGAAGCAGCGTGGCTCAGCGAAAAGAGCATGGGCTTTGGAGTCAGAGGTCATGGATTCAAATCCCAGCTCTGGCGATTTTCAGCTGTGTGACTTTGGGCAAGTCACTTCACTTCTCTGGGCCTCAGTTCCCTCATCTGGAAAATGGGGATTAATGTGAGCCCCCCGTGGGACAACCTGATCACCTTGTAACCTCCCCAGCGCTTAGAACAGTGCTTGGCACATAGTAAGCGCTTAATAAATGCCATTATTATTATTATTATTATTATTATAAGGAAAGGAGCCATGATGAATGTTAATTACGAGTTTAAGCAGTCCCCGTATTTCTTGCTTGTGCTTACTGATCAATCTGGTGGGAATGGAACTGGAGTCAGGTGTTGGTTTTGTTTAGAGTGGAGAACAAGGGGCAAATAAGGTGATTTCCTGAGCTAAACTAAAAGCTTTCCTTCCTAAGAGGACAGAAAAGTGAGATTAATTTAAATGATTAAAAAAGAAGAGGAATTTGAAAGTGTAAATGAGAAGTAACGGTACCTTCTTGAATAATTTATTGAAGAACAATGTAAAGGATGAAGTTTGGTAACCCAGAAACTGGAAGTTACATGGTGTCATATTTTCCACTATAACAGCTTAACAAAAAGTTGTATCATGGTTGATCTGCCTCTTCTTTCTCCTAAAATTATTCACCGACAAACCCCCAAAATACTACATGTACATTTTGCTAGGAAATGTTTCAAAATGTTTAAAAGCCTCATTTTACATTGATGAAAATATAAAGCAGTCTTAACCTGTTTCCATGTTGCATGTTAATCTCTTTGTCTGCTAATTAGGAAATGTTGACTGTCAAATTAAGTTAAAATTAATGGCAGAGGGAATGTTGTAGTTATTAGCTCATAAGTGTCTTTAACTAGTAGTGCGTAGAGGTGCTTTCCAAACATTGCAAACAGCTATAGATTAGCCATCAAATGATTGTGAAGATTAATGACTGGCCTTTTAGCTGGCTAATTTAGAACAATATCTGGTAATTAATTGTGAATTATCAGTTTACAGTTACAAATGCAGATGCCTAGAGGAAAACAAAAATAACTCCAGAGACTTAATGTAGGTAATGTCCGAGGTTGCCATTTAGCTTTTAAAACTGATCAAGAAATTTTCAATAAAAAAAAAGGAAACCACTGACATAAGGCCAAAAAAGAAAAAAAATCCTAGAAGTTGAATCCAAGGGAAGGGAAATCCAAGTGGCACATCTACAAGCGAAAAACAAAGCCTCTAGTGCTGGGAAACAAAAGTGTTTAATTTTCCTTTACTTTTATAATTATTTTGTAACTTAGTATTCCATATCATTCAATAGACTCTAAGGTCGTTTTGGGGAGGGAATATATCTGCCATTTTCTGTTGTTTTGTACTGTCCCAAAAGCTTAGTAAAGTATTCTGCTCAGCGCGCAGAGAAGCAGCGTGGCTCAGTGGAAAGAGCCCAGGCTTTGGAGTCAGAGGTCATGGGTTCAAATCCCGGCTCCTCCAATTGGCAGCTGGGTGACTTTGGGCAAGTCACTTCACTTCTCTGTACTTTGAATGAACTGCAGTATTAAAGAAAAGCAAAACATTATCTTTTTTCATAAGATTAGAGAGGAGTCAATTCCTAGGTTTATTCCTAGTCGTTTCTCGATAGCATTGTCAGCTTTGGACCATTTCAGAGAAGCAGCATGGCTCAGTGGAAAAAGCCCGGGCTTTGGAGTCAGAGGTCATGGGTTCAAACCCCGGCTCCGCCAGTTGTCAGCTGTGTGACTTTGGGCAAGTCACTTAACTTCTCTGTGCTTCAGTTACCTCATCTGTAAAATGGGGATTAAAACTGTGAGCCCCCCGTGGGACAACCTGATCACCTTGTAACCTCCCCAGCGCTTAGAACAGTGCTTTGCACATATTAAGCGCTTAATAAATGCCATTAATATTATTATTATTATTATTATTAGAATGTTGTAGTTACAGTTATTCCAATACTTGTAACATTTGGTTAACTGGGAGGTTTTTTCAGTGGCCTACCTTGTTTTAGTTTCAAAGACCACTGATGAGTTGAGCATTTTTATCATGTATATTATCATATATATTTTTCTATAGAATTCAAAGAAAATAAGTGATATTGCCCACAGGATATTCAAGCAAAAACATTGTCTAGCTCTGTGGAAGTAACTACATAATGAATTGCATTTGGGAAAAAGTAGTAAAAAATACAAATTAACGAAATTAAATGGAGTGAAGCCGAGGGTAGCTATTCACTCTTACAGGCAAAAAGTACAAAATAGAAAGTTAGGAACTACAGCAGAGAGGGGGTCTTAAGGGCCATAGTAAACTTTGAGTCAGCAACGAGGTGCGATTGTTTGCCAAGCAAATATGTTACTGTGAAGTATTAATAAGAGGACCTGAATAATGGTAATCCTCTTTTAGAGGCATCGTGGCTCTACTAGTTAGGAAAATACTTGGAGAGGGTCCCGATGAGACCCACAAAAATTGCTAGAGGTTGAAAAACAAAGGTAAAGGATTTTGATTCTCCAACCTAGCCAGGAAAAGCCTGCGGGATTGCTTATTGTTGAAACCTATGAAGCGTTGCTAGTACAGTACCCAATAAATATTGTTGCCTGGCTGGCTGGAGGAAGATAATCATCTGCTTTTCCTTTTTACTGACGGTGAAAAAAGAAGAAATAGTTTTGCATTTCAGCAGGGTTAAGCTGTAGAAGGGCGTATCAGGCTGGGCCAGAGGTATAGGACTGCGTCACTTTGCAAGCAAAGTTGCTGTGCTCTTTGTCATCTTAGGTTGTTTTGCCTTTGTGTTTTAAATCAGATCCCTCCAGTGCCCCGCCACGAGCCTCCCAGCATACCGTTTAGATTGTGAGTCCCCTGTGGGCCGGCAACTGATTTGTCTTTATTATTTTTTACGTTATTTCCTAGCTCTTTATGCAGTGCTTTGCACACCGTAAACATTCAATACATTTAAAAGGCGCCACCGCAAAGAGCAGTTTTGCACATGCAGAAGTCTGAGTAAGTTCATTAGAGCTATAGCTCTCAGCCTTAAAATAGGGTAGAACCAGGCAGACATGATTCCTTGTTGGGAGTTAGGACAAAAGAACATTGATAGATTGGTTTGGGCCATGAACTTTTGTCACTGGTGTGGGCTCTGCATTTTAGACAGGTTTGCTAGACCCCAGAACAATTTGGGAGTCAGCATTGTGGTATCATTTTCTGTAGGTCTCCAAAGATATTTATACATATCCTTACCTGCTAACCTCTCTGATATCAGGAGGCTTGATTAGAGAGCTTCTTGAGTTCTCTAACAACCTAATAATTTGTGAGAATTTTTTCTACACATAAATGTCTCATTCTTCATTTTAAAATTATTGACTAGGTACAACTTGTACTCTCTTGTACTCTTCCAAGCTCTCAATACAGTGCTTTACACACAGTAAGCACTCAATAAGTATGACTGAATAAGTGAATGAATTTAGGATCAATCCTAATAAGTATAATCTTGCATATTAAAAATGACTCAATCCTAGGATATAATGTGAGCTAAATTTGGTTTTCCTTATTGCAGCCTCCCTACTTTGTGTTAAATGAGTGGCCTTTGTCGTATAGTTATAATCTTCTTTTCTGTTTAGGTCTCCTTTGAAATACACAAAGAAAACTTGACCAACAGCCTTAGGGACTTCCAGGGAAGAGCTGGTAAAGAAATAGGCCTGGGTCCCTCAAGCCCAGCGCTGTCCGTCTCCAGCAATAGCCGAGCAGTTGAAGCCGCAGAAGGGTCCCAGAAATTAGAAGTGAAAGACTCTATTGCTGCCACCTTCATTGCTGGAGATGGTGACAGAGAGCTTCAGAAGACCGAGTTGACAGAATCCTCATCCCACGTTGAACTACAGAGTGATCCCTCATCTGATGAAGAGAGGAAACTGGAATCAGAAAGAAGTCAGCTGGCAGAGAAAGTCTGTTCAGATGCAATGCCGATAAACGAAGCTGTGAAAGGAGTCGTTTCTGAAGTAGCTCCTGATGCTTCTCTTGATTGTGCCGAGACATTAGGGCGGGAAGCGGTTGCTAACGAAGCGACCGGAGTCCCCCATGTTGCTTCAGAAGAAGATGTTTCAGAGGCGTCTGAAATATTAGCTCAGCCCGTGTTAGAGGAGGACACTGTTGCGGAGCTCCGCGAGGAAGGTGGCCAGGCCACGGAGCACCCGGAGGAGGACAGCTCATCTTTTCCTGAGAAAGATCTCGATTCCAAAGCCAGTGATGAACCCTGCTCCTCCAGGACCCATAGCGAGTTAATACCGCCGACAGATGAGCCTGTTCCGACAGATGAGCCCGTTCCTGACAAGCAGTCAGATTTGGAATCCAAAGATTCTGAAACCTTAGATAGAGGATTTGGGTCCGCGGCCTCACTAGAGGCCAGTGCTCCCCAGGGGAAAGAAGTGATCACCCACACCGAACTGAATCAAACGTTGGAGGAAGGGGAGAGAAAAGCATCTTGCAGTGCCGGTGAGACAAAAGCAACTGTTGATAATGGACACGTAAACAATTTTGAAAGTTTTGAAACTTCTGAGAGAAAGATCGCCAAGTTGGATGTTTCGAATGTGGCTTCAGATACAGAGAGACTGGAACTGAAGGCTAACGTGACCGTGGAAGGTGCTCAGCCTCAAAAGCCCTTACCTGAGGTAGTATTTGTTTACTTCTTGGGCACGAAATTAACTTGGGTAATGAAACAAGGCTCTCCATAACACCGTCAGCTTGTTGTGGATTTCATTCAGGTGTTTTAGGTATAATGTGGCTGGATAAAATTTTAGCTGAAATGACAGAAATGCTTCGACACCTCAAAAGTTAATGTCCAAATCCGTGAATTCCAAGATAATTTGTTTTACTTTAATTTTTTTATGACAGCTCTCAGAATGCACATAAATTCCGCATGGAATTGAGACTTTAAAAAGTGCCTTGTGGTTTCTAGGAATTTTACTTTTAATCAATCAATCAACCAGTCGCATTTATTGAGCGCTTACTGTGTGCAGAGCACTGTACTAAGTGCTTGGGAAGTACAAGTTGGAAACATATAGAGACAGTCCCTACCCAACAGTGGGCTCACAGTCTAGAAGCAGCAAATGGCTTCCAAGCCAAATTAATGATCTCCGTCCTTTACAAATGGAAGAGAAAATTAATTCTCCAGATGGATTTAGATTGAAAAGTTGGAGTTAGGTATCGAAAAATAAGATGTTGTTGATAAAAATGAGGTTGAAGAAATTTAGATCACTTAGGAAAAAAATAGTATTTTATTAAATGGCAGGAGTTGCCTGTTCAAGGATACTTCAGATGATCTTTGGTTTGGCTCTAACAGGCAGGATACTAGTAGCTTCCACACTGAGTCAAAATATGCCTTGTATTTTTGCCTTCCCCATTTTACTGTGCTAGCACCATAGTCTCCTACAGTCCCAAGACTACCTGCATTTTTATGGGCAAATGAATAGGACAAGTCTATAAAAGCTGCTGAACTGATTTAAAAAATAATGAAACTATGCTGTTTTTAAAAAATAAAACACAGGCACCATTTTTAGGTCATAAGGCTGATAATATATCTGCGTATTAAAGCAAAGATGAGCAGATTTGTTTAAAAGTAGTATAATTTATAGGATAGAGTAAGTTACCTACATTTAGATCTTAACATTAATTGTTATTTGCCAATTAAATACTTAAGTGACACAACAGGACTATGTCTGGCGAACATGGCCTTCATAATAGTAGCCTAAAGTAATTTTCTCCCAATCTTTGTGGTGTGCCAAAGGTTCATCGTGCTAGAATCTGCTTCTGAGAAGGAAGTCATTTCATATATATCTTCTATTTTCTGTACTTAGGCATCAAGACAGCAAGAACAATCAGGTCATGAGGTATCAGCAGCATCTAATGGACAAAGTAGAGATTCTCGGTCTACTATGTTTCGGATTCCCGAGTTCAAATGGTCACAAATGCATCAGCGTTTGCTCACCGACCTGTTGTTTTCAATCGAAACAGATGTACAGATGTGGAGAAGGTTTGTCCTGTCGTTTGCTTCAAAGATCTATATCCCATCCATGTACTGTGTTTAACCAAGAGACCATGTTACATTGCTGAAGCTCTACCTCATCCTGCCTTTTTCCAATAAGCTTGAAAATTTTAGAGCGGAGTAAGTGTATTGAATGTATTTAATGTAATAGTTATAAGTGTAGGGTTTCATTTATTCCCCTTTCTACTCCAGATGTAAAAATGTAAATGCTAAAGACTTTCCTAACGGTAGAATTATTCTGACTGTGAAAACCAAGCGTAATGGTGATGCCATGTGTGTGAATGGAACCGATTGGCCCCATTCAGTTAGATATCCATATGCTTCCCATGCCATCACAGATTTTATTGACTTGATAATTTTCCCCCTTCATTTTCTGTGAGTGCTAGAAGGGTATTTAAAGGAGTTTTTACAGTGTCCTTAAGTCAGTGTTACTTGAGTTTTTTGTTTTGAGTATGAAGGTCAACTTTGATACACAGAACAGGACTGGATTGCGAGGAAGTGTATGAAATGGTTCAGCGCACTAGTGAGTATGAATAAAAAACCTTTGACCTGGAATTATCTGTTGCATGTCAGGAAGCTTCCAAGCATGGGTGCCTGGTAATTCTGTTGCCGAATTGTGCTTTCCAAGAGCTCAGTACAGGGCTCTGCACACAATAAGCGCTCAGTAAATACGATTGAATGAATGAATGAATGGTAAACTACAGCAGTCTTCAGCTGGGGCCATGAACTTTCCTCAGTTTTTAAGGTGACTCAGTATTCCGAAACATCACCCTTGCACTTCCTCCCCTCACAAATCCATGCTGTGACTTCAGAATATTGACCAATAAATATAATTTTCTTTCTGGACAGCCATTCTACAAAGACGGTTATGGACTTTGTAAACAGCAGTGATAATGTCGTCTTCGTACACAACACAATTCATCTCATCTCTCAAGTGATGGACAATATGATCATGGCTTGTGGCGGTATACTGCCATTGCTCTCAGCTGCTACCTCTGCTACAGTAAGGACTTCACATTTTCTTTTTTATTATTATTAATAATAATAATAATAATAATAATGATAATGGTACTTGTTAAGCTCTTACTATGTGCCAAGCACTGTTCTAAGCACCGGAGAAGATGCAAGTTAATCAGGTTGGACTCAATCCCTGTCCCCCATGAGGTTCATAGTCTAAATAGAAGGGAGTAGGATTGACTCTCCATTTTACAGATGAGGTAACAAAGGCACAGAGAAGTTAAGTGACTTGCCCAAAGTTACACAGCAGGCACATGGCAGAGCTGAGATTAGAACTCAGGTCCATTGACTTCCACGCACATGCTCTTTCCACTGGCTCATGTTGCTTCTGTAGTGGACAGTGCTTGGAAATTGGAGCTTGCTAATGAGTCGAAAGTAGAGACTAGTAGTCCTTGGATGCTGACACTGACCCATCTGAACTATAATTCAATTCGCTGTGAAACAGTTTACCAGAAAGATCCTAGATCAGCAAAGAAATAAGTGTGTTGTCAATGTCTGAGATTTCTTAAGAGTGAGAATCTTCTAGTGATGATAATTCCCCAGAGTTGCCTTAGGAAAAAATGCTAGAATTTATTATTATTAATAATAATAATAGTTATTATTATTATGGTTGCTGGCTGAACACACTCTCTTTACCAGTCGTCTGTTCTTTTTCCTTCCTATTGCCTTTTCTACTTACTTATCCAGGCTTCAACTTAACCCTTCTATTTCTCTCCCACACTTTCGTTTCCTCCTCTGTCTCACTCATCCGCCTTTTGTCTTTTCTTTTTTCACTCTTTTATTTGCCTACATCCTATTTTGAACATTTTTGGGATAATACTAAGTTGCCCAGGGTAAGGAGGATGGGCTGGAATATTTTAGCGGTAGCCTAGAGTATCTGCGATGTTACTTGATGGCCCTAGCTTTCGTGGAATTTATTATAGCCTAGCTATGTCAGGTGTTCAGTGGAAGAGAGAGAGGGTGAAGAGAGAGCTCCACTGGTAGTTCAACCATTTGTGAGTGGGTAAAACGGATATGCAGGGAGTATGAGAGGATTATTCTAGCAGGAGTTTTTCAGCCAGTAAAGAAGTAGTTGTTGAGGAGAATGGGCTAGCTGTCTTAGAGAATAGGTCTGTGCCATCTTGGGCCAAGAGCTAGAACAAGTCGAGTGGCAGTGAGATAGTGTTAGAGCTCTTAGGGGCCATTTGCCTGAAGTGTCCCGTCTGGGAACCACTTATTAGGTTTTGAAAATCTTGATGGGTCATATTCTTCCTGACTCATGTAGGGAGAGGAAGAGATGTTTGTTTAAGAAGTAAAAATGGCTGTATTTAGATCTGCAGCAGCTCCATATTAGTTCTGGGCTGCTGCAGATAACAGCACGACTCCTCACACCACTATTTTATTCTGCAGTGTGTAGGGATTTTTCTTTGGATATATAGCAGGCTTAGAGCCAGATAGGAGCTCTGCAGATGGAAGTACAGCCATATCTGCCTCTGGGTTGTATCTTGGCCACTTCTAGACTTGACACTAAGAGGAAAAGTAGACTTCTGGAAGCTAGAAAAGAATGGCATGAGACCTTGAGACCCGAAGTAGCCGGGCAATCTGCGGAACATAGTGGTGGAAACGTTAGGCTGGGATCATTGGAAAATCAAGGACATTGTATTGAGGGATCATGAAGTGGATATATTTAGTGGAAGGCGGAGTCCGGGGGTACCAGCAATAATGAATAGCATGATAGTTCATTGGTGGGAGTTCAGTCTAGACATCAGTTTTATTTTCTGCCTAGGAAAACTGTGGTGGTGGAGCAAAGATGGAGTAGGTGATTTTGGATCCCCTTTTCCTTTCTCTGTCATCCACTCTGACAGTGTACCCCCTCATCCCTCCATGCTTTTCTTTTCCACATTGTGGCCTCTCTGAGATTCTGCGTTTTTTTCCATCCTAAGCATTGGAAACAAAGAGAGGTGGTGGCCAGGGGTTGCAGTCACCCTGTCGCCCAGCCTCACACTAATCCTTTTCCTTGATCAATCAGTCAATCAATCAATCGTATTTATTGAGCGCTTACTGTGTGCAGAGCACTGTACTAAGCACTTGGGAAGTACAAGTTGGCAACATATCGAGACAGTCCCTACCCAACAGTGGGCTCACAGTGTAGAAGGGGGAGGCAGAGAACAAAACCAAACATATTAACAAAATAAAATAAATAGAATAGGTATGTACAAGTAAAATAAATAAATAAATAGAGAATAAATATGTACAAACATATGCATATATACAGGTGCTGTGGGGAAGGGAAGGAGGTAATCAATCAATCGTATTTATTAAGCAATTACTGTGTGCAGAGCACTGTACTAAGCGCTTGGGAGGTACAAGTTGGCAACATATAGAGCCAGTCCCTACCCAACAGTGGGCTCACAGTGTAGAAGGGGGAGGCAGAGAACAAAACCAAACATATTAACAAAATAAAATAAATAGAATAGATAAGGACAAGTAAAATAAATAGAGTAATAAATATGTACAAACATATATACAGGTGCTGTGGTGAGGGGAAGGAGGTAAGACGGGGGTGATCCTGCAGTGGCTGCTGCTGTGGAGTAATCCTTAGAATTTGTCACAGCTGGAGTTGAAAGATATGTATAGGCCACATTAAACTCCTTCTATTTAGCGTCTCCCCTGAGGGGAGGCCTTTTTTGGGAGCTAGAATAGGCCGCCTCGGAGGAAGAAGAGACATTGAGCCCCTTCCTTGGCTAGGCCCGGGCCCGCCACCGACTCCTTCCACACTTCCCCGCCCCATTTTGCCTTGTAATATTCCAGAAGTGGGATTGATCCTCATGAACTGTCCTTTATAAAATTTAGGCATTGGGGGAAATTCTTCTTGGAAAATCAAATTTTGCTCTTCCACAGCACGAATTGGAGAATATCGAACCAACTCAAGGTCTTTCGATAGACGCTTCCTTGACATTTCTCCAGAGGTTAATCAGTCTTGTGGATGTGTTGATTTTTGCAAGTTCTCTAGGCTTCACTGAAATTGAAGCTGAGAAAAATATGTCCTCCGGAGGAATTTTGAGGCAGTGCCTCCGACTTGGTAAGTGAAAAGAAGCAGGAAAGATTAAAATTACGTGGTTTTTAAAATTTAAGCCAATTGTATTAAAATTTTCATTTAGTGTGTGATTTTAAGTAGTTATTGAAAAGTTGCTGTCAGGTTGTCCCAGTTAGAAAATGACTTTTAATGCTCTTTGAACACTTCATTTTTAGCTCTGATTTAGCAGTGTGTTTGAATGTAAAACTTAGAATTACAAAGGAATGGCCTTTATTTTGCCTAGCAGGCTGCTTACCAAGTTTGTAATCGTTGCCAGGCCACACTTATGGATACATTGGGGATCGAGAAAGGGTTGCTTGAGAGGCAGAACCAGCTCTATTTACACCTACAACAGATCCTAACTGGTTCTGAGCGTGACAAAAATGAAATCAACAACCTCCTCAAACTGTAGCCTTCCACTGTGTCTGGGCATGGCTGATTATATGTCACTCAGAGTCAATTAGGAGCCCCTGCAGATTGAAACGTAGCTGTTCTTCCTTGCTCATTGCACCAGGAATAATCATCTGGGGTGGGTGGGTGGTGAGGAGATGACATATATGGCCCATAGACTCCGTTTGGCCTATCCCTGCCTTAAAATAGAGGATTTCAAATCTCAAGTGAAAGCATTTTCAAGCAGTAATAACTTCTAACAACTCCCCAAATTTAAGAAACATGGGGTAAATAATTTACCATCCCAGTTGGTGAAGTAGAAAGTACAATAATTTTGTATCCTTGGATGAAGAAGGAACTAGGAAATTGGAGGGGACAGGTACCATATTTTCATTAGAAATGAAGCAATAGTTGTCAATAAGCTATTATTGATCATTTGTCCCCTAGGGATAGGTCTGAAAGCAATCAGATATGTGGAAAAAAATGAAGAATATATGAAGATGGGTGTATGAGAAAAATATTTGTCCATTTTAATTGTATTTTGGAAATGACTGGCTCTTGTTGCGGTGTAACACCATTTAGTGCGAAGGTGAAATTTCAGATGTTAATTCTGACAGTGGAGTTTGGTTTTTTTAAGTTAATTTGAAGACTCAACAGTAGCACCATAATCTAATTCACATTGATATGTTTAAGTAGAAGTTACTATTAATCTCAACTCAGATACTCCCCCCGCTTTTCATTTACCAGTTTGTGCAGTGGCAGTACGGAATTGTTTAGAATGTCAGCAACATTCACAAGTGAAGCCTAGGGGAGAGACACTGAAAGGCCATAAAACAATGCCGAGTCTGATAGCCATGGGGAAATCTGCAGCAAAGGTAAGCATACAGTATTAATTAGTTTTAAGCAAACATACATACTGTAATCTCATGTTTTAGATCTCTAATTTATTTTCTTTAACCCCTTTAACACGAACGAAATCTCCAGGCAAGTAACAACTATGACAGAGGTCTAATGCAGTTATTTCAAACTATAAGCATACCACTCAAATATTTATGTATTTAAACCACACAGTTACAATTTATCTGTGCTTAATCGTTTCTGCTTCTTTTCCAGATGTTTATTTTTCTAGGTTCCCCTGTATCCTTTTCCTTCACATAGATAATTTGTATAGCTTCTAAGGTCTTTAAGCTCACTCAGCGATGCTCAGTAGCACAAAGCCAGGCGTACTGGCTTTGGGGCCAAATTTTTTTTTCCAAATGGAATCAAGGGGAGCTTTTCACTGTAACGCTTTATGTTTCTTGATCACCTGTCTGTTCTCAGAAATCGGTTTATTTTTTAAACAGAGTCCTTTGGATGTTGTGACTGGGGGTATATCTCCAGTACGCGACCTTGACAGACTTTTACAAGACATGGATATTAACCGGCTTAGAGCAGTAGTCTTCAGAGACATAGTAAGTTTCAGTATTTCATTTGCTTTGTAGCTTTGCTTTGTCTTTTAGCAGCCTGGTGCAAGCCAACAGGTTACACGAACCCGAGAGGCAGTGTGGCCTAGTGGAAAGAGCACAGGCCAGGAAGTTAGAAGGACTTGGGTTCTAATTCCAGCGCCGCCACTTGCCGGATGTGTGACTTAGGCAATTCACTTCACTTCTGTGCCTCAGTGATGTCTTCTGGAAAATGGGGTTGAAGATCGTGGATTCCTTGGGGGACACGGATTATGCCCATCCTGATTAGCGGCGCTTAGTATAGTGCCTGGCTCATAGTTAGCACTTATCAAATACCATTAAAAAAGCCCACAAACAAATCAATATAAAAGTAGCTGGCTTGAGAGTGATGCAAGCTGTAAAATAACCGAATTATAACCCATCAGTGGTATGTATTGAGCGCTTACTAGAGTACAGAACAACAGAGTTAAGACGTGTTCCCTGTCCATGGTGAGCTTACAGTCTATAGTGGATCATGGAAAGCAGCCCTTAACCCAGTTTTATCATCATCATCAATCGTATTTATTGAGCGCTTACTGTGTGCAGAGCACTGTACTAAGCGCTCATGAAGACCCAGAGTACAAGAGCATAGGCTTGGGAGTCAGAGGTCGTTAGTTACAATCCTGGCTCCTCCACTTGTTTGCTGCAAGACCTTGGGCAAGTCACGTCATTTCTCTGGGCCTCAGTTACCTCATCTGTAAAATGGGGATTAAGACCATGAGCCTCACGTGGGACAGGGGACTGTTTCCAACCTGATTTACCTTGTATCTACCCAGCACTTAGAATAGTGCTTGGCACATAGTAAGTGCTTAACAAATAGCACAATTCTTATTATTATATAAGGGAGGAATATGTCTGCGTAATTATTCCTGTTGCCCCGGTTATATCTTCCTATGGGACTAACAGTGAAATATGTGACTTTGGCATTTGACTGGTTTTCTAAAAACCTCCCCATTCATGAAAAATAATGAAATCATTTTAATTATGGGAATCAGATCATTGGAAATTAAGCAGTTTTAGTTAGTCTCCCGCTTTAATGGGTATGTAAATTGCTTGTTCTTTTAAAACCAAATGAGCTCATAGTCCCAGTTAGGGTCAAAAAATAGGTACTGTATTCAGAGTGTTTTGGTTTCTGAATGGAGTAAGATGTGCAGAAATTACACTGTAAAGGAATATATCCTCATTTCCTTGGCAATTTCATCTAAATGGTCTCAGAAAATGGGTATCATATTTTTCGGGACCTTCAGGAGGAACATGCCACATTTTCTAATTTGCCATTAATCAGGCAGGTCTTTGTTGCGTCTAGCCTTAAATCCCTCTGTTTTGGACTAGTTTGTCTTGAACTGTCACCAGGGGAGTAGGAATAGAGTTGACTGTACTCCTGCCTTCCTAACTAGCAATTCAAATATAACACCCAAAAGACTTTTGCTCAGATTTCCCACCCCATGTATAACAGACCATTTTATTTCATTTTTTTAGACAAGCTTTCTGACCTGGACCCACTTACCTCCCAAGCTCTCCATAGTTATTTCAAATACTATATTAATCTAGCATTTTAAGACATTATAGCTTCTAAGGGTTTGACTTGCATTTATGCCTCACCACAGTCATTTATGTCTAAGCGCTTTTTTTGTATGTGTGTGTATCTGAAGATATTTCAGCATACATTTTAACTTTGGACATTGTTCAGAAAACTACAGTGGAAAATGACCTTTTCTTTTCCAGGAGGATAGTAAGCAGGCTCAATTTTTGGCATTGGCCGTAGTGTACTTTATCTCTGTCCTCATGGTGTCAAAATACAGAGACATTTTGGAACCTCAAAATGAGAGGCGCCAACCTCAACATGACCAGTTGTTCAAGGAAACTGATATTGGAAGTGGGGATTTAGCACCTACTGGTAAGGTTGTCTCACTCTACACTGTCAAATTGTGCCTACATTGAAGTTTCTAGATTTATAAATATGGTATTAAATATGTTTTAAAAGTTAAGAAAAGGTTCCCTGCTAAATTAGGATCGCACAGAAGATTTCAAGAGAGAGAATACTCAGTTCCCTTTTTGTGTAAAGGTAACATTCCTGACAAATTGCACAATCACTCAGTCTACTGGGGGCGAAACTGTATATAAGTGCTTCTGAGGATACCACAGAAGCTAGACAAATTGTGGTTCTTTCCCTTCAGGGAGCTTAAAATCTAAAGAAATCCATATATGTGACATGACAGAACCAGGGTAGTAGCTGTTTGGGAGGAGACAGAGGTGGAGTCCCACATTAAGGTAGAGTCATATTATTTAGTAGAGCCCGTAGTAGTCAACGTAGTGCCTGTGCGTTCAGGAGTTTCCAACGTCGCATCATGCTCTATCCGGATAGGTACAAGTTGTTGGAAAAACCTTCCCTAATTTCTCTATTGAAAATGTGTAGTAAAAATGCACACTGTGGAAAGAACTGCCTCCATATTTTACGGCAGGAGTCCCCATGCAGTTTTTAAGCCTTCTGTAATTGCATTGGGAATACTGTCCAAACTAATTTGACCTGTGACTCCCTGAGAATATAATTGAGAATTGCTGTTCAATGCAGAATTGTGTGTATAATGCATATATTGTCAAAATAAAAGTTAGGGCTAGAATATATTTAATTTTGAAGTGGAAGTACTAGTGATTACTTTGCATAGATCCAGCTTTTGTAGTTGAGATACTCTTGCATCATATGTAGACTTTAGGTGAAAATTTGATTGGTGTGAGAGAAGTAATTGTACATTTTGAAGAAATTAATTGAATTTGTCTTTTTCTGATTAGTTAATTTTTTGTTGTATGATGATTACTAGGATTCAGCATTTAGACTGGATTGACTCAACAATCTCCAGAGTCAGAAATTTTGACCTTTACTCCTCTATCTCTTTTTCTCTCTTTTAATCTAACATTTATAGTGTAATATACAAATATATATGCTTTAAGTTTTCTTTCAATAGCTTTTGGTCTTGTGTTAGTGAGTTTGATAATTACAAATAAGATTAAGGGGGAAGTCTGCTTGTCAACTTTGATTTTTCACTCCTCACTGACAGATGATGAATTTATTTATTTAGCCCTGCTCTGGTGATTACCGGCCTTGAATAAATCATTTCTGAGACAGTGACAGTTGTCCTTTTGCTGTTTCTTAGGGGACGGATTTTCACAAAAAACCACTTCATATGTTATGTTTGATTTCAGGAACAATGCATACTCATTTGTATTTTTTGGTGGCTTCTCCTTAAAAGTAAACATGAAGTTCTCTTCATTTTCCCCCCCCACCCCTCTTCTGTTTTGGAATAACAGATGTGGAAAACACATCAGCAGCTATTGGTCCTTTGACACCCCCATCAGTGGAAAATTCTGAAATAGCACCATCTGTTCGAAGGGACTCGGGCATTGGGGAGGAAGGTGCTTCAGGCTTAGGAAGCGCAGTAGATGTGATTACTGAAGACGGACTTCCGATTGTCAGCGCTGGTCCAGACGCAATAAGTGAAGTACTGTGCACTCTCTCTTTAGAGGTCAACAAATCTCACGAAAGTCAAAATGATGGAGGGGCTGACTTGGAAGCCAAGCCTCCCTCATCAGCGCCGGCTGCCAAAAACGTCAATGTTAAGGACATACTCCGAAGTTTGGTCAGTGCCCCTGCAGATGGGGCCACGGTGGATCCTGCCCTTTTGTCCCCAGCCTGCCTTGGCGTTCTCGGTGATCTGTCTGCTGAGCAACCTGTGCAGTTTCGATCCTTTGACAGGTACTGAATCCCCCCCCCACCACCCCAGATCAAAGAACTTAACATTACACGATTCAGGGAGGATAAAAAGCATTTTAGTAATTCAGATGCAGCCTTAATAAAAAGAAAAAAACCCTCAAAGGTAGGTAGCTATATTAGGAACTTCTTTTTGACTGGCAAATGGGATACAGGTCTTCCCTGTGTCATTAATACTGAAAGTCTAATTCTTTTAGACTGTGAGCCCACTGTTGGGTAGGGACTGTCTCTGTATGTTGCCAATTTGTACTTCCCAAGCGCTTAGTACGGTGCTCTGCACATAGTAAGCGCTCAATAAATACGATTGATGATGATGATGATGATGAAAGCTTTATTCGTGTGTAACAGAATGCACATGATGCAATTTCTGTTTACTAGAGGGCAACAGTGTGAACAAGAAAAAAGATTTGAGATTCGTATCCTTTTGCGGCCAAGTAGTCTAGATCTCATAGAAAGGGAGGGGTAATAGATGCAGTCTATTTACAATTCAGGAAGGTTTTTCTCTCCCAAATGACAAGCTCTTGAAAAATTTAGAAAGTATAGTTCTGACATTGCTGCTGTTGGGTGGGGGGGTTGAAAGGGCAGAAATGGCTCAGCGACTACATGGAGGGACATGTATAAGAGGAGCAAGTCAAGACTGGCCCCTGGTGTGGTTCTAGTGATAATTTTCTTCCTGATCTAGGTAAAGTAATGAAGAAATGTAAGGTCTTCTAGATTTGAAGCTCCTTGTGGCCAGGGAACATATCTACTGGAAGCATTGTGGCCTAGGGACTAGAGCCCAGGCCTGGGAGTTAAAAGGGCCTGAGTTCTAATCCCGGCTCCTCCACTCATCTGCTTTGGGACCATGGGCAAGTCATTCCCTTCTGTGAGCCTTTGTTACCCCATCTGTAAAAGTATTGTGGTTTCTAAGTGCTTACCAAGTGTCAAGCACTGTACTAAGCACTCAGGTAAAAGATAATCAGGTTCCACATGGGATGCTCAGTCAGAGTAGGAAGGAGAAGAGGTTTTGAATCCCCATTTTGCAAATAAGGGAACTGAAGCACAGAGAAGGTAAGTGCTTGCACAAGGTCACACTGGAGACCAGTGGCGGAGCTGGTATTAGAAGCCAGGTCCTTCGTCTCTCAGGCTCGTGCTCTTTCCACTAGGCCATGTCATTTATCGCAGGTGAGGGTGAGTTGGAAATGCCGGACATCGGCCTAGTTTCTGAACCTCTGCCAATAGGAAGTGGGCTGTGGGAGTGATTTGGGGTTGGGTATTTGGGGAGCAAGAGGGATGGGGGGAGTTTGGTGTTCGTTTTCCCCATCTTCAAAGCCTAATTAAAAAAACTCCTCCAAGTGGCCTTCCCCGATTAAGTCCTCATTTCCGCTTCTCCCACTCACTTCTGCATCATCCTTGCACTTGGATTTGCATCCTTTAAGCACCAGTCCCCCGTAGTACTTATGTGCATACCTGTAATTTATTTATATTAAGCACTAGACTGTAAGATGCTTGTGGGCAGGGAATATCCACCAACTCTTTATATTGTATTCTCCCAAGCGTTTACAACAGAGCTGACATCCCTCTGTGGCTGCTTCTGAGAGAGTTGGGGATGGTGGGGAGAGTAAAGTGTTAGGAGCGTTGCTGGCTTGGTGCTTTCTGGTTTGCTAGCAGGGAGGTCTTCTAAGTAATGCTCCAAGAGCTTCCCTGCAGGGCTATTCTGTGGAATTATCATCCCTCACCTCTCCTGATATCATTTATGCCTCCTTTGGGTGTGGGAGGTGGGTAGAGGGGTGAAGGGCCTAACAGGTTGAAGAGAGGATGTGGATACACAGAGGAGAAGACTCTAGGCCTGTCTTTTGAGGATACTCGTTTAACATCACCCTCTGGTTCGGATTTTGATGGCAGATATTCTCAAGCCTTTTGAAAAATCTTTGGGATGAGGCTAGGTCATCAGCTTGCTAATGAACTCCTGCTATTTTTTTCATTCCATTCTCATCATTGTAGACACGTTTTCTCCAGGACTGACTTCCCTTTGCGCTTGGCAGTCTTCAGATGTTAGCCAAGTTATGCTGAGGCTATTGTATGACATATTTGTCTTTAGCGAAGATGCCAACCATCTCTTTATAGTTCCCTCAGAAAAAGGGCAGTCCTTGTTCTGAAAACATGTCCCTCTTTAGTTTAAGCAGTCTTCCAAACCTTTACAGTGTGGAGTAATTCTGGAATGATTGTGAACTAGGGTTATATGAGGTTAATCTGAAAAGTTTTCATTTAAAAGAACGGCACAAGTCAGAGCAGGTTGGCAGTGGCTTCTTGTTTGGAGAAAAATGAATAATTTAGCTTTAAAAAGTGGAAAGCTCATTCTGTTGAGGGAAATGGGATAGCACATAAAGAGGGACGGGAAGTATTTGTGGTTAATCTACAGGATGTTTGACAGTAAATTATAGCTAGTTTATTCACTAAATCATTAGGTGCTAAAGGAAGATACCAGGCAAAGACATGTAATTTATTTATATTAAGCACTAGACTGTAAGATGCTTGTGGGCAGGGATAGCACATAAAGAGGGACAGGAAGTATTTGTGGTTAATCTACAGGATGTTTGACAGTAAATTATAGCTAGTTTACTCACTAAATCATTAGGTGCTAAAGGAAGATACCAGGCAAAGACATTGGCAAGAATGTATAAGTCATTGTTGCAGATATGCACTCTACAGGAAGATTAGGTCAGAGTGCAAATCCCATCCAAAGGGTCCCAGAGAAAATCATTGGAATAAATGACCATCAAGACTGATAAATTGGTAGAATTTATAATTAAGTTTATTATCTTCGCAGAACCAACCATGCTGAGAAAATATATTATAATTTCTATAAAGGGAAAGCCTGCTTCACCAATGTGCTGGAGTTATTTTAAAGTGTTCAATAATAACGTGGACTGAAGGAATTCTGGACAATATATATTTAGAATTTCAGAGGTTTTTCAGAAAAAAACTGTGTAGTAAATCATGGGATAGAAGATATATTCTGTCGTGTCTTCAGATGGGGAAGCTATTAGTGG
The DNA here is from genome assembly GCF_015852505.1 of Tachyglossus aculeatus. Lineage (NCBI taxonomy): Eukaryota > Metazoa > Chordata > Mammalia > Monotremata > Tachyglossidae > Tachyglossus > Tachyglossus aculeatus. The sequence continues at coordinate 21,603,339 of NC_052077.1, read as the reverse complement.
AATTGAGGTCTGATGCCAAATTTGTCTGTCACTGAATCCTTTTGCTTCCCCCTTCACAACGCGTCCAGAATATACTGAAGCAGCATGGCCTAGTGGATAGAGAACTATCTACTAGAGACTGGGAGTCGGAAGGACTTGGGTTCTAATCCCGGCTCCACCTGCAGCGTGACCTTAGACAAGTTTTTTGTCTTTGTGCTTCAATTACCTCATGTATAAAATGGTGTTTGATTGTGTACCCCATGTGGGACGTAGACTCTGTCCAACCCGATCAGCTTGTATCACCCCCTGCTCTTAGTCCGCTGCCTGGCACATAACAAGCACTAACCAAATACCATAAGTAAATTAAAAAAAAGCTATCCCTTCCAAGATATTCAATCAAATTGCTACCATCTTGTCCAAGCACTTATATCCTGCCTCGACTATTGAGTCATCTCCTCCTTGCCGATCTTCTTGTCTCCACTCTTCCCATTTTTCCAGTGCAAATCGCAGCTGGGTCATTTTTCTGAAACATCCTTTTGCACCCATCTTCTTACTCCACAGAAAATTCTAATGAGGGCACATTCCCCTCCTCATCAAGCAGAAACTCCCTGATCTTTGGTTTTAAAGCCAACAGTCAGTTCTCTTCCCTGCTATTTATGCCCACTCTTCTCCCACTATACCCCAGCTCACACCCCTTGCTCATTCGAGACTACTTGCTCTCTGAGTGAGCCTCATTTTCACCTCTCTGGCTGCTGATTTCTTGTTCATTCCCTTCCTTTTTCCTGATGACATGGTCACCTATTCACATTTATCAAATCACTGCCCTCCCCATCTTCAAACCCTTCTGAAATAACATCTCCTCCATGAAGCCTTCCCCAACTAATCTCTCATTTTATCCCCTACTACCTCCAGCACTTCCACTTCACCTAAGCACTGCCATTGCACTTTCGTAGATAACTTTATTTGCATCCCCGTGATGGTAAATTCATTTTATTCACTGTTGTCCTGATATATTGTATATCCTTCAGGGCAAGGATTATGTCGAGAAATTCTCTCTTACTTTCCCAAGTGCTTAATACATTTCTCTACACAGAGAAAGCTCTCAAAAAATACTGTCAATTGTTCCTACAAGTACATTGATCAGTCGGCATGACAATTGCTCTTTTCACTCTAATCCTAATCATGTGGATGAAACGTTCAAAGCTTCAAATTTTTTTTTCCCAAACATCCCCCCAAGTTTCCCTAACTTGTCCCCAGTCAATCAACTTCCTATCCATGAACACTTTTTGAACCTTCTGATATTTTTCAGCCTGTACGACTTACAGTGGTAATGGGTTCCATATGGAATCGTGATTCCGTTTTGGCCTGTCCACCCTTTTCCTGATTTTGAAAGCTTTAATCATGCACCCACTTTAGCCTTTGTTCTTTCAGTCTGAAGAGCCCTAATCTTTTCAGTCTGTCCTCATAGGGAAATCAGGTGCCCCTCCAACCTCCCCTTCCTCCCTTCCAACCTCCCCCAGCCAGGAATTACTGTTACGACTTTTCATTGAAAACTGTCATAAAAAATTGGGAAAAGGGAATGCTCACTGATGTGATATCAGGCTTTCAGAGTAGTGGAATTGCTGGAAGACCTAATAAAGCTGAGTGAATGGGAAGAAAGTAGCAGATGAGCTTCATAATGAGAAAGTGCGAGGTAATTCATCGAAGAAAATGCAATCCAAACTGTGACTGCATGATGATAGGCTCAGATCATTAGCCGTCAAACTGTTACTTCTGTAGCATAGGCAGCGGCAGCCAAAAATGGTAACACAATGCTGGGCACCCTCAGGAAGGATACAGAAAATAAAACAAATAATGCAATTCAGGTATTATTATTTACAAAAAAACCCCAAACATTCAATACTTCATTGGCATTTGTGCACTTTGAAAAAGTCAACAATAAAATCCTTGGAAGTGGTAATGAACAAGCGTACTACATAAGGTGAAAAAGTCTCAAATAGCCAAGGAGTCGTTTGGTTAGACAAGATGGAATTTCTCATTTCTGGAGAAGTTGAGGTAGAAAGGAGCAACTGATTTAATTCTCACATAAGTGATGGGATTCCAAGGATTAGGGGGTACAGAGTAAGAACAAGTAGGCATTGAATGACGTGGAAGGACAGGAAGAATAACCCTGAAACTGTTCATGCTGCAGGAGTGGGAACAAGAGCAGTCCAAAAAGCCGGTCGACCGTGCTGCCAGAATGGCCGGCAATAGTGATGTTACTGGCTACTGCCAGAAAGGGAGCTTGGTGTGTGTCCAATATTATATATCAATTATATTTATTGAGCACTTACTATGTGCAGAGCACTGTGTTAAGCGCTTGGGAGAGTATAATACAATAGGGTTGGTAGGCATGATCCGAACTTATGCGAAGCACCTAGAAAAGAAAGGTTATGATCCCTGAATAATATCCCACTACACTTCCTAAGAGGAATTTAGGTGTTGAAGAATCCTTTACACTTGTCAGCATACTGAGTAAACTCAATAATATGTTGGAGCCGTAAGGTAACATAAAATCAGTGTTGAAGCTTCATCGGTATTTCTTAAAACTAGAATAATGTTATGTAAGCGAAAAGATGATTTGCGGTGTAACAAAATGCAGGACGTGCCACGGGTTTCAGTAGTATGCTGTGAACTCTTTCAGGAAACGACTTTGGCTAGATTTTTAAATTTGCGTCTCAAGGGAATCACCGAGGTAGGAAGTTCACTGGGAAATGTTGGAAGAACTGACTTGAGGATGTTCTTCCGAGTCTGGTTTGCGTTTAAAGTATTGTCCAGAGGCAAAAGCTAAGCTCAGTGGGCTAACGTGAGTTTTTCTTAAAAGACAAAACAGAGACACCTTATTAACCGCCAGCCCCGTGTAGCAGTGTACCAATGGAATATCTCTGGGAATTTCAAAGCATCCCTCTGATCGTGCATTTATCTCTGGAATGTTGTGTCAGAAATCAGAACTCTCCTCATATCTTAAGGATTATCGACTTCCAAACCATAGCTGGAAAGTATACAGTAACAGCTATGTGAGTGAAGCCTTGCTGAAAGGCTGCCAGGTTGAGGGCCACGGCAAACAACAAGGTGTGTGTGTTCATTCCCATGCCAAAAATCTCCCCCTTATCTTACGTGAAGATCCACTCAGGTGATTAGTGGGTGCCAGGGGTTTATCTTGATAAAGTTCAAGGCCTGGTCTGGCTCTTCAGCTAGATCCTTCGAGACTGGAAGTGCTGGAGTCCAGAGTCAGGTTTATCCTGACCATTTGTCCTTTTGAGAAGTGTCTGACACAGTGGAGTTTTCGTACATGCCATTTATTAGGCCATTCAGAGGTCTGAAATGGAACTTTTTCAAAATACGATGTTTAGGATGCTAGTCCCTTGCTCGGCTAAAGCATACCCGAACAAAAAGACTGTAAACATTCAAACTGAGGGTTTTCCCTTTAATGCGTGCTGCTGAGATTTTTTTCCCCGAAAAGTTAAAATGATCTTTTAATGTGATCACTCTCATTTTAAAGACAGCCCCCATCTGAGATCGAATGCATTGGTGCCACACTGAGCATTAAAAATGCCGTTAGTTCTTGAAACCCCATTAAACTGTCATGTACTTTCACTGCATTTGTCACCCTCGTTGTTAAATATTGAGGGATCGGTGTCAAAAAGAGGAATGCAGGTCAGGCAAATCAGGGTAAATATCATTTATTTATAAATGTGATATAATGTGAGGTCGAATTACAGCATTTTGATTATTTACTTGTTTTTTTAAAAAAAAAAAATCCGTAGATATCTATTAAGTAGCCCACTGTTGGGTTGGGACTGTTTCTATATGTTGCCAATGTGTACTTCCCAAGCGCTCAATAAATACGATTGATGATGATGATGAAGTATCCTTACCTCACGTATGCAGAGGTTTGATCCTTAAGGAATATCCCTGTCTTTGATCTAAAAGGGTGTTACATTACAAATGAATCAATCATACAGAACCAATATGATTATTTAGCCTTTAATAATGCTACGAATCTGTTCCTACGTTGCCAGTTTTTGTTGTGGCACGTTTCTTGAGTTTTATCATCATTAAAAAAAAGCGCTAGTCACAGCTGCTCTGGGGGCACTTTCCTTCTTCCTCGGATAGTAGAACTTCAAGAAGGCAATTGAAAATGTGGTTTCCACGCAGTCCCACTATGACTAGAATTTACACCGCATGGACTTGGGCCCTTCGTGGACTAGGCTCAGTTTACAGTTCTTCACTTTGGGATCAGGATAGGCCAGAGCCAGATTTGGCCTGTGCCATTGACTGCCCCTTGCTATTCTCCATTTGAGTTTGCTTCCATGTCAGGGAGAGGGAAATGTTTCCTTCAGATCTGGTGCTTCCACGTGTCCATGATTTTACAGGAACAAGCTGCCTCTGTAATTATTCATATTATGCTTGTTCTATCTATTAGACTTGTAAACTCATTGTCTCCCAACTCTGTTGTATTAGACTCTCCCAAGCCCTTAGCACTTAGAAGCAGCGTAGCATAGTGGAAGGATCCCGGGCTTGGGAATCAGACGTCATGGGTTCTACTCCCAGCTCCCCTTTTAGACTGTGAGCCCACTGTTGGGTAGGGACTGTCTCTATATGTTGCCAACTTGTACTTCCCAAGTGCTTAGTACTGCACACAATAAGCGCTCAGTAAATATGATTGATTGATTGATTGATGCAGGGAGGAATTTGGAACCGTGCCGTTAGAATGGCCAAAGTGTAGGTGGCCTTGTCAAGCCAAACTGGCTCCAAACTGGCTGAAACTACCGTAACATTTTCCCACCCCACTTCCACCCCTCTCTGGAAGCAGTAATGCCACGTGGCTTGAGCAGGGCCGTGTAAGTCCGTGGTTTATTAAAAACAGTTGTTGTTAATTGAAGAAATCCTTAAAAAAGATGAGGGAACGTGGTTTGGTGAAGTGAAGCATGGCCTAGTGGAAAGAGCATGGGCATGGGAGCTAGAAGACCTGGGTTCTAATCCCAGCTTGCTCTGTGACCCTGGGCAATAATAATAATAATAATGGTATTTGTTAAGCGCTTACTATGTGCAAAGCACTGTTCTAAGCTCTGGGGAGGTTACAATAATACTACTAATAATGATGGTATTTGTTAAGCGCTTACTATGTGCAAAGCACTGTTCTAAGCACTGGGGAGGTTACAAGGTGATCAGGTTGTCCCACGGGGGGGCTCACAGTCTTAATCCCCATTTTACAGATGAGCCAACTGAGGCACGGAGAAGTGAAGTGACTTGCCCAAAGTCACACAGCTGACAGTTGGTGGAGCCGGGATTTGAACCCATGACCTCTGACTCCAAAGCCCGGGCTCTTGACGCTGAGCCATGCTGCTTCTCAAGGTGATCAGGTTGTCCCACGTGGGGGGCTCTCAGTCTTAATCCCCATTTTCCAGATAAGGTCACTGAGGCCCAGAGAAGTGAAGTGACTTGCCCAGAGTCCCACAGCTGACAATTGTCGGAGCCGGGATTTGAACCCATGACCTCTGACTCCAAAGCCCGGGCTCTTTCCACTGAGCCACGCTGCTAATTTAACTTCTTTTTGCCTCGGTTCTCCTGTTCTCCCTCCTATTTGGACTTAGGGGCCTATCTGGGACGGGGACTTTGTCTAACCTAATTCACATGTATGCATCCCAGTGCTTAGGACATTGTTTAACAAACAGTAAGCTCTTTACAAATGCCAGTAAAAAAAGCGATCCACAGCATAATCTCTAATTATCTGAAGAGCACGGAATCAATCAATCCGTGGTATTTATGCAGAGCACCATAATAAGCTCTTGGGAAAGTACAATACAGCAGAAAGTTGGTAGACGTGATCCCTGCCCGCAAGGAGCTTTCGGACTCCGGGGGAGACAGACATTAAAGTAGATTATGGGTAGCGAAAATACTAGAATATAAGAGTATTTATAATGATAATAATAATGATGATATTTATTAAGCGCTTACTATGTGCAAAGCACTGTTCTAAGCGCTGGGGGATACAATGTAATCAGGTTGTCCCACGTGGGGCGTAACTACTATGAGCTGGAGTGAGTTTGGGGGTTTGGCCTGGGATAGAACTGTAAAAATTACTTTGAAATCAATGGGAAAACAAATCCTGCCGTCCGGCTCTTCACAGTACACCCCCAGTTTGAAGGAACGTGTTATGGACGTATCCTGAGGTGTGACTATATTTGCACTGCACTTTGATCGTGTGAGTTAATAGTGTTTTTAATGGTGCTTAAGTGCCTGTTACGTGCATGGGGTTCTCAGTCTAGAGAGGGGGGAGTAGGATGTAATCCTCATTTTACAGATGGGGAAAATGAGGCCCAGAGAAGTGAGGTGACTTGAGCAATGTCATATCATCATCAGTCGTATTTATTGAGCGCTTACTATGTGCAGAGCACTGTACTAAGCGCTTGGGAAGTACAAATTGGCAACATCTAGAGACGGTCCCTACCCAACAGTGGGCTCACAGTCTAAAAGGGGGAGACAGACAACAAAACCAAACATACTAACAAAATAAAATGAATAGAATAGATATGTACAAATAAAATAAATAAATAAATAGAGTAATAAATATGTACATAAATATATACACCACACATATATAGACATATATAGACCACACAAGTGGTGGTGCCGGTATTAGAATCCAGATCCTTTGACGTCCAGCCCTGTGTTCTGTCCACTAGGCCATGCTGCTTCTCAGTGTTAACTGTGTTTTTGTGTGTGTATGTGTTGTCACTTGAAAAATGCAGTCATATTATTTTGGGCATTAATGCACGGGGCATTATTTCCCACCGGAAACTAAGCTTCATTTAAATCTTTTTGCTTAATAGTCAGTTTTCGTGAAACAGTTAAATTCCACGAACCGGTATTTTTCAGGAACTAACTTAGAGGTGTGGACTGCCCAACATATGCAAGGTGACAGTAGCAGCACTTTTACTTCGAAGGAGATTCTGTTGTTCCCTAACATTGAGAGCTTTACCAAGTCAATCAGTAGCTTTTTATTTAGAGCACTGTAGAAAGTGCCAGGACTGTAGTGTTTGCATCCAGTTCGTTGACCAATCATTAGATGTTATGGCATTTTGATTCATTGTTTGTGCTTATGGGTAAGCGCTTAGAACAGTGCTTTGCACATAGTAAGCGCTTAATAAATACCATCATTATTATTATTATTATTAATAATAGCTGCTCTTCATTTTAAAGCCCTTCAAAGCCCTACTGAGAGCTCACCTCCTCCAGGAGGCCTTCCCAGGCTGAGCCCCCTCCTTCCTCTCCCCATCTCCCCTGCCTTACCTCCTTCCCCTCCCCACAGCACCTGTATATATATTTGTACATGTTTATTACTCTATTTTACTTGTACATATTTACTATTCTATTTGTTTTATTTTGTTAATATGTTTTGTTTTGTTGCCCGTCTCCCCCTTCTAGACTGTGAGCCCGCTGTTGGGTAGGGACTGTCTGTATATGTTGCCAACTTGGACTTCCCAAGCACTTAGTACAGTGCTCTGCACATAGTAAGCGCTCAATAAGCACTTAGTACAGTGCTCTGCACACAGTAAGCGCCCAATTCATTCATTCATTTATTCAAGTGTATTTATTGATCGCTTACTGTACACAGAGCACTGTACTAAGCGCTCGGGAAGTACAAGTTGGCAACATATAGAGACGGTCCCTACCCAACAAGAAGGGGGAGACAGACAACTAAACATGCAGACAGGTGTCAAAACTGTCAGAACAAATAGAATTAAAGCTATAAGCACATCATCATCATCATCAATCGTATTTATTGAGCGCTTACTGTGTGCAGAGCACTGTACTAAGCCCTTGGGAAGTACAATTTGGCAACATATAGAGACAGTCCCTACCCAACAGTGGGCTCACAGTAGCACATCATTAACAAAGTAAATATGCACAGCTCAATAAATCATCAATCGTATTTATTGAGCACTTACTATGTGCAGAGCACTGTACTAAGCGCTTGGGAAGTACAAATTGGCAACATATAGACAGTCCCTACCCAATGAATAAATACGATTGAATGAATGAATGAATTTTAAGTTAGGAGTGGTATATCGGATTTTCCGCTGATTAAAAATTTGTTCCTGGTCTACATCCATATAGCTGCAAGCTCCCCAGGCGCTTAATACAGTGCTCTGCCCACAGTAAGCGCTCAATAAATATGATTGAATGAACGAATGAATGAACCCTGACAAGTCCAAAGTGACGCTGGACATAGCAACAGCCAAAGGAGTAGAAGCCCTAGAAATTGGATGTGTTTCCTCATGACGTTTAAGCGGTGCAGTGCCTTGACACTGGCTTGACTGATTGTCGTTCTTGGAATCGGGCATAGCTTGAGAAGCCAACAAAATCCCCTTATTTTTACTTCCAGTTTGCCGGAAGGCATCCACCTCTTATCCAAGATGAAACCTGGCAACGGTGAAGCAGGCGTTTATCAAATCAAGCCTGGATCCATACAGCGTAGTATCCGAGAGGATAGGCACATGGTTCAAACGCTTAGTACAGTGCTCTGCACACAGTAAGCGCTCAATAAATACGATTGATTGATGGGAGAAACGGCAGCTCAATTCCTAAAAGCCATTTGTTCTGTAGTCATTCATTTTCTTCTTGAGCTAATCGCCGACTATCTGACCACTCCTTTCGAAGCTTTTAGTATGAGGCATCTACGTCTGAGCATAAAATGGACAGCCTGTTCTCTGATGCTCTGATCGCCGTGGTGTTCTGCAAATACACGGCATACACTCATGTTCCATTTGGAAATAACAGCCTTGCTCCATCAGAAACCTTTACCTTCATTTACACTTTAATTTTAAAATTAACTTTTGCACATCCCTTCTCAACTTCTGTTCCTAATTGCTCCGCTGCAGTCCTCTGCCAAAGCGGTCCATTATAGTTCTTTCTCCAAATACTGAATAATCTTGTACTCTCCCAATTGCCTAGTACAGTACTCTGCAAACGTTAAGCGTTCAGTACATACGATTGATTCCACAATTTCTCCAGCGGCTGCCCATTAACATCCTTGGATTTAAATACCTTACCTTTGTCTCCACTGGGATCTTCACCTGTCGTATCTGTCATTCCAGTCCTCATGCATTGCTCCACCCGAGCTTACGTTATTGTTAACATTACACCCTCCACTCCACAGCACTTCTGTGCATATCTTTAAATCATATATTATGAATTATTTATATGACGGTCTGTCTCCCCCTCTAGACTGTAAGCTCATTGTGAGCAGGGAATGCGTCTGCTACTGTTGTATTATACTCCCTCAAGAGCTCAGTACGGTGCGCTGCACGTAGTAAATGCTTAGGAAATATCATTGATTTCTACACATCTTTTAAAATCATCGGTTAATCATATTCTTTCATTCTTTCATTCTTTCATTTCTTCTAGACTGTGAGCCCACTGTTGGGTAGGGACTGTCTCTATATGTTGCCAACTTGTACTTCCCAAGAGCTCAGTACAGTGCGCTGCACGTAGTAAATGCTTAGGAAATATAATTGATTTCTTCACATTTTTTTAAATCATCGGTTAATCATATTCTTTCATTTTTTCATTCTTTCATTCATTCTTTCATTTCTTCTAGACTGTGAGCCCACCGTTGGGTAGGGACTGTCTCTATATGTTGCCAACTTGTACTTCCCAAGAGCTCAGTACAGTGCGCTGCACGTAGTAAATGCTTAGGAAATATAATTGATTTCTTCACATTTTTTTAAATCATCGGTTAATCATATTCTTTCATTTTTTCATTCTTTCATTCATTCTTTCATTTCTTCTAGACTGTGAGCCCACCGTTGGGTAGGGACTGTCTCTATATGTTGCCAACTTGTACTTCCCAAGAGCTCAGTACAGTGCGCTGCACGTAGTAAATGCTTAGGAAATATCATTGATTTCTACCCCTTTTTAAAAATCATCGGTTAATCATATTCTTTCATTTTTTCATTCTTTCATTCATTCTTTCATTTCTTCTAGACTGTGAGCCCACCGCTGGGTAGGGACTGTCTCTATATGTTGCCAACTTGTACTTCCCAAGAGCTCAGTACAGTGCGCTGCACGTAGTAAATGCTTAGGAAATATAATTGATTTCTGCACATTTTTTTAAATCATCGGTTAATCATATTCTTTCATTTTTTCATTCTTTCATCCATTCTTTCATTTCTTCTAGACTGTGAGCCCACCGTTGGGTAGGGACTGTCTCTATATGTTGCCAACTTGTACTTCCCAAGCGCTTAGTACAGTGCTCTGCACACAGTAAGCGCTCAATAAATACGATTGATTGATTGATTGATTTTTTTTTCTGTTAACCTTTTCTCCCCACGTCCGCCCCGCTTTTTTTTTAGCTAACATCCTATAATAAAATATACAGCCTTCTCCATCATCGTCAGAAAACACATATACATTCAGTAACACTCGTGTTACTTGCCCCAGAACCAGATATTTGAAATAATGGAGCCTCTCGTCTGTCGTTATTTGAATGTACTGTACTAAATTCTCTTTGTAACTTACCAGCTAACTTTGTAACGGATCCTGCACACACATAATTTATATGCTTTAGATTTCCAATATAAATTAGAGATGCATCCTAAAGTTTCCTTGTTTCCATGCAAACAAGAGTTAAAGCATGGTGTTTTGGCTCTTGGGGGCTCAGGTGGCTGTTGCTTTTATTTTTTAGTGTATAGTTAACATTGGCAGTCACCCTTATAATGATGTGACGCCAGCTAAGCCCAAGAATATTGAAAAGCAACTCTTAACACAAGGGAGTTGGATTTAATTGGCAACAGTGTCTGGTCCTGTGTGACATCCGCTGAAATAAAAAATAGAATATATCAGGCTTCGAGGAGGTTTTCTTATGGAAGCATTTTAAAAGTATTTGGAGAAGAAAATCTTTTCCACTTCGGATGCATTTACCGGAATCAAGTATCTAACTTTATTCAGAAACTAAATACTTCAGAGCTATTATGGGAATACTTTGAGCTTGCAGTTACTGTACTGTCAACAAAAGATGATTAAATAAATTGAACGCTAAAGATTTTTGGCTTATGGTTAGCACCAGGTAATTAAAAATAAGCGCTGCAGTGGGAGTGCATTTATATATATATATATATATATATCAGCTGTACTCTTTACCTCATTAGTTGGAGTTTTGCATGTTTATGGAGCTAACGTGCAGTTAAAAATGCCTTTGTCTTACGCTTAACATGGTCCTTTAGATATTTCTATTATAATCGTGTTGCATCGGAACATCCTAAATACATATATCAGGATAACATGGAAGATGACTATTCGTTCGTAATGTGACATTTCCCATCTAGCTAATCTGTCGCACCGGATAAAACTTAAACTATCAGGTTTGCACAGTCTTTTGGGGTTCCTATCTGTTCCGATAGCTAGATTAGGTACACATTTGAAATTGCGAGATGTTTACAGATGCGTTCTGTTGACATTTAAATTTTACAAGATTTTCTTGTCGACAGCTTCCATGTGAAAATTTGTACAGATCTTTTTTGTACTCTTGATGCCGTTGTCTTTAATACTGAATGGAACTGCTTTACCACACTGTTGGGCTGTGGGGCAAAATAGAAATGTAAATTTTACTTGGTGAATAACAGCGTTCCACTCTTCACCTTCATTTTAATGAAGTCCGGTTTGCGGTGGATGATTAAAGTTAGGCCTATCTCTTAAAGTAATTGCTTCTTGTAGAAAAGAATGTCTTGTCTGCAAGAGAGATTGCAGTAGCCTAAGCCGTAAAATGTGTAAAAATACATGCTGTGAGGAATAGCCGCTACATCCAAAGATGATGCTAGTGTAGTAGTGTAGACAAGCGGCATGGCTCAGTGGAAAGAGCCCAGGCTTGGAAGTCAGAGGTCATGGGTTTGAATTCCAGCTCCGCCACTTGTCAGCTGTGTGACCTTGGGCAAGCCACTTAACTTCTTTGTGCCTCAGTTACCTCATCTGTAAAAAATGGGGATTAAGACTGTGAGTCCCACGTGGGACAACCTGATCACCTTATATCCCCCCAGCGCTTAGAACAGTGCTTCGCACATAGTAAGCACTTAACAAATACCATTATTATTATTAGTAGTAGTAGTAGCCCTTGCCCACATCTCCCCTTGAGCCTGGAAGTCCCTCTCCCTTCATACCTGACAGTCTTCCACTCTCCCTACCTTCAAGACCCTCCTAAAAATCACATCGTCTGGACTACTGTATCAGCCTCCTCTCCGATCTCCCATCCTCTTGTCTCTCCCCACTTCAATCCATACTTCACGCCGCTGCCTGGATTGTCTTTGTCCAGAAACGCTCTGGGCATGTTACTCCCCTCCTCAAAAATCTCCAGTGGCTACCAATCAACCTACGCATCAGGCAGAAACACCTCACCCTGGGCTTCAAGGCTGTCCATCACCTCGCCCCCTCCTACCTCACCTCCCTTCTCTCCTTCTCCAGCCCAGCCTGCACCCTCTGCTCCTCCGCCGCTAATCTAATGAGAAGCAGCATGGCTCAGTGGAAGGAGCCGGGGCTTTGGAGTCAGAGGTCATGGGTTCGAATCCCGGCTCCGCCACATGTCTGCTGTGTGACCTTGGGCAAGTCACTTAACTTCTCTGAGCCGCAGTTACCTCATCTGTAAAATGGGGATTAAGACTGTGAGCCCCACATAGGACAACCTGATCACCTTGTATCCCCCCCAGCGCTTAGAACAGTGCTCTGCACATAGTAAGCGCTTAACAAATGTCAAAATTTATTTTATTTATTTTTATTTTTAATCTCCTCACAGTGCCTCGTTCTCGCCTGTCCCGCCGTCGACCCCCAGCCCAACGTCATCCCCCTGGCCTGGAATGCCCTCCCTCCGCATATCCTCCAAGCTAGCTCTCTTCCTCCCTTCAAGGCCCTACTGAGAGCTCACCTCCTCCAGGAGGCCTTCCCACACTGAGCCCCCTCCTTCCTCTCCCCCTCCTCCACCTCTTCATCCCCCCGCCTTACCTCCTTCCCTTCCCCACAGCACCTGTATATATGTATACATGTTTGTACGTATTTATTACTCTATTTATTTTACTTGTACATATCTATTCTATTTATTTTATTTTGTTAATATGTTTTGTTTTGTTCTCTGTCTCCCCCTTCTAGACTGTGAGCCCACTGTTGGGTAGGGACCGTCTCTATATGATGCCAACTTGTACTTCCCAAGCGCTTAGTACAGTGCTCTGCACACAGTAAGCACTCAATAAATATGATTGATTGATCGATCGATCTCTCCCAAGAGACCGACCCAGACTAAGCCCTTTATTTCGCCTGGCTCCTCTCCATCGGCTAGGAGCCGTGTACCCTTGTCCTCCTCCCACTTCCCAACGCTCCCACCACGAGTGTCCGCGCAAGCAGCGGTGGTGCCAAAGTGGACCCGCTAAGCCATGCAGGAGAGGGGAACCTTTCAACCCCCCCACCAATGCAGTGAGGTGTAGTACGAGTCTGAGAGTCTTTGTAGCAGGCTGCGTAAGTAGAAGCTTGATGTGGTGGTGTGATCGTCAGCACATCAAATGGTAGTTGTTTGTCAACTTCAGTGAAAAATCGTCCAAGGTAGGTTGAACGACAACCTGCTTGTTTTCGTAAAATACCTTGCCTTCTCGACTGTGAGCCCACTGTTGGGTAGGGACCGTCTCTATATGTTGCCAACTTGGACTTCCCAAGAGCTTAGTACAGTGCTCTGCACACAGTAAGCGCTCAGTGAATACGATTGATTTATTGGTGGATTGTAGCAGGCTTACTCATTCTGAACATATCCAAGACTTTGGAATTCCTTTCTTCCTAGGGTTAAAAATCATTTTTGTAAATTCATCAGCTCTCTTAAAAACATTGATCTGTAATTCTCAAGTAGTGGGGAGGGATTATTATTATGATGGCATTTGTTAAGCGCTTACTATGTGCAGAGCACTGTTCTAAGCGCTGGGGGGGATACAAGGTGATCAAGTTGTCCCACGTGGGGCTCACAGTCTTGATCCCCATTTTACAGATGAGGGAACTGAGGCACAGAGAAGTTAAGTGACTTGCCCAAGGTCACACAGCAGCCGGGTGGCGGAGCCGGGATTCGAACCCATGACCTCTGACTCCAAAGCCCGGGCTCTTGCCACTGAGCCACTGAGCCACGCTGCTTCTCACTACTGATTATAACTACTTCATCTCTTCTGGTACATTGCCATGATGCACTGGATTCTTAAATTTTGACAAGGTCCTCTTTGGGCAGTGATTCCCTTGAAAGAGATGCTGTTCACTCGTTGCATCCGCATCATTCATTTCTAATTTAAGTTTTCAGTGCAGCAGATTGTTGGTTCTCTGCTCAGGGCATCTCTTTGACACCTTCAAAATATGGCATAAACTCTGGGCAGAGCTGCTTCTAAAATCCACTCACTGTTGTTGGCTTAATCACAACCATTCCAGTCGAAAATGTGTACAGATCTTTTTTGTACTCTTGATGCTGTTGTCTTTAATACTGAATGGAACTGCTTTACCACCACATTGGGCTGTGGGGCAAAATGTGAATGTAGATTTTACTTGGTGAGTAATAGCGTAAACTGTTATAAACAGTTTATATGAAATATAAATATGTCGTAAATATGACATGAACTATGGGCAGAGCTTCTTCTAAAATCCACTCATTGTTGTTTGCTTAATCTCGGCCCTGGTAGGGAGGTGTCTGGGAGGGATTTGCTTGTGCTTGGCAGAAACATCAGGGAGGCTGAGTTTTTGTGTAGGATAATTGTGTTAGAACAATATCCCAAACTATTTCATATCCCTGGGGTGGTTGTATTTTGGGGTCGGGTAAGATAGCAAACATTACTGGGTGTTTCCTCATGTTGTATATCATGTGGGGTCAAGGTATTCTGGAGCAAGGTCTGTCTCCCCCTTTTAGACTGTGAGCCCACTGTTGGGTAGGGACTGTCTCTATATGTTGCCAATTTGTACTTCCCAAGCGCTTAGTACAGTGCTCTGCACATAGTAAGCGCTCAATAAATACGATTGATGATGATGATGATGATGAAGCCAGCTCTAGATCTCTTGAAACTGTGGTTTTAGCATTTTGGCCCGTCCCTGGCTCCACCAGAAATAGTATCATAGAGGATATCACTAATCCCTAGAAATCTTATCCTTGAAAGCCCCTCTTAATATTTTGATTTTCTAGGAATTTGCATAGCCTCGTCTCTAAAGTTTATGATCCCACCGAAGCACTTTGTGAAATATTGAAACAGTGCACCTGTGAATGGGAACCCCCGGAAGCAATGGTATTCAATGCTAGGAGTCCACAAAATGCAGGAAAAGAACACTGAACAAAGGACATTTGATTAACTAAGTAAATTATTTTTCATGAAAGAAAATGGAAGCTTATTTTTTTAAAAAAATCTCCTCTTTTCTGTCCGTATATATTTTTTAATAGAAGCGTCATCGTGGCAACAAAAAAGTCATCTGTTTCACCTTCCACAGCCAACACAAGCATACCTACGAATTCAGTCAGTGTGGTTTCTTCAGTGGATTCGGCTCAGGCCCCAGACCTGGGAAAAGAATCTCCTGGTGAGTTGTTGGGTGTTTTTCCTCTCAAGGTTTACCGCGAGATGCCATAGAATAAAACTACTTGAGTTTTGTTACCTTTTAAGTTTTTGTTTTAGGGAGTAGATTGGTGTACTGAGTGAGGGTATGCTGATTTCCTAGAAGGTTTTGGTAGTATTTACAGTGTCAAATAATATTAAAAGGCAGCATGTCAGAAATGCCTTCTACAGTATGGCGAGATTCGTTCCACTTGATTGTTCCATTTGCTATCTGTTCCCAAATCTGCCATTAACAAAAGAAATTTTCTTTGCTCACCTCTGAGTATTGGTGATTATTATACTCCTGCAAGAAAAAAAAGTACACACTTATTTAACAGGCCTTTCTTGTCACGGAGCATGAAGAAGTCAGTATTTGCTTAGTAAGGTATGCAGAGAGTTATTTAGGGAAATGGTTTGGGACAGCCGTAAAAGGGGTGTCCTGTCAGCCTGATGCCGCCACCACCCTTGTGCCCTATAACTGTAATGATGCTTTTAAATTCTTCAGCCTAATGCTCATTCTGAGCTTTGCCACCTCCTGCTGCTCTGCGATCTCGACACTGACTATTCCTCCAGTTCGCCTTTGTGTAGCCTCTTGATCATTTTCAAAGGTCAAGGTCTTAGAGAAACCTATGGAGAGAGACAGGAAGCCATCATTATTCCAGGTGGCTTTGAAGGTTGGAATGGGGAATATGAGAAGCAGAGTAACAGAATAGGTATATACGTCTCTATCAGATTTTACTAGATAAATTTTAAAGTCCTACAAAACAGTATACTCTTACAAAAATGTGGTAACTGGTCACTTTCCCTGAGTGTAGAGAGCAAATGAGGATTAAATTGGCATCTGAAGCCCGGTAGATTATTTTCATTTCTAAGGAATAAAGAAGGAAATAAGACCTGTTTTAGGTGAATACAGACCATATTTGTTTCCCATTTTGGCAACTTGACCAGATTCAATTCATCACATTGTCAACGAGGCTTTATTTCCATCCTGATACCAAGCGAAAAAAGAGTATTTTCTCAGTTCAGGTGTAAAGGCACTTCACCCAAGGAAGTGAGCAGGACAATAAATGAAGTTATTAATTTTGATACAGACAAAAAAGAGTTTAGCATCAGCACGCCCAATTGTCAAAAGTTAAGTAATTAAGATTTGGCTTACATCAATGTTTGAACCCTTTCTGTAGCTGAGCTCTACTTTATTCCATGGTTTGTCCATTTTGGGGTATTGTTGGCAAAATTGACTTGTTGAGGTTTCACCATTTGTTGATGATTTGCAAGAAAACACTTTTCTGCTTCTGTCCTCGCACTTAGAAGAGGATAGAAATTCCACGTCCCGAAATACTCTTTGAAGCACCAGTGCCCAAGATTAAAAAGAGGACAATTCCATGAAAGGCTCACCTTATTTGATTTGGTCATGCTTACTCCTTTACGTGGCAGCTCTTTCCAACCTGAGGAGTGAAATGCTGTTAGTGATCGAAAGTAATGAGGGTGGCAAAAAAACATGGGCCTTCCTGCTGCCTATCCATTGCTTAGTCTTAAAACAGTGAGGGGAAAAAACTAATCAGACAACCCTTTAAATGTTCCTTTCTCCCCATTTCTGCTTTTTCATGGTCCTTTGTTCATTTCTCCAGAGTTTCAAAAAAAGGTAACATGCAGACATTTGTCATTAAAAAAAATTAAAAGTAAGTTGCTAGTTCTGATTTCAGGACTGGGAGGAGTGGGTGGTCCCTTGTGTAGTTTGCAGCGTACAGGGTTACTGTCAAAAGCCAAGTATCAATCAATCATATTCATTGAGCGCTTACTACGTGCAGAGCGCTGTACTAAATGCTTAGGGAGTACAGTACAACAGAATTAAAAGACATATTCCTATAACGAGTTTAAGGTCTAGACGGGGAGACATACATTAATATGAAATGAGTATCATCTCGTGCCTGTCCCAGTGACATTTCAGAGAAAATAGTGTAAGGAACTCCACTGGTTAGCTAAATAATGAGAAAAATATTTCCTTATGTTTTAAAGGTTATGTTCTCTTTAATTTTATAGACTTCACATTTTCTGGAAGAGCGAACAGTACTTTTTTGTAAAAAGAAGGCCTTTTTTTTCAGTGAATTTCCACAAAGGTGAAATGTACCGACCATGAAATCATAGTTAGAAAAAAGAGACGTCTTCTTCTTTTATAGATGGTTTTAAGCCAATCAGTTTACTCTATTTTGAAACATTGGAGTCTTAGCTGGAGCCAGATTTGCCATCTTGCTTTCTTTTCCCTACTACTGATGGATAGAGAAACGAGCTAAGAATGTTGTTATTCATATAGTTCAGATTATATTTTGAAGTGACCTGTTCTTATATCCAGAGGCTAAATAAGCCTTATTTTGAATGAGTACATTTACTGATCTGCGTTTAGCTGCATGATCGGTTTCACTGTGGTTTCGCCCGGTACCCAGTCATTTCCAAGTAACATTGCTATGCTTAAAAGAATCTCCTTATTTTGTCTTTCAAGGACTTGGATCTCCATCAGATCCTAGACTGTAAGCTCGTGGTGGGCAGGGAATGTGTCTGTTAGATTATTATATTGTACTCTCCCAAGTGCTTAATACGGTGCTCTGCACACAGTAAGCGCTCAATAAAATGAGCTTCTGTGTGGGATATAGTTGTCCACACTGAGTGGCCTAGTAGATAGAACGTAGCCCTGGAAGTCAGAAGGACCTGGGTTCTAATCCTGGCTCTCCACATGTCTGCTCTGTGACCTCGGGCAAACTTCTCTGTGCCTGTTACCTCATCTGTAAAATGGGGGTTAAGACTGTGAGCTGTATGTGGGACGAGGGACGGTGTCCAACCCAATTAATTTGTATTAGGAGGCCTTCCCAGACTGAGCCCCTTCCTTCCTCTCCCCCTCGTCCCCCTCTCCATCCCCCCATCTTACCTCCTTCCCTTCCCCACAGCACCTGTATATATGTATATATGGTTGTACATATTTATTACTCTATTTATTTATTTATTTATTTAACTTGTACATTTCTATCCTATTTATTTTATTTTTTTGGTACGTTTGGCTTTGTTCTCTGCCTCCCCCTTTTAGACTGTGAGCCCACTGTTGGGTAGGGACTGTCTCTATGTGTTGCCAATTTGTACTTCCCAAGCGCTTAGTACAGTGCTCTGCACATAGTAAGCGCTCAATAAATACGATTGATTGATTGATTATCTACTCCAGCCTTAGTACAGTGCCTGGCACATGGTAAATGCTCAACAAATACCATTATTATTATTATTATTAATATTATTAGTATCACTGACACTTTCTACAGAATGGGCAAGTCGTTCCTCTCAGAGTTGTCTTACTGTTTCCAGATTATTGCTTTCTTAGATTCACCCTATCTTTACTCTAGGTGTTTCACAGTGATATTTGTTGGTTCTAAGGGGGCTGTAGTGAGAGAAATATATATCAAATCTCTCTTTCTGTGTCAGTTCATCGTACCATCGTCATAATATTAACAGAGTGTTTTCTCTGTGTAGAGAGCACTATATTAAGTTTAACTTGGAAGTGTTCAGGAGAAGTAAAATGCATGGTCCCTGCCCACTAAAAACTTACAACTTAATGGGACGGGCATAAATCATGTACAGTAAAGCACTCGGGTAAAGTCCGAGTATGGAAAGATGACTATCTGAGTAAATCAGTGAGAAGAATACCCTCCATTACATTGTCACCAAACATTCTGCCTAAAGCATCGGTAGGAAATTAGGGAACGTTCAGCCGGCAATTTGAGCCTGTCTGGTTACGACGCGTAGCTAGTGAGTAGGTGCACTGTGTCCGAAGAGCTGGGTGCTGTAGTACAAATATTCTCGTAAGTGACATTTTTCAAGGAATAGCCCTGCAATAAAGAAGTGCTGTGTTTGGGTCTGTGGCATAAGGGCTATTGGGATGACATGACCTGTGGTTGTAGAATTTAATCGGAAAATACCTTTTGGAGCAGGTGGGATTCCAAGAGAGCTTTAAAAACCGAGAGTCTGGCAGATTTGAAGGGAGGAGCAAGGTAACAGCAGAGGGAAAGGCATGCGGAAGGGGTGAGAGGAGGAAGATTATTAACTTGTATTAACTCTCTCTCTGTCTCTGCCTCTCTCTGTTTGTCTCTGTTTCTCTTTCTGTCTCTGCCTGTTTGTCTCTGCTTCTCTGCCCTCTCTCCATTTCTCTATTTCTTCCTCTCTCTGTCTCTGTCTGTTTCTCTGCCCCCTCTCTGTTTCTCTCTCTCTCTCTCCATTTCTCTATTTCTTCCTCTCTTTCTCTGTCTCTCTGTTTCTCTGCCCCCTCTCTGTTTTTCTCTCTCCATTTCTATTTATTTTATTTTGTTAATATGTTTGGTTTTGTTCTCTGTCTCCCCCTTCTAGACTGTGAACCCACTGTTGGGTAGGGACCGTCTCTATATATTGCCAACTTGTACTTCCCAAGCGCTTAGTACAGTGCTCTGCACACAGTAAGCGCTCAATAAATACGATTGATTGATTGATTGAGGGCAAGGCAAAGTGAGGATAGCTCAAAAAGAGGCTGTGTGATGGTTTGGGGAGTAGTGGGGAAGAAAGCAGATATTTAAGAAAGGGAGAGCTTTAAACCAACTAAGGCACTTTCTGGTTTATGTGGAGAGAAAAGGGGAAGTGTTGGGGATTTTTGAGGAATGGAGAGACATGTACAGAACAATGTTTTAAAAAGACCTGAGCTGGAAAGCGTGTTATAGACTGGAGATAATGAATTGTCGACTGGATGGAAAGCGGTGGAGGTAATGAATTGTAGACTGGATGGAAACAGGTGGTTTCATGAAGGATTTTTGGGAGAGAAGAACATTGGGATTTGGGGATAGCTAGAATGTGAAGGTTAGGATTTAGGAGTAGAAGGTGAAACTCAGGTTGATAGCTTCTTGGACAGGGGCGTTGGGAAAGTTGAGAGGAGGAGTTTTATATCCTTTCACTTTTTCCCTTTTGCCTCCCTGAGTATTGTCTGAGAATCCAGAAATATTACCACATGCGAATAATGGTCCAACACCTCTAAATTAAAATAGTTTTGCTTTTCTCCAGTTTTTCAGATGAGGAAACTAAGGTCCAGAGAGAATAACTTATTTGTGTGAGGTCAAGGGATGAAGGTGGCAATAGACCAATTGCTGAATGACACATTATTCTTAGTACCCCCTAGATGCTAAGTGCTAGATTGACCTCATCTCAGATAATAATAATAATAATAATTATTAGACGGTCCCTACCCAACAGTGGGCTCACAGTCTAGAACGGGGAGACAGAGAACAAAACAAAACATATTAACAAAATAAAATAAATAGAATAAACATGTACAAATAAAATAGAGTATTAATTATCATCTCAGATAATAATAATAATTACTATTATTATTATTATGGTATTTGTTTAGTGTATTGAAAGTGGCCCAGCTTTTCATCCAGCTATTTTATTGTCATATTCCAGGAGAATGATGACAGTTGAACATTTCTTTGAAGTTTGATATCGGTCTTTCCCTCTAAACTGTGAGTCCCATGAGGGACAAAGCACTGTGTCGAACCAGACTGACTTGTAGAGAAGCAGCATGGCCCAGTGGCCAGAGCGTGGGCTCGGGAGTCAGAGGTCGTGGTTCTAATCCTGACTCTGCCACTTGCCTACTGTGTGACCTTGGGCAAGCCACTTAACTTCCCTGTGCCTCAGTTACCTCGTCTATAAAATGGGGACTGAGACTGTGAACCCCACATGGGACAAGCTGATCGCCTTGCATCTACCTCAGTGCTTAGAACAGTGCTTGGCACATAGTGCTTAACAAATACCATTATTATTATTAATTATTATTTACCCCAGGTTGTAGAACAGTGCTGGACCCACAGTAAGCACTTTAACAAATTCATTCATTCATTCAATCGTATTTATTGAGCACTTACTGTGTGCAGAGCACTGTACTAAGTGCTTGGGAAGTACAAGTTGGCAACATACAGAGACGGTCCCTACCCAACAGTGGGCTCACAGTCTAGAACGGGGAGACAGAGAACAAAACAAGACATATTAACAAAATAAAATAAATAGAATAAACATGTACAAGTAATATAAATAAGTAAATAGAGTAATAAATACGTACAAACATATATACATATATACAGGTGCTGTGGGGAGGGGAAGGAGGTAAGGCGGGGGGAATGGAGAGGGGGAGGAGATGGGGGGGCTCAGTCTGGGAAGGCCTCCTGGAGGAGGTGATCCCTCAGTAGGGCCTTGAAGGGAGGAAGAGAGCTAGCTTGGAGGATATGCGGAGGGAGGGCATTCCAGGCCAGGGGGATGACGTGGGCTGGGGGTCGATGGCGGGACAGGTGAGAACAAGGCACGGTGAGGAGGTTAGCGGCAGAGGAGCGGAGGGTGTGGGCTGGGCTGGAGAAGGAGAGAAGGGAAGTGAGGTAGGAGGGGGCGAGGGGATGGACAGCCTTGAAGCCCAGGGTGAGGAGTTTCTGCCTGATGCGCAGGTTGATTAGTAGCCACTGGAGATTTTTGAGGAGGGGAGTAACATGCCCAGAGTGTTTCTGGACAAAGACGATCCGGGCAGCAGCGGATACCATAATAATACCATCCCATCCCCTCCCATAATAATACCATAATACCATAATAATAATAATAATAACAATAATAGACTGTGAGCTTGTTGTGGGCAGGGAACATATCTAACAACTCTGTTATATTGTACTCTCCCAAGTGCTTAGTATAGTGCTCTGCACACAGTAAGTGCTCAGTAAATAATCGATGAATTGATATGGTCTACTGACCATATGATATGGTCCATTATTTCCATTATTTTCACAAATAAATTGAGTGTTTGCTAAGAAACTGTTAGACCTGATGATCTTGTACCTACCCCAGCACTTAGAACAGTCCTTGCCTTGTGATAAGAGCTTAACAAATACCGCAGTTTATAGGGCTGATTGGTATGCACCATTAAATGGAAAACATTATGAATTTTTACTAGAGACCAGCAATTCAGTAATCTGAAAAATTCTGTAATCTACTACTAAAATCTGACATCCTTATGCCATTTTCCAGCAAGCATATCGAAGTTACCAAATGAGCTTTTCTGTTAATTATGACATTTATTAAGCACTTACTATGTGCAAAGCACTGTTCTAAGTACTGGGGAGGTTACAAGGTGATCAGGTTGTCCCACAGGGGGCTCACAGTCTTAATCCCCATTTTACAGATGAGGTAACTGAGGCCCAGAGAAGTGAAGTGACTTGCCCAAAGTCACACAGCTGACAAGTGGCGGAGCCAGGATTTGAACCCATGACCAGTTAAACAAAGAAAGGACAAAATTCATTGTTGGGTAGTACTGTTGTTAAAATGGGTGTTTTTCCAGATGAGTTACGTAATTTTTTGTTTTTCTTACTCTGCAAAATCTAGAATCACATAGTGAGACTGCATTAACTGGAGTCTGCTTTTTTTATCATGAATGTCACTATTGTTTAGCAAAATGTATTTTGATTGTGCGTCTTGCCAGAGTCTTTTTCTTTCACTTTGACTAAAAACTTGTCTTTTAGGCAGCCTTAGGCAATCATTCCTTTGAGAATGGACCCTTCACTCTATCTGCTCAGATTTTGTTCATTACACAGTTATCTTGACTATACTTTCCTATGCTCTGCTTGGTTGAGAGTGGGCTTGTGTAGCCTAAAATAAATATTTGAGGGGGTAAAAAATTGGAATTTATTTTAACGGTATTGGGAGAGTTGCTGTTCCCATAGATTTCTGGATAATAACCTTTAGGGGTAAGAATGTTAGCCAGATGATCTATTTGCATTTTCTTTTATGTTCTTGTGAATGTCTGTAAAACCCTCCGTTTGAAGGAGCCAGTTTATCAGAGAAGGGATAAGAGAGAGATAAGTTGTCTTGTTCCACATGTTTGATGTAGTCCCTGCAACTCAGACATCTAAGCTTCAGGTGGAAATATTCCTCTGAAATTTTTAATCTTGTTGAATATTTATGGAGGGAGTTTACTAAAATGGAAAAAATTCTGACTTCAGTTAGAAATTACACTACCCAAATCCAAGAACAGTTGGGAAGAAAAACTGGAGCCTGCCATCCATTTGCCTCAGTCAATATTGACCCCTCTCAGTTGGTACCCAGTGAATGAAAAATTGAGCTATCCCCTATATTGTATCACTTTCTCATGATTTAGATCTCAATTATCACCTTGATTGAATGGCTTCCTTCAGTGCTTTAATTTTAGCATTGATTTTAATCTTTCAACTCTGTCTTTGTGTGATGGTGTAAAACCGTTATTATTCAAGTCCACATTTTACATGACTATTGAGCAGAATTAACAGTTGTTAGCGGATGAGAAACTTAGGAAAGGATGAATACTGAGGAGTTCATCAAGATCGGGGACATAATATTTTGTACCTGCCCCTTTCAAATGTAAGCTATGGTGCTATTTCTGTGGATATATTTGAAACTCTCCTGAAGAGTGACCCACATTCTTTTTTTTTAACGCAAAGTACAATTTGCTTCAAGACTAAACAGTGCCCTGGGCAGGTGGGTATTCCAACTGTTTTTGAGAAAACCTAGAAGCCAAGCTTTGCCACTAACCTGAAATCTTCAAAACTCTTAAAGCCCTGGGGCTTTAAAGTTGGATGCAAGTGCAGCTACAGTCTAAAAATTATCCAGAGCAAGTGGGGTCTCTGAATACGCTGCCTCAGCTTCTACAAGTGCACTTGAATATGTTGTGAGGACATGCTGAGATTCAAAGTCAGATTTCTACAAGGCCGCAGTGGGAATGGTAGATCGACAGTTTTTGGTATTTATTTGCCGTGTCCAGTCTCACGTTTCTATATGATTTTTAATTCTGTAGTTGTGTGGAGGAAAAGCAGTTCCATGTAAACTGAAATGTGAAGTGTGTTGGAGGAGATGATAAGCCCCATGTTATGAATACTTAGTTGAACGTTAATGGCGGTTGGAAATTGTTCTAATCTAAATAGAGAAATAAACTGGCGATATTACAGCCTTCCTTTGGATTGAAAACTAATCATTATGTTGTCTATTTATACACTAGTTTATTTTTCAAAGGCACCATTACATGTTGTCTCTTTCCTCAGACCATCCCTAGGGGGAAGTAGGGATGGTATGAAGAAGAAATTGAGACTCAGAGAGATTGTGACCTGCCAAAGAGATGCACCATTCCAGAGCTCCGACTAGCACCTGGTTTCATAACTCCAAACCCTGTGGATCATTCCATTTGGCCATGCTGCATTGCATTACTAAGCTAGAGGGGCTCACTTTGATTGTGGGATAGGCACTGTCTCTGAATTTACTGTCTTGCATTTACCACAGGGTGTGGGATTGTGTGTGTAACCTCCCCAGCGCTTAGAGCAGTGCTCTGCACATAGTAAGCTTTTAATAAATGCCATTATTATTATTATTATTACTATTATTATTTAGGAAGCTCTTCATGACACACAGATTCGTGAAGCATTCCCTATTTTTCACTACTCTCCCATCCTTCCCAGCAGTATCCTCACATGAGATATCCTCCCTCCTCTCTAGTGCTACTCTGGCCACCCGTGCTTCTGACCCCATTCCCTCTCATCTTATGAAATCTCTCACTCTGTTCCTCCCTAACTTCCGTCTTCAACCGCTTACTCTCCACTGGTTCCTTCCCCTCTGCCTTCAAACATGCCCACGTCTCTCCCATCCTAAAAGAAACCCTCTCTTGAGGGTTCACCTTCTAGTTATTGCCCCATCTCCCTCCTACCATTCCTTTCCAAACTCCTTGAATGAGTCGTCTACATGCGCTGCCTCGAATTCCTCAATGCCAACTCTCTCCTCGACCCCCTCCAATCTGGCTTCCGTCCCCTACATTCCACGGAAACTGCCCTCTCAAAGGTCACCAATGACCTCCTGCTTGCTAAATCCAACGGCTCCTACTCTATCCTAATCCTCCTCGACCTCTCAGCTGCCTTCGACACTGTGGACCACCCCCTTCCCCTTAATACGCTATCCAACCTTGGCTTCACAGACTCCATCCTCTCTTGGTTCTCCTCTTATCTCTCCGGCCGTTCATTCTCAGTTTCTTTTGCGGGCTCCTCCTCCCCCTCCCATGCCCTTACTGTAGGGGTTCCTCAAGGGTCAGTTCTTGGTCCCCTTCAGTTCTCTATCTACACTCACTCCCTTGGTGAACTCATTTGCTCCCACGGCTTCAACTATTATCGCTACACTGATGATCTGTGCCCCTGCTCCCTCTCCCTCCCTCCAGGCTTGTATCTCCTCCTGCTTTCAGGACACAGATCCATCTGGTTGTTTGCCCACCATCTAAAACTCAATATGTCCAGGACTGAACTCCTTATCTTCCCTCCCAAACCCTGTCCTCTCCCTGACTTTCCCGTCACTGTAGACGGCACTACCATCCTTCCCGTCTCACAAGCCGGCAACCTTGGCGTCATCCTCGACTCCACTCTCTCATTCACCCCTCACATCCAATCCATCACCAAAACCTGCCAGTCTCACCTCCGCAACATCGCCAAGATCCACCCTTTCCTCTCCATCCAAACTACTACCCTGCTGGTTCAATCTCTCATCCTATCCCGACTGTATTGCTGCATCAGCCCCCTCTCTGATCTCCCATCCTCCTGTCTCTCCCCACTTCACTCTATACTTCATGCCACTGCCCGGATCGTCTTTGTGCAGAAACGCTGTGGGCATGTTACTCCCCTCCTCAAAGATCTCCAGTCGCTACCAATCAACCTACCCATCAGGCAAAAACTCCTCACCCTGGGCTTCAAGGCTCTCCATCACCTCACCCCCTCCTACCTCACTTCCCTTCTACATCCCAGCCCGCACCCTCCGCTCCTCTGCCGCTAACCTCCTCACTGGGCCTCGTTCTCGCCTGTCCCGCCGTCGACCCCCGGCCCACGTCCTCCCCAGGACCTGGAATGCCCCCAATCCCTCTGCCCACCCGCCAAGCTAGCTCTCTTCCTCCCTTCAAAGCCCTACTGAGAGCTCACCTCCTCCAGGAGGCCTTCCCAGACTGAGCCCCCTCCTTCCTTTCCCCCTCCTCCCCCTTCCCCCACCTTACCTCCTTCCCCCTCCCCACAGCACCTGTATGTGTGTATGTTTGTACATATTTGTTACTCTATTTTACTCATACATATTTACTATTTTATTTATTTTATTTTGTTAATGTGTTTTGTTTTGTTGTCTGTCTTCCCCTTCTAGACTGTGAGCCTGCTGTTGGGTAGGGACCGTCTCTATATGTTGCCAACTTGTTTTTCCCAAGCGCTTAGTACAGTGCTCTGCACACAGTAAGCGCTCAATAAATATGATTGAATGAATGAATAAATTCCACGGTTTGGTCGTCTTGTACATGTTTACTATTCTATTTATTTTATTTTGTTAATATGTTTTGTTTTGTTGTCTGTCTCCGCCTTCTAGACTGTGAGCCCGCTGTTAGGTAGGGACCGTCTCTATATGTTGCCAACTTGTACTTCCCAAGCACTTAGTACAGTGCTGTGCACACAGTAAGCGCTTAATAAATACGATTGAATGAATTGAATGAATGAATAAACTAGTAACCATTGTGTTCTTTTCCTCTCAAACACCCTCTGCATTTTCTTTGTAGGAACTGGATCATCTCATGCAAAATTGCCTTCCGTCCCTACTGTTTCTTCAGTTCCTGAAGACTCCGCTTCAAATATGAGGTATTTTTTTGCTTGATGTGTTCCCCAAATTTCTGCCAATGACTTCTTTGACTGCTAAGCAAAACCTCACACAGTCTTTGATATTTAATGTTTCCTCATTGCAAATATGGGTAATTCCCAGAGTACATACCCTCAACTCTGTTTGCATAATTTGCTGGTGGTGTTACTTGTCCCAAGGTTTCAAGTCTTCACGCTGATTTTAGTCCCTCCTTTAGTCTCACTTTTTGATCTCCCTTGCCATACCCAGTCGATCAAAGGTATTTATTTAGCACTTACTGTGGGCAGAGCACTGTACTAAGTGCTTGGGAGAGTACATTACAACAGAGGGGTGGTAGACACATTCCCTGCCCACAGTGAGCTTGCAATCTAGAGAAGGAATGATCTGCTGTGTTGTCACTCATGTGACAGGGACATCATATAGAGCCAATGAGTCTTTAATGATAGCATGGGTTATGGAAAAGTGGCAAAAGTCAGGGCTAGGGAACCCGTGGAAACTTTCTTGTCTATCTCACCACTGACCTCTCGCCCACATTTTCCCTCTGGCCTGGAACGCCCTCCCTCCTCGAATCTGACAGATTTCATTCCCCCCACCCTCCTTCAAAGCCTAGTTGAAGGCACATCTCCTCCAAGAGACCTTCCCTGACTAAACCCCCCCTTTCCTCTTTTCAATCAATCAATCAATCGTATTTATTGAGCGCTTACTTTGTGCAAAGCACTGTACTAAGCACTTGGGAAGTACAGGTTGGCAACATATAGAGACAGTCCCTACCCAACAGTGGGCTCGCAGTCTAAAAATTGAATTTTCCCACCCTCTGTGTCAACCTGACTTGCTCCCTTCAATCATCCCTCCTCCCAGCCCCATAGCACATATGTACATATCTGTAATTTATTTATATTCATGTGTCTCCCCCTCTAGATTGGAAGCTTGTTGTGGGCAGGGAATGTTTCTGTTTTATATTGTACTCTCCCACGCGCTTAGTACAGTAGGTGCTGAAGTACGATTGAATGAATGATTAAATGAAATTTCCAGAACATGGGCCAAAGCTTCCCCTCTGACAAAAGGCATGCGCCCCAATCTCTTCCCTGTTTTAGACTTTTACGTATGTTGGGGCTTCATTTAATTGAAAGGAACTAATGCTGCCCTAAAAATATGCATTTAGGAAAAGTTTACAAATTACCTTTCTCGGGTCAACTAAAAACATATACAAATTTATATTATCACCTGGAATTCTCTTGAATGGAAAGATGAAAATGTGCAAGACTGATATAACTAATACAGCAGACATGCCAGGACGTATCTTTTCAATACGAATGAATAAATGAAGTTGGCTTCCACATAAAGTTAAAAGGACCTAAGTGGGAGAGTAGATTCCCCCTAGATGCATTTGTCTTTTAAACCAGCTGGGATGTTAAAAAGAGTAATAATGGTTATTCATTCAGTCTGTCGTATTTATTGAGCACTTATGGTGTGCAGAGCACTGTACTAAGTGCTTGGGAGAGTACAATACAACCATAAACGGACATATTCCCTACCCATGGGGAGCTTACAGTCATTACTGTAGTTGTAGTCAAGTACTTATAATAATAATAATAATGATGATGGCATTTATTAAGCGCTTCCTACATGCAAAGCACTGTTGTACATCAAGCACGGTCGTTGGTGCTGCATTAGATAGCAGTTAGGTTGGGCTCACACCACACCTGTATATATGTATATATATATATATATACCATGGCACCACAGCATACCTGTATATACCTGTATATATACCACAGCACCTGTATATATGTATATATGCTTGTACATATTTATTACTCTATTTATTTATAGATTTTACTTGTGCATATCTATTCTAATTATTTTATTTTGTTAATATGTTTTGTTTTGTTCTCTGTCTCCCCCTTCTAGACTGTGAGCCCACTGTTGGGTAGGGACCGTCTCTGTATGCTGCCAACTTGTACTTCCCAAGCACTTAGTTGCGTATGGACTCACAGTGTAAACAGGAGGGAGAACAGGGGGTGAATCCACATTTTCAGATGAGGAAACTGAGGCACAGAGCAGTTACGTGATTGGTCCAAGGTGGCACAGCAGGGGTGGCAGAGGGAGAATGAGAACCCAGGTCTTCTGACAAGGCCCACACTCTTTCCACTAGGCCAGGCAACTTCTTTTGCTTTTGAAAACGACAAAGCAATTGACTTTTCTCAAATACTGTTTTAACTTTTCATACCTTTTAATCAGTATTACAGAGAGACTTGAACATGCTCTGGAAAAAGCCGCACCTCTTCTGCGAGAGATTTTTGTGGATTTTGCCCCTTTTCTTTCTCGTACTCTCTTGGGTAGCCATGGCCAAGAGCTGCTCATAGAAGGAACAAGTAAGTTGTATGTCTTTACGTGCCATGCATTTTTCCGTTTTAAATATCAGAATCATTTCGAATATTTTAACTTTAAAACATTTTCGTGAATGACCAATTGTGTTATCTCGAGCCATTAAATGGACATTTAATTTACTTTTCGGGCAGTACAGTGATGGACTAGAATTCTGGACTTTCCTGTCTACTCAATTTAAAAGCACTGTTTAAGTCTGTCAGTTCACGAATATTCAAGGATCAGAGGCTGCTATTGTTGAAGTGACCTGAAAATCATGAGAGCACAATTTGCACCCTCTTACCTTTGTGAGATCATGCGAGGAAGAAGGTGTTATAGGTACCTGAGATGTATCCTTCGTCTTCAGCATTCATCAGGACTCTAATGTAGCGATTTCGTTAAAAGTTGGAACCAAGACCGTGTCCTGATTTGTTGGCAAGCTGTTCTTTTTAGGGCCTTATCCCTGATTATGAAAAGTGTATTATGGAGATCACTTTAGTCTCCTTGTCTTCTCTTTAAGATTTCCTGCTATTCTCCGATGATGAGGAATCTCTTTAAGATTTCCTGCTCTTCTCTGATGGTGCTGGAGCCACCTCTATACTCTTTAGTCATGTAGTGGAATCATATAGACTCTTAAAGGAGTCTTGGTTTCCCTTTTCATCGTTTTGGTGTTTTTCAGCCTTAGAATCCAACCACTTAGTGGGCATGTTCCTTAGCTGTTTCTGCCTGCCACAGCTAAGCTTTGATAAACGTCCCTTTTGTCAGGGTTTTGAGATGCTGAAGATGCATTGCTTGCTTAGCCACAAATAGCACTGAGATCAAAGACTCATTATCAACCAAGCCAGTTCTGGTGGTATCTGCTAACAGTGCCCACAGCCTTAGAGTCGGCACAGTATATAGTATCTTGCTGATAGTCTGAGAATAGGTATTCGTGATTATGCAGCCACCATAGAAGGTTATATTATCATTTATAAAACAAATGTGATTCATCTGAAAATTAGTTGTGATAAAAAAATTTTTCATTTGGGGCAGGTGGAAAACATCTCAATAAAGAGCTATACCTTTTTGTGCATTTTGAAAGTTACTACATGGAAGAATGGATAGAAATGCCCATATGGTCTGTCTTTAACTCTTCTGACCTCAAAGGGAAATTGCTTACCGATAAAGACTTTATTTGGAATATTAAAGGTGTCTTAGCCTTGGTGAAAAACATAAGATTGTTTTCGTACACAAAATATATTTTAAAGACAGGCTCCCTAGGCTCCGCCCGTGAGTTGTGATTTTTTTATTGAATAAATAAATCATGAGAAGGAAAAATCCAAGTAAATGAAATTAATGTATAAACAATCAGGAATATCCAATAGGTAATGCTTGCACTTCTGCTAAGGTTTAGTGTGGGGGTCAAGGGTCAAAGTACTAATAAGAGTGTTTGGGATGTCTGCTGCCATGAAACAAAATGGAAACTTGATTGATAGCTAGAGGGCTGAAGGGAGAGAGAGCCATGGAGAAAGCAAAGGTCATGGAGCCATTTCCCTTTTCTGCATATATAATCAAGCCTCCCCAAACTTCAAAATGTAGATGATATGGATCAATAGAGCATATGCCATTTACATTTAAATGAGCAATATGAAATGTGGAGGAGGAAGTTGCAGTTAGTCGTTTTAGAAAACAAGAATTTTTAGAGACTGAAGCCCCGACAGAAATAGAAGCACTCATATCTTAATTTAATGGCAATAATGGAGTACCATATTCACAACTAAATGTCCTTATTTAAATCTCCTTTAAAATGTTTATAATGTTCCGTCTGTTGCTAGTTAATTTACTCCAAAGCTCAAGTTTTAAAAATGCCGTACCACGGAGAAGTCCTACGTGTTACCTTGTAAATTTATTTTAATCTTTTTCAAAATAGGTTTGGTCTGCATGAAGTCTAGTAGCTCAGTCGTGGAATTGGTCATGTTGCTCTGCTCTCAGGTGAGTTTTCCATAAGCACGGTATCAAATGATGTATCATGGTTACACTGTAAGTCATTATGCCTAGAGTGTAGCGTTTTGGGTTTACTTAGAAGTAATTTTTATTGTATTGAGGAAGCAACCAGAGAAGCTTGGAAACAGATTTGTGCAACCCTCCCTGTAATAATTGCTGGAAAAAACACATAACCTCCATTTTGGGTGACACTCATTCTCAGCTGTCATTTTTTATAAGGGGAGATAAAACCAATAGAATATTAAGGTTATAGAAACAGATTTATTCCTACATCTTGGAGAGTGGCACTCAGACTCCCTTGAGAATAGTGGGTTTTCTTTCCTTTTGTGCAGAGGTTATAAAACGAATGATAAATACTTTGGAATCCTTGTCATTACTAATTATTTTTGACTTATGTTGTGAATTTAGGGGAACAGTAATGCAGTGAGGGCCATCAAGATAACTAGTCTGGGGCTCTGAATTCCAGAAGCAAAATTACTCGAGTTGTTAAAGCATCCTATGAAGGTCTCAGTAATTCTGCTTATCACTTGGTGGATATCATATGTCTTTTTGAGAATTACAGGAAAAAGAATGAGAATACTGCAGATCTGCTGGCTAGACTTTTGAGAGACTACTCGCATTCTGTTTTGCAATTAAATAGAGGAATGTATTTATTGAGCTTTGCTTTGTGGTCCTTTAAAAATGATATCTTGCTGGTAGTAAATTCCCCTACTTAAAACTTTAAAATAGCCCTTTTTAATGGGAAGGGTATTGGTCTAGAGGTCAAGGGTTCTGACCTGTTTCAAAACCTTTGACCTTCATTTACAGCCCTTATGGTTTACTCGCCTGACGAATAAGGATAATGCAAAATTAATGTTTCTTTGCATCGATTTATTCATTTTAGTGCCTGTATTGCCAAATTTATTTAGACTGTGCTGATGGACATTTCATGAATACAAATGAAAGAATCATAGAAGGTGTGAAAAATCAATACCGCACATTGTCGATAAAGTGCAATAAGAACAATTACTTGTGGAGATTACACCGAATGGATTTTACAATGAACTAGTGAAGAGTAGTTATGTTTCTAGTGGGCTCATTATTCTTGGATGGAGTCAGAATTACTTTTTCATAACTCAATCTCCTGCAGAGAACCTAAGTCTTTAGAAGGTGACTTCGGTAAAAAATCTCTCATGGAGTCATCGGTGTTGAGAATAGTGGCTGGTTTATTTCTGGAGGAAAATTGCCACAAGCTTCTCTGAAGCTTGATTTCTTTCAGGAAATCAGCATTTGCCGTTTGGGAAGTATTTCTTCAAAGGAGAGAGCCTGTTTAGGTCCATATCATGGTCTCGTGTTTATTTTGCTAAGAGGATTTCACTTTTTTGTTTAGAGAGACGGGATAATATATGTTTTCAATGCAAGTTGGAAATTTCATTTATAGCTATGCAGTCCTCTTTACAGTATGTCACATACTTGGATGTTCGAAGCTGAAAGGATAAGGAATAAATGACATGCTCTAATGCACCTATTTGTCATACATGTCACAGTGCTGTTTAATGCTAATCTAATCAAACAGAGGGTATAGTGATCGCTTAGTGGAGTTAGGAGCAAAAGACAAGAGACCTCAAGGTTGTTGTATGAATAAAATAGATTACCGTTTCAATTAAAGTCTTGAGAAAATTTTATGAGTTCTTTAAAAGTTTCCTTGCATTGAAATATTTGGCAGAATATGAAAAACGAAGTGAGAAATGAAGACAAAATTAGCTCCAGATGTATACAGATTGTTCTAGGGTGATAATTACATTTTTCACTTTGAATTTTCCTAATTCAAAGAGGTCAGAATGGCAATCACACAAGTGATTTATTTTGTTAAAACTGAACTGTCTTTCGCTACATGAAAGCTTGAGATACATAAAATTGAATTTCCCCTCGACGTTTGGCAGATTCTGGGAGGGGATGTGCTTGAGCTTGATTGATATATTTTTTTGGCCTTAGATAGGGTGGGAAGGGAAGTGATATCATCTTGCTAAAATTGTAATTAATTTTTTAAGAGGAGATAGAGAGATTGGGTGCCAAAGATCGAAAGATCAGGTCAAAAACTAGTTTTTAATCATGTGAATAATAGGATATGTATAAATTTCACATCTGCAACAAATTTGACTTGAAGCTACATATACTTTGAAATTCAGATGTGTTCTGATCATTTCTCAGGATAATTTCATAACTAATTTTTTTCCTGTTTGATTCATTCAAACTGATCACATTAATTCAAAAAGAAAGTCTCTGGAAACATTAAAAAAAAAAAAATTAGGGTCCCAGACTGGGAGCTGTCTCAGTAGTTCTGATTAGGTCCTGCAGATTTCAGGGAAAGGTCTTCAAACATTAGATTCTTAATTAAAAAAAAAACTTCTTAGGTACAGAGATTTTATTCAGTGAGTGAGCCCAGGTGAAAAAAAAGAACTATTTCTTTTGAACAAGTATCCCATATAATGAAATCCATTACTACTTCATTATATTTCGAAATCTATTGTTTGACTACAGTGAAGAAGTATTTTATTTTGTACATTGTGGAATTGCTTGTATGGAGTTTTTAGAAAAACTGGAATCCCTCAGGGGCCTCTGAAAATTCAGTGTCTTGTTTTTTGATTCATAGTATACTTCTTTTTGAAGTTTCTATATCTTAAATGTTAAAACTAAAATGCCTATTTTTGACTCATTTTGAACTTGAAAATTAAAACACTTTAAGGGGTTTAAAAAGTCATACGTTGCAACACATTTAAAAATTGTTAGTCATTGTCATTTAATGTACATATGTGAATATGGGTAAAAGGATAGAAGCCCATTTAAATGTAAAGATGTTTCATTTATTATTATTACAAAACACTCTTGTACAGTGTGTTTGTATCCTGCTTATCTGACATTAATATCATTTTTGAAAGAACTGACGGTACATTCAAGGCCACTTTATAAAAGCGTTGTGTTGCTCATCCTAATTCAGTCTGACATACATTCCAATAACACTACCTCCCTTCTCGAGTTTAAAGCTAAATTTATGGCTGTGCATTGTGAAGTGCATCATTTAAAAATGGTTTCAACCCAAAACATCTAATAAATAAATAATGTGTATGGCTACTCAGTAGTAGACTTTCCAGACTAGAAATCATTCCATCGGATACTCAACAGTCCACTATCGGAGAGGGCTGTCAGATAAATCTTATAGTAGCTGCATTCATGTCCTGTAAATCACATGTTATTGTCTGAGCCTTCTGCCAGGTCATCTATTCTTTTCCCATTTATCAGAAATGCATACAGTACACACACACACAACCTTAGAAGCACCGTGGAGTGGGGATGGGGTGCACTTTCTGAATAATTGAACTAGCAAAGAGGTGCAAATTAAGTACCGAGTTGGTCGGATTCCTTTCTAACGTGAAAATCGATTTATGTACGTCGTTGCCATTTTGAGCTTCCTTTCCTTCGTGTTGTGATAGAAGGAAGAGTTATTCTTGGCTCGAGACTTAAAAACATTTCATCTCTGAAGGTTTTCAAATAATGCAATTTTTGGAAGAGCCTTTGCATAGGTGGAACATTTGAAGACGTGCTGTTGAATTAAAGATGGATGCCTTCTGCTCGGTGAAGATGAGAGTCGCCTTTGCTTGTTTTGCCTTGTTATCACCACCTTCCCTCTCTCCAAGTTGGGTACTTGGGTATATTCAGAATTTAATGCTGATTATTTGTCTCAGAATTAGAAATATTTTCCTTAATCATCATATTGGATATTTATGGTATAGTAAAAATAAGTCAATATTTCTTAGAGGTACTTCTAACTAGTATTCGCAGTTTTCTTCTCACCTCTTAAAATACATGGTATTTGACTTCTTGCTATTTCTTTATCATAGTGCTTTATTTCATCATCATCATCAACAATGGCATTTATTGAGCAATTACTATGTGCAGAGCATTATGCTAAGCACTTAGGGG
Source organism: Tachyglossus aculeatus (assembly GCF_015852505.1). Classification (NCBI taxonomy): domain Eukaryota; kingdom Metazoa; phylum Chordata; class Mammalia; order Monotremata; family Tachyglossidae; genus Tachyglossus; species Tachyglossus aculeatus. The sequence continues at coordinate 21,567,724 of NC_052077.1, read as the reverse complement.
GAATACAACAGTTCTTTAATCAAACTAACCTCATCAAATTGGCACTGAATAGACACACAGCTGTATCCTGTGGCTCAACCCTGATCCCTTGTACTATGAAGGGCCTTGTTCTAAAGCATGCCATTTGCCATTTAAATGAATTTCTTTGGCTTGTTGCATCAGAGGTTACTTTTTTCAGCTATTCCCAGTCCCTCCCTCTGCCCCTCCGCCAAGCTAGCTCTCTTCCTCCCTTCAAGGCCCTATTGAGAGCTCACCTCCTCCAGGAGGCCTTCCCAGACTGAGCCCCTACCTTCCTCTCCCCCTCGTCCCCCTCTCCACCCCCCACATCTTACCTCCTTCCCTTCCCCACAGCACCTGTATATATGTATATATGTTTGTACATATTTATTACTCTATTTATTTATTTATTTTACTTGTACCTATCTATTCTATTTATTTTATTTTGTTAGTATGTTTGGTTTTGTTCTCTGTCTCCCCCTTCTAGACTGTGAGCCCACTGTTGGGTAGGGACTGTCTCTATATGTTGCCAGCTTGTACTTCCCAAGCACTTAGTACAGTGCTCTGCACACAGTAAGCGCTCAATAAATACGATTGATTGATTGATTGACTTTAAACATCCCTACCTAGCATTCATTATCCCAAGTACTAACTTCTTTTATGGAAACCCAACTTTATAAGACAGCGGAGACGGATGAGAAGAATGGGGTGTTGAGAGGAATCTAGTAAGGTGGCGTGGTTGAAAGAGCCGGGGAGTCCGAGGACCTGAGATCTAGTCTTCGATCTGCCACGTGTCTCCTGTATGTCCTTGGGTGGGCCATTTAACTTCTCTGGGCCTCAGTTTCCTCTTCTGTAGAATGGCGATTAAAAACCTGTTCTCCACCCTGTGCAGACCGTGAGCCCCATGTGGGACAGTTACCATGTCCAACCTCGTTATCTTCTTTCTACTCTGCTTTTGTTCAATGCTTGGCACATAGTAAGCACCTAACATAGCATTCAAAATTTTTGAAGAAGGTCCTGCTTAATGGTTTAAGTTTTATCAAATTAGTTGGCAGTTTTCTGGGGGCAAGAAAGGGGGCAGATAGGAACGCTGGAGTTTTTATTGGAGAAGGTGAAGGTCCAATATAGTTTGAGAAACCAGTTGGCATGGGAGTGGATGGAGGAGAAGTAGAAGGTATTAAGCACCTTGTGGGCAGGGGTCATGTCTACTATTTCTTTCTATTCTCTCAAGGGTTTAGTACAGTGCCCTACCCTCTACAAGTGCAACCATTGATTGATAGTGTTTCTAAGCCGGGGAGGGAAGATGATAGCATGTGAGGATGAATCCGAAATGTGTAGCACTGGCCTGGTGCCTGGATCAGTCAGTCAATTGTAAATATTGGGGGCTTACTGTGTACAGAGCACTGTACTAAGTGCTTGGGGGAGAGTACAGTATACCAAAGTTAATAGACACATTCCCTGCCCACAGTGAGTTTACAATCTCTGCCAGCGGCACTCTGTGACATAAGTTCAAGAGCAGCGTGAGCATACTTTTTAAAATGGTATCTTGTAAGCGCTTATTATGTCCAAGCACTCTGTTAAGCACTGGAATAGATACAAGGTAATCAGGATGAACACAGTCAATATCCCACATAGGGCTCACAGTCTTACTCTCCATTTCACAGATGAGGAAACTGAGACAGAGAAGTTAAATGACTTGACCAAGATCACACAGCAGACAAGGGCCAGAGCTGGAATTAGAAGCCAGATCCCCCGATTCCCAGGCCTTGCTCTTTCCAAGGCTGGAGATTGGCAGTGCAAAATGAAGCTTGAGGGAATAAAGTCTTTGGAGAGGGCAGAAATGAGGACTTGGGTTTATTTCAAAAGAAAGAAGATGGCTAGATAATCCACATAGGGCTAGATGGTCTGGGATAACTGGAAGGTGTCAAGAGCTCGGAAGTCTCTGTGCCAGGAGAGGACAGCTTTGTGAGTCTTTAAAAGAAAGAAAAGTTTATTACCAAAGGTGGTAAAGCTGACTCTGATCTTTGAATTTCTCTGATGTTTAAACCAAAGGTGGTAAAGCTGACTCTGATCTTTGAATTTCTCTGATGTTTAAACCTGTTTAAACCAGAATTTTTACAGTATCATACTGTGGGCTCATTAATGACAGTTGCATTTCATCAAATGGAAAAGATAATAATGTTATGAATGAAGGAATTATGACACCTTGATTTTAGGTAGATGGGAAATTGAGGACATTCAGAGAATTAAGATTTTAAGAAAACGTTAACTGAATTTCTTGAATACTTGAGCTTCTTCATCCAAATTAAACATCTTTGCCAGTTTTGTAAGTAGTGTCTGATCTCATCACTTCCAGTCCCACTTGCTTCTGTCTATCAAGGTCAACCCATTGAATCTGAATTCCTGTGAAATATTTCTCCTCTCCACTCAATCACCACGTGACCTCCTAATTCCTCCTTTTTCTCTACAGTGTATAATAATTAAAAATATTAATGTGATTAGTAAGAAAGAGGAATGGTGATTTCTGCTATTTACGGGACATGACCTGGAAGAGAAAATGACTAGCACGTTAGTTAATTTCATGGGGAATTAGAAATTGGGATGTTTTAGAAACCCAAAGTGTGTGGTAACACAAAGTGACTGGGAGATGTAAGAAGCTGCCATGTGAAATAAAGGACTGATAATTATTGGAATTTCTAAGGGGTGGAGGGCTACAAGAAGCAAATCTGCGAGACACTTCTATGTTTGACATTCAAGCATGTTGTACTGGCTGGAAGTGAAAACATTTTATGGGTCGTGTATTATGGCTAGTACTTGGAAGTACAGAATGTTTTTCCTTTAAGTAACAATCCCCGAGGCTTCATTTAGGCGTCAGGTAAGATATTGTACCGAGAGAAGGCCCTGTAGTGTAGGCAGGCAAAAGAAAATTGAAAGCGTGGAAAGATTGATTTGTGTGCAGAGAGGAAAGGTGTGCCCAATGAAAACTTAAAAAGTAAAATGCCAGGCATCTAATGGCTCTCAGTCAATATTCATAAATGATACTGATAAATGCTACCCTAACCCTAACCAATGATAAGTTAGACTGTGAACCCACTGTTGGGTAGGGACTGTCTCTATATCTTGCCAATTTGTACTTCCCAGGCGGTTAGTAGAGTGCTCTGCACACAGTAAGTGCTCAGTAAATACGATTGATGGATACCTAGTTAAGAATTGTTTAATATACCTTGGCCTGATGGACTTGTAGATGCCAGGGAAAAAAGTTGTTCCTGGTTAAGAATATGCAGTTCTTCAGTAACGTGGGTTTTCACTACGTGTTTTGAACAAAACACTGTTGGGGAAAGAGGGAGTGTTCTGAAGAGAATTTGATATAATTTTGGAAGAAATGGTTTGATGCATATATGCAGTGTCAGTCAAGACACGAGTTTTCCATAACACAAGCTTCATCAGCCACTCAATCTTCTCGTTAGAGGGACAGGAATATTCCATCTAAAGCATGAGACTGGGAGCCAGGAGACCTACATTCTAGTGCTAGCATTTCTGCTCACCTCTTGAGCTGCAGGAAATCATTCCACTTTTCTTGTCTTCCATTGTTTCATGTGTAAAATGTGGACAAAGATATCTCTCTTTTGGAACCTGAACTAGATGTTGAAGTTAAAATGAGCTAATGTGAAATCACTGAGTTTTTAGGAAGAGAGAAGCTGTAAATACATAGCAAATTATTGGTAATAATAGTAATAATAATGATGGCATTTATTAAGCACTTATTATGTGCAAAGCATTGTTCTAAGCTCTGGGGGGATACAAGGTGATCACGGGGGACTCACAGTCCACCCCCATTTTACAGATGAGGTAACTGAGGCCCAGAGGAGTTAAGAGACTTGCCCAAGGTCACACAAGCTGACAAGTGGCAGAGCGGGATTTGAACCCACGACCACTGACTCCAAAGCCCAGTCTCTTTCCACGGAGCCACGCTGCTTCTCTGGTAGCATTTATAGTTTGCCCATAATATCAAATGATTTATATTGTTCATGTTTCGTAGTAAATCACAGCAACATATTCTGCTTCGAAATTTTGTAAAACAAATTTAAGACAGCAGATTCTATTTTTCAGGATGCGTTTTTATTACTCCCTGTTACTGTAGTCTTTCAATTCTCCAACCACCCACATAATATTCAAGTAATAAGTGATTTTCTTAAGGACAACATCTCAGTTCCTAATGTCAAAAATCCCTTATTCATAGACTATGGAATTGGCCAGGGATTCATATTGTCCTATTCCCTTGCTGCTAAGGGCACATTTGAGACTGGGATAGTAAGTGGAGAAATATTGAAAGGACAGAAATGACAATAGAGAATAACAATAACTTTAATCTGAAGGTGTCAAATAGTTTCGGATTCTGCATAATCTGTAGGGCAGGTGCAAGGCATCGTTTCTCTTTTCGTTCTGGCTCAGCTGCACTGCTCAAAGAGAAGTGGGGGTTGTTAAGATATCTACAGGCAATATATTGAATTTCCATACAGGACATTGCGAATTGTGGCTTAATTGATTTTGCCCTTTGCACTTAGCATTTTTGGTGTCTTTGGAAATGGGCAATGATTCACCTAATGCCTCTGTTAATTTCTATTTTATATTTTAGAGTTGAAAGTTTAGCTGTGTGGAGAGGAAATGACTAAAAGCCCCACACTCCCTGAAAGCGACAGAAATTTGAGTGTTGTGAATTCGAGATTGTTACATTAGGACTACCTACATTTCTGCATCTCAGCTTTCAACCTTCACTGTTTGTAATGATATTTCTTCAATTTGGGATTCTTTCATGTACCCAACACTCTAGAGTCTTGAAGAAGCCATAACTAACGAAAAGAGGAAATTGCTATTTCCAGAACAGAATTTATTCCTATTGCTTTTTTAAAGAAGCAGGTGAAGCTGAAGTGCTTAATTTATATTTTAAATGGTATTTAATTACTTTTTATCTGCTAAGCACTGAACTAAGTGCTAGTATAGATACAGGATAATCAGATTGAACCCAGTCCCTGCCCCACAAAGGGCTTGTAGTCTTAACTCCCATTTTACAGATGAGATAACTGAGGCATGGAAAAGTTGAGTGATTTACCCATGGTCATACACAGGTAAGTGGCAGAGCCAGAGTAGAACCCAGGGTCCATGACTCCAAGATCTTTCCACTAGGCCATTGAAAAGTGAGGTTTTATAGTTTGAAAGGAGATGGATGGGATAAAAAGAAGGTGGTGATTGTACGCTTGTATGTAAAGTGGATTGATTTAGGCTGCAAGTATCCTATGGCAAACTGGAAATACTTCAGGCTGTTAACCTAATGTTAAAACCATTAATGCAATAGGGTATTTAACTAAAAACTAATTTCGACTTTTTAAAAGAAAACTAGATCCCCGGAAATCATCTCCAAGTTAATAAATTTACAGAATATATTGGAACAATAGCCTTGATTTGCTCTGTTTGCTTCCATTGTAGAATTTCAGAGCTCCTGTAGAAATCGTGTAACCTTTATCAGGTAACAGGACTTAAAGTGTAGCAAATTGTTTCCTACACCTAACCTAGCCAGGATAAACTTTCTATTTTTTTCATAACCTTTGGTATAACTTTTTTAATGTTGCAGATTGGCACTTGCCCTTTGAATGTATTTTCAACATCACTAAGAATGTGAATTCCCTTAAACTGGATGTAGTGCTTCGGTACTGTCAATGCCCATGACCTTTTTGGTCAAGGGAAAAGGCTATAAGGGTACATATTGCTAATTCACTGCTGGTGGATTTTTTTTTCTAAAGTGCTTAGGTATAACTGCCAATATCACAAGGAGAGTATTGCCTAGTTCTGCTTTAGCAATGCAATGAGTCCTTAATAGTTATAATGGCTAAAAGCTGAGAACCCAGTTGTGTCCATTATGATCAACATGAGTACAAGATGTCCTCACTTTTAATGTAATTTGACCTGTTTTTTTTTCTCTTAAAACATTTTGTGTGAAAAATAAACACTGCGCTTTGAACAGCGAGCCTAGAAGCTTTTGAAACCTGGGTAGGATGTTTAGAATTTCTGTTTTCCCATTCAGGGGGCGAATGATTGAAAACTATTTTTTTGCAAACGTTTGTTTTTTAGAAATTAGAGCTAGATCTTACATGATCTTGGATTATAGAAAGGACAGTCTGAGTTCAATTAGCAAATATGCTAGTCTGGTATGTCAGAAAAGCTCGTCACATTGGGTGCATACAGGTTCAAAAACCTTAGAGTAACTTGGTTTTATGAAGGACAGATTCTTTATTTAGAACAGAGTCCTCAAAACCAAAGGCACTTTTGTTTACGTTTAACTGTTTGCTCTATGTAAAATCAAAGTGCTGGATTTCTTTTTGTAGCTAGGTTGATGGGAATGTTGATTTCTCAGTGGATGTGAAACTGACGGAGGCAGGGGTGGGGAATAAAAGTACTACATATTTTCAAAGTGCCTTGCTACAGATGTTCTCAGCTAACTGCAGATACAATATCTCCTCTGAAATCCAAGGCATCCTGTTGCTTCACCAGCACACTAGGACTTGGAAAACACAACCATTTAAGGTGAATTTTGTAAGACGGGGGAGCACACCCTGTGGCTTAGCAGTCTAGTCAAAAGGATGGTACCACGCTGGCTCTATAACTAGATCTTTGAACGATATTCTCAGGGGTGGTAAATGCAAAACAAAGTAATATCAACTGGCACTTAATTCAGAAAGCTCCCTGCTGATGGGGCTAGGCAGTGAAATGGACCTCTTCCTGACAGGAAGTCAACCTATGAGTGCAGAGCCCTCTGAAAATAAAGTGTGCTTTAATTTGGCACCCTGCTGCTTTACAACTAGTCTGTTTAACTTGGGACTGTGGAGAGGGGTTAGGAGAGGGAAAGGGAACAAGATGGGGGAACGTTCAATGTGCGGTAATATTTTGCTTTGGTTTTTTCAGGAGTTAGAAAGGCGGGAATCGTGTGTGTGTATCTGTGGGTGCGGGTCCCTGGGTGTTATGGCTGAATTTGTTTCTCTCATTTGTCAAGTTCTCTGATTTTTTTTTTCATTAGCCCTAATTAAGGAAGAGTAGGCAGAACCTTCTGAATGATAGGATCAACCAGTAGAGTGGACTTACCGCTCTTTGTACTTGTGGATGAAAATTGCACTCCGTTGCCTCTCTAAGGCAGTCCTTTGGTGGGTTATCGGGCGGAATAGTCGGCTGTATTACTTTTTGGGCTTTTTAACCATCTTGCCCTGGGCCAGTCAGTAAGCGTGGCCTTTCAGTTTCCAATCAATCAATCAATCGTATTTATTGAGCACTTACTGTATGCAGAGCACTGTACTACGCGCTTGGGAAGTACAAGTTGGCAACAGATAGAGACAGTCCCTACCCAACAGTGGGCTCACAGTCTAAAAGGGGGAGACAGTCCCGAAGAGCTGTCATTGCCCCTTACTCTTGCCGATTCTGTGTTAAAGTGTTTCTTGAGTTATTATTGCTTTGACACTAGGTAAAAGGAAAATGCAGCAGCGTGGCTCAGTGGAAAGAGCCTGGGCTTTGGAGTCAGAGGTCATGGGTTCAAATCCCGGCTCCGCCAATTGTCAGCTGTGTGACTTTGGGCAAGGCACCTCACTTCTTTGGGCCTCAGGTACCTCATCTGTAAAATGGGGATGAAGACTGTGAGCCCCACGTTGGACAACCTGATCACCTTGGGACCTCCCCAGCGCTTACAACAGTGCTTTGCACGTAGTAAGCGCTTAATAAATGCCATTATTATTATTATTATTAAGGAAGAAAAAAGGAAAATGGAAACAGGTTTATGGAATCGAAATTTAAAATTTAATAAGAACTTTCGAAACAAATATACTGATGGTTACCTCATCATCATCATCAATCGTATTTATTGAGCGCTTACTATGTGCAGAGCACTGTACTAAGCGCTTGGGAAGTACAAATTGGCAACATATAGAGACAGTCCCTACCCAACAGTGTTACCTGTCATTGATCACCAGTGTTTGTCTACTTGGATTTTTCCATCCTTTGTTGTGGGAGGAATTTTAAGTGTGAGGCTTAGCTTATGTTTTCCTCGGGCACCAACTGTTCCATTAAATTTAATGATAGCATTTCAGCGCTTACTATGTGCAAAGCGCTGTTCTAAGCGCTGGGGGATACATGGTGATCAGGTTGTCCCACGTGGGGCTCACAGTCTTAATTCCCATTTTACAGATGAGGTAACTGAGGCACAGAGAAGTTAAGTGACTTGCCCAAAGTCACACAGCTGACAATTGGCAGAGCCGGGATTTGAACCCATGATCTCTGACTCCAAAGCCCATTCTCTTTTCCACTGAGCCACGCTGCTTCTCTTTGAGCCTAGACTGAAGAGAGTCCGAAGACTACTTTGAGCAGGTTCACCATCTTTCAAAGCCCGAACCTGTGCATTTGACTTAGGAAAATCCAGATTTGATACCTGGGTATTGGGCTCACTTCATCTCCTCCAGACTCAGTTGAGCACTTGGCTCTTTCAGCTTTCTAGGGGGTAGCCAGCGGGCAGCTGTTGAAAAAATAGAGTTCCTATGGACAAAACCTTTGGTAGGGACTGGTTTTGTCTAGTTGTAAGAGTCAGTTTTCAAGAAATGAGGCAGGCAGACCTAATTGAACAAGTAACTTGAAGGGGTGAAGAAATAGGCGTGAGGAAAGTGCAGCAGCTTGTAAAATGCCCTGGTATTTTTTTTTATGGCATTTATTAAGCGCTTACTATGTGCAAAGCACTGTTCTAAGCGCTGGGGAGGGCACAAGATGATCAGGTTGTCCCACTGGGGGCTCACAGTCTTGATCCCCATTTTACAGTTGAGGTAACTGAGGCACAGAGAAGTTAAGTGACTTGCCCAAAGTCACACAGCTGACAGTTGGCGGAGCCGGGATTTGAACCCATGACCTCTGACTCCAAAGCCCGGGCTCTTTCCACTGAGCCACGCTGCTTCTCACTGATTGCAAAATGTGATGATTTTGCAATCATCTTTTAAAAAGCATTTATTCTTTCGAAGCCATAGCTGTGTGTTTGATAGTCACCTTTTCATTTCCAGGAATCTTTTCCAGAGCTGCCCGTTTTGCAGTGATACAGTCAGTTTTTTCTCTATTTATTTTTTCACTATTCATTTCATATAGACATCACTTACCTACCAATCCTACTGTGTGGTTGGTTCCCTTATCTGTAATTCATTTTAATGTCTGTTTCCCATTAGTAACTCCTTAAAGCAGTGATTGTGTTCACCAAGTGTATTGTACTCTCCCAAGTGCTCAGTACCGTGCTGTGCCCAAAGTAAACCCTTAAAAATTCCATTCATTGAGAGAACGGTTTTAGTGAATTAGGCAACATTTTTCTGATTCCGCGTGTTGGAATAGAATACGATGTTGTGGTGGGAAAGCTATTGTGCATATCGGCATAGTATTGGTCAGAGCATACACAAGTTCATTGTGGGTTTTTGTTAAGAACATAATGTTTTATCAAAAAACTGTGTTTACCAACTGTTTTGGGCTTGACTCACTTGAATCCTGAAATATAGGAATTTCCTTTGTGGCTCATTCCATTTTGGGGAGGACACAGATTCTACAAGCCCTTTACTTTGAACTGTGAGGTTCTGCCAAGGCTCCGTTCTGAGTCCCCCATCTATTTTCTTCATTTATATTCATTTCCTTGGAGCACTCATTGTCTCCCATGGCGTCAACACTCTGCCAAGTGCAGTACTAACCACTGGAATAGATAAATGATAGATTGAACACCATCCTTATCCTTCATGGGGCTCACAGTCTTCTTCCCATTCTGCAGATGAGATAACTTGGGCACGGAGAAATTGTGACTTGCCCAGGATCACACAACAGACAAGCGGTGGAGCTGGGATTAGAACCCTGGTCCTCTGACTCTCCTCTGCCATCTCGCTTTTCCTCCTCCCTTCAGGACATATCCACTTGGATATCTCCCCAACAGCCTCAACTTAACATGTCCAAAACGGAACTCCTCACCTTCCTACCCGTTACTTTTCTTCTCCCCAGCTTTCCCATCACTGTTGACAGTAATGTTGAGAAGCAACACGGCCCAGTGGTTAGGACACGACTTGGGCATCACCAGGATCTGAGTTCTAATCCTAGCTCCGCCATTTGTCCTCGGTGTAACCTGGGGCAAGTTGCTTAACTTCTCGGTGCCTCAGTTACTTCATCTGTAAAATGGGAATTAAGACTCTGAGCCATCTGGGACATTGAATGTGTCCAACCTGGTTTCCTTATATTACTCCAGCACTTAGTACGGTGGTTGGCATATAGCACTTAAAAAATACCATTTTTTTTTTAAAGTACTAATATCCTCCCTGTCTTTATACTCAACTTATTGCTCTCATTCAACCGGCATCTCAGTCAGCCACCAAGTCCTGCTGGTTCTACCTTCATATCAGCCTCCTTGCTGACTTCCCTGCCTGCTGTCTCTCCCAAATCCCAATCCATGCTTCACTCTGCTGCCCGGAACATTTTCCTACAAAAGCATTCAGTCCATGTTTTCCCACTCCTCAAGAACCTCCAGCGGTCGCCCATCCACTTCCGCTTCAAACAGAAACTCCTTAAAGCAATCAGTCACTCACTCAATCGTATTTCTTGAGCGCTTACTGTGTGCAGAGCACTGTACTAAGCACTTGGGAAGGACAAGTCGGCAACATATAGAGACGGTCCCTACCCTACAACGGGCTCACAGTCTAGCAGGGGGAGACGGACAAAAACACAAAACAAATAGCGTGCCTCAGGGGAAAGAGCCCGGGCTTGGGAGTCAGAGGTCGTGGGTTCTAATCCCGCTCCGCCACTTGTCAGCTGTGTGACTTTGGGCAAGTCACTTCACTCCTCTGGGCCTCAGTTCCCTCATCTGTAAAATCGGGATGAGCCCCACGTGGGACAACCTGATCACCTTGTATCCTCCCCAGCGCAAAGAACAGTGCTTGGCACATAGCAAGCGCTTAATAAATGCCATTATTATTATTAAGCAGACAGGTGTCAATCAGTGGTATTTACTGGGGGCTTATTATGTGTAGAGCACTGTACTGAGCAGTTATGTTCAGAGCACTGTACTAAGCACTTGCTAGAGTAAAATATAACCGAATTTGCAGACATTCCCCAGAGCACTGTACTAAGCGCTTATGATGTGCAGAGCACTGTACAAGCCCTCGCTAGAGTAAAATATAACAGAATTTGCAGACACATTCCCCAGAGCACTGTACTAAGCACTTACTATGTGCAGAGCACTGTACTAAGCGCTTGTAGAGTAAAATATAACAGAATTCTCCTACCTTACTTTGCTGCTCTCCTACTAAAACCCAGGCCGCACCTTTTGCGCCTCTAATTCCAACCTACTTGCTGCACCTTCACCTCATCTATTTCACCGCCAACCACTCGTCCATGTCCTGCCTCTGGCCTAGAACGCCCGCCTTCTAAATATCTGATGGACGATTACCCTCTCTAGCCTTCAAGGCCTTATTGAAGACACATTTCCTCCAAGAGGCCTTCCCTGACTAAACCCTCATTTCCTCTTCTCCCACTCTCTTCTGTGTTACCCCGATTTACTCCCTTTATTCACTACCCCCTATCAGCCCCGCAGCACTTATATACCTCTCCGTAATTTATTTATATTAATGTCTGTTTCCCGCTCTAGGCTGTAAGCTTGTTGTTGGCTGGAAATGTGTCTGTTGTTACAATGTATTCTCCGAAGCACTTTGTATAGTGCTCTGTACACAGTAAGCTTTCAGTAAATACAATTGATTGATAACACTTATAGAATCTGCCCTTTCTTCCTTATCCAAGCTGCTACCATGCTGGTCCAAGTGTCACATTCCGCCTCGACTGCTGACTACATCAGGCTCCTCACTGACCTCCCTACTTGCAGCCCCTAGTCTTTCCAGACCACACTTGCCCATGTGATATTGCTGAAAAATCATTCTGCACCCACCTCCCTGCTCCTCGAAAACTTCCCAGGAAGTTCACTCCTCGAAAACTTCACCATCAGCTTTAAGTCACTCAATCCGTTTTCTTCCTCCTGGCTATCCTTCTTACTCTCCCACGTAATCCAGCCCACATACCTCGCTCTTCTGGCACCAACCGAGCACTTACTGTGTGAAGGGCACTGTACTAAGAGCTTGGGACAGTGCATGTAACAATATGACAGACCCATTCCTTGTAGAGAAGTAGAGAAAGCAGTAGAAGTGTCAAAGTGTAGCAAAGATGGAAGACTTTTAAGATTTTAACCTGCTTACCAGACCCCATCTGGACTTCTGCCTTGCTTATTGGAAATTGGCTGTAACGTTGGACAGTACCCACTGTTGGTTCAATGTTAGCCGTTGCTCTGTGTGATATCAGCCTGTCACTGCTAGCTCAGCGGCAAGACTCTCAATATATTGAGTTCTGCCTGGTTTGCAATTTATAGACTGCCCTTCTGCAAAGCAAGCTTTCCTCCCAATACCCAGAAAACAAATCTGCCCTACTCAAGCAGTTCTGGTTAGCATCCTTTCTTGTTCAAGTCCCTAACTAGAGATTTTTTTTTTCATAAAAATAGTTAATTTCTAATCTCATCTCATACTGCTTCTTTAATGCTTTCACTGAGTGCCCTCTAAAATTACCCTTAAGTTTCTGCCCTCTTCCTCTCTCCCATTCCTTTAATTTCTTGCCACTAGTCCTTCTCTGCCAACACACTCCCTTCTTTTTCTTGTTTATCCAGTTTCCTCTAAGAACTTGCTTAATTTGACAAGAAAATCATCATCATCAATCGTATTTATTGAGTGCTTACTGTGTGCAGAGCACTGTACTAAGCACTTGGGAAGTACAAGTTGGCAACCTGTAGAGACAGTCCCTACCCAACAGTGGGCTCACAGTCTAAAAGGGGGAGACAGAGAACAAAACCAAACATACTAACAAAATAAAATAAATAGAATAGATATGTACAAGTAAAATAAATAAATAAATAGAGTAACAAATATGTACGAACATATATACATATATACAGGTGCTGTGGGGAAGGGAAGGAGGTAAGATGGGGAGGATGGAGAGGGGGATGAGGGGGAGAGGATGGTGTTTGTTTTTTTCCCCCTGGAGTTAAGGATTTATAATTTTGATTCATGATAGCTCTGACATGTCTCTGATGTGGATATTTTAGGTGCTGGGGAGGAAAATGTAGAGTTTGGGACAGTAGGAAGGAATAGAAAACTATCAGAAAGAAGCTGTACTGTCAACTGAACTCTATGATAATGTGCGATATGAGGAATCATGGCATCTGGTGAAAAGCAGAGAGAAAACAGCTGGATTATTTCCCTGATTCGGAGTCCCAAAATCAGCAATCACTAAAGTCAGTGTAATCAAAATCCTTTGGCTTTTTCCCGTCCCCTAGAGCCAGTGTTTTAATAATCAGCAGTGCCTCAGAAGTAGGTGCACTTCTGAGTGTAGTGCACATTGCAAATGGAAACTTTAAACAGGAACATTTAACTATTTTGACAAATTACCAGCTTCTTAAATTAAAGCTTCCTAATACTTCAGTCAAATTATGTCCTTGTACTTTTGTCTATAGATGGAAATCTAGGTTTTATCATCATCATCATCATCATCAGTCGTATTTATTGAGCGCTTACTGTGTGCAGAGCACTGTACTAAGCGCTTGGGAAGTACAAGTTGGCAACATATAGAGACAGTCCCTACCCAACAGTGGACTCACAGTCTAAAAGGGGGAGACAGAGAACTAAACCAAACATACTAACAAAATAAAATAAATTTTATTTAGAATTTGCATTACACATATATACAACACTTCGATGTAGACATTCTACTATGAGTAGAATATTTTTGAGGAAACCTCTGATTTTTATTAATGTTGGAACAGATACCGAAGGGAAAATGGGCATATTAAATTAGTACCTGAGTGGGAAATTTCTGAAGTTTAACCATCTAATCTCCTGCCTTTCCTTTAGGATTATGACTCTGTCAATCAATCAATTTAAATTTGCTTTTGTGAGATGAGGTGATGGAATCAAATGTAGTATGTTTATGCCCAGAGAGGTGAATATTTGGCGCAATATGTATTGTACTTATCTCTAATTCTGGGCAGTGGAAAGAGCCAAAAATATAATTGTGTGATAGAAAACTAAATGCCTTCTGAGGAGCCTCACTATTTTAAATTCTGGCTTTTGTCAATTCAGAGTTTTTAAGAGTAATATGCTGCTTTCTGGATGGGCAAAAAAGAGTGTATCACCAGCAAACTACTTCATTATCTGTAATACTTTGGTAATTGAAATGGAATTCATTGAAATTGAATTCCCATTCTTAGGTGACTTAGAGACATTTGCCTCATGAGAGCACAGTATCATTTTACTTCAGGCACTGTTCAGCGTGGAAGACCCCAAATGGTTAAACAGCAGGGGAGTCTTCTGCTTTTAGTTAAAAACTGCTGTTTTCTATATGGCTTATTTACTACATGTTTAATTCTTAATGTAGTGTGCTGTGGGATTGAGCATGCAAAAGTCAGCAGAAAGAGTTCTGTTTTTTACATCTAGGGCTATTACTTGCTGTACAATAATAAAGGCACTATTTTATTGGGTTAGTTGTAATTAACTTCAGCACTAGGAATTCATATAAATCATTCCTAATCTGTTTTCTTTAGATTTTCATTCTTTTTAACTGGTTTAACATAGTTGCGTTCTGTCATCTTTTTACAATAAGGGCTGGGATTGTAATTGCTTTTTTGAATTAGGTTGTCAGAAACGAATGTACCTGGTGATCCAAAAATTGATTAAGGCAAACTAATGAATTTTATATAGCACTTTGTAAAGATGTGTTACTGTAATGAATATTCTGAAATAGTGATGCTTTGTTGTTGTAATAATTTAATATAGCAATAATTAGAGTATCCCTCTTGGAACTCTTTCCATTAAAAGTCATCTTAGATCAACTGGTTCTCAAAGTGGCAACAATATTTACTTATTTACAGTTTTTCCAGAGGTTTGCCAGAAATTTGGGCAGAGTGTGAAGTTTCTTTAAACTTGTGACAGTTTTGCTATTTCAAAAGCCTCCTGACTTTTGTATGGCGTTCTATGCTTTTATCACCCCATTCAGTATTGTAATTTTCCTGACCATAACCAATTAGTTTATTTGATATCGTTCATGTATTTTCAGTCTTTTATAAAAATAGCATAAAAATGCAACGGGCAGAAGTAGAGCAGGAGGAATTTTAAATAGAAAAAATTAAAGGAAACTCTGGGTTAATCTTGAGTAGTGGAAAAAAAAGGTGGGCCACACAGTATTTTGACCAGAAATGAATAGTCAACAAGATTTTAAATACTTCGTTACTGAGTTAACGGTGCTATTGTTTCAGAAAGTACAAAAATTTTATTCAGATATTGTGTGCCTAATCATACAGTCAATATCCACTACTCTTATTTATTTTGTAAAATTATTTACTACAAAGGATATTTCTGACATTTTTACCTACCCAACTTTGGTGGGTTTTTTGAGAAAAGAAATTCCTTATCCCTGGAATGGAACTGTTGAATGCTCATTTTATTGTTTTTGATGTATTCAGTTTAAAGCTGCATTAAAATAATTAGCAGATTTCTGCAGGTCTAATGGAAGCCTTGTAAGTTTCCCCTGCAGCGTTCCGTAAATGAACAGTCCTTGCTTTTCGCAGTCAGACTTCGAGATTCCCTTAAGACTTGACTTCAGACCTCAGAGGGCAGCGACTGCCATTTGTCTTGGGGACTGGAGTTGCCAAACAGACTGACCGTGTACTAATAGGACACATTTATTTAGCCCCTGAATGTGGAGGCCGAGTATCAGAGTTTAATGCTGATCATCTGTTGAGAGCTTGTAGGTAGAAAGGGTTAGAGCAACTTCTATCACCTTTATTGAAATCAAAACCTCCGCATTGATTAGCGAGGGAACGTGATCTGTCTGATTTTCTGCCCATGTGGAAGTTGAGGGTCATTGTTGGCCGGGGGATATTTTTCTTCCTGATAATGCTCACGTACGTTTTTAAAGGAAAACTTTTAAATCTGTCATTTTCCGTAAGTCTTGATGTAGTAATAGGATCAAAGTCACTGGGTGGTTTTTTCGTATCAGTTATAATCATTCAAACATTTACTCTGTTTGCATAGCTAATTACATACTTAGATGAAACGTTAAATTTTTACTCTTGCGTGTGATCTTTTAAAAGTATGTGCATTGAGTTTTAAATGCCTTATGTTCATTCACAGAACTAAATTATCAACAGTAGTTTTCAAATATTTCATTGTTAGTATGAAGGTACATGTGTGAACTGAGGTCCATTATGTGTATATATATATATATATATATGTATATATACCTGTATATATGTATATATGTTTGTACATATTTATTACTCTATTTATTTATTTTACTTGTACATATCTATTCTATTTATTTTATTTTGTTAGTATGTTTGGTTTTGTTCTCTTGTCTCCCCCCTTTTAGACTGTGAGCCCACTGCTGGGTAGGGACTGTCTCTATGTGTTGCCAACTTGTACTTCCCAAGCGCTTAGTACAGTGCTCTGCACACAGTAAGCGCTCAATAAATACGATTGATCGATTTACAATAACCATAAGTAACTTAAGTTTTTAGTTACTGAAGTTTAAATATAGACAACACAGGAGGCTAAGCTAAAAATCATGTACAGAAACTAAGCAACTTTAGTTTAAGCAATAATTCTGTGATTAACCTATCTCTGATTAACAATCTAGGGACCATTATACATGATTAATTTATCTCTGAATAATAATCTAGGAGCCATTATATATAAATACCCGATACCTGTTTTTCCACGTAATTTCACAGCTTATGCATGTATTGCAGAAAACTGCTAACTGAATTACATTTTAAAATTAAGTTCATACTTCATTTACAAATGAATTTTTCTGGTGGACATCCTCCTTGAATTAATCGTTCAGGATTTCTTTGGTTATTTATTTCTCTGATCTGTTTCGCCGTTGAAGAGACAGTGGAGTGTGCTTCATTTCATTCTCTATTCTTTACTGCTGAGTTTACTAAAACCTATGGTAGATGTGCTGCTGAAAGAGTGCTGACACCAAGTGCAAACACCGTTGAAAAGTTCTTGATAGTTTACTTTAAGTACTTAAAGATTACTATATCTTGGCTATGAACAGGTTTTTGTGTAGATTTGACCTTTAGTCTAACATATAATGTGCCTGTCGTATGTTAACATATTCCTTCCCCCTTTCTAGTGCACCTCCTTGACTCAATCAGCTAACGAATATTTGTTGAGCACCCACAGGGTGCAGAACACTGATGTCAGGAATGCAAGCCTCTTTCTTGGAATTTTTTAACATCGTGGTGGATGAACAGTGTTAATGAAAGGGATAAAGTATTTATAGACCGGCCACACTCTTCTCATTTCCTTTGCAGTAATTAAGGACTCAAGACATCAAATCTTTAAAATGTGATCCTGTGATTGAAGAATAAGATAATCTGTTGGTTTGGGAGTTGGGCTCATTATTCTTTAAATATGCCCCATGTTTTCGACCAAACTTCAGTCTAGTTGTGTATAGCTAGGGCATCGCAAACTAACGAGATTTAAACTTGAAGACACCAGGTCAGTGGGGCAGGATTTGTGGACTTGGAGAGAATTGTTCAGATTTATCAGTTCAGAGTTCTAGACCCAAGAACAGTACCAATCAATCATATTTATTGAGCGCTTACTGTGTGCAGAGCACTGTACTAAGCACTTGGGAAGTACAAGTTGGCAACATATACAGTCATCATCATCATCAATCGTATTTATTGAGCGCTTACTGTGTGCAGAGCACTGTACTAAGCGCTTGGGAAGTACAAGTTGGCAACATAGAGAGACAGTCCGTACCCAGCAGTGGGCTCACAGTCTAAAAGGGGGAGACAGAGAACAAAACCAAACATACTAACAAAATAAAATGAATAGAATAGATATGTACAAGCAAAATAAATAAATAAATAGAGTAATAAATATGTATAAAACATATATACATATATACAGGTGCTGTGGGGAAGGGAAGGAGGTAAGATGTGGGGATGGAGGGGGGGCAAGGGGGAGAGGAAGGAAGGGGCTAACAGTGGGCTCACAGTCTACCAATTGGCGGGATTTATTGAGCACTTATTGCGTGTGCAGTGTACTAATTGCTTTCTTTAAAATCGTGTTTGTTAAGCACTTACTAAGTGCCAGGGACTGTTCTAAGCGCTGAGGTAGATACAAGATTATCAGGTTGGACTCAGGCCTTGGCTCACATGGGGCTCACAGTCTTAATCCCCAGTTTATAGATAAGGTAACTGAGGCACAGAGAAGTGAAGTGACTTACCCAAGGTCACACAGCAGATAAGTAGTGGAGCTGGGATTAGAACCCAGTCCTTCTGGTTCCCAGGCCCATGCTCTTATCAATTTAGGCCATGCTGCTTGTGAGAGGACGGTACGACAGTTAGTAGACATATTCCGGGCCCACAAAGAGCTTACAGTCTAGAGGGAAATAGAAATTCAGTTTTGATCATGGTCTTTCCACTAGACTGCTCTACCCGCTAGTTTTTTAATCAATGTTTTAATTGTTACTCTTAGCCAACTTGTAGAAGAAAGGTTCAAATATTCAGCCTGAAAACATTTTGAAAGTCCATTTCACTTATAGCAATATTATGATTATACTAGTGAATATCAGAATCTTTTTCTTTGTCCATACCCTGACTTTTTGGGGGCCCAGCCCAATTTCGTTTAGACGCCGGCCTATTTCCCGTTATTTCTCTCACCACTTCAGCTACGGTATAAATTGTGTATTTTTGTTTTCTTCAAATATTTTCCTGTACACACGAAGCATTTGAAAGGTACCATTGTGGATAGAACAGTGCTTCAGTGCTTGGCACGTAAGCGCTTAACAAACACCATCATTATTAGTATGCTGGTGAGTATTGAGAAAAGAAAGGTTTAGGGCATGTTACAAAGCTGTTGTCTTTAACTGCTGTCCCATTTCGATAAAACTAGGTACTGCTGTTGCTCTTGCTTGTTTATTACTCTGCATGGTGACCAGGACCATTAGAAGCTAAGGTTATTTTATAGTAAATGCTGCATAATCAATATTTATGATCATAGGAAATATTAGTCAATTAAATACAGCATGGACTAGGTATGAAATTATTGACTTTGCTGTTTTCTTTTTGCAGTCTTTCCTTTCCAAAGTGCTGAAATGTATTTTGGAGTTATTTAGCTGCATTAGTGGTTAGATTTGAGGCTTTTAACGTGTTTTCCACCAGCTCCCTTGGGAGAAAGATAACCAAGATCTTCATACACACTCTGCCCTATTGTGGTGTTGTGTAATTATGTGTACTGTGATGGAATAGTGAATTGATCATGAAAGACGATGACCATTAAGCTTTTGTTTCGACTACTAAAACTCACTTTAACATCCATTCAGCTGTGGTTTATGAAATTGTTTAGACTAACACCTTCTTTGATGATCGGCTCTGAAGTAAAGAACCTGATGAAATGCATCATGATAAATGTTTTCTCTCCATTTTTGGCTACTTCCATCTTCACCGATTAGTTTTGAGGCCATATAATGAGTGCTGTGTAAGTAATCGGCCACGGTCGGTGTTGAGAAACAGATGGGGAATATCATCATCTTTTTTCCCCCCTTGTCTACATTATATTCATTTTCAGTTGGTTGAAGCATGGGGGTAAAGAAGGGAATGGTCGGAGGGCTTACAGTAGGTTTATATCAATGTAGTCTTGTCATAAGGTCATTGTGGGCAGGGAATGTGTCCCTAGTTATATTGTACTCTCCCAGGCGCTTAGTATAGTGCTTTGCACACAGTAAGTGCTCAATAAATGAGATCGAATGCGTGAATTAGTGGCATGTGAGTGAAACTGAAGAGTAGTTGATGTCTTCAGCTAGGACAGCGAGTGCTACGGAGTAATGTAGAAAATCGCTTTCTGGAGCAGCTTTGTATTAAGTTAAGCACCTGTATCTGCATAATATTGTTTTAATAGATTCCGATTTAAAATGACATATGAGAGAGCTACAGAACCCTTTTCATTAAAAGCAATGCCTATTACTTGCGGTTTGTTTACCTGTGTGTTTCTCACTTTGCAGGAGTGGCAGAACTCTATACAGAAGAATGCGGGACTTGCCTTTATCGAACTTGTCAATGAAGGAAGGTAATCTTAATTTGCATCTCATATTTTCATAATCAAAAATTAGCTATGACCTTAGAAGATCCAGAAGTACATGTTTGAGAGTTTGATTATTTAGGCTGCTTCACAAATTAAAAACCAGCAAGGATTTAAAATAATCTATTTATTTTATTTTGTTAGTATGTTTGGTTTTGTTCTCTGTCTCCCCCTTCTAGACTGTGAGCCCGCTGTTGGGTAGGGACTGTCTCTATGTGTTGCCGACTTGTAATTCCCAAGCGCTTAGTACAGTGCTCTCTGCACACAGTAAGCTCTCAATAAATACAATTGATTGATTGAATAACAACGTGGCTCAGTGGAAAGAGCACAGGCTTTGGAGTCAGAGGTCATGGGTTCAAATTCTGGCTCCGCCACTTGTCAGCCGTGCGATTTTGGGCAAGTCACTTAATTTCTCTGTGCCTGTTCATCTGTAAAATGGAGATTAAGACTTTGAGCCTCCATGTGGGACAACCTGATCACCCTGTAACCTCCCCAGCGCTTAGAACAGTGCTTTGCACATAGTAAGCATTTAACAAATACCATCATTACTATTATTATAACACTAATATGGAGCCTCCCATATTCAGAGCACTGCAGAGGAAGAGAGGGGTCAGGGACGTTAGCCAAGATCTGTTTGTAAGCTGTACAAAAGCTCCAGTAGTCGTAGCTGAACTGGCTTCCCGTTATGAGTGACGGCCTCTTGAGAAATAGGCAGTTTAAAATAAAATAATGCCAGATCACATTCCTGAAGCTTCTTTTTCCCTCAGTTGTAGATTAAGTAGAAAAAAAGCGTCCTCACTATGTGGACATCTTTCTCTGGTAAGGTTGGTCCCAGGCAGGAACAGATCAGGAGCCGATGTATGAAGTTGTCCATAGGAAGAAAATGGGAGTAAAAAGAGGGCTTTCCTTTGGGAAAATCCTTTAGGAAAACAAAGCTCTGTCCAACTTAATAATAATAATAATAATGGCATTTGTTAAGCGCTTACTATGTGCAAAGCACTATTCTTCGTGCTGGGGGGGATACAATGTGATCAAGTTGTCCCACGGGGGGCTCACAGTCTTAATCCCCATTTTTACAGATGAGGGAACTGAGGCTCAGAGAAGTTGTAACTTGCCCAAGGTCACACAGCAGACTTGTGGTGGAGCCGGGATTCGAACCCCTGACCTCTGACTCCAAAGCCCGGGCTCTTTCCACTGAGCCACGCTGCTTCTCTAACTTCCACCTAGAGTTGGATCTGTGTAGTAGAGGGAGTAGTAGTAGCACTTACTGAGCTCCCAGTTGCTGCAGTGTACTGTACTAGGTTCTTGGGAAGTTCAGAAGAACAAAATGACACATTCTCTCTCAATTGATGGTATTTATTGAATGCTTATTGTGTGCAGAGCTCTGTAGTACACATGTGGGAAAGTACAATATAATAAATTGGGTAGACACGATCCTTGCCCCCAGGGAGATTACATTCAGTGCCTCACTGCTTGCCTTGTGGCTTTTTCGCTGTCCATCACAAAAGGAGGGAAGGGAATGAGAGCAAATGGGTCCATTTTGCTGCGTAGAGGAGATCCAGTTATCCAAAAACTGGTACAGACCCTGGCTAGTTCAATAAATCTCAAGTTAAGCCCCTCAGGCGTAATAGAGCGTGGCTCTTTGGACAGCCCTGTCCCGATTTCATTAGATTACCTGGAAGGTTTCTTATTCCTCTTTTTAAGTATAATACAATTAATTGGGGCTATTTAAGTGGTTACTTTGTGGCAAGGACTGAACTAAGTGCTGGGATAGAGACAAGATAATCAGGTCCCACGTCGGGCTCGCAATCTAAACAGGAGGGAGGTATTGACTCCCCATTTTACAGGTAGGGGAACTGAGACACAGACACAGCGTGGCTCAGTGGAAAGAGCCCGGGCTTTGGAGTCAGAGGTCATGGGTTCGAATGCCGCTCCACCACATGTCTGCTGTGTGACCTTGGGCCAGTCACTTCACTTCTCTGAGCCTCAGTTACCTCATCTGTAAAATGGGGATTAAGACTGGGAGCCCCACGTGGGACAACGTGATCACCTTGTATCCCCCCCAGCGCTTAGAACAGTGCTTTGCACATAGTAAGCGCTTCACAAATGCCATCATCATTATTATTATTATTATTAAGCGACTTGCCCGAGGTCATACCGCAGGCAAGTGGTGGAGGTGGGATTAGAACCCAGGTCCCCTGACTCCCAAGCTTGTGCTCTTTCCACTAGGCCAGCTGCTCCTAGATAGCCTCAGTTTAGAGACTAATAAAGGGCATTAATTAGTATAATCAGGTTTCTTCTGGTTATTATCCTGGTTCTTATCACTGCAGTTGCCACTATTTGATTCTCATATTCTTGCCAATCAGCATTTATTTTGCTGTACTGTACTCTGCCAAGTGCTTAGTAAGTGCTCTGCACATAGGAAGTGCTCAATAAATGCCACTAATTGAGTGACTGTTTACTCATCATCATCAATCGTATTTCTTGAGCGCTTACTGTGTGCAGAGCACTGTACTAAGCGCTTGGGAAGTACAAGTTGGCAACATATAGAGACAGTCCCTACCCAGCAGTGGGCTCACAGTCTAAAAGGGGGAGACAGAGAACAAAACCAAACATACTAACAAAATAAAATAAATAGAATAGATATGTACAAGTAAAATAAATAAAGTAATAAATATGTACAAACATATATACATATATACAGGTGCTGTGGGGAAGGGAAGGAGGTAAGATGGGGGGATGGAGAGGGGGATGAGCATTGTACTAAATGCTTGGGAGGGTACAGTTCAGTAGATTTGGTAGAGTCATATATGGTGAACACCCCACGGAATGGGATATTTGGCTTCCACCTGTGTCCTGCCTGCACTTTTCCAGGGCTTAACACAGTGCTTTGCACATCACACTTAAATACTATTACTGTGACAGGCATTAAAAGGAATTACAGATAGGAGTAGGGGCAGAGTCAGGGACCGTGTATGCTACTCTCTCTTGTATTGTACTCTCCTAAGCACTTAGAACATTCATTCAGTCGTATTTACTGAGTGCTCACTGTGTGCAGAGTACTCTGCTAAGCGCTTAAGAAGTACAGTTCAGCAACAGAGACAGTCCCTGCCCACAGCAGGCTCACGGTCAAGAAGATGGGCTCACAGAAGCGCTCAGTAAATACCATAGATTAATTGGCTGATAATACAGAAGTGCTGTGGAGCTGGAGGTGGGGAAAGTTTCCAAGTGCATAAGGACTTACACTCTAATAGGGGGTAGTCAAATGTAAGAATATTACAAGTAGAGTGGTCAAAATAAATACATTGAGGAGAGCGCTCAGTGAATGAATGCCAAGAAGGATATAGTGTGCTAGAATTGGCTGAAGATATAATATGGTCAGCGGACTGGGAAATTGAGTGGGGAAAACGAAAGCTCTTGGTTTTTTTTACCAGCCTTCCCAACTCACATATTGGCTACTCCCTAACTTGCACAGTTTGCTAGCGCTTAGTACAGTGCTCTGCACACAGTAAGCGCTCAATAAATATGATTGATTGATTTGCTAACCTAAGCTCCCCTTCTGATTGTTCCTCCAGCCTTTGCCTTCTCATTGTCCCAGCCTGGAACACCCTAACTTTACCAAAATCTGCCAGACTACGCTCTCTCCATCTTCATAGCCTTGCTAAAATCCGAAATTGTTTTGTGCTTAGTTCAAAAGCACTCCCCAAGGCTTAGTAAATACCATTGATTGAATTGAGTATTCAGCTATAACTGTTGGTTATTGAAATTGTGAATATATGAAGATCAATTCCAAATCACTAAAAGATTTCTTCAAATCGCACTTTTTTTCACCTTTTAAAATTCCATTCCTGTGCAATGAATTTTTTTTTCACTTTAAACTTATAACTCTAATCTATGCGGCATGTTTTTCCCCATTTAGTACAAACTTTTTGGAAAAAAAATACTTTTTTTGAGCTGCTTCTTTGGATCAAGAGTTTAATGAATTATGGTACCTACAAACTTAGTGGGATGTTTAATTTTTATGCATCATTGATAATAGTAAGTGCTTAAAATACTACCAATTACTATTATTGCTTTTATTATGCTTAGATTTAGTGAAACAATATTCATTTGAAAAAGCAGGCTAAAATATTTCAATGGAGATATTTTTTAAGAAGACATAAACATGCACAAAAAATAGGTTAAAAAAAGAAAAACTATGTATTCTGTTCATTCTAGTTTATAGTTATGTTAACAAGAATTGCATGCCTGTTCTATGCACCCTAGGCTTTGATTTCCAGTAGCACACCTTAGATTCATTGATTAACTTTGGAATTATTTATTTCAGCAAATGAGCACCTTTGGAGCTTATTTTATTTGTAAAGGGAATCCATTAATATGTATTTTTCTTGAAGCTAAATTATAAACTCCTAAAGGGCAGGGGGCTGTTTCCTCTTTCCTTGTTCCTGCCAAGCCCTAGTATAGTGCTCCACGCACTGTAGACATTCAATCAATCAATCAATCAATCGTATTTATTGAGCGCTTACTGTGTGCAGAGCACTGTACTAAGCGCTTGGGAAGTCCAAGTTGGCAACATATAGAGACGGTCCCTACCCAACAGTGGGCTCACAGTCTAAAAGACTGTGGGTACTGTTAGATTGTGAGCCCATTGTTGCGTAGGGACCGTTTCTATATGTTGCCGGTTTGTACTTCCCAAGCTCTTAGTACAGTGCTCTGCACACAGTAAGCAGCTCAATAAAGACGAATGAATGAATGATTTATATGAATTATAATTTAATATAATATAACTTATATGAATTATATGAATAAAATGAATCATTTTATAAAGGACTTTAAAGCGTATATTTTTTCTTCGAAAATAGTTAAATATTTCAGCTATTAAGAAGTCGATGCACCCTTGACTGCAACAGGACGTAACTGTCTGTACTCCTGTATCTATCATGCTGTCCGAATGCATGACGAGACTCACCTCAATATCTTTTTTCATATAGTAATGAAAATAGTGTCCTTTGTTTTCCTTTGGGTATTCGGTTCCCCAAGAAACCCAACGGTAGGAACTGTCACAGTAGCTTGAATTTAAATGACTTTATGGCAGAACGGATGTAATTCCAAAGTGGATAGGAATGCTCCACCACTGGGTTCAATCCCAGGGGCGAGAAGAGTCACAAGGGTGTTTGGTTACAGTGCAGAGACCAACCTTGTTGTTTCTTATTATGTGGGTCTGACCTGCCTCGACCTCATTTATAGAGCGGCTGCTATAAATTTGCCCCTTGATTAATGTTTTATTAGTGTAGATAACATGGAGCCCTTCTACACATTCAAGTAACAGTGTAGGATCCATCTGGGCTTGATGGGTATCATTAGCTAATCAATTACTGAGGCAGGGGTGTAAGTAACAATTGCCTAGTGGATACGTTCCCATAACTTATATCTGCTTTTCTACTACATTGTTTCTTAGTGTAAAGACATGTTTTTTGCATCTGTGTCCGTATGCTGTATGCATTTTTAAAATTCAGTGTAAGAGTATATACAACAGGTATGCAGGTGTTCTTGTTAACTCCAAATTTTTTATTTCTAATTCATGACTGGAGAGGATGCTTGAAACGGTTAAGCTAGATTTTTTTGTTGTTGTTGTTTTTTACCCAAGAGAAATGACAAAGCTTTATTTGTAACCTGAGAGTCTAAGATTGTGCGATTCAACTTATTTTATATTTTCTAACATAAAGCCTTGTGCACAAGCCGAAATTCCAAATTTTTTCTTCAGTAGAGTGAGGTGGGAAAATAGAAAATGAATTCTAGCCTTAATGTGAAATTTCTTGTACGAATGGTTGGTTACTTCAGCTGCACCATGAACATTCTTCTCCTTATGTATTTTATTCATATTTTTCAAATGCTTTAGTGTCTGTCAGTGGTGTGGATCAACCAACCAATGGTATTTATTGAGACCTTACTGGGTACAGAGACTGTACTGAGAGCTTGGGAAAGGAGAGTACAGTAAAATTGGTAGGCAAGATCCCTGCCCACAAGGAGCTTAAAATCTAGGGTTGGTGGGGGGAGTCTGATATTAAAATAAATTGTAGACTGGGCAAATGAGAGTGTAGGATATGTACATAAGGTTGTGGGTCCAGGGTTCAGGTAAATATCAAGTGCTTAAGGGGTATAGATTCAAGTGCAGAGGTGAGGAAAGGTAAGGGAAATGACTTAGGGAAGGCCTCTTGGAGGAGATGTGATCTTAATAGTGATTCAAAGATGGGGAGAGTAGCAGTCTGTCATATGTAAAGGGGAGGCCAGTTCCAGGCCAGAGAGAGAACGTGGGCCGGGGTTTGGCGTGGGGATAATCAAGATGTAGGTTCGGAGTTTTGGTTTGTGTTAAAGAAGTGAAGTGTGTGGGTTGGGTTATAGTAGAAGAGGCAAGGTAGGATGCCGAAAGTTGGTTGAATGCCTTAAAGCCAGTGGTAAGGAGTTTCTATCTGATGCAGAAGTGGATATGGACAATCACTGTAGGTTTTCAAAAAATAGGACTTGTCTTTTACCATCAGGAAGCTGATGGGTGTGAGTACACCAAGTGATTAGGTTCCTGTTGTTAGGTAGGGATTGTCTCTCTCTGTTGCCGAATTGTGCTTTCCAAGCGCTTAGTACAGTGCTCTGCACATAGTAAGCGCTAAATAAATATGATTGAATGAATGAATGGAGTGCTGAAATGCCAGTAGGAAGAGGATACCGGATGAGGAGGTGAGATTGCCCAGGAGGCCTTCTCTGAATAATGTGTGATTTGAGAAGGCCTTTGAAGAGAAGCATCGAGGCCTAATGGAAATAGCTTGGCCTTGGGATTCAGAGGACATGGGTTCTAATCCCAGCTCCACCTCTTGCCTGCTGTGTAATCTTGGGCAGATCATTTAATCTGTGCCTCAGTTCCCTCATCTGCAAAACTGGGATTCCACACCTCCCTTCTTCCCTCCTACTTTGACTGTGAGCCCCATGTGGGACAGAATTATTTTTTATCTCTCCTAGTGCTTAGTTCAGTGCTTGACACCTAGTAAGCTCTTAATGCATACCATAATTATTATTATTGTTATTATTATTGCTAGTAATAAAAATCATATGGGAAAGACAGTGGTCTTCCAGATGTTAGCGGGAAGGAGTTCCAGGGAGAAGGGAGTGTGTAAATTCAACGTTGGTAACGAGAGAGGTGAGAACAAGGCAAAGAGAGTTGGTTTGGTTGTGAGAGTGGAGCCTGTGAGTGGGATACAATAGGAGAAGAGTGAGGAGCAAACTGATTCAGGGCCTTGAAGCCAAAGTCAAGGAATTCTTGCTTGGTGCAAAGAGTAATAGGCAACCATTGGAAGTGCTTGAGGAAGGGGGAAATGTGCGCAAAATGATGTTTTAGAAAAATTGTCTGGGAAGGAAAAAAGTATGGACTGGGAAAGGGAAAGATCAGTGGAGAGGGTAATGCAGTAGTCAAAGATGGGTTATGACAAATCCGAACCAGAGTAGTAGTAATCTGGATGAAGAGGAAGGGGCAGAATCTGGAGATGTTATGAACAAAGTATCGATAGGATGTGGTGACCAGCGAATATAGGGGGTGAAAGAGAGAGGGGAGTTAAGATCATGCTAAGGATTATTGATTTGAAAGAATGGGAAGGATGGTGGTGGTGTCAGCAGAGATAGAAAAGTTAGGAGAGGATTTGGGAGGGAAATTGAGTTCATTTTTGGGCATGTTGAGCTTAAGGTTTTGGTGGGACATGGATGCAGAGATGTCCAGGAGTCAGAAAGAGATGTAAAATTGCACAGGAGGAGGGAGCTGGTACTAATTAGGTCGAAATATTATAGCAAGTTCTGTTTAAGTACAGAGGGGCAGAGTCTAGTCGAAAGAGCATAGAACTGTTACCTTGGAGATACAGGTTCGTCACAGCTTTGCCACTGGTCTACCATATGACACTGAAAAAAATCACTTTATCTCTGTCTCAGCCTCCTCGATAGTGAATTGGGGCAAGTAGCCATTCTCCCAATGTCTTAGATTGTTAATCTTGTGTGGAACAGGAACTGTTCCATTGAGTTATTTCTTACCCCAGCACTTTCCACAATGCTTGGTACGTGGGATATGCCTAATAAATTTGATAATTAAACAAAGGAGACAGCAGAAATCATGGTCTCACCAACATTACCTTTCGGCTGACTGCCAAAGCTTCCTTATCTGATTGTGAATTCCACCGTTTTAGCCAAACCTTTGTTTATTTTTCTAATATCTTAAGGTTTGCATAGTTTAAATACTCACACCTAATCAAGACTTCGCATTGCTTATGAGCCAGGATCTTAGCTCGTATTTACTACAGTGTACTGGAGTCACTAGGTGCTCATTAAATCACCATGATTACAACTTTCCTTCACAATATTTAAAATAACTGCTCCTTCCTTTACTCCATAGCATCTAAACATTGGTTCCATACTGTCATCACCTCACATCTAGGTTCCCTTCACTTACCTATCTACCCTTTTTACTTCAGATGGTCTAAAATGCCAGTCATTTGGATTTGCCAATACTGGGATCATCTGTCATTTAACAAGCGCCTGATAAATGCCATTTATTGACTTTTCAGCTGTGTGACTTTGGGCATGTCACTTAACTTATCTGTGCCTCAGGTCATCTGTAAAATGGGGATTAAGACTGAGTCCCACCTGGGGTAACCTGATAACCTTGTCTCCCCCAGCACTTAGAACAGTGTTTGGTGCATCTTAAGTGCTTAACAAATACCATTATTATGGTGATGATGTAAAACATGCTCTGAGGAATGAAAAGATAATGGTTGCAGAATTCTCTGGTTTGGTCTTTACTAAGGAAGGTGCTAGTGAGGTTCCCACAGCTAAATTCTTTTTCATAGTTGGTAGGACAGAAGACTGACTCAAATTGTGGTAATCACTTAGGCTATTTTAGATGAAATCGATATACTACATGCAAATAAAACATAAATTCTCATCTTCCAGACCCTATCCTTCCTTAAACTTTCCTGCCACTGTAGACCACACCATTATCCTCACCGTGTCACAAGCCCATAACTTGGTCATTATCCTAGATTCATCCGTCTCAATCAGGTCTCCTATTCACTCTGTCACAAATTCCTGTCAGTTGTCCCTTCACATCTCTTGCC
The DNA here is from genome assembly GCF_015852505.1 of Tachyglossus aculeatus. NCBI lineage: Eukaryota > Metazoa > Chordata > Mammalia > Monotremata > Tachyglossidae > Tachyglossus > Tachyglossus aculeatus. The sequence continues at coordinate 21,538,359 of NC_052077.1, read as the reverse complement.
TCTGCCCTTTCATCTCTATCCAAAGGGTTACAGAGCCGACGCAGACACTTATATCCCACCTTGACTATTGCATCAGTACCTTCGCTGACATCCCTGCCTCTTGTCTTCAGTCCATACTTCACGCTGCGGCCCAGATCATTTTTCTAAAGAAAAATTCAGTCTCTGCCTTCTCACTTCTCAAAAATCTCAAATGGATGCCCATCTACCTCTGTGTCCAGTAGAAACTCCTTATCAGTGGCTTTAAGGCACTCAGTCAGCCTGATTCCTCCTATCGTACTGTACTGCAACAAGACACACTGATCCTCTAATTCCAACGTATTTACTGTACCTTGATTTCATCTGTCTTGCCGCCGACACCTTTCCCACGTCATCCCTCTGACCTCAAACCACCTCCCTCTTCTGTCCGTGACAGACCACCACTCTCCCCATCTTCATAGCCCTCCTAAAAATCTTATCTTCTCCAAGAGGCCTTCCCTGGCTAAGCCCTAATGTCCCCTATTCGCCTTCCCTTCAATGGTGTTTATGCACGTATATATGTACCCCTTAAACACTCCATATTCACTCCACCCTCAGCCGCACAACACCAACATACAAATCCATATACTCTCTCATTTCCCCTTTCTGTAATAAACTTTAAAGTGTGCCCTCTCTTTCTTGTGGGCAGGGATCATGTCTACCAACTCTCACTCTCCCAAGCATTTAGTGAGGGCTTAATAAATTTCATGGATTGATTGAGAACCAAGTATATCACAGGAGCCTGTTGGTGTGTACTGAAGAGTTTTGAAGAAACCATAGAACAAATGACTAAGTATGTGTAACCCATCATTACAAACTGAGCTAGATCATTTGAGATTGCCAGTTCTATTACAACTCAAAAACACTCTAGTGGAGACCTGGAAATTAGAAATTAAAGAACAATACTCAGCAAACGGGTAGTGTAAAATCATGTTTGCTGTCAGTGCGAACTCTAGAAAAACAATCATTTGGGGGAAAGACAATATGGTATTCTAAAACGAAATGCTTCACTAATTTGCGTGAGTTATTTGAGGAGTCTAGGGGCATGTGGGTAGAGAATAATGGACAAAATATATTTAGAGTTTCAAAAGGCCATTGACAAGACTTTTCAAACAAGAGCGTTTTCAGAGTTTCAAAAGGCCATTGACAAGACTTTTCAAACAAGAGCGTTTTCAAAAAGCAAAGAATTCCAAGATTGGAAGGAATTCATTTTATAGCGGAGCAAGATAACTAGTAGGATTCTCCCCAGGGATTCTTACTAGAAATGGTGTCAATCAGTCATTTTTCTTTAGCGCTTACAGTGTGCAGAGCAGTAAATCGGTTGCTTCGGAAAATACAGTATTACCGAGTTGGTAGATACATTCTTTGCCCACAAGAAGCCTACATTATAAAGAGGAAAGCAGATGTCAGTACATATATATATATATAGATAGATAGATAGATAGATAGATTACAGATATGCATGTAAGTCCTATGGGGTGAGGGTGGGGTAAATTAAAGCATACAAATTCAAATGCAAGGAGGACTCAGAGGGAGAAGGAGTAGGGGAAATGAGGTCTTAGTCAGTGAGGGCCACTTGGAGAAGATTTGATTTAATAAGGCTGTGAAGGTGGGGAGAGCGATGTTCTGTCAGATATGAAAGGGAGTTTCAGGCCAGAGGCAGGACATGGGTAAAGGTAGAGGTTGCGAGAGGTGAGACTGAGGTACAGTGGCTATGTTGCTGTTAGATGAATGAAGTGAAGGTGCTGGGTTGTAGAAGGAAATCAGCGAGGTAAGATAGGAGGGAGAAAGGTGCCTGAGTGCTTTAAAACCAATGGTACGGAGTTTCTGTTTGATGCAGAGGTGGATGAGTACACTGGAAGTTCTTCAGTGGGGAATTGTAGACTGAACATTTTTTAGAAGAATGATCCGGGCATCGGAGTGAAGTATGGACTGTAAGGGGGGGAGAGGCAGGAGGCAGGTCGGTCAGCAGGGAGGCTAATGCAGTAGTCGGGGTAGGATAGGATTGACGTGGTAGCAGTTTGGATGGAGAGTAAATGATGGATTTCAGCAATGTTATGAAGGTAAAACCAACAGGATCGGTGACAGATTGAATATGTGAGTTGAATGAGAGATGAATGGAGGATAATGCCAAGGTTAGGGGCTTGTAGATGGGGAGGATGGTGATGTTGTTTACAGTCATGGGGATGTCTGGGGGAGGACAGATTTTTGTGGGAAGATACGGAGTTCTGATCTGGACATGTTAAGTTTAAGTTGTCCTCGGGGCCATCCCACTAGAAATGTCCTTAAATGTCCAGGAGGAATTTCGAGATGCAAAGGAGAGAGATCAGGGCTGGCGATATAGTTTTGGGAATCACCTGGATATAGATGGTAATTGAAGTCATGGAGCGAATGAGTTCTTCAAAGAAGTGGGTGTAGATGGAGACTAGAAGGGGACCCAGAACTGAGCCTTTAGGGTCTTCCACTGGTCATGGGTCGCAGAGGAGGAGCCTGCGAAAGAGGCAGAATGAGCAGCCAGAGCTATAGGAGGAGAAACAGGAGAGGACAGTGGCAGTGAAACCAAGGATAAGTAATGTTTTCAGGAGAAGGAGGTGGTCCACAGTGTCAGTGGCAGCAGCCAAGAGGTCGAGGAAGATCAGAATGGAGTGGAAATTGTTGGATTTGGCAAGAAGGAGGTCACTGTTGACCTTTGAGAAGGTAGTTTCCGTGTCATTTACGTTTTCATAAAGTGCATAGTGAAATCTCCAAAATTCATAGTTGACCCAATTTTATCCGAATAGTGAAGAGGTACACAGATGGGAATAAATCAAGTACTGTCTCTTAAAACTGATAGAATTGTTAGAAAAATCTGCGGTGATGTTTAAGGGGAATAAGTGCATAGTAGTGCATCTAAGGAAGAGATAAACCAAACTGGGTGACTGTTGATAATGCACTGTCTACTAATAGTGGAAAACAGAGATAGAGTAGTTTTTCCTGTGGGAACTCTAGTCATGAATGCAGTAATTACCTGCATAAAGGAAAGATCACTATGGTCATGCAACATTCTTTTCACCCTTATCCAGTTGGATAGGTCGCAGTAGCATCTTTTTCAGATTAGGAAGTCTTTTTTGGGAATGCGGAAAGCTGCTATAGAGTGTATGCTCATGAAGAGCAGGGACTATGGTTTAAATGGATTCTTATAAAAGCTGTAAGCATATAAAAACCTCCAGTAGATATTTGCCACAACAATTACTAATTTGCCCATAGTGTACTCCATGATTGAGAAGTGACCTCGTTCCTCAAAATATTTTGTATCATTAGCGGCAAGTGTGTGTGAAAAGACAAAGTCGTGTTTTGAGAAGAATGGGAGAATGCGAAGGTTCATGAACTAGATTAGGGAGTGTTTTGGCAACAGAACTGTCTCAAACTGAATTTAAAATGTGGAGCCAGCAGAATAATGGGGTGCAGTGATGCCTGTCCATGTGCAGCACTGGGACCACTTAGAGGGGAAGCAGCCAAATGAGCATGTATGAGGGTGACTGGTAGTAATGGGGAGCCACTTAGAACAATAGATATTACATGCCACTGGGATCTTTCCCTAGGGTAAGAGGCAGATCAAAGAACTGTCTGCCCACCCCGCATAAAAGCAGGATGACTTACGAGACAAACGCTTTCCTACTCCCACCAGCCTTTGGAAACCATTGCCATATCAAGGCAACCCGGGAGCTGGTCCTGATTCTCTGAGTTGATTCCAGTGCTGAGCCCATTTTGGAGGAGCCACGAAGCAGGTGTAGGAACATGTCCTATTCCCAGCCTTCTGCTAATGCACCCAAATCAGGGATGCTTTTATCTGTTTCCCTAGTTAAGTGACATTTTCACTTTTTTAATGACTGTCTTTCGCTTCCACTTTTCGTATAAACACACAGACTTTCTGGTAAGCCAACTGTGGGCACATCTCTTGGTCCCCTTCTGTTCTCAATATACACTCACTCCCTTGGTGACCTCATTCGCTCCCATGGCTTCAACTATCATCTCTACGCTGATGACACCCAGATCTACATCTCTGCCCCTGCTCTCTCCCCCTCCCTCCAGGCTCGCATCTCCTCCTGCCTTCAGGACATCTCCATCTGGATGTCTGCCCGCCACCTAAAGCTCAACATGTCGAAGACTGAGCTCCTTGTCTTCCCTCCCAAACCTTGTCCTCTCCCTGACTTTCCCATCTCTGTTGACGGCACTACCATCCTTCCCGTCTCACAAGCCCGCAACCTTGGTGTCATCCTCGACTCCGCTCTCTCATTCACCCCTCACATCCAAGCCGTCACCAAAACCTGCCGGTCTCAGCTCCGCAACATTGCCAAGATCCGCCCTTTCCTCTCCATCCAAACTGCTACCCTGCTCATTCAAGCTCTCATCCTATCCCGTCTGGACTACTGCACTAGCCTTCTCTCTGATCTCCCATCCTCGTGTCTCTCTCCACTTCAATCCATACTTCATGCTGCTGCCCGGATTATCTTTGTCCAGAAACGCTCTGGACATATTACTCCCCTCCTCAAAAACCTCCAATGGCTACCGATCAATCTGCGCATCAGGCAGAAACTCCTCACCCTGGGCTTCAAGGCTGTCCATCACCTCGCCCCCTCCTACCTCACCTCCCTTCTCTCCTTCTCCAGCCCAGCCCGCACCCTCCGCTCCTCCACCGCTAATCTCCTCACTGTACCTCGCTCTCGCCTGTCGCGCCATCGACCCCCGGCCCACGTCATCCCCCGGGCCTGGAATGCCCTCCCTCTGCCCATCCGCCAAGCTAGCTCTCTTCCTCCCTTCAAGGCCCTGCTGAGAGCTCACCTCCTCCAGGAGGCCTTCCCAGACTGAGCCCCTTCTTTCCTCTCCCCCTCGTCCCCCTCTCCATCCCCCCGTCTTACCTCCTTCCCTTCCCCACAGCACCTGTATATATGTATATATGGTTGTACATATTTATTACTCTATTTATTTATTTATTTATTTATTTTACTTGTACATTTCTATCCTACTTATTTTATTTTGTTGGTATGTTTGGTTCTGTTCTCTGTCTCCCCCTTTTAGACTGTGAGCCCACTGTTGGGTAGGGACTGTCTCTATGTGATGCCAATTTGTACTTCCCAAGCGCTTGGTACAGTGCTCTGCACATAGTAAGCGCTCAATAAATACGATTGATTGATTGATTGATTGATCTCAGGCCGGAAGGTCAGTAGGTGAACCATCTTCACTGAAAAAGAGACAGTAAGGCAGATGCTGAAATAGGGAATAACCAACTCTGTTGTAGTGTACTTTCCCCCAGCTCTAAGTATAGTGTTCTGTGCATACCAAGTGCTCAATAAATACCATTGATGATGATGATGATGATGATGGTATTTGTTAAGCGCTTACTATGTGCAAAGCACTGTTCTAAGCACTGGGGGGATACAAAGTGATCAGGTTGTCCCACGTGGGGCTCACAGTCTTAATCCCCATTTGACAGATGAGGGAACTGAGGCCCAGAGAAGTTAAGTGACTTGCCCAAAGTCACACAGCTGCCAAGTGGCGGAGTGGGATTTGAACCCATGTCCTCTGACTCCAAAGCCCATGCTCTTTCCACTGAGCCAGACTGCTTCTCTAACCACCAGATAATGAACCAGATCATCATCACCAGATGATGAACCACCAGATTATAAGGTTTTGTCAAAATGGCCAATAAAAGAAAAAAATGGAGAGGGAAAGAATCAATCAGTGGTATTTATTGAGCACTTACTGTGTGCAGAGCACTGTACTAAGTGATTGGGGGTGTATAGTACAGGCCCGTTCCCTGCTTAAAAAGAGCTAACAGTCTAGAGGGAATCCAGTTTTAGGGCAGGCTGACAGTTAAGCAGCTGTTAATTGCTTGCACTGAAAGGCGTTGATTTCCCTTTCGGCTTTTTGGCAGTGCCTGAATTGGCAAGTAAAATCTTGCATGGGGTGCAACACTGGATCCCAGTCTGTCCCAATCCTAGCTCCAGCCAGCCATCACTGCATCACTGTCAGAGGTGGGAATGTGGTCCTGGGCCACAGTGGAAGTGATTCGTGGTTCACTTCTTAGGGGACTGTCCTATTTGACTAGGGCATTTCCCCCCCGGACTACTAGGAGTTTTAGTGCCAGCAGCTCCACATATCATACATGCCCGGAGCCATCCTTTGGCCTGAGATCCATCCAGTAGGGAAGGGAAGAAGGAAGGAAGACACAAAATTAATGCATGGCAGATACATTGTTGTGCTGGGACATATTGGTTATGTCCATGCAGTGCTCTAACTGCAGCCTGGCTTTGCTTAGCTACGGTTTATTCCCTGCCCAGCAAGGTCTGCAGTATAACGGAGGTATGGTCAGAGGTGTTAATTGATTAAGTTTATGATATTCTTTTTACTTGTGTCTTGGTTCAGGGCCCCAGTTTCTGAAAGTGTGCACATCCAAGACGTGAGGCGCTGTCTGTTTTGTTCAGCTTTGAATGATAGTGTTATAGGTAAGATCTTGAGCAGCCTTGGAAAAGGGAGAGTAGAAACTGCTAAAGTCAGTTACTCCCATGGTTTTTACAGGGCACCGAAAGAAAAGGTAACATTTGATATTTAGAGGGAAAGGAGTGAAGGAATTAGTTATTAAAGAATCAAGGAAGATGAGGAAAGTGGAATTGTGTGTTCAGTTTTGGAATCAGAGGAGAAGAACCTGAAGAAAACTACCAGAAACTAGAAAAAAAAAAAGGGTGGCCAAGCTCATGACTTAAAAAAATATACATTTTTATACTGTCTGTTGTAAGGTTACATCTGCCTTTGGGGCAGATATGCACTGGGAAAATCAAATGGGGGCTGCTAATGGGGGTCAGAGAAAGCTCAGAAAATATGGAAGTGGTATTGGGAAAATCTTGGTGTGAATTTGTGCGTCTGTGTGCTCCATTGAAGGTCTAGATCAGGATAATCAGTTGTGGACAATAGGTTGTAGTGCAGTTATTGGCGAGAGCTGTCATCATTACTTTTATTTATTGAGTCACTAGTGTGAATCTTTTTAGCGTATTGGTTGATAAGGTTATATGTTTTCTAAGCCTGAGAGAGGTTTCTTCCTGCATTGTAAAGTATCAGCTATTGTTTCTATTTTATTATACCCTTAACATTGAAATGTAGCAATCGTTGAGTATCGCTGTGAATTTTGTAGTGAAATTTGCTAGAGTAATTAAATCTTCAGATTCTTAATCTACTTCCCACTTATGCTCCTTTCAGTATTGTTCCTGCTATACTGAAAGCTTCAGAAGTTCTACTTTTCATTGCATCTAATAAAATAAAAACAGCTGCATTTGAGTTATCATTTGCATAAGAAAATCACTTTAGTAATTTTTTTTCTGAGCAGAGAAAACCCATACACTGAGTTTGCAGTGTTTGTTTTATTACTACTCTTAAGATTGAATATTTCCAGTCTGACATATTAACTACCGCTTGTTTTTGCAGGGACCCACTCAAATAGTTCAGAATGCTTTATTCATATTTTTATTCATTCTAAATTTTCTTATTAGAGATGGCAGGATGTCTTAACAGTTGTCCCACTATAAAATAATTCTCGAAAACTAAAATGCATGTATTGCATCTTTAAAGATTATATTCAGGTATTAAATCTGTATTTTACCACCATTCCCTTTTTAGTAATAATTCTGAAAAGATAAGGCAGATATTTAAAAAAATAATTTTGCAGATGGGAAAATGAGGTTTAGTGACTTGTGTTGTAGGGGAGGGGGGCCATGGACAGAAGTAGATGAAATGATTGATCAAATTTAAAACCCACGTCTCTTGCCTCAAGGCTCTTTCCACTGGATTATGCTGTCTTAGGTAAATTCAGTCATTTTAGTACTTGAATGTTGATTTTGCTCTTTTATCATCATCGTGTCATCATCCTTATTGTCAATTAATATTGAGCAGCCCTTGTTCTATTCAGACAGGTTTGGACAAAACCAGGAATTCATTTCCTTCCAAAGTCACTTGCTTGTTTCTATAGTTTATTGAGCCAGAGGTAGTGATGCGTTAGCAGTTGTAAAAGTTAATTTACAATTGTTTTATTTGCATTTGGAAATTGCTCATTTTCTTTGAGAGAAAAACCTTGGATAACATTACGAAAGATATTAAAGCCAGTTGTGTTGGTGGTCATATGTTCAATTTCTTTACAATCTCTTTGAATTAACGGTAGTATTCGGTAGAATAAAACTGCCAAGGGCTTGGGGACTTGAGTGGAAAATGTAGACGAGATGACCGACACGAGACTGGTAAACTATTTATATGAATGTATGTAGTTCTGATTCTGTTCATTTTTAAAAATTATTAGTATTCATTTATGAAAATACATCCTATGCATCTTTACAAGACAGGATCACTCATGATCATTTTACTGTTCTGTGATTTTAGGTTGCTGAGCCAAACCATGAAGGATCATCTAGTAAGAGTGGCAAATGAAGCTGAATTTATTCTGAGTAGACAGAGAGCAGAAGATATTCACAGGCACGCAGAATTTGAGGTAAGTGTTAAAAGGAAACGACGTAGTAAAAGCCAATTTTGAATTCAGGTATATACTTTAGTGAGTCTTCATCTCATAGATTTAAATTCTGCACTTTCCCAATATTAATCTGGTTATAGTTTTAGCAGTTTGGCAGTGATACCAGTTATGTTATAATCTGTTGGGTTTTTTTCAAACTCAGTGAAACTTTGAAAAATCCTGAATTTTTGGGAGTTCAAAATATTCTATTTCTGGTGATGGTCCTTTAGGTGGGTTGTTTTTGTTTTGTTGAAGGGCACAACTAAAAAGAAAACCAGTTGGACCTGAAAGCAGGGAGGAAATACATTGAACTTGTTAAAACATGTGAGGTTCAGTAATGGACTTCTAAAATAAAAAATGCAGGTAGAAATAGAATTTGAGTTCAACACTTTTATAGGAAAGTGATTTGTCCGATAAAAATTTGGAGGCTCCAAATCAATTGTGTAACCTAAAATGAAATATCTAAATTGTACTGACACACCAACTTGAATAGGTCATTGGCAGTGTAAACATACAACAAATTTGACGAGATATTGCAGAGTTTAATGAGAGTGAGCACCTCCTACTTTGAGTGGGAATGGATAAAAGGAGCCACACACATCCACAATTTGGGGAATGTGGGAGGTTCCATCTAATTAATTGCTGCCTTTAATGGCTCTCCTTCCCCAGTTTGGATATGGTGTCCTGGTGAAAATCCTGGCCCTTTTCCTAGTCCTTTGTAGTATCCTCGCCATCAATGCTGTAATCAGGGGGATTTTTATCTTTATTATTATTATTCATTCATTCAGTCAGTCAGTCATATTTATTGAGCGCTTACTGTGTGCAGAGCACTGTATTAAGCGCTTGGGAAGTCCAAGTTGGCAACATATAGAAACGGTCCCTACCCAACAGCGGGCTCACAGTCTAAAAGAATAATACTACTATTATTAGTAGTAGTAGTATTTATTGGAAGCAGTGAGATTTGGTGAAAGGAACATGGGCCAGGCAGAGGACCTGGGTTCTAATTCCGGCTCTGCCAGTAGCCTGTTATTTGAACATGGGCATGTCGCTTAACTTCTCTGTGCCTCAGTTTCCTCAGTTGTAAAATGGGGATTAAGTACATGTTCTCCTTCCTAGTTATTCTGTGATCCCTATGCGGGACAGTGGCCATTTCCAACCTGATTAACTTGTACTTATCCCAGCGCTTAGGACAGTGTTTGATACATAGTAAGTGCTTAACGGATACCATTATAAAGATAAAATGAAACTTCAAGATGCAGAAGTTGAACTTCTTTTTCTTAAATTGTATTTTGTATCTAGTAACTTGTTTAATAATTCACCTTCTGTATTTGCTTGATGGGTAGGGACTGTCTCTATATGTTGCCAACTTGTACTTCCCAAGCACTTAGTACAGTGCTTAGCACACAGTAAGCGCTCAATAAATACGATTGATTGATTAATTATAAAGATAAAATGAAACTTCAAGATGCAGAAGTTGAACTTCTTTCTCTTAAATTGTATTCTGTATCTAGTAACTTGTTTAATAATTCACCTTCTGTATTAGCTTAATGGATAGGGACTGTCTCTATATATTGCCAGCTTGTACTTCCCAAGCACTTAGTACAGTGCTCTGCACACAGTAAGCGCTCAGTAAATACGATTGATTGATTTGGGGGGGTTTTCAACCCTACTGAGTAGTGATATAATTTTTGAAATATTAAAAGGAAATGCTTCCATGGTTACTTTGTTCTTCTTGAAATGGGGGTTGGGTATGGGATTCCCATTTTGAGCTTCTTTTACAATTCAGTCTTTTGAAATAGAATTTATTCTGTTCCAAATTCAGAAGTCTAGCTTCCTAGAAAACCATTTTTTGCATTAAAATAAAACTACAAGTGCCGTGGAATGTAGGAAGAAACGTTAAGTAGATGGAGGTATGGTTGTGTTTAACGTATTTCCAAACTATGTTGCTCTTAAATTTTTACTTAAATAAGATATGAAAAGATGAAAGCATATTTTTCTTGGTGCTTATATTGTAAAGGTCATCTGTGTTAGCCCCAGGATTCAAGCTGCGCATTGTTTAATAACATATCTGTACTTCATCTCAAGCTAGTTACCCCCTCCTGCAAACAGAGATGCTGTCAGATATCTACAATACCATTTCGTGGGAGTGAAGTAGCTGGCTCATTTCATTTATTACATCAAGGCATCAGGGGTTTGGCGACAGTCCTGGGGAGCTGAAATGTGCATCTTTTTAGTTCATTGCCTGATAATCATTGGAGTGGGATATGCCTGACATCTTGGGCTCTGGATTTATGCTGAAGCTCCATGCATGACATGGCATCATTGATTAGATGAACAGCTCATTCCTTTTTTTCCCCCCACCTCCAGCTGCAAACTGTATATGTTAAAAAAAAAAAAAATCTCATGTGAAGCATTAAGCCTTGTCATGTAAATGTGGGATATGAATGGAAATACAAGTTCAGTGGCAACCCTATCATTAAAATATGTGCATCAAAATGTTATTTCAACTAATGTGGTGTATCTGACAAGAGAATGTGCTGAGCAAGAATATCGCTTACTGTTTTTTTCTTTAGGGTCTCTGCAAACTTTAATTTTTCAGAGCAGGGATTAATCGGTGTTGGTTTTGCTCAGGGTTTAGTTGCACCTAGTTCTCTTTTTAACAATCTAACAGCCCTGAATGGTAGAAGACTAACAATTCATCCACAAAATTTGGCCGTCCCCCTGAATTTATAAAAAATCTAATGTCCACCTACTAAGACTACTTCATTCTTACAAATTTAGGCATCAGATCAAGCGCTTAGTACAGTGCTGTGCACATAGTAAGCGCTCAATAAATACGATTGATGATAGCAGGCCATGTGCCTGAGTTGCTTTTCCATAAATGACGAGGACCTTGCTTTCAGGAGTGCGTGTGCTCTTGTTACATTTTATTGTGAGTTTTGGCCAAGAATTTTGAAATTATTTGCCAAGACAATGAAAGGCAGCAGGGGCTGTTTTGATCGTGAGAGATGCTGAAAGCGCACTAGAGATTTCATTCATTCAGTCAGTCAGTCGTATTTATTGAGCGCTTACTGTATGCCGAGCACTGTACTAAGCGCTTGGGAAGTACAAATCATCATCATCATCATCAATCGTATTTCTTGAGCGCTTACTGTGTGCAGAGCACTGTACTAAGCGCTTGGGAAGTCCAAGTTGGCAACATATAGAGACAGTCCCTACCCAACAGTGGGCTCACAGTCTAAAATGGGGAGACAGAGAACAAAACCAAACATACTAACAAAATAAAATAAATAGAATAGATATGCACAAGCAAAATAAATAGAGTAACAAATATGTACAAACATATATACATATCAACAGGTGCTGTGGGGAGAGACAGTCCCTACCCAAAAACAGGCTCACAGTCTAAAAGTCCTCCAGGAGGCCTTCCCAGACTGAGCCCCTTCCTTCCTCTCCCCCTCGTCCCCCTCTCCATCCCCCCCATCTTACCTCCTTCCCTTCCCCACAGCTCCTGTATATATGTATATATGTTTGTACATATTTATTACTCTATTTATTTATTTAACTTGTACATATCTATTCTATTTATTTTATTTTGTTAGTATGTTTGGTTTTGTTCTCTGTCTCCCCCTTTTAGACTGTGAGCCCACTGTTGGGTAGGGACTGTCTCTATATGTTGCCAATTTGTACTTCCCAAGCGCTTAGTACAGTGCTCTGCACATAGTAAGCGCTCAATAAATACGATTGATGATGACAATGGGGCCACATGACTCTGGGAGGTCCAGTTCACCCTCTGCCCATTATTACTTTTGCTCGGGCTTGTAGCAGCGAGAATAGGCCAAGGTAGCAATCAATCAGTCAATCAATCGTATTTATTGAACGCTTACTGTGTGCAGAGCACTGTACTAAGCACTTGGGAAGTACAAGGAAGTACACAGGAATCATGGGCCCTGTGAACTGCTTCACTTCTTCTGTTGGTTGCTGTGAAGTCTATTTTCATTGGGAAACAAACTACAAATAAATACATGGTGCTTCAGTCACCCTAATATATTTTGTTTTCTTCCTTTTAAAACTTCAAAAACATGGATTTTTCTTTACTGGAGAGAACTACTCGGGTTCGCTGTTTTCTGGAAAGTCTATTGGAAAAGCGTATTTTTCTAAAAATGCATATGTATAAAAATGCATTGTTAATCCTAAATCTTTAAAATACACGCAAGCAAGACCCTGGCAGCCGTAAACCAATGCAGTATTGATTTCTTTTATTGGCAGACTTGTGATCTGTCAGAGGAGCAGGAGATCCGGCAGGACTTGGGGCCTCCTTTTGCCTCCTCAGCATGGTGGTTTTAGGCAGAGGCACAAGAGGAGATTAAAATTGATATTTAGTCCGGTTGTAAAAGTGGGCCCAAATGAAAACATAGGTGAAAAGCCAGAAAGTTTTAATTTTAGATTAAGGATATTTGCTCTGGAAGGCCTCCAATCCAAGCGATACCTATAAGAAACCGAGAAACCAACTCCATTCCTTAGAGAATGGATTTGTTCAGCAGCATGGAAGCAAGTCCGACAAGAACCAGAAAAATGAGAACAGTAGTGTTCTACCATTGCTTGTGCTGGGCCTGGCTTGTATGAGAAGCAGCGTGGCTCAGTGGAAAGAGCAGGGGCTTTGGATTCAGAGGTCATGAGTTCGAATCCCGACTCCGCCACATGTCTGCTGTGTGACCCGGGGCAAGTCACTTAACTTCTCTGGGCCTCAGTGACCTCATCTGTAAAATGGGGATTAAGACTGTGAGCCCCACGTGATCACCCTGTATCCTCCCCAGCGCTTAGAACAGTGCTTCGCACGTAGTAAGCGCTTAAATGCCTATTATTATTATTACTGTGAATTTGAAGTTTTTTGCACAGGTTTGACTCCCCGGGCTCGTACAGATGGCACCTCTCAGAAGGTACAGGGACACTCCAGGGCAAAGCCACCGCCGGCCCTACTACTGCTTGCGGCCAAATCAAGAGAGGGGTTACCCTCTTTATTTAATAACATCTACTTTTCTCTTTTGTGGGATGCCTTTTGCGTGGCTTCTGGGATTCTAAAGCCATGGAAGTCCGATTTGGAGAATGGAGGCAGAGAGAAGGTCTGTCCATACTGTCCATACTCCCTTAAACCTTTTTGCAGCATGGCCTAGTGCGAAGAACATAGGACAGGGATTCAGGAGACCTGGATTCTAATCCTGACTTGGCCTGTTGTGTTACTTTAGACATATTACTGAACTTCTCTGTGTCCCAGTGATGTCATCTTTAAAATCAACCAGTCCCCTTCAACACCAAACTCCCAAGACATTCTTCCCTTATCCAGATCATCCCAGAGAAGGGGAGATTGCTAGGATTGTTTCACCCTTTCCCCTTCTTTCATCTCCTCTGGAAATGGCTCCGGGTAAGACTCCCTACAACTACTCAGGTAATTTGCTGCCGCCACCCTGGGACTCGTTAAATTTGAACTGTCCCTCCCCAAGTGTCGGGGAAGATTTTGGGGGTGACTTGCTAATGACTGATAGTGGTGCTGGAGAAGAAAGCCAATTTATTTAATTCCCTCCACAAAGGGGTGGAGGGAATTAAATACATTTAATTTAATGTAATGTACAAGGGAATTTGTACATATTTATTACTCTATTTTACTTGTACATATCTATTCTATTTATTTTATTTTGTTAGTATGTTTGGTTTTGTTCTCTGTCTCCCCCTTTTAGACTGTGAGCCCAATGTTGGGTAGGGACCGTCTCTATATGTTGCCAATTTGTACTTCCCAAGCGCTTAGTACAGTGCTCTGCACATAGTAGGCGCTCAATAAATACGATTGATGATGATGATAATGAACTGCCCCTCCCCAAGTGTCGGGGAAGATTTTGGGGGTGACTTGCTAATGACTGATACTCGGTGGTGTTGGAGAAGAAAGCCAATTTAATTCCCTCCACAAAGTGGAGGGAATTAAATACATTTAATTTAATGTAGTGTACAAGGGAATTTGTACATATTTATTACTCTATTTTAGTTGTGCATATCTATTCTATTTATTTTATTTTGTTAGTATGTTTGGTTTTGTTCTCCGTCGCCCCCCTTTTAGACTGTGAGCCCACTGTTGGGTAGGGACTGTCTCTATATGTTGCCAACTTGTACTTCCCAAGCGCGTAGTACAGTGCTCTGCACACAGTAAGCGCTCAATAAATACGATTGATTAATTGATTGATTGAGTGGTGCAGTCTCCCCAGAGGTGGTGAGCTCTCTCACAGACTAACTTCACCAACACCTCTCCTGGTAGCAGAGAGCTAGTAAAATACGGTGTGCACCAAAGTATCAAATGCAGAACCTTTAGTCTCTTTTAGCCAGAAGTGAAAAAAGGAGGCTATAGAGATTCTGAAATCTGATATCCTGCCCTAACCGCAGGCTAACCATAGTCTGTTAGTAGTCCTTAATCAATCAATCAATCAATCGTATTTATTGAGCGCTTACTGTGTGCAGAGCACTGTACTAAGCGCTTGGGAAGTCCAAGTTGGTAACATATAGAGACAGTCCCTTACCCAAGTGGGCTCACAGTCTAAAAGGGGGAGACAGAGAACAAAACCAAACATACTAACAAAATAAAATAAATAGAATAGATATGTACAAGTAAAATAAATAAATAAATAAATAGAGTAATAAATATGTACAGAGTCCTTAACTTACTCTGTATTTAACAACATCTACTTTTCTCTTTTGCGGGATGCCTTTTGCATGGCTTCTGGGATTCTAAAGCCATGGAAGTCCGATTTGGAGAATGGAGGCAGAGAGAAGGTCTGTCCATACTGTCTTCTCCCTTAAACCTTTTTGTAGCATGGCCTAGTGCAAAGAGCATAGGACAGGGATTCAGGAGACCTGAATTCTAATCCTGACTTGGCCTGTTGTGTTACTTTAGACATATTACTGAACTTCCCTGTGTCCCAGTGATGTCATCTTTAAAATCAATCAGTCGTCTGTATGAGGGCATACCTTGTGCACAGCCCTGTACTAAGCGCTTGGGAGAGTACAGTATGCAAGAGTTGATAGACACACATGTGAAGATTTAATACCTGCTCTCTCACCTCCTTAGACTATGATCCCCATGTGGAACAAGGACTGTGTCTGATCTCATCGAAGTGTTCCTACCCTAGCACATAGGACTATAAGTGCTTAGCAAATGTGGTTATTGTCATTATTATTAGTATTATGTCCCTTTGTCCTGGTCCTTTCTCAGAATAGCTGGGCTCCCACTAATGCTGTCATCAGGTGAGCTCAGGCATCTGCTCCTCCCATTCGGTTGCCTTGGATCGCCTCAGCTTGTGGGACCTAAACCTGTACGGTAAGGTTGGTCCAAAGCATCAGGCCATTCCGAGCTACTTTCTAATAATAGATTAATGCCCCTGGAGCTACTTCATTTAAATCTAATAGCCATCAGGAGGGTTGCAGTGAGGCTGGATCTTTTCATGCCAGAAATGAGTCCAAGCTGCACCAGAAATAGCTTGGATTTTTTTAGGGTTACGGCTGTGCGTACACAGTTTTCCACATCCGGACGATGGTTCTCTGGTGCTACCGGGCCTGCATTTCTTCGCAAGCAATAAGGTTAACTGGGATCACGCAGTGATGCTCCTTGTAAATGAGGCCTCTCCTGCTTTCGATTTGACCTGTATACTTTCCATCTTCAGTGCCGCAGTCTGGGTCTGTACACCCCTGGGCTGTCTGGGCCAGGATTCTGCTGTGTTAATGAATGCACAGCGGCTGGAGGCACAAAACTGTTGATAAGAAGTAGAGCTGTTGCTTACTTGAGGTCTTTGTAGCTCAGTGAGCTAGGATGTGAAAAAATCGAAGACCACAGAACAATCACGGCTACCAATATTATGCTTCTCAGCTACGCGAACATCAACTTCCTGAACAGGTCGGGTTCTGACGATTGTTGGAAGGCTCCGGACCTCTCATAAAGTGACAACAACAACAAAAAAGCTGTCCAGAGGTGCTCTCTTAAATAGTTCTGTACAGTGTTTCCATTCATTCAGACACCAGGACGCAGCCTTTATGTAAACCTCTCATCCCTCCCAAAATATAAGCGAGCAGTTGAGATTTATAAGTGCTCTTTGTCTCAGGTTCAGCAGGGACTGTTGAAGCTTTTTCATGAGTCTGGGTCCTCTGGTAACATTGTGGTAATTGTCCCCATCATCCGTGGATTCTTGAAACCTGCCTTTATGACGATCACTGGTTCCTTTCAATTCCTCAATAATTTTGACACGACTTTGTGCATTTGTTGTAAATCATGTTCAGCAGCCAACTTCTCTGCATGATTTCTCTTCAATAATTAAATCTACCATTTCCAGCTGCCGTAAAATTTGTTGCCCTTTTCTGTTCAGTTAAGTTTCCTCATGCGGAAAAACCTAAGACTTCCTCACACAATTTTAATCTTATTCTCTACCATTTTATAGGCTAGAGTTTTGCAGTAATAAACTGTGAGTGGTTTACTTGATGACTTGAACTGAAATATGAATCTTAATGTTAATACAAATATTGTTTTGGGTGAGACAAAGTGAGAGGTTGCCCTGCCAGGCTTTCTTTATGTAGTTTTTTTTTCTCCTCTCTTGTCAGAACTATATTAGGATATTCGTGAAGATGGATAATTTCAAATACCTACACTCTTCTCCTTTGAGTGCACAAAGGCATAGGATATTATGACCAAAGGCCAAACAGTGGTGCTCATGAAGAAGTGTTTTTGTTGTGGGAATAATTATCACGGGGCTTTGGTCGATTTCAAAGCCCCACTGTAGGTGACCTTAAATCAGAGGAGAAAGTTTTATTTTAACCAACGGCCTTTTGGTGTTGGTATAAAGCTTATGAATCCTCACTCAATTTTTGCCCCTTTTTCTTCATTGTTTTATCTTGGTGTGTCTAATACTGGCAGGCGTCTCAAGAAGTTGTTGACTGTTACTATCCAGCCGTATCTCTGTCCCAGGAGATTTTCATGCCTAGAATTCCATGCACAATATTCCCTATGATATCCATGCTTTCTGCCGAAGGCACGCTCACGTGTAATTCTTGAAGCAGGGTGGTGATTTGAAAAAGAAGGGTTTGTGCTTATTGCTCCTTTTTCTTTGTTTAGTGCGTCCCGTGGATAGCATTAAATAAAAATCATAGCTTAGATGCTCTGAATATTCCGATTCTTTGCTCTAATTCAGGTTCAAATAAAAGATGCGCTGTATATGGTTGAGTTGGCAAGTTTGAGGCATTTTATGGAGCTGACACCAGATGCTGTTATGCTCCTTTGTGCTGCAAATTACATTACATTGCAGAAGGCAATTTGCTGACTTAATAAGATAACACGCCATCAAGCTTAGGGTTGCTAACACCACACACAGGAACAGAAAACCAGAGTAGGTTCGTTTTTAACTATTTTCCTCCTTCACACGCGTGTTGCTTTCAAGCATTAGCTGACGGAGTATGATTTTGGCTGCAGTTTACGTAAGGGTTCTTTTTGTACCGTTATTGTCTAACATGAGTGTGAGAGGTGTGGTGGCTAATCTGATTTGTTCATTGGAAGCTTTTTCTGACATGTATACTGCTGGAGTTTGCAAAGGCTTTGAAAGAGCACTGCATACCTATGTTCCAAATGAGGCATCTCGTCAGTGCGTCCGGACCATAAAGATTTCTTTGGGGAGCCATCAGACCTTACTGCTGTGACAGTGTCTTCAACTGCCTTCAGAGACATCTGAGGCTTATCATCAATGGTATTTTGTGAGCAGAGCATTGTACCCTTAAGTGCTCGGGAGAGTTAATATAGCCGAGTTAGTAGGCATGTTCCCTGCCCGCAGTGAGCATATGCTGTGGACGGCTTATGCTTGATTCCGTGTACATTTGTGTATATGCGGCCCGTCTCCAACTTCCCCATGGAGAAAGCTATTGCAGTATTTCACACAGTTATAACCCCTCTGCTAAACCCCCTCATCTACACCCTGAGAAATGTCCTGATGAAAAATGTCACCAGGAAACTATGGAGCAGAAAAGTGACTTTTGATGATAAATACCTGATCACCATGTAACCTCCCAAGCGCTTATAACAGTGCTGGGCACATAGTAACTGCTTAATACATGCCATTCTTATTCTTCTTATTATAAATACCATTGATTAATTGATTGATTTTGGGCAACTACTGCTCTGAATAAAGGAAAGTCCCCATGCTTAGATGCCTAGCAAATGCATATCCAGAAAACTGGGTTACCAAATTTTTGGTTGTGATAAACATTTAGAGGGGTGTGCTATCTATATTCAAGTCACTATGTATATATGTTTGTATATATTTATTACTCTATTTATTTTGCTTGTACATATTTATTCTATTTATTTTATTTTGTTAATATGTTTGGTTTTGTTTTGTTGTCTGTCTCCCCCTTCTAGACTGTGATCCCACTGTTGGGTAGGGAACGCCTCTATATTTTGCCAACTTGTACTTCCCAAGCGCTTAGTACAGTGCTCTGCACACAGTAAACGCTCAATAAATATGATTGAATGAATGAATACAGAGAGGCAAATAGAAGTGTTTTGAAGAAGCTGGTCAGGAGAGCTTGATAGGTGTGTATTTCATCAATCTGAAGATCCAAGAATTGCTTGGGTCTGTTCAATTTTGGCCCTGCTCCCATATATCCCTTCTTGTCAGGCTCCTTCCACTTCATCAATGGAATTGATTGAGTGCTTACTGTGTGCAGAGCACTGTACTGAGCGCCCACTCCCAAATGGCTGACTCCAGAGGGAGGAGGGCTGGGAATCTGCTGCCCTGGATGCTCAGGGCTGTTAGCAAAATTCTTTAATATTGGTATTCCAGCTCCTAGTGTGCAGTGTCATATGCCCTGGGTGAGCATGGGAAGGCAGAGAGAAAACTTATGGTTCAAAAGAGGTGAATAGCAACTTGGCTTCCTTCAATTTTAATGATCATGAAGAGAGGTAGATGAGGGAGATCACTTTGCATTTTAGTCCGTTGGGGCCCTGTTGCAAAAGAAGGCTATTCATCTTAGTTTTTTTTTCTTTTCTTTGGACTTTTCCTGGGTAAAATATTCCACTGGAAGCAGCATGATGCCCCAGCATAAATTTCCTCTCTCAGCAACCTCCTCCTGCTCTGAATGCCCCTCAGAAGAGAGTAATGATGGTGGTGGCCTCTGGTTAATAATTTTCAGGTGCTTCTATCTGGCAAGCCGTGAAACAAAAATCCATGTTGTGTGAATGAGCTGTCACCTGGAGAGGAACACTTTTTTCTAATATGGTGGGGGGTTTTTTAAGCACCATAGAAAACGCAACTATTTAAAAGAACCTATGATACATTTTCTTGTGAAACATCATATGTGTACATATACATGCACATATATATATATATATATATATATCAATCAATCGTATTTATTGAGCATTTACTGTGTGCAGAGCACTGTACTAAGTGCTTGGGAAGTACAAGCTGGCAACATATAGAGACAGTCCCTACCCAGTAGTGGGCTCACAGTCTAGAAGAGTGGGCTCACAGTCTAGAAGTCTATCTATCTATCTATCTATATATACACACACACACACACACACACACATATATATGTGTGTGTGTGTGTATATATAGTCTATATATATATAGTCTATATATATATATAGTCTATATATATGTGTGTGTAATATGTGTATAATCTGTGTATTTTGCATCTGCTGGAAGATACATTCGTGAGGTTCAACTTGTTGCTTTTACGTGCATATAGATTCTTTACTTTTCCAGCTGATCTGTATAATCAGGACTCAGTTTAAAGGTTTTCATTATCTGCCTTTGAAACTCAGTGCTACTGTTTTTTGTGGGGTTTCACTCTTATATTAAGGTGTGGAAAACTCCAGAAGTGTGTGGAGAATGGTCACCTATAAGTTGATAGGCATGTTTATCCCAAGCTGTTTTAAAATACCCACTGTGAAAAGTCAGGCACAGTGGTAAATAATGATAAACCCTGTTCTTTTAGTAACCCTATTAACTCGAGGGAGAATGAGTTAAGCATTTTGGTAGGAGCATTAACTCATCTGGATACTAGAGAACCACTTAGTGTGTTTCTGTATGCATGTTGCATTCACTGTTATGTTAAATAGTTTGCTACTGCTTGATGGAGGTAATGCTACTCCCAAGATGTCTAGTTTACCAATAGAGAGTAAATTTAGTTAGTGAGAGTGGGGCTTATTTTGTAAACAATACTTATTTTGGATCATGTACTGTCTCATACTAGGCATGTGTATCTACATGTACATAGGTACATATAGAAACCCACTCTGTAGAATGTCCAATACTATGCATATTATATGAATAGTATACGTATACATGTGTTCCTATGCAGTATAAAGATGTCATTTAGATAGTAATCACAATTTCCTCTCCAACAAAATTATTATTTTTCTAGTTGGTTACTGCTGCTAATTTATAAGCTATAACACTGCTTTAGGTTAAGCATTTAGTCAATGTTCCTTATCTCTTTATTTTGCTTATAACATACATGTCCATCTCATTAACTTTGTTGGCCAAGCATTTAAAAAGACCACGGCTAGTTCTGAGGACTACGTGCTTTCGTCCTGTAGCAAAATCTGTGTTCTTTGAACTGATGACGTGACTTCTGAAAAATGAAGTCTTTGTGTAATGTTAACATGTTTATTTTACCCTCTATTCTTCAAGGAAATAAGATTCTGCGGCATTTTTAAAATCTTTATTTTACTCACTCACCTCACGTAAAATCTTTTGGAGAACATAACATAGAGGAAAAAATGTTTAACATGAAGCAACATAGATATACAGAAATTAATTGGCTCTTGTTTACTTTATTCTTAATACATATGTAGTCCTTTGACAATTTATGTAGGAAGTGCTTTCCAAGCACTTAGTGTACAAATTTACAGATTATGTATTTGGATGTGTGTAGATTATGTATTTGGATGTGTGTGAGTGTATGTATGCATAATGCTTTTTTCCCTGGGAGGGTAAGTAGTGAAAAGATTCAGGAAATTTAATTAAACTTGTCTATTGGGCTTCTCTGTTGGTAGGGGAGAGGGTTTTTTTTTCCCCCAAACCCTTGAATTTGAGTACACAAATGAATTTATTGATGCTTTTTAGCATTTGCAGTGTCTCATGCCTTGAGGAAGAATAAAGTTCCTGGTTTTGTGTTAAGGCTGTGCAGTTGTTGATACTGCTTCCCCGGGTGGATTGAGCAACTCAGTGGCCCTAGCAGTTCTGGGAGCATGGTCAATAGTCAAGAGTGGATTCTGCCTCAGGATGGTGGAAGACTACTCTGGTTGTGGAAACCTAGGTTTCCTGGTCATATACCATCGAAAGGGAATCTCTACTGCTTTCTCTACCTCGTCACTGCTCCTGCTCCTAATCTCTATCCATATTAATCCATCAGTAGTGTTTATTCATCATCAATCGTATTTATTGAGCGCTTACTATATGCAGAGCACCGTACTAAGCGCTTGGGAAGTACAAATTGGCAACATATAGAGACAGTCCCTACCCAACAGTGGGCTCACAGTTTATTGAGCACTTACTGTGTGCAGAGCATTGTGCTAAGCTCTTGGGAGGGTACGATACAACAGAAATGGTAGGCATATTTCCTGCCCACAGTGAGCTTATAGTCAAGAGGGGGAGACAGACATTAATATAAATATATAATGTATAGGTATGTACATGAGTGCTGTGGGGCTGAGGGTGAGCGTGACGACCAATTGCCCAAAGGATACAGATCAATCAATCAATCAATCAATCATATTTATTGAGCGCTTACTGTGTGCAGAGCACTGTACTAAGCGCTTGGGAAGTACAAGTTGGCAACATATAGAGACGGTCCCTACCCAACAGTGGGCTCACAGTCTAAAAGGGGGAGACAGAGAACAAAACCAAACATACTAACAAAATAAAATAAATAGAATAGATATGTACAGGTAAAATAAATCGAGTAATAAGTATGTACAAACATATATACATATATGCAGGTGCTGTGGAGAAGGGAAGGAGGTAAGATGGGGGGATGGAGAGGGGGACGAGGGGGAGAGGGAGGAAGGGGCTCAGTCTGGGAAGGCCTCCTGGAGGAGGTGAGCTCTCAGTAGGGCCTTGAAGGGAGGAAGAGCTACAGATCCAAGTGCAAGAGTTTCTCTTCCATCATCCCGCAACTTGCAGCTCTATCTTTTCTCACGATTCCTTTATTTTTGTGTCTTCTGTCGGCATCCTGTAGCCGACCTGCCAAAACCCCAACCAAGGGCAGGAAAGACTCTGTTAGCTCCTTTTTAAAAGCCCCTTGGTGTTAGGGGAATTGGCTGAAAGCCAGAAGTTAGCAGGAGCCCCCAAGGACAGAAGGGTATTGGATCAAAGTTCAGCTCCACAGGCAAAATAGTTGCAAGCAAGCATCAGGACCTCTGTTCATACAAAAGCTTCAAGTAGAGAAGCAGCAGGACTTAGTGGATAGAGCACAGGCCCCGGAGTGAGAAGAACCTGGGTTCTTTTCCCGGCTCTGCTGTGTGATCTTGGGCAAGCTGCTTAACTTCTCAGTGCTTCAGTTACCTCATCTGTAAAATGGGGCTTAAGACTGTGAGCCCCACGTGAGACAGGGACTGTGTCCAACCTGATTAGATTGTATCTAACCTAGCGCTCAGTATGGTGCTTGGCCCACTAAGCGCTTAACAAATGCCATTTAAAAAAAGTAATCAGCAGGGTGGATCTCTGACAACTCGCAGCCCAAAGAATTGGGAAGTGCTTGATATTATTCTGTGACTCTATGAGTAGATTCTCATTCTGAGGGAGTGAGATTCTACAATACTGTCAGAATTGGGAACAATCCATCTGATTCACTTAGATATACATATCTATTCTATTTATTTTATTTTGTTAGTATGTTTGGTTTTGTTCTCTGTCTCCCCCTTTTAGACTGTGAGCCCGCTGTTGGGTAAGGACTGTCTCTATATGTTACCAACTTGTACTTCCCAAGCACTTAGTACAGTGCTCTGCACACAGTAAGCGCTCAATAAATACGATTGATGATGATGATTCACTTCTATAAAACAATGGAGATTACTATGGTATTTTATTAAACACTAACTAGGTGCCAACATTCCCTAAGTGCTAATGTCAATAAAAGATAATCATCCAAAGGGAGCAAAACTGGTTGTGTAAATAGGTCCAAGTTTATTTAATCTATTCTAGGCAGCCTTGCTTGAGAACACATAAAACAACTTGTGTTAGCATAGTTGAGTGTGTCCTACGGATTATTCAGCAGGTCTGGGGGTGGATTCTTGCCACTTTTGGAAAACAAAGAGCTGGCATTAGAGTTTTTTTGTAAGCTTTCTGTAGTTTTGAGGATGTTAGTGATGCGTTTTTGAAATTCTGTCGTTTCCTCAGTGCCACATGGAGATTCGTTGAGGAAGGACATTTCTAAGCAGCCTCTGTACCTTTGCTTGAAAATCTCAGCAATTTTTCTTTAGGTTTTGTGAGCTTCAGTGTTTTTCATTATCCTGATGTAATGTGTAGGGAATTTAGATTTCTTGTACCTCCTGTATTAGATAATGAATTTAAAGTATAGCTGCATTAGCTCTCCTGTAGTAAACAAGGTAGCATTTTGGGTTTTGATCGTCATTATTGGTCCATGAAGACAGATTGCTGTATATTGCTGTATATAGTATTCACTGCCTCACTGAGCTGGAGATTCATTTTCTCAAATAACTCGAGTAGAGGCAAGAGAAGCAGTGTTGCCTAGTGGAAAAAGCACAGGTCTTGGAGACAGTCCACCTTGTTTCGAATCCCCGTCCTGCCAGTTACCTGCTTTGTGACCTTCTCATTGAACTTCTCTGTTCTCATTTATAAAATGGGGATTAAATACTGGTTTTCCCTCCCCCTAGGAGTGTGAGCTCTGCGTGGGATGGGGACTTCGACTCATATGATTATCTCCCTAATGTGTAGAACAATGCTTGGTAAACAGTAAACACTTAAGTCCCACAAATATGATCTGTGTTATTATTACTGTTGTTATTAAGTGTTACTTAATACTGTTACTCTCCAACCATTTTATAGTCAATGGAATGGATTTCGATTCAAAAGCTCCACCTGAAGGACTAAGGAGGTTGAGGTTAAGGCTGTGGATATGGCTATAGTTACTTATAGGGGATGGTTCTGTCATTTTAAAGCAATTATGTTTCATTACCACCTAATATTTAGTAGTATTTCTCAGTAATAGTCCCTAATTACTTTGCATTTTCTCTCAAGTCTGGTACTGGGCTAGTAGAGAATTTTGGCAGACAGAAAGACAGTCCTAGAGGTGCCGATCTACACTCCACCTGTAGCTGCACCCAAGCCGTTGCATGTGCCGGGGAGCAGCACCTTGGGCCACTACAATTGACAGTTTTCATCTTATTTCTTCAGATCTGTAGACAAAAAACGTAGCAGGATAAAATCCCTGGACATAATACCTCTGGAAGTGGAAAATGCCATGAGTGTGAGCTTTGACATCTCCTCTCCCACCCACTTTCTTTCGATTAGCATTAAACTATGTACGTAGATATGCTTCTCGGACTCCTTCAGATTAAAACAACTTGAGTTAACGCTTAGTAAACACAGCAGTCTAACTGTGACGTAAAGGAATGATCAGACTAGTTGTGCTAGCTAGTTGGCTCTTATCTACAAAGGAAAATTTCTGAACAGCTGTGAAGGTTGCATAAGGAAATGGTAGACATTATTATGTATTTGCTTTGTGAGGATGGTACAGATTAACTCCTATCTACCCCAGTACCTAGCATAGTACTGGATTCATAGTAAGCCCTGAACAAGTAGCACAATTCATTATTATCCGTAGTATTAATAATAATAACTAGAGCACTTGAGGCCACCATGCAGCGCACACCCACCTTCGCTAGTGCCAGAGATTAGAAACTCTGGGAACTTTCGAATGGGGGCTGCCATACCAGCATCTGCTCCGGCGTATTTTTGGATTTCCTCATGCCTCAAATGGCTTCCCTGTGCTTGCCCACATTGGCAGGAGCCTAGGCCCTGCCGCTCCGGGAATCAGAGGTCCGTAACTATGGGAATCTGCAAGCTTGCTCTTTGCTCTTGTACACACAGTCAGTCATTTCTTCATGCTTTGATGGAAGTCAAGAGATAATCAATCAATCAATCGTATTTATTGAGCGCTTACTGTGTGCAGAGCACTGTACTAAGCACTTGGGAAGTACAAGTTGGCAACATATAGAGACAGTCCCTACCCAACAGTGGGCTCACAGTCTAAAAGGGGGAGACGGAGAACAAAACCAAACATACTAACAAAATAAAATAAATAGAATAGATATGTACAATTAAAATAAATAGAGTAATAAATATGTACAAACATATATACAGGTGCTGTGGGGAAGGGAAGGAGGTAAGATGGGGGGATGCAGAGGGGGACGAGGGGGAGAGGAAGGAAGGGGCTCAGTCTGGGAAGGCCTCCTGGAGGAGGTGAGCTCTCAGCAGGGCCTTGAAGTTGGGGGGTCACGTAACTAGAAGTCAAGAGATAGAATATACAGTTTCCAGTCGTTTTCGTATTAAGCAGATGGGCTAAAATTGTATGGTATTGAAAGAAAAATGACCTTATAAATCTATTTGGAAACTTACATAATTGATGTTTCTTTGGTTAACTGGTGAGTTACCTGATGTTTGTTGGGGAGGCTCTCAACCAAGTACTGTGCGTTGAATGGGAAGTTCACCAGGACTACTCCTTTCAACGACTAAATATTTGTTCATATGTCTTTCTGTTCCCCACTACTCTTGGTTCTTGTTTTCTACGTACTCCTCTTATCTTTTCCCCGTTTATTATTCATTTCTCCTCTTTAGGTATCTGTTCTCTCCCACTGAGCTTGTGAGCTCCATCTGGAACAGAGAGTGTCTGAATTCACTTACTTTGTATTCACTCGGTACCAAACAGGGACTCACTAGATAGCATTGCTACTACCTGAACTTGGGTTTGTCAGTGTACTGGGTAACTTGAATATTCTACAAGGCTAAATCTTTTCTAATTTGATTGAATTTGGTTTTTGGAATTGTTCTTTTTGTGCTTGTATGTTGAAAGAGACGGATTGTCTCTTCTACAAACTCCTGCCTTCTAAGAATGCCTAGAGAAAACCATTTAATGAACCTTGTTGTTTTACTTGGTTATTTAATCGGTTTTGTTTTCCAAGGTAAACTAAGGGGTAAACTCCACAAAAATAAAAACTGAATGAAAAAAAACAAGGTTTATTTAGGTTCTGTAGGATTTTCACATCTTTGGGGATATATAGACTGACAATCAAAACAGCGATTGTCATATATTTTATTTACCCTCAAACAAGATTGTGTGACTCCATGCAAATAATCCAGACACCAAATAACTAACCTGTTAACCAGTGAAAGACATCAATCATGTAGGTTTGAAAACAAATTTATTTGGTCATTTTTATTTCAATGCCAGGCAATTTTTAGCCAATCTTCATAATATAAAAGTGAGTGGACACCATATATTTGTCTCTCGATTGTTCCATCAAAGCATGAAGAAGTGAATTATTGAAAAGATAAAAATAAATTTGTTTGCTTTCTGTCAGAGTTCATATCCGCAGCCAACCTTGATAGAAGACCAGAATGATTTAGACAAGTTTGCTTTGGAGATTCATAACATATGCTTGCTGGACAGAATTGAGTTATCTCTGCTCTGGAGAGTAAGTTATTGTAGCAGGAGCTGACAGAGATGAAGATAACTGAGGGAAATTCAATTACCTTTTAGTGTTTTCTTTCTAATAGGATTCTTAATGTGAAAAAGATCCTTAGATGATGCGCCTCTGTTGCTTTGTGAGATCTGCTTTGATACCTGCTTCCAGAATAAAGTGAACTCTGTTACAGGCCTTCATTAAGAATGAAATATGCTCCTTTTTGTTCAGGGCGGTTTGGGATTGAAAGGTCTCGATGGGGCATGATGTTGGTGGTCCTTGCACACTTGGCAGTCCTGGTGCATTTTTCTCTAAAAGTGCTCACCTCGACGCGCTTCTGTTATTCTTAAAGTTGTATGTGTGCGTGTATTCAATTCAGGACGCTTTAATTTTGAATTCAAGAATGTTTTCATATGAATATTTCCACCACGTCTTTAGGAAAGCAAAAATGGAACAGCTTCTTATGAATAGCGTTTGTCTTTTTTCATTTAATAGTATGTGCCAGTGTTTGGTAACCCAGTGCAGTTTCAGCCAGATCCCTTTATCCAACTTAATTTGTCTACAGTTTGTGCAGACAGTAGGCTGTGGAAATGACCAGTCTGTACTTTATTAGGCTGCCATGGGGAGTTGAAATTTATGAATCCTCAAGTTCCGGTTTCATATTTTTACTGCTTCTGTTCTGGAAAGCAAAAACACTTAACGTTTATGGGTAGACAAACTTCTCATCGCTGATAGAGAAATCTGGCCCAGCCAGATAGTCTTGCTTTTAACAACATGATCATTTTTAAATTAAAAAATGCTCTAGGCTTCTGGAGAAGGGGGAAACATAGGCAACATTCAGTAGTAACATTATCTTTCATAAGGTGTCTCGTGTGGAGGTAGCCCTAAAGTTTAACTGAGTTGAAAAAAAGTTGCTATACAGCTGTTGTTCCCTGAGACAAACTCGATATCTGATGTGGTGTGTGTGTAGGGGGGTAGGGATGGGACCCTCTGTGCTGTATTTCCAGTTATAAACTACAGTCCAATGTAAGGCTCTAAGCATGATTGCCGAAAGTTGGCTGATGGTGAAGTTGTCATGACCCAATGAAGTTTAGAATATTCTCCAGTTGCCAAGGAAGAGACTAACTTGGTTTGTATTTTTCTGGGTCTGAAAAATTTAACTGAACGTTTCTCCTGTCAAGATTGCGTGGAGCAGAAATTTTTTTATTAACTTACAGTCTGTTCCACCCAAACCTAAATACAATGATTGCTTTCCCTAAATTACAACCCCAGATCGTAATAGTATTCTTGAGTCCTCATTACTCTATTCCTATACTCTTTCCTCACCTCATCCTGTAGCTAGGCCACTGGATTTCCCCTCTTCTTCTCAGGCATGTGTGGAGATGAGGCCCAAGTTCTCCAAGAATTTTGAATACACTAAAACTAAACCAAGGACTGCCATGGTTGCAGTATTTGCCCTTTGATCGGGCTCTCCTCATTTGTACCTGTCCTGCTTCCCCTTCTATCTAACTGCCTTACTAGATATTCTTTCCATTAGTCAACTAAGCACTCTGACCTTTTTCACAGTTCTCCTTTTCCTGCCGTCATGAGCACTGCAGGCATAGGGCAGTGTACTTGGTTATGGACTTGCTATCCTGTGCTTCTGATCCCCGACCTCCATAAAATTATTTAATGTCAGAGCCCATTTCTTTGTAAGATTTAGGACAAAATAGGCCTTTAAAAATGTGTTCCTAATTGGCAGACTATTTTCTTCCCTCTTTTTATTTTGTGACCTACTGCTCTGGGTCCCTTTCTTTTACACTCCTAGGATGCTTGTCCCCTCACACCACCTCTTTGTGGGTCACAGCCAAACATGCATCTTTAGGTCCTGGTCTGACCTTCATTTCGTCACCTTTTCTTGTGTCCAGGATATCTCAATCAATGGTAATTATTGGGTGCTTACTGTGTGCTGAGCACTACACGAGGCATTTGGAAGAGAGCAATACCTAAGTGTTGATAGACACATCCTTTGCCCAAAAGGAGCTTACAGTCTAGAGCGGGACACACATATGAAAATAAATTACTGATGGGAGAAATGGAGGAGTATAGGGATAAGTTCATATGAGTTGTGGAGCTGGAGATGAGGTGAATAACAAATGCTTAAGAGGTACAGATTCAGGTGCACAGGTGACGCAGAAGGGAAGGTTATTTAGACAACTCCTGATTGTCCAGGAAGCACCTCAAACTCAATAGGTCTAAAGCATAGTTTCTCATCTTCCCCCCCTCGTCCCCCTCTCCATCCCCCCATCTTACCTCCTTCCCTTCCCCTCTGCCCCTGTATATATGTATATATGTTTGTACATATTTATTACTCTATTTTACTTGTACATATCTATTCTATTTATTTTATTTTGTTAGTATGTTTGGTTTTGTTCTCTGTCTCCCCCTTTTAGACTGTGAGCCCACTGTTGGGTAGGGACTGTCTCTATATGTTGCCAACTTGTACTTCCCAAGTGCTTAGTACAGTGCTCTGCACACAGTAAGCGCTCAGTAAATACGATTGATTGATTGATCTTCCTCTCAACGCCCTCCTCCTAATTTTTCCATCTCGGTTGGTAACACAATTTTCCTCCCTGTCCTAGAAAGCTGCAGCTGTGTCATCCTCTCAGTATTTATGCCAATTGCATTTCATTAGCATTGTACTCTCCCAAGCGCTTAGTACAGTGCTCTGCACACAGTAAGCGCTCAATAAATGTAATTGAATGAATGAATGAACGTCCGTCAATTCTAACATTTAACCTGCTGCTAAAACCTGCCAGCTCTTGCTACAAAATACCCTCCGGACCTAACGCTCCCTTTCCACTCCAACAGCTATTACCATGTACGAGCCCTGGTTGTGTTTCATATTGCTTCTAGACTCTTGAATCATCCTGGTGTCAGTAGGTCTCCCAGCCTCCAGCTTCTGCCTTCTTCAATTTTTAAAACACTCCGCTGCACCATGACATTTTCTTGAAGTGTCATTTGGCACACATCTGTCCATCCTTCAAAATCTTTGACTAGCCTCCTGTATACCTCTGCACTTGGCAAAAATTCTCATAATTAACTTTGTCTCCCCATCCTATATAGCTGATTTCTTCACCTACTCCTCCCAAACTAACCTACTAAGTGTACCTTGTTCACTCCTCTCCCACCTTTGCCCCTTTTCTCACGATGTTCCCTTAACCTGGAACGACCTCCCTCCCCAAATCTGACAGAACAGAACCCTCCCCATATTTAAAGCTCTCCTGGAATCCCATCTCTTCCAACAAGTCTTCCCTGATTAATTCCCAGCATCTTAAGTTCTAAAAACCCAAGACCCATCTGTTTAGTTCTTTTCTGTACTCATCGTCAGCACTTATATATATATATATATATATAATGGTACTGAAGTACTTTTTGCCAAGCACTGTACTAAGTGCTTGAGGTAGATACAAGAGAATCAGGTTCCACACTCTAAGAAGGAGGAAGAACGGGTATTGAATCTGTGTTTTACGGATCAGGAAGCAGGCCCCGAGAGCCTTAGTGACTTGCAGGATTAGAACTCAGGCCCTCTGACTCTTTTTCCATTAGGGCATGCTTCTTCAATGATTTATTTGGATAACTCTGTAGATAATTTTATGCCTGTCTTCCAATTAGTGTAAACTCCTTGTCGGCCAGAATTGGCTCACTTCTTTGTTTTGCACTCCCCAGTGCTTCCTAACCTGCACATCACCCTGTGGACACTCAGTAAATGCTGCTATGTACCATTAGCCCCTCCTCTGCCTGGCTTTTAGATTTAAATGTAGCTTTTCTTTTGTATGGATGTTTTGAGAGCCATTAATGAACTCTTAGCTAAAAGACCGATGAACTTTAGCAAGAGTCCTTCAAAACTCAAATCCCTGGGAAGCAGTCTAGAAATGTTCCTCAGTTAGTGGTCACATAAATGCACTAGATCTATCAATAGTATTTCCTGACGCTAACGGTGTGCACAACACTGCGGTAAGCACTTCGGAGAGTACAATTTAACAGAGTTGGTAGACACTTTCCCTGTTCACAGCTAGCTTACAGTTTGAGGCGGGAAAACGATATTAAAATAAATCACAAATCTGTACGGAAGTGCTGCAGGGCCCCTTCCTCTTCTCTCTCAATATTAATACACAGCAGACACTAGGCAGTAAGGAAGCAATGAACTGAATGAAGAATAATCTCTCCCCTTTCTTGCAACACGACGTAAACCTTCAAAGTGTATATTTTAAATTTATCTCAAGGTATCTGGGTAATTGCCTCATGTCAGCTCAGTTCCTGACCTTTTCCGGACCTTGTGACCGTTGCATATCCAAGTCCGTCTTGAGTGATCCAAGCTATCCATATGGGGACTTACCGATTGACACTGATACTTTCCCTGGTGCACCTCTTCATGCTCCATCCTCCCATTTGTTTCTCCATCTGTCTCTCTATCTCTTTGCTCTGATACAGCTCCCTTAATATTCAGTCCTGGATCTTCAAGCAGTGCAATCTCCTTCCTTCTCAGCCACCACTTAAGCAGCACAGAGCCGCTGTCACATTGAAACTGTCCAACAGCTCTTTTATATAACAGCTAAATTAAGGCATTGCTGTGCGTGGAGACACTGGATGCTATTTACAAACTTTGGACTGAGCCAGTTGAAGTCTCAGACGTGCTGCTTTCTTGAGGAACATTTCCAGACTGCTTCCAAGGGATTTGAGTTTTGAAGGACTCTTGCTAAAGTTCATCGGTCTTTTAGCTAAGAGTTTATTGCTTCCTTACTGCCTAGTGTCTGCTGTGTATTAATATGGAGAGAAGAGGAAGGGCCCCCGCAGCACTTAAGTGCAGATTTGTGATTTAATATCATTTTTAGACTGTGAGCCCACTGTTGGGTAGGGACTGTCTCTATATGTTGCCAACTTGTACTTCCCAAGCGCTCAGTACAGTGCTCTGCACACAGAGCACAGATTGATTGATTGATTTTCCTGCCTCAAACTGTAAGCTAGTTGTGAACAGGGAAAGTGTCTTACCCACTCTGTTAAATTGTACTCTCCGAAGTGCTTACCGCAGTGTTGCGCACACCGTTAGCGTCAGGAAATACTATGGATAGATCTAGTGGCCATCGGGTGTTCTCCAGTTTATTTGGGTCTGATTCTTAAATAGACTCAGTTCTGTTGTTTATGCAGACAAGGAGGCTTTACTTGGTATTGATTAATGGAAAGCAATCGGTCTCTTAGTTTGAACCAGTAATTAGTAAAATTAATTAGAAGGAGCAAAATCTCTCCCACTAGGTTGTTATCGTTCGAGAGTCTGAAAGCTGACTCTGAAAATATTCTATATCAGCACATATCTTTAGCCCCAAATAGAATGCGTTTGAATCCATGGAAAGGAATGGATTGCCTAGCACTTTGAAAATCTGTACTTGAAAGTTGGCCAGAGGAATAGTGGTAGTAGTCAGTTGGTATATTGAGCAACTCTCTGAAAAATAAATTAGTGTAATGTCATTTTTCATAACTCTGGTTGTAGCGCCTCAGAAGTTCTTCAATATGAAAGTCAATATCTGATATACCGTAAGTTGTTAAATCGGTTACAAATTAATAATGAGGGTCTTTTGTTTTCTAAAAAATGTGTAATGGGACCCTGACTAGCTAGTAGGAAAATATATTTTCTAGACTGTGACTGTAGGGACCGTCTCTATTTGTTGCCAACTTGTACTTCCCAAGCGCTTAGTACAGTGCTCTGCACACAGTAAGTGCTCAATAAATATGATTGAATGAATGAGTGAATGAATTTTAGCACATAGACGATCAAGAAGGAGAAGCAGTTCAGCCTGGAGAAGAAGCACAGCCTAATGGAAAGAACCCGGGTCTGGGAGTGAGAGGATCTGTGTTCTAGAAACGGCTCCGCCACTCGCTTGCTGTGTGACCTTGGACAAGTCACTTCACTTCTCTGTGCCTCAGTTACCTCACCGTAAAATGGGGATGGACTGTGTCGAACCTGATTGTCTTATATTTACCTCAGTGCTCAGTACAGTGCCTGGTCCATAGTAAGTACTTAACAGATGTCATTTTAAAAAATACAATTTTCCCAAATTAATAATAAGTTAAGCAAGAATATCAATCAATCAATCAGTCGTATTTATTGAGTGCTTACTGTGTGCAGAGCACTGTACTAAGCGCTTGGGAAGTACAAGTTGGCAACATATAGAGACAGTCCCTACCCAACAGTGGGCTCACAGTCTAAAAGAAGACTCTAAAAGAAGAATATCAATTTAATGTCTATTGCACTAAGTTTTGGGGGCAGTAATTAACACTCC
This sequence comes from Tachyglossus aculeatus, assembly GCF_015852505.1. NCBI lineage: Eukaryota > Metazoa > Chordata > Mammalia > Monotremata > Tachyglossidae > Tachyglossus > Tachyglossus aculeatus. The sequence goes on along the minus strand of NC_052077.1, from coordinate 21,504,767 downwards.
TTCCAACACCACATTATGTCCTAGCCTGAGAAGAATTGTGGCTTAGTGTAAAAAGCATATGGGCCTGAGAGTCCTGGGTTCTACTCCCAGCTTCACCACTTACCTGCTCCGTGACCTTGCACAAGTCATTTAATTTTTCTGTGCCTCAGTTTCCTCATCTGTAAAACGGGGATTAAAACCTACTCCTTCTTGTGACTGTGAGCCCCACGTGGGACGGAGACTGTTTCCATCCTGGTTATCATCTTCTCCCCCTTTTAGACTGTGAGCCCGTTTTTAGGTAGGGACCGTCTCTATCTGTTGCCAACTTGTACTTCCCAAGCACTTAGTACAGTGCTCTGCACACTGTAAGTGCTCAATAAATATGATTAAATGAGTGAATGAATGCTTACCAAATACCCCAATCATTATTATTACTACAACTAAGAGACAACAGGAATGTCCCTCACGGAGCTGTTGAGACTTTCGGTGTGTGTGTGAAGTGTGTAAACAGAAGTCTAAATGGTGGCTGTGGACTATGGGGAACCTGGAGAGGGGAGTAGCGATGGCCAGGATTAATAAACAGACCCTGTGTGCTAAAACTAACAGATTCCATGCCTACTTGTGTATCCCACAGCAATTTTTGAATTTTATTTTCTGTTTCCCTTTTAAATTTCGAGTTAATGGCCTCCTAGCAGTGCAAAATATCTCTCCGGGGAAAAGCTTATCCCTCCTAGGCCAGGTTCAAAACTATCAGTCATTCAGTCAGTTTCATTTATTGAGCGATTACAGCCTGCAGAGCACTGTACTTGAGAGAGTACAATACAACGGAGTTGGTGGACAGGTTACCTGCCCACGACGAGCTCATAGTCTAGAGGGGGAGAAAGACATTAATGTAAATAAATTAGATATGTACATAAGTGATGTGGGGGTTGGGGAAGTGGTGATGAGTTTAGGGAGCAAGTCAGAAGGGAGTGGGGAAAGAGGAAATGAGGGCTTTGGGAAGGCCTCTCAGAGGAAATGTGCCTTCACTAAGGCTTTGCAGGTGGGGAGAGTAATTGTAATAGCAAAGGGCTTATTAGAGAGTCACCTTAAGCGTCTCAGCTCTTCTTTCCTTCCAACTGGCTGCTTTGAGCTAAGCAGCTACGGAGGGACATCTGCCATTCATTCATTCACTCATTCAATCGCATTTATTGAGCGCTTACTGTGTGCAGAGCACTGTACTAAGCGCTTGGGAAGTACAAATCGGCAACATATAGAGACGGTCCCTACCCAACAATGGGCTCACAGTCTAGAAGGGGGGGGACGGACAAAAAAAAAAAACAAGTAGGTGTCAATATTCTCAGAATGAATAGAATTATAGCTACATACACATCATTAATAAAGTATAGGAAAGTGCAAAGAAAATAGAGTAATAAATACGTACAAATATACACAAGTACTGTGGGGAGGGGAAGGGGTAGGGCAAGGTGGGGTGATGGGGAGGAGGAGGAGGAGAGGAAAAAGGGGGCTCAGTCTGGGAAGGCCTCCTGGAGGAGGTGAGCTCTCAGTAGGGCTTTGAAGGAAAGAAGAAAGCTAGTTTGGCGGATGTGTGGAGGGAGGGCATTCCAGGCCCGAGGGAGGACATGGGCCCGGGGTCGATGGCGGGACAGGCGAGAACAAGGCCCAGTGAGGTGGTTAGCGGCAGAGGAGCGGAGGGTGTGGGCTGGGCTGGAGAAGGAGAGAAGGGAGGTGAGGTAGGAGGGGGCGAGGTGATGGACAGCCTTGAAGCCGAGAGTGAGGAGGTTTTGCTTGATTTGAAGGTTGGGAGGCAACCACTTGAGATTTATGAGGAGGACAGTGACATGCCCAGAGCGTTTCTTCACAGAGATAATCTGGGCAGCAGAGTGAAGTATAGACTGAAGTGAGGAGAGACAGGAGGTTGGGAGATCAGAAAGGAGGCTGATGCAGTAATCCAGTCGGGATAGGTTGAGAGGTTGAACCAGCAGGGTAGCGGTTTGGATGGAGAGGAGAGGGCGGATCTTGGCGATGATGTGGAGGTGAGACCAGCAAGTTTTGGTGACAGATTGGATGCGAGGGGTGAACGAGAGAGCGGAGTCAAGGATGACACCAAAGTTGCGGGCTGGTGAGGCGGGAGGGATGGTAGTGCCGTGTACACTGGCAGGAAAGTCAGGGAGAGGACAGGGTTTGGGAGGGAAGATAAGGAGCTCAGTCTTGGACATGTTGAGTGTTAAATGGTGGACAGACATCCAGATAGAGATGTCCTGAAGGCAGGAGGAGATACGAGCCTGGAGGGAGGGAGAGAGAGCAGGGGCAGAGGTGTAGATTTGGGTGTCATCAGTGTAGAGATGATAGTTGAAGCCGTGGGAGCGAATGAGTTCACCAAGGGAGTGAGTATAGATGGAGAACAGAAGGGACCAAGAGCTGACCCTTGAGGAACCCCTACAATAAGGGGATGGGAGGGGGAGGAGGAGCCCTTGAAGGAGACTGAGAATTAATGGCCAGAGAGATGAGGAGAACCAGGAGAGGAAAGAGTCTGTGAAGCCAAGGTTGGATAGCATGTTGAGGAGAAGGCGGTGGTCCACAGTGTCGAAGGCAGCTGAGAGGTCGAGGAGGATTAGGATAGAGTATGAGTTGTTGGATTTGGCAAGCAGGAGGTCGTTGGTGACCTTTGAGAGGGCAGTTTCGGTGGAGTGTAGGGGACGGAAGCCAGTTTGGAGGAGTTCTAGGAGAGAGTTGGAGTTGAGGAATTCAAGGCAGCAAGTGAAGATGACTCATTCCAGGAGTTTGGAAAGGAATGGTAGGAGGGAGATAGGGCGATAACTAGAAAGGGCAGGGGGGTCAAGAGAAGGGTTTTTTTAGGATGGGGGAGACGTGGTCATGTTTGAAGGTAGAGGGGAAGGAACCAGCGGAGAGTGAGTGGTTGAAGATGGAAGTCAAGGAGGGGAGGAGGGAAGGACTGAGAGTTTTCATAAGATGAGAGGGAAGGGGTCCGAGGCATAGGTGGATGGGGTGGCACTTGAGAGGAGGGAGGAGAGCTCATCAGAAAATACTGCTGGGAAGGATGGGAAAGTAGCGGAGAGGGTTAAGAGTGGGAGGGATGGAGAAGGGGGAGGGGTGACTTTGGGGAGCTCAGACCTGATGGTGTTAATTTTACTAATAAAGTAGGTGGCCAGATCGTTGGGGGTGAGGGATGGAGGAGGGGGATCGGTGTAGTAGCAGTTGGTATGGACAGGAAAAGGGTGAATTTTAGTGATGTTGTGAAGGTGGAACCGACAGGATTTGGTGACAGATTGAATATGTGGTTGAATGAGGGAGATGAGTAGAGGATAATGCCAAGGTTACAGGCTTGTGAAGTAGAGGATATTGGTGCTGTTTTCAGTGATGGGAAAGTCAGATGGAGGACATGGTTTGAGTGGGAAATTAGACATTCTGTTTTGGACTCAAGTATACCTCTGCAGCTTTCATCTCAATCAACCTTCTACCCCACATCTGTAGTTTGCCTCCACCGTGATGTTCCGCCAGTATCTCAAACTCAGTACGTCTAACATGGGATTACTCATTTGCCTTAAACTCACTGTAACACCACCTCTGCCGCCCCCCCCCCCCCCCAAACTCACAGAAGCCCACAATCCTGGTGGGCTAGACTCAGTCTTTCAGTTCTCATACTCAACCCACTATTGGCTTTTCCTCCATAATATCTCTTGAATCTGCCTCTTCCCCATCCATTTAAATAGCTATCATGCTGGTCCTAATACTATTCATAATATGACTAAATTCTCCCCCTTCTAGACTGTGAGCCTGTTGTTGGGTAGGAACCGTCTCTATATGTTGCCACCTTGTACTTCCCAAGCGCTTAGTACAGTGCTCTGCACACCGTAAGTGCTCAATAAATACAATTGAATGAATGAATAAATTCTCGTCTCCTTACCTCCAGTCTCTTCTCGCTCCAATCTGTTATACGCAGCTTCAAAGATCATTCTCTGTCTTGCCGAAGACCCTTGCCCACATCTCTCTCTCAACTGGAATTCCCTCCCTCTTCATGTGACAGACCACTACTCTCCCCACCTTCAAAGCCTAATTAAAATCACATCTTCTGCCAAGAGGCCTTCCCTGGTTAAGCCCTTATTTAATAATAATAATGGCCTTTAAGTGCTTAGCACGTGCAAAGGACTGTTCTAAGAGCTCCTTCTGCCTGCATCACCTGTGTTTTTGAATCTGTACCTTTAAGAACTTGATATTCATCCCATGCTCAGCATTTATATCTGTATCCACAATTTATTATAATGTCTTTCCAAGCACTTAGTACAGTGCTCTGAGAAGCAGCATGGCTTAGTGGCTTGGGAGTCAGAGGTCATGGATTCTAGTTCTGGCTCCACCACTTGTCAGCTGTGTGACTTTGAGCAAGTCACTTTGCTTTCCTCTGAGCCTCAGTTACCTCATCTGTAAAATGGGGATTAAGACTGTGAGCTCCATGTGGGCAACCTAATCACCTTGTATCCCCTCCAGCGCTTAGAACAGTGCTTCACACATAGTAAGCGCTTAACAAATGCCATCAATTACTTAGTAAGCGCTCAAAAAATATGATTGAATGGATGAAAGACCAGACTGTGAGCTCCAGATTGTAAGCTTGTTGTGGGCAGGAAATGCACAGTTGTTGGGTAACTCTCCCATGTTCTTAGTGCAGTGCACACCGTAAGGACACAATAAATACCATGGATTGATTCTTGGATATCTCTTGGCATACGTTTCGCTCCTGTCCTCAAAACCCTCCGCTGTCTTTCAGTATCCCTATGAATCAAACAAAAACTCTTCACACTTGGTATCAGGCTCCTCATCCTTTCACACCATGTTATATATCTACTCTCTCCCCCCCCTTAAGTCCCCAGTTCTCACTCTTTTCTCCTCTCAAAGTTAACTTCCTTTTACCTCTCCTGCTTTCATCTTCTTGCCCATGCTGTTTCACTGGCTGGGAATTCCCTTATTCTGCAAGCCTGACTCACCCCAGTGCTCCCCAAATTCAGTCCTTCTTAAAGACCTATCTCTTAACCACAAACCTTGAACCTTTCCGGGCGCTTCCTGAGTCATACAAATTTACCAGCAATCAATCAATCACTGGTATTTATTGAGCGCTTCAGCACTTAACAGTTTTTCCCCATCGTAGGAATTTTGGTTACCTGCTATTCAATTGTATATTCTCTTCCTTCCTTTGATTATTCTATTTGTAAATATTTCCATTTCTGTCTCCTCCATTAGAGTGCAAGATCTTGGTTGGCAGAGAATGTATCACTTACGTGGTTTGTACTTCCCAAGTCCTTAGTATAGTGTGTTGTACCAAGTGGGCTCCAAATCCATCAATCAGTCAAATCAATTGTATTTATTGAGTGCTTACTATATGATGAGCACTGTACTAAGCGCTTGGGAGAGTACAGTATAACTATAACAGATACATTCCCTGCCCGCAGCGGGCTTACAGCCTAGAGGACGAGCTTACGTTCCAAATAAATAAATAAATGAATATTCCCACTATTACTACTTCCACTCATCATTTAGAAAATGTAGTATTTCATTTTATGCTATTAGCAGAAATCGTAGTCTGAGGAATCACATTGTATCATATCTTTGTGAGCAGTTACTTCCACAGTATCTTTCCAGTTTGCCACATTGGCATTTAGATGTGTCCCAGCGTGAATATTTTAGCCAGGTGCCAGTGTGAAGACATATCTCCAATAAAGAAAAAATAAAAATAAAACATTAAAGCCAGCAAAGCTTAACATTGCAGACTTCAGCAGATCTAATTTTCAACCTCAGCAGCTTCCTGTTACCTAAATAGTTTGCGAAATAAACTGACCTTGGTTGCTGTGACTCAGTTAAATGATCATTTTATAAAATGTATATTAATACATTTCATTGCATTCTATGGCTGAATGCATGTAGGTATTTTGTTGTCCATTTGTTTACTTTAAATCTGCTTCATTCCCAGTGTTAAAGTTGTTGGCTGGGTAATTAATGTTGCCTGAAATAAGGGTAAATGACGTGATTTAGTAATTTGCAGAGGATGGCCCCCCAAAATCGAATTCCGTGGTAGGTATTCATAGGAAATAACTGCAAGCGCAACATACTGGATTGCTTTCGGATATTTGAGTTGATCATTTCCACTGCTAATGCAAATGTGTGTATATGGAGTAAGGAGATAAGCTTCTTTAAAAGTAATTTTTGTGACAGACTAGCCTGATGAGCGCTTCCCTATTTTCTGGACAATTTTTCTCCTGTTGCATTCCACATTGGCGATATTGAGTGTACAGTCTTACTGATCTTATGCATGATCTTATAAGCATCCCTATATTTTACATGAGAGTTATGTAAATCCTTTACTTTCTACGTATGAGAAACTCTAACAAACTGCAAAACTGTGCAAAAATAGTTCATCAGCAAACATTTAATAAAGATCCACCAAATAAGCATCTTTTGAACTAGTGCTAATCAGACTGTACTCAACAGCATTTAGAACAGTGCTTTGCACATAGTAAGCGCTTAATAAATGCCATTTAAAAAAAGTGAAGAAATGAACTCAATACACACGATACCTAGCTGTATCTTCGATCTTCTAAAACAAAGCGTTTCACAGCATAATATAATGACATTTAGTAATACACTCAGTGTGTTAGTATAAGAATAGGTAAACTATACAATATAGGGCAGTCCATTCTTTTGTGAATCTTACACCCATTCTACATGCTATTTATAATTCTTTTTGTTTTCAAATTGTACTTGTGTCACTGTGCATGTGTAATATTTCCACATAGGCCTTTCTTAGCTGACTTGACTCAGAATTAAGTGCTTCTGCTTCTACCTGCTAGTAGGGTATTGCATGTGAATGCCTTCAATTGTCGGTAACTATTTTTCTGTGAAAAACTCATGGTTAAAATGGTATTAGAGGTTTAGTTACTGTTTAAAAAGAAAAAGGCAGATAGAAAGGCAAATGCCATTATATTATGCTGTGAAATGCTTTGTTTTAGAAAACCGAAGTTTCAGCTAGGTATCTTGTGTGTATCGAGTTCATTTCTTCACTTGAGTACAGTTTGATTAGAACTAGTTCAACAGATGCTTTTTTGGTGGATCTTTATTAAATGTTTGCTGATGAACTATTTTTGCACAAGCACTTTTGCAGTTTGTTAGAGTTTCTCATACCTAGAAAGTAAAGGATTTACATAACTCTCAGCCTGTAATAAAATATGCATTCTGAGTGGTCAATAAGTACTAATGATTACCTGGAGGAAAATGAGGGAAAAGTCCTATTTCTTAAGGTCACATAGTATATGCAGGAAAAAAAAAAGCCCTATTGAAATTGTAGTTTGTCACATCCATTGCCTGTGAGTAACAGGTTCCCTTGCCTCTTCAAACGTTCTTGATTACCGTTGAACTACTTGTTCAGCTCAGATTTCCTTGTTCGTTTGATTAGGGGTTTATTCATTCTTTTAACCAGAGTAGTCTAGTTTAAAAGGGCAGTGTTTCTTTCAACTTCATTTTTAACTTATGTATTTTAGAGTTTGCTGAGACCCATAGGTGTAGTCCGAGCCAAGGTCATGCAGCAAGTATTAGCTCATTTAAAATTCTGATGCGAGAATTTTGAGGGTTTTTGCGATTCAATCTTATGAGCCCAATTCAATCAGTTGTATTTATCAAGCACTGTAGTAAGTGCTTGGGATAGTACAATAGAACAGGCCCATCCCCTGCCCACAGCGAGCTTGCATTTTAGAGAGGGAGTCTATCGTGGGTGTTTTAACCTCAGATTACTGCAGTTCGGTCTTGCCCGCTTCTCACAGTGGTTTAAAATCTGCTCCAGAAGTCTTCAGTTATTTTTAGTACTTGTGTTGCATTGAAACCCAAAAAACATTCTCTGCATATTTGTATTTCTGAAGCAGCTGCTTTAGATTCATTCTCAAAGCACATCCCAGCTTGTCTCATTTTGATTATTTTGGTGTTGACTTTACAAGCTGTTTTTAACGAGGACAAAAAGAAAGAAATACAGTCGAGGAGCCATGTCCTACCATAAATACAAATATAGATTAAAATTCATGCAAGCTGTGGGTTTGGAGCCAAGAAAACATCCAGTGTGCCATGCCTTTGCCACTGGGGTTTTGATTTTATTTGCATTTCAAAATGTCAAAACATGAAGATATTTTTAACACGAGAGCCATTTAACAATGCAACATCGTAGTTGAAAAATTAGCACCCATATTAATCTCCAATCAGTTGCAAAAAATATAGTTTGGAAACTGCAGGTTGCAGAGATAAGAAACGAACACAATGTATCCAGTCCATTAAAACACGAAGAAATTGAAGAGATACTTTGATAAGTGCTCTGCCTGTGTTAACCTTGATGGCTATTATCGGGGGGGATGATGCTATATCTATTTCATTGGCCTAGGCTTTTTTTCCTGCTGAGAGAAATCAATACTTGGAGGCGTTGGATGACAGAGGCATCACTTCAGAAGTGAAGGCGGCTGTCAGACATTGTCATTGGTTGACTTTTGTTCGCTATTGAGGTTTTAAGCTTTCATTTTTCTAAGTCTCATTCAGAAGTCTTAAGATTTCCCTGGGTAGCATTTTTTTTTTTTTTTGAGAACAGACTTTAAACCTGAGGTCAGGGATCAAGTGCAAAGGAGCTCTGAAAGTGGAAGATTGAGGAGACTCTTCATTTACCGAAATGTCCCCGTTTAAAGAGAATTTTCACCCCGGTGGTACAGGTTGTGTCTATATAAGTAATTTTGAGGTGAAGTAAGGCAAGGAACTACCACATTCCGAAAGATTTTCTAAAAGCAATGCTGTGAGTTTACTGAGCTGCAGTAGAGCAGTCGAGTCCTTTTTCTAAAAATATGCCTATTTTGGAGTTTGAACAAAGCCCCTTGTAAGAAGAGATTTAGGCATGACATTTTTGATTAGATGTGATCAACTGAATTTTGGTAAGCTTTCCCACAAAATTTTGAAATGATAATTCTCTTGTTGTCTTGCAATTCAATCAATCAATCAATTGTATTTATTGAGCACTTACTGTGTGCAGAGAACTGTACTAAGCGCTTGGGAAGTACAAGTTGGCAACATATAGAGACAGTCCCTACCCAACAGTGGGCTCACAGTCTAAAAGGGGGAGACAGAGAACAAAACCAAACGTACTAACAAAATAAAATAAATAGATATGTACAAGTAAAATAAATAGAGTAATAAATATGTACAAACATATATACAGGTGTTGTGGGGAAGGGAAGGAGGTAAGATGGTGGAGATGGAGAGGGGAACGAGGGGGGAGAATTCCAGTCTTTTATGCAGTTATACTTGTTCTTACACTTGTGGTTTTAATTATTTAAAAATATAATCACTTCCACGAATTCTAGAATTTACCAAGCAACTTTCTCATGCCTCCTTACTTCCTGGCAAATGATCACTAAACTCCCGGAGATAGAAATTGGGCATATTGCCCAAAACACTCAGCGTAGAGCATGGATGGGCAAAACATGCCCTTCGCCTTGACCTCCATCGATTCACTCTGGCCAACCAGTTGATTTGTGGAGACTGCTGCCATTCCATCCGTGGTGGCCCCAAGTCATCATCAATCGTATTTATTGAGCGCTTACTATGTGCAGAGCACTGTACTAAGCGCTTGCACTGTACTGTCAGCCACAGATGCACTCTGTGTTCCTAAAAACAGTCACTTGTGTGAGTTTCTAATCAATCAATCAATCGTATTTATTGAGCGCTTACTGTGTGCAGAGCACTGTACTAAGTGCTTGGGAAGTACAAGTTGGCAACATATAGAGACAGTCCCTACCCAACAGTGGGCTCACAGTCTAAGGCAGAGACTGTCTATCCTACATTTTATCCAGCCCCGCTTTAGGACAAATCATAGCCGACTGTCGCGCCTGCTGTACCAGCTAAAGAGATGAAATCCTCCTAGGCCAAGGGTCGGCGACTTCCTTGGCCCAGAGGTGGCACTGGCTTAGTGCCTTGTTCTGCCACCATAATAATAATTTTGGTATTTGTTGAGTGCTTACTAAGTGCTGGGGTGGATGCAAGGTGATCAGGTTGTCCCACATGGGGCTCACAGTCTTAATCCCCATTTTACAGCTGAGGGAACTGAGGCACAGAGAAGCTAAGTGATTTGCCCAAAGTCACAAAGCTGACAAGTGGAAGAGCCATGATTTGAACCCATGACCTCTGACTCCTAAGCCCAGGCTCTCTCCACTGAGCCACGCTGCTTCTCATCATCACCAGGGATCTAGACCTGGGTTCAAGTCCCTAATGGCAGGCAAAGCACCTCCTGGGCTGGGGGAGGTGAGCATTAGCTGTCTCAGCCTGGGCCAGAAATTATTCCTGAGGATGGTGGTGATATCACTCAATCGTATTTATTGAGCGCTTACTGTGTGCAGAGCACTGTACTAATATATAGTACAGTGATATGGAACATTCACCCAAGAGCATCTCCTTATTAAACGCTGACTATGTTCCAGGCACTTTTCTAAGCACTGGGGTAGGTGCAAAGTATCCATTTCCCACATGGGGATCACAGTCTGAATCCCCATTTTACAGATGAGGTAAGTGAGGTATAGAGAAGTGATGTGACTTGCCCAAGGTCATTCATTCAGTCGTATTTACTGAGCGCTTACTGTGTGCGAACCACTGTACTAGTACAAAACACAGAGAAGCAGCGTGGCTCAGTGGGACAGAGCACGGGCTTTGGAGTTAGATGTCATGGGTTCAAATCCTGGCTCTACCAGTTGTCAGCTGAGTGTCTTTGGGCAAGTCACTTATCTTCTCTGTGCCTCAGTTCCCTCATCTGGAAAATGGGGATGAAGACTGTGAGCCCCCCCTTGGGACAACCTGATCACCTTGCAACCTCCCGAGCACTTAGAACAGTGCATTGCACATAGTTAGCGCTTAATAAATGCCATCATTATTAGTATTATTACTAAGCGCTTGGGAGAATACAATAAAACGGACACATTCCTGCCCACAACGAGCTCATATCAGACAGGTGGTGGAGCCTGGACTCGAACCCAGGTCCTTCTGACTCCCCGGGCCCATGCTCTATCCACTAGACTGCCTTTGCCTGTCTTGGTATTAGATCAGATTGCCATCTACCCTGTGTTATGGGTCCTAGGACCTCGGTGGAATGGCCTCTAGGTTGTGAGAATTAGGTTATGAGGAACCCCTTTAAAAGATGCATGCCCAATCCACAAGCACCTTTTAAGACCTCCCCTTTGTTCCTTTTTGTCTGATGATAGTTTTGGTGCAGGCCCCAGGCTTGGTTGAATCAAAGCCCCAACTCCCCACCTAGCTGGCCGTCAGAAATCTCCTCAATTATAGTATCTCCCAGCGTGTCTATGGATGGCTCCTTATTAATTGTGGTAGACGTGCCAAGAACTGTACTAAGCACTGGGTAGGTGCAGTGTAAGCATATCGGACAAAGTGCCCTGTCCCAAATGGGGCTCACAGTCTGAGGGAGAACAGGTGTTTTATCCTCGTTTGACATATGAAGAAACGGAGGCACAGAGAACTTGACTTGTCCACGTCACACAGCAGGCGTGTGGTGGACTGGGGCTAGAACCCAGGTCCCGAGGTGCAGTCTCTCAGTACAGTGCTCTGCACACAGTAAGCGCTCAATAAATACGATTGATGATGATGATTCCTTATCCATGTGACGATTCACAATGACTGCTGAGGTTGCCTGGATGAAACTCTTTCCCTTATAGATGTTCAGTTAAGCCCGTGGCTTTTTTCCTCTGAATTACCTGCCCGTCCAACACTGTATGAACCCCACCTGGGCTCTGGGTCCCAAACTGTGTACAGTTGCCGGGGTTCTGAATGGGAGCATCAAGAAACCAGACGGCCTTTTGGATATCAGTGTGGATAGGGGAGGCGGTGCAAGCATTCTGCTTTTTGAAAACTTAAAACTGTAGTAGGTTTCCAAAAAAATAGTCCTTAGCGGCGTCATCATAAGCAAAGCTTTAACCTTGGGCTGAGCCTCCTTTGCTCATCCTTAACTGGGGACGAGTGCTGATGTGAAAAGCACCACGGCTTGCCTTTCCACCAAGGACAACTCCCCCTTGGCGGGCAGGGACCCTACATTGAAGGTGCTTCTCGTATCAATCAGTCAATCAATCATATTTATTGAGTGCTTACTGTGTGCAGAGCACTGTACTAAGCGCTTGGGAAGTACAAGTTCGCAACATATAGAGACAGTCCCTACCCACAATCTATCCTTTCACCTCTGCCTCTCGGTCCAGCTTACTCCTGGGCTAGCAGGTAGCAGTCGTGAGCCCGTTGTTGGGTAGGGATTGTCTCTATCTGTTGCCGAATTGTGCTTTCCAAGCACTTAGTAGAGTGCTGTGCACACAGTAAGCGCTCAATAAATACGATTGATTGAATGAATGAATGGTCCTGGTCTGCACAGTCTCTAGTACTGAATACGATGATGGGAAATAAAGGAGCAGATTGGCTGGCTCAGCCCGTGAGCTTGAGCCTTCTGATCTGGCTGTAGGACCCCACAGAGAAGTGGAAGCCTCGACCGTGCTCCGTAATAATAGTAATAATAACAATTCTGGTAATCGTTAAGCGCTTATACTTTGTACCAGGCACTGTACTAAGCACTGGGGGGTGGATACAGGCAAATTGGGTTGGACACAGTCCCTGTTCTACGTGGGGCTCACAGTCTTATCCCCAGTGCTTGGCCCACAGTAAGCACTTAAATACCATCCGCGTCATCACCCCCATTTTACAGATGAGGTAACTGAGGCACAGCGGAGTGACTTGCCCAAGGTCACACAGCAGGCAAGTGGCAGAGTCAGAATTAGAACCCGTGACCCTCTGACTCTCAGAGCCGTGCTCTATCCACTACATCATGCTGCTTCCCATAGGACTTGGCCACTAAGCCAAGGCTGCCCATTGCACTGGCGGTGAAAAGGTCTACTGAGCTTCAGCTTCGTCTCTGGGCCTTAAATACTGTAGGTTTAATTTTAATAGGTTTAATTTTCAGATCACCGCCCATAGATCTCCATCTGCTCTCTCTTGCGGGTCCCCCAGAGAACAACCACCCCCCGTGGGACAACCTGATCACCTTGTAAACTCCCCAGCGCTTAGAACAGTGCTTTGCACATAGTAAGCGCTTAATAAATGCCATTAAAAAAAAAAAACACGCTACTTACCGTACCCCAGTTCCGTTACTTCTATTAACATATAACAGCAATTATACAGCAGAGTGGTGAGTCCGTACCTGTCCTAGCTCCCACTTGACTTTGAGCCCCATGTTGTCCAGGAACTGTATCTGGAATGATTAACTTGTATATTACCCCAGCATTTAGAATGGTGTTTGACACACGGCACTTAACAAATACCAATTTTTTTTTAAGGGGGCCTGCCAAATGGGATATCAGTCGCTCTTGAACTGAGGTTCTGAAACCGTTATTCTCCTTGGGTAAAAATCCTTGTGATGTTATAAGTTGCCTCCCTCTTCTTTTTCCGTCAGGACACGAGAATTTTTGACGGGTCATTTGAGCAGTAGAACTGAACAAATTCCTTCTTGGTTCCGTTGTTACATTTCTGAGCTGGAATTTGTTGTAGGAGCAGTTACCAGTTCTTTCTGAACGTCCCGGCTTGGTTTGAAATTCACTTTTGTATTTAATAAAATTGCTCGCAAAATCGCACCATTAAGCGATTGTTTTAAAGAGGTACAAGTTCATTACATCTCTTACGAAACATTATAGTTTGGTTTCCATTTTATCATGTTTTAAGGTCAAATGTGACTTCAGCGCTCCACAAAGAGACAGAGATGGATAATCGGGAAAGAATGGCCCTCTAATGTGATTTATATCTATGGATTTTATGTCAGATATGAAAAGTTGCTGTTCAAATTGTAGAAGAGGATCCATTAAAGAGCACTTTAAACCATTTTACTACTTAGCTTACCTAGGACACTTGTTTTTAAGAATTCTGCACTTTAAAGCAAATTTAAAAGTAGCAGCTTAGCAAATCTGTGTGGAGTGCTGGTGCAAAAATATTAGCCATCATCTAGAAGTGCCCACATTGTTCAAAAAGTGTTATTTTTCGGGGGAAGTTGTAGGTGTTGGGAAATCCGATTGTCTGGAACTTGAATTTTAGCTTTTAGGGCTGATACCCCAGCTCAGATTTTATTGAGGCACTTGCAGGGTGAGAAGGTAATTTGAATTGTAAAGGGTGGTACATACTTACCATGTGCATAGTAATGGAGAATGTACTTAGGGTCCTAAGATCTGTGAGAGGGCTTGGAAACAGCTATTTTGAATATCCTTCAAAGTGACAGATAAATATAATTTCATGTTGGTAGGACAGTTTATCAATCGTTTTCCCATGAAAATAATGAAAATGTATCTTTTTTTTATTTTACTTCAAATCTGCATAACCCAGTGTCAGACAGTTTTGATGAGGGAAGTCACCTAAACCTGAATGCATGCACAAACAGAAAAAATGCAGTTAACATTCTCAATTATGTTCATGAAGTATTCTATTGAAAGAGCACTAAATCAACTACAGCATCCCATAGGAAATGCTGTAAAACACATGACTGTGTCCTCGAGATCCAAAGATGGACCAAAAACCACTTTTACAACATAACAATCAAGTCAACGCGGCTCATTAACTTAGATGATCAAATGGTAACGCCTGTATGACCTAAAAAAGATTAAGTTCAAAATATTGAATGTTAGCACATGCATTTTTAAAGCTATTGTCCTCAACAAGAACTTTGTAGGCACTGATTGGATGCACAACAGAATAATAATAATAATAATAATGATGGCATTTATTAAGCTCTTACTATGTGCAGAGCACTGTTCTAAGCGCTGGGGAGGTTACAAAGCGATCAGGTTGTCCCCCGGTGGGGGCTCACAGTCTTAATCCCCATTTTACAGATGAGGTAATTGAGGCACAGAGAAGTTAAGTGACTTGCCCAAAGTCACACAACTGACAATTGGCAGAGCCGGGATTTGAACCCATGACCTCTGACTCCAAAGCCCGGGCTCTTTCCACTGAGCCACGCTTATTACTTTATTTATTTTATTTGTATATATTTATTCTATTTATTTTATTTTGTTAATATGTTTCGCTTTGTTTTCTGTCTCCCCCTTCCAGCCTGTGAGAATCCAAATATTCCAGCATATCTAATCTAACTGGCAGAGTTTAGCTTGTTTGCCATTTGCTACTTGCAACCCAGCTTTACCCAAAGAGCTGCCTGACTGTTGCCTGCCAGACTATAATAATAATAATAATAATAATAATAATAATAATGGTATTTGTTAAGCACTTACTATGTGCAAAGCACTGTTCTAAGCCCTGGGGAGGTTACACGGTGATCAGGTTGTCCCACGGGGGGCTCACGGTCTTAATCCCCATTTTACAGATGAGGTAACGGAGGCACAGAGAAGTTAAGTGACTTGCCCAAAGTCACACAGCTGACAGTTGACAGAGTCAGGATTTGAACCCATGACCTCTGACTCCAAAGCCCGGGCTCTTTCCACTGAGTGGCTTCCCAGCAGGGTGTTACTATTTCATATTACTGGAGATTTGTTTTAGAGTTATGAGGCATCAGACTGTACTTATTTGAGGGATAACTAACTTCAGTGCAAAACACAGCAGCAGTGTGTGCATGTGCATGCCTGCATTGCATGTGTGTGTGTGTGTGTGTGTGTGTGTTACTGCTGTGCAGTGGAACTCGTGTAATCCTGATCCACAGAGTGTGGCACATAGCAAAACCAGCAAGTTTGAGAGTACTCTAAACAACACTGGCATTAAAATTCAACAGCACTATCTTGGAAAAGTAAAGAAAGAAGAGTGTTATAGCGGGGCTTGGCAAGCGTTTGCATATATGTGCTTTTGAAGTGTCTGTTGTTTAAGCAGTGGCAGGTCTAGTGGATAGAGCACGGGCCTGGGTGTCAGAAGGTCATGGGTTCTAATTCCGGGTCCGCCACGCGTCTGCTGTGTGATCTTGGGCAAGTCACTTCACTTCTCTGTGCCTCTGTTTCCTCATCTGTAAAATGGGGATTAAGACTGTGAGCCCGGGGTGGGACAGGGACTGTGTCCAACCCGATTTGCTTATCTCTATTCCATTTAGTACCGTGCCTGACACATAGTAAGCACCAAACAAATATCACAGTTATTATTATTATTATTATACTTTTGACAATAAGCTCCTAAATGTGTGTGAGTGTGGCTGAAAAGACTGATGCTTGACTGACATGCTCTGCTGCATTGTTTGACCTCAAGGATAGATCCTTGGTGTCCGAAGAGTCGTGTCATCCCAAAACAGTGGATAAATCTTGGGCCTGGGATCCAGAGAACCTGGGTTTTAATCCCAGCTCCACTACTTCATCATCATCAATTGTATTTATTGAGCACTTACTGTGTGCAGAGCACTGTACTAAGCGCTACTTGCCTGCTTTGTCACCTGAGACAAGTCAATTAACTTCCCTGTGCCTTAGTTTCCTCACTGCAAAGTGAGTAGTACCTGTTCTCCATCCTACTTAGACCATGAGCCCCGTGGGGGGACAGGGACTCTGTCGGGCCCGATTATCTTGTATCGTCTACCCACACCTTAGAAGGGTGTTTGACCCATAAGCACTTACCAAATACCATTAAAAACAAACCAAAAAAACCAACCAGAAGGCATTGCCTCTGGTTTAGAGCTTTTTTGGGGGCCATACCTCATTCAAAATGAGAGAGGCATTCCAAAACAGGGCTATTCAAAACCCTGGAGAGTGGCTAACCCCTCCTGCCTTAACAGAAAATTAACAATTCGTTAATCAGTTGAATTTATTGAGCTGTTACTGTGTGCAGAGCACCTAATAAGAAGTGCTTGGGAGAGTTCAGTGTTACAGAGTTCTTCGGCACCTTCCCTGCAAACTGGGCACTCACCAACATCTTTAAGCCACCGATTTGCATAGGATTTTTGATGAAGGGGTGGGGAGGGGAGTGTCCCAATATTAAAAGGACAGAGGATGTTGTGTAGTTTGCTCAGGACAGGCCATTCTCTCACCTGGTCTCCTTTGCCTTTGGTGAGGCAGCTGATTAGGATCAGATAGTAGCCTATGTCCATGGGAGAGATTATTTTTATGCTCCCCAACAGCAGCCACTACTCTGCTCAGGCCCACTTTTTACCCGGTTGTTAACTGAGGCAGTTCATCCACCATGCAAGCTGTAGACGTCTTATAAAAAAAATTGTAAGCGTATTTATTCATTTAACTACTTCCTGAAGAGCTGAAGCAGTGCAAACACTCCTGGAAGCATGTTAATTTTAGGCAGAATTGGATGGTGGAAGGGTGGTTGAAATGGGAGGAGGGAAAGCAACAAGACTGATGAAGATTCGGATATTTAGGGATTAACGTGTTCCCACCCAGTGGATCCCCGGATGGCACTTTCCAGGCCTCTGGTGAGAAGCTTTTGTAATCAGTTGGCTCAATTACTTTGCCACAGAAACCTGCATTTCAGACACACATGCTCAGAGTACTTACCTTTACTGTGATCCATGTACTCTATTATGTACATCTTCCCAAAAAATATAATCACTGGCTCTATTTCCATTTTTCCCCCTGCTCCTACTACTTCAATATAATTCTTTGTTGGCCTGTTTCCCCTTTCGATTTTAGATCCTCCGAGTTCAAGTCCCATGTTTTTTACTTTTACTCTCTACTATCCCAAGTGCTTGGTACAGTACAATGGGGACACAATAAATCCTACTGATTGAGATAGTGTTAGTGTTATGGTTACCATTTCTCATTGGGTGGACAACTGCCTAAATTGCTATAAATTAACTGAATCTCAAACTCCCACAATTTTCCTAGAATCGTTTTTGAAGGAAAAGAAAATCTAAGTTGTGGTCCATCTGACGTTATCCTGTGGGTGGATTGAAAGATATATGAGTAAATTTAGCACTTGTGAATAAGCTTGGCCAGAAGCCCTTTTTTAAAATTGCCTGTAATAGGTGTAGTATGAAAACCTTTTATATGAGTTTTCCCCTCCCTGTCTTACCATTGTGGATTCAAGCCTTGAGTTTGGGGGAAAAAAAAAACCAAAAACCTTTTGGGTTTGCTTTGAATGGGAAAGTAGCTCTGAGTGACCTTGAAATTTTCCAGTAGTGGTTTCAATTAGTGCAAATTGTAATAGCTTTGGTGAGAGGAGAATAAAATCTTTTCATTTTTTTAAGCAAGCAAGCATAAATTGTTTAATTTGTGTCATATTTAAAAATATCTCATTTGACCTTGTTTTCAATTGATTTTCTTATTATTTGCCATCTTACAAATTCATAATGAATTTTCTTTTTCCCCCCAAGTCACTGAGTGCCCAGTATTCAGCAGACAAGCGAGAGGATGAGAAGATGTGTGATCACTTGATAAGAGCAGCTAAGTACCGAGACCATGTGACAGCAACCCAGCTAATCCAGAAAATTATCAACATTTTGACAGACAAGCATGGAGCTTGGGGAAATTCTGCACCAAGGTAAAAGAGATGACACCTTTAAGATTTGGGCAGTAATAGTTTCTGGCTGCCCAAGTGTAGATTTAGACGTATATCTTTGTATGTGATCATGTTCAGATGAAAACGGGACATTCCAACTTCATACTTAAAATCCACTGTGAATTTGAAAGGGAAAATTTAAAAATATAAGAAGCATAGTTATGATCTTTTAGGCCGTCGAATTTATAATTGTGCAGGAATTCTGTTTAATACAATTTAGCACTGCAGACTTTTCAAAAATGACAAGCTATTTTAAAGAATATACCAAAATAATATTTTCTCACATTTATGTGTGTGTGTGCCAGACTTAAGGTGTTTTGAATCACAACTAATCTTGGTAAGTTTACACTTTTAATTTCAGCTTTCCCATTCTTTACTACAGCTTTCTGGGGTAACATATTTAACATATTTGCCATGTGGTACTCAACTCAGTAGGGTTCGGAGCTTCAACTACCACCTCTATACTGGTGATTCCCAAGTCAGTATCTCCAGTCCCTATCTCTCACCTTCTCTGCAGTCTCACATTTCCTCCTGCCTTCAAGATATCTCTACTTAGGTGACCTGCCATCACCTCCAACGTAACATGTCTAAAACAGAATTCATCTTCCTACCCAAGTCCTGTCCTCCCAGTGACATTCTCATCACTGTAGACAGCACCACCATCCTGCCTGCTCACAAGCTTGTGACCTGCCATCACCTCCAACGTAACATGCCTAAAACAGAACTCATCTTCCTACCCAAATCCTGTCCTCCCAGTGACATTCTCATCACTGTAGACAGCACCACCATCCTACCTGCTCACAAGCTTGTAACCTTGGTTACCCTTGACTCCTCTCTCTCATTCAACCAACATATTAGATCTATCACAAATCTTGTGGGTTCAACCGTCACAAAACTTGTTAAAATCTGCCCTTTCCTTGCCGTCCAAACTGTTACCTCGTTAATCCAAGCACTGCCTTGATTACTCAGTCAGCCTCCTTGCTGGCCACGCTGCCTCCTGCCGCTCTCCATTCATTCAGTCATATTTATTGAGCACTTAATGTGTTCAGTCCATACTTCAGTCTGCTGCCCGCATCAGCTTTCTGCAGAAACGTTCAGTACATGTCTCCTCACTCTTCAAGGATCTCCAATGGTTGCCCACCCACCTCGAGTTTCTATCTGATGCAGAAACTCATCAAATAGAAACTCCGTACCATTGGCTTTGAAGCACTTAATCACTTTGTCCCCTCCTATATCACCTCTCTACTCGCCTACTACAAATCCAGCCCGCACACTTCCGTCCTCTGTCATCCTAGATCTTGTCTATCTTGCTGCCAGCCTCTCGCCCGTGTCCTGCCTCTGGCCTGGAAAACCGTCCCTTTCCATGCCCAGCAATTACCCTCCCCACTCTCCAAGCCATATTGAAGGCACATCTCCTCCAAGAGGCATTCCCTGACTAAAGCCTCATTTCCTCTTCCCATTCCCTTCTGCATCATCCTGACTTCCTCCCTTTACTCATCATCATCATCGTCGTCATCATCAATCGTATTGAGCGCTTACTGTGTGCAGAGCACTGTACTAAGCGCTTGGGAAGTACAAGGTGGCAACATATAAAGACAGTCCCTACCCAACAGTGGGCTCACAGTCTAAAAGGGGGAGACAGAGAACAGAACCAAACATACTAACAAAATAAAATAAATAGAAAAGATATGTACAAGTAAAATAAATAGAGTAATAAATATGTACAAACATATATACATATATACAGGTGCTGTGGGGAAGGGAAGGAGGTAAGATGGGGGGGATGGAGAGGGGGACGAAGGGGAGACCCTCCGCACCCCAGCCCCAAACACTTGTACATATGTCTGTAATTTATTTATTTACCGTAATGTCTGTCTCTCCTACTAGACTGTAAGCTTGCTGTGGGGTAGGGAATGTGTCTGTGGTATTGTATTGTTGCACTCTTCTAAGTGCTTAGTATGGTGCTCTGCACACAGTAAGCGCTCAGTAAATACCATTGATTGATAGAAGATATGCCGTTCTATATCTGCATGTGTGTATGGTGAGAAGAGCAGCCTTCACATGCATGGATGAAATCCCACTGTTAGTGTTGCCCCCACAGGAGCAGAGGGCGATTAGAAGCCTGGCATCACACCGTTCAAGGCCCTACTGAGAGCTCACCTCCTCCAGGAGGCCTTCCCAGACTGATCCCCTTCCTTCCTCTCCCCCTCGTCCCCCTCTCCATCCCCCCCATCTTACCTCCTTCCCTTCCCCACAGCACCTGTATATATGTATATATGTTTGTGCATATTTATTACTCTATTTATTTATTGATTTTACTTATACATATCTATTCTATTTATTTTATTTTGTTAGTATGTTTGGTTTTGTTCTCTGTCTCCCCCTTTTATACTGTGAGCCCACTGTTGGGTAGGGACTGTCTCTATATGTTGCCAACTTGTACTTCCCAAGCGCTTAGTTCAGCGCTCTGCACACGGTAAGCGCTCAATAGATACGATTGATTGATCACACACCAGAGCTCTGGGACCCACAGGGAACCACCTGGTGACTAGGGCTCTCTCCCACGGTCCCACCTACCACTTAAGAAGGGAGAATAGCCCTTGCAAGAGTGGAGAGTGGATGGAGGGTGGACATCTACAACCGACTCAGCATGTGGGATGGATGGAAGGGTGTGACATTTTGAACCAGAGCTTGGCGTGTCCTTTGTGGCACTAGATCCCAGGGAGTGCTAAGGAGGGGGAACAGGGGTGATGTGCAGGAATTGTGGATTAATGGTGAAACAACTTTAAAAGTTGTGGTAGAATGGTGGTGGTGGTGAAAGCATGTGTGTGAGAGACAGAGAGAAGGTGTGCCTGATTGCTACGTGCATTCGCTAGGGAGGGTCGACATGCCCATTTTACTTTTGCCGAAGTAAAAAGTCGGCTACCCTATCATGGAACCTTATTAATTGTACATAAATGTCTTAGCATAAACATCATCGTCAATCGTATTTATTGAGCGCTGTACTAAGCGCTTGGGAAGTACAATTTGGCAACATATAGAGGCAGTCCCTACCCAACAGTGGGCTCACAGTCTAAAAGGGGGAGACAGAGAACAAAACCAAACATACTAACAAAATAAAAAGAATAGATATGTACAAGTAAAATAAATAGATAGAGTAATAAACATAGTATTTGTTTCTAATTGATTCAGAACGAGAAGCAGCTGGACTTAGTGGAAAGAGCACGGGCTTGGGAAGCAGAGGTCATGGGTTGTAATCTCGGTTCTGTCACTCATCAGCTGTGTGACTTTGGGCAGTTCGCTTTCTCTGTGCCTAAATTACCTCAACTGTAAAATGGGGATTAAGACTGTGAGTCCCACGTGGGACAACCTGATCACCTTGTATCTACCCAAGCACTTAACAAGGACCATTATTATTGTTTATTTGGGAAAAATATGGTAATTGGTATTGGTTCAAGCACCAGTCCCCTTTTTATATTTTATAAGAAAACTGGTTCCAACATACTACGTTTTGACTTGAGACAGTCTTCAGGAATGAACTGTCCAAGTCTTAGAACTACCAGTAGTTTTCCTTG